>NC_092742.1:19448693-20680367 GCF_047496795.1 Chiloscyllium punctatum
GTTCAAGGGGTTTTTCCCAGTGACAACGAAGAATCAGCAATATGTCTCCACATGGTTTGGAGGGGAATTGGCAGGCAGCGGTGTTCCCATATACCTTCTGCTTTAATCCTTCTAGTTAGCTGTGGTTTTAAGTTTAGACTGCCATACTGAATGAGCCTTGGTGAATTCGTGCAGTTCACCATGTTTGCATTTTCTCTGGAGAAAGTGAGGACTGCAGATGCTGGAGATCAGAGTCAAAACGTGTGGTGCTGGAAAAGCACAGCAGGTCAGGTAATATCCAAGGAGCAGGAGCGTTGATGTTTCAGGCATAAGCCCAACATTCCCGATGAAGGGCTTATGCCCAAAATGTCATTTGTTTTCCTGGAGTCAGGTAAGGCTGGCTCTTCCCTCCCCTAAGGAACATTAGTGAACCAGATGGGGTTTTCCTGACAATTATTTAATCATTTAACTCTGAACTTCAGATTTTAAAAAAATTCACATCAATGATAAGATTTGAACATGGCTCACCAGAATATCACCTAGGTCTCTGGTAGTCCAGCGCCAAGACCGTTAGGCCATCACCTCCTGTCAAACAGAATGGTTCCTACGTTCACTTCCAAACACCCTTCTCCTGCCCAAATTCATCCTGTCTCACTTTGTTTTTGTTTTATGAGTTTTGCTGCTAGGCTCCATGGGATAGGGGTGGGGAGTGGTGCTGGAGAGCCACAGGGTTCCTACTCCGACAAAGGAAAGATCGAGAATTCCAATCTCAATATACCTATGTCAAGCCTCCGTGTTATTTACAGCACAAACAGCCCTCTGCCTCTCAATCATTGCCGAGCGTCTGTGTGAATGAGCATGTGTGTGCATACAACTCCCTCTCTTCATTTCAACGCAAACACACTACCTCCCCTCTCAAAACCCTTTCATACCAGCCAATTAATGAACGCTCCCGAAAACCTAGGCAGGCCCTGGGGAGGTGAATGGAAAAAGCAACAGACCACGAAAAATAATATGTGATTTTAATTCCAGGGCTGATTTACCTTTTTCAATGTCACTTACTTTATACAGGCTTAGAAAAGCCACACAATACATAAGTTTCACCCTGCTGTAGGTAGATAAGGCGAGGCAGGATTCATTCATTCTCTATCTGTTGTTAATAATGGATGTGCTATGCTTGTTCTAATTGATATAAGCAGCCCACTTTCTGCACGCAATGCAGATAAACACTTCGATGAGTTTCTATTCTGCTGTTTTCTTTCATGGTTTTTATCTTTTGAACTCAGCACTATGAAATGCTCAGAGACCAGCACTTTTTATGTTAATGATTCCCATCTTATATACTCAAGGCCACTTTACATGAACCTTTTAACATCACTAAGCCACTAGATCACAGGAACAGCAGATAGGTCTATTCTGTAGAAAGGCAACTGTATAGTCAGCAAGGCAGCTTACTTCTTTTTAATACACTTTCCTTTTTTTAAAAAAAAAACTTACATCTCCCGCTTTAATTGTAGTTCTGCGGTTTGCCCCCATTCTCTTCACATCCTCTTGGTCCTGTTGAATCCACCCTGTTCAGAAAAAAATGAAAATGAGACATGCTGGAGATACCCAACAGGTGAGGCAGCATTGGTGGAGAGGGGGAAAGAGCAGAGGTTTAGGGTTTGATGATTCCTCATCAGTTCTGTAAGGGAGGACTTGCCTTGCAAGTCCATCTTCAGGTGCTTGGCAATGAACTACTCTGAAGCGTAGTCAATGCAGGTTGCTGGAGATCAGTCATCTCAGGAGAAAGTGAGGACTGCAGATACTGGAGAGTCAGAGTCGAAAGGGCGCTGCTGGAAAAACACATCAGGTCAGGCAGGATCCAAGGAGCAGGAGAGTTGATGTTTTAGGCATAGCCCTTTATCTGTTATCTCAGCTCCAGGGCTTCACTTCAGGTGCTCCTCAGGGTGATGGTTTAGACCAACCATCTTCAGCTGCTCCATCAACGACCTTCCCTCCATAATAAGGTCAGAATTTGGGATGTTCGCCAATGGTTGCACAATGTTCAGCACCATTTGCAGTCCATGTTCAAATGCAGTAAGACCTGGACAATATCCAGGCATGGACTGGCAAGTGACAAGTAACATTCGGGCTGCAGGAATGCCAGGATATGACCATAGTCAATCAGAAACTATCCAACCATCACCGCTTGACATCGAATAATATTAGGCCATCACTGAATCCCTCACTATCAACATCCTGGGGGTAATCATTGATCAGAAACTTAACTGGACTCAGCACACAAACACAATGGCTACAAGAGCAGATCAGAAGCTAGGAATATTGCAATGAATAACTCACCTCCTGACTCCCCAAAACCTGTACAAGGCACATGTACAATCTTATACTCTTGCCTGGATGGGTGCAGCTCTAACAACACTCAAGAAGCTTGACATCATCCAGGACAATGCAGCCTGCTTCATTGGCATCGCATCCACATTCATCGACTCCTTCCACCACTTACACTCAGTAGCAGCAGACTGTACTATCTACAAGATGCACTGCAGAAATTTACCAAAGATCCTTAGGCAACACCTTCCAAACCCTGACCACTTCCATCTAGAAGGACAAGGGCAGCAGATTCATGGGAACACCACCACCTGAAATTCCCCTCCAAGTCACTCACCACTCTGACTTGGAAATATATCGCTGTTACTTTACTGTGATTGTGTCAAAATCATGGAATTCCCTCCCTGAGGGCAGTATGGATCTACCTACCAAAGGGAGATTGCAGAAGTTCCAGAAGGCAGCTCACCACCACCTTCTCATCCCAAGTTGGGATGGGCAATAAATGTTGGCCAGCCAGTGATGCCCACATCCCACAAGTGAATAACAAAAAATATAAACATGACAACCAATTTACACATAGCAAGGTTCAACAAAAATTGATGAAATGAATGATCCATAAAGCTGTTTTTGGTGCCATTGATAAGGAAAGAATATAAGTCGCAACACTGGAAGAAATCTATTCTGGAACCTGCAACAATCCTATATTGAGAATGAAAGCTCTCACAGTGGGACAGTGACGTTTACCAACAGTATCAATTCTTGACAAGTAAGTTGATAATGGGAAGACAATAGATGTGGTATACTTAGATTTTCAGAAATCTTTTCATAAAGTCCCTCAAAGGAAGTTGGGTAGCAAAATTAAAGCAAATGGGATAGAATGTTAAGGATTTATTAGCATACAGAAAACAGAGATTAGGTAGAAATGGGTCTTTCTTGTGTTGGCATTCTGTGACTGGTGAGGTCCAGCAAGGAATAATATTTGGCCTGTAGCTGTTTATAATTTATATTAATGATTTGGAGGTGGGATCCAAATATAGTATTTCCAAATTTGCAGATGTTGAAGAGCTATGCAGGGAATGTGTGTTGTCAGGCAGGTGAAAAGCAGTTTCAGGAGGATTTGGATGGATTTAGTGATTGGGAAATTGATAGTGGATTCAATATATGAAGTTACCTAATTTGGTAGGAGAAACAGGTGTTCAGTGTATTTCTTAAATGGTAAGAGGCTAGGAAATTAGGTGACCTTGTTGATAAGTCACTGAGGGATAACATGCAGGTGCAGCGAGGTATTAGGAAGGCTAATGGAATGTTAAGCTTATTGCAAAAAGATTTGAGTACAGGAGCGCTGAAGTCTTGCTTCAGTTATATCCAAAGATTGGTTAGACTGCGTTTGGAGTATTATGTGCAGTTTTCATCTCCTTACTTCATAAAGGAAATTATTGCCTTGGAGGGACTGCAGTGAGAGTCCACCAGACCTGTTTCAGAGATGGAGGGACTGTTCTATGAAGAGAAATTGGGCAGACTGGGCCTGAGGTGATTTCTCAGAAACTGAGAATACTTAGAGGGATAGACAAGGTCGAAGCAGGTAAGATGTTTTCTCTGGTCGTGGAGTCTAGATCCAAGGGGACAATTTAAAAATAAGGGAAAGGCAATTTAGGGTTGGAGATATGAAGAAATTCTTGCACTCAGAGGACTGAATTCCTCAGAGGGCTGTGGAAGCTCGGTCTTTGAGTAAATTTAAGACAATCTTGATAGATTTCATATTTTTTAATGGCAGATTGAATGTAATGTGGAAAAAATATGAGATTGTCTAATTTGGTCAGAGAAACAGCTATTCAGTGGATTTCTTAAATGGTAAGAGGTTAGGAACCTCAGTGTCCTCGTTGCTCAGTCATTGAGGGCTAACATGCAGGTGCAGCTAGGTAAACATGACACCCAATTAACACAGAGCAAAGTAAAGGTATTGAAGTGTTCCATTGGCCATGAAATGGTAGAGCATGCTCAACAACCAGAATGGCCTTCTCCTGTTCCTATCTTCCTAAACTGAGGTAACTCTGAGGGATGACACTTTAACTTAATTCATCCTGTTTGTACTAAAACCCAAATTCCACAAATGAAAGAGCCCTTCAAGATTGTTTTATGACTTTATTTTAATTTGCTCATGGCACATGTGCATCACTGATGGGGTCAACATTTATTGCTCATCCTTAAACTGACCCAGAGAAGGTGTTGATGAGCTACCTTCCTGAACTGCTGCAGTTCCTATGCTGTAGATGGACCCACAATGCCAATATGGAAGGAGTTCCAGGATTTTGACCCAGCAACAGTGAAGGAGCAGCGATATGTTTCCAAGTCAGGATGGTAAGTGACTTGGAGGTGATCTTGCAGTGTGAAGTTGGGATTTGGTTTGGGCTTTGGGTTAATGATATTCCCATTTATCTACTGCCCTTGTCCTTTTAGGTGGTAATTGCTGTGGGTTTAGAAGGCTGATGGAACCCTGGTGTGACAGCACAGTGCACCGTGTAGATGGTACTTAATGATGAAGTGGGTTTTGTATAATTAAAAGCCATTCAAGAAATGAATCAGTTTCATTAATATTCATTTGGTTTTTGTTCCATTTTTAGCCACTGTTTAAGCCAATGCCAGCGAATGAATAAATTAGCTTTGTTGTCACGTTTATTCACATGAGTACAGTGAAAAGTTCAAAAGTCACCACTTATGGTGCCATCTTAGGTACAAGGTACCTCAGCACAGATTCTTCAGTATACGTTCTTAGGAAAAAAATAAAGAATTGAAAAGTCCAGCATTACAGATGGTAGGAATAAATTAGAAAATAGGGAGATAAAAAGTTCACAACAATGGTCCTTCTAACTCAGTCCACACTGGCACCCAGCCTCCAGTCTGCACTGGGCCTTGACTCCAGACCGCAGCAGGCGTCACCCTGAGGCTCTTGAGACCATTCTGGAATCACCTTGAGGCCAGAAGTCAGTGCTGCGGCCATGCCGGACCGAGAGACCACCACGCTGGACTGCTGCTCTGAGACAGTGAGAGTTACCAACAGTCCGACACTGCCCTGGAGTCTCCAGTAATTTCCAGGGTACCCCACCAATCTGTGGGAACAAATCGTTGAGGCCTTACATTCGATAAATGTTGGATTTTCCATTCGTCATGAAGCAGTTGGGAGATGGATTGAGCAAGTTGTTCAGAGGCCCAGGTTAGTGCTCTGGGTCAAATATCACCCTAGCAGCTGGGGAATTTAAACCCATTCAATAAAGCTGGGAATTGAAAGCTAGTTTTGTTAATGATAGCTTGGTTGTTGTTTGAAAATAAATGCACTTTAGAGATGAAATCTGCCAACCTTATCCGTTACCGATGTACAAGTGTAATGAATTCTGAAATGGCCTAGCGCACCATTCAGTCCAAAAACAATAAGAGATGTTTGACTTGCTGATGATGTTCAAATCCCATTGATGAACAATTAAAACAAAACTAACTTATCGGATATTATTATAGAATCTTAGAGATTGATATCACAGAAGAAGGCCCTTTGGCCCATTGTATCTGTGCTGGTCAAAAACTATTCTAATCCTATCTTCCAGCATTTGGCTCATAGTCTCGGCGTAACGAGCGCATGTCTAAAGCATTATTAGACTATTAATTCCTGTTTTTTTTTTAAAAATTGAATTCAAATTCCACCTTCAGCCATAGTGGGATTTGAACCCAGGTCCCTAAAGCATCATCTGATTTTTTTCCCCTGTTTTAATAATCCAACAATTATACCACTATTAATAATCTAACAGTTATATCATCTCCCCTCATGGTGGACAGAGTTAATGGTACAATGATTGACGTTCTTCTCCTTTGAATCAGTGAAGCTCTACATTAGCACCTACAATAATATCAAGACTATAATTAATAAAAGGATTGCAGACTAAAACATCAAACTGGTATGTGGTGAAAAGGAAATCAATTTTTAAAATTTCTTAATGAAAGTCCTGTAGGTGGGAGCTAATGCCTCATTAAACGTCTCTTTCTCTCTCTGAGAAGGAGGTTGCTAGGGGCAGTGAGTTGGGAAGGTAGGGGACGTTATATTTAGTGTCATGCCATTCTGTGCATTGGAAGAGGAAGAAAGATTTAAGGCATCAATCAACTAGTGGGCAATTAATTGTATGAATGTTTGCATCTCCAGCTGTCTGAAATGAAAAGCCAATTTCACTCACACCTACCCTTTGAGCACATCTTCAGTACGCAGTGAGCAGAATGTGTGCCAGGTTTTGGATGGAATCCAGTCTGACTGACATGGCTAATTGGCTCAGTGCAGTCTTCTTCAGGAGAGAGTTCATGGCCTCATTTGGTCCCAGGGAGACCCTGGTGACACAGGACATTGAGCCTTCAGTACCAATCAGCATGTGCATTATTAGGAGCAAATTAAAACTCATGTGCGCATGCAATTACTCAGCTCATTTGTCTAAGAAGATTCTCAATTACTTTAGCAGCAGCTCGGCTGAGGATGCTGGTGTCCCATTCAATTAATAGCTGTTCTACATTAAAGAAAAGCAAGTTAAGCATCATTAGTGTTGCTCGTGATACAGTTTTACCTCATAAATAGGCCATTTCATTTCATAACCTTTTTATTCTTAAAAGGTGTCTCATTTCTCAAGTGCTCCTGTTATTCTGAAGGTGTATTGTGCTGTGTTCCACCAGGCTCCTGACTGTAACCTCCCAGCTGCGAGTAAGGTTTTGAGAACTGAGGAAATGAGCCATAGATTGTGGAATATACAACCTCTGCCCTGTTGGCTAATGATGAGATTCATAGAATCATAGAATCCCTCCAGTATGGAAGCAGGCCTTTTGACCTAGCCAGGCCACACTGATCCTCCAAAGAGTATCCCACACAGGTCCACTCCCCTACCCTATCCCTGTAACCCTGCATTTCCCATTGCCAATCTTCCTAACCTCCACATCTTTGATTTGATTTATTATTGTCACATGTGCCTCGGTACAGTGAAAAGTTTTGTTTTGTGTGCAGTACAGGCAGATCATACCACAAAAAGTGCATTTAGGTCATGGAAACAGAGCAAGGAATATAATGTTACAGCTGCAGAGAAGGTGCACAGAGTGTGAGATTAACATTTAAATTTAAGAAGTCCATTCAGATGTGTATTAAAAACAGGGAAGAAGATGTTCTTGAATGTATTTGTGTATAAACTTGATATCTTTACACTGTGGGAGAAAAGCCCAGAGGAAACCCTTATAGACATGGGGAGAATGAGCAATTGCTACACAGCCCTACAAGTGGGATTGAACCCAGGTCCCCAGTACTTCAAAGCAGCAATGCTAGCCACTGCACTGCCATGCTATCCTAAGTAGGTGTTTCCACTTACACTCTGTACACTTGCACATTGATAGTGAAAGGCAGCAGTACCAGCAGTGGTAGTTCATGGAGACACCCTTCAAACACGGAAAACCGAGCCAGTTGCTCTTCAAAATCAGGAAAGGCAAACTGTTCTGACACGTTGTTTCAAAATGCTAACTTGGTTTCTCTCTCCTGGAATGCTGGCTGAGTTTCTGCTGCTTTTTAATTCCGATTTCCAGCATCTGCAGCATTTTGCTTTTATTAGAATCGACCCGGTGATGTCGTTGATGTAATTTATCTGGATTTTCAAAAGACCTTTGGAACTAGACTAATCGATAGGGTCATGGAAGGTGAAGCCAACAGCAGAATGGATTGTTAGTTCAAGGGACAAAGCAGAGGGAGTGAGCTTTTGGCAGGAATAATGGGGAAGTCACAATTTACTTGGCATGTGGATCTTCAGCATCAGTAAAAGAACAAAAGGACAGAAACAGAAATTGTTGAAGAAACACAACAGGCCTGGCAGCATTTATGGACAGAAAACAGTTCTAACATTTCAAGTCCAGTGTTAACTCTGCCTTCTCTCTTGTTGCAGCCTCCTCTTAACTTGCATGCCAATCAAAAATCTATGTACACGTTCATGCAATACATAGAAATATAAAGGTGCAGGAGTAGGCCATTCAGTCTTTCAAGCCTGCACTCCCATTCAATACGATCATGGTGGATCAAGCAATCTCAGTATCCCATTCCTACTTTCTCCTGAAACCCCTTGATCTCTTTAGATGTGAGGGCCACGTCCAGTTCCCTCTTGAATATATCCAACCAACTGGTCCCAACATCTTCCTCTGGGAGAGAATTCCACAGGTTCTCAGAGTGAAGAAATTATTCCTCATCTCAGTCCTGAATGGCCTCCCCCTTATTCTTCAACTGTGACCCCTAGTTCTGGATTTCCCCAACATCGGGAATATTCTTCCTGCATCTAGCCTGTCTGGTTCCATCCGGATTTTATATGTTTCTATGAAATTCCCCCCAATCTTCTAAATTCCAGTGAGTACAAGCCCAGTCGATTCCAGTCTTTTGTATTTAAGTATCAAGAAAGGATTGATAGACTGAATCTTTTTACTTTTGAATGGTAAAAGGCTGCTGTGGATCACCAAAGAGGGCAACCTCAAATGGACCATAAACATTAGCTGTTTGGGCGAGATGGCATGGATTTGTGCCATACATCTAATGTTAACCCTTGACAATTATCGCTGGTGCACAATGCAATGTCCTGCAAGTAGTTAACTGTTCACTGCTAATTCCATCCTTTATATACTACATCAAAACAGTGAGGTAGCAGAGTTATAATAAAGTACAATTAACCGTGTTTAATAGTTTCTAGTCCACTGCTTCCTCAGTTGGAAAAACTGCTTCAATTGCTTTTTAAGAGTGTAAATTAGCTGTGAATAATAGTTTAACAGGCCGTAATTATTTCAGGGTTTTCAATCTCAGAGATTTTGCCTACATAGGAGTCTCTTTCATTTAAAACCTGCCCTTCGCAAAGACCCCTCCATTACCATAAAAGAAGCAGGCTTGAAATTACACCATGTGAATATCAGATTGTAGGTACAATTTTTTTTGTCTACCTCAATTGAGACACTAACCTGTTAATTTCACATAATTAAACTATTAATGCATTCACTTTGATGGGGAATCCTGCACATTGGGGAGAACAAGTACAATTTGGGTCCATTGCTTTGCTGAACAACACACATAGTCTATAAAGGTGTAACTCTGTACTTCGGGATGCTTGATGCAGTAATTCTTTGCTCCACTTTGACCTGTCTGTCCTCAGCCTTCTAAACTGTTCCAGTGAAGCTCAGTGTAAACTCAAGGAATGACACTGCATAATCAGATGAGACACTTTGCAACCTTCAACATTGGGCTGGATTCACTGGTCAGCACTGAAGAGTACGCTGCTGATCTAGGGACCCATGCTCAATTCCTCAGGTGACGTCTGTGTGGAGATCTCTTTGTGTCTGCATGGGTTTCCTCCTGGTACTCTGGTTTCCTCCTACAGTCCAAAGGTGGATAGACCCTGCTAAATTGCCCTTAGTGTCTAAGGATGTACAGACTAGGTGAGTTAGGCAGGAGGAACGCAGGGTTACAGGGATAGGATGGAGAGGGGGTCTGGTTGGGATACTATTCAGAGGGTTGACATGGATCTGATGGGCCTAATGGCCTGCTTCCACACTGCAGGGATTCAATGATTGCCAAAAGCTGCCGACAACAATCTGCCATTCTCTGTTACACTGATGCCTCCTTCACTGATAGCATTCACATTTAAATCTAGTGTTAGATTAATGCGATTCTTTGCAATGCCACATAGTGATGTGAGCAGGAAAGAAAACAGCCAATCACTTTGAAGGATTCTCACGCACAGCAAACCAGGAAGTTAACAGCAATTAATTACTAACTTAAAATTTCAGTTACTGAAATAAATCTTTATTGGGATAGGATAGAAGCCATTGCTTTAGATGACTCTTCTCGGATTATGCTTTATTTCACTCCATCACCAGAACATCTTATTTCCTTTTCTTGAAATGCATCTATTGATGCTATCTGCATCATTTGCTTCCCTTAGTGGAAGGGTTGGTATTCTATACACCCTCAGGGTAAAGTGGCTTCCTCTGAATTCACAACTGGATTTATGAGTGACATTTAGTACATGAAGCTTCATTGTGAGTTATAGCATCAAACAAAATTTATTTGGCAAAAGATGAGCATAGATTCATCGACTCATACAGTGCAGAAAAGGCTCTTCAGCCCATTGAGTTTGCACTGCCATTACTACCACTAAAAGTGCGTTAATCCCAATTTCCTGCACTTGACCCGTATCCTTGAATATTTCTATATTTGAAATGCTCATCCAATTAATTTTTAAAGGTTGTTAGGTTTCCAGCCTCCACTACCTTCCCAGGCAGTGCATTCCAGATTCCCACTGTCTGCTGAGTGAAAATGTTTTTTTCCCAAATCCCCTCTGAATCTTCTGCCCCTTACCCTAACAATGTGCCCCTCATGATTGACCCTCTCAACCAAGGGGAACAGCTACTCACTATTCACCCTGTCCACACCCCTCATAGTCGTATACATCTCAATCATGCCCCTCGTCTCAGTCTTCTCTGCTCTATAGAAAACAATCCAAGCCTATCTAGTATCTCCTTTAGCTCAATTTCTCCATCTCATGCAACATCCTGGTGAACCTCCTCTGGACCCCCTCTAGTGTTATCACATCCTTCCTGTAATGAGGTGACCAGAACTGCATGCAGTGTTCCAGCTGGGGCCTGACCAATGCTCTGTACAACTCCAACATTACATCCTTGCTCTTATACTCAGTGCCATGACTGATGAAAGCAACTATCCCACATGCCTTCTCAATTATCCTGTACATAAGGTCAAAAGACATAGGAGCAGAAATTAGGCCATTTAGTCCATTGAGTCTGCTCTGCCTTTCCATCATGGCTGATAAATTTCTCAATTGCATTCTCGTGCTTACCATTCTCCTGTTACCTTTGATCCCCTTGATACTCAAGAACCTATCTATCTCAGACTTAAATATACTCAATGACCTGGCTTCCACAGCCTTCTGTGGCAATGAATTCCAGAGACTGACCACTCTCTGGCTGAGGAAGTTTCTCCTTATCTCCATTCTAAAGGGTCTTCCCTTTACTCTAAGCCTATGCCCTTGGGTCCTCATAAGGGTTCCTTCACCGTAAGTCCCCTTATCAAGTCTGCCTCATTTCACAACATCCAGTATTGCTTGTTCCCAGTGGGCTCCACCACAAGCTGCTCCAAAAAGCCATCTATCTCATGGACATTCCACAAATTTGTTTTCTTGCAATTCACTATCAACCTGATTTTACAAGTCCACCTGTAATTTGAAATCCCCCATGATCACTGTAACTTTGCTTTTCCTACACATCTTTCCTATCTCCTGGTGGATCTTGCGGCCTAGCTCCTGACTACAGTTTGGAGACATAACTTTAACTGTGGGTTCTCTCACCTTTGCGGTTCCTCAATTCTACCCACACAGATTCTACATTGTGTGACCCTACTTTGTTTCTTACTATTGATTTAATTTCATTTCTTACTAATAAGGCGACCCCCATCCCCTCTGCCCACCAGCCTATCTTTTCGATAAGATGTATATCCATGAATATTCAGCTCTCAATCCTGATTCCCTTGCAGCCATGATGTCCACCACATCATACCTTCCAAATTTGATTGCCGCCACAAGTTCCTTATACTACGTGCATTCAGGTATAACACCTTCAGTCCTGTATTAACCCGCCCCTCTTCTCATTGTCATCTAATTGTCCAGTGTAAGTGTGATCTGCTGACTTCAGGGATCTGTGAATAATTACTCCAAGATCCCTCTGTTCCTCTAAGTTACCCTGTGTCCTTTCATTCATTAAATATATTCCCTTATCTTGTTTCTTCTTCGAAAGTGGTACAGTGGATTTTTCAAAGTTCGCCACCAGCGCAACTATTGCTGTTGATGACATGGACTTAAAGGATGGAGGGCATAGTTTTGAAGTGAGTCAACAACATAAAGTCTTGGACCTGTAAACTGAGAGAGGACTGGGACAGGCTCGTGGGGGAGGTGGATCCAGCGCCGATGAAATTCACTGCAGCGCAGCGTCAAGTGAAACATGATTTGTTTGTTAAGAAACATGATGAGAGAAGGTGTATGCTGATTGGCACAATGTCAAAGAGACGGATGGGTCTGCTTGTATATGTGTCGCTGCAGGATAGCTTATCAGCCTATAATACTCTGTACTTTAGAAACTGAGGTCCCAGCTTTTGTTACCAGGTAGGGTGCACAGAGGCAGGACAATCCCTCGCCCCACGAATCTGGCCTTTAAAATTGACTGGCTGCACTCCCAGTTTTCAGAGGAACTGGCCTGGGTACATGGGAAGGGCTGAGGGAGCTATCAGTTGGTGAGGTGGGTTGAGCAGAGAAACTGTCTTGGTGGCCAAGTGTCATGCCCGTCAATCAAAGTTAAAGAAATATAACACATTTCTCCAATTCCCATTTCTCATACTCATTCACCCCCTGCTGACCCAATCGCACTCCCCATATTTCATTCATGTGATTTCATGCTACCAAATACACTATACCCATCCCCCCCATGTTTCCATGTCCCTCTATCCACCTGCCATGGGACCTCAAGCGATCTGATGCCTCTTTTTACATCCCCCATCCCTCGTGCCCTCACATCAATCTGTCCACCTCCACTCATACCCCATGTCTCCGATAAGTCCGTGCCAACTTAGTGCTTACTTCCACGCACCAACCTTTTCCCTTCACCTACTGTGCCAACTTGCCTAGGATCCACAAGTATCTAATTACAGGAGAAAAATGAAGTCCTGTTCTCTTAAATTACCCTATCATGGACTACACTGTATTGCAAAAAAGCACTCATACATAAAACACATTTTGAATGGTCGTGACACATTTTACATTTCAGGAAAGGCCACAACAGTTCTTGCCAGTTTGACAGTTCTTGACAGGTTTGATACTTTTTAAAATTCATTCATGAGATATCCTGGGTTTACCAGCATTTATTACGCATCCCTAATTGTCCTTGTTAAAGTGGTGGTGAGCTGCCTTCTTAAACTGCTGCTGGATTGGAGATACACTTACAGAGTTGTTAGGAAGGGATTTCCATGATTTTGAACTTGTGAAAGAGATATTCAGTTCCGAGCTTGGCTGGTGTATGTCCCAGAGTGGTGTTCCTGTCCATTGGCTACACTTGTCCTTATAACATATGGAGCTCTCAGGTTTGGAAGGCTCTGTCGAAGAAACCTTTCTAACTTTCGGAAGTGCAACTTGTAGATGGTACGCACCATCAGTCACGAGGGAGTAAATACTGAAGGTGCTGGATAGGTAGCCAATCAAATGGGCTGTTTTGACTTGGATGGTGTTGCATTCTTGAGTGCTTTTGTAGAGCACTCATTCAGGCAAGCGGAGAATAATCTATCACATGCTTGTCCTGTGCTTTGTAAATGATGAACTGCCTTCAGACAATATGGAACTGGGTTTGTTGCCAAAGTGTTCTCAGATTCTGCTTGCTATTATAGCTACTGAATGTAAATGATTGGTCCAGTTCAGTTTCTTGTCAATGGTAACCTCAAATTGTTGATAGTGAGGGATTCAGTGATAGTAATGCCATTGAATGTCAAGGGATGATGGTTAGATTCTCTTTAGTTTGAGATAATAATTGCTTGCATTTATCTGACACCAATGTTACTTGCTTCTTATGCCCAAGTCTGAACATTGTCCAGATCATGTTGCATTTGAACATGGACTGGCGGCACAGTGACTCAGTGGTTAGCACTGTTGCTTCACAGCGCCAGAGACCCGGGTTCAATTCCAGCCTTGGGCAACTGCCTGTGTGGAGTTTGCACATTCTCCCCATATCTGCATGGGTTTCCTCCGGGTGCTCTGGTTTCTTCCCACAGTCCAAAAAAAATGTGCAGATTAGGTGAATTGCCCATGCTAAATTGCACACAGTGTTAGGTTGGTTGTTCAGCGATAAATGTAGGGGGGCTGGGTTGCTGTTCAGAAGGTTGGTGTGGACTGTTGGGCCGAAGGGCCTGTTTCCACACTGTAGGGAATCTAATCTAATATCTGAGGAGTCACGAATGATGATGAACGTTGTGCAATCATTGGTGAACATCCCCACTTCTGACCCTGAGAGGGAGGGTCAGTCATTGATGAAGCAGTTGAAGATAGTTGTACCTAGGATACTACCCTGAGGAACTCCTGAGGAGATGTCCTGGAGCTGAGGAGATTGACCTCCAGCAATTACATTCAAAATCAACCTTGATTTCGATAGCAGTCTGGGACTCAGCTGTTCTGAACCAAAACTGTAATTTGGTCAGAAACTGTGTGCCCAAACTAAGCATCGGTGAACACTGGATGGCACTGTTGATGACCACTTCCATTACTTTGCTGATGATCGAGAGTAGACTGATAGGGAGGTAATTGGCTGGGTTATATTTTTTGGCTATTTGAGAAGAGGACCTCCCCAGACCATTTTCCACATTGTTGGGTAAATGCCATCTGTCACATACAGAACAGCTTGTCTGGGTGCGTGGCAGGTTTGGGAGCATGTGTCTTCAGTACTATTGCCAGAATGTTGTCAGGGTCCATTTTCTTTCAGCATCCAGTGTCTCCAACCATTTCTTGATATCACATAGTGTGAATTAAATTGGCCAAAGACTGATATCTGTGATGCTGGGGACTACTGGAGGAGGCCAAGATGGTTCATCTGCTTTAGACTTGTGGCCGAAGGTTAACGCAAAAGCTTCAGCTTTATCTTTTGCACTGATGTGCTGGTCTCCCCATCACTGAGGATGGGGATATTTGTCGAGTTACCTCCTCCTCCTCCGGTGAATTCTTTAATTGTCCACGACCATTCGTGCCTTGATGTGGCAGGACTGCAGGGCTTAGATCTAATCTGCTGGCTGTGGAATAGCTGACATCTGTCTATCATTTGTTGTTTATGCCATTTGGTATGCAAGTAGTCTTATTTGATAACTTCACTAGGTTGACACCTCACATTCAGATGGGGCTGGTGCTGCTCCTGGCCTGCCCACCTGTAGTCTTCATTGTAAAAGGGCTGATGATAAGGTGCAACAAGGGATACAATACAAACCATGACAAACTGTGTTTTAGATTAGATTCCCTACAGTGAGAAACAGGCCCTTTGGCACAACCAGTTCACACTGACCCTCTGAAGAGTAACCCACCCAGACTGATTGCCCTCTGACTAAAGCACCTAACACTATGGGCAATTTAGCGTAGCCAATTCACCTGGCCTGCACATCTTTGGACTGTGGGAGGAAACTGAAGCAGCCAGAGGAAACCCACACAGACACGGGGAGAGCATGCAAACTCCCCACAGGCAGTCGCCCAAGGCCGAAATCGAACCTGGGACCCCTGATGCTGTTAGGCAGTAGTGCTAATCACTGAGCCACTGTGCTGCCCCATTTTAATATAGTTCTCTTGTTGCTGATGGTTCACAACTCCTCATGGATCTGCAGGTTTGAGTTCCTGGACTTGTTTGAAATCCATCCCATTTGGTACTCGGTGGTTGTGCCACACAACACATTGGAGGCTATCCTCAAGGTGAAAGCCACAAGGACTGTGTGATGGTCACTCCTATGTTCAATATGAAGGAGAACTGATTCACCAGCTGAGGGTGGGTGATAGGTTACAATCTGCAGGAGGTTTCCTGGCCCAACCTGTACCTAATGCTATGAGATATCATGGGTCAAAGCTGAGGACTGCGAGGCAATTTCCTCCTTACCCATATAGCACAGTTCTGCCACACCTGGAGAGTCACACCTGTATCACCCCTGGACATACCCAATGTGGCTGGAATATTGTTCCTAAGATTTAATTCCATGAGTATGAATATGTCAGACTGTTATTTGACTAATCTGTGGGACAATTCTTTCAATTTAGCAGTAGCCTCCAGAATGTAATAAGGAAGGTCACGAAGGGCGGACAGTGCTGGGTTTGTCATTGTCCTTTCCTGTGCTGCCATGATTCCCATTGATCCGGATTTCATTCCTCGTTTTAGATTTTGCAATAGCTTGATACATCTGAGTCATTTACCAGGCCATTTCAGGGTGTAGTCAGAGGTCTACCACATTTTACTGCATGTCAGGAGTAACATATCAACCAGACCATGTAGGGGTGGGAGATTTCATTCCCCTAAAGGACATTAGTGAGTTACAATAGGCAATAGTCACCATTGTCAAAGAGTGTGGTGCTAGACCCCACCAGTACCCTTCCACTGACACTCTCATTCGTTTGGCTGAACTGGTCCCTCAATAATACCTCCTTTGAATCTTCCCATGTCCTCCAGGCCAAAGGGGCATCCATGGGCATCCCAATGTGCTCCAGTTATCTGTCTCTCTGTTGCGTACATGGAACAGTCCATCTTCTGCAAATACACCGGCACCATTCCCCACCTCTTTCTCCACTACATCAATGACTAGATCAGTACCACCTCGTGCTCCCCTTCCTGGACCTCGCCATATCCATCAACGGTGACTGATTCAACACTGACATTTTCTACAAGCCCACTGACTCCCACAGTGACCTGGATTACACCTCCTCCCAGACTGCCTCCTGTAAAAATGGTCCCCCTTATTCCCAATTCCTCCGCCTCTGCTGCACCTGCCCCAGGAGGACTAATTCCACCACAGAATATACCAGATGGCCTCCTTCTTCAAAGACTGCAATTTCCTCTCCCACTTGGTCGATGATGTCCTCCAGCACATCTCCTCTACTTCCCGCACCTTTACCTTTGAACCCCACCAACCACAACAAGGACAGAACCCTCTGGTCCTCACCTTCCACCCCACCAACCTACGGACATATCGCATCATCCTCCACCATTTCCGCCACCTACAAACAGACCCCACCACCAGAGATATATTTCCCTCCTCACCCCATCCGCATTCAGTAAAGACCATTCCCTCTGTGACTCTCTTGTCAGGTCGATGCCCCTCACCACCCACCCTCCCCTCCTGACACATTCCCCTGCCGCCGCAGGAATTGCAAAGCCAATGCCCACACCTCCCCCCTTATCTCCATCCAAGGCCCCAAAGGATCCTTCCACATCTGTCAGAGATTTACCTGCACTTCACCGCGTGTCATGTACTGTAACCATTGATCCTGATGTGGTCTCCTCTACATTGGGGAGACAGGAGACCTACTTGCGGAACGCTTTAGAGAACATCTTTGGGAGACATGCATGAAACAACCCCCGCATTGCCCCATCGCCGAATACTTTAATTCCCCCACGCACTCCCCCAAGAACTTGCAGGTTTTGGGCCACCTCCACTGCTAAACCCTAACCACCCAAAGTCTGGAGGAAGAACGCCTCATCTTCTGCCTAGGACCCTCCAACCACACGGAATCAATGTGGATTTCACCAGTTTCTTCATTTCCCCTCCCCCCACCTTATCCCAGATCCTACCTTCCAACTCGGCACTGCCACTTGAACTGTCTACTTGTCTATCTTCCCTCCCACCTACCCGCTCCACCCTCCTCTCTGACCTATCACTTTCACCCCCACCTATTGCATTCCCAGGTACCTTCCCCCAGCCCCACTCCCTCCCTTTTATCTCTCAGCCCCCTTGTGCCACCCTCTTATTCCTGATGAAGAGCCTATGCTCGAAACATCGATTCTCCTTCTCCTCGGATGCTCCCTGACCAGCTGTGCTTTTCCAGCACCACACGCTTTGACTCTGATCTCCAGCATCTACAGTGCTCACTTTCTCCCAATCATTGCCATTGGACTAGCTTTTTATTTCTAGAATTTGTTTTATTGAATTCAAATGTCACCCTCTGCTTTGGTAAGATTTGAATTCATTTGCCCACAGTATTAGCCTAGGCACTGGATTATTGATAGAGTGACAGCATCACTGCCTCCTCACTTCTTGACAGTTCTTGATAACTTTGACACTTCTTGACAGATCTTGAAGGATTTGTCAAGTATTTAACAGTTTCATAGCTCTGAGTGACATATACTTTGTTTGAGCACATTCTTCTCTACAGATAACAATCCCAAATGATACCTGAATTACTCCATCTGACAAATAAAGTGTTCCTGATCCTCAGCATGGATACTTGAGCCTCACTCCCAATGTATCCTGGGTCTCCAAAGGAATAGCTATTCCAAAGAAACATGGTGAGACTAGACCATTTCTGAGCTGCTCTGTCTTCTACACTTTGTGATCAATGCAGTGGAGGTTAACCAAGTGGGATTTTGATGAAGATAGCTGATCATTTAAATGGACAGCTGCCTCTGGGATCTGTATATGGGTCAAGCCTGACCTGACTCCTGGAATAAGACTGTCATTTCAGGCCATTATTGTCATGTTGGTGATGCTCACAGATATGGAGAAGACCTGGAACATAAAACAAAGTCTAGGATATTACGCTAAATAACATACAACATTCAGTCAGTTCTGATTGGTGCTCTATATCCAACTCTGTCCACCAACCCTGAGATAGGAATTGAAGACTTTAGTTTGGATGTGGTGAAGATTTACCAATTCAGTTCCGAGGTTGAGGAATGACAATTACACTGACAGACTGGGGAAACTGGGGTTGGTCTACAGGCAATAGCAAAAGCTATGGAGATTGTGGCTTTTAAAATCTTGAAGGATTTAGAAAGAGTGTCTGCCCAGTCTATCTGTGCTATGGAACACTACCCTCGATGTAGCTGTGGGGGTGAGAGACTGTCACACATCTCCTTCTAGAATGTGCCTTTGCAAAGGACTGGAGGAGGTTGTGGTGGATTTTGCCAAGCAGCTCCGTGACGCAGGACTCTGTACTTGTCCCTAGGACGCACACCAAACAAATATCGACTGTGCCTGGAGGACCATCAACTGAATGAATGACAATCTTTGGTTTGCCTGAAACGTGTTGGTCTTCCAGAGTATGGAGTTGACCCTGACCTAGTGTTACAGACTGGCACATTCCAAGGTCCGGGGCTACATGCTGAGGGATGCACTAAAGCTTGAGGCAGCTGCCGCCAAGGCACAGTGGGGAAAGACCTTTCTGCCAAAGTTAAGAGATGACTTTGGTTTGTTTGGATAGAGTTAAACTTCAGTGTTTGTTTGTTTCCTTGATACGCTACTGTACAGAACCCAACTGTATTTGTGGCTAAGTGTGTGTGTTATAAAAAGAATGATGGGAAACTATTTCCAACACCTGAAAGGTTGACAGATCGAAGGTGCAGATTAGATTAAACTGTTGACCTCAACCACTCTATGACTATTCATGAAAGAACTCGAGGAAAGTTTTGAAACTAGAGTGGAAATTGCTGGTGAAACTCAACAGATCTGGCAACATCTTTGGACGGAGAAAAAGAGTAAATGCTTAGAGTCTGATGACCCCTCTTTAGAACTTTGTTTCATTTTAGAGGACATTTTTATTTCACGCAAAGCATAGCATGGTGGCTCAGTGGTTAGCACTGCTGCCTTACAGTGCCAGGCACTGGGTTCAAATACAGCCTCAGGCAACTGTCTGTATGGTTTCCACATTCTCCCTGCATCTGTGTGGATGCCCTCCGGGTGCTCTAGTTTCCTCCCACAATCCAAAGATATGCAGGTTAGGTGCATTGACTATGCCAAATTGCCCAGTGTCCAGGATGTGTAGACTAGGTGGATTAGGCAGGGGGAAAGCAGGGTTAAAGGGTAGGCAGGTGGGTCTGGGTGGGATGCTCTTCGGAGGGGCTGTCTGGCCTGCTTCCATACCGTAGAGATTCTGAGTGGTTTAGAAATTGGAATGTACTGCCTGATGGACATGGATTTAATTTCAATAGCATCCTCCTAAAAGGGATTTAGATATGTGGAGTCATAGAGATGTACAGCACAGAAACAGATCCTTCGGTCAACTTGTTCATGCTGACCAGATATCCCAACCCAATCTAGTCCCACCTGCCAGCACCCGGCCCATATCCCTCCAAACCCTTCCTATTCATATACCCATCCAGATATCTTTTAAATGTTGCAATTGTACCAGCCACCACCACTTCCTCTGGCAGCTCATTCCATACATGTGTCACCCTCTACGTGAAAACTTGCCTTTTAGGTCTCTTTTATATCTTTCCCCTCTCACCATAAACCTATGCCCTCTAGTTCTGGACTCGCCCATATCAGGGAAAAGACTTTGTCTATTTATCCTATCCATGCCCCTCATGATTTTATAAACCTCTATAAGGTCACCCCTCAGCCTCCAGGGAAAACATCCCCAGCTTGTTCAACCTCTCCCTATAGCTCAAATCCTCCAACCCTGGCAACATCCTTGTAAAACTTTCCTGAATGTTTTCAATTTTCACAACATCTTTCCGATAGGAAGGAGACAAGAATTGCACGCAACATTCCAACAGTGGCCTAACCAATGTCCTGTACAGCCTCAACGTGACCTCCTAACTCCTGTACTCAATACTCTGACCAATAAAGGAAAGCATACCAAATGCCTTCTTCACTATCCTATCTACCTGCAACTCCACTTTCAAGGAGCTATGAACCTGCACTCCAAGGTCTCTTTGTTCAGTAACACTCCCCAGGACCTTACCATTAAGTGTATAAGTCCTGCTAAGATTTACTTAGAAGAGGAAAATCTGTGGGGATAGGGCTGGGAAACAGGACTGAGTGGATTATTCTCTGAAACACCTAATGCAGATGCAATGGGCTTAGCAAGCATTCAGTAGAGAAAGGTAAAATATCACAAATATCAGAAATGCAATATTCTAGAGGTCCAAGCTGCTTCATCTCTCTTGTCAGGGATGTTCAGTCAGAAAGAGAGCGTTATATCGCAGAAGACTTCCTTCCTCTGATTATCCCACCACTTAAATCCAACTTTGCAGAATTTGAATCAGTCTAATCTCCAGCTTGTAACAGATGTGAAATAAGCTGGCTTTCAGACATTTGTGCACTGTGACTTGATTTTAAGTGACAATTGCTAAAGCGAACTGAGGTAGGAAATGCTCACTTTTCTCACAAATACACTAGTGAGTACTTAAAAGAAAAATGTAAAATATTAAATAAAGATTAATGTTCAAACATATAAATCGGGGAGATGTGGGGGGATTCCGGATGTGTGGTACATGCAGACAATTTCAAATTGTAAAGAAAATTCATGCAGATCCTCCACTGAGTCAGTTGGCAAAGATGGGCATTGTATGTTCTGGTGCTCATGAGGGACTGTGCCATGGCAAACTAAGGGCAGATATAATACATTGAAAACTGGAATTTCCAGAACCCGAATGTCTTGGGAAACCTCTGCCATATTATCAAAATCTATGACAAAAGGTTAGAGCATAATGAGAAACATTGGCTCGTCAAGTTCTTCCTTATTCTCATAGAATGTATAGAATCCCTACAGTGTGGAAACAGGCCATTTGGCCCAATAAGTCCATACTGACTCTCTGAAGAGTAACCCGCCCGGCCTATTCCCCAACTCTATTACTCGACATTTCCCCTGACCAGTGCACCTCTTCTATATATCCCTGAACACTATGGGCAATTTAGCACTGCCAATTCACCTACACTGAGGGAAATTGTCTTGGGGAGCCATGTAAAATCGGTTGTCTTTCATTCTGTCTGCATGTGCTGAGGCCAAACAGCATTCTTTACTGACCTATTTCACACAGAAAATACAGAGCCCTTCCAACTCAGAATTGTTTAAAAGGTGATTGAGATGGGGATTAAAAGATAAATTCAAGGGGTTCAATTAAGTGATGTGAGAAGAAACTTGTGTTTAGTCCACACCAGAGGGGCCGAATAGCCTGCTTCCATGCTACAAAGATCTGTGCAATTCTCCATCATTGACGGAGTATGTTTTTCAAAGTGCAGTGCAGGGGGGTGCTGTCTTTTACATATGATATAAACTGAGGTTCACCCCATCCCTCCGCCCAGCTGTCACTCTAGTGGAAGTGTAAACGCTCACAGCAATATTTCCAAGATGAAAAAGGGAATTCTCCCCAGTGACCTGTGTTATGGACCTGACCAGAGCCCCTCAAAATATATTAAGAAGAAAGCCTAAACCTGAACGTTTTCTTATTTTTTTGATAAGTGTAAGGCGTTATGTTCCAGATGCAATTTGATTGGTCAAGCTACCAGTCTTTAAACAAAACACAGTTAAATCATACACTATCGTTAAAATATGACAAAGGAAAGAAGAAATTGGAATAACAACTCTCTTGGAAAAATAAACAGAATAATAGATTATTTAACTACTAAGCAGTAAATGTTCCAATATTGTAATATCCCATATACACAACCTCGGTAAATGTAAATTCGGTAAAATAGATTGTCTCACATATAATTTTCTAGTCTAGGAGGAAAGCATATCAAGAGAAAACTCAGAGAGACAGAGTAGCAGGGAGAAATGTATTGCAACTTCTAAACCCAGCTTCAAGATCCCAGCAACTGTTACTGTAGAACTAAAACTAAAATCCTGGTTCTGTGGGACCTTGACCCCACCCATTCAGGCTGCTTCTATTGTTCCAACTTTTAAAAAAATCCCAAGGCCTCACACCATGTTTATTGGATTCAAACAGAGAGCTCAACACCTCTCTGTCTTAAAACTTCCCTTGAATTAAAGAAAAGGACAAAATACACTTTTAAAGCCATTGTATTGTTACTACCTGTTCAAATATATTTCTCAGTCAACATTATTTTCCTGAATTTGCTCTGTGCAAATTGGTTTCTCAGTTTCTCTCATTGCAAACATTTGACTACAGAACAATTCACAGGTGAGAAAAACAAAGAAGTGCAAATGCTAGAAATATGAAACAAAAACAAAAATTGTTGGAAATACTCAGCAGGTCTAGCAGCATCTGTGGAGAGAGAAGCAGAGTTAATGCTTCAGACTGGACCCAAAATGTTAATTCTGTTTCTCTCTCCACAGATGCTGCCAGAGTTTTTCCAGCAATTTCTAATTATGCAAGAATACACAGTATTTACTTTAAAGTGCACGGAGCAGCCTGGTATCTATACGTCAGTTTCTTATTTTAAAAAATGTCTTTTCCAAGGTACCAAGTTCAGAACTGAGCAGTAATGTTATAGTTATAGAAATCCACAGCAATGATAAAGGGCCGTCTGCCCATTGAGTCTGCGCTGGTTAAAAACAACCTCCTCATCCCATTTTCCAGCACTTCGCCCATAGCCTTGGATTGTTTGGCACTACAAATGTGCATCTAAAATATTATGAGAGTTTCTATCTCTATCCCGCTTACAGGCAGTGAGTTCCAGATTACCACCAGTCTCTGGGTGAAACAATTTCTCTTTATGCCTCCTTTAAACCCAAAAGCTTGAACTCCCAGCCTCAGTGTAGACTCACTCTCCCGGCCTCAGTGTGGACTCACACTCCTGGCCTCAGTGTGGACTCACATTCCTGGCCTCAGTGTGGACTCACTCTCCTGGCCTCAGTGTGGACTCACTCTCCTGGCCTCAGTGCAGACTCACAATCCCAGCCTCAGTGTGGACTCACTCTCCCGGCCTCAGTGTGGACTCACACTCCTGGCCTCAGTGTGGACTCACTCTCCTGGCCTCAGTGTGGACTCACTCTCCTGGCCTCAGTGTAGACTCACTCTCCTGGCCTCAGTGTGGACTCACTCTCCCGGCCACAGTGTAGACTCACTCTCCCGGCCTCAGTGTGGACTCACTCTCCCGGCCTCAGTGTGGACTCACTCTCCCGGGCTTAGTGTAGACTCACACTCACGGCCTCAGTGTAGACTCACACTCACGGCCTCAGTGTAGACTCACTGTCCCGGCCTCAGTGTAGACTCACACTCCCGGCCTCAGTGTGGACTCACTCTCCTGGCCTCAGTGTGGACTCACTCTCCCAGCCTCAGTGTGGACTCACTCTCCTGGCCTCAGTGTAGACTCACTCTCCCTGCCTCAGTGTGGACTCACTGTCCCAGCCTCAGTTTAGACTCACACTCTTGGCCTCAGTGTGGACTCACTCCTGGCCTCAGTGTAGACTCACTCTCCTGGCGTCAGTGTGGACTCACTGTCCCGGTGTCAGTGTTGACTCACTCTCCTGGCCTCAGTGTAGACTCACTCTCCCTGCCTCAGTGTGGACTCACTGTCCCGGCCTCAGTGTAGACTCACTCACCTGGTGTCAGTGTTGACTCACTCTCCTGGCCTCAGTGTAGACTCACACTCCTGGCCTTAGTGTAGACTCACTCTCCCGGACTCAGTGTGGACTCACTGTCCTGGCCACAGTGTAGACTCACTCTCCCGGACTCAGTGTGGACTCACACTCCTGGCCTCAGTGTGGACTCACACTCCTGGCCTCAGTTTAGACTCACACTCCCGGCCTCAGTGTAGACTCACACTCACAGCCTCAGTGTGGACTCACTCTCCCGGCCTCTGTGTTGAGTCACACTCCTGGCCTCAGTGTAGACTCACTCTCCCGGCCTCAGTGTGGATTTACTGTCCTGGCCTCAGAATGGACTCATACTCCCAGCCTCAGTGTGGACTCACTGTCCCGGCCTCAGTGTAGACTCACACTCCCAGCCTCAGTGTGGACTCACTCTCCCGGCCTCTGTGTGGACTCACTCTCCTGGCCTCAGTGTGGACTCACTCTCCTGGCCTCAGTGTGGATTCACTCACACTGCCTCAGTGTAGACTCACTCTCCTGGCCTCAATGTGGACTCACTCTCCCGGCCACAGTGTAGACTCACTCTCCCGGCCTCAGTGTGGACTCACTCTTCCGGCCTCAGTGTGGACTCACTCTCCCGGGCTTAGTGTAGACTCACACTCACGGCCTCAGTGTAGACTCACACTCACGGCCTCAGTGTGGACTCACTCTCCTGGCCTCAGTGTGGACTCACTCTCCTGGCCTCAGTGTGGACTCACTCTCCCGGGCTTAGTGTAGACTCACTCTCCCGGCCTCAGTGTGGACTCACTCTCCCGGCCTCAGTGTGGACTCACTCTCCCGGCCTCAGTGTGGACTCACTCTCCCGGCCTCAGTGTCGACTCATACTCCCGGCCTCAGTGTCGACTCATACTCCCGGCCTCAGTGTAGACTCACACTCCTGGCCTCAGTGTGGACTCACTCTCCTGGCCTCAGTGTTGTGTCACATTCCTAACCACAGTGTGGACTCACTCTCCTGGCCTCAGTGTAGACTCACTCTCCCTGCCTCAGTGTGGACTCACTGTCCCAGCCTCAGTTTAGACTCACACTCTTGGCCTCAGTGTGGACTCACTCCTGGCCTCAGTGTAGACTCACTCTCCTGGCGTCAGTGTGGACTCACACTCTTGGCCTCAGTGTGGACTCACTCCTGGCCTCAGTTTAGACTCACTCTCCTGGCCTCAGTGTAGACTCACACTCCTGGCCTCAGTGTAGACTCACTCTCCCGGACTCAGTGTGGACTCACTGTCCTGGCCTCAGTGTAGACTCACTCTCCCGGACTCAGTGTGGACTCACTGTCCTGGCCTCAGTGTGGACTCACACTCCTGGCCTCAGTTTAGACTCACACTCCCGGCCTCAGTGTAGACTCACACTCACAGCCTCAGTGTGGACTCACTCTCCCGGCCTCTGTGTTGAGTCACACTCCTGGCCTCAGTGTAGACTCACTCTCCCGTCCTCAGTGTGGACTCACTGTCCTGGCCTCAGAATGGACTCATACTCCCAGCCTCAGTGTGGACTCACTGTCCCGGCCTCAGTGTAGACTCACACTCCTGGCCTCAGTGTGGACTCATACTCCCAGCCTCAGTGTGGACTCACTCTCCCGGCCTCTGTGTAGACTCACACTCCCGGCCTCAGTTTAGACTCACACTCACAGCCTCAGTGTGGACTCACTCTCCCGGCCTCAGTGTGGACTCACTCTGCCAGCCTCAATGTAGAGTCACACTCCCGGCTTCAGTGTGGACTCACTCTCCTGGCGTCTGTGTTGAGTCACACTCCTGGCCTCGGTGTAGACTCACTCTCCTGGCCTCAGTGTAGACGCACTCTCCTGGCCTCAGTGTAGACGCACTGTCCTGGCCTCAGTGCAGACTCACTCTCCCGGCCTCAGTGTAGACTCACTCTCCTGGCCTCAGTGTAGACGCGCTCTACCAGCCTCAGTGTGGACTCATTCTCCCGAACTCAGTGTGGACTCACTGTCTTGGCCTCAGTGTAGACTCACTCTCCCGGCCTCAGTGTAGACGCACTCTACCAGCCTCAGTGTGGACTCACTCACCCGAACTCAGTGTAGACTGACACTGACAGCCTCAGTGTAGACTCATTCTCCTGGCCTAATTGTGGACTCACACTCCTGGCCTCAGTGTGGACTCACACTCCCGGCCTCAGTGTGGACTCACACTCCCGGCCTCAGTGTGGACTCACTCTCCCGGCCTCAGTGTGGACTCACACTCCCGGCCTCAGTGTGGACTCACTCTCCCGGCTTCAGTGTGGACTCACTCACCCTGCCTTAGTGTGGACTCACTCTCCCGGCCTCAGTGTGGACTCACTCTCCCAGCCTCAGTGTGGACTCACTGTCCCGGCCTCAGTGTGAACTCACTCTCCCGGCCTCAGTGTAGACTCACTCTCCCGGCCTCAGTGTAGACTCACACTCCCGGCCTCAGTTTAGACTCACACTCACAGCCTCAGTGTGGACTCACTCTCCCGGCCTCAGTGTGGACTCACTCTGCCAGCCTCAATGTAGAGTCACACTCCCGGCTTCCGTGTGGACTCACTCTCCTGGCCTCAGTGTGGACTCACTCTCCCGGCCTCAGAGTAGACTCACACTCCTGGCCTCAGTGTGGACTCACTCTCCCGGCTTCAGTGTGGACTCACTCACCCCGCCTTAGTGTGGACTCACTCTCCCGGCCTCAGTGTGGACTCACTCTCCCGGCCTCAGTGTGGACTCACTCTCCCGGCCTCAGTGTGGACTCACTCTCCCAGCCTCAGTGTGGACTCACTGTCCCGGCCTCAGTGTGAACTCACTCTCCCGGCCTCAGTGTAGACTCACTCTCCCGGCCTCAGTGTAGACTCACACTCCCGGCCTCAGTTTAGACTCACACTCACAGCCTCAGTGTGGACTCACTCTCCCGGCCTCAGTGTGGACTCACTCTGCCAGCCTCAATGTAGAGTCACACTCCCGGCTTCCGTGTGGACTCACTCTCCTGGCCTCAGTGTGGACTCACTCTCCCGGCCTCAGAGTAGACTCACACTCCTGGCCTCAGTGTAGACTCACTCTCCTGGCCTCAGTGTGGACTCACTCTCCCGGCCTCAGAGTAGACTCACACTCCTGGCCTCAGTTTAGACTCACACTCACAGCCTCAGAGTGGGCTCACTCTCCCGGCCTCAGTGTAGACACACACTCCCGGCCTCAGTGTGGACTCACTCTCCCGGCCTCAGTGTGGACTCACTCTCCCGGCCTCAGTGTGGACTCACTCTCCCGGCCTCAGTGTGGACTCACTGTCCCGGCCTCAGTGTAGACTCACTCTCCTGGCCTCAGTGTGGACTCACTGTCTTGGCCACAATGTGGACTCACTCTCCCAGCCCCAACGCGGACTCGATTCCTGGCCTCAAGGTGAAGATCAGTGTGGTCTGTGTGGGAAGGACTGATATTCTGTACTCTTATTTCTCTATTTTTCCAATGCATTATTAGACCTTTTTTTTTCTATCTTTATTTCCATTAGAATTTGTACTTATGCACCTGTACTTAGATAGCTTGGTACCTAAGATGGCCCCATAAGTGATAACTTGTAAATGTTTCACTGAACGCATGTGAGTACATGTGACAACAAAGTGAATTCAATTCACTTTTATTCACTTCAATTAAATCCATGCCCTTGGTCATTGAAGGGAAAAGTTTTTTCCTGTCGACACTATATATACCCCTCATAATTTTATACATCTCATCATGACCCCTCTGCTTTGAGGAAAACAACTGCAGTCTGTGCAATCTCTCTCAATAACTGAAACTCTCCAGGCCAGGCAACATCCTGGTAAATCTCTTCTACACCCTCTCCAGTGCAGAAATGTCCCCCCATGATGTGGATTCTTGAACTGCACATCATGCTGCAGCTGTGCTGAAGTGGACACTGCAGACGCTGGGGATTAGAGCCAAGATTAGAGTGGTGCTGGAAAAGCACAGCAGGTCAGGCAGCATCCAAGGAGCAGGAAAAGCGACGTTTCAGGCAAAAGCCCTTCATCAGGAATGAGGCCATTCCTGTAGCTGTGGCCTAACCAACATTTTATACAGTTCCAGCATGTCCTCCCTGCTCTTAAACTCTCTGCCTTGACTAGTAGAGACAAGTATACTATATGCCTTCTTAACTGCTTCATCTATTTGCCCTGTTACCTTAAAGGACTGGTGTACACACACACCAAGCTCCATCTGATCCTTGGCACTTCCCAGGGTTCTACTATTCATTACATCTTCCTTGTTTTTCTACATAATTGAAACATGGTTGTCATTTTTTATTCCCAGCCCCAATCCATCTTGAGATTTCTTCTGTAAAACATACTGCGTTCATCAAATTTGAAAAGAAGTTAGAAAATTGTTTCAACTGCAATATAACAGAATTTGCAATGATATTCAACTTATCCCCACACAGCTTGTTCCATTCAATATACCTACAATAAACTTAATATTTACGAAATGCATTCTATGTCAGCTATACAGACTGATGGTGAAAACGATTTAAATTATATGATGTGCCCTAACCCCTCTTTAGATAATGAAGGACTTGCCCTTACTGGTTAAATACAAGTCTCATTTATATTATGGTAATTGAAGGTCTATTATTTATTATGCGCTTTTAAGTGACAAGGGATCGCACCTGATCTGCTGCAATTGACAATGGAGCTGTTATTTATGATGTACAACCCTATTGTCTGAGGGATCCCATTATTTAAAATATAATCCATTAAAGTGCACTGCAAATATTGTCATTTTGCCAGGCTTTCCCCATAACTTTCCACAGTGAGAGAGCTATTCCTCAACAATCTTAAATATGTTCACAGGCTGTTTTCACCGGAAGCTGTGACTGGGCTGCTTAAACAGTATTATAATGAGTTGAACAACGATAGGCGAGAGTGAAAAGTGGTAATGAATAATTATGCTAATTTCTTGAAATAAAATGTGTTGTCGTTACTCAGTAGGCTAAACTGATGAATAATTAATCTATCTACAATGTCTTTGGTGAGCATTTAAATTAGACAAATAGAGCACATATCTGGATGATTGAAATTCAGTGTGACAGTAGGTCTCTGGGCAGTATTGAGGAGCAGCTGCCAATGTTTCATAGGCTTTTTTTTGCAGCAGAAAACTAGATTTCTTCTTGATAAGGTAACGAGAGCCACTTCCCTCTCCTCGGTTTCCTGCATACAACCAGGCGAGGAAATAATGCACCTGATCTCTAGTTCCATCCAGAATTTAAAATCGAGGAGGAACCCCTGGCAATGATAATGCTTCCTTCAACTTCCTGTGGGCTTCTTGTTGATATGGTGGTGGGGAGTTTTGGGGATCTCATTGTCTTCCTCCTTTGCCCAAATGTTCCCCTGTTTTAATGTAAGTGATGGCCCATGCTGAAGAAGATAAGAACAAAGTGGAGTCCATTAAACACAGTGCACCATTCACCAATGTCACCATTAACTCATGTGATATCATAGACTTTAGAACTTTAATAATTGTTCATGGATCGAATGAATCAACAAAAAGTAAACTGTTACACACGGAAAGAAGTGGCAATAACTCTCTCTGGAATAAACTGTTAAGGGACTAAGACAAGCTGTTAGATACAGATGGAAAACAATTAGCCATCTCTTGGAAATTAAGAAATTGAGATTACATAAACTGCCCTGTCATCTGCTTGATAACTAGCTGCTTTAGTGCTGTAAGGACAAGGATTGTATTTAAAGAGTTAATCATAGGAAAGCTGTGACTTCAACAGACACTTACAGCCAAATGTAACAAGGAACAGGAAAGCTACTTCTGATAAGGAAGTAAGTTGCAGTCTCAAGGGATCCAGAAGAGTAATCAATATGTTGGGTGAAAGGACTCTAAAGAATCATCAATACTACCACATCATGGACCTGAAGGATGAGAATCTGTATAAAAATCAGAAGGTATAACTCTCCTTCAGCAGAACTCTTGTGAACAACTTTGCATTAGGATCGGACCCTGGACACATCCAGAGGCAGACACTGTTGGTGGAATTGTAGCTAAATTCCATCATTAATTGGGTAATAGCCAAGTTATGTTGTGAGGCTTAACTTTCTTACTTGAGAGATCTTATTCCTGATAAGTGAATACAGGGAGTTAGGTTGGAAGCTAAAAGGCAGGATGAGCAGATTAGTAGTCTCAGGATTGCTACCAGTGCCATGGGCTAGTGAGGCTAGGAACAGAGAGCGAGTTTGGCTGACCACGTGGTTGCAGAGCTTGTGTAGGAGGGAGGGCTTCAGACATATGGATCATTGGGATACCTTCTGGGGAAGGTGGGACTGTACAAAGAGGACGGGTTGCACCTGAACTGGAGGGACACTAATACCCTGGGTGGGAGGTTTGAGAGAGCTCTTCAGGAGAATTTAAACTAGTTTAGCAGGGCTACAGATCAGAGGATGGAGTAGCTGGTGAACGGGCAGATACAATGTGCAGCGAGTCTGAAGGATAGACAGTTGATAATGCAAAGTTGCAGTCAGTGTGGATGGATTGAAGCGTGTATATTTTAATGCAAGAAGTTTCAGGAACAAGGGTGGTGAACTTATAGCATGGATCAGTACTTGGAACTACAATGTTGTGGCCATTACGGAGACTTGGATATCGCAGGGGCTGGAATGGTTGTTGGATGTTCCAGGGTTTAGATGTTTCAAAAGGAATAGGGAGGGAGGTAAATGAGGTGAAGGAGTGGCATTGCTGATCAGGGATAGTATCACAGCTGCAGAGAGGGAGGTTGTCGAGGAGGGTTTGTCTACGGAATCAGTATGGTTGGAAGTCAGAAACAGGAAAGGAACAGTCACTTTATTGGGAGTTTTCTAGAGACCCTCCAATAGCAACAGAGACATGAAGGAGCAGATTGGGAGGCAGATTTTGGAAGGGTGTAGCAGTAACAAGGTTGTTGTCATGGGTGACTTCAACTTCCCTAATAATGATTGGAACCTCCTAAGTGCAAATAGTTTGGATGGAGCAGATTTTTTCAGGTATGTCCAGGAAGAATTCCTGACTCAATATGTAGGTAGGCTGACTAGAGGGGAGGCCATATTGGATTTGGTGCTTGGCAACGAACCAACTCAGGTGTCAGATCTCTCATTGGGAGACTATTTTGATGATAGTGATCATGACTCCCTGACCTTTACTATAGTCATGGAAAGGGACAGGAGCAGATCATATGGGGAAATATTTAACTCAGGAAGGGGGAATTACAATGCTATTAGGCAGGAACTGTGGAGCATAAAATGGGAGCAGATATTCTCAGGGAAATGCATGACAGAAATGTGGAGGTTGTTTAGGGACTACTTGCTGCGAGTGCTGGATAGGTTTGTGTCACTGAGACAAAGAAGGAATGGTAGGGTGAAGGAATCTTGGATGACAGGAGATGTGGAACATCTAGTGAAGAGGAAGAAGGGAGCTTACTTAAGGTTGAGTAGGCAAAGATCAGGCAGGGCTCTAGAGGGTTCCAAGATAGCTAGGAACCAACTAAAATATGGATATAGGAGAGTTACAAGGAGGCATGATAAAGCCATGGTGAGTAGGATTAAGGAAAATTCTAAGGCATTCTACATTTAGAGGATGGGCAGCGTGAGAGTAGGGCTGATCCGGGATAGTGGAGGGAAGTTGTGCTGGAATCGGAGGAGTTGGGGAAGTCCTTAATGAATACTTTGCTTCAGTATTCACTACTGAGAGGGACCTTATCGTTTGTGAGGACAGCGTGAAACAGGCTGACGTGTTAGAATAGGCTGCTGTTAGGAAGGAGGATGTGCTGGAAACTTTGAAAAATATGAGGATAGATAAGTCCTCTGGGCCAATTGAGATATACCCAAGATTACTGCGGGAAGTGAAGGAAGAGATTGCTACGCCTTTGGCAATGATCTTTGCATCCCCACTGTCCACTGGAATAGTATGAGATGATTGGTGTGTGGCAAATGTTATTCCCTTGTTCAAGAAAGGGAAGAGTGATATTCCTGGGAATTACAGACCAGTCAGTCTTACATTGTTGGTGGGCAGATTATTGGACAGGATTTGGATAGATAGGATTTATGATTATTTGGAAAAGCATAGTTTGACTGGACATAGTCAGCATGGCTTTGTGAAGGGCCGGTCATGCCCCACAAGCCTTATTGAATTCTTTGAAGATGTGACTTTTGTAAAGGCACATGGATGATAGTAAAATGAAGGGTATGTCGCTTAGTTTGATCTTAGAGTAGGATAAAAGTTCAGCACAACATTGAGGGCCGAAGGGTTAAAGTTAACCCACAACACTCATCCATCTCAACTTTAAATCCCTGCCTTGGTTCCCTTGCTTTAAGAACCTTACCTATTGCCTACTGCCTGGGATGTGGTCACAAATGGGCACGTGTTTGAATTATTGACATTGATAATTAGTACTGGCCAGCCCCTGGACCCGCAATGTTAACTCTGCTTTCCCTCCACAGATGCTGCCAGGCATGTTGGGTTTCTCCAGCAATTTTTGTTTTAGCAAGGTTTGTGAAGGTTTGTAGCTCAGGTTGAGGTTTAGGGTGTAGGTTTACTCGCTGAGCTGTAGGTTTGATATCCAGACGTTTCATTACCTGGCTAGGTAACATCATCAGTGGTGACCTCCAAGTGAAGCGAAGCTGTTGTCTCCTGCTTTCTATTTATATCTTTCTCCTGGATGGGGTTCCTGGGGTTTGTGGTGATGTCATTTCCTGTTCGTATTCAGAGAGGTTGATAGATGGCATCTAGATCTATGTGCTTGTTTATGGCATTGTGGTTGGAGTGCCAGGCCTCTAGGAATTCTCTGGCATGTCTTTGCTCAGCCTATCCCAGGATAGATGTGTTGTCCCAGTCGAAATGGTGGTTTTTTTCCTCCGTGTGTAGGGCTACGAGGGAGAGAGGGTCGTGTATTTTTGTGGCTAGCTGGTGTTCGTGTATCCTGGTGGCTAACTTTCTTCCTGTTTGTCCTACGTAGTGTTTGTGGCAGTCCTTGCATGGAATTTTGTAGATGACGTTGGTTTTGTCCATGGGTTGTACTGGGTCTTTTAAGTTTGTTAGTTTTTGTTTGAGAGTGTTGGTGGGTTTGTGTGCTACTAGGATTCTGAGGGGTCTCAGTAGTCTGGCTGTCATTTCTGAGACTTCTTTGATGTATGGTAAGGTGGTTAGGGTTTCTGGCTGTGTTTTGTTTGCTTGTTGTGGTTTGTTCTTGAGGAATCTGCGCACTGTATTTTTTTGAGTATCCGTTCTTCTTGAATAGATTGTATGAGTGGTTCTCTGTTTTTCGAAGTTCGTCTGTGCTGCAGTGTGAGGTGGCTCATTGGAATAGTGTTCAGATACAGCTTCGTTTGTGTGTGTTGGGATGGTTGCTGGTGTAGTTAAGTATTTGGTCAGGGTTTGTCGGTTTTCTGTATACGCAGGTTTGTAGTTCTCTGTTGTCCGTTCTTTCGACTGTGATGTCCAGGAATGCGAGTTCGTTGTCGGTTTCTTCCTCCCTTGGTGAACTTTATGCCTGTGAGGGTGTTGTTCATGATGTTAAATGTCTCTTCTATCTTGTTTCATTTTGTGATGACAAAGGTGTCATCTACGTAGTGGACCCAGGTTTTTGGTTTGATGGTTGGTAGGGCTGTTTGTTCTAGTCTTTGCATTACCACTTCTGCTATGAATCCTGATAGTGGAGATCCCATGGGTGTGCCGTTGGTTTGTTTGTAGACTATGTTGTTGAAGGTGAAGTGGGTGGTGAGGCACAGGTCCACTAGCTTCATGATGTTTCGAGAAATAATCAATGACGCCCACCACAGACTCCAGAAATACAACCGGGAAATTGCGCACCAAAACCGCTATTCAAACAAGCAACAAATCAAGAATGGACAGACGCGATAAAACGAGCCATAAACACCAAACAACGACAAACACAGAGAAAGAAAAATTGGGAGCTGAAGAAAAAACATGACAAACTCACAAAAAAAAGACAAAACCGATAACACAGGGGCATGGATAAAGAACCTATCAGACCGAACCCTATGACACAGAAGAAGCGGTACTAGTCAAAGGATTAAATTTCAATTACCGAGATGCTGACAAGAAGAATTTCCTTGCGGCATTAGAAATCACATTGAAGGACAACACTCTCACGGAAGAAACACAACAAACAATCAGACAGACAGTTGCACCTACTCTGAGCCGAAAGAGGGAAGGAAACAAACTGAACACACAAGAAAGCCCTAGAAAACCTCTAAAAAGATAAAAACATCGTTATATTACCTGCAGACAAGGGTCGGCTCACAGTCATCCTGAACAGAAGGGACTACATAGAGCAAGCCAATGCACTACTCGCAGACACCAACACCTACCAACAGATGGCGCTAGGCCCGACCCCACAACCAGGAAAAAAAATTATAAATCCCCTAAGAAAATTACACAATTCCGGACAATTAAACAAGACGGAATTCCAGAAAATGAAACCCAATGGGACCAACACCCCATGATTCTACGGACTACCAAAAATCCATATATCAGGAGCCTCCCTCAGACCTATAGTCTCACTACCTGGAACACCAACTTACAGACTGGCCAAAGAACTACACGCAAGACTGAAATACCGAGTAGAAGAGTCACAACACTTCATCCACTCCACCCAGGAATTCTTAAAAATCATCAAAAACACCATAATAGAGGAAGACAAAGCAATGATCTCATTCGACGTAACAGCGCTGTTTACCTCCACCAAAATCGACTTGGCAAAGGAAACACTCGCCACACTTTTAGAAGAGATGATCACACACACCCCAACCACCATCAATCACATTACCAACGAAAACATCATGAAGCTAGTGGACCTGTGCCTCACCACCCACTTCACCTTCAACAACATAGTCTATAAACAAACCAACGGCACACCCATGGGATCTCCACTATCAGGATTCATAGCAGAAGTGGTAATGCAAAGACTAGAACAAACAGCCCTACCAACCATCAAACCAAAAACCTGGGTCCACTACGTAGATGACACCTTTGTCATCACAAAATGAAACAAGACAGAAGAGGCATTTAACATCATGAACAACACCCTCACAGGCATAAAGTTCACCAAGGGAGGAAGAAACCGACAACAAACTCGCATTCCTGGACGTCACAATCGAAAGAACGGACAACAGAGAACTACAAACCTGCGTATACAGAAAATTGACAAACCCTGACCAAATACTTAACTACACCAGCAACCATCCCAACACACACAAACGAAGCTGTATCTGAACACTATTCCAATGAGCCACCTCACACTGCAGCACAGACGAACTTCGAAAAACAGAGAACCACCTATACAACCTATTCAAGAAGAACGGATACTCAAAAAACACAGTGCGCAGATTCCTCAAGAACAAACCACAACAAGCAGACCAAACACAGCCAGAAACCCTATCCACCTTACCATACATCAAAGAAGTCTCACAAATGACAGCCAGGCTACTGAGACCCCTCGGAATCCTAGTAGCACACAAACCCACCAACACTCTCAAACAAAAACTAACAAACTTAAAAGACCCAGTACAACCCATGGACAAAACCAACGTCATCTACAAAATTCCATGCAAGGACTGCCACAAACACTACGTAGGACAAACAGGAAGAAAGTTAGCCACCAGGATACACGAACACCAGCTAGCCACAAAAAGACACTACCCTCTCTCCCTCATAGCCCTACACATGGATGAAAAAACCCCCATTTTGACTGGGACAACACATCTATCCTGGGACAGGCTAAGCAAAGACATGCCAGAGAATTCCTAGAGGCCTGGCACTCCAACCACAATGCCATAAACAAACACATAGATCTAGATACCATCTATCAACCCCTCCGAAAACGAACAGGAAATGACATCACCACAAACCCCAGGAACCCCATCCAGGAGAAAGATATAAATAGAAAGCAGGAGACAACAGCTTCGCTTCACTTGGAGGTCGCCACTGATGATGTTACCTAGCCAGGGAATGAAATGTCTGGATATCAAATCTACAGCTCACGAACAAACCTACACCCTAATTTTTTTTTTGTTTCAGATTTGATCTGGAAGAGGGCACTGTTGATATGATCAGCAAGATGACATGAAGATTGGTGGAGTAACAGAAAGCATAGGGGACTGTCAAAAAATACAGGAGAATACATATAGATTGGAGAGTTGGGCGGAGAAGTGGTGGATGGAGTTCAATCCGGGCAAATGTGAGGTGATGCATTTTGGGAAGTCTAATTCTAAAGTGAATTATACAGTAAACGGAAGAACCTTGGGAAAAGTTGATGAGCAGAGTGATCTGGGAGTTCAGGTTGCTACACAGGTGGATAGAGTGGTCAAGAAGGCATATAGTACGCTTGCCTTCATTGGACGGGGTATTGAGTATAAGAGCTGACAGGTCATGTTAAAATTGTACAAGACATTGGTTCGGCCACATTTAGAATACTGTGTACAGTTCTGGTAGCATATTACCAAAAGGATGTGGACACTTTGGAGAGGCAGCAGAGGATGTTGCCTGGTATGGAAGGTGCTAGCTGTGAAGAGAGGTTGAGTAGGTTAAGTTTGTTCTCATTAGAGAAAATAAGATTGAGGGGGAACCTGATTAAGGTTTTCAAAATCATGAAGGGTAGAGACAGGGTAGATAACAATAAGCTTTTTCCCAGAGTAAAGGGAAAATAACGAGAGGTCACGCTTTCAAGGTGAGAGGTGGAAAGTTTAAGGGGGATACACACAGTAAGTACTTTACACAGAGATGGTGGGCATCTGGAATGCGTTGCCAGCAGAGGTGGTAGAGGCGGGCACGGTAGATTCATTTAAGATGCGTCTGGTCAGATGCATGAGTAGGTGGGGAGCAGAAGGATACAGATGCTTAGGAATTGAGCGACAGGTTTAGACAGTAGATTTGGATCGGCTCAGGCTTGGAGGACTGAAGGGCTTGTTCCTGGGCTGTAAATTTTCTTTGTTCTTTGTTCTTGTTCTATTTCCAGCATCTACAGTTCTTTGTTTCATTTCAACTATCTATATTGTTAGATGCTGTTAGATCCATAAATCCCCAAAATCGGAGGAGATGTAGCATAATAGGTTCCTGTTGTTTTCAAGAACAGATTTGAAGAATTGCAACATGGCAGCATTCAGCAGTAATACAAAAGATTTATGTTCTCTGATGTTTTTGGAGAGCAGATGGTCATCAGTGTCCACATTTACCCAAACATTTATGTTATCACTAGTTATTCTAACTTTCCCTATGAAGGCCACTCTATACCCAGGATCCATGCTCATCCAATTAGCACTGTGTACCACGAGGTCAAAACATTGAACGTTTTCAAGAAAGAATGAGACATAGTCTTCAGGACCAAGGGGATCAAAGAGTATGGGGAGAAAGCAGGAACAGGGTATTGAGTTGGATCAAATACAATGGGGGAGAACACTTAAAGGGCCAAATGGCCCAATCCTGCCCTATTTTCTGTGTTTCAATTACCCTACATTTGTACATTACTATTTATCTCCTCACTGACTGCATTCAGCAGATGTTCAGTCAATGCAACTTCCAACAAATATGTTGAGAGTTATTTAATGTGAGAGGTGTGAGGCTTCATAAGATGGCTACATTTTAAACTGTTTCCTTTAATTCAAAGTAAAATGACTGTCCTGTAGCTCTCCCCAAAAATAATGGTATGTGCCTTAGCTGCCACTGGGGGAATGGGGAGCAGGGTAAATCCTGATTGCAACTCTCGTGCCAGCTTTCGTGCCAAATACAAATAAGTAGCAGCTGGCTTTGCTACCGTCTCATAACAATGCAGTACAACCCTGAATCACTTTGGGATATATCGAACTCCTAATTACAACACACATTCTTTTTTGAAAAAAAGGACATACAGACATGAGATAACTGTGAATGTAACTTCAGCGGCTGTCTGGAGACAGAGAGAAAGAGAGAGAGAGAGAGAGAGAGAAAGAGAGAGAGAGATACCAGCTAGACAACAAGCAACTAAAACAGAAACACAATGGAAGGATTTCAACTCATCTGCAATGCCAAGAGACTTGAAATTGACTGTTTAACTATCAGTGCGCCACTACCTACTCTTCATGATAGACCAGAGAATGATCCATATATAGAGTCATAGAGTCATACAGCACGGTGGTGCAGTGGTTAGCACTGCTGTCTCACAGCGCCAGGGAGCCGGGTTCAATTCCTGCCTCAGGCAACTGTCTGTGTGGAGTTTGCACGTTCTCCCCGTGTCTGTGCGGGTTTCCTCCGGGTGCTCTGGTTTCCTCCCACAGTCCAAAAATGTGCAGGTTAGATGAATTGGCTATGCTAAAATGCCTGTAGTGTTAGGTGAAAGGGGAATGGGTCTGGGTGGGTTGGACTTGTTGGGCCGAAGGGCCTGTTTCCACACTGTAAGTAATCTAATCCAAACAAATGCTATGGTTCAACTCATCCGTGCTGACCAGACTTCCCAATCTGACCTAGTCCCATATTCCTTCAAACCCTTCCTATTCATACACACATCCAGATGCCTTTTGAATGTAAACACACCAGCCTCCCCCACTTCCTCTGGCAGCCCATTCCACACGGACCACGGTCTGCATGAAAAAGTTACCCCTCAGGTCCAGTTTAAATCTTTCCTTCTCACCTTGAACCTCTGCCCTGTAGCTTTGGACTCCCCCACCCGAGAAAAATGACCTTGTTTGTTCACCCTACCTTTTGCCCCATATGTTTTTTTAGAACCCTCTGTCAGGTGACCTCTTTTCCACTAGTTATGTTGCCTTCCCCTTTAAGGCTCGCTCATTTATTGTGCGTCACCGGCTTGATGCAGATGGCTGTCATGTCTTAATCACTGCACAATGATCTCTGCTCCATGAAATTCTCCGAAATCTTCGACTAGCCAAATTGGTGCAATCATGAAGCTTGATTGACACATGGGCTGAGTTAATAAGCATGTACTGTGGTAGAGAGGCTTGGATCTCATCAGGCTGCAACTCACTCCCCTCCTTTATGCAAAAAAAAGGAGCGTTCTTGACAAATTACAGACCTGTCAAAGCTCTCTACTAGAGATGAAAACAAAATAACATAAACTGGGGTTTAACACAAAAAGAAATGTAACATAAACTGCCTGGAATGTGTCAGTAATTGCGACTAAAAGGTAAATATTCTGATTCTGGGCAATTCTGATGGAGGGCTGATGCATGGCTTGTCAACACGTTTTTTTTAATGTAAGAACGATTACCTGAGATAGAATCACAGAGTTCAAAGAGGCCATTTGGCCCATCATGTCTGTGCTAACATTTTTTTGGCATAGGCTGCTTCTTCCTCGTTTCCATGCAACCTTGTTCCGCTTCAAATAATCACCATGCTGTTTTTGGGCAGTGTATTCCAGATTTTAATAAGTCTCTGCTTCGAGAAAATGAACATTTTCTCGTGTCACCTTTGTCACCTTAGCAATCGTAAATCTGTGGAGTCTTGTTAATGTCCCTCCCAGATCAGGGAATAATAGTTTCTCCATACTTTGTCTGTCAAAACAGATAATGAACACATCTATCAAACCTCCTTTTAATCTCTGCTGTTTGAAGGAGACCAGTCCCAGCTTCTCCAGTCAGTCCAATAACTGAAGTCTTATTTGATTACCAATTTAAGAGAATCAGTCAAGCTTGTAACCTTGCTCATTAATGCTTGATAGCAACGATATACGCTCATAAGCAGTGACATGTTCATCTAAAGCAAGAGGAGGACGTGCAAAGAAGAAACAAAATAGGAGATCTGGTGTGAAAAAAATGCTGAAGAAACTCAGCAGGTCTGGCAGCACTTGTGGGAAGAGAGCTGCTTGCCTTCATTGCTCAGTTTTTTGAGTATAGGAGTTGGGATGTCAAGTTGAGGTTATACAGGACATTGGTGAGACCTCTTCTGGAATACTGCATCCAGTTCTGTTCACCCTGTTATAAGAAAGATACTATTCAGCTGGAGCGAGTTCAGAAGAGATTTACCAGGATGTTGCCGGGTATGGAATGTTTCGGTCATAAGGAAAGACTAGATAAACTGGGACTTTATTCACTGGGGCACAAAGAAGTTGAGAAGTGACCTTAAAGAGGTTTAGAAAATCATGAGGGGTACAGATAGGGTTAATGTTCAGTGTCTTTTTTCCTCGGATGGGGGAATTCTTAAGATGAGAGGAGAGTGATTTTAAAAAAGAATGAGGGGCAAATTTTCCACACAGAGGGTGGTTGGCGTGTGGAATGAACTTCCTGAGGAAGTGGTGGATGTGGGTCCAATTACAACGTTTAGAAGACATTTGGAGAAATACATGAATAGGAAGGGTTTGAAAGCGTATGAGCCAGGAGCAGGCAGGTTGGGCTAGGTTAGTTTGGGATTATACTGGATTAGTGGTGCTGGAAGAGCACAGCAGTTCAGGCAGCATCCAACGAGCAGCGAAATCAACGTTTCGGGCAAAAGCCCTTCATCAGGAATAAAGCTTTTTACCTAGTTTGGGATTATGTTCAGCATGGACTGGTTGGACCAAAGTGTCTGTTTCCCCGCTGTATATCTCCTCTAGGATTCTGTGTTTCGAGTCTGGTGTGACTTTTTTTTTCAAAACTGAAAGAATGTGATTTTTTAAAAATCACTTGGGAGCTTGGGGTATCTGTGGTTCCCTGTTGCTGCCCCCATGGCAATCCTTGGCTGATTGGGATTGACTTGTCATTCATCATCCCTTTTTCTCCTGTCGTTTAAATTGTTGTGACTGAAATTTGTCATTGAGTGCGTTTGTGCTGATGAATACAACAAGAGAACTTTTGGGAAAGTGCCTCAGTTCTAGTAATAGTCTATTAATGGTTTGTAATTCTACGCTTCCATCACAGTGCTTCATACAATGCTGTGTGTTAGTGTGTGTATCAGTCTTGGGCATGTGCTACCAGCTAATTTACTCATAAACACAGTAAAGAGTTGCGATCCCAACATGGATCTGTGCAGAAGAATACAAGTCACATCCTGTCGACTTGTGTTTCTGTTCCTTTCTGCTCTCTGCCGCTCAGCTAATTTCCTAAACAGGAAAATATTTATTTATTCAAAAGCGGGCCAACATTTAAACAAGAATTGTTTTAAAGATTAGCCTTATAGAAATTAAATTTGCATACGTTTTACTGGATTTAAAATTCATGTTCAACCCTTCGATATGTGAGACATTGTGAAACACCACAGTTTGACAAATGATTTAATTGCCATAATTTTAAGAATTCAGAATGTTTAACCGCTGGAAAGAAACTTTGTATTTCCAAATGATTACATTTTAAAGCACTTTAAATCTTGCATGAAAATTTAATTGTTTCCAATAGAATCTGCCTCAGCTGCATATAGATGTATAAATTCTTCAAGCATGGTAAACTCTAAGCTCCCTTTAGAAACATAAACTCTGCCAGGCTGCTATGTACCGTGACTATTACAATACCCTTCGTTCCACACACTGACTGAACACATTCCTCCTTATCGAGGCACTTTGATAGTATAGGAATTCCGACAATTTGTTCCTTTTAACTATGCCCCTTGCCAGTCAAATCGAGGATGAGCGATTCCTTTGTCCCTCCTTATTGCCTCCCATCACTGCTCTTGATGCCCCTGAAGTGTCCATCATCCTGTCATCTCCTGTGCCAACTGGAGAAGGAAGATCATAGCAGTCAGATACTGTCTTCACTCCTTGATGAGATCCATCCTTAATGCCAATCTTACCGTAGAATAGAATAGAATCCTTACAGAGGTCATTCACCCCAGTGAGTCCACAGTGAACCTCCGCATAGCAAACCCCTTCCCCACCCGCATCCCTGTAACCCTGTATTCCCCATGGTTAATCCATCTAGCCTGCACACTATGGGCAAGTTTTAGTGTCCAGTCTACATAACTACACATCTTTGGACTGTGGGAGAAAACCAGTGCATCCAGAGGAAACCTGTGCAGGCACAGGGTGAATGTGAAGACTCCACACAGTCACCCAAGGGTGGAATCGAACCCAGCTCCCTGTTGCTATGAGGCAGCAGAACTAACCACTGAGTCACCGTGCCAACCATAACAACATGGCACAAAGCACACTTTAAATGCAATCTCCACTTAATGTGGAATCTTTTAAACATCCTTCCTAAATAAGAGCATATACTCTTACCAGTTGCTGAGTGAGATTCCAAATGCAAGAGCTTGTTATCTGGTGATCACTCCACCAATGAATTCCCCTGCAACTTGTGGAGTTATGTTGTGATGTGTTGGGGTGACCATTCCCAATCTCTGTGAGGGGAAATGTGACCATTAGGATGAATAACCACTGGGCAAAGTTAGTTCCTGTTGTTTTCCATTACATGGCAGTGAAAAGTGAGCTCCTTTTTTTAGCTTTCCAAGGGAAATTGAGCATTGTTTATCTCACTGAATATGTGTTGACTTTGTATCACATCGAACATGTCCTCAACTAACACTTCAGTTATTAGGCAGCAGAAATTAAGAGTGCTCATTTTAAAAGGGTTGCTGAGGAATTGCTAGGGGAAAAAAAATTGGCAAAGAAACAGTCGGTGGGTCCAGTATGTGAATTAGAGGCAGCACTCCTCAATGTCCCATCACTGTGCTGAGAAACCTAGAACATAGAACATAGAAGATAGAACATGACAGCGCAGTACAGGCCCTTCGGCCCTCGATGTTGCACTGACCTGTGAAACCAATCTGAAGCCCATCTAATCTACTTTATTCCATTATCATGCGAAAACCAAATCCATATGACCCGACACTCCACACACAGCCTCATGTGAATTGTGCATCTTCTGCCATATACAGTGAATGAATATGTGTGTACATTGGGGAATGCAAAAATGTGTCATAGATGTCTAGAGCACAGAAAAAGGCTCTTCAGACATTCGAGTCTGCACTGGTCAAAAACAATCAAACTGTCGAAGATGGCGGTGGAGTAGTTCCTGAGCCGGAGATGATCTTTCTTTCTTTCTTTTCTTGCTTTTGCCTTGCTCCTTTTTTCTCTACATACCCTCTGGAGGGAGCTCTGTCATGGAGGTGGTGATGGCAGAGGCTGGAGGCCCAGGGCACGGACTTTGCCAGTCGGCCGTGAGGTGGTTGGTGGGGCCTGGGCACAACTCTGGAGGTCGCCGGCATTATGGAGGTGGCTGGGGGTCGGAGCTGCACTGCAGCTGGGCTCTGTCAACCTGTGGGGAGGCGATTAGTGAGCCCACAGATGGCGGTCAGCAGAGAGACAGCAGCGCGGAGGCAGGGGGATTGAGAGATGGAGCCCAGTGCGGGGAGAGATCAAGCCCAGTGAAGGAGGCGAGAGATCAAGCCCAGCGCAGGAGGAGAGAGATCAGGCCCAGCGCAGGGGAGAGATCAGGTCCAGGGAGGGGGGAGAGAGATTTGGCCCAGGGTGGGGGAGAGATCAGGCCCACGGGGGAGAGAGATTGAGCCCAGTGTGGGGAGAGATAAGGGCCTAACGCAGGGGAGAGGTCAGGTCCAGGATGGGGGGAGAGAGATTTAGCCCAGGGTGGGGGAGAGATCAGGTCCAGGGTGGGGGAGGGATCAGGCCCAGGGTGGGGAGAGGTTGAGCCCAGTGTTGGAGGTAGAGAGATCAGGCCCAGGGTGGGGAGAGGTTGAGCCCAGTGTTGGGGGTAGAGAGATCAAGCCAGGGTAGGGAAGAGAGATATGACCCAGGGTGGGGGTGAGTGGGATCGAGGCCTGTGCCTGGGGAGAGTGATGGATCCCTCATGGGGAAAGCCCAAACAGCGAAGAAGGTAACCTCAGAGTACAACGGGATGTTGATCAGATGGGCCAATGGGCTGAGAAGTGGCAGATGGAGTTTAATTTAGATTAGTACGAAGTGCCGTAGTTTGGGTAAGCAAATCTTAGCAGGACTTATACACTTAATGGTAAGGTCCTAGCAAGTATTGCAGGACAAAGAGACCTTAGAGTGCAGGTTTGTAGCTCCTTGTAAGTGAATTTGCAGTTAGTGAAGAAGGTGTTTGGTATATTTTCCTTTGTTGGTCAGAGTATTGAGTACAGGAGTTTGGAGGTCTTGTTGCAGCTGTACAGGACATTGGTTGGGCCACTTTTGGAATATTGTGTGCAATTTTGGTCTCCTTCCTATTGAAAGGATTCAGGGACGTTTGCCAGTATTGGACGATTTGAGCTATAGGGAGAGGTTGAATAGGCTGGGGCTGTTTTCCCTGGAGTGGAGGCTGAGGGGTGACCTTATAGAGGTTTATAAAATCATGAGGGGCATGGATGGGATAAATAGACAAAGTCTTTTTTCCTGGAGTGGGGGAGTCCAGAACTAGAGGGCATAGGTTTAGGGTGAGAGGGGACAGATAGAAAATAGACTGAAGGGGCAGCTTTTTCACGTAGAGGGTGGTATGGGTATGGAATGAGCTGCCAGAGGAAGTGGTGGAGGCTGGTACAATTGCAACATTTAAGAGGCATTTGGATGGATACATGAATAGGAAGGGTTTGGAGGGATATGGGCCGTGTGCTGGCAGGTGGGACTAGATTAGGTTGGGATATCTGGTCGGCATGGACGGGTTGGACCGAAGGGTCTGTTTCCGTGCTGTACATCTATATGACTCTATGAATCTATAACTGCAGGCCCATGGCTAAAGAAAAACTGTAATTTTGAACTTTTAACTTTACTTCTTATTTGCTACTTTATACTGATAAGAAGTGTAATGTTGAACTTTTAACTTTTTTCCTTACTCTTCTACTTTTTAACCTAAGATTTTGTACTAGGATGATGCCAAGAGTGATGACTTTGTACACTTTTCACTGTGCTCCTGTATCCCTGTGCTTGAGTACTCGTGACAGTAAAACCTAACTCTAATTCCAATTCTAACTCTTTTAATCCCATTTTCCTGCATCATAGTCCTCTCTGCCTTGACATCGCAAGTTCACAACTAAATACCTCTTTTATATTGTGAGGGTCTCTGCCTGTACCACCCTTACAGGAAGTGAGTTCCAGATTCCCATCACACCCTGGGTGAAAATATTTCCCCTCATGTCCCCTCGAAACCCCTTACCTTAAATCTATGCACCTGGTTGTTGCTCCCTCTACTAAGGGAAGAAGTTTCTTCCTGCCTTCCCTGTCTATAACCCTCATAGATTTATACATCTCAATCATGTCACCCCCTCAGTCTCCTCAGCCTGTATGCAGGTAATGTGTCAGCCAGCCATCTTTCTATTTCCAGCTGTCATTGTGGAGGTGCTGGCATTGGACTGGGTGGACAAAGTTAAAAATCACGCAACACCAGGTTATAGTCCAACAGGTTTATTTGGAAGCACTAGCTTTCAGAGCTTCATCAGGTGGTTGTGGGACAGGAATGTAAGACACAGAATTTATAGCAAGCGATTACAGCGTCATGCAACTGAAAAGATATATTGAACAGACCTGGATTGCTGTTAAGTCTTTCACTTTTTAGAATGATAACTGAGCTGAGATGTCAATTTTTTTTTAACAAAACCTTAAGTTATCTGGAGAACGTGACTCAAAAGAAGTTTTCGCATTTACATATTAATGAACCGAAACTTGCAACCTATTCTAATAGGTGCAAGGTTTAAAGCAATCTTGGTTTGTGGGACTAGTTTAGTTTGGGATTATGTTCAGCACAGACTGGTTGGACTGCAGGTTCTGTTTCCATGCTGTATGACTTCTCCGTCCTGGTCAGTCATTGAATCATAAGGATTGAAAGATGCTGTCTCGACCACCAAAGTTACACTAATTAGACATTAGCCCCTCATTCCAGCACTTAATGCCCTGAATGTTATGAAGGGTGCCTATGTGCAGTGGAAACATTTGGTCTTATATACCCAGCTAATGAATTTGTCATGAAACTTTATCAAATACCTGCTAAGTGCCTGAGTAAATCATATCCGCTGGCAGACACACCAATTTAATTCCATTTCTCAAAGGACTCGTGAGATTTGACCTGTTGCTTGTACAGATTGTTCTGAGTGAGCTGTCATCATTTGCCTGTGTATATTCTAAAGAGTTTGTTGTGCTTCATATGAATGGTATTTTGTTTCTGCTTGAAGTATTTCATGTCATTTTTAATGAAAGACTTTTTAATGGAAAGAAGTTTACAAGGTGATGTTACTTTAGCTAATCTTCCTGCGCAGCAGTAGGCTTTCATTAGTCTTTGCTGCTTTCAACTATTTTGTTCTGATTGACTACCTCTGGCTCCTGTATATTCAGTTCAATTAGCAGCAGAGAAATGTTCTCCTTGATATGAGGAAATCTCAGCCTTCCATTCTTTCGTAAATCTGATCTTTACAGTTCATTGTGATCAGCGACCAAACACAATCCATCACTCAACCATTGGGAAGATTCATCCTATACCATTGTTTCCTTGAGAACTAGTGTTCTAAAGTGGAAGAAAATGGATCTTGTTTTTTTTTCTGTTCTGTGAAAGTTCTGACCCTTTTTCAATTGGCAAAATTCGAAACAATGTTTACAACACATCCTCTGATTTCAGATAAGTATCCAGCAAATTGGGAGAAAACTGTTAAGGGGCTTGCTGGCTTGAATTGACTGTTAACCTGAGAGACACAGAGCCAGAGAAGGTTCTTCAGAGGAAAGGGGTCCATAACAGCAGAGGTGCTGTTACTAGTAGTCTCTCAGTGGTTCAGGCTGCTGATGAAGTCCTGAGATGCTCATAAGATAGTGAGTTGACAGCTGTGGGACTACCAGAGAGGAAGACATCCTACAGGTCTGTTGAAGACATAAGTTTAAGGAACCCATGTTACATAATAGTGAGCTGAGTTAGCCATTTGTTTTAAGGGTCTCAGGGACAGACATTAACTGAAGAAAGCAGAATACATCCAGTACGCAGGAATTTGTTCAAAGAAAACTAATTACAGATGTGCCAGCTGAGAAGCTTTAACAGGAAGGTGAGTAGTTTGACTCTTCACTGAAATTCAGGTGCCTGTCAAGGCATTGCTGGGATTAAAGGGATGAATCTTTCTTTCTGATATTTATAATGAGATTGTTCCAATAGGTCTTTACAAATACAATACAGGTTGTGTCTTGTTCTTTTATGTAATACATGTTTATGTTTGCATGTGTAATAAAATTTGATGATAAAAATAAATTGGTGCCCTCTGGTTTAAACATATTCAGTGACTGAACACCACAGAAACATACAAAACGAGAATAATGTTTATAGTCTATCAAGCCAGGTCTGAATCTGGGGTCTGACTTCTCCAGAATTACCATCAGCTAGGACCAAAGTGCAATCAGTCTACCTGTCACTATAAACACTGGCATTTTGTTCCTCTGGTGTAAAAGTCAAGCACTGACCCCTTCTGTGCATATGTCTCAAGTACAAGTCGACCCTTGACTTTCAGCTAAAATATCCAAACTTTTTGTAACCACCAACCTCTTGTCACTTGGAGTCAAACTTGTCCGGGTACAGACTACTTATAGAATAACAGAACAGCACAACATCAAAGGTGGATGTTCAACTCCTTGTGTTTGACCCTGCCTGCATTTTGCAAGCATACACTGTCTTCGAATCCTGCCTTTGAATATCGCAACATGGACGAAGAAGAAAGGAGCCCAGTTCAAACTTAAAGTTGTTGCAATTGCAGAACGCTGACATAACTGTGCAGCAGCGAGAGAATTCAAAATTTCAGTGAAGGTCACCGCTCGGCCAGATGCCGAAGAATAAATGAGCCAGTGGCGGAAAGACTAGCAGGCGGCTGTAATAAGGAATTGAAGTTGTAAAATATGGCAATGAAAATGGCCAAGGTGCACTCTCAGTTTCTCGAGGATCTATCCAAATCTTCACCCTAAATCAAGCGAGAACATGAGGCATTGTTGATTTCAAAGCCAGCCTGTGATGCTTGCCAGGATTATGGCAGGAAACAATTTTGACGGAAGACTAGAATTTCACAATGTTTCCCAGCCAACCTTTCCAACAATCAGCAGTGTTTACATGGGTAACACTGGGCTAGCTTTTAGGTCAAATTCAAATGTCCTCCATCTGCCATAGCTGCATTTGAACTCAGTTCTCCAGAACATTAGCCTGAGATTCTAGATTAATAGGGGAACTAAGAGGATTACAACCATGAGACCATTGTTTAAGAAGGGGGCGAAGGAAATCCTAGGAAACTGCCAACCCATCAGCTTGATGTCAATGCTGGGAAAACTGATGGAGGACAGATTATGGGATAAGGTAAATATACACTTAGAGAAAACTCAGTTAATACTAGACAATCAATGTGGCTTTGTCAAGAGAAGGTCATGTCTGACAAATTTGATTGAGTCCTTTGATGAGGCAATACAGGCAGTGGATAGGGGAAGTGATGTAAGTGTAGTATATTGGGACTTTTAGAAAGCATTTGATATGGTGCCACATGGCAGGTGGATTAGTAAATTAGAAATGTTTGGGATTGATAGGTTCTTGGCAACATGGACGAGAGGTTGGCTAAATGATCAAAAACACAAGGTAGGTATAGATGGGCATGTGTCAGACTGAAAAGAATTTGAACGTAGTGTTCCTCAGGGATTGATGTTGGGACCCTCGCTTTTTCTGATTTCTATGAACAATTTAGAGATAGATGTTGAGGGTAAAATCTCGAAATTTGCAGATGATACTAAGTAGGGAGAATAGTCAATTGTGACGATGATGCTGAGTGACTTCAGAGAGACATGGACAAATTGGCAGATGAATTTCATTGCAGAGGAATGTGAGGTAATGCATTTTGGTAGAAGAAACAAGGAGATACAATACAGGCTCAATGGTATAACCCTGAGGGGAGTATAGGAGCAGAGGGACCTCAGGATCCATGTACACCATTCTCTGAAGGAGAAAGTGAGGACTGCAGATGCTGGAGATCAGACCTGAAAATGTGTTGCTGGACAAGCGCAGCAGGTCAGGCAGCATCCAAGGAGCAGGAGAATCGACGTTTCGGGCATGAGCCCTTCGTCGATTCTCCTGCTCCTTGGATGCTGCCTGACCTGCTGCGCTTTTCCAGCAACACATTTTCAGCTTATTCTCTGAAGGTGGCCAGGTAATGTGAAACAGTTGTTATGAACTGTTATAGGATCCTTGAGTTAACAAATAGAGGCATAGAGTATAAAAGCAAGGAAGTGATGCTACACCTGGACAAATCATGGGTCAGATCAGATTTAGAGTATTGCGTTCAGTTTTGAGTACCTTATTTAAGGAAGGATGTTAAAGCCCTGGAGAGAGTTTAAAGGGGATTTACTGGAATGATACTAGGAATGATAGATTTTAGATACAAGGGAAGATTAGAGATATTGGGTTTATTCTCCTTGGTGCAAATAAGATTAAGAGGTGACCTTAATGAGGATTTCAAAATGCTGAACAATTTTGACAAAGTAAAGAAGGATATTTTGTTTCCACTAGTTGGTATGTTAGGAACAATGGAGTCTCAATTTTAAGATTGTCAGCAAGAACCAGGAGTGAGATGAGGAAAACTTTCTTTGCTCAGAGAGTTGTTCGTACTTGGAATGTGCTGAGATTGGTGAAGGTGGATTTCACAGGAAGTTCCAACATAGAGCTGGATATATATTTGGAAGCGTCAAATTTCAAGGGCTACACAGGTAGGGCTGGAGAATGGGATTTCAGGAGCCAGTACAGACACAATGGGTTAAAGGCTTCCTGTTGTACTGTAAGAATCTATAATTCTATGATTCTGCATCTCCAATAACCTTACCATTGTACCTGTGCCTCCCAGTACAATATCGTTGCATTCTTCTTTGCCCATCCTTGGGATCCATATTTGTTGTTCGCTCTTCCATGTCTCAGTTTTGCTTCTTGCAATGCCTTTGTCTCTTGTAATCACCCCTGATATAATCTAATCTTCCAATCTTTACTCATTCCCATTCTTCACCTATATGTTGGCTCAGTTTCTACCCTGAGACTAATGGTAACGTGTTTTATTTTCGTGGCACTGCTCTTGATTTCATGGCTGATCCCATGCTGTTCATTGACTAATCTGATTTCAAGTTCTGGATCAGCCAGAACATCTTATAGCTCACCATGAACTAGACTGAAATCATCCTGTTCAGGGCTTGGTGAAACTTCACAACTTGGCTCCTGATTCTGTGCTGAGTATTAGATGGTAGAAACTTCATTCCAGTTTGGCTTCAATTCTCATGAGCAGCCTCATCACTAAGGGTGCTTACTCATCCCTTTAAAATGCTACACATTTCTGTCTCCTGGCATCTCTGTCCCTCCAGAGAAATGCAAATCCTCATCGCTGCCAATACAACTTCCAAATTTGAACTGTTCAAAGTTGATTTCTATTGTAAATAAGCATCAATCCCACCAAGATTCTATAACCTGGAATTTTTCCCTGGAGTGTAGGAGATGGGGTGACCCATCTCATAAAATCATGAGAGGCATAGATAAGGGAGATAGCCAACAGCTTAACCCCAAGTTAGGGGTGTGTAAAACTAGAGGGCATAGGTTTAAGGTGAGGTGGGCATTTCCTTTCTCACAGAAGGTGGTGAGTGTTGGGAATGGACTGCTAGAGGTGCGATGGGAGTGAGTACAATCTTAAGAAGCATTTAGACAGGTACTTGGATGGGACAGGTATGGAGGGATATGGACCAAATGCAGGCCCATGGGACTCATTTAATTGTGAGAACTGGGCAGCATGGGCAGGTTGGGCTGAAGGGCCTGTTTCCATGCTGTAGACCTCAAGAAAAAAAAACGTACCTGAGAGCAATTTTCACTGACCTCAGTTGGGTACCCATTTTCACTCACCTCAGTTGGGTGCCCATTTTCACTCACCTCAGTTGGGTGCCCATTTTCACTGACCTCAGTTGGGTGCCCATTTTCACTCACCTCAGTTGGGTGCCCATTTTCACTCACCTCAGTTGGGTGCCCATTTTCACTCACCTCAGTTGGGTGCCCATTTTCACTGACCTCAGTTGGGTACTCATTTCCCAAGCTCCTATCCTTGTCCTTGTATCTCTCCAGAGTTTTTGAAGCTCCTTCAACCTTCTGCAGCTACGCACTGTCCCACTGTTTAAACTCTGCTTAGTAGATTCTCCCCCCTCCACTCTACCACCTTCCTGCCATGACTTAACTCAGACCCAGGCCAGCATTAAAGCATCCTTAAAGCTTATCTTTCGGAACAGCCTTTGGCTTTGGTATCTAATTCTTAACGCTGTTCCTCCTGGTGACAGTGAAGATTCTCAGTGCCTGTACTATTTAGAGTCGAAAAGCACGCAGGTCGGGCAGTATCCGAGGAGCAGGAGAGTCGGTATTTCAGACTTAAGCCCTTCATCAGATGCTGTCTGACCTGCTGTGCTTTTCCTGCTCCAAACCTTTCGACTCTGACTCTCCAGCATCTGCAGTTCTCACTTTCTCCTCCCTGTCATTATTCTGTCGCACCTGGTACAAGTGAACAAGGAAGTGGTCGAAGACGCCTTCAAACTAATTTCTTGAGGGACAGCTGTGGGCAAGAAACGAATAGAATAGAATGGCCTTAATTGTCATGTGCACTCAAATGAGTGCAGCGAAAAATTTGTAATATCACCGCTTTGGTACCTAGGTACAGAATACTTAAGTGCTTGTTACAGAATTGAAAGGGTAAAGAAAAATAGTCTAGCTTAGGAAGACAAAGGTTTAAAAAGTACTCGAATTACTCAAAGTCCAGAAAAGTAACTTTAAAAAGTACTCAAATTACAGCTAGTGCACTCCGGGCTTCAGCCATGCTGCCCACAATCTGTGCCCTCTCTAGCTTCCAAGACAAAAACCAAGTGCCTGTCTAACACCTTCACTCACAAGGGAAAGTCGTTTTGCTCATTGCTGTCTGTACTGGAGCTGGTAGAAACAAAATAACAGCTTGTTGATTAACATTAAATTACCATAAATCTATTTCACTGTCGTGTCAGTCAGACATTCGAAAGGGATCACAGCCTCTCTGCTGGCTACTGATTCTGGTTGAAAATACAGGCAATTTTTAAAAAAAAATGTGATTTAAAAAAATCAATTCTCATTAATCATTGTACGTATCTCAGGGTGCTTTGAAAGCAGTCCAGGAGTATACCAGGGCTTTCAGTGAGGGAGATGTAATGAACAAAATCATTGCTGGTGTGTCTTTGGTTACTGAGTTGATCATTATCAGTAGGGTTGATTGAAGTGTGTGTTTTTTTACTGACTCTGACGATGAGGGATGTGATGGGGAGAGCTGCTGGTGAGTTCTTGATGCTAAGGCCATCAGACAACAAGTCTTTAATGCAGCAAGCTGTCTGGGATGGCTCAGTGGTTAGCACTGCTGCCTCACAGCGCGAGGGACTGGGGTTCGATTCCAGTTGCCTTGGGTGACAGTCTGTGTGGAGTTTGCACATTCTCCCTGTGTCTGTATGTGTTTCCTCCGGGTGCTCTGGTTACCTCCCACAGTCCAAGGATGTGCAGGTTAGGTGAGTTGGCCATGCTAAATTGTCCATAGTGTTCAGGGATGTGTAGGTTCGGTGCATTAATCAGGGGTAAATGTAGAGCAATAGGATCCGGGTGGGTTACTGTTCAGAAGGTCATGTGGACTTGTTGGGGTGAAGGGCCTGCTTCCACACCGTAGGGATTCTAATATTCTATGAAGCTGCAAATAGACCCTTACTATGCAAACACCCATGTGCATAGAGGTAAAAACAATGACTGCAGATGCTAGAAACCAGATTCAGGATTATGGTGCTGGAAGAGTACAGCAGTTAAGGCAGCATCCGAGGAGCTTCGAAATCGACGTTTCGGGCAAAAGCCCTTCAACAGGAATAAAGGCAGTGAGCCTGAAGCGTGGAGAGATAAGCTAGAGGAGGGTGGGGGTGGGGAGAAAGTAGCATAGAGTACAATGGGTGAGTGGGGGAGGGGATGAAGGTCAGGGAGGAGAGGGTGGAGTGGATAGGTGGAAAAGAAGATAGGCAGGTAGGACAAATCATGGGGACAGTGCTGAGCTGGAAGTTTGGAACTAGGGTGAGGTGGGGGAAGGGAAATGAGGAAACTGCTGAAGCCCTGGGGTTGAAGTGTTCCGAGGTGGAAGATGAGGCGTACTTCCTCCAGGCATCTGGTGGTGAGGGAGCGGTGGTGAAGGATGCCCAGGACCTCCATGACCTCGGCAGAGTGGGAGGGGAAGTTGAAATGTTGGGCCATTGGGCGGTGTGGTTGATTGGTGCGGGTGTCCCGGAGATGTTCCCTAAAGCGCTCTGCTAGGAGGCGCCCAGTCTCCCCAATGTAGAGGAGACCGCATCGGGAGCAACGGATACAATAAATGATATTAGTGGATGTGCAGGTAGAACTTTGATGGATGTGGAAGGCTCCTTTAGGGCCTTGGATAGAGGTGAGGGAGGAGGTGTGGGCACAGGTTTTACAGTTCCTGTGGTGGCAGGGGAAGGTGCCAGGATGGGAGGGTGGGTTGTAGGGGGGTGTGGACCTGACCAGGTAGTCACGGAGGGAACGGTCTTTGCAGAAGGCGGAAAGGGGTGGGGAGGGAAATATATCCCTGGTGGTGGGGTCTTTTTGGAGGTGGCGGAAATGTCGGCGGATGATTTGCTTTATGCGAAGGTTGGTGGGGTGGAAGGTGAGCACCAGGGGCGTTCTGTCCTTGTTACAGTTGGAGGGGTGGGGTCTGAGGGTGGAGGTGCGGGATGTAGACGAGATGCATTGGAGGGCATCTTTAACCACGTGGGAAGGGAAATTGCGGTCTCTAAAGAAGGAGGCCATCTGGTGTGTTCTGTGGTGGAACTTGTCCTCCTGGGAGCAGATACGGCGGAGGCGGAGGAATTGGGAATATGGGATGGCATTTTTGCAGGAGGTAGGATGGGAAGAGGTGTAATCCAGGTAGCTGTGGGAGTCAGTGGGTTTGTAAAAAATGTCAGTGTCAAGTCGGTCGTCATTAATGGAGATGGAGAGGTCCAGGAAGGGGAGGGAGGTGTCAGAGACGGTCCAGGTAAATTTAAGGTCAGGGTGGAATGTGTTGGTGAAGTTGATGAATTGTTCAACCTCCTCCCAGGAGCACGAGGTGGCACCAATGCAGCCATCAATGTAGCAGAGGAAGAGGTGGGGAGTGGTGCCAGTGTAATTATGGAAGATGGACTGTTCTATGTAGCCAACAAAGAGACAGGCATAGCTGGGGTCCATTCAGCTGCTCAGAGCTACCCCTTTGGTCTGGAGGAAGTGGGAGGATTCGAAGGAGAAATTGTTAAGGGTGAGGACCAGTTCGGCCAAACGAATGAGTGTGTCGGTGGAAGGGTACTGTTGGGGACATCGGGAGAGGAAAAAACAGAGGGCTTGGAGGCCCTGGTCATGGCGGATGGAGGCGTAGAGGGATTGGATATCCATGGTGAAGATGAGGCGTTGGGGGCTGGGAAAACGGAAGTCTTGGAGGAGGTGGAGGGCATGGATGGTGTCTCAAATGTATGTGGGGAGTTCCTGGACTAGGGGGGATAGGACAGTGTCGAGGTAGGTAGAGATGAGTTCAGTGGGGCAGGAGCATGCTGAGACAATGGGCCGGCCAGGGTGGTCAGGCTTGTGGATCTTGGGAAGGAGGTAGAACCGGGCAGTGTGGGGTTCCCGGACTATGAGGTTGGAAGCTGTGGGTGGGAGATCTCCTGAGGTGATGAGGTTCTGTATGGTCTGGGAGATGATGGTTTGGTGATGGGGGGGTGGGGTCGAGGGGGCAGTAGGAAGGCGTTTGGCTTCAGCGGTGTAGAGGTCAGTGCGCCAGACTACCACTGTGCCCCTTTATCCGCTGGCTTGATGGTGAGGTTGGGATTGGAGCAGAGGGATTGGAGGGCAGTGCGTTGTGAGGGTGAGAGGTTGGTGTGGGGGAGGGGGGTAGACAGGTTGAGGCGGTTAATGTCCCGGCGGCAGTTGGAAATGAAGAGGTCGAGGGTCGACCAGCTGTCCTTAGTTGCCACACATGCAGATGACAAGCAACATGAGTTCGACTGGGACAAAACTACCATTATAGGACAAGCCAAACAAAGAACAGCCAGGGAATTCCTAGAGGCATGGCACTCATCCACAGACTCTATCAACAAACACATCGACCTGGACCCAATATACCGGCCACTACAGCGGACAGCTTGAACTGACAACCGGAAGCGGCAGAGACAGGCCACTATAAATGCCGGAGGAAACAGCACAGAAGCGCTTCACAGGAGGCTCCCAAGCACTGAGGATGTCACCTAGACAGGGGACGAAACGTTTGCAAGACAAATTCCAGGCTCGGCGAACAGAACCACAACAATGGATGAGGAACTCCCATGTCTGAGATTCAGGACGTAATGATAAAGCTTTACATCTCTTTGGAAAATGCATGGAGCTTTGGGAGACAAAGCAATAACAGAGCAAAGGAGAGCTCAGTTCATCTCAATTCTACATAGAATATTGAAGTAGTCTTTAAGAGTCATATAGTTATTTAAAGGTAATTTTAATATCTTACCTTGAATAAAGAAACAACCTGGCCAGAAGAGGAACTGTATAACTCATCTCATGCTCCCCTCCTTCATTATGGCATCTTACATGATCCAGTCCTCAGTCACTCACTTGGGACAAATACTTTGTGAGTCAGAAGGTTTCTCAGTGGGTAAAGTGTTGAGCATAAATGTCTCTGATTGGAAAGAAGTAAGTAGGCCATTCCTTTCTGGTTGGTGGAGAAATGGCTGCACTCGACTTTGGAGTCAGATTTCAGTTGCTCAATTTGCCTGGGAGCAGTGATGAGTTGAGGTTGGTTGTACATGAAGGAGGCAAGTGTTAATTCCATGTGTACAATTGGGATGGGGATGTGATAGGAGTTACTCCAGACAAGCAGAACTTGAGGAAAGTTGACAGTTCTGACAATATCTGTGGCCAGGAAGGACAAAGGACAAAGCAGCACCCATCATCTCAATCAACAGTCAGTCTTAAGAGTGTACAATACTTTCATAAGGCTTTCAAGAACTAGTTGGAATCCTGGGTCCTGAACCATTGTGGGATTCAAGGAATGGTAACAAATGTCTTTAAGAAGAAAAAAAAGGTTAAAATCAGGAAATTACAGTCCCAATAATTTAAATTCAGTGATAGTCAAATTAGAAGGTATTATTAGAGATGTATTAGATGTAGATAGCCTGAAAATCATGAAGCTGGATTCTCTACAGCACTGGCATCAGCTGTTTACAAAAGTGAAGTAAAATTAGGTTCAACCAGGAAAATGGAGTATTCAGTTTGGAGTTAAACTTGTAGGTCACGTCATGTTGAGAAAATCCTTTCTTTGTGTCTTGCTCCCTCCCCATGAGGCCTCCTTCTGATAACAACACCCTTCCCCTCAGAGAGGTTCCAATCTCAACAAGATTTCTGAAAAAAAAAACAATCTGGGTGTGTCAACGTGATTAAATTCTTTTTGTGAGGTTGTAAAATTGATGACCTACAAAAGCCCAGTTAAGATTATGTGTTCGAACTTCCTAACACACCTTTTATGTTGTATTTGCCAGAAGTCAAACTAGGCTGCTTCAGACCTGAGTGGTGTTCTCTTCGCTGAGTTGTCAGAGGTTCATGATCCAGATTGAGATGTTGGAGGTGAAAGCTTTAGGGTTTATTAATAGGATAATTAAATGTAAACCTAGAAACATGATTCTTACCTACACCAGGATTACTGTGTTCATCTTTTGTCCTATCACAAAGCAAAAGATCAAAGGAGCACCATGTGGTTGATGTTGAGTTTATGGATGCATCATTGGCAGAGAGACACAGAGGTCTCTTCAAATTGGAAGTGAATGGCTTTGAGGAGGGTTCGGCTCCTACTTCTGATTTTCGCACTTTAACCTTTGACACAACCACAATACATTCCTTCCTTATATGTTGACGTGTGCCTATTCATTCAAGTCTTGTAACAACCCCCTAGAGAGTGATAGAATCTTACAGTCATACGACACAGAAATAGACCCTTTGGTCTTACTTTATGTTTGGGACTGGCACCATCAGAGGGAGCATTGGTGTGTTGGAAACAATTGTCTTCGGGGGTACGTCCCTCTTAAGTTTCTCCAGTTTAATCCTGTCCATCTTCTCTGCTTTTTGCTGATCAAACTGAAAAGAAACCCAACCACCAGGAAAAATTGCATGAAATGTCGAACCTAACAGCATGAATGGACTCCTTCCCACCACCAACTTGTAGTTAAATAACACTTCCATATAGTGAAGTAAAACTTCCCAAGGCAATTCACCAAAAACTTCCCGAGGGAAGTCTCTAACAAAACTAAACTCATGGAGTCATACTATCAGCGTGTCAATATACACTCTTCATCAAGGACCATATATATACATCAATGATCCATATATTGTGTCATACAGTCAAACAGTACAGAAACAGACCCTTCGGTCCAACTCATTCACACCAACCTGGATCCCAATCTGATCTAATCTTATTTGCCAGCAGTTGGTCCACATCCCGTTAAATCCTTCCTATTCATCTACCCGTCCAGATGACTTTTAAATGTTGTAATCGTACCAGCCTCCACCACTTCCTTTGGCAACTCTCTACATGCACCACCCTCAAACGTTGTCCCTCACGTCCCTTTTATATCTTTCCCCTCTCATCTCAAACCTACGCCCTCTAGTTTTGGACTCCCCTACCCTGGGGAAAAAAAGACACTTAAGGAGATATTAGTGACCAAAGGTTTAATCGAAGGGAGTTTTAAACTCAGGCATTGTCAGATCAGAAGCCATTGTAGGTCAGCAAGCACAGGGAGAAGAGTGGATGTGTGCTACACTGCATGCGCCTGTATTGCTCCTCAATTCATACTGTTGTGTAAGAACCATAAATTGAAGAGAAATTCACCAGGTCCAGATTTTGATTTTGTCGTATGAACTCAGAATGGGCAGTAATGTGACGTGTAAAGTCGACAGAGAACATTCCAGTTGAGTTGGAGTTGTGACAGTAAAAGCACTGCCCCATCTTGTTCTTTTTAAGTTGCAAAAACACCCAGATGGTTTCAGGAAGACTAATCCACCTCTAATTCTTCAGCATTACATATCTTGCTGTAATTTATTTCAGTTTTACATCTGTCTTCGCTCAATCCCTGCCCGTGATAAAACCGTCTTTTACAATTCCTTGAGTGAAACTATAACAGGCACATTAACAAAGCACTCTCCTCACTCTGCTGTGATTACACTGAAATTGCTGCTCTGATGCCCTGTCTCTTGCTGTTAAGCAGAGATCATAGTTTATTTTTAAGGCAAATGTTCGCCGTTACTTATGTCAGAAATTTCAGCCGCAGTGATGCAGAAAATCTACTGGTCATACTGCTTCATTGTCACAAATAATTCTTGTCGAACGTCAATGCAAAATGTCTGTGCACTTGCTCGACAGACATGTATCCATGCAGATGAATGGGTTTTTTTGGCTGTGTCTGTATTGTTGTCGGTGTATGTGTGCTTTTGCTCCTGTGTGTCTCTGTGTTGTCTGTATGTGTTTTGGTCTCTGCACTTCTGTCTGTTTGGAGATATGTGTGTGCATATTTTGATCATGTCTGTGCATTTATATCTGGGTCTGTGTGCTTACATCTGTGCTTGTGTGTCGGTGTGTTATTTTCTCCATTCATTTGTTGAAGGTCCAAGTAAAACCTTCCTGCATCATCAGCACCAGTTGCGGCCCTTAAGTGTTCCATTACTGACCACTTAAGAATCTATTCCTGCCTGGGCTGCAATGACCTCAGCTCCAGGCTTGACAAAAGGAAGAGTTAAGCAGCCTGGTAAACTGCTGTGTGCAGTTTGGCAGCATCGGATAAGGAGGGCAAAGTCTGTACTAACTGAGAGACTGGGCATATGGCATGGGTGTGGCTGCCGAAAGGCAGCTTTACTTCGGTCCCCCTCCTTGACCACCTTCCCCCAACGCCAGGAACCAACCTCTGCCCCGACGGATGAAACTTACCTGAGACCTTGGCCCTCAGGATGTTTGGCGTGCTCCTGACACCAGCCACGACCTTGAGTTTCTGAGCAACAATTAGCAAGGCCCAAGCAGAGGGCACCAGTAAGATCCCAATCTATATGCATTCTCATTCTCCTCTCTCAAAGCATTCTGATTTATGATTTATCCGTCAAAAAAGAGACATGAAATGCAGCCTTTTCCAGATACCCTGTCCCATGAATTTTAAACAGTAAAGCCATGTACAGAAATGAATTAGTAATAAGGGCAAGTAATGAATAAGTAATAAAGTTTTGACAGCATTATGGCTGGCCCCAATGACAGTTGTTGGGACTCTTAACCTTGGGCACTAATAATTTCCGTTTGCTTTTTAAGTAATGCTCAAGTGACAGTCTGCTGACCTTTGGAGTCACCTTTTGAGTCAGGCCCTACTCTCAGCCTTGGCCAACAAAAAAATGTCTGAGTGACTGACCTTCCAATGGTGTAAGGAAGTGTTGCAGGTATAGTTAAGGTCCATGCTCTGATCTGCCTGGTGCTCTCTGAGGAAGATGTAGGCATCTTTTTGATATCCTTTCTTCACCAGTGGAAAACAGGTGGCCCGCTTGCATGTTCATTGGATAATTCATCCAAAGATCCAAGCAATATCTTGGAGACCTGGGTTCAAATCCTTCCACTGCTGACAGTGGAATTTGAATTCAATTTAAAAAAAAAATCCTGACTTAAGAAAACCGTGAAAATATTGTCAGGAAATGCCCATTTGGATCACTAGAAGTTGGCAAGTCATGTTGTGACTGTACAGAACATTGGTTAGGCCATTTTTGGAATATTGTGCACAAATCTGGTCTCCATCCTATCGGAAGGATGTTATGAAACTTGAAAGGGTTCAGAAAGGATTTGCAAGGGTGCTGCCAGGGTTGGAGGATTTGAAATACAGGGGGAGAGGCTGAATAGGCTGGGGCTGTTTTCCCTAGAGTGTAGGAGGCTGAGAGGTGACTTTACAGAGGTTTATAAAATCATGGGGGACATGGATAGGATAAATAGACAAGGTATTTTCTCTGGGGTGGGAGAGTCCAGAACTAGAGGGCATAGGTTTAGGGTAAGAGGGGAAAGATATAAAAGGGACCTAAGGGGCAACTTTCTCAAGCAGAAGGTGGTGCATGTATGGAATGAGCTGCCAGAGGAAGTGGTGGAGACTGGTACAATTACAACATTTAAAAGATATCTGGATGGGTATATGAATAGGAGGGGTTTAGAGGGATATGGGCCAAGTGCTGGTAAATGGGACTAGATTAGGTTAGGATAGCTAGTCAGCATGGACAAGTTGGACTGAAGGGCCTGTTTCCATGCTGTGCACCTCTATGTCTCTATAATGTCCTTTAGGGAAGAAAACTACCATCCTTACTCAGTTTGGCTGACATGTGATGCTGGACACATAACTATGTGATTGACTCTTAACAGCAGTTAGAAAGGGATAATAAATGGTAGCCCATCTAGTAACACCCACATCCTGTGAATGAATTTTTTAAAAAACTTGCTAAATTTTTGCCTGCATTATGACAGTGACCAGGTCTCTCTGCAATTTGAAGTGATTGATCATGTTTGGAATAGTATGGGGGGGAATAAAAGATGTCAAGAAATATGATCAGGAGGAGGCCATTCAGCATCTCTAGCTGCTCCACCATTTAACTGGTTAAAGGCTGATCCGACATCCCTCACATCCTGTCCTTTCCCCGAAACCCTTGATTCCCTGACTGATCAAGAATTAATCAAGCTCAGACTCAGCCCTCACAGCTCTATATGGCAAGGCGTTCCAAAGACTCACAACTCTCTGAGAGAAGAAATTCTTCCTCATCTCAGTCTTAAATCGGCGTCTCTTTATTCGGAGACTATGCATTTTGGTCCTTGTCTTTCCCGTCAGGGAAATATCCTCTCAGCATTTACCCTGTCAAGCCCAAATCCTCAATGTTTCAATGAGATCACCTCTCTTTCTTCTAAACTCAAGTGAATAGAGTTCCAATAGGTTTAAAGTTCGCTCATAAGACCAACCTCCCATAGCAGGAATCACCCTAGCCAACCTTCTCTAAAATGATATCTTGCCTTAAATAAGGGGACCAAAGATGCCCACAGTACTCCAGATGTGCTCTCACCAGCACCTTTTGCAGTTGCAGTGAGACTTCCCTACTCTATACTCCAACTCTCTCGAAATAAAGACCAACATTCCATTAGCCTTCCTGATTATCTGCTGCATCTATGTGCTCGCTTTCTGTGTTTCATGCACATTTGTCCCCAAGTCCCTTTATTGTGTTGCACTTTCTGCAGCGTTTCTCCATTTAAACAACATTCTGTTCTTTTGTTCCGCTTTTCAAAATGAACAACTTCACAATTTCCCACATTATAGTTCACTTGCTAATTTTTTGCGTACTTACTTAACCTATCAATGTGTCTCTGTTAACTGTATTCCTCTCACAACATGTCATTCCAACTATTTTTTTGCAAATCTGGCTACAGCACATTCACTTCATTCCTCCAAGTCATTGCTATGTGTTGGAGAGAATTGTGATCCCGGCACTGATCCCTGTGGCACCCCACTGATCACCAACCCCTTATCCCCACTCACTGTTTCCTACCCACTAGCCAATGCACGTCCATGCTGATATATTACCTGCAACACTGTGGGCTCTTGTAACTTCACCTTTTGAATGCCTTCTGGGAGTCCAAACACAATACCTCTACTGGTGCCTTCCTAGAAAACTAGAAAATTAGTCAAAGGTTAGTTCCCTTCCGTGAAGCCATGCCGACTCTGCTTGAATAGATTATGATTTTTCAAATTTGATTACTTCCCTCATAATTCATTCCAGTACTTTCCCAGTAACAGATGTTAGGCTAATTGTCCTGTAGGTATATGCCCCATCCTCCTTGTGACTATGAGTGTTACATTGGCAGTTTTCCAATCCTCTGGTACTTCTCCACAATCCAACGTTTTTGGAAAATTACAATGCCTCCACTATCTCTGCAACTGCCTCTTTCAGAATCCTAAGATCCAAGCCATCAGGGTCAGAGGGCCAGGGGCATTATCTGCCTTTAGCCCCATTAATTTGTCTAACACTACTTCTTTGGTGTTGGTGATGGTTCTTTATTCGTCCCCTGTATTCTTCAGCATTCATGGGATGTTCAAAGTATTTTCCAAGGGAAAGACTGAAGTAAATTTCTGTTTAACTCCTCTGTCTTTGCCTTGTTCTATTCCTTCAGCATTATCACTAACCCTCAATCCTACCTTCTCCTCTAGTGTTGGCTTTATAATTTTCTATGCAACTGAAACCACCTCCCATTATTTAATTTAAAGCCCTAACTATGGCCCTAGGTACTTGATACACCAGGTCTCTTGTCCTAGCATGATTCAGGGTCTAGATTAGAGTAGTGCCGGAAAAGCACAGCAGTTCAGGCAGCATTCAAGGAGCAGGAAAATCGACGTTTCGGGCCAAAGCCCTTCATCAGGAATGGAGGCAGGGAGCGATAAATGGAGAGATAAATGGGGATGGGGGGAGAATATAGCAAAGAGTACAATAGATGAATGGGGGGTGGGGATGGAGGTGATAGGTCAGAGGGCAGGTTGGACTGGATAGGTGGGAAGGGAGATAGGCAGGTAGGACAGGTCATGAGGATGGTGATGACCTGGAAGTTTGGAACTGGGGTAAGGTAGGGGAAAGGGGAAATGAGGAAGCTGGTGAAGTCCACATTGATGCCCTGGGGTTGAAGTGTTCCGAGGCAGGAGGTAAGGCGTTCTTCCTCCAGGTGCCGGGTGGTGAGGGAGCAGCAGTGGAGGATGCTCAGGACTTGCATGTCCTCGGCAGAGTGGGAGGGGGAGTTGAAATGTTGGGCCACGGGGCGGTGTGGTTGATTGGTGCGAGGGTCCCGGAGATGTTCCCTAAAGCGCTCTGCTAGGAAGTGTCTAGTCTTCCCAATGTAGAGGAGACCATATCGGGAGCAATGGATACAATAAATGACATTGGTGGATGTGTAGGTGAAACTTTGATGGATGTGGAAGGCTCCTTTAGGGCCTTGGATGGAGGTGAGGGAGGAGGTGTGGGCACAGGTTTTGCAATTCCTGCGGTGGCAGGGGAGAGTGCCAGGACGGGAGGGTGGGTTGTTGTGGGGGGTGGACCTGACCAGGCAGTCATGGAGGGAACAGTCTTTGTGGAAGGTGGAAAGGGGTGGGGAGGGAAATATATCCTTGGTGGTGAGGTCCATTTGGAGGTGGCAGAAATGTCGGCGGATGATGCGGTTTATGCGAAGGTTGGTAGGGTGGAAAGTGAGGATCAGCGGGGTTCTGTCCTTATTACGGTTGGAGGGGTGGGGTCTGAGGGCGGAGGTGCGGGATGTGGATGAGATGCGTTGGAGGGCATCATCAACCACGTGGGAAGGGAAATTGCGGTCTCTAAAGAAGGAGGCCATCTGGTGTGCTCTGTGGTGGGACTGGTCCTTCTGAGAGCAGATACAGTGGAGGCGGAGGAATTGGGAATATGGGCTAGCATTTCTGCAGGAGATAGGGTGGGAAGAGGTGTAATCCAGGTACTGTGGGAGTCAGTGCCAAGTCAGTCACCATTAATGGAGATGGAGAGGTCCAGGAAGGGGAGGGAGGTGTCAGAGAACAGTTCCCTTCTCCCCCAGTACAGGTGCCAATGTCCCATGAATTCGAACCCATTTCTCCCTTCAGCAATCTTTGAGCCATAGGGTCTGAGAGATGTGACAAGGTGCTGGAGGAATGCAGAACTAAGTGGATTAACTCACTTCAGATCTTTCTGAGTTTAGTAACAGTTCTATGTAGCGTGCGCTGGTGTAAAATTTGGCATGCTATAATTATCAATGTGCCTTTTGGCTTGTGATGTGCGGGAGGATAGGTGTGCTGAGGGAGGCTGATATTTGACAGAATTGCACTCCTGACTGTTACTTAGTGACTCCTGGGTAAATTTAATTGATTATTGTCTATGTTTGAGTACTTGATAGTGCCTGGATTAATCGAAGCAGAGGAGGCAATTTTAAATGGTCAGAGGTTGGGTGCAGGCGATTATTAAATCATACTCCTTTTGGTGCCAGTGTCTTTTGGTTATGTGGAGGGTGGGGAGATGAAATTAGTTACATATATATATTCCTGAGCATTGGTTTGAATACAGTCAAAGTGACAACTATTGGTTGGTGCACGTCTGTTCCTAAATTGCTGCTCGATGCAGGGCAGGATCGAAAACATTGTGCTGAAGTCTGCAAGCTGTCTGCTGGTTGTGTGCTATTACAAACTTTTGATGCTGTGTGAATGAGAGAAGAGGAGGTTAAAAGTCACGCAGTGTGTGCACTGCAGCAACCCCAAGGTGGTTTGCTGGGAATAGCAAACTCAGCAGGCAATCACTTATGTCTGGCTAAAGAATAAGCAGTTTCCATGGTAAAGGCACATCTTTTGCAGCGAGTCAAGGCTGCGACATTTGCAAAGTACTGCAATACATACAGCAGCAGCAGTCTCCTGGCTTTTTAAAGAGAATAGCAGGTCAAACAGCGCGGCATGGTGGCTCAGTGATTATCACTGCTACCTCATGGTGCCAGGGAACTAGGTGCAATCCCACCTTTGGGTGACTGTCTATGTGGAGTTTGCACATCCCCTGTGTGGGTTTCTGCCCACAGTCTAAAGGTGTCCCGGGTAGGTGGATTGGGCATGGGAAATGCAGGTTATAGAGTAAGGATGGGGGTCTGGGTGGGATGCTCTTCAGAGAGTCAGTGCAAACTCAACAGGCTGCTTCCGCATTGTAGGGATTCTATAAAATGACAAAGTACAATAATTAAGCCAGCTCCTCAATGAAGGAAGAATGAAAAGAGGATGCCTTGTCATGTGGACTCACTTGATCACAGTGTGTAATCACAGTTCAAAGTTTCTAATCTGCACTGTAGCTAACAAACGTTACTTATTAAAAGTTTTGAAACTGTTGACTCAGTTAAACAGCTTTCCTGTAGGAACCAGAGAAACAACTCACCTGGGCTCAGGTTGCTACAGATTCCAATAAAACAAATTTAAAGAGGGTTGAGCTGACCGCACAATTGACTTTTTTTCATATGTCACCATTGGGTCATCACCACTTTAGAGACTCAGGCAACTTTGCTGGGAAAAATGACGGATTAATTGAGGTTAATGCGAAATTAAGTTTCACCAGCAAACTAGACAAGTAATATTGTTAGGGCATGAAATCAAAAGGACTTAGCAGACCAAAGGACAATTACTGAAGGGATTTACCAAGGTGCGCTAAATTAAGCAATTAAGCATGGGGGGAGAATACAAACGCAACTGAAAAGGTTTTGTGAGGGAACAGATTGAGAGTTCATGGAGAAAGATCCTCAGGTGTAAAGAACCAGGGAAAGAGATTAGTGTCAGGAGTCAACAGCATACTGGGTCAAATTTCATCAGTGGTTTCTCTGGGGTGAACCACACGGTGCAATCTAATCGAGGGATTTCGTTATAGTTGAGAAGAATAGGTACTGAGGGGTCAATCACAGGCTCAAATAGAATGAGAAAGCTCCAATGGCTTCGACATGGAATAATTGATACCTGTGATGGAGTTATTTTTCCCTTAAACCATTTGGAGGCTGCAGGTGTTGCTAGATATGCCAGAAATGATTACCTGTTAGAGTTTGTCAGTGAAATGGACAATGACGGAGCAGGAGAGAGTTACTGCTGACTAAAAGAGGGGGTAGAGAGGAGAGTCGAGAATGTGGTGCTGGAAAAGCACAGCAGGTCAGGCAGCATCCGAGAAGCAAGAAAATCGGCGTTTCGGGCAAAAGCCCTGATGAAGAGCTATCACCATCTAAAAGTGTGTGAGAGCGAAAGACCAGATATCTAGACCAGACCAAGGTGAGGCGGTATGGTGACTCAGTGGTTAACACTGCTGTCTCACAGTGCCAGGGACCCAGGTTCGATTCCTGCCTTGGGTGACTGTCTGTGTGGAGTTTGCACATTCTCCCCGTGTCCATGTGGGTTTCTTCCGGGTGCTCCGGTTTCCTCCCACAATCCAAAGATGTGCAGGTTAGGTGAATTGGTCAAACTAAATTGCCCATAGTCAGGGATGAATATGGGGAATGGGTGGGTTACTCTTCGGAGGGTCAGTATGGACGTGTTGGGCCGAAGGGCCTGTTTCCATACTGTGAGGAATCTAATCTAGTCTCATCAAACAAAACTATGCAAGGAATGAAAAATACCTCAAAGAGCAATATCACCGAAAAGTAGCGAGTTCACCGATTGTTCAGTATTTGCTGTTTGAGCTTCAATTCCAGTAATTTTGAAAAGCATGCTTCAAAATTAGCAAAAGGGAAAGAAGGGATTTGAGGAAAAGGATGCTGTTAATGGTGCAAGGGTAAGATTGAAATGGCTTAAGGGAATTAGTGACTTAAGATAATTACCTCAGCAGACTTGAGGATTTGGAGCAGTTTATGTTTGAGCAGAAAGAAGGAAAGGAGTGATTAAAAGTGGGTGAGGGGAATAGAGTACAAGATTGAGCATGCAGGGAACATACCAACTGATTGTAAACAAAAAACAGAAACAGAAATTGCTGGAAGAGCTCAACAGGTCTGGCATCATCTGTGGAGAGAAATCAGAGTCAACATTTCGTGTTGCATGACTCTTCCTCAGAACTGAGGGATTTTGGGCCTATTAGCCTTTAAACCCAATTTCACCACTGCTGATGAAAGGTCTTCTGAAGAATGTCTAAAAAAGTTCTGTGGAAGGATTACTGGATCCAAACCGTTATCTTTGCCTTCTCTCTACAGATGCTGCCTGACCTGCTGAGGTTTTCCAGCATTTTCTGCTTTTGTTTCTGATTTACAACATCTACAGTTTTATCTGTGTTTACCAACAGATTGTAAAAGCTTCTATCATTATGTGAAGAGAAAAAGATTAATCAAGGCAAACATAGATTCCTTACAATCTGAAATGGGGGATGTTATAATGGGGAACAAACAGAGGGCTGACCAGTTCAATATATATTTTGCTTTTGACTTCACAAACAAAGACACAAGTAACATCCCAAAAATGTTGGGGAACACATGGTCTAGTGAGAGTGAGGAACTAAAGGAATTCAGTAGATGTAGGGAAATTAAAAAAAATATGAAAGAACTGTGGATGCCAGAAATCAGAAGCAAAACCAGAAATTGCTCTGGCAGCATCTGTGGAAAGAAATCAAAGATAATGTTTTGGATCTAGTGACCCTCAGAACATTTTTGATATTCTTCAGAAGGTTCTTCTTCAAAAGTTGTAAAATTGGATTTAAAGGCTGATAGGCCGAATATTTTATAATCCAGAGTACTTAATGAAGTGGCCCTAGAAATTAGGGATACTTTGGTGGTCATCTTTCAAATTCTATAAACTCGGAACAGTTTCTATGGACTGAAGGGTAGCTCTGGTACCCCACTATTTACGAAATGATGTAGAGAGAAAACAGAATTATAGACTGTTTAGCCTGACATCAGTAATTGGGAAAATAGAAGTCTATCATAAAAGATTTAATAACAGAGCACTTGGGAAAACAGTCACAGAATTGCACAGAGTCAGCATGGATTTATGAAAGGGAAATTATACTTGACAAATTTACTGGAAGTTTGAGAATCTTCTGGAAGTTTTCGAGAATTGATAAGAGGGGGGGTCCAGTAGATGTGATTTACTTGGACTTTCAGAAGGCTTCCAGTTAGGTCTGTTACACACGGGGTAAACTCCTCTGCTCATTTAAACCTGACACTCAGTGAAGCTCACATTGTGCTGTAATCAGTTAAAATTCAAGAGGCAAAGAACTATCCCAGAGGTCACTCTTTAAAGTAAAAATTAACAACTTTATTCTTTAAGTTCAAAGGAGAGTATTAAAATCAACAGCCATTTACAACTCCTTTCCCTTAAACCTATCTTTTACATCCCACTCTACAATACAGGTCCGATAAAAAATCCCAATTAAGAGTTACAAACAAAAATCACAACTCAAAACTGAGTCAGCTTTGTCGATTCTCCTTTGTAGATTTTTCACTGTAGATTTTCTCTAAGTCAGCTTTGATGTTCTGCTGTACAAACTTTTTATAGACATGTACCTTTCAGAGAGCTGTTCTGTTAGCAGTCTGTACTTGTTGGTGGCTTGGCAGTTCTCCTCCTAACTTTTAAAAATGTCCAGTTTTATACCCCAAAACATCAGATTTTTCATTGGTTTTAATATTATCAAAATACTAAATTCAAATTATACCCCGAGAATTTGGTATCTCGGTATAATTAAAACTAATTGGCCGAATTTGACTTTGTTTTCATTTCATGGCAACTCATCTGCAGCTATTTGTTTTGACCAAATGCTACATTTTTACTTTGTTCAGGACTCTCTGTGCTTTGTCAGTCCTTTCTAGCTTTTCAACTCTCTTGAATGTACAGTACACACCTACACCTTCATAACAGGTCTCAGAAGAGATGAGCATGTAAACCTAAAGCGCATAGGAGTGGGGTGTCGTACTGAATTGGATAGTCAACTGGTGGGCAGATGGGAAACAAACAGTATGTATAAATAAGTCTTTTTCTGAGTAGCAGGCAATGACTAGTGGGGTACCACAGGTGTCAATGCTTGGACCCCAGCTATTTACAATATATATTACTGGTTTGGATGAAGGATGCTCACCTTTGGTGACTGGTGTTTAAGGACACTGAAGTCTCATTTCCCATTGCGCTCTCTCGACTTATAACCATCCAGATAATAATCTGTCTTCCTGTTTTTGCTACCAAAGTGGATAACTTCACATTCAAACACACTGTACTTCATCAGCCATGCATTTGCCCACTCACTCAACTTGTGACACTGAAAATATGTTCTAAAAACCATTTTTTTGATAGAAACATTGTAGGCCATTCAGCCCATTGAGCCTGTCCCATCATTTTATACAAGCAGAGCTGATCAAACCATTACCCCATTCCCATAATCTTGTACACCATTGGAAAACAGAAATGTATCGCTCTCTATCTTCAATGTACTCGAAGACTGAACCCTCTGTGGTAAAGAATTCCAAAGAAAAACAGCCCTCTGAGTTAAAAAAAATCTTCATTTCAAATCTAAATAGTATACCTGGGCGACACGGTGGCACAGTGGTTAGCACTGCTGCCTCACAGCGCCAGAGACCTGGGTTCAATTCCCGCCTCAGGCGACTGTCTGTGTGGAGTTTGCATATTCTCCCTGTGTCTGTGTGGGTTTCCGTCGGGTGCTCCGGTTTCCTCCCACAGTCCAAAGATGTGCAGGTTAGGTGAATTGGTCATGCTAAATTGCCCATAGTGTTAGGTAAAGGGGTAAATGTTGGGGAATGGGTGGGTTGCGCTTCGGCGGGTCGGTGTGGACTTGTTGGGCCGAAGGGCCTGTTTCCACACTGTAAGTAATCTAATCTATTTTTAAATTGTGTCCCTAGGGACTCCTGAACCAACCAAAACATTTTACCTACATTTGTCCTGTCTATACCTTTGAAGCATTTTGTAAGTTTCAATGAGATCACCTCTTACTCTTCAAAACTCTAAAGAATACAGGCTCAGCTCAACGCTATGGAGATGAAGAAACAAATTGTCACATTTGCATAGCAGATGGATGTGATTCAAATACCATTATCATGTTTTCAATATTTTTGTAATATGTGTCAAACAACTCTGAATGAATAAGTACTTTTCTGACAAAGTGGAAAGGGGAGATGTTCTTTGAATACATTTAGAGGAGCTCAAACGACTTTTCAAAATCTTGGCACATGAATAATTATGCTGTTCCTTAAGCCATTATCTGTCATCCCTGCTCACTGATAGGAAGACACATGCATTGTAATAGGTTCCTGCTTTTGACAAGATGTTTCTAATAGGACAGAGGTTAACCAAAGGTAAATCTGTCAGCAGCATGTTCCTGGTCTCGTGTTTAACTAAACTGTTCTCTATTACTGAAAGTAATAGAATAAATAAAATGGGAAATGTGATAGCATGGAGTCACGAGCAAAGTTGGATAGAGTGAATTACGTGCAACAATGCCATGTCTTTATAGGTGCCTTTAATGTTGCAAATGTTGCAAAATTCGCAACAGTCCTACTTTAAAGAAGTATTACCAACCAGAATCAAACCCACGTGCAATCCTGTTTAGACAAATAAATGTGTGAGTGTGTGTGAATTCTCTTTTATTCATTTGAAGGATGTGGGCATCACTGGCTGGCCAGCATTTATTACCCGTCTCTAGTTGCCCTTGAGAAGGTGGTGCCTTCTTGGTAAGCTGCCTTCTTGATCCGCTGCAATCTGTTCTCTGTGGGTTGACCCGCAATGCCATTTGGGAGGGAATTCCAGGGCTTTGACCCAGCAACAGTTAAGGAACAGCGATCCATTTCCACGTCAGGATGGCGAGTGACTTGGAGGGGAACATTAAAGTGGTGGTGTTCCCATGTATCTGCTGTCCTTGTCCTTCTAGATGGAAGTGGTGGTGGTTTTAGAAGGTGCTGTCTGAGGATCTTTGGTGAATTTCTGCAGTGTATCTTTGTAGTTAATCTACCCTGCTGCTTCTGAGTGGAGGGAGTGGATGTTTGTGGATGTGGTGCCAATCAAGCGGGCTGCTTTGCCCTAGATGGTGTCAAACTTCTTGAGTGTTGTTGGAGCTGCACCCATCCAGACAAGACAATTCCATCACTCCTGACTTGTAGATGATGGACAGGCTTTGGGGTGTTAGGAGGTGAGTTAATCATTACAGTATTCCGAGCCTCTGACCTGCTCCTGTAGCCACTGTATTTATATGGCGAGTCCAGTTGAATTTCTGATCAATGGCAACCCCATTGATAGTTGAGAGTGAGGTATTCAGTGATGGTTACATCATTGAATGTCAAAGAATGGTGATTGGACTGTCTCTTATTGCTGATGGTCATTACTTGGCATTTGTGTGCTATGAATGTGTGTAAGGATGCACACGCAGAGCTGTATAAATCCCCGCCGATAGTTGCTTGTTCCTTTTCTCTCCTTTGCTATGTGTCTACATGAACTGATGAGGAAAGCCTGTTGGCTTAGTGTTCGGTACCACGTGCTGATTGGAAACCAGAGTAGGCCAAGTGAAATGATCTCTCGTAGCCTTTGTTGAAGGAGGTTCCAAAGCTTCATCCAACCTCGCCTCCCCCCTCCATTGCATCACAGGAATTCTCACTGGGAGGTGACGATAAGGAGCAACTCCTGGACTCTCTGTAGCACAGCTGACCTCAGCCCCAGGCTAACATCCACAGGAGCGACGACAAGAGAAATTACTGAGGCTGGAAACACTCATAAAGTCAGGCAGCATCGGTGGAGAAAGTGCTATGGATCAGGCCAGACCCCCTCAAGACACTTCAAGAAAGTATCCCAGACCCTAACTTTGCTCGCTGTTTGAAGCAGGTGTAAGTGGATATTTCAGGGGTGATGCAGCTGACCCAACCATTTAGTTTTAAACAAAACAGAATTTATTTACAAGGTTACTGAATGAAACAGAAACAAAAGAGAACAGAATATAGAATAACTTAATCTATCTGAAAGCCCAACAGATCATCCCAAATAATTGCAGCGATTACCATAAACACCCCTTGGTAAAAAAGGTAAAATCAAACACAGAGTCTCACAGGAGAGAGAGATGGTAGAAGAATCCAGCATGGAACAGCTTCCATGGAGCTGTTTCTTGGATCAGTCTCAAAACTGACTGCATTCAGTGAACAGCCAGACTGCTAAAACCAAACCAAACCAAACCAGAGAAAAGCTGAGCTGGGAGAACTGGCCGCTCCTCTTTCATTGTGCAAGTGTTTTTTTAAAAATTGAAAACATTCTCAAGTAGTTAAATCCCAACTTTTCAAAACTGCAACTTTTACAACCTGTTTGAAAAAAGCACCAAGGACAGCATAACATTGTTAAAGGAGCAGCATCATCATAAACGGAACAACATTAATGCATCTGTCTGAACCTTCTGTGTAATGTTGGAGTCCAAATGGCTGAATCTGATAAAGTAACTTGTGCAAAGTGGGAGCAGCTCCGAGGAATCTTCTCTTTTCACTACTCCCAGGTTTTCCAATCTAAATGTTGATGAGCTTGAATTTTGTTTTAATATAGAGAGAATATTTAGCGAATAATTCTGGTGCAGTGTTAATGTCCCTACCCCTGGACCAGAGGCTCTGGTGTGACTTGTTGGTTGTGGAACATCCATTCATAATGCAGACAAACAGGTAAGTTGTCTACTTTACATTGCCTCCAGCCTGGTGATGGCTATTAGTAGGAGAGTTTCCTGATCAGTTGTCTAGCAAAAAGTAATGGCAAACTCCACTGCAGTATGTGTTGGGAGCAACCCAATGGAATTCCTTTGGCAAGCCACGGAATAGAGGGCAGACCAAATGGAGTGATTGGCACCCCATCCACTAACAGTTCCATGTATAATTCTAGAAGCCCTGCTCTAGGAAGGATGCTATTAAACTGGAAAAGGTGTAGAAAAGATTTACAAGGATGTTACTGAGACTGGAGGGTTTTGGGTTGTATGGAGAGCCTGGATGGGCTGGGATTTCTTTCACTGGAGCGTAGGAGGCTGAGGGGGTCCTTATAGAGTTTTATAAAATCATGAGGACTATAGATAATGTGACTAGCCAAGGTCTTTTCCCTAAGGTAGAGGAGTCCAAATCTAAAGGGCATAGGTTTAAGGTGAGAGGGGAAAGATTTAAAACAAAGAAGAATAAAGAACAAAGAAAATTACAGCATAGGAACAGGCCATTCAGCCCTCCAAGCCTGCACCAATCCAGATCCTTTATCTAAGCCTGTTGCCTATTTTCTAAGGATCTATATCCATTGGCTCCCAGCCCATTCATGTATGTGTCCAGATATATCTGAAATTATGCTACAGTGCCCACCTCTACCACTTCCGTTGGCAATACGTTCCAGGCACCCATCACCCTCTGCATAAAGAACTTTTCACGCATATCTCCCTTAAACTTTTCCCCTCTCATCTTGAACTCGTGACCCCTAGTAATTGATTCCCCACTCTGGCAAAAAGCATCTTGCTATCCACCCTGTCTATACCTCTCATGATTTTGTAGACCTCAATCAGGTCCCCCCTCAACCTCTGTCTTTCTAATGAAAATAATCCTAACCTACTCAACCTGTCTTCATAGCTAGCACCCTCCATACCAGGCAACATCCTGGTGAACCTCTTCTGCACCATCTCCAAAGCACCCACATACGTTTGGTAATGTGGTGACCAGAAATGTACGCAGCATTTGAAATGTGGCCAAACCAAAGACCTATACAACTGTAACATGATCTGCCAACTCTTGTACTCAATACCCTGTCCAATGAAGGAAAGCATGCCATATGCCTTCTAGACTGCTCTATCGACCTGTGTTGCCACCTTCAGGATACAATGGACCTGCCCACCCAGATCTCTCTGTGTATCAATTTTCCCAGGGCTTTTCCATTTACTGTATAGTTTGCTCTTGAATTGGATCTTCTAAAATGCATCACCTCGCATTTGCTCGGATTTAGCTCCATCTGCCATTTCTCTGCCCAACTCTCCAATCTATCTTTATTCTTCTGTAGTCTCTGACAGTCCCCTTCACTATCTGCTACTCCACCAATCTTAGTGTCATCTGCACACTTGCTAATCAGACCATCTATACATTCTCTAGATCATTTATGTATATCACAAACAACAGTGGTCCCAACACGGATCCCTGTGGAACATCACTGGTCACAGTTCTCCATTTTGAGAAACTCCCTTCCATTACTACTCTCTGTCGCTTGTTGTCCAGCCAGTTCTCTATCCATCTAGCTAGTACACCCTGGACCCCATGCGACTTCACTTGCTCCATCTGCCTACCATGGGGAACCTTATCAAACACCTTCCTGAAGTCCATGTATATGATATCTAGAGCCCTTCCCTCATCAATCAACTTTGTCACTTCCTCAAAGAATTCTATTAACTAGGTAAGACATGACCTTCCCTACACAAAGCCATGTTGCCTATCACTGCTAAGCCCATTTTCTTCCAAATGAGAATAGACCCTATCCCTCAATATCTTCTCCAGCAGCTTCCCTACCACAGATGTCAGGCTCACCGGTCTATAATTACCTAGAGTATCCCTGCTACCCTTCTTAAACAAGGGGACAACATTATCAATTCTCCAGTCCTCTGGGACTTTACCCGTGTTCAAGGATGCTGCAAAGATATCTGTTAAGGACCTAGCTATTTCCTCTCTTGCTTCCCTCAGTAACCTGGGATAGATCCTATCTGGACCTGGGGACTTGTCCACCTTAATTGCCTTTTAGAATATCAACCTCTCTCATTATGCCGACTTGACCTAGAGTAATCAAATGTCTATCCCTAACCTCTACATTCGTCTCATCAGAATAGACCCTATCCCTCAATATCTTCTCTAGTAGCTTCCCTACCCCTGATGTTGGGCTCACCGGTTTATAATTACTTGGATTATCCCTGCTACTCTTCTTAAACAAGGGGACAACATTAGCACCCTAATCAACCTCTCTTTAGAAGCCTAGGAGAAAGTGAGGACTGCAGATGCTGGAGATCAGAGCTGAAAATGTGTTGCTGGAAAAGTGCAGCAGGTCAGGCAGCATCCAAGGAGCAGGAGAATCGACGTTTCGGGCATGAGCCCTTCTTCAGGAACCTGAAGAAGGGCTCATGCCCGAAACGTCAATTCTCCTGCTGCTTGGATGCTGCCTGACGTCTCTTTAAAAGCCTATCAAATATCAAATGTGGATTTACCTTCAAACAGCTGCTCCCAATCTATACTTCCCAGCTCCTGCCAAATTTTGCAATAGTTGGCTTTCCCCCAATTTAGTACTCTTCCTTTAGGACCACTCTCGTCTTTGTCCATGAGTATTCTAAAACTTAAGGAATTGTGAACACTATTCCCAAAGTGATCCCCTACTGAAACATCGACCACTTGGCCGGGCTCTTTCCCCAACACCAGGTCCACTATGGCCCTTTACATACTGCTCTATGAAATCCTCCTGGATGCTACTCACAAATTCTGCTCCATCTAGACCTCTAACACTAAGTGAATCCCAGTTAACATTGGGAAAATTAAAAGAGACCTGAGGGGCAACAGGAGAGTCCCAGAGACAGGTCTCAGGCCAGGCCAGGCCAGTGTGGGAATGACAAGTCCAGGTGAGTCCCAGAGGCATGTATCAGGTCAGGCCAGACCAGTGTGGGAATGACAAGTCCGGTTGAGTCCCAGAGACAGGTCTCAGGCCAGGCCAGTGTGGGAATGACAAGTCTGGGTGAGTCCCAGAGACAGGTCTCAGGCCAGGCCAGTGTGGGAATGACAAGCCCAGGTGAGTCCCAGAGACAGGTCTCAGGCCAGGCCAGGCCAGTGTGGGAATGACAAGCCCAGGTGAGTCCCAGAGGTGAGTGGAGCAAAGGCCAGTGTGGGGGCAGTGGCGAGTCCATTGGGGATTGCAAGTGAGGATTGCTGTCCAGCCTCTCCTATACGCTTGGCCTGGCAGTTTGAAAGTTGGTATGGACTTGATTAAAAGACTAAAATTGAGAGTACTTTTTAAAAGAAAGCTTCTTAATCCTTTATTCCTGTGCTGAACTTTTATTTATGATTGTCTCAAGTCTGTAACAAATACTTCAGTGTCATGTACCCAGGTACCCTGTACCTAAGATGGCTGTACGAGTAGCGACATTACAAATTTTTCACTGCACTCATTCGAGTGCAGGTGACAATAAAGGCTCATTCATTCATCTCATTCAAATTCATTTAATTCATTCATTCGCTTTTTCACACAGAGGGTGGTGCATGTACAGAACGAACTGTCAGAGGAAGTGGTGGAGCTGGGTAAAATTACGACATTTTACAGACATTTAGACAGGTACATGCAGGGGAAGGGTTAAGTGGTATATTGGCCAAATGAGAGGAGTTGAGTTTAGGAAACCTGGTTGGCATAGACATGTTTCCAAGGTGGATGGCTCTAAGACTCTATTTGCTCCCTCTATCAGTAATACTCAGTAACAGCAGTGTGTACCATCCACAAGGTACACTGCAGAAATTCACCAAGGCTCCTTAGACAGCTCCCTCCAAACCCACAACCACTTCCATCGAGAAGATTCATATGAATTCCATCACAAGTATATTCTCCTCCAAGCCATTGACCATCCTGATTTGGAAACATATCGCCAGTCCTACAAGGTCGCTGGGTCAAAATCCTGGAATTCCCACAACACACGGACTGCTGCAGTCCAAGAAGGCAGCTCACGACCACCACCACCTCAAGGGCAGCTCGGGATAGAGAATAAATGCTGACCCTGCCAGAGACAACCACATCCTGTGAAAGAATTTAAAACATGGAACAGATAAGCCAAATCATGGGTCAGGAGACTTTTCCTGTGGTGTCATTCTGACAGTGTGGATTTGATGAGTAGCTACTGTGTGCAGAGTGTGTGCTTTGATCTGGTAATCGCTCTGTTACCCCCTCCCTCCCTACGTTCATGGAAATAATTGACATTTCCTTTTTGCTCTTTGCCGAAGATCGAAAGAGGTAATCAGATGAGAAACAGCTTCTATTTTAAAGCCTAATCCATCTGCAAGTGCTATTGATAACATCACAGTGTATGCCTTAATGGTTGAACTTCACAATAGCAAGAGTGACTAAAATGCTGACAAGTGAGAGAGTTTGAATGCATTTCTGATTGAATACTGTATCGATCTAATGTTCTTCAAACTATTGAAATATACCCATTATATTGGAGCCACACTGAAATTGGAGTCTGTATCGAGGAACACTCTATCTAAGCACCTGCCCCAGGTATGGCACAGTGGCTCAGTGGTTAGCACTGCTGCCTCACAGCACCAGGGACCTGGGTTTGATTCCACCCTCGGGCGACTGTCTGTGTGGAGTTTGCACATTCTCCCTGTGTTGGCATGGGTTTTCTCCTGGTGCACGGTTTCTTTCCACGATCCAAAGATGTGCAGGTTGGGGTAGATTGGCTGTGCTAAATTGCCCCATAGTGTCCAGGTATGTGCAAGGTTTAGTCATGGGAAATGTAGGGTGGAGGGGTGGCATGCTCTTCACAGGGTTGATGTGGACTTGATGGGCTTCCGCTCTGTCGGGATTTCGACATATTGATATTATTCAAGGCAGCAATGGAACTAGTCTCCTCATCAGGGGTGACAGCCAACATCAGATACCTGCTGTAAACTTGCAAAGCTGCACCCTGTCATATTTCTTCAACCTTTGTAAACATCTTGACTGGATCACCATTTGCTTTGCGGAAGTTTGAGGACCGTGAAGAATTATTGGAGCCCCGATTGCTTTGTTATGAGGTCTTGTTGTAGGGGGCTATTCAGCACAGTCTAGTCTCACAAAAGTATGTAGCTCAGGTTATTGATGGTCATTATTTGCAGCTCAAGATGTAAAATAGATTGGACCATCACACCCAGGTTACAGTTTCTGCTTCGTTCATGTGACTCTGACTCTACCTCACTCCCACCCCCATCCCCACCTTCCTATTTATCTGTCAGTTCCCTTCACCTTCCCCCCCCCCCCCCACCCACATTCCTGATTAAGAGCTTATGCCCGAAACGTCGACTGTCCTGCTCCCTGGATGCCGCCTGACTTGCTGTGCTTTTCCAGCGCCACACTTTTCGACAACATCACACATGTTTCTGATGCTAACCCTGTTACTCAGCAAAAGTTTCTGAAACTGTTTCGACGTGATGCATTCACTCCCTGGCACCTCACAAGAGGGGGATTCATCCTTGGCAAGTTATTGTGCGGACAAGCTTGTGCACAGAGTCCTGTCCCTGTCTTTAAATTCATACACAGAATGTGAGCATTGCTGCCTGGGAATGCATTCATTGCCCATTCCTAACTGTCCACAGGATAGTTGAGCGTCAACAACATTGTCGTGAGTCTGGAGTCACATGTAGACCAGATCAGATGAGCACGGCAAATTTCCTTCCCTGAAGGGCATTAGCGTATCAGGTGGGCTTTCCCCTCTTGACAATCAACAACATGATTACCATTAGACTCCTGATTCTTATTGGGTACCTGTTTCATCATCTGCTGTAGTAAGATTTGAACCCAGATCCACAGGAACAGACCAGAATCTCTGGACTGATAGTCTGCTGCTAATAACACTAGGCCGTTGCCTCCCTAGTCTGGTGAGGATACGGTGGTGTGATAACTTGCATGGCATTGCTTGAATTTGGCAAAGGAGTAGACAGGAAGTCTGATGCCCACACTGACTACCTCACCATTTTGTTACACACACATTAAAACTGTTGCTTTTGCTGCTTCTCCTACTCCGTCTTTCCAGCATCCTCGACAATGTGGCTCTCTGTATAAAGAAAACTCAGCTCAGTGTCTGCCAACTTCTCTCTTGCCATCTCGTGTCCCACAACCTTCATTTGTTGACAGCCTGCTTGTTTGTCAAGGGCAATGAGAGAAGTTAACAGCAAAAGATTGAAAGTGACAGTTGGCAAGGCATTCAGAATAACTGAACACAAAGCCAGATATCTGAGAGGGAAGTCTAATCCGCTCTATACTCTATTCTCCACAGTGCACGACACTAACAGGTCAGTAGTTATTACTTTCCCAATCAACTGGGTAGTCTTGGCAGGGACATTGTGCGAGAGGAGAGTATGACTTTGGACTCTGAGGGACTTGTGGATAGTGATTGTTGTTTAATAATCCATGACACCCGCCTCCCCCCTCATGATATGGAGCAGTTAAAATCTTTGGAGACAGTTTACACAGCATCGACATTACGTACAAGTCTCACGTTTCTTAAATATTGATGTATTGCAGGGTTATTTCTTCTGCTCTGTGCAGATTTCCATTACCAATCTCTACTTTACCCAATCACCATTTCTGATCCCCTAACACCCCACACAAACACATACACTCACACATATAGGTACACACACATGTATACACAGGCACACACACAAACACAGGGCCAGTAGAACTGAAGGGAAGAAAGGATAGTGAGGTACCTTTATTAGTACATGATGGAATCAGTACCATAGCAAGAAATGGTTATGGATCAGAAGATATAGAATCCATATTGATGGAGATAATAACTAGCAAGTGGAAGAAGACATTGTATGAGTAGTCTGTAGACTCCCTAAGAGTTCCTATACAGGGGGATAGAGAGTAAGCCAGGAAATAATGAGGACATGTATAAAAAAGGCAGTATTTTAAACATAAAAGACTTTCATCTTCATGTAGATAGGGAAAATCAAATAGGCAGAAGCAGCCACAAGGAGGAAATCATAGAGTGTATTTGGGACAATTTCCTAGATCAAACTGTTGTTGATTCAACCAGCGATCAGGCTATTTCAGATCACGTGATGTGTAATGATCACAAAGAAAAGATCCCTCAGGGAATAGTGACCTTAAAGTGGTAGAATTTAATGCTCATTGAGAAAGAAAACTTGGGTCAGAAAGAGCTATGCTAAACTTAAATAGGGGTGATTCAGAAGGAATGAGCGCCGAGCTGGCTATTATGGACTGGGAAAGGAGTTTAGGAGCACAAACATATGAGGAACAATGGCATGCATTTAAGAAAATAGTTCATGGCTCACAGCAAAAATACATCCTAGTGAGCAAGAGGAATACTTGAAAGGGAACTTAATGATAGCACCAAACTAAAAGAAAAATCTTACAATATAATAAAGATTAGTAGTAAGCTAGAGGATTGGGAAAGGGTTTAAACAACAACAAAAGATGACCAAAATATAATAGAGTGGGAGAAAATAAAATTGGATGGTAGCTTTGCAAGTAATACTAAGATGGGCAAAGAGAACTTCTTTAAATCCATAAAAAGGAAGAGAGTAGCCAGAGTGAAATAGGCCTTTTAGTGAATAAGGGGAATTAATGATAGCAGACTAGGAAATGGTAGAGAAGTTGAATAAATATGTTGCATCAGTCTTCACAGTAGACAACACTATTAATATTCCAAAATTATTAAATATTTAAGGGGCACAAGGAGGACAGGAAATAAATATAAGAACTATCACTAGAGAAAAGATACTAGGTTAAAAAAAGGGCACCATGGGACCTGATGGGATGTATCCTAATATATTATAATAACTAGTTACAAAGAGGATGTTTTCCCTGGTTGGGGAGTCTGGAACCAAAGGTCACAGTCTCAGGATTTGGGATGGGCCATTTTGGACTGAGATGAGAAGACATTTCTTCATCAGACAGAGTTCAAACTGTGGAGCTCTCTGCCACGGAAGGCCATGGAGGCCAAGTCACTGAGTATATTCAAGAAAGAGATTGATAAATATTCAGGCTACAAAGGCATCAGTGGACAAGGAGGGAAAGTGGGAACATGGTGCTGAGATAGAGGATCAGTTGTGTTCATATTGAATGGTGGAGCAGGCTTGAAGGACTGAATGGCTGACTCCTGCTATTTCACAAATGACACAAATAGAGGATTGGCTAAGTAATCAAAGATGGAGAGTTGGAATGGGAGGGGAGCATTTTCAGGTGTCACTGGTGGAATACCACAGGGCTTACAACTGCGGCCACAATTATTTACAATGTATATTAATGACCAGGATGATGATAATGAATGTACTATCGCCAAGTCTGCATGTAACACAAAAATAGGTGGAAGGCAAGTAGTGAGGTTGACATAAAGAGTGTGCAGATGGATAAGACCAGAAGAAATAGAAACAGCAGAAGGCTGTTCATCCCCTTGAGCCTACTTTGCCGCTCAATTGCATCACTACAGATCTGACATCCTTCATGTCCACTTTTCTGCCCTTTCCACATAACCCACGAATCTCCTAATGATCAAGAATATATCCATCTCAGCCTTAAAAAACCACAAGGACTCTGCCCCCACCACTTTCTGTGGCAAGGTGTTCCAAAGTCTCTCAAAGTTCTGAGAGAAGAAATTCCTTCCTATCTCAGTCTTAAATTGGCACCTCTTAATTCTGAGACTACGCCCTCTGGTTCCATGGGGGGTGGGGGGGAAACATCCTGTCAGCACTTACTCTGACAAGCCCTTTAAGAATCTTCAACGTCTCATTCTTCTAAACTCTAATGAATAGAGTCCTAACCTGTTTAATATTTGCACATAACTCAATCCCTCAATAATAGGGACCATCTTAGTGAACCTTCTCTGAACTGCCTGCAATGAAATCATATCTTTCCTTAAATAATGGGACTAAAGCTGTTCCCAGTACTCCAGATGTGTTCACACCAGCATCTTGTACAGTTCCCTTCTCTTATTCTCCAACCCCTTGAAATAAGGATCAACACTCCATTTATCTTCTTGATGCCCTGTGTACTAGTTTTTCGTGTTTTGTGCACATATACCTCCGAGTCCCTTTGTGTTGCTACTTTCTGCAGTTTTTCTCTATTCAAACATTACCCTGTTCTTTTGTTCATCCATTCAAAATAAATAACTTCACACTTTCACACATTATACACCATTTGCCAACTTTTTGCACACTTGCTAGATAGAGACAGGTTAGTTGAGTTGAAAAAAAAACAGGTAAAAACAAATGACTACAGATGCTGGAAACTAGATTTTGGATTAGGGTGGTGCTGGAAAAGCACAGCAGTTCAGGCAGCATCCAAGGAGCAGGGAAATCGACGTTTCGGGCAAAAGCCCTTCATTAGGAAAGAGGCAGAGTGCCTGAAGGGTGGAGAGATAAATGAGAGGAGGTGGGGGTGAGGAGAAAGTAGCATAAAGTACAATAGGTAAATGGGGGTGAGGATGGAGGTGATCGGTCAGGGAGGAGGGTGGAGTGGATAGGTGGAAAGGAAGCTAGGCAGGTATGACAAGTCATGGGGACAGTGCTGAGCTGGGGGAAGGGGAAATGAGGAAACTGGTGAAGTCCACATTGATGCCCTGGGATTGAAATGTTCTGAGGCAGAAGATGAGGCGTTCTTCCTCCAGGCGTCTGGTGGTGAGGGAGTGGCAATGAAGGAGGCCCAGGACCTCCATGTCCTTGGCAGAGAGGGAGGGGGAGTTGAAATGTTGGGCCACAGGGCGGTGTTGTTGATTGGTGCGGGTATCCCAGAGATGTTCCCTAAAGCGCTCTGCTAGGAGGCATCCAGTCTCCCCAATGTAGAGGAGACTGCATTGGGATCAACGGATACAATAAATGATATTGGTGGATGTATAGGTAAAACTTTGATGGATGTGAAAGGCTCCTTTAGGGCCTTGGATGGAGGTGAGGGAGGAGGTGTGGACACAGGTTTTGAAATTGCTGCAGTGGCAGGGGAGGGTGCCAGGAAGGGAGGGTGGGTTGTTGGGGGACGTGGACCTGACCAGGTAGTCACAGAGGGAATGGTCTTTGCGGAAGGTGGAAAGGGGTGGGGAGGGAAATATATCCCTGGTGGTGGGGTCCGTTTGGAGGTGGCTGAAATGTCGGCGGATGATTTGGTTTATGCGAAGGTTGGTAGGGTGGAAGGTGAGCAAAAAAACCTGGCTAATAGAATACAATATGGGAAGTTGTGAAGTTATGGGCACTGACAGGAGAATAGAGGAGCTAAATATTTGCTAAATGGAGAAAGGGTGCAGAAAGCTACAGGACAGAAGGATTTGTGAATCCTCATGCATAAACCACTAAAACTTAGCCTTTTTGTCCAAAGGGAATGGAATATGAAACTAGGGATGTCTTGCTAAACCAAAATAAGGCACTAGTCAGACCATAACTGGAATACCGGGAAAATCTGTGGGCTACTGATCCCAGGGAAAATATTGGAGGCAGTCCAGAGAAGGTTCGGTTGGCTGACAACAAGTGTGGAAAGCCTGTCTTATGAGGAGAGGTTGAGTAGGTTGGGCCTGTACTCATTGGAATTGATCAGAATCAGAGATGACCTTATTGAAACAGTCAGGATTAACAGGGTAGATGCACACCAGTTGCTTGCCTTCGTGGGAGAGTCTAAGACCAGAGGGCGTCATCTCAGAGTAAAGGCAGGACCGACATAAGGAAGATTATTTTTCTCTCAAAGGGCAGAAAACCTGTGGAATTCTTTACCATTGAAGGTTGCAGATGTTGGATTATTACATTTATTCAAGACTAAGACAGTCAGATTTTTAACCGGTAAGGGAATCAAGGATTATGGGGGTAAAATGGGAAAGTGGAGTTGAAGATGATCATGTTGAATGGCGGAGCGGGTTTGGTGGGCTGAATGGCCTACATCTGGTCCTTTGTTTTATAGTCTTACAAAATATCACACACATACTTCTCTAACCTACATGGAAAGAGCTTATGAACAACTTGAAACAAAAACACAAATCTCTGGAGGAACTCAGCAATTCTGGCAGCACCTATGGAAAGAAATCAGAGTCAATGCTTTGGGTCCAATGACCCTTCTTCAGCACTAATAGTGGTCAGGAAAAAGTGGTGTATATATTGAGGACAGTAGAATGGGGAAAGGAGGTTAAAGGAGTAAGCGATAGTTGCAGATGGAGTCCACAGAGAGAGAGAGAGAGAGTATGTTTCAATTTTAGTCATTATTGATAACTCCAGTCCCCTTCCTGTTTGTAGTTTTGCTTCATAACTGCTCCAGTGAATAATTCTCAACCTTTAATTGCTGCCCTTTCCCCTTCTATGTTGTTTCTGATCTTTGGCTGAAGGTGTTTCCCCATAGTCCTCTGGCTTTCTCTTGTATTTAAGGGAACAGATAATAACACGAGACCAGTAATGCAGAGGCCCAGACTGACGTTCACTTACATCCTACAGCAGAGGAGCTCAAATTCAGCAAATAAATACATCTGGAAGCTTAACGTTTATGTTTATAGCAGTAACCTTGTAAATACTGCCCGTCTTAAACATTCAACTGTTTCATTCATGTCCTGTCGCGAAGGAATTCCATCAGTTTCACCTTGACTGGTCTACAAATGACTGCAGGCCCATAGCAATGTGGGGGCCTCTCAACTGTTCGCTGAAATGGCTGCTTGTCGAAGGGTAATTTTTTTTCTATTCATTCATGGCTTTGCAGGCTAGGTCAGCATTTATTGCCCATCCCTAATTTGCCAGAGAGCAGATAAGAGTCAACCAAATTGTTTCAGGTCTGGATTGCATGTGGGTCAGACCAGATAAGGATGGCAGTTTCCTTCTCTAAAGGGCATTAATGATCCAGACGGGGTTTTGCCCACGATGGATTCATGACTACCATAAGACTGTTAATTCCAGATTTTTTATTGAATTCAAATTCTACCATCTGCTGTGTCAGAATTTGAACTTGGCTCGCCCGGACATTAACTGGATCCCTGGATTAACAGCCTAATGATAACACTACTCAGCCATCACCTCTCCCTCAGTGCTTGGAGATGACCTGGAAATGCTGGGCTTGCCAACAAACCTCACGATGCCGGGGAAGATTAAAATGAATGAAATGTGATATCCAGATGGCTTGTTGGAATGTGCCTTTGGTCAGACACAAGGCTTTGCTGTGCCATGCATCTCTGTCTGTTACCTTTGTTAATTGTTTTGCCGAACGCTACATAGCTGCTCCAGAACGTTTTGGCCAGGCTTTCGGTTTGACACAACCAGTAAATAAAATCAAAATTACTGACAAAAGGTCAAGCACCTAATTTCCTGTTGTTAAAGCTGATTAATTTCCCTGATTATGTCTGACATTTGATTGGCTGGGTTAATGTGTTGTCAGCAGGAGCAAGGCAGTAAATCTCATGTTAGTCCTTGCATGGTAATTGTATGTTAATCTACTGGAGGCCAGGAGCTGCTGCTGAAGACAATCCTCAGATTATTGATTTCATTGATTGCTTGGACCTTCTGAGTGTCATAGCGCAGACCCAAGGTGGGAGAGGGGGTGGGGTGGAGGTGGGGGGGGGGGATCCCAGGGCACATCCTGGCACTCACTCAAAGTGAGGAAGACCCCACACATCCCTTAATTAAGCTCTTCTCCCTCCTGCCATCTGGCAGAAGATACCAGAGCATTTGGTCTCTCACAGCCAGACTGTACAACAGTTTCTTCCCCCAGGCCTTCAGACTCCTTAACACAGTATGATCGGACTCTTTTCCATATGAAATTCTTTGCACAACTTGGAATTGCTGCTAGAACAATGTTTATTAATTATCATTCTTTTATTACACTGTAATTTGCGTGTTTTGCACTTCCTATGCACTTTATGCCACCCTTTGTATGATCGTGTAGTTTGTGCTGTCCATGTAGCACCTTAGTCCTGGAGGAACGCTGTCTCATTTTTACTGTATCAGTTGTATATGGTAGAAATGACAAATACTCTACTCTACCATAAAACAAAAGGAACTGGCATGCACTTATTTCCTCACACAGGATGTGTGTGCCTGGCATGTTTTGCCCATCATGCACTTGCTCCAGGGAGGTGAATCTTTTTCTTTCATTTTCGCTTGGCACAAGTTAAATAAAAATCCCTTCGTTCAACAGTGACAAACTGGAACTTTCTTTTTTAGGTGATTTTATCCCTTAGGTTCAGAGACGGAGAAGGACAATTGGTGCAATAAATCTGGAACCTTGATTGAGAATTTTAAATGAAACAGCTTTGAATGCCAACTGGATTATTAATGTCCTTCAGGGAAGGCAAGCTGACTTCCTGATGTGGCCTGGCATACATGTGTTATGAAGATGTGGGTGTACTGTACCTTTAAGGGAGTTAAAAGCTAGCAGAACTACCTGACAGCACAGAGTGTTCTGAACAAGATTTAACGTAACCTTTTGGTCCAGCAGCTATGTAGCTGGTTGCCTGGAGACAAAAACAAATTTGAATTAGGCCAATCAGTTCAAATTATGCCCCCCCCCTCCCCAAAAATACCAAACTCAAATCAAGTTTGAACTTAGTATATTGACAATATTAAAACGCAATCTGGTGCTTTGGGGATATAAGACCATGAATAATTGAACAGTTGGGGGAGAACTGCTAGAAGACCAACAGATGTAGACTGGTAGTCAGAACTCTCTGAGAGGTATCTGTCTACAGGAGGAGTGTGCACAGAGACAAACATCAACACTGACCTGGAAAGCAAATCTATAGAACAAGATATAAAGAGAAGATTCAACAGCTGGCTGGTTTTGGAATTTGAATTTTTCAGTAAATCCTAATCGGGGGTTTTATCGGTATTATAAAAGGAAGAGTAAAAGATAGGTTAGAGGAAGGAGTTGTAAATAGTTGTTAGTTAATTATTCTCTGTTATACTTTAAGAAATAAAGTTGTTAATTTTTACTTTAAATAGTTCTGGGCCTCTTGAATTTTCACAGATTACTGCACGGGATAAATCTTTTCAATGTGTCTGGTTTAAATTAAGCAGGGGGGTTTACCCTGAGTCATAACACATGTAGCTCCAATTCCCTCCCCAACGGCATTTTGCGACTTAGAACATGGCAGTGTGGCACAATGCCTTAGTGGTTAGCACTGCTGCCGCATAGCGCCAGGGACCCAGGTTTGATTCCAATCTCAGGTAACTGTCTATGTGGAGTTTGCATATTCTCCAAGTGCTCTGGATTCCTCCCCCAGTCCAAAGATACGTAGGTTAGGTGGATTGGCCAGGGGAAATTACATGTAGTGTGCAGGCTAGGTGGGCTCGCCATGGGAAATACAGGGATAAGTAAGGTAGTGGGTCCGGGATAGTGGTTGCTCTGAGCTTGATGGGTCAAATGGCCTGTTTCCACACTGTAGGGATTCTATGAGCCTAAACACATGTACAGTTTGATGAGACTTACGTTCTGCACAGTTTTAATCTCAATATATAAGGTAGAATTCTAATCTCTGAACAATGCGGGGGAACATTTTGAGGACTAATTTTGTACATTTCAGTGTACTCAGCTGTTTTATCTTGGTTTTAATTCACAGCCAATGCTGTGAAGGTCATGTTTCTGCCCTCTTTGACTGAGGAGTTGATGGATTGTTTGTGTATCTGCGTCATCATGGGGAACTGCCAACCTACACACCACTGTATGCATAGTCCATACCATGGACTGCAGTGATTCAAAAAGGCACCACAGCCTTGTTAACAGCAATGAGCGATGGCAAGAAATACTAGCCAGCCAGTGACACTTATGTTCCACTAGGTAAACAAAATTTCCACTGCGGTGTGGTTGACTCTTAACTGCCTTCTTGGCAATTATGGATGGGAATTCCTGTTGAAGGGCTTTTGCCCAAAACGTTGCTTTTCTTGCTCCTCAATGCTGCCTGACCTGCTGTGCTTTTCCAGCACCATACTCTCAACTCTAATCTCCAGCATGTGCAATCCTCACTTTTGCCTAGTAAATGCTGGTCCATCCAGTATTGCCCATGTCTAATGAACAATGGAGAAAAGAGTCCTGCTCCCACATAGTCATTGGGTCCTACAGCACAGAGACAGGCCCTTTGGCCCAAGCTGATCCATGCCAAACAAAATGTCCATCCACGCTAACCCCATTTCCCTGCACTTGGCCCATATCCTTCTAAACCTTTTCTATCCATGCATTTGTCCAAATGCCTTTTAAACGCTGTTAATGTACCTGCCTCAACTACTTCAGCTGGCAGTTCATTCCATATACGTACCACCCTCTGTGCAAAGAAATTGCCCCTCAGGTTCCCTTTTATTCTTTCCCCTCTAACCTTAAACTGATGCCCTCTGGTCCTCGATTACCCAATGCTGGGAAAAGGATTGAATACATTCACATTGTCCATGCCTCTCATGATCTTATACATCTCTACACGGTTCCCCCCTCAGTCTTCTACGCTCTGAAGGAAAAAAGTCCTAGCTTGTCCAGTTTCTTGCACTTGACTACGTACCTGGCTTCGATCAATTTGCTGGAATTAACTGGTCAGGAGCAAATTATCTCAGGAGCAAATTGTCCTATTCAGTTCAAATGTCATTGTAATTAGTAAGTATTGCACCAGTCTTACCTGTGTCAATTTATTGTGATGAACTGTGTTTTTCTACCCCTCTCTACTCTTTCAGTGCGGAATGTAAGTCTCATCTTTCAGTGGATGTGGGCTTTGCTGACAAGGCTAGCCTTTGTTAAAAGTCTAATTACCCTTGAACTGAGTGAACAAGCTTGTCATTCAGGGCAGTTAAAAGTCAACCGCATTGCTGTGGCTGTAGAATCACATGTTTGGAAGCATGGTAGATTTCCTTCTCTAAAGGAAATTGGTGAACAAGATATGTTTCGTGATGAAGGTTCCTGATGAAGGGCTTTTGTCTGAAATGCCAATTTCCCTGCTCCTTGGATGCTGCCTGACCTGCTGTGCTTTTCCAGCACCACTCTAATCCAGACCCTAGATGTGTTTCATGTCAACCCATAATAGATTCATGGTTACCATTACAAGGAGTAGCTTTCAATGTTTGACTTGATTCATTGAATTCAAATACCCCACCATGGCATTCACACCCATTTCTCCTGACATCTTATTTTCAGATGCATTCACAGGATTGTCCCAGAACAATTCCTTGGGTCTCTGGCTATGACCTAATTATCATTACAGAGACGTGGGTGACAGGGTGTTTGGGTACTGAACAGCCAAGGATATTACCAGTTGAGTAATGTTATCACTATGCCACTGTCTTTCCTTAAATTGATCCATTTCTATCAGTAGAATCACTCTGATTAACAGGTATTGATGAAAATAGAACCTATTAATATTGTGATTAGAATGGGGTGCTGGAATAGCACAGCAGGTCAGGCAACATCTGAGGAACAGGAAAATCGACGTTTCAGGCAAAAACCCTTCTTCAGGAATCGAGAAAGAAGAGGCTTCGCAGTAAGGTTAAAATCAACTAGGAGACAGTGAGGACTGCAGATGCTGGAGATCAGAGCCAAGATTAGAGTGGTGCTGGAAAAGCACAGCAGGTCAGGCAGCATCCGAGGAGCAGGAGAATTGACGTTTCGGGCAAAAGCCCTTCATCAGGAATGAATAAATTCCTGATGAAGGGCTCCTGCCCGAAATGCCGATTTTCTTGCTCCTCAGATACTGCCTGACCTGCTGTGGTTTTCCAGCACCACTCTAATCTTGGCTCTGATCTTCAGCATCCGCAGTCCTCACTTTCACCCATTCGTATTGTACCAACCTAATTTCCACATAGCAACACTGCCCTGAACCTGTAGTTTGTCACTTACCCTCTTCGCACAGCTGCCCCTGGGTATCCTTGTACAGTGGGTAGCTCTCAAAATGGAATCTGTTGGGTCTAGTAAGAAATAGGAGCAGTAGTAGGCCATTTGGCTCCTTGAGCCTGTTCCTTCATTCAGTCGGGGTGCTGCCACATTGAGGCTTGTTTGCGCTTCTCCTACGTTGCCCCCCACCATTCACTGTCGAGGCTGCCTGTAGTTTAGGGTACTCCATTCAGGCTCTTCCTAATAGCATCGGTTTCCAGGCAGTGGCCAGTTACCAGGGCACCTTCTGGGGAGGTCACAAGGGTAGGTGGGACCCACAGGTCATCAGGGTCAGGACGCAGAAATAGCCCACCCTGTTTTAAAATCTGAGGTGCTAAAATTCAGCCCTGAGAAACTCGGCTGGGTTTGGTGTGGGTTCCGAAAGATGTTGCAGAGAATATGATGCTTAAGTGAATGTTTCTTTACAGAGCTGGATTCTCATCTGTTTATAGGGAGTTAATCTTTCACGATTAAAATGGGAACTTGCTCTAAATATTTAAATGTGATGAGATGGTTGTTGATTCTAATTTGACCAATAGCTATTTGTGTTGGATGTGAACTGACTGGGGAGGTAGGACATAAATAGACAATCAGTGTTGGTATTATAAACACTCCTTAAAGTCTGGTTTGCTGGATGTGTCTAATTAGACATGACAACAGGGATCTTCTGCTGCTCCCCCCAGTGTCTTGACTTTGGTGGGAGGCTTATTCAGTCACACTAGGAGAAAGTGAGGACTGTTGATGCTGGAGATCAAAGCTGAAAATGTGTTGTTGGAAAAGCGCAGCAGGTCAGGCAGCATCCAAGGAGCAGGAGAATTGACGTTTCTGAAGAATTCCTGAAGAAGGGCTCATGCCCGAAACGTCGATTCTCCTGCTCCTTGGATGCTGCCTGACCTGCTGCGCTTTTCCAGCAAAACATTTTCAGCTTATTCAGTCACGCAGCAGGGTGAGGTTTGAGGATCTCAATGCTGTCCTGTCTTCATCCTGATTCAGTGCATGTCTGAGGTCCTTCTGCCAAAGTTAAATGGGGGTCTGTTCAGTGATCTGATCCACCCAGGGCCTCAAATCATGTAAATCTGGTCTTCTTCAACAAAGAGATACTGTACAGAACCGAACTGTGTTTGTGACTATATTATATATATAATATATAAAACACACACATATAAATATATAGATTTTTTAATGAATAAACTATATTTTGAAATAAGAAGAAAAAGCAAAGAGGCTCAATGAGGCTGCTCTTCCCTCACTACAAATGATTGAGGGCCCTAAGCAGATAAACAATGTCCAGTTACAGACTCTATCCTGCCGACACTTAATATTGTGTTAAATATTTATTAGTCAACAGGAAAACGAAAGAAAATCTGTGTGCTATGTGCAAATTGGCTCCCATGTTTCCTACATTACAAATACTTGACTGAATGTAAAGTGTTTTAAGGTGTCTGGCAGTTATGAAAAATGACGTGTAAGTTCAAATCTGTTCTCTCAGGTCCCATTATTTAATACTGTTATGTTTTCATAAATGAGGCTGGGGAGGTTTCCACTGAAGGGAAGCAGTGAACCAGATGAGTTTTAATGATGCCTTCATGGTAACTTTCACAGATAACTTTTTTGAAAATTCCAGACTCTTAAAAGTGAATTCAAGTTCTTCTTGTGGTTTTGAATCTCATGTTTCATTTGAATAAAGGTCAAGGACTTTGGATTACTAGTCCAGCAAGAAACTACTGGGCTCCTTTACAAACGTATAGAGGACAACAGGACTATAAGGTCCATAGCAGAACAAGGTTAAGGGGGCCAAGTTGATGTTGTGAAACTTGAAAGTGTTCAGAAAAGATTTGCAAAGATATTTCCAGAGTTGGAGGACTTGAGCTACAGGGAGAGGCTGATTAGGCTGGGGCTGTTTTCCTTGGAGCGTCGGAGGCTGAAGGGTGGCCATATAGAGCATTATAACATCATGAGGGACATGCATAGGATAAATAGACAAGGTCTCTTCTGCGGAGTAGGGGAGTCCGGAATTAGAGGGCATCGGTTTAGGGTGAGAGACAAACGGGACCTAAGGGACAGAGTGTGGGATGTGTTTGGAATGAGCTGCCAGAGGAAGTGGAGAAGGCTGGAACAATTACAACATTTAAAAGGCAGCTGGATGGGTATATGACTTAGAAGGATATGGGCCAAATGGTACTAGGTTAATTTAGGGTATCTGGTCAGCATGGACAAGTTGGACCGAAGGGCCTGTCTGTTTCCATGCTGTACATCTCTGTGACTCTATGAATCTAAGTTGCACAAAGAAACTAAACCAAAAAGATTGAGATACCTGCTCATGTGACAATAAAAAGGTTGGCTTTGATTTAGGTCCATAAAACCCTTGAAATAAACTACATTAACGTAGTTGAGACAAAAAGCTTGCAATTATTGAACAAGTAAATGCAAAAATATCTCTGGATATATGAATACTAGACTGAAAAAAACTGAAGGGTTGACTTATGTCCATAATAACTCTTCATGACCATGGCTGATGCCCCCCACACTATTTGATTCTGGATTAGTGGTGCTGGAAGAACACAGCAGTTCAGGCAGCATCCGAGGAGCAGGAAAATCGACGTTTCGGGCAGAGAGCCTGAAGCGTGGAGAGATAAGTGAGAGGAGGATGGGGGTGGGGAGAAAGTAGCATAGAGTACAATAGGTGAGTGGGGATGGGGATGAAGGTGATAGGTCGGGGGCGGGGGGAGGGTGGAGTGGATAGGTGGAAAAGATGATAGGCAGGTAAGATAAGTCATGGAGACAGTGCTGAGTTGGAAGTTTGGAACTAGGGTGAGGTGGGGGAAGGGGAAATGAGGAAATTGTTGAAGTCCACATTGATGCCCTGGGGTTGAAGTGTTCCGAGGCGGAAGATGAGGCGTTCTTCCTCCAGGCGTCTGGTGGTGAGGGAGCGGCGGTGAAGGAGGCCCAGGACCTCCATGTCCTCGGCAGAGTGGGAGGGGGAGTTGAAATGTTGGGCCACGGGGCGGTGTGATTGATTGTTGCGGGTGTTCCAGAGATGTTCTCGAAAGCACTCTGCTAGGAGACCGCATCGGAAGCAACGGATACAGTAAATAATATTGGTGGATGTGTAGGTAAAACTTTGATGGATGTGGAAGGCTCCTTTAGGGCCTTGGATAGAGGTGAGGGAGGAGGTGTGGGCGCAGGTTTTGCAGTTCCTGCGGTGGCAGGATGGGAGGGTGGGTTGTAGGGGGGCGTGGACCTGATCAAGTAGTCACGGAGGGAACGGTCTTTGCAGAAGGCGGAAAGGGGTGCAGGGGGAAATATATCCCTGGTGGTGGGGTCTGTTTGGAGGTGGTGGAAATGTCGGCGGATGATTTGATTTATGCGAAGGTTGGTAGGGTAGAAGGTGAGCACCAGGGGCGTTCTGTCCTTGTTATGGTTGGAGGGGTGGGGTCTGAAGGCGGAGGTGCGGATGTGGACGAGATGCGTTGGAGGGCATCTTTAACCACGTGGGAAGGGAAATTGCGGTCTCTAAAGAAGGAGGCCATCTGGTGTATTCTGTGGTGGGACTGGTCTCCTGGGAGCAGAAACGGCGGAGGCGGAGGAATTGGAAATATGGGATGGCATTTTTGCAGGAGGTAGGGTGGGAAGAGGTGTAATCAGGTAGCTGTGGGAGTCGGTGGGTTTGTAAAAAATGTCAGTGTCAAGTCGGTCGTCATTAATGGAGATGGAGAAGTCCAGGAAGGGGAGGGAGGTGTCAGAGATGGTCCAGATAAATTTAAGGTCAGGGTGGAATGTGTTGGTGAAGTTGATGAATTGCCCAACCTCCTCCTGGGAGCACAAGGTGAGCGCTTTCGGGAACATCTCCGGGACACCCGCACCAATCAACCACACCGCCCCGTGGCCCAACATTTCAACTCCCCCTCCCACTCTGCCAAGGACATGGAGGTCCTGGGCCTCCTTCACCACCGCTCCCTCACCACCAGACGCCTGGAGGAAGAATGCCTTATCTTCCGCCTCGGAACACTTCAACCCCAGGGCATCAATGTGGACTTCAACAGTTTCCTCATTTCCCCTTCCTCCACCTCACCCTAGTTCCAAACTTCCAGCTCAGCACTGTCCCCATGACTTGTCCTACCTGCCTAGCTTCTTTTCCACCTATCCACTCCACCCTCTCCTCCCTGACCTATCACCTTCATCCCCATCCCCACTCACCTATTGCACTCTATACTACTTTCTCCCCACCCCCACCCTCCTCTAGCTTATCTCTCCACAGTTCAGGCTCTCTGCCTTTATTCCTGATGAAGGCCTTTTGCCCGAAACATCGATTTTGCTGCTCCTTGGATGCTGCCTGAACTGCTGTGCTCTTCCAGCACCACTCTAATCCAGAATCTGGTTTCCAGCATCTGCAGTCATTGTTTTTCCCCACACTATCTGAGCCATGCCCTGAAAGCCAGTAGTGCAGCAACATCAGATGCAGGTGATTTACTGTTGGTGCCTGTTGTGCTTGTATTCAGGACAAACACTTCATGTTGTGACAGTCAGAAGAAATATTCTGAATGTCCTCGGAGACACCACACTCACAAACTGCATTAAGCGGCATCGTTCTGTCAGATATTCTTGCAGACAATGCCAACTCCCGATTCATGCATGGGGTGCTTCTGATGTGAAGAAAATGAATTCATTTTCTCAGAGGTTGCCAAAGTCCCACAGGTAGAGATCAGAATTGGGACAGAGTATTTTCTGTAGAAAGCTAAAATCTGTAATAGACAGTTATGCTGCCTTTAATTTTCCTGATACTTCAGTCCATGCCCCACAATTGCCGTTTCTTATGGGATGTGTGCATTGCTGATTAGGCCAGCATTTATTGTCTATCCCCCAACTGTCCTTGAGAAGCTGTTGATAAGCTTTCATCTTCAACGATTACAGACTGTGTGGGAAGTATACCCACAGTGCTGTTAGTGGGGCAGTTCTAGGATTTTGACCCAGCCACCCCGAAGGAATGGTGATATGTTTTCAAGTCACAACAGTTTATCACTTGGAGGGGAGCCTGCAAGTTAAGAAACAAATTTACAAGGATGTTGCCAGGGTTGGAGGATTTGAGCTATAGGGAGAGGCTGAACTGGCTGGGGCTGTTTTTCCTGGAGTGTTGGAAGCTAAAGGGTAACCCTTTAGGGGTTTATAAAATCATGAGGGGCATGGATAGGGTGATTACACAAGATTTTCTCCCCAAGGTAGGGGAGTCCAAAACTTGAGGGCATAGGATGAAGGTGAGAGGGGAAAGATTTAAAAGGGACCTAAGGGGCAACTTTTTCACAAAGTAGGTGGTGCATGTATGGAATAAACTGCCAGAAGAGGTAATGGAGGCTGGTACATTACAACATTTAAAAGGCATCGGGATAGGGATATGAATAGGAAGGGTTTAGGAGGATCTAGGCCGAGTGTTGGCAAGTGGGACTAGATTAATTTTGGATATCTGGTGAGAACGGCTGTTCAACTCTATGACTCTATGCTGGTATTTCTGAGTGGTGGAAGTCACAGGTTCAGGAAGCACTGTCTAATGTTCCTTGGTGTGATCCTGCAGTGTACCTTCGAGGTGGTACTGTGTGTCAGCAGTGGAGTGAGTGAGTGTTGAAGATAGTGCATTGGAGGAAAAGTAAATCAGTGAGATCATGACCAGTTCCAGAGATAATGATGCTACTGATGTTTATAGAACCATAGAAAAGTTGAGCAGGGAATTAGGAGATCGTGCAGAATGAGCTGAAATTGGCTGTACGTCGGAGTGATGCATTCAAAACATTAATCTCGTTCCCTTTTAAATGTCATGCTTAAGTCAGCATCTATAGGCACTAGAGATAGTGCATCGCAGATTCCAAAATCATTCACGTGGAATTACTTCTTCCAGTCTTTCCCTTTTGGATTATTTTATGGAAACATATTTCCCTTGTTGCCAATATGTCAAAGAATGGAAATAATCTTTAAGCATTTCTAATAATTTCCCTCCTTAGCCTCCAGTGAATATCGACCTGGCTTTTTAACATGTCTCTTAAAAATTATATCCTCGTAACTCTCAGATTACCTGAGTAAATTCCACTGTCTTTCTTTTGCCGCTGTCTCTCTGGAATCTTGTTCACAACGGGATATCTAGACTTATACATAGTATGGTCAATTCTTTTGTAAGGCTTCACGGTTACCTGGTTAGTGTGTATTTTTGCCTCTTCAGGTAAAACCTTGAAACTGATTTCTCCCTTTTCGAGCTTTAGTTATTTACCCTCATTTGGCTTTTTCAGACTTGGTGATCTCTACCTTCTTTTGTGGAGTTACGCGTCCAATTTTTCACCCTGCCCTGTTCTCCAAAATTAGACTTCACTCATTTGTTTTTCCTTGGAAGGGAAGCCAGTGAAACAAGACTCCAGCTCCAGAAGACAGATTTATGAGGAAAAATTCTTGGAATTATCCACCGCTAATGAGGCGGATGTGAAGTGGTTTGGAGGAATCAGCCCTCTTCTGTGTTGGACAATACTTGGATGAAGCACTGAGGGTGGCAAGGGGTGCAGAATGTACTCTGGCTGGGGGATTTCACTGTCCATTGACAGGAGGGGTTCAGAAGCACCACAACTGATTGAGCTAGTCGGGTCCTGAAGGCAATGGGTGAAGGAACCAAGGAGAGGGAAAAGCATACTTGACGTCATCCTCAGCGACCTGCCTTTCATGGATACATCATTCCATGACAGCACTGGGTAACTGTGACCAGCACACAATCCTTTTGGAGACAAAGTCCCATCTTCACATTGAGGATACCCTCCAGTATCATTTTGTGAGCAGGAGCGGCCCTCGAACATGTTCCTTTATTTCACATCCGAAAGAGATTTCCCTGAACAACCACTCACTTCATCTACTGTATTCATTGCTCTTGATGTGGTCTCCTCTACATCGGGGAGACAGAACGCCAAATTGCGGAGCATTTCATGGAACATCTCTGGGATAGATGTACCCATCAGTCCTTTGGCCGTCTGACTCTCCAGCATCCTCTATTCCTTGAGCAATAAATGCCAAAATTCCATTTGCCTGCCAAACTACTTCTGTAGCTTCTTACTAGTTTTTGTGAAGACACCCTCTGCTCTGAAGCATTCTGAAATTTCTCTCCATTTACATAATAGGTTTCCTTTCTATTCCTCTGACCAAAGTGGATAGCCTTGCAGTAGCAGCTCAAGTCTGGACATACATGAGGGCCATCAGTGGCAATGCAATCATACTCCGACATAGTCTGTAACTGCGTGGCCTGGTATATCCCCATTCTGCCAGATCTAGTCCATTTCACAACCAGTACATGTGATCTAACCTTTGCGGGCCTGCTATACCAGATGCGATTGGTGGTTAATAACTAAACAATTAACTAGAGGAGGAGTCTTGACACTTATCCTCATCCTCAATGATAGGGGAGCACAACACAGCAGTGCTAAAGATACGGTTGAAGCATTGGCAGCCATCATCAACTAGAAGCGCCAAGTGGATGATCTATCTCGGCCTCCTCCATATAACCACAGTATCACAGATATCAGTCTTCAGCCAATTTGATTCACTCCATGAGATATCATGAAATGGTTGGAGGCTCTGGATACTGCAAAGGCAATGGGCCCTGATAACATTCTGGCAATAGCACTGAAGACTTGTGCTCCAGAACTTGCTGCTCCCCTAACCAAGATGTTCCAGTGCAGTTACAATACTGGCATCTACCAGACAATGCGGAAAATTGCCCAGGTACATCCTGTACATAACATATTTAGTCACATTTGGAAAAAATAGACTTATCAGTGACAGGCAACATGGCTTTGTGCAGGGGAGGTTGTGTCTCACAAACTTGATTGAATGCTTGAAGGAAGTGACAAAGATGATTGATGAGGGCAGGGCACTGGATGTTGTCTGACAAGGTTACCCTCATGGCTGGCTGGTACAAAAGGTGAAGACACAGTGGGAGCCATGATGAGCTGGTAACATTTGATACACAACTGGCTTAGTCATTGAAGTTAAAAAATTACACAACACCAGGTTATAGTCCAACAGGTTTATTTGGAAGCTGAACTCTGCCTCCTTTGTTCAAGAAAGGGGTAAAGGATAACCCAAGAAAATACAACTTGATGTCAATAGTAGAAAAACTGGCAGAGACTATAATGTGGGAGGAGATAAATATACACTTAGATAAAAATAAATTAAGTCAACATGGCTTGGTCAAAGCAAGTCATGTCTCACAAATTTAACTGAGCACTTTGATGAGATGGCACAAGCAGTGGGTGAGGGTAGTGCTGGAGATGTTGCATATTTGAACTTGCACAAAGCATTTGATATGGTGCCATATTGGTTAGCAAATTAGATTCATTTTAGATTGATGGGTCCTTGCCAGCATGGATTAACAGTTGGCAAAATGATAGCAAACAGAGGATCGATATAAATGGGCATTTCTCAAACTGGAGACAAGTTGAAAGTGATGTTCCCCAGGGATCGGTGTAGGGACTCTTGGCTTTTTGATTTAGATAGCTGATTTTGAGATGGGTCTGAGGTTAAAATCTCTAAATTTGCAGATGGCACTAAGCCCGGGAGAATAAGAATGTGAGGATGATGCTGAGTGACTGCAGAAGGACATTGACAAGTCAGACAAATGGGCAGACACCTTGCAGATGAATTTTAATCCAGAGAGATGTGAGGTAATGCATTTTGGTACAAGAAACATGAGAGACAATACAGGCTCAATGGTACAACCCTGAGGGGAGTACAGGAGCAGATGGACCACAAAATTCATCTGCAGAATTCTCCAGAGGAATGCCAGGCAATTTGAAGCAGTTGTTAAGAAGACTGACACTACCCTTGAGTTAATGAATAGAGGCATAGAGAATAAAAACAAGGAAAGGAGGCTTCATCTCTATAAACCATTGGTCAGATCACATTTGGAGCATTGTGTTCAGTTCTGTGCACCTTGATTAAAGAAGACGTTAAAGTTCTGGATCGAGTGCAAATGAGATTTACTGGAATGATACCAAGAATGAAGGATTTTCAATGCAAGGTAAGGATAGAGAAATTGGGCTTATTTTCCTTGGAGCAGAGAAGATTAAGATCTTATTGAGGTGTTCAAAATTATGAACAACTTTGACAGGGTAAAGAAGGGTATTCTGTTTCCACTAGTTGGTATGTCAGTAATCAGAGGGTCACAATTTCAAGATTATCAGCAAAAGAGCTAGGAATAAGATGAGGAGAATCAGCTTCATGCAGAGAGTTGTCAAGATTTGGAATGTGTTCATTGGAACAGTGATGGAAGTAGAGTCAATGGGAGATTTCAGAAAAGAGCTGGATATATTTTTGAAAGTGATGATGTTAGGGGCTACAGCGATAAGGCTGGAGAGTGGGACTAACTGGGGAGCTCTTTCAGGAGCTGGTAGAGATGTGATAAGTGAATGGCTTCCTTCTGTGTTGTAACACTCTATGTTTCTAAGATTCTGAAGGACAATCTGGAATGGGCATTAAATGCGAGTCCAACTGTTGATGCTCACATCCCATGAATGAATAAAAGAAGGAACTCAAAGGACTGGGCATCTCTCAATGGCATGTACAGATGGGAGGTGGGCAAACTACATTGCAGTGACTTGAAAGGAATTTCACAGTGACTTGCATTCCAAGTTGTGGGTGTCACGAGGTGGTGGTTAATTAGCTGAGGAATAGGGTTTAAGTACAGGGAGAGTATTCTAGAAATGTATTAAAAGTTGGTTATACTACACTTGGAGTATTGTGTACAGTTCTGGAATCCATTATAAGAGGGATGCAATAGCATTGGAGAGGGTACAGAGATTTACCAGGATGTTGCCTTTCAGTGTAAAAGGGAGATTGGATGGACCAGAATTGCTTCTTTTTGAGCAGAGGAGATTAGCAAGAGGCATGATTAAGGTGTATAAAATCCAAAGGGACTGGGGGAAGGCAGCTGAGAGTGCAGTAGGTGGATACAGGGTGGAGGTAACGGTGATAGGTCAGAGGGGAGGTTGGAGTGGATAGGTGGGAAGGAAGATTGACAGATGGGACAGGTCATGAGGACAGTTCTGAGCTGGAAGGTTGGAACTGAGTTAAGGTGGGGGGAGGCAAAATGGGGAAACTGGTGAAATCCACATTGATGCCATGAGGTTGGAGGGCCCTGAGGCAGATGATGAGGCATTCTTCCTCTAGGCGTCGGGTGGTAACTTCACCAACACATTCCAAGCCAACCTTAAATTCACCTGGACCATCTCCGACACCTCCCACCCCTTCCTGGACCTCTCCATCTCCATCAATGGTGACCGACTCAACGCTGACATTTTCTACATAACCCACTGACTCCCACAGCTACCTGGATTACACCTCCTCCTGCAAAAATGCTATCACTTATTCCCTATTCCTCCGCCTCCACCGCATCTGCTCCTAGGAGGACCAGATCCATCACAGAACACACCAGATGGCCTCCTTCTTTAAAGACTGCAATTTCCCCTCCCATGTGGTTGATGATGCTCTCCATTGCATCTCATCCACATTCCGCACATCTGCCCTCAAACCCCACCACTCCAACCACAACAAGGGTAGAAACCCCCCCCCCCTCGTCCTCACTTTCCACCCTACCAACCTCTGTACGCATCGCATCATCCTCCACCATTTCCGCCACCTACAAACGGATCTCACCACCACAGATATATGTCCCTCCCCACCCCTACCTGCTTTCCGTAAAGACTGTCAGTCCATGCGTTTAACAACCCACCCTCTCCTCCTGGCACCTTCCCCTGCAGGAATTGCAAAACCTGTGCCCACACCTCCCCCCTCACCACCATCCAAGGCCCCAAGGAAGCCTTCCACATCCGTCAAAATTTCACCTGCACTTCCACACGTCATTTATTGTATCCGTTGCTCCCGATGTGGTCTCCACTACATTGGGGAGACTGGACGCCTACTCACAGAGCACTTTAGAGAACATCTCTGGGACACCCACACCAACTAACCCCTCTGCCCCATGGCCGAACACTTCAACTCCCCCTCCTACTCTGCCGAGGACATGTAGGTCATGGGCCTCCTCTATTGCCATTCCCTAACCACCCAATGCCTGGAGGAAGAACGCCTCATCTTCCGCCTCGGGACCCTCCAACGCCAGGGCATCAATGTGGATTTCACCAGTTTCCTAATTTCCTCTCCCCCCATCTCACCCCAATTCCAACCTTCCAGCTCAGCACCGTCCTCATGACCTGTCCCAACTTTCCATCTTTCTTCCCATCTATCCACTCCACACTCCCCTCTGACCTATCACCTTTACCCCCACCTTCATCCACCATTGTACTCTCAGCTACCTTCCCCCCCAACCCCATTCCCCTCCCATTTATCTCTCCACCCCCGAGGCTCCCAGCCTCACTCCTGATGAAGGGCTTTTGCCCGAAATGTCAGTTTTTCTGATCCAAGGCTATGGACCAATTGCTGGAAAATGGGAACGGAATAGTTAGTTGTTTTGTTTTGACTGGCGCAGACTCAATGGACTGAAGGGCCTTTCTTCTGTGCTGCCGATCTCTATGACCCAGTACAGCCTAAGGTGTGTGTTAGTGAAAAACCATTGCTCTTCAGTCCAGTTGCAAATCCAGTCCCTGGCCATGGTCCTTCAATACATTCTGATTGCTCCCAAGTGAAACAGATTTTAACAGAAACACAATAAGCATGTAAAATGTTACAAGGTCAATAATCAGCAGATACCAAGTAAAATAATTTATGGTGAGTACACGTCTCTGCGAACTGCATGAAATGAAAAGAAAATTACAAGGAGGACTGGGTGATCTATAAACAGCTCTGGAAATGTCAATATCAACTGTTGTATGTAATACGTCTTTATAGAAATTAAAGTACACTTTCCATTTATAATCCTGTTGAGTCATCGCAACACAACAATAAATTCAAGTAAAGTATCCCTGTAAATGGAATTCAGGTAATAGTCTATGTCCAAAAGCTTTGCTGGTTATACCATCCAAATCCTCTAATTCACTGAGGGATCGGGTAAATGAGCAAATGAGTTACTTCATGTGTTGCGGAGCGCAAATGCGCTTAAAGAAATATAGCGGTGTGATTAAATCATTTTGCCAAATCAAGACTTATTGCCTACTCTGAACATCAACTCACCCGCAATGTCCATTTATTTTTTTTATTTACTCCTGTGTCTTCCCCACCCTATTAGTCTGTTAAAGACGCATGTTCTGTTTATGCCTCCTGTCCTTGAGCTGATGCATAATTGACTGAGGCTAGAGTGAGCGGAGAGCGCTGAGGAGTTCTGAAAAGGTTTGAATTGATACACCTGCGGCTTGTTCATCTCTGCTCATGATGTGTTAACACAGTAACAAAAGCCCGGATGCTTGCATCGCAAAATAGAGAGTGAAGCTGCAAGGATTGCTTTCATGACAAAAGCAGAAGTGACAGCGTTGACAACAAGCAGAAATAAACAGGATGAAAAAACCGAGAGACCTGAGGAGGCTGCAAATCAGAAACAAAACCAGAAATTGCTGGAAAAGCTCAGCAGGTCTGGAAGCATCTGTAAAGACAAATCTTGGCAGAGCAGACTCGAATGGCCTAATTTTGCCCCCATATCTTATGATTTTATGAAAATCAGAGTTAACATTTTGCATGCGGCGACCCTTCCTCAGAACTCTGTGTTTTGAGGAAGAGTCACTGGATCTGAAGTGTTAATTCTGATTTCTCTTCACAGATGCTGCCAGATCTGCTGAGCTTTTCCAGAAATAAACAGGAATTTGGGTAAAGAGCCGGAAGCTGGTTGAAATGAGGTGAGAGCTGGTCAGTCACAGAGCCTGGTAGATGGTGAGCTTACAATGTTCGGAACTGACGATGAAGTTGACATTCTGAAAAGGGGAGCAACTGGAGGTCATGTTATCATCAAATATTGGAAAGGTGATTAGCTGCAACTTTGGAGGGTTGCCACAATGAAACACAACAAGTATCAACGGACAGGACAGACCAGTCCCAATTTCACCTTCCTTACACTAGTTAATTTTACTCAAAGATTTGCAAGCTTTTATAGACAGCCTTTATTTGGGGTTGCCATCTTGCTGTACCTGGGAAAGGAACACATGATGCCCATTGAAAATCTACCCAGACCAGTAGGCACCGGAGGACATAGCAGAAAATAATGACCACTATTTGGTCAGTTCCTTTTTACTTATTCACGGGGCATGGGTATCACTGGCTAGAACAGCATTCATTGCCCAACCCAAATTGTCCAGAGGGCAGTTAAGAGTCAGCCACACTGCTATGGCCTGAAGTCACATATAGGCCAGACTGGGTGAGGAGAGCAGTTTCCTTCCTTCGAATACATTGATAGGACAAGATATTGATAGATTATGTGAATGGGCAAAGCTGTGGCAAACGTATGTTAATATAAGTAAGTGTGAGGTTATCCATTTTGGACTGACAAGAGTATAGTTCAGGGTATTTTTTAAACTAAGGAATCCAGCAAAGTTTAAGGTTCAGATGCTGAAATCTTTAAAATGCCAAGAATTGGTGCATAAAATGGTCAAGAAAGTGAATGGGAATTCTGGCCTTCTTATCTAAAGGCTAGGCTGGAATAGAGGGATGTAGACGTTAAGCTGAGGTTATACAAGACCCTTTTTAGACCCCATTTAGAGCAGATCTGGGCACCACACCTGGTGTTTTGCCCCTGGAGGGAGTTACAAGGATGATATCTGGACTTCAGAGGTTGAATTGTGAGGAGAGATCAGACAAATTAGGCCTTTCTTTTCCTCTAGGATTTAGAGGGTTAAGGAGTGATTGAATCAGGTTATCAGGATATTAATAGGGAAAGGCAGGGTAGATAAAGATAAAGATTTCCACTGGTTGAAGATTCTAAAACTGTGGGCATAGTCTAAGAAGTAGGGCTAGGCTTTTCAGGAAAGATGTTAGAAAGCACTGGTACACACAAAGAGAAGTGAACGTTTGGAACTCTCTTCCTCAAATGGTGATTGGTGCTGTTTCAGTTGTTAGATTTAAACCTGAGATAGGCTACTTTTTACTAAGCAAGGGTATCAAGTTATATGGGCCTAAGGCAGGCATGAGATTAGGCCACAGATCAGCCAATATCTTACTGAAAGGCAGAGCAGGCGAAAGGGACTGAATGGCTTATTCCTGTTCCTATGTTCCAATGACATTAGTGAACTCGGTAATTTGTTTCCCCAATAATTCACAGCAGTTTCATGCTCATCATTAAACACTTAATTCCAGACTTTTACTGAATACAAATGTCACTATCTGGCATGGTGGCATTTAAACTGGAGACCCCACAACATTATGTGGGGTTTTTGTTTAATTCATTCAAGGACTAGGCCAGCATTAGCTGCCCACCTGTAAGTGTTAAGCATCAACCCTAAGAGTCACAAGTAAGCCAGACCACATAATGATGGCAGATTTCCTCCCCTAAAGGATATTAGTGAACCAGATGAGTTTTTCCCGACACTCGACAATGGTTTCACTGTCACCATTTGACCCATAATTCGATTTTTAAAACTTTAATTCAAATTGCACTATCTGTCATGGTAGGATTTGATCCCATGACCCCAGAACATTATCTGGGTCTCTGGATTAATATTACCATCATCTTCTCAAATGACATTATTATTCATATTTCATAGAGTCTCTACAGTACGGAAGAAGGCCATTCAGCCCATCAAAGCCACACTGACCTGTTGAAGAGCATCCTACCCAATCTCCTGCAGTTGTGAGGAGAGATGAGACAAATTAAGCCTTTCTTTTCCTCTAGGATTTAGAGGGTTAAGGAGTGATCAAATCAGGTTATCAGGATATTAACAGGGAAAGACAGGGTAGATAAAGATAAAGATTTCCACTGGTTAAAGATTCTAAAACTGTGGGCATAGTCTAAGAAGTAGGGCTAGGCTTTTCAGGAAAGATGTTAGAAAGCAGTTATACGTGGTCAATCCACCTAACCTACATATCTTTTGACGGGGGGAGGAAACCCACGCAGAAACGGGGAGAATGTGCAACTTCTATACAGACGGTTGTTCGGGGGTGGAAGCAAACCCATGTCCCTGATGCTGTGACACAGCCACTGAGCCAGCCTGCCAACCCTTGCTTCCTCCAGGCTTGTGGGTAAGTCCTTTATTAGCTCTGTCCATGTGGATGGGAATGGTGAGACTGGGGCAATCCAGTGACCCTTTCCTCAGGTTAAAAGAAGTTAATACCATGGTTGCCTCATTTGAGTGCACAATCTAATGGTGTTTGAGATTGCGTGACCCTGTGTGTTGTTACAAAGCCAGGAATAAGTTGACCACTGCTTTAAGACATTAGTGGCCCATTGGGACAGAAATCTAATTCCTCATCCATTTAGCACTTCAATATAGGGCACAGAGCTCCAGCTTTGAAAGCCCAGACATTGAACAAACAGCCACAACAGACTACGAGCAACATCCTTTCAAATTTCATATTGTTGATTCATTCCAAAAGTAGTTTAGATCCCTATGGGGACGGACAGGCCAACTTCCTCGCTAACAGGTGTTGTTTACGGATGCAGGTTTTACTGTCAAATGACGTGCGCTAGTTTTGAACAGAACAGCAGCTTCTCATTATGGTTTTGATCAGCGAGCTGGAGGGAACACTAAGGAGTAACAAAACCCCTCTCTTTGAACGGGAACGCAGTCTATTCTGAGTTGAATAAAATGGAGTGAGGTGGTAATGGGAGGAGGCTGGTGCGGAGGGAGGGCTAGTCAACATCAGATCTGATTAAAAACTAAATACTGTGGATGCTAGAAATTGAAATCAAAGCAGAAGGAGGCTGGAGAATGCTTAGCAACTTAGGTCACATGTGTGGAGTAGTCACTTTGATTTATTATAGTCACGTGCACCAAGGTAGAGTGAAAAGTGTTGTCTTATGTGCTCTACAGGCAGATTGTACTATACAAGTGCATCACTTGTTCTGTGCATTCTGTCAACTTGTTTTGAAACCAGACTTTTAGATTTAGATTTTATTGTCACGTTTACTCAAGTACAGGTGTACACTGAAAACGGTATAATGCCACAACACATGGTGCCATCTTAGGTGAAAGTGAGGACTGAAGGAGGGCTTGTGCCCGAAACGTCGATTCTCCTTCTCCTTGGACGCTGCCTGACCTGCTGCGCTTTTCCAGCAACACATTTTTCAGCCATCTTGGGTACCAAAGTACGAAAAAAATGTAGTTACAAAATAGAAAAAGAAACAAAGTTAAAAACGTTAAGCATTACCTTCATAGAATAAATTGGAAAAGTAAAGAAATAAGGCCTTAGTTAACTCTAAAGCCCTTCTTAATATAAACCGGAAAAACAAAGGAATACATTTAAAATCCAGCAATCTTTGATGAGTCTGCCGCATAGCTCGCTGTCCAGGAGACCTCAGCTGCCTGTTCTTGATGCCACCATCACAGATAGTGGAGGAGCCTTCCTCACTACTCGCTCTCCCCATTTCAGGCCGCGATGCCATCGTTGCTGCCAGCCCAATGACCCCCTGCTGCCTCCGGAACATTGCCGGGCAGAGCCCACTCACACGCCAAGAGATCGCCATGTGCTGCTGAGAGAACGGGTCGAGAGAGGGGGGGTGGGGGGTTTGGGGGAGCTGCTGAGAGAATGCCCCACCGGGGGTCTGTGCTGAGGGTGGGAGTAAAGGAAAGAAGGAAAGAAACAACAAAAGAGAGAAAAAAAGGGAAAACGAGAGAGAGAAACGAGACAGAAACAGGGAAGCTGAGGCTGAAATCTCCTGCTCCATCAGCCTGCCATCTTGGATACATGGTGAGCCACTAAAAGGGGGCCTACCTGCTATAGGAAGGATATTGTGAAACTTGAAACAATTCAGAAAGGCTGTTGCCAGGGTTGGAGGGTTTGAGCTATAGGGAGAGGCTGAACAGGCTGGGGCTCTTTTCCCTGCAGCATCGGAGGCTGAGGGGTGACCTTAGAGAGATTTATAAAATCATGAGGGGCATGGATAGGATAAATAGACAAAGTTTCTTCCCTGGGGTGGGGGAGTCCAGAACTAGAGGCCATTGGTTTAAGCTGAGAGGGTAAAGATCTCAAAGGAACCTAAAGGCAACTTTTTCACACAGAGGGTGGTGCGTGTATGAAGTGAGCTGCCAGAGGATGTGGTGGAGGCTGGTACAATTGCAACATTTAAAAGGCATCTGGATGGGTATATGAATAGGAAGAGTTTGGAGGGATATGAGTCAAGTGCTGGCAAATGGGACTAGATTAGTTTAGGATATCTGGTCAGCATGGACAATTTGGACCAAAGGGTCTGTTTCAGCACTGTACATTTCTATGACTCTATGACTGGAGGGGGTGGCTGCAGATCCAGATGAAGTTCTGGAGGGCTGTCTATCCTTCCTCCAGAGCGTCAGTGAAACCTCATTAAGTATATTTAAGGCAGAGGTCAATAGAGATCAATCTAGATACTCTTAACATCAAGGGGTATGATCTAGTGTTGGTTCGAATGGTATAGTTTCTATGTTGCTACGTTCCTATGTGTCAGTCACTGGGTTTGGCTTCTGAGACTATAAACTTCAAGCAAGACTACTCCCATGGAACTGTACCCTCACCTTTGTCCCAGTGTCTTCAGCAGGAGATGCTTAGAGGGATACAGACTGGGTTCAATATCTCTGTCCTCCCAGTAAAGATCTCACAAAGACAGAAATATAGAGCAGGCTTCTCTTACCTATTTAGTGGGACTTTCTGGGAACACAAGGCCACTAGGTACAATCTACAGGAAAGGACATTTTTGATCCTTGATGAAATTTTGAAGCATTCTCTGGCAATGATATGGAGAGTGAGTCAGCGGGAGTTAGGTGTGCTGTTTGAGAAACAGACTAACTGTTCCCAATGCCAGTGATAGTCAAAGAGCCCACACATGCACAGGTGGCTCCCGTGAAGTCAGGCAGCTACAACAGGATTTGTGTTGCCAGGGTACAGCTGTGCTACACTAAATGATGCCAGTCTACCATTGTTGAAATGGACCTGCATACAATGGTGTGTTGCTTGGTTGTTCCTCGCGATGATTACACAAACGCACCATCAACTCCCCAGTCCCAGAGGGCAGCAACATGACTCTCAAGTATTAGCTATGAATTAAAGATAAAACAGCTGGCTGACAAATATTGGTTCTCAGAATGTTTCCCCACATTGTTAAACAGTAGAGTTGTTCCTTAGAATTCTACTTTCATAGGCCTAGATCGGGTGGACATTGAGACCCTTTTTCCTTGAATGGTGATGGATAGCACGAGGGAGCATAGCTTTAAATTGAGGGATGATAGATGATAGATATAGGACAGATGTTCAGAGGTAGCTTCTTTACTCAGAGAGTAGTAGGGGCATGGAACGCATTGCCTGAAACAGTGGTAGACTCGTCAATTTTAAGGGCATTGAAATTGTCATTGGATAGGCATATGGATGAGAATGGAATAGTGTAGGTTAGGTGGGCTTCAGATTGGTTTCACAGGGTGGCGCAACATCGAGGGCTGGAGGACCTGTACTACTCTGTAATACTCTAAAAAAAGATATAGAGATGAAAACTGTGTTGTATGTGTGTAATCTCACCAAACTCCACACACGTCTTGTAAGACTCCACTGGTCTTAAACTCAAACACACATGAAGTAAAATATAGGCACTTTCCAGCCTTTTAAACTGTGTCCTGTAGTTGTTACTTGTACCAGTGTGAGCATGCGGGACAGTGCTATCTTTGTGCCAGGCAAACTGTTGTTCTGCCACTTGGCAGCCAAGTGGCACAGCAATGCTGTGGTTTCTATAAACAATGTCATATAACTGCGGCGTTCCTGGTAAACACCGCCATTGGGAAACTGGGATCAGAAAGTCATGGTATAGTTGATCCATGCAATTGGCCAGAAATCTGTGTGTTCCCTTTGATGAAGATGGCTTCTGAGTCTTTGTGATGGACAATGCCCTCACTCCCTGTTTGGGAGCTGTAACATTAATAGTTACACAATGCGGCAATGCTACAGAAGAACATCAAAATGCACGTCTGACGAAGAGTGAGCCTTTCATTTCTCAACACACGCTTGGCAGGTGGGGTTCCACTGCTAGTTGGGATTCTTGTCCAGTGCTCCACAAGTGCAACCCCACTCAATAGGCATGGCAAACCTGTTCAGCAAGGTCCTACAGTCCTGCCTCGATTTCCGCTGGGAGAACACAGCCACCATAGTCACTCTCTTGAAGATGCCAATTCAGGAAAAATATGGAAATTAATTTCCACACAGGTTCTCCAGATTGTCTCTTCTAATCACAGCACAGAAACCAATGGCTACTCCATAGAATGGACGGGAAGTCATAGAGGGGTGGTGAGGGAATTGTAGAACATCATTACAACTGCCCCCCACTCACCTAACCACTGCCCCTCAACCCTTCCCACACTGTGCCCCATCTACACAAAACCCAGAGTCTTTGGGTAATGCCGAGGGCCTAAGTCTGGCTTTGAAATATCCAGTGTTCAGAAGAGTATCCCACACACAGTCATCCCATAACCCCATTTAGCATGGCCAGTCCAGCTAACTTGCACATCTTTGGACTGTCGGAGTTACCAGGGGAAAGCAGTGGGGTACAGGGCTCTGGCACAGAGTCTATCCCTCCTGCTCAGAAGGGAAAGGGGAAGAGGAGCAGAGCAGTAGTCATTGGGGACTCCATAGTTAGGGGGACAGATAGGAGGTTCTGTGGGGATGAGAGAGACTCACGGTTGGTGTGTTGCCTCCCAGGTACCAGGGTTCGTGATGAGCTGAAAATGCATTGCTGGAAAAGCGCAGCAGGTCAGGCAGCATCCAAGGAGCAGGAGAATCGACGTTTCAGGCATAAGCCCTTCTTCAGGAATGAGGAAAGTGTGTCCAGCAGGCTAAGATAAAAGGTAGGGAGGAGGTAGTTGGGGGAGGGGCGTTGGAAATGCGATAGGTAGAAGGAGGTCAAGGTGAGGGTGATAGGCCAGAGTGGGGTGGGGGCAGAGAGGTCAGGAAGAAGATTGCAGGTTAGGAAGGCGGTGCTGGGTTCGAGGGATTTGACTGAGACAAGGTGGGGGGAGGAGAAATGAGGAAACTGGAGAAATCTGAGTTCATCCCTTGTGGTTGGAGGGTTCCTAGGCGGAAGATGAGGCGCTCTTCCTCCAACTGTCGTGTTGCTATGGTCTGGCGATGGAGGAATCCAAGGATCTGCATGTCCTTGGTGGAGTGGGAGGGGGAGTTGAAGTGTTGAGCTACAGGGTGGTTGGGTTGGTTAGTCCGGGTGTCCCAGCATCTGCAGTCCTCACTTTCTCCACCAGGGTTCGTGAAGTCTCTGATCGTGTTTTTGGGATCCTTAAGGAGGAGGGGGAGCCCCAAGTCGTGGTCCACATTGGCACCAATGATATTGGTAGGAAGAGAGGTGGGGATTTAAGGCAGAAATTCAGGGAGGTAGGGTGGAAGCATAGTGCTAGGATGAACAGAGTTGTTGTCTCTGGTTTGTTGCCCATGCCACATGCTAGCGAGATGAGGAATAGGGAAAGAGAGGAGTTGAACACATGGCTACAGGGATGGTGCAGGAGGGAGGGTTTTGGAATCTTGGATAATTGGGGCTCTTTCTAGGGTAGGTGGGACCTCTGCAAGCAGGATGGTCTTCATCTGAACCAGAGGGGTACCAATATCCTGGGAGGGGAATTCGCTAAGGCTATTGGGGTGGGTTTAAACTAATCCAGCAGGAGGATGGGAACCAAAATTGTTGTTCGAGTATAGAAAAGGTTGAGAGTAGGGACGTCCAAAATCAAGTTTCAGGGACGCAAGATGGCACCAGCAAACAAGAAGTTGGTTTGAAGTGTATCTATTTCAACAACAGGAGCATCCGGAATAAGGTGGGTGAACCTGCAGCATGGGTTGGTATGTGGGACTTCAACGTTGTGGCCACTTCAGAGACATGGGTAGAGCAGGGACAGGAATGGTTGTTGCAGGTTCCAGGATTTAGATATTTCAGTAAGAACAGAGAAGATGGTAAAGAAGGGGGAGGTGTGGCATTATTGGTCAAGGACAGTATTACAGTTGCAGAAAGGATGTTTGGGGACTCGTCAACTGAGGTAATATGGGCTGAAGTAGATACAGGAAAGGAGAGGTCACCCTGCTGGGAGTTTTCTATAGGCCGCCGAATAGTTCCAGAGATGTGGAGGAAAGGATAGCAAAGATGATTCCCGATAGGAGTGAGAGAGACAGGGTAGTTTTCATGGAGGACTTCAACTATCCAAATATTGACTGGGATCACTACAGTACGAGTACTATAGATGGGTCAGTTTTTGTCCAGTGTGTGCAGGAGGGCTTCCTGACACACTATGTAGACAGGCCAACAAGGGGCGAAGCCACATTAGATTTGGTACTGGGTAATGAGCCCGGCCAGGTGTTAGACTCGGTGTCCAGGTACACAGATCCTTGAAAGTTGCCACCCATGTTGACAGGGTTGTTAAGAAGGCACACAGTGTTTTAGCTTTTATTAATAGACGGATTGAGTTCCGGAACCATGAGGTTATACCACAGCTGTACAAAACTCTAGTACACTCGCACTTGGAGTATTGTGTACAGTTTTGGTCACCACATTATAAGAAGGATGTGGAAACTTTGGAAAGGGTGCAGAGGAGATTTACTAGGATGTTGCCTGGTATGGAGGGAAGGTCTTACAAGGAAAGGCTGAGGAACTTGAGGCTGTTTTCATGGGAGAGAAGAAGGTTGAGAGGTGACTTAATAGAGACATATAAGATAATCAGAGGGTTAGATCGGGTGGACAGGGAGAGCCTTTTTCCAAGAATGGTGATACCGAGCAAGAGGGGGCATAACTTTAAATTGAGGGGTGATAGATATAGGACAGATGTCAGAGGTAGTTTCTTTACTCAGAGAGTAGTAAGGGTATGGAATGCTTTGCCTGCAACGGTAGTAGATTCGCCAACTTTAAGTACATTTAAGTCGTCTTTGGACAAGCATATGGATCTACATGGAATAATGTAGGTTAGATGGGCTTCAGATTGGTATGACAGGTCAGCACAACATCGAGGGCCGAAGGGCCTGTACTGCACTGTAATGTTCTATATTCTAAAACAGGAGCACCCAGAGGAAACCCACACAAACACAGGGAGAACGTGCCAACTCCACACAGACAGTTGCCCGAGGGTGGAATCAAACCCAGGTCCCTGGTGATGGTAGGCAATAGTGCTAACCAGTGTACCACCATGCCACCCTTAAAGAAACCAGCAAGCTTGTTCAGGTCTCACTAATACCAAAGCTGACAGGGTCATTCCCAGGTGGATGACACCCTGCATTGCCTCAGGTTAGCTGCTGACTTTGGGATGATATCACAGCTTCTTATTGTTGGTGTAGAGTAAAGTCACATTGTTCCAAAGGACTAATAGTAAAGTAAAATTAAACCTGATGTACTGGACACATGTTGGAAGGATTTATTCTGTATAAATTCCCAACCCATTTTACACGTGGTCTACATCAGATGAGATTCAATGATGACTGCCTGTTCACTGAGTGATGTTTGAGAAATTTCAAAATGAATGCCTCTAATTTCCAGATAGGTTCCGTCTGTGTTAACATTTGCTCTTGTTGTTTTTTGTTGTGGATCCAGGTTACCAAATGTAAGACGTGAAATGGGTTTGATGCGTGTCAGCCTTGTTCTTGGTTCAAAGTTCTGCAATGCCTCATCAACATGTCCTTGGGGTTTAAAGCAATGTTCCTTTGCTCAAGATCACCCCAGTCTCTGAGAAGGACCCACCCTGGCAAGAGATACTGAAACTGGGGCACTCCCAACAACCACCACAGTGGCCTGGCTGCAGAATCCCTTCTTAATTGGGAGAGACTGTGGTGCCATCTCTCATCTGTGACAAGGCTTGAAGAGGTGCATTTTGCCCATTATAATGAAGAAAGGTTGAGACAGAGGTGATGAGCAGTCTGCTCCAAAGGCAATAAAGTCAACAAGTTGTTAGTTCTTGGGTTTTTTTTAAAGGTTGGAAGAATAGAAACAGCCTGAATGGGTGGGGTCAAGCTCCCACAGCATCAGGACTTCCTGTTCCAGTTTTCAATAGGAGTTGCTGCTGAGGTCTGGAAGCTGGATGTGGAAGCTGTTTGCCCTCTCTCTGTTACAGTTAAAAGCTGGAACTTCTCTTCCTGCTGCTAGAATTACATTTCAGACAATCTAATTTACTGAATTTGCTTTTGCCAAGGGTGTGTTTATGTGATGTTATTATACTGGAACAATTACTGTTTAATAGATAAATAATCTATTACTCAGTTAAGTTTTTCAATGGAGTTAAGTTATTCCAATTCTTTCTTTTGTTATGTTTTAGCTATAGTATATGAATAAAATGTGTTTTGCTTCAAGACTGGTAGTTTGACCAATTGAATTGCATCTGGAACACAACGCCTGGCACTTGCCTTTAAAATACGAAAATTTTAGGGTCTAGGATATGTTCTCATGTATCTTCAGAGGATTTGGTCTGGTCCATAGCACATCGATCTGCATTTTGTGTGACTGGAGACCATGCTAGGTTCCACATTGTTTGTGATATATATAAATGATGTAGATGCAATTGGGGGAGTGGGGGGGGGGGGGGGGGGGGGGGGAGCGGGGAACGGGAGATGGGGACGAGTGGGGGATGATGATGACATGAAGATTGGCTGTGTGGCTGACAGTGAGGGAGAAGGTCTTAGGTTACAGGAGGATATAGACCAAGTGGTAAGATGGGCAGATCAGTGACAGATGGAATTGAACTTTGATAAAGCGTGAGATGATGCACTTTGGAAGAAGTAACAAGACAAGGGCGTACTCGATGACTGGCAGGAGACGATGAAACTTAGGGGTACATAGAGATCTTGGGTACTTGTCTTTAGATCCCTGAAGCCAGTAGTACAGGCTAGTTAAGAAGGCATCCTTGCCTTTATAAGGTGTGCCATAGAGTATAAAACCAGGGAAATTAACTTGGAGTTGAACAAAACTTTGAAGAAGTGCAATATCCTGGAAAATGGGAAAAAGTGAGGACTGCAGATGCTGGAGATCAGAGTCGAGAGTGCGGTGCTGGAAAAGCACAGCAGGTCAGGCAGCATTGGAGAGGCAGGAGAATTGATGTTTCAGGCATAAGCCCTTCATCAGGAGAGTGGACTAGTGTTGATTTAGGGATTAGTTTGGACTTCTCAGTGCAGACTCAATGGGATGGAGTGCCTCTTAATACTGTATGATTCTAAGCCCACTGCAGTTTCCAGAGTGGAAGGCTTCCGATTGACTATGAGTTGCCCCAGAAGGAGAATCGAGTTAAACTTTTGAATAATGCATATAGGTCTGACTTGTGCACCAGTGTGTTCACTTCCAAGTATCACTGTTTCTTAACTGGTTCTTCCTCTTAGGTTCCTGCCCAGCCCCATTCTCGGTCTAATAGCAATCCCATCCTCTGGTTGATAACTAGCCCTTGTGGTGTAACTCATATTGAGAGACTGTATGATGTTGGGTGGCCTCTGGACCTCATTGAACGTAGCAATGGAGTTCAGGACCTTGGAGAGAAGATCCTACTTGAGATGGACAAGCTCGAAGACGATCATCCTGGTTGTTGAATTGAACTTGAAATCTAGGTCCAAGAGCATGAGAGGCCAGCATGGTAACTCCCCGAAGCAGCTGCCATTTACCACTCAGCCTGTTGTGTTGTTTATTTGTAAAAGCTTATTTTCTTCTGGATGAAAGTGAATAACAACTTATTGATGACCTATGCCTCGAACAAACAATTTTTGATTTCTCCAGCATTTTCTCTGATGTTTTATCCTGCTGTCTCCCTCTTTGCAAACTAAAAAGAAATCAGCTTCAAGCTTTCCATTGTCGATTTTGCTGGCAATAATCTGACAAGTCTTTTCATTGAACACTGTCAGAGGCATTTCTGATCAGTCAGAGCATTGTAGCGAGATGCTGCCAAGTTAATCTTGCAAGGCTTAATGGAAAGACTTGGGTGAGATGTTGTACTGCAGGAGTCACCTCAACTGAAGTTACCTTCAGTGAATCGGAATCACTGTGACCTGCTGAGTATCAGGGTCAGACAGTAATTCCAACACAATAAGCAATCTCCATTTAAATTCATCAGGATTTGGCCCCATATATATCATATTCCCAAGGTATAAACATTGACAAATTCCAGCACACGTAGAGTGAAAAAGCACTAAATATTGAATTATTTTATTTCTGTATTCAAGCCAACTTTAATTTGACAAACTGGTCGGTTTCAGCTGTCTTGTCAGTCAATCCATTAGGGAGGCTAATTGGTGCACAAGTGAAAGAACAGAAAACAAGATGAAGGGCATGTTATGCAAATAAATAGCCCACAAATATATTTCTTGCATCACCTTGTATTTGTCTATAAATAAGCAGCATTCGAGGGTACTCAGCTACAGTCAATGTGGCCATGTGATCTCCTGATGTTACCAAGGCTGTGTGACTAAAACTTATTATGTAATGGCAGTCATGTGACAAAAGATGGCAACAATGATCCTCACTGAAAGATTAGATGAAAAGATATCACAGGCATTCTACACCCATGGGCTCTTATGTGCATCTTACCCTATGCCCACTATTATTTTTATTGCTCTGTGCATTTCAACATGTTGGTGAGTAGCAAGTTTTATCAGTAGAGGACTGGCAGCTAAACGTTCCAGGATACAAATGCTATAGGAATGATAGAAAGAGATACAAGAGAGGAGGTGGGGGGGATGTGGGTGGCGTTTTTGATAAGGGATAGCATTACAGCTGTGCTGAGGGAGGATATTCCTGGAAATACATCAAAGGAAGTTATTTGGGTGGAACTGAGAAATAAGAAAGGGATGATCACCTTATTGGGATTGTATTATAGACCCCTAATAGTCAGCGGGAAATTGAGAATCGAATTTGTAAGGAGATTTCAGTTATCTGTAAGAATAATAAGATGGTATGGTAAGGGATTTTGACTTTGCAAACATAGACTGGGAGTACCATAGTGTTAAGAGTTTAGATGGAGAGGAATTTATTAAGAGTGTACAAAACTTGAGTCTTTTGAAGAAGTAACAAAAGAGGATTGATAAGGGCAGAACGATTGACATGATCTATATAGACTTCAGTAAGGCATTCGACAAGGTTCCCCATGGGAGACTGGTGAGCAAGGTTAGATTTTATGGAATACAGGGGGAACTAGCCATTTGGATACAGAATTGGCTAAAAGGTAAAGGTGGTGTTTGAGGGTTGATTTTCCGACTGGAGGTCTGTGACCAGTGGAGTACCACAAAGATCAGTGCCGTGTCCACTACTTTTCACCATTTATACAAATGATTTGGATGTGAGCATAAGCGGTACAGTTAGTAAGTTTGCAGATGACGTCAAAATTGGAGGTGTAGTGGACAGCGAAGAGGGTTACCTCAGATTACAACAGGATCTGGACCAGATGGACCAATGGGCTGAGAATTGGTAGATGGAGTTTAATTCAGATAAATGTGAGGTGCTGCATTTTGGGAAAGCAAATCTTAACAGGACTTATACACTGAATGATAAGACCATAAGACCATAAGACATAGGAGTGGAAGTAAGGCCATTCGGCCCATCGAGTCCACTCCGCCATTCAATCATGGCTGATGCGCATTTCAGCTCCACTTGCCAGCGTTTTCTAGGGAGTGTTGCTGAACAAAGAGACCTTGGAGCGCAGGTTCATAGCTCCTTGAAAATGAAGTTACAGGTAGATAGGATAGTGAATGCAGCATTTTGTATGCTTACCTTTATTGGTCAGGGTTTTGAGTACAGGATTTGGGAGGTCATGTTGTGGCTGTACAGGACATTGGTTAGGCCACTGTTGGAATATTGTGTGCAATTCTGGTCTCCTTCCTATCGGAAAGATGTTGCGAAACTTGAAAGGGTTCAGAAAAGATTTACAAGAATGTTGCCAGGGTTGGAGGATCTGAGCTACAGAGAGAGGCTGAACAGGCTGGGGCTGTTTTCCCTGGAGCGTCGGAGGCTGAGGGGTGACCTTATAGAGGTTTATAAAATCATAAGGGTCATGGATAGGATAAACAGACAAGGTCTGTTGCCTGAAATGGGGGAGTCCAGAAGTAGAGGGCATAGATTTATGGTGAGAGGGGAGAGATCTAAAATGGACCTCAGGGACAACCTTTTCAAGTAAAGGGCGGTGAGTGTACGGACTGAGCTGCCAGAGGAAGTGGTGGAGGCTGGTACAATTGCAACAGTTAAAAAGCATCTGAATGAGTATATGAATAGGAAGGGTTTAGAGGGATATGGGCCAAGTGCTGGCAAATGGGACTAGATTAGGTTGGGATATCTGGTCAGCATGGATGAGTTGGACCGAAGGGTCTGTTTCTGTGCTGTACATCTCTATGACTCTATGTTTAAAAACAAATTCATTCTTGAAATGTCATGATTGCCCTTGAGGGGACAGTGATGAGCTATTTTCATGAACCACTGCAATCCATTAGGCACATAACTGTACAGTGGTTTTATCCTGAAGCCATTTGATGTAACAGATTGGCTTTTTCAGATATTTCAGAGATCATCATTATGCTATGAATTCAGATGTAGGCCAGATAAGTTGAGGGCTGTAGATTTCCTTCCCTGAAGAACATTTGTCAATGCAATGGGATTTTAGAACAGTCTGATATTTTGCAATTGTTATTTATGAAACTAGCATTTATTATTTGAATTTAAATTCATCCAATTATATGCACTGGAGCTTGAACCCACGTTTCCACAGCATTAGTCAATGTCTCTAGGATTGCTAGTTTGTAATTTGTTGCTGTTCTACCATCAGTATTGAATTAACAGCCTGTTATATACCCCATTAAAGTTGAGTGCATTTACCCTTCAACCGAAGAAGGGTCAGTGGACTCAAAACATTAACTCTGTTTTTTTTCTTCACGGATGTTGCCAGACTTGCTGTGTTTCTCTAGCATTCTCGGTGTTTATTTCGAAACATTTGTTCAATCCAGCAATAATTCTCAACTTGCACAAGAATGTAATAAAATAGACACCAGATAAATTTAGTAAGAACAATCTGTACTTATTTGTACAAAGGCATGTGATCTTGTACAAAAACAGAAATTGCTGGTGAAACTCAGCAGGTCTGGCAGCCACCGTGGAAGAATTAAGGTTTTGAGTCCCGTTACTCTTCATCAGAGCTGTTAGCAACGAGGAAAATGTTTTATGCTCACTCTTACCTCTTGCTGTCACTTATTCAGTATTTCTTCTATCCTGAACTTTTATCCACAATCTCCTGGATTTCCTACCTCTTTCATAAAGCTCTCTCAGCTCCAACTATCCACTCACCTCTCCATTATTACCTCCATTACATCCTGGTGGCTCAGTGGCTAGCACCACTGCCTCACAGCACCAGGGGTCTGGGTTCGATTCCACCCTCAAGTGACTGTCTGTGTGGAGATTGCACATTCTCCCAGTGTCTGTGTGGATTTCCTCCCACAGCCCAAAGATGTGCAGGTTAGGTGGACTGACCACACTAAATTGCCCCATAGTGTTCAAGGTAGAAGACAGAGGGTGGTGGTTTCTCAGACTGGAGGCCTGTGACCAGTGGAGTGCCACAAGGATCGGTGCTGGGTCCTCGACTTTTTGTCATTTACCTAAATGATTTGGATGTGAGCATAATGATTGAATGGCAGAGTGGATGCGATGGGCTGAATGGCCTTACTTCCACTCCTATGTCTTATGGTCTTATGGTCTTATAAGAGGTACAGTTAGTAAGTTTGCAGATGACACCAAAATTGGAGGTGTAGTGGACAGCGAAGAAGGTTTCCTCAGATTACAACAGGATCTTGACCAGATGGGCCAATGGGCTGAGAAGTGGCAGATGGAATTTAATTCAGATAAATGTGAGGTGCTGCATTTTGGGAAAGCAAATCTTAGCAGGATTTATACACTTAATGGTAAGGTCCTGGGAGTGTTGCTGAACAAAGAGACCTTGGAGTGCAGGTTCATAGCTCCTTGAAAGTGGAGTCGCAGGTAGATAGGATAATGAAGAAGGTGTTTGTTATGCTTTCTTTTATTGGTCAGAGTATTGAGTACAGGATTTGGGAGGTCATGTTGTGGCTGTACAGGACTTTGGTTAGGCCACTGTTGGAATATTGTGTGCAATTCTGGTCTCCTTCCTATCGGAAAGATGTTGTGAAACTTGAAAGGGTTCAGAAAAGTTTTACAAGAATGTTGCCAGGGTTGGAGGATTTGAGCTACAGAGAGAGGCTGAACAGGCTGGGGCTGTTTTCCCTGGAGCGTCGGAGGCTGAGGGGTGACCTTATAGAGGTTTATAAAATCATAAGGGTCATGGATTGGATAAACAGACAAGGTCTGTTGCCTGAAATGGGGGAGTCCAGAAGTAGAGGGCATAGATTTATGGTGAGAGGGGAGAGATCTGAAAGGAACCTAAGGGACAACCTTTTCAAGTAAAGGGCGGTGAGTGTATGGACTGAGCTGCCAGAGGAAGTGGTGGAGGCTGGTACAATTGCAACATTTAAGAGGCATTTGGAAGGGTATCTGAATAGGAAGGGTTTGGAGGGATATGGGCCAAGTGCTGGCAAATGGGACTAGATTAGGTTGGGATATCTGGTCAGCATGGATGAGTTGGACCAAAGGGTCTGTTTCTGTGCTGTTCATCTCTATGACTCTATCTGCGGGCTAGGTTGATCAACAATATGAAATGCAGAGATAGGGTGGGCTGCTCTTTAGAGCATTGGTATGGCTCACTTCCACACTGTTGGGATTCTATGATCAGCTTCCGTGGAAATATCGATCACATTATCCTAGCTGCTATCAGTTCTGATGAAGAACCACCGGACTCAAAATGCTAACTTTGCTTTCTCGCCACAGATGCTGCTAGACCTGCTGAGTTTCGCCAGCAATTTCTGTTTTGTTTCAGATCTCCAAAGCCTCATTTTATTCGGATCTCAGGTAGCTTTTCTATCAGTCCTGCACATGGTTTTCCCTCAGATAATGCCAGGCCATATCAGATAATCTGTGATGATTTGATTTTTAGCAGGTCGAAGTAGAGCTGTGCCTGAACCAATTATAGCCAATCAATCAGTCTGGTTCCTACCACAATAGAGTAAGATTGAGCTCCCTCTTTATAATTACTAGGGCTTTGGTTCCATCACCATGAATCCATGTTTTGTCAAGGGTCCTATAGAGCAAGCAATTGTTTTAAAATTTGATTTGATTTATTTATTGCCACATGCATTTTATTACAAAATACAGTGGAAAGTGTTGTGTGGCACCGTCATTGTCTGGTGCTTCCTGAAAACACAGAAAAATAAACTGAAACATGGAATATAAAGGCAGAAGGATAAAGAAAAAATATCCTATCTTCTATTGAAATGTGTAATGATCCTCTTGGTCAAACCTGAGTAGATATACACTAAATGATGTTAAGGAGGGACTTCCAGGATTTTGACCCAGCGACAGATAAGGAATGGTGATAAGTTTTGAATTCAGGGTGGTGAGGGGCTTGCAGCTGGTGATTTTCCCATGTATTTGCTGTCCTTGTCCTTCGAGTTGGCACTGGTTTGGAAGGTGCTGGCTAAGGAGCCGTGGTGAATGTTTGCAGCACATCTTGCGTATGGTACTCCACCCGAAGTGCACCGTCATCTTGTCATCAGTGGTGGAGGGAGTGAATTCTTTTGAGCATGGTTCCAATCGAATTCGGTGGCACTGTGGCTCAGTGGTTAGCACTGCTGCCTGACAGACCTGGGTTTGATACCAGCCTCAGGATGTGGAGTTTCCTGTGTCGGCGTGGGTTTCCTCCGGGTGCTCCAGTTTCCTCCCACAGTCCAAAGAATGTGCAGGTCAGGTGGATTGGCTGTGGTAAATTGCCAGTAGTGCCCAGGGAAATGCAGGGTTACAGGGATGGTGTGGGTCTGGTGGGATGCTCTTGAGAGAGTCAGTGTGGGGGTGATGGACCGAATAGCCTGTGTCCACTCTGTAAAGGATTTTATGAATGGGCTGCTTTGCCTTGGACAATGTCAAGCTTCTTGAATATAACACTGTTTGTCCAGTGCAATGTTTGACCCTTTTTAAAATGAAAGTGTCAGTGACTGTGAAAACAATAATGAAAGGAGATCTATGCACAGTGAATGGAAATGGTGCTGTCCTGTCTGTATAGTTTGGATGAAGTGGAGAATTCTATTTTCTGTTAATATCACTGTATTCCTAACCTTTGGAAGGAACTGCTCCCTTAGTGGAACATTTTCATTATCCACATGAGCTATGTTGCCTGAGAGTACAAAATATGCCCAACCATTACATTCAATGGAACCATAGTTGTTATCACCAGCCCCAAGCTGAGATTTTCCAATCTATTATTATTCCAGGTGGGATATGATAAACCTTTGCACTCCTGTATTAAGAAGGTGAATTGGTTCGTCATCCACCCCCTCTCTGTTGATCTTAAGAAGGTTAATTTCAAAAAAGGATTCCTTCCCTCAGCAATACCTTTTTCCCACAAATGAAATAAACTTATGTCTTCAAAGGAAACACTTTAACTAACCTTTCTTGAATTAACAACAAAAAAGAGAGAATTTATTAATTATTAAACGTGAGAGAAAGTAACAACACACAAAAATTGGAAATAAGAGGTGATTCTATCAAGATAATAGCTAAACAAAACTCTACAGATCGCCGACCCTACCCCAGATTATGAAGAGTAGATATTTGAACGTTGTGGCCATTGCCATAGAGGTAACTGTATGTGGATGTTGGTCACTGAACAATCAGTTTTGAGATTGCTGGCTTTGGGGTTGATTGAGACTTTTGCCCTGATTTCTCTCTGTGTGTAGCAGGCAGTGAGAGAGTCTTTTACCTCTTTTCACTTCCAGAGTAAGGGAATTTAAATGGCTTTTCTCAGAGCTGCCACCCTCAGAGCACACATTATTCCACACACAAGTTGCTAATGCACAAGATTAGTGTTGCAGTCAGCTTGTAATTCCTTGTTTATAGATCATCAGAAGATCAAAACCTGAAAATAGTGTAAGAGGTAGCTAAAGTTCCATTCTGATCATGACACCACGCTGAGCACTTGAACTGGATGAAGAATAATGCAGCTCTTCCAAACCACTGGAGTGGGGAATCTTGAATCCCACTGTACTGTTCCTGTTTAATTCATTACCTATTAACATGGTGCTCTGTCCATATTATATCCAACAGGAAATGCATTGGGATAATTTACACTTCAATCCTCGCTGTCAGCTGTTAGCAAATAAAAAAGTTCTGAAAGTCCTCAAGGTGGGAATTCATTTTTCTCTCTATCCATTGGGAAGTTGACATTACTGATGTTATTTCTAACTCATCCCTGACTGCCCTTGAACTGAGTGGCTTGATAAGGCCATTTCACAGGACAATTAAATAGTTATGTAGAACATCAAACATGACAGTGCAGTACAGGCCCTTCTGCCCTCAACGTTGTGCTGACCTGTGAAACCAACCTGAAGCCCATCTAACCTACACTATTCCATTTTCATCCATATGTCTATCCAGTGATCATTTAAATGTCCTGAAAGTTGGTGAGTCTACTACTGTTGCAGGCAGGCTGTTCCACACCCCTACTATTCTCCGAGTGAAGAAACTACCTCTGACATCTGTCCTACATCTACCACCCCTCAATTTAAAACTATGTCTCCTCGTGCTAGCCATCATCATCCAAGAAAAAAAGGCTCTCACTGTCCACCCTATCCAACCCTCGGATTATCCTATACACCTCAAGTAAGTCACCTCTCAACCTTCTTCTCTTGAATGAAAACCGCCTCAAGTCCCTCAACCTTTCCTCATAAGGCCTTCCCTCCATACTAGGCAACGTCTAGTAAATCTCCTCTGAATGCTTTCTAAAGCTTCCACTTCCTTCCTATAATGCGATGACCAGAATTGTGGTGACATCAATACTCCAAGTGTGGCCACACCAGAGTTTTGCAAAGCTACAGCATGATCTCATGGCTCTGAAAAGTCAATCCCTCTACTAATAAAAGCTAACACACCATATGCCTTCTTTGCAACCCTATCAACCTGGGTGACAACTTTCAGGGATCTATGTACATGGACACAAAGATCTCCCTGCTCATCTACACTACTAAGAATTTTACCATTTGCCCAGTATTCGTTATTCCTGTTACTCCTTCCAAAGTGAATCACCTCACACTTGTCTGCATTATTCTCCATTTGCCACCTCTCAGCCCAGCTCTGCAGCTTATCCATGTCCCTCTGTAACCTACAACATCCTTCGTCACTAACCACAACTCTACCAACCTTAATGTCAGCTGCAAATTTACCAACCCCTTTTTCTACATCCTCATCCAGATCATTCATAAAAATGACAAACTGCAGTTATTCATATGAGGGGTCACAGCTAAACCAGACCATGTAAAAAAATCAGGTCTGCTTTTGGAATTATTAATAGTTGTCATGCTCACTATGTTATAAGGAGATTCATGTAAATCAAACTGATCACTTGACCCTGATGTCAATAAGAGAGAATGCATGCCAGTCTAGAATGAGTATGTGAAGAGAGAGGTCTTAGATTTTGCATTGGAGAGCTGCATTGAATCAGATACCATGAAATGATTGAAATAAAGGGGTGAGACAGTACCTCAGGAGTGGAACAGCCTTCAGTAATGGGAAGGAAAAAGCAGTTTCAGGGATAATACGGACACCCACAGCCCAAGATTTGACTGGTTTCTCAGTGCAGCAGAATTGGACTGAAAGCGAAAGTCAAATCCCTACAGTGTGGGAGCTGGCCGTTTGGCCCATTGACTCCACATCGACCTCCGATGAGTACTCTACTCAGACCCACCTATTCCTGTAACCCCACTTTTCCCATGGCTAATCCACCTAACCTACACATCTCTGGGCAATCTATCAGGGCCACTCCACCTAACCTGTACATCTTTGGACTGTGAGAGGAAACCGGAACACCCAGAGGAAACCCACACAGACGCAGGCAGAATATGCAAACTCCACACAAACAGTCAACTGAGGCTGGAATCAAACCTGGGTCCTTGATGCTATGAGGCAGCAGTGCTAACAATTAGAGCCACCACAGCTTCCAGGTAGCTGTTAGACAGCAGTATTTTTGATTGCATTTAAATTCCACCAGCTCTGATGGTTGGATTCAAAGCTCAAGTATCAGGCTGGGAAGCTATGAGATGAGATTCCTTACCGTGTGGAAACAGGCCCTTCAGCCCATCCAGTCCACTCTGACCCTCCAAAGAGTAACCCACCCAGACCCATTTCCCTCTGACTAATGCACCTAACACTACAGGCAATTTAGCATGGCCAATTCACCAGACCTGCACATCTTTGGACTGTGGGAGGAAACCAGAGCACCCAGAGGAACCCTACGCAAACATGGGGAGAATGTGCAAACTCCACACAGTCGCCCGAGACTGGAATCGACCCTGGGACCCTGGTGCTGTGAGGCAGCAGTGCTAACCACTGAGCCACCATGTCGCCTTAGCAGTGACGCTACCATTACACCACTGTCTCCCCCTCAAAACTCATGTCCCATTCAGCACTGTCATTTAAAATGTACAGTTTAAATTGAAGTGTCAGCTCAAGCTTGTGTCACAAACACTAACTGGTGCAGTAGATACACGGCAGGAGCAAAGTTCAATGCTGTGCTGACTTCATGGTGTAGGAGGGAGGTGGTGAATGGTGAGTAAGCTACTCTCCACATGAAAGGTGGATAATCAGAGAAGCCGGTCATCATAAACCCATGTTCTCATAAATGCTAGTCACTACACGAAGGGCAGTGGAGGCTTGGGTGACATTGTACACTCCGACTGAGAACATCGCCGTGGAAACATGTCGTTTGTACATCCCTCAAGATTTTAAAGACTATTCCAGGCATAGTTACCTCAGCGTTTGTTTCTAAGAGTTGAGGGGGAAGGAGGCAGCAGTGGGTCTAAGTGTCTGACCACCATTCCGAAAGGAAAGGCCTCCATTCCTTTCCCAATTTTGAAGACACTCCCCCAGACTTTAACAGAGCAGACCGAACAACATCACGGGAGGGTAACAAAAGCTAACAATTCAGAACCCTCAATGTGACATGTTCAAATTAGGGACAGGTTCTTGATGTGGAACTGCTTGTGAGCTGAGCCCATTTTGCAAACTCAGTTTCCCCACCCAGTTCCCCTAATGGTTCTGATGATCTCGTCAGGCTGGCAATTCATCCTGCTCCTAACCTGGATTAGTTTTGTAAAGCCGCACTGTTCCTTCTCACCGAGACTCTGAGCGAGCAGACATTCATCACGCTGGACACCTAGCCTTACCTTTCATTCCATCTGGGAACAATTCTGTCAGCAGCAAGTTTATTTTAAGAAGGAGAATAAGGTCACAAGCCAGCAAGTAAGAGAGACAAACTATACCTCGTCTAAAATAGTGCGGATAATTACCATCCTTATACAATTTCTTAATGGTTAATTAGTCTGAAAAGCTGCAGGTGTGTGGTTAAAGCAGATTAAAGCGTTATTTATTCGCCATTAGTAGTTCACACAGAACTCTCCGAATCCATTAACAGATTATAGTGCCCACTCTCAGTTTATAGCTCTGCAGATCCTTTCAAAATTTTCTTTTCACCAGGGCCTGCCTATTACTGCAAGTTCCTTTTGCTTTGCAGTGCAGTCTCCTTAGCAACTTCTCAATGCTGCAATCTGCTTCTTATTTATTCAGTGCTCTGGTGCTCTTAGCAAGACCCTTCAATCAGTTTCCAGTCACTTATAGGTTCCAGCTGCTCTCTCTTCTGTTCAGTGTATCTTTGTGGTGGTGCCCTGAATTGGAGGGGTGTTGGGCTAGCTGTCAGTCTGCAGCAGGTTGGGTTCCACAGAGCTGGCTAATTTCCCTTGTTTCTGCTCTGCGCTCCACCACCCCGCCCCCATTCTCCACCATCTCCCCCCCGCCTCCTCCTCCTCCATCACCCCTGAGACCCCAGCAGCAAGTTCTGGGACACATAGAAATAGAGAACTATAGAATACAGGTGCATTCAGCCCCGCACCACCATTCAGTATGATTATGCCATCCCAGTATCCCGTTCCCTCTTTCTTTCCCATATCCCTTGATCCCTTTAGCCAAATTGAGCTCCCTCTTGAATATAACAAACTGGCCCCAACAGCTTTCTGGGGGAGAGAATTCTACAGCTTCACATCTCTGGGAGTGAAGAAATTCTTCCTCATCTCAGTCCTAAATACTTTACCCCTTATTGACACAGTGGGGGGTCAGCTGCAGTAAAAGGTCAGGAGCTGAAGGGGTTAATAATTATAGTATTTTGGCTCCACCAATTCTAAGAAAGGTGACACACAAGTGTTTGATTTGAGGTTTTTGGTTAGAGAGCATTTGTACCAGCTCCCTACGGTCCCAGTAATTATGTCTGACCAAATTTAGTTGTAGTTATTTCTATCATGTAATTACATGCTCGAGAACCCAACCAATCACCTTCCCTTCAGTTTAAGGTCAGAAATTGGGATCTTCACTGGGGCTCAAATGTTCAGTGCCATCCGCAACTCCTTGGATACTCAAGCAGTCCATGCCCCATGAAGCGAGACCGGGACAATATCTAGGTATGGACAAAATGAGAAGTAGCATTCACACTACTAGAGTGCTGGGCAATGACCTTCTCCAGCAAGAGAGACCTTCTTCAAGCATTGCCTCAAGATATTCATTTGTATTATCATCACTAAACCTCTCACTATCAACATCCCGGGGGGTTAGCATTGACCAGAAACTGAACTTGACTTGCCAAGTTAGCACAATAGCTACAAGAGCAGTTGACAGGAAATCGTGCAGGCAGGTGGCTCATCTACTGACTCCTCAAAATTATCAACAAGGCACAGGTGAGGAGTGTAATGGAATACTCCCCACTTACCTGGATGGGTGCAGCTTCCATGTCAGAAATAAAATGTGTTTGGCACCGCATTCAGATGCATCCACCCCCCTCCACCACCGATGCTCAGGAGCAGCAGTGTTTACCACCTACAAGATACGCAGCAGAAATTCACTGAAACTCCCTCTCCTCTGTCCTCTGGTGAGAAAAGACGTAGACAGAGGAACTTTGATTATCCAGCACTCGATTATCTGAATTTCGAATTATCCGGCAAGATCGCAAGGTCCCGATGCTTGGCCAAACTATTTGGTTATCCAGAATTCGATTCACCGAATGAAATACTCCCTGCCCGTGCCCTTCAGGTAATTGAGGTTCCTCTGTAAACAAAGCCTGTGCCTTGGGCCTGCTGGCAGCAATAAGAGATGGGTTAGTTCCACCTCCACTTACCAATGCTCTCCATTGTTCACCTCAGGTCAAATCAAAATATGGCTTTCCTTTGACTATTCTATTTTCCTAAGAATTTGTACTTAGGTACCTTTGTATTTAAGATGGTGCTGTAAGTGGCAACTTGTAAATTTTTCACTCATTTGAGTACATTTGACAATAAAGCTAATTATATACAGGCATCCCCCACTTTTTGAAAGTTCGCTTTACGCCACAAAGAAAGATCTATGTTAGTACCTGTTTTCGTGAATCCGAAGAGGATTTCCGCCTTTATGATAAAAGGTGAAATTTTTCCCATATAAATGAATGCTTCTTCGCTTTACATCATTTTGGCTTACAAAGCGTTTCATAGGAACGCTGTACTTTTGTTGTCAGCTCTTGACCAAGCCTTTGTTTTCACATCTTCCACACTGAGATTCTGAACTTCCTTTCAAGATTACGGCCACCTATCGTTCTAGATTTCTGAAGCAGAGGATATCTGCAAAGTAAAATAGCCACTTGACAGGAGGTCAAATTGGTAAAAACAATGACTGCAGATGCTGAAAATCAAATACTGGATTAGTGGTGCTGGAAGAGCACAGCAGTTCAGGCAGCATCCAACGAGCAGCGAAATCAACGTTTCGGGCAAAAGTCCTTCATCAGGAATAAAGGCAGTGAGCCTGCTTCAGGCTCACTGCCTTTATTCCTGATGAAGGGCTTTTGCCCGAAACGTTGATTTCGCTGCTCGTTGGATGCTGCCTGAACTGCTGTGCTCTTCCAGCACCACTAATCCAGTAGGAGGTCAAATTGGACTTCTTTAGTTTTCAGAAGGTTTGAATTGGCTGTAGTCTAGCTACACTGTCCTTTCTCTCTTGCGAAAGAATAAAAGTTCCAATTATTCATTTGTCAGCCACCCAACCAATGTTTTGTCCCAGTTAATTGAGCTGGTGACTCATATTGTCTTTAGCTGGTGTCAAATCTAAGGCAAGTTTTATAATGGACTGCTTATATTTTGACAATCTCCTTCTAAGTGGTCTGTGGGCTGTTTTCCTTGATCTTTGTAATTCAAGCTGAACATACTTCATCCGTAAATCTACGATGCTCTGAATCAGTATCAAATAATTTCCTTGTAACCCACAACAATAACACTTTCAATCATCAAAGGCCATTTTTAACAAGTTCCAGTGCTGTCATTAATTTCCTTATAATAGAAGTTCATTACAGTTGGAACTAGGGGAAGCTAAAATCAGGGATATATTTACTCTTAACCCACACAATGCCAGAGACTCATAGACATTTACAGCACTGAAGGATGTCATTCAGCTAATCATCTCTGTGCTGGGCGACTAAAATCTGATACACTACTTCCATTTCAGATGTTCGGCCCATAGCCCTGGAGGCTATGTCCATGCAAGTGAATATCGAAACAATATCCTGTAGGGTTCTGGGCCAACATGCCTTCAGGCAGAGGGTTGCAGACCGCCAAACATTGTCTGAATGAAAATAAAAATCTCTCAACACTCCTCTAACTTCAAAGTGCAGCTCTCTGCACTCGGAGTGACCCTTTTCTGAGGAGAGAAGACCATCCTCCGAATTGTCTTATTGAGGCTATCGGATGTTGGTCGACAGTTTGCATCAAATAAGCTGCTCTGCTATCTAGTCAAGTTAATTGAGGACATGTGTCTTTTTGCCTGGAGTTGCCATTCTTGTTTGTATGTCTCTAGCTGTCTTTTCACAACTCGTGACATGCTCCATCTTTCCATTCATCTCTGCGTCCTCCGTGCATGTCAGTGCTACAGAGTTCCCTGTTATCTCCACAGAATGAATCATCCACTTCTGATCATTGAGCTCTGTGCTCGCGACATCCATGAATTTCCGAGTGTAAAAGGGGCAAGCTGTTCAGCTTGGAATTCTGCGGTTTTGCCAGTGGGTCTGCGAGCAATCTTTACTTTGTCACATGTTAAGTCATTTACTACTAACGCTGCCTGCTGGGCTCACTGTCACAAGGCTAATTCTGTATTTGCTTCCAATTAGGTTAACCACGTTTCTCTGAGACTGATGACTGCACAGAATTAAACCGTCAGCTTCATGTCAATTCGTAGCAAATTGTAAGTATCTTGGTGCTGTGAACTTTCCCCTCCTGCTATGCAGTGGTTTGAAGTTGCCCAAAACTAAGCCGTTAACTTTCTCAGGGAACAAATCTTCAAACTTGCTCGAAACCAGATCTGAATCTGGCATCTCCCACCTTTTCCACATCACTAGCACTGATTTGACACGATTTTAGATAAGGAGGTATATAGACCCGCACACTGTTTTGTCACAAACACAGGAAATGCTGGAGAAGCTCAGCAGGTCGGTAAGAATATAGCAACATGAGACACAGGAGACAGAAGTAGGCCATTCAGCCCATCAGGTGTGCTCTCATTTAATGAAATGATGGCTGATCTGATAATCTTCAACTCCACTTCCCCCATAATCTTTGATTCTATTACTGACTAAAATCAAGAGTCTGTCTCAACCTTGACGATACTTAATAAGCAAACCTCAACAGTGCTCTGCAGTAAAGAATTCCACAAATGCACTACATATTTGTCTTCATATTCATCTTAAATGTATGACCCATTATTCTGAGATGATGTCCTCTCGTCTGAGACCGTCCAACAAAGGGAAACAAACCCTTTACCTTGTCAAGTGCCCAATAAACCACGTTTCAAAAAATGTTCACATCACATTCTTCTATATTCCAGTGAGAACAAGCTCAACTTACTCAACATCTCCTCATAAGACAGTACCAACATACCTGGGAACATTTTGGGACTGCCTTCAATGCCAGTATATATTTCCTTGGATAAGGGGCCAAAGCTGGTCACAATATTTCACATTTAGTGCCTTGGATAGTTTTAACGATGCATCCCTACCTTTTTATTCCATTCCTTTGGGTGGCACGGTAGGTCAGTGGTTAGCACTGCTGCCTCACCGTGCCAGGGACCTGGGTTGAATTCCCACCTTGGGCAACTCCTGTGGGGAGTTTGCACGTTTCCCCCCGTGTCTGTATGGGTTTCCTCCGGGTGCTCCGGTTTCCTCCCACAGTCCAAAGATGTGCATGTCAGGTGAATTGGCCATGCTAAATTGCCGTGGAGATAGGTGCATTAGTTAGGGGGAACGTGTCTGGGTGGGTTACTCTTCAGAGGGTTGGGATGGGCCAATGGGCCTGTTTCCCCACTGTAGGGAATCTAATCTAATCCTTTGAAAATAAAGGCCAACACTCCTTTTGACTCCTCTACTATCTACTGAACTTTAACGTTAACATATTGTGGAATCCCAAATTTTCATGTTCTGTAGCTGTCTGCAGTCTTTCTCCATTTAAATAATATTCAGCTCCTCTATTCTTCCTTCCAAAGTGCACAGCCTCTCATTTTCCACATTACATTAGTCAAGTTTTTGCCTACTCACTTAACCAGTCTATATTCCTCTGCAGACTCTTTGTCCCATCCTCGCCACTTGCTTTCCCATCTATTTTTGTGTCATCTGCCCTGGCAGCATCTGGGGAGAGATAAGCAGAGTTAATGTTTTGAATCCTGTGTGACTGTTCTTCAAAATAAGTGGCATTATGGCTCGGTGGTTAGCACTGCTGCCTCACATGCCCAGGGACCTGGGTTTGATTCCACCTTCAGGTGTCTGTGAAGTTTGCACATTCACCCTGTGTCTGTGTGGGTCTTCTCTGGGCTGGTCTGGTTTCTTCTTACAGTCCAAAGATACGCAGGTCAGGTGGATTGGCCATGCTAAATTGCCCAGTGTGCGCAGGCTAGGTGGACTAGCCATGATAGGTGCATCATTACAGGGATGGGGTGGGTTGGAGTGGAATGCCACCTAGAGGGTTGGTGTGGGCTTGATGGGCTGAAGGGCCTGCTTCCACACTGGAGCGTGAAAGTGCCTTCTGCTGAAGTAGAGTCTGACTGGGCTCTAAATTGTATTTTCGGTTCTCTTTCCCCAGCTGCTGACAGACTTGCTGACTTTCTCCAGCAATTTCTGTTCCTGTTGCAGATTTCCAGTGTCCACTTTTGCCTTGCTTTGACAGTCTGAGGCTGATTTGAACAGCGAGCTGTAGGCAGTGTGCAAACGCATTCATCAACCCAGGTTTCAAGCTCAGGGGTAATTGAATTCCTGGCCTCCAGTCCAGTGCCGGTATGTCCACATCATGTTTGCTCTGCGAGAGCCTTTCTGTTAGACCCTCACACACACTAGGCCCCTAAAGAAAATGCACGCACTTTGAAGATATGGATGGCAGCACACTTCACAATCCTCAAGTCTAGCTCAGAGATCAAGCAGTTGAGTCAAGATCTTGAAGAGTAGGAACAAAAGCCTCACCAGTGCTGTAATGATATTTTAATGTTTGATGTTTTTAACACGAACTGTAAACATAATGTCAATCAATATTTATTGAATGTGGTGGTAACATCCCCAGGTAGAACATAAATACTGAACCAATATTTTTCTCACGTTGAGAGGACCAAAACTTGGAACAACTTCTGATCGTTTCTTTTCAGAGTACGATAAAAACACTGAAGTATTACGCTGAGTGAAGGCAATTAAATCTACCAGATGTGGGACAGGAAAGCTCTTATTGATACAGTCTGACTGCTGGTGGGAGGTAACGGCATTGAAATGATTGACCTATCACTAATTAGCAGTGATTTATTTTGAAATTCAGTCAGCATTGTGATGTAGGCAAAAAAACAAAACAAACGAGCCATTACAGTGTAAAAAAACTGCAGATCTGAGGAATGATTCATGGTATGGTTAGGTGAAGGAGCAACAGCCCACACATTTTGGGAATTCCTGACTATTCTTCGAAGGGGCTTCTTCCAGTGTCCAGCTAAACAGATGTAGCTTGCCTCAGCAATTCACTTTGATGAGGGCAATTCTGACAATGCAGCACTTCCCTCTTATTGCGATGGATTGAGACTGGAGACTCTGAGCTTGATACCTCCTGTCACGCTGAAAACCACACCATTTAGCCTCAGAGGAGAAGATACTATTAACTCAACCAAGAAGAGAGAGATGACTGGTTCCCATTTGCTGACCGATCATGAGGAGCTGGTGTATGTCATCCAGCCCCTACACTATCATTCAATAAGGTCATGCTTGGTCTGATTGTATCCTTAGCTCCACTGTCCTACCTCCTTCCTCCCCAGAATAGTTGACTCCCTGTCAATCAAAGGCAACAGCTCATTTGCCATTAGCCCTGGGTCTCTGTCTGGATGGATTGAGAATTAACTGAGAATAAACAGGGGCTCAGCATCAATTATTGGTTGAAGAGGAGGTTTTCAGTGTAGCACACTCACTGGGATGGCTCAGAACATTGAGTGACAAAGACCAGGCATCCTGAATGCTGCTTATTTTTAACTATCTTTGCCCTTCATAAATTTATGCATCTCAATCTCTTCCACTCCAAGGAAATGAGCTGAGCCTGTCTGACCTCTCTTCATAACGAAAACCCATCGAGTGTGCTCCGCTGCAGCAGCTTCCATGCACTGAGGGTTATAGCACAAACCAGATGGGGTCGTACAGTAATCAGGGACACATCAGGTCGAGTGAATAATGTATCTGTCAGCTTCGCCCTTTTTGATCCCAAGAATAATTTGTGGCAGTGATTTTGAGGCCTTGATCGCTGGAATGGCAGGCTTTCCAGAGGCGTTCCGTCAGTGATAAAATGCAGCCCGGGAGGCCACACATACAGCCCGGTGGATCAGCGGAATACAGTGAATAAATATACACAATGCTAAGTACAGGATGCTGATGGAATACTGCAGGTGCTCACTGAAGGGTACATTGCATTTCTGAGTGGCAGATCTGATTGTATCCTACTGTGTTTCTATATCTGAGAACAGCTGTTTCTGACAGAAGTCTGTACACACAATACATTAATAAAGTGGATTTTATTTTTGAAGCTAATCTCATGCAATGAGGTTCAAAATAAAACAATAAAAATCTGTTGTACTCCGCAGCTCCGAAAATGAGGAGCAATTATGTCTCGCAGAAACCTTGCAGTCAAACCGACACCATTTTTCTCCCACATTTATTTCTATCGGTTTTTCTAATCTTTTTCCTTCTTTTGGAGCAGTTGTTGTCGATGGGCTTAGCAGAGAAATTGGTCAGGAGGCTGTGAGTGAGGCTGACTCATGACAGCTCTGAGTTATGACTGAATGAGTGAGGAGGCATTAGGTGTGTTTTAGGCCTCTGCCTCTATTTTAATTCCCCTTCCCACTCCCTTTCCAACATGACCAGCTTTGGCCTCCTCCATTGCCACAATGAACCAAACTGCAACTTGGAGGAACAATACCTCAACTTCCACCTGGGCATCCTCCAGCCCGGAGGACTCAACAATGAGTTCTTCAGTTTCAAATAACCGCCCTTCCCAGCCCCTCCCCCTCCCTTCCACTCCTCCCTCTCACCAACCGGATTCATTCCTCCCATTGACCAACCAGGTCGTATCCTCTACCTGTCTTCACTTATCACCACTTCACCACCTTGCCGCCCCCCCCCCCCCCTCCCCCCACCCCCCACCTTTATCTGGCTCCCCCCACACCCACCCTCAACCCTGAAGAAGGGTTACACCCGAAATGTCGACTTCCCCACCTCCTGATGCTGCCTGGCTTGCTGGGTTCTTCCAGCCTCCTGCCTGTCCACTTTGGATTCCAGCATCTGCAGGTTTTTTTTGTCTCTGCCTCTTTATCTTCAGGTTGTGGGTTCATATCCACTCCATGTAATTCAGGAAGATAATTGACTGTAAACCAGGCCTACATTCCTGGGGTGGGTGCAGAGCAAGTATGCAGTACATTCCAAGCTGCCATTCTGTGTGAGTAAAGAGGGATGATGTTGTGTAATGCAGGCTACACTGGATCTTTAGGGGCACCGTTATTGAATCATCAAACTGAGCATCTGCGTGCTCTCTCAGGTCGATGTTACAGACCCTAGGTCGCTCCAATAAAAGCAGTGGAGATTCATCACACGGCCTGGCTCAAACCTACCCCTCAAATCAAGAAGAAGGATTGGAAAGATTGATCTCACAAGAAACCCAGATGTTGTTGGTAAGATCTTGCTGGGTGCTAACTTTCACACAATATAACAGTGACCTCTCATCTCATCAAAGCATCTGACATTCTGCAGGGGTTTGACAGGATCTACATTGTAAGGATGTTACCCTGGCTGGGGAATTGAAGGTAGATCTCAGGTCAGAGAACCTTGGGTTGGGATGAAGAGAAATTTCATCAACTAAAGTTTTTAGCATCTTTGGAATTGCCTACCTTGTACGGTTATGAGTGCTGCGCTGTTGATTACAGAGGAACCTCGATTATCTGAAGGACACAGACTGGGAGTATTTTGTTCGTTTATTCCAGTACCCGATAACATAGTTAGCCAAGCCTCTTGTTCGGATAATCCGCAATCCAGTTAATCGAATGCCGGATAGTCAAGGTTCCTCTGTATATTTAAGACCGAGATGAGCAGGTTTTTGGTCTGTCAGGGAGTCACGGGCGGACAGAGAGCAGGCCAGAAAGGGGAGTTGAATTCATTTCTTTGATGGAGATGGATTTAAGACCCAGGGCTAAAGGGATCGAATAATATGGGGGGAAAAGGAGGCACAGGCTATTGATCATCTATGATCACATTGAATGGCGGACCAGGCTCAAGGGGCCGGGTGGCCTGCTCCTATTTTGAATATCTGGGCTATCCGCTGGCCCGGACTCTGCAGCCATTAGTTCCACTCCCTCACCAAGCGAGACTCAATATTTCCTCCCTCCTCAGACAGAGCATTGACACTTATTGTTTAACTACATCTTTCCTTTTATATTAATGATCCACTGAAAGAGGTGTTTGAACAATCATTTCAATTCATAACACTTCACACAACACTTTATACATTAAGAAAGGGGGAAATCTTGGTTATGACAATAGCCACTTGAAGTTTGATCTTAATTTATCCCTCATTCCTGATATCATTTTAATGTACTAGGTCTCCCGAGGACCTCCATTATTTATAGTTTATCCCCATTTAGAAAGTACTCTGGTTCTTCCTTATTATGTCCAAATTGGATGCCCCCACATAAACTGGCTGTAGAAATGAGGCACTTTTACAAGACGACAGGTCACACCCGAACAGAGCTCCAGATTGAGTTCCTTGTGGGCTCTTTCACCAGTGCTTTTGCAAGAATGTTTTTTTAGATTAGATTCCCTACAGTGTGGAAACAGGCCCTTCAGCTCAACCAGTCCACACCGACTCTCCGAAGAGTAACCCATCCATTTCCCTCTGACTAATGCACCTAACACTACGGGCAATTTAGCATGGCCAATTCACCTAACCTGCACATCTTTGGACTGTGGGAGGAAACCAACAGACACAGGGAGAATGTGCAAACTCCACACAGACAGTTGCCCATGGCTGGTATCGAACCTGGGACCCTGGTGCTGTGAGACAGCAGTGCTAACCACTGAGCCATTGTGCCGCCTGTACCAGGTTGCCACTATCAATAGAGAAGAACGCCAGAGTGTAGAAAATATTGGAGCCACAGAGAGCTCTGTTCAGAGCACGGGAGTTGTGAATGTTAAAAGGTAATGTTGGAGTAAAGAAGAACGTAATGAATTTGAAATTAGGTTTATTTTACATCTCTGTGAGTACACAATGTAATTAATAAAGTAGGGAGGATTGCAATCTGTGCCTGTAATGTGAAAATATGATGTTGTGGCTATAACACAGATCTGGCTCAATCAGTAAAGGAATCCAGGTGTTAGAGAGAAAAAGCAGGAAAGGATTATCAGATTAGCCATGATCTTATTGAAAGGCGGAGCAGATGTGATAGCCAAATAAGTCTTTACTACCAGGACTACCAACATGCCAAACAGCGGAAGCCAAAAAGTAACAGAGCTAAGTAATCCCACAACTAATGGAGCAGATCTAAGCTCTACTGTTCTGCCAAATCCAGTTGTGAATGGTGGTGGACAATTTAAAAACTCAGTGGGGGAGGAGGCTTCACAAATAGCCCCATTAGGGCAGTCCAGACATTAGTGCGAAACATTTGCTGCCATCATCAGCCAGAATTGTCAAAGGGATGATCCTTCTTGGCCTCCTCCAGTGGTCCCCAGCATCTCATATACCAGTCTCCTGCCAATTTGATGCACTCTGCATGTATAACGAAATAGATAAGGCAAAAGCTACGGGCTATGACAACATTCCAGCTATAGTACTGAAGGCTTGTGATCCAGAGTTTGCCATGCCCCTAGCTGAGCTGTTCCAGTACAGTTACAACACTGGCATTGACTTGATAATTGTGGCAAATTGCCCAGGTACATCCTGTACAAAAAAAACCAGGACAAATCCAACTTGACCAACTACCGCCCCATCAGCCCACACCCGGTCATCAGTAAAGTAAGGGAACATGTTATCAACAGTGCTATCAAGCAGCACCTGCTCAGCAATAACCTGCTCAGTGATGCCCAGTTTGGGTTCAGCCAGGGCCACTCAGCTCCTGACCTCACTACAGTCTTGGTTCAAACAAAAAAGCTGAATTCCAGAAATGAAGTGAGAGTGACATTTAGCTGCATTCAACCGAGTGTGGTTGAATTAACAAGTCCGAGCAAAACTGGAATCAATGAGTTTTAGGGGCAAACTCTTTGCTGCTTGGTGTCATATCTGGCTCATAGGAAGTTGGTCGTGGTTGTTGCAGTTCAGTCAAGTCAGCTCCAGGACATCTCTGCAGGAGTTCCTCAGGATAGTGTCCTAGGCCCAACCATCTTCAGCTGCTTCATCAATGACCTTCCCTCCATCGCAATGTCGGAAGTGACAATTTTTGCCAATGATTGCACAATGCTCAGTACTATTTGTGACTCCTCAGATGTGGAAGCAGTCCATATTCAAATGGAACAAGAACTGGACAACATCCATGGTTGGACTAACAATTGGCAATTAGTATTCTCACCACCAGATTCTGGCCATCTCCAACAAAAAAAATCTAACTATTGCTCCTTGATCTTCAATGACATTGCTGTCACTGAATCCCTCACAATCAACATCCTGGAGGTTATCAGTGACCAAAAACTGAACTAGACTCATCACGTAAACACATTGGCTACAAGAGCAGGTCAGAAACCAGGAATATTGAAATGAACAACTCATTCCTGATCCCCCCCAAAGCTTGGCCACCATTTGCAAGGCACAACTGAGGAGTGTGATTGAATACCCCCCACTTGATGGGTGCAGTCCCAACAACACTCAAGAAGCTTGAAACCATCCAGGACAAAGCAGCCTGCTCCATTGGCACCCCATTCACAAACGTGCAGTCCCTCCACCATCAACACTCAGTAGCAGCAACATGTACCATCTAAAAGGTGCACTGCAAAAATTCATCATGGCTCCTCAGACAGCATCTTCCAAAGCCATGACCACTTCCACCGAGAAGGACAAGGGTAGCAGAGAAAGGGAACACCATCACCTTCAAGTTCCCTTCCAAGCCGCTCCCCATCCTGACTTGAAAATATCTGACCTTACTTTCAATGTCATTGGGACTTAAATCCTGGAATTTCTTCCCTAATGGGTCCATCTAGAGCAGAGTTTTGATGTTAGGGGATTTGCCATCATCGTTACCTAACCATGCTGTTGATGATTTAAAGCACTGTCCTGATAGTTTATTGAGAAACTGTAGTTTAGAGATGGTACATTAGTTAGTAGTCAAGAAAGGAAATATATAACCCATAACAGATGCTTCACTGATCCTGTATTCGTTCTGTAAAATGGAGACTTGGAGGCAGCACACTCCCATGTGTCTTGCATCTTTTCATTGTAGCCTTTGGTGACAGCTCAGTTTGATCTTCCCTTGGACTGATGTAAGAGAACTCCTGGTCTTCTGTCAAGAAGATACTAGCTAGGCATTGCCTCAAAATAAGGGGGAGCAGATTTAGGACTGAGTCGAGGAGGAACTTCTTCACCCAAAGGGTTGTGAATCTGTGGAATTCCCTGCCCAGGGAAGCTGTTGATGTTGTCTCGCTGAATGTCTTTAAGGCAAAGATAGATTTGTGAACAGTAAGGGAATTAAGTGTTACGGTGAGTGGGTGGGTAAGTGGAGCTGAGGCTACAACAAGATCAGCCATGATTTCATTGAATGGTGGAGCAGACTCAAGGGGCCAGATGACCTTCTCCTGCTCCTATGTTCTTATGTTCTCTTGCATTATGTTCTCCACACATTCAAAGAACAAAGAACAATACAGCACAGGAATAGGCCCTTCAGCCCTCCAAGCCTGCGCCAACACATTTTGCCCTTCCATACTAAGACTGTCTTCACTTATAGAGTCCGTATCCCTCTATTCCCTTCCTGTTCATGTCCCCGGTCTCTCCCCAGCTTTCCGTATTGATATATATTGTTTTGGGGGTTGGCTATCTCTGCTATGTCAATCATTTGTCTGACCCTCTCAGAGAATAACCAGAGCTATCTACTCACCACATTGTCCTCTTGCCTGCCCTCATCGGAAGGTTCAAGATTAGAGTGGTGCTGGAAATGCACAGCAGGTCAGGTAGCATCTGAGGAGCAGGAACATCGATGTTTCGGGTAGGAGTCCTACATCAGGAATGAGGCTGGAAGGCTCGGGGGTGGAGAGATAAATTGGAGGGGGTGTGGCTGGGGAGAAGGCAGCTAGGAGTGCAATAGGTGGATGGAGGTGGGGGTAAAGGTGATAGGTCAGAGAGGAGGGTGGAGCGGATAGGTGGGAATGAGGATTGACAGGTAGGACAGGTCATGAGGATGGTGTTGAGCTGGAAGGTTGGAACTGGGGTAAGTGGGGGGAGGGGAAATGAGGAAACTAGTGATGTCCACATTGATGTCCTGGGGTTGAAGGGTTCCGAGGGGGAAGATGAGGTGTTCTTCCTTCAGGTGTTGGGTGGTGAGGGAGCAGTGATGGAGGAGGCCCAGGACCTGCATGTCCTCGGCAGATTGGGAGGGGAGTTGAAATGTTGGGCCACAGGGCGGTGGAGTCGATTGGTTTGGGTGTCATGGAGGTGTTCCCTGAAGCGCTCTGCGAGAAGGCATCCAGACCAGGTAGTCATGGAGGGAACGGTCTTTGTGGAAAGCGGAAGATGTGGGGAGGGAAATATATCCTTGGTGGTGGGGTCTGTTTGGAGGTGGCGGAAATGTCGGCAGATGATTTGGTTTATGCGAAGGTTGGTAGGGTGGAAGGTGAGCACCACGGGTGTGCTGTCCTTGTTACGGTTGGAGGGGTGGGGTTTGAGGGCAGAGGTGCGGGATGTGGACGAGATGCTTTGGAGGGCATCTTCAACCACGTGGGAGGTCAAATTACGGTCTTTAAAGAAGGAAGCCATCTGGTGTGTTCTGTGGTGGAACTGGTCCTCCTGAGAGCAGATACTGCGGAGGTGGAGGAATTGGGAATACGGGATGGCAGTTTTGCAGGAGGTAGAGTGGGAAGAGGTGTAATCCAGGTAGCTGTGGGAGTCGGTGGGTTTGTAAAAAATGTCAGTGTTGAGTCTGTCATCATTGATGGAGATGGAGAGGTTCAGGAAGGGGAGGGAGGTGTCAGAGATGGTCCAGATGAATTTAAGGTCAGGGTAGAATGTGTTGGTGAAGTTGATGAATTGCTCAACCTCCTCGCGGGAGCATGAGGTGGTGCCGATGCAGTCATCAATGTAGTGGAGGAAGAGGTGGGGAGTGGTGCCAGTGTAATTATGGAAGATGGACTGTTCTATGTAGCCAACAAAGAGACAGGCATAGCTGGGGCCCATACAGTTGCTCAGAGCTACCCCTTTGGTCTGGAGGAAGTGGGAGGATTTGAAGGAGAAATTGTTAAGGGTGAGGACCAGTACGGCCAAACAGATGAGAGTGTCAGTGGAAGGGTACTGGTGGGGACATCGGGAGATGAAGAAATGAAGGGCTTGGAGGCCCTGGTCATGGAGGATGGAGGTGTAGAAGGATTGGATGTCCATGATGAAGATGAGCTGTTCGGGGCTGGAGAAATGGATGTCTTGGAGGAGGTGGAGGGTGTGGGTGGTGTGCCAAACGTATGTGGGGGTGTTCCTGGATTAGGAGGGATAGGACAGTATTGAGGTATGTGGAGATGAGTTCGGTGGGGCAGGAGCAGACTGAGACAATGGGTCGGCTGGGATGGTCAGGCTTGTGGATCTTGGGAAGGAGGTATACTCAATGCTCTGACCAAATGCCTTCTTCACTATCCTATCTATATGCGACTCTACTTTCAAGAAACTATGAACTTGCACTCCAAGGACTCTTTGTTCAGCAACACTCTCCAGGATCTTACCATTAAGTGTATAAGTCCTGCTTTGACTTGCCTTCCCACCTCATATTTATCTAAATTAAACTCCATCTGCCACTCCTCAGCCCATTGGCCCATCTGATCAAGATCCCGTTGTACTCTGAGGTGACCTTCTTCATTGTCCAGTGCACCTCTAATTTTGGTATCAATTGCAAACTTACTAACTATACCTCCATTAATCACATCCATATCATTTATATAAATGATGAAAAGCAGTGGATCCAGCACCGATCCTTGTGATACTGCACTGATCACATGCTTCCAGTCTGAAAAACAACCCTCCACCATGGCCCACTTTTGCCCTTCAAATTCCTTGTTTAAGTTCTTTCCTACTTTCCTTATATACTTCAAGAGCTTTATCAGTTCCCATCCTCCTAGACCTTGTGTATGCTTCCTTTTTCTTTTTGAACAAGGTTATAACATCCTTGGTCATCCTATGTTTACATAACATGCCATACCAATCCTTCATTCTCCTAGGAACGTGCCGCTCCTGAACTCTTATCAACTGCCATTTGAAAATACTCCCACATGTCTGATGTAGATTTATCCTCAAACAGCCACGTCCAATCAAAATTCCCCAGTTCCTGCCTAACATCGTTGCAATTTGCCTTCCTGCAATTTAACACCTTTGCCCAAGGAATATCTCTATCCATAAATATCTTAAAACACATGGTATTATGATCACGACTCCCGAAATGTTCCTCCACTGAAATTTCACTCACCTGTTTGGACTCATTTCCCAAAACCAGTTCCAGTGTAACCCCTTACCTGATTGGGCTGCCTACATACTGTGCCAAGAAACCTTCCTGAATGGCCCTTACAATTTCTGCCCCATCCAAGCACCTCGCAAGAAGTCGATCCCAGTCAAAGGGGAAGTTAAAATCACCCACATAACAACCCGACTGTTCTCGTATATTTCCAAAATCTGTCTTCGCATTGTCTCCTTCCTCAGGCTCTTGGGAGGCCTGTACTCATCTGATGATCATGCTCCTGACGCCAATGGGAGGTTGGATTGAAATTGGAAAACTCCCTGTTTAGTTAGGAACTGAAGGCTGAAGGAGGTCAGAAGGCCTTGACATGTAGTTAAGAACATTTCATAAAATTAATTCACAGGATCTGGGTATCACTGATTCGGCCAGCATTAATTGCACATCCCTAGTTGAGTTATTGTTGTGGATCTAGAGTCACATGTACACCAGGCTGGTTAAGGATGGCAGTTCTGCAGAAGTGTCACTGGACTCGGATTGTAACTTTACTTGGTGTCCATAGGTACTGCCATGCCTTCTCCAGCAATTCCTACTTCTGTTCCCTAGAACATTACCTGGATGTCTAAATTAATAGACTAGTGATAACATCACTAGACTATTATCTCCATTACATCACCTGAGGCCACATTGATCAACTTGTGGAAGGCTTCCCTGTGAGCTAATGGCCTTAAATGTGATGGCCATTCGTTCTTACACAGCGCAGATCTCAGTTATATCCATCTCCCCCAGGCAACATGCCTCTGTCTCCCTGTCTCAGTGATATCCATCTCCCCCAGGGGACATGGCTCTGTCCCCCAGCCTCAGTGATATCCATCTCCCCCAGGGGACATGGCTCTGTCTCCCAGACTCGATGATATCCATCTCTCCCCCAGGGGACATGGCTCTGTCCCCCAGCCTCAGTGATATCCATCTCCCCCAGGGGACATGGCTCTGTCCTCCAGCCTCAGTGATATCCACGGCCCCCAGGGAACATGGCTCTGTCTCCCAGACTCAATGATATCCATCTCTCCCCCAGGGGACATGGCTCTGTCTCCCAGACTCTGATATCCAGCTCTCCTCCAGGGGACATGGCTCTGTTTTCCCTCCTCAGTATACCCGACTCCCTCACGGGACATGTCAATTGTCAATCCTCCAGTCCCTCCCATAGGGCCCTCAATGCCTCGCATTGCCCTACAATGACAGTATAATTGAACAGTGAAAGTACAGGTTGCCAAATAGGTGGCACTTCATGTCAAGTTGCACTGGTCAATGTGTATCTGACGTCTGGTCTAATGCACAGTGGAAATCTCACCCTCTTGTCTCCAAAACTCAAGTTAAAAATCTCAATTTCAATATGCCGGTCATGTATCTGACACAATACTTGATACGTGTAATGATGGCTGTCCTATCAATTCCTGCTTTCTGTCAACCCCATTGCCATTTCTCTTCTTGAATCAGCGAAGAAAAAAATTTTCCCTTGTGAGTGTTGTGGCCTGATTTAGTTTGAGTTTCTCTCGGGGAATGTACACATTTCTATAAAGCTAAATGAGCTGGCAATCCATCTCACTTGGTGCTCTCATTAAATTTCATTCTGCTTCCCTGTAAGGTGCCAAGGTTGGGAGGGAGGCAAGAGCAGTGTTAACAAATTGGAACTTGTAGCGAATCAGGCGGCCAGAATCCTTCTGAAGTACAGCCTTCCCAGATCTGTCCAATTAAAGGAACCTCGTTGCTATAGCAAGGCTTCTGCAAATCATTTACCTTGTGAACGACCTCATCAGCCTTTCAGATGGAAATGAGCACCGTCTCCCATCCTGTGGAGTGCTTTAACTTCACAGATCGCAACCTTTTATTGCCAATCATTGGTTTTAAAGTTAAATTGCTTTTCAGTTCCAATATTCCCAGTTTGAAGGAGGGACTAGATTGGAATGTCGCTTATACAGGGATGCAGCCAGTTTACACGATGGTTCTGCTGGAATTCTGCCCCTCCTAATGCAGGCCTGATGGTATCCAGGTCATTCTGCTATAGTTCGCATTTCGTCAACACAAATTCGCTGTAATGTGATCGACGAACTGGGGACGCTGTTTCTAAAGCACAAACTTTTAAAGTGTATGTTGGCTGGAGCATTGCCAACACTTTAAACACTGCTTCTAAAGCGTGCTTTTTCTATAACACAAGAGCACAACCATCATGTTATGGAAGAAATGTACATTATAGAATCCATGCTGGTGTTAGCGTGGCACCTGCAAACTTTGGCAGAAGGGAGACTGAAACCTGGAGTCAGAGTCATACAGATCCTTTGGTCGAACTCATCCATGCTGACCAGATATCTTAAATTAATCTAGTCCCATTTGCCAGCACTTGGCCCATATCCCTCCAAACTCTTTCTATTCATTTACCCATCCAGATGCCTTTTAAATGCTGCAATTGTACCAGCCTCCGCCACTTCCTCTGGCAGCTCATTCCATACACGGACCACCCTCTGTGTCAAAACGTTACCCCTTAGGTCCATTTGAAAACTTTCCCCTCTCACCTTAAACCTATGCCCTCTAGTTTTGGACTCCCTTGCCCTGGGAAAATGACCTCATGATTTTATAAACCTCGATGAGGTCACCCCTTGGCCTCCAGGGAAAAAAGCCCCAACCTACTCAGCCGTTCCCATAACCCAAACCCGCCAGCCCCGGCAACAAGCTTGTAAATCTTTTCTGCCAACTTTTAAGTTTAAAAAACATCTATCCTATAGCAGGGCATTGAATGCAGTATTCTAAAAGTGGCCACAACCACAAAATGATGTGCCAACTTCTATACTCAGTGTTCTGACCAATGAAGGCAATCATGCTAAGTGCCTTCTTCATCACACTTTCTACATGTGACTCCACTTTTAAGGAACTTTGGACCTGCACCCCTAGGTCTCTTTGTTTGGCAACACCTTCCAGGACCCTACCAGTAACTGTATAAATTCTGCCTTGGATTGCCTGACCAAAATGCAACACCTCACATTTATCTAAATTAAACTCTTTCTGTCATTCCTTGGCTCATTGACCTATCTGATCAAGACCCTGTTGTACTCTGAGGTAACCATCTTCACTGTCCACTACACCAGCTATTTTGGTGTTACCTGCAAACTTACCAACCATACCTCCCATATTCACATCCAAATCATTTACATAAGTGATGGAAAGCAGTGGACCCAGCACTGATTCTTGTGACACTCAGCTGGTCACAGGCCTCCAGTCTGAAAAACAACCCTCTACCTTCACCTCCAGTCTCCTACCTTCAAGCCAGTTGACTAGCTTCCTCTGGATCCAATGTGATCCAACTTTACTAACCAGTCTACTGTGCCTTACAGTGCCAGTCACCTAGGTTTGATTCCATCCTCGGGTGACTGTCTGTGTGGAGTTTGCACATTCTCCCCGTGTCTGTGTGGGTTTCCTCAGGGTGCTCCAGTTTCCTTGCACAGTCCAAAGATGTGCGGGTTAGGTGGGTTAGCCATGGCAAAATTGTCCTTAGTGTCTGAGGATATGTAGGCTAGGTGGGTTAGCCATGGGAAATATGGGGTTACAGAGATTCTATGCAGAAACATGTTGAATGCTCTGCCCTCAGCAATGTTCTTTGTCACTTCTTCAAAAGATTCAATCGAGTTAATGAGATACAATTTCCCACACACAAAACCATGTTGACTATCCCTAATCAGCTTTGATTGACAAAGCTAGTTTATTGCATAGTACTTAATAGCTAGTTACATTGCAACAAAGTAACATGATAGTCTCTTGTGATAAATCAGACTGGCTACATTAATATACGGTACATGAAAAATAGAACTGGAACAATTCAAAGCTGAACTGAGAAGAGATAGACTGGTTAGCTCCTTCCAAGGACAGACCCCTATATCCTGATGAGCAGAGCCTATCTCGTAATGTCAGTTAACCATTTCAGGTTACTAGCCTCCTTACACAACACCTCATTTTAATCAGTCTACCATTGCTGGCCAGACTTTCAGCTGCCTGGATTCAAGGGCCTGGAGTTTTTTCCCAAGATAGTCTGCCTCCCTACACTTTCCTTCTTGAAGACCACTCTTCAAAGATTATCCTGATAACTCTTCCATGACTAAGTGTCAGGTTTTACCCGATTAGCCTCCTGTGAAGCCCCTTGGAGTGTTGTATGATGTTAAGGAATCCGTAGAATTACAAGCTGATAACGTCGTGAAGTGCAGCAATGGAATTTCTGCCCACTTCCAAAGAGCACAGAGGGAATGACTTCCATGCTGTGTCCATATGCAAATGACAGAGTTAGGACAGGACAGTCTTACTGCTGTCCTGGTGAGGTTGTGAAACCTACTTAGCAGCTGCTAGGAGGAACCCCCAATTCCCTATTCAACCAGCATTGCTTTGTACATCTAACTCCTTTCTGACCTCCTTTAAATTGCAGACAGCAAGCTCTCCACACTAACGTTCTTAAACAGGATGTTCAGGGCTTTTTTAGCTGGACTTCTAACTCCCATCTGTTCTTCCTGTTTGGATGGTGCTGCTTTTCCACAATACTAACATTCCTGTTGGCGTCAACACTAATTAAGAGCCAAAACCTGCTTCTGATGCCTGTTTTAGCAGATCAAGACTGACTGGCTTGTACAGACAGAACATCAAATGAGGACACACTGCTTTTTTTAATGAGTTGTGCACTGTTGGAGGACTATTAAGGATTGCAATGCCAAAAAGCACATGGAATATTTCCATATTGCAGCAAATACAGAATGTTCTTCACAGTAAATCTCCCCACGGAGATGACATTGTTGGATTCTATGATGTCCCTTTCAAGCTCCCCAGGAACTGAGGTCCATGGGAAATCTCCTAAAAGCTGTAATGAAGCTGTTGTAATGGATGGCATCCTTGAGTCGAGAGGAATCCTGTATTTTCGAGGGAGAGGGTGGCATAGTGGTAATGTCGCTTTATTAGTTAACCAGATGGCCACGCCAATGCTGTCGGAAATTGAAAGCTAGTTTCAGCAATGGATAACGATGACAATTTACAAGGATAGTAGTTAACACCCATGTAATTCACTAACGTCTGTTAGGGAAGGAAACTTGCCGTCATTACCTGGTCTGGCCTCAATGTGACTCCAGATCCACAGGTCGCCTCTTAGCAGTCCAGTGAAACAGCTGAGCAAGCCACTCTGATCGAGGGGAAGTTGGGATGGGTAATAAATTCTGGCTTTGTCAATAGTGCCCACCTTCTGGTTGCTGAATGGATGGAACTGGATTGAACTCACTACGAACTTCCTCATGAAGGGCTTTTGCCCAAAACGTCGATTTTCCTGCTCCCCTGATGCTGCCTGACCTGCTGTGCTTTTCCAGCACCACTCTAATCTAGACTCTGGTTTCCAGCATCTGCAGCCCTTGTTTTTACCTTCAAGCCTATCATAGGACATCATCATTTCCCTTGCAGCAGTCAGCAGTACCCTAAAACATCGACGAGAAAATTAAAAATCTAAACGCAATCTTGAGAGAAAAAGTGGCAGCAGCACTAATGACTGATCATCATCACGATACCAATAATTTTAAGATTAGATACTGTGTAATGAGATGTATTTCCTGCTGACACCATACAGAACTCATTATAGACTGCCCTAATGGAGAGTCAGGCCCTTAACAGATCCTCTGTACTGCAATATGATATAATGATTGTTTTGCATTCCACCCCACAAGTACTGGTGTTAGACCAGATCTTCAAAGTACTGAGCAAACCCAATACAAAAGAACTTTGTGTTCCACAGGGCTTTAAATTGAAAGGATTTCTTGGAATTACAATTCATGAAAAAAAACTTGTCATGGAGTGTTGTTCAAGAGAGGCATCAAAATGTGCTTCGCATCATCAGAAGTATTACAATGACAAAAGGATGTTTTTAAAAAGTCGAAATGATAAATGAGATGAGAAGGAGATGTAAGACTCAGTGGGGAGGAATCCGGCTGTTTGTCACATTTCAGCAACTTGCTATTTCCATCAAAAAGCACCTGGAATCTTGGATGCTGCCTGAACTGCTGTGCTCTTCCAGCACCACTCATCCAGAATCTGGTTTCCAGCATCTGCAGTCATTGTTTTTACCTGGAAATGGGGATGCAACAACAGGGAGGACACGAAACCGAATTTTGAGAGAGAGGATACCACTGGAGTAAGAAGTAGTAAGATATTAGGCAGGATTGGAATAAAAGAGAATGCAATACGATCTAAATTAGACTCACAATGCATAAATGGCATCTGGTAACGAAGTTTGGTGAGCTTCAGGCACAGATCATCAGTAGAACTGTGATGGTTTGGCAATAGTGGAGATCCAGCTCAAAAACTGCAGGACTGCGTAGTGAATATTACTTGGTCCAGGAGTTATTGAGCTGTAAAGAGTGGGAAAGAGGAGACAGCATTGATGGTAGAGAATGGGTAGTTGCAGAAAAAGGATTTCCTGACTGCATCAAGGATCTAATTAGTTAAATCCAAGAAAAAAATGGTACCGTTCCACCACTGGGTACATTCTATCGATCACCGACCAGTGGGAAAGTTACAGGGGAACAATTTGAGATGGAAAGTACAAAGGTACAAACACAAACAGTAGTCATATGGTGGACCTCAGGCCAGAATAGTAACAGTGTAAAGGCAGAAACAAAGAGGTTTCAACAGTGTGGAGGAGAAATGGTTTGGCCCATAGGTTTCTGGTCCTGATAAAGGAGGCTTCATTATTAGATCAGTATGAAACCATTTAAATAGAGGCATGGAGAATGAGGTTATGGTGAAATTTCATCAATAAAAAATATGTGGTTTCACCTTATTTGGAGCATTGTATTCAATTCTAGGTGCCACACTTTGGGAGGGAAAGAAAGATAATAATTAGAGAGTTCGCTGAAAAGATTCATGTGAATGGGTCCAAGTTTGAGTGAATGTAGTTTTTTGGATAGATGAGAGAAGCTTAGGCTCTTGTCCTTACAGAAGACACAGTTTTGATAGAGATTTTTAGTCATGAGATGTTTGGACAGAGTGAATAGAGAGATTCTGTTCCCATGGGTGAGATACTTGAGAGTGAGAGGACATTGATTACTTCAAAATACAAAGGCAACATGAAAAAAGCCTTTTTCCAGCAATGAATGACTAGAACGCACTGTCTGAGAGTCTGTGGAAGGAGCTTCAATGGTCACTTCCAAAACAGACTTGGATCATTATTGAATAGGAAAGAAATCACCAGGGTCTGGGACACGGTTGAATGTGGAGAAAGTGAGGACTGCAGATTCTGGAGTTCAGAGTCGAGAGTGTGGTGCTGGAAAAGCACAGCAGGTCAGGCAGCATCCGAGGAGCAGGAGAGTCAACGTTTTGGGCTCTTCATGATGAAGGGCTTCTGCCTGAAACTTCAATTCTCCTACTCCTCAGATGCTGCCTGACTGGCTGTGCTTTTCCAGCACCACATTCTCAAAAAGGTTGAATGCATCATATATTCTCCATACTTCCAAACCTTTAACATTCAAGATTAGAATGGCTGAACATGACAATGGGCAGTTTTGGTCTCTTTATTTAAGGTAGGTGGATATTCTTTGAGTGGCAAGCTGTTCTAGGAATGGAGCCTCATAGCACTTTATTAAAATCATAGAACTCTTACAGTGTGGAAGTAGGCCATTCGGCCCAACAGGTCCACACTGACCCTCTGAACAACATCCCACCCAGATTCACCCTACATTTCCTATGGCTAATCCACCTAACCTACACATCTCTGCACACAATGGACAATTTAGCATGGCCAAATCCACCTAACCTGTACATCTTTGGACTGTGGGAGGAAACTGGAGCACCCGGTGGAAACCTACACAGACACGGGGAGAATGTGCAAACTCCAAATAGACAGTCACCTGAGGCTGGAATTGAACCCGATCCCTGGTGCTGTGAGGCAGCAGTGCTAACCACTGAGGCACCGTGCTGCCACAAGTCTGGTAAGATGGGGCCTGAGTCAGTGAGGAGGGATGCTAGAGGGGTGGAACAGGTAATTGATGATGTGTTTGGTAAGAGGTGTTGCGAAATCTCATTGGGCCTTAGGGCAAGATCTTTCCAAAAACCTTGATGCAGCTTACACTTAGCCATACTAATGCAGGATTCTGCTTGATCAGTTGGCTCTGTGGTTAGCGGTGCTGCCTCACAGCGTCAGGCACCGGGGTCTGATTGCAGCCTCAGGTAACTGTCTGTGTGGAGTTTGTATGTTCTCCCCGTGTCTGTGAGGTTCCTCTGGGTGGCCTGGTTTCCTGTTTAAAGATGTGCAGGTTAGGATTGACAGTGGGAAATGCAGGGTTAGGGTAGGTCTGGGCGCGCTCGGTTAGGAGGGTTGGCATGGACTTGATGGGCCAAATGGCCCTCTTCCACACTGTAGTGATTCTATGTAGGGAGTCCAGAGTTAAGGGACATTGTTTAATATGAGGCCACAGTGAATTTCTTGTTTCTATATTTCTTGTCTTGAGTGGCCCTGGAGAAGGTTCAGAAAGGATTGACAATGATGATGTTGGAAACGGGATGTGATAATATTTAAGAGTACTGAACCACCTGGAGTTTTTATCTCTGGAAGAGAAGGCGGCAGAGATATTTAAAATTATGAAATGGTTTGATGGAGGGGGACATAGAGAAAATAGCTGTGGAGGCATTCAATGCTGGCAGCTGTAAACATAGAATAGTCACAAATGAATTCAACAAGAAGCTCAGCAGAAACCTCAGTATCTGGAGAGTAACTGGAATGCAGAATTTTTTTATCATAAGAAGCAACTGATTGAATAACATAGGTACATTTAAGGAGCAGTGAGACAAGTACAGGAGAAAGGAATAGAAGGATATGCTGGTAGAATTAAACAAAGTTGGATATGAAGGGACAGATATGGAGTTGGGTGAAATGGCCTGTTTCATTGCTAAAATAAAAGTAAATTCCTGCGGATGCTGGAATCTGAAACCAAAAGAGAAAATGCTGGAAAATCTCAGCAGGTCTGGCAGTATCTGTAAGGAGAGAAAAGAGCTGACGTTTCGAGTCTAACTGACCCTTTGTCAAAGCCAAAAAAAAGGGCAGAAATAGGGAGGTCTTTATACGAGGCTGAGAGAAGGTGAGCATAGCAATAAAGAGATGATAATGACAGTGCATAGAGGGTTTTATTGCTATGCTTGCAACATGCAAGTTATCTATTGAGGTTGCAGGGAGAACTGAAAATGTTACATTCTACACTACAATCCTTATACAATCTTGCCATTTACTGTACTTCACCTTTATACTGGACAAGAGTCAATTGTTGAAAACTGAATATATCTTTCATTTATGATGTATTCCAGTGGGAACATTGTTCCCATTTATTGAATTAACAACAATGTGAATTAGGGAATACAATGCACGCTAGTTAATGAGGATTTTGCTCATTTAAAAAAAAAACTGTATTTTTCAAATGTGGAATTCATTATTTCACTATCTGTGAATTAAAAGTATGTAGTTCACTTGCTGTTTCATTTTAATTTTAAATGAAGGAGCATGGAATCCTAATTAGATTTCTCTGCCTGAGACTGAAATTGAGAATGAATTCCAATGAGATATCTTGTAACACGGAGGCAATGATTGGCAGCTGGAATAAGCCAGGATCTGATCAGGCACTGCCACCAGGGAGATTGGTTTTGAACTTATCCCAACTGATTGCACCATCCCAGTTCAGAAGCACAAAACCCCTTGCAGAGTAGAGAGGTTTGTGGGTTAGCAAAGGGAATGGAGAGTGAATCTCATCAGATGACTTGTTCTGTTGGGCTAGGAAATAAAAGCCTGTTTCTAAAAAGCCTCTCTCTCTCTCTCTCTCTCTCTCCCATTGACATCTTCATTACTCGACGGAAGTGGGTACTGCAGAGGCTGGAGATCAGAGTGGTGCTGGAAAAGCACAGCAGGTCAGGCAGCAGCCGAGGAGCAGGAAAATCGACGTTTCGGGCAAAAGCCTTTCATCAGGAATGAGACTGGGAGCCTCCGGGGTGGAGAGATAAATGGGAGGGAGGTGGGGCTAGGCAGAAGGTAAGGTGAGAGTGCGATAGGTGGATGGAGGAAGGGGTAAAGGTGATAGGTCGGAGAGGAGGGTGGAGCAGATAGGTGGGAAGGAAGATTGACAGGTGGGACAGGTCATGAGGATGGCGCTGAGTTGGAAGGTTGGAACTGGGTAAGATGGGGGGGGGGGGAGGGGAAATGAGGAAACTGGTGAAGTCCACACTGATGCCCTGGGGTTGAAGTGTTCCGGGGCAGAAGATGAGGCGTTCTTCCGCCAGGCTTTGGGTAGTGAGGGATCCTTTCCCATTGCAGCATAGGTCTGGACCCTGAATGAGGGGTGTTTTAGTTTCACTTTTGACTTTGAAATCCTGTGAAGTCCTTGGAACAATGTTGTTGAGAAGGGAATGATAGATATCGTGAATTAGATTACCTCAGTAAACCTCGAACACCAGGCTGACCCATCACAAGTACGGTTTGTTTGTCTGCAGGTCTCACTGCAGTGCTAAGTACTTTCTTTTACCCTGGAAATGCTTTTTCACTTGCCATTGCCTTCAGTCAGAAGGACAAAAGCAACATCAACATGGAAACACCACCATCTCCAATGTTCCCTCCAATTTCACAACCCCAAACCCCCTTATGTGGACAGTATTCCTTCCCCATGGCTGATTCATAATCTTTCCCTAATCCCAATATGGAAGAACTCTCAGCACAAGCACTGAGGGAAATGGGGAAGGTGAACATTTTCACCCTGTTTCCACTGTTATGATCTCAGCTGATATTATTACCAAACAAGTCAGATCCCAGACAGGGACCTGGCCTAAGAGATCATATTTTAATTCATGTTGGTTTTGACAAAGAGGTCTTTCACTGAAACAAGTATGCAATGCTGCAAAGTTTGCTTCTTTTTGATTCATTCATGGGAGAAGAGCATCGCTGACTAGGCCAGCATTTACTGCCCATAAGACCATAAGATATAGGAGCAGACATTAGGCCATTCAGCCCATCAAATCTGCTCCACCATTCAATCATGGCTGGTAAGTTCATCAACCCCATTCTCCTGCTTTGTCCCTGTAATCCTTGATCCCCTTGAAATCTCTCTCAGTCTTAAATATACTAAATGACCTGGCCTCCACAGCCTTCTATGGCAATGATTTCCATAGATTCACCACTCTCTGGCTGAATCTCCATTTTAAAGTGTCTTCCCTTTACTCTAAGGCTATGTCCTCGGGTCCTAGTCTCTCCTACCAATTGAAGCATCTTCCCAACATCTACTCTGTCAAGGCCATTCAGTATTTTGTACGTTTCAATTAGATTCCATCTCATCCTTCTAAACTCCATCGAGTGGAAATCCAGAGTCCTCAAATGTTCCTTACTTTTCATTCCTGGGACCATTCTCATGAACCTCCTTTGAACCCACTCCACGGCCAGTACTTCGTGAGATATGGGGCCCAAAACTGGGCACAATATTCTGAATGTAGTCTGACCAGAGCCTTATAGAGCCTCAGAGGTACATCCCTGCTTTTATATCTAACTCCTCTCAATAAATGCTATCACTGCATTTGCCTTAACCACTGACTCAACCTGCAAGTTTATCTTGAGAGAATCCTGGACAAGAACGCCCAAGTCTCTTTGCACTTCTGAATTTTCTTCCTATTTAGAAAATAATCCATGTTTTTATTCTTCCACTCAAAGTGCATGACCTGACACTTTCCCACATTGTACTCCATCTGCCACTTCTTTGCCCACTCTTCTAGCCTGTCCAAATCCTTCTGCAGCCTCCCCAACTCCTCAATGCTACCTGTCCCTCTACCTATCTTTGGATCATTTGCAAATGTAGCCAGAATGCCCTCAGTTCCTTCATTGTCCATTCCTAATTGCCCAGGGAGTTGTCAAGAGTTTACCACATTGCTGTAAGGCTCGAGTCATAAGTAGGTCTGACTGGGTAAGGATGGCAGTTTCTGTCCCTAAAGGACTTTCACGAACCAGATGGGTTTTTTCAACAATTTCCAATGGATTAATGGTCATTATTAGACTCAATTCCAAATTTTTATTGAATCCGAATTCCACCATCTGCTGTGGTAAGATTTGAACCTAGAACATTGTAACCACCGAAAGAAATGTGGATGCTGTAAATCAGAAACAAAATCAGAAATTGTTTGAAAAGCTCAGCAGGTCTGGAAGCATCTATGGAGAGAAATCAGCGTTAATGTTTCAGGTCGAGTGACCCAATTTCTGAACTCTGAACTCCTCAGAACTGAGGTTCTGAGGAAAGGCCACTCGACTGAAATGTTAACACTGATTTCTCTCCACAGATGCTGCCAGACCTGCTGAATGTTTCCAGCAATTTCTGTTTTTGCCCCCAGAACATTATGCTGGATTAACAGTCTAGTGATAAAGACAACAACACTGAATTTTATTATAAAAGGAATGATGGTAAAATAGAATAATCCAAACTACCTACCTATAAACACAAATTCAAAGTATAATTAAACTCCAGTTAATCCCAAATTCTCCTTTATAAATAGAAAGAAAATAAACGGCTTTTGTATAGTGCACAAAATGCAGCCCTGGTATAGTTCCCAGCACACCACTTGTATAATGCTCACACCAGAGACTCTTGGTTGGTCTGGGGGACTTGTGACTGCAACCTTTGGAAATGCTGAAGCTACCATATGCACTGGAGCTTTACCGTACTCAGAGTTATGTATCCACATCATGGGGTCTTAACCCAACACTTCCAGGCTGAGGCTAATACTAACTTCTCATGCCAAGGAAATTTTATTCACTACATCTATCGTTCCCTCCTCTGGAGCACTACTCTACACAGCTATCTTTTCCAATGACTTCGCAGGACTGCACCACTTAAAGTCAAAAGTGAAATTAACAGTCTCTCTCTCTCAGCTTAAGTTTTTTATATATAAAAAAAGGAGACTCCAGAGCACTCCAACAAATCTTTGAGGTCCTAATATTTACCAGGCTGGATTTCCAAACAAATCAAAGTCCAACAACAATCCATAAGTGCATGAAATCCATTCACTCTACAGCCAGGCTTTGAGAGCAGTTTTAAAAGGAATCACCATAGTTACAAAAATATTTACACACCTATTATTAACTTTCAACATATCTAAAAACCCAGCAGTTACTAATTTAAAAACCAGCAACTCCAACTCACAACAAGTCAAATTAGAATAATGTAAATCCCACATTTTTACAACATACCAGGAGCGGTGCTATACCCATGTCTCTCCCAAGTTGCATTTCTATTGCTCCCACCAACAGATGGGCAGAAATGGAGCCAGTAAACACTACAGAGAAACCCATAAAATAAAATCTTAGCTCTTTGTTTAAGGATTCATTCCTCAGTGGGTTTGTTTTTTTTTCTGTATGTACATAGCATGTTAAACAATTGTGCTGCTGTGCAGTAAATGCCACACTCAGTCAGAAAAATAAAGTCAGGACTCTATTACAAACATACAGGAGAAACTCAAACTCCTATTTCTCTCTCTCTCTCTTTCTCAAAGTCTCTGTCTTCCTTTCTGTCATTGAAAGTCTCTCAAAGCTGCTCACTAAATCCCTAAACCTCTGTTTCGTTCGCCGATTCGGTCTCTCTCTCTCTCTCTCTCTCTGTCTGTTTGTCTGTCTCCACTTCCTTGCTGTAAGATCAGGCAGAACAAACAAGGTTTATTTATATCAAAACTCTCCGAAAAAAAATCGTTGATCTAGGGGTATGATTCTCACTTTGTGTGTTTGGCTAGGTGGATGTGTGAGAGATCCCGGGTTCAACTCGCGGGCGAGCCAGTGTTTCTTGTGGGCGGCACGGTGGCACAGTGGTTAGCACTGCTGCCTCTCAGTGCCAGAGACCTGGGTTCAGTCCCCACCTCAGGCAACTGTCTGTGTGGAGTTTGCACATTCTTCCTGTGTCTGCGCAGGTTTCCTCTGGGCGCTCCGGTTTCCCACCACAGTAAAAATGTGCAGGTTAGGTGAATTGGCCAGGCTAAATTGCCCGTAGTAGTAGATGTAAGGGAATGGGTCTTGGTGGGGTTGCTCTTTGGAGTGTTGGTATGGACTTGTTGGGCCAAGGGGCCTGTTTCCACACTGTAGGGAATCTAACACTGGCTTGAAAATATTCTAATATTATCCACCTGGCTCTCTCAGTCTTGGCAATTTCTTCTGAAATGCATATCCTATCAGTTCTCACAGGCAAGTAGACTATTAACAAAGCTACAGAAGTGAATAAAAGAGAAAAATGCTCAAACTTCTGAACTACAGTAACTTCATCTCTAGTCACTCTATTAACATAATTCTTTGCACCATGCTCTCTGGAGTCTGCATTGTCCTCCAGCTGTCTGCAGCCTTTGAAATGGTTGACTATGGATGTTGGTGAATCCTCTTCTGGAGTGCTGTGTGCAGTTCTGGTCACATTGTTACAGGAAGAATATTATTAAACTGGAGAGGCTTCAGAAAAGACATTACCAGAATGTTGCCAGGAATGGAGGGCCTGAATTATAAAAAGGCTGGGATTCTTTTCGTTGGAGTGTACAAGGTTGAGGGGTGACCTTATTGAGGTTTACAAAGTCATCTTTTTCCACGGTGGGGGAGTTCAAAACTGGGGGGCATTTGTTAAGGCGATATCATTGAAAAGCGCAGCGCTGGTTTCTTCCATGTATGTGCTGACGCCTGCAGATTAATGAATATTCAGCAGAATGAATAATGTTGGGGAGTTGTAGTAATGTTGGTGTCATACTATGTTTATGGGGTGACATTGTGGGTCAGTGGCTAGCACTGCTGCCTCACAGTGGCAGAGACCTGGATACGATACCACCCTTGGGAGTGAGTCTGTATGCAGTTTGCACATTGTCCCTGTGTCTGCATGGTTTTACTCTGTGTGCTCAGGTTTCCTCCCACAGTACAAGGATATGCAGGTTCAGTGGATTGGGCATGGGAAATTGTCCATTGTGTTCGGGGATATGTACTTTAGAGGGATAAGCTATGGGAAATATATAGTAGTGGGGGTGGGTGTGAGTCAAAGCTCCTCAGAGGGTCAGTATAGACTTGCTGAGCCAAATAGTCTGCTTCCACACTGCACGGGTTCTGTGAGTCAATGCAGGGTTCAGTGACCTCAGTTGGTTGGTTTGCAGAGTGATGCCAGCATTGGGGGTTTCAATTCCTGCATTGGCTGAGGTTACCATGGAGGACTCTCCTCTCACCTGAGGCATGGTGACCCTCAGGTTAAACCTTCACCAGTTATCTCTATCTCCTGGGAGAACAGCACCATGGCTACCTCATCTGTCAGCGATGAGTGAACTGGAAGGGAAAAGAAGCTTTACCAGCATGTTGAGAGAATATGCGCATGTATTAAGCTGCAAATAAAAAGATCTTGCAGAAAGCACCATTTTGGTAGATTAGAAATTCAGTCCCGTGCACACGATACAACTGGCTGGCAGTGTGGATGGTAATGGAAAATTATGGGGGATAAGGGGCATTGAATGCAGCAATTATACTGAACCTCACAGTCAAGAAGAAAAGGAGAAAGCTTTCCATGACTCACCCGGATGTGGAGTGGCACAGTGGTTAGCCCTGCTGTCTCACAACACCAGGAACCCAGGTTCGATCCCAGCCTCAGGTGAAATTTGAAGTTTCGCCCCTTGTCTGTGTGTGTCCCTTTTGGGTGATCCAGGTTCCTCCCAAAGATGTGCAGGTAGGTGGATTGGCTATGCTAAATTGCCCATTATGTGCAGGTAGGTGGGTTACCATGGGAAAATGTCGACTGATAGGGGTGGGTCAGGATTGTTTGAAAGGTTGGTTTGGACTCGATGGGCTGAGTGGCCTGCTTCCACACTCCGTTGGGATGTTGCATGGAGGCTGGGAAGCAGAGCCAGAGTCTGCGCTGCAGTGAGTACTGACTGGAAGCTGTAGGCACGGAGACAAATGCAGTCTGTTATGGACCAGGCCAGTCCCCCTCAAAAAGATCTGAAGTGGATGTTCCAGGTGTGATGCAGCTGGTCAAACCACTCCGCTTTAAGCAAAACAGAACTTATTTAAGCACAACAGATGAAACATGGACAAAGGAAAGCAGAATTTAGAATAACTTAATTATTGGAAAACCTAACCCAATGCAGAAACTAATACGAATTAACTGTTCCAATATAGCAACATTCTATAGACACATCCTTCAGCAAAAGCTAAATTCAATCACAGGTTCATATAGGCTGGAGGGAACAACATTCAAAGAGAGTTTTCAGAAGCAGTTCAGTGGAATTCTTTGCTGAAGCTTGCAACTCCCCTGGGCTCTCACATCTTGTGACTACAACAGCTAAAAACAAGCTCAAAGAAACCTAACTGGGAGAACTGGCCACCCCCCTCCCCCCTTTCCATTGTTAAACTAGACCCTTCAGCCCCTCTGCCTTTACAACCTCTCTTGAAAAAAAAACAAGGACAAAATAAACTTTTTAATTTGACAACGTCATCATAAGTCACAGGTGAAGGAGTGGAACAATAGCACAGGCTGATCCCAGACTGGTCCAGGTGATGGACAAACCACACCGGATCCCAGGATGGGCATAGAACCATAGAGTCATAGAGGTGTACAGCATGAAAACAGACCCTTTGGTCCAACCCGTCCATGCCAACCAGATATCCCAACCCAATCTAGTCCCACCTGCCAGCACCCGGCCCATATCCCTCCAAACCCTTCCTATTCATATACCCATCCAAATGCCTCTTAAATGTTGCAATTGTACCAGCCTCCACCATATCCTCTGGCAGCTCATTCCATACACGTACCACCCTCTGCATGAAAAAGTTGCCCCTTAGGTCTGTTTTCTATCTTTCCCCTCTCACCCTAAACCTATGCCTATTTGTCTATTTATCCTATCCATGCCCCTCATAATTTTGTAAACCTCTATAAGGTCACCCCTCAGCCTCCGACGCTCCAGGGAAAACAGCCCCAGCCTGTTCAGCCTCTCCCTGTAGCTCAAATCCTCCAATCCTGGCAACATCCTTGTAAATCTTTCCTGAACCCTTTCAAGTTTCACAACATCGTTCCGATAGGAAGGAGACCAGAATTGCATGCAATATTCCAACATTGGCCTAACCAATGTCCTTTACAGCCGCAACATGACCTCCCAACTTTTGTACTCAATACTCTGACAATAAAGGAAAGCATACCAAACGCCTTCTTCACTATCCTATCTACCTGCAACTCCACTTTCAAGGAGCTATGAACCTGCACTCCAAGGTCTCTTTGTTCAGCAACACTCCCTAGGACCTTACCATTAAGTGTATAAGTCCTGCTAAGATTTGCTTTCCCAAAATGCAGCACCTCGCATTTATCTGAATTAAACTCCATCTGCCACTTCTCAGCCCATTGGCCCATCTGGTCCAGAACCTGTTGTAATCTGAGGTAACCCTCTTTGCTGTCCACTACACCTCCAATTTTGGTGTCATTTGCAAACTTACCAACTGTACCTCTTATGCTCACATCCAAATCATTTATGTAAATGACAAAAAGTAGAGGACCCAGCACCCATCCTTGTGGCACTCCACTGGTCACAGGCCTCCAATCTGAAAAACAACCCTCCACCACCACCTATTGTGTGGAGGAAGTGTGGAGTGTTTGGTATGCTTTCCTTTATTGTCAGAGTATTGAGTACAAGAGTTGGGAGGTCATGTTATGGCTGTAAAGGACATTGGTTAGGCCACTGTTAGGCCTTCTACCTTCAAGCCAGTTCTTTATCCAAATGGCTAGTTCTCCCTTTATTCCATGAGATCTAACCTTGCTGATCAGTCTCCCATGGGGAACCTTGTCGAACGCCTTACTGAAGTCCATATAGATCACATCTACTGCTCTGCCTTCATCAATCCTCTTTGTTACGTCTTCAAAAACTCAATCAAGTTTGTGAGACATGATTTCCCATGCACAAAGCCTGTTGACTATCCCTAATCAGTCCTTGCCTTTCCAAATACATGTACATCCTGTCCCTCAGGATTCCCTCCAACAACTTGCCCACCACCGAGGTCAGGCTCACTGGTCTATAGTTCCCTGGCTTGTCTTTACTGCCCTTCTTAAACAGTGGCACCACGTTAGCCAACCTCCAGTGAGGTGCCGGAAGACTGGAGGTTCAGACATGAGAGTTTCCAGGTTGCAGAACAGTTTCAGGCTCCCACAACAAAGGGCCAAAGAACTACCACAAACATTCTAATTACACAACAGAATATTGATGTGAATGTGGCACCATATGAAGACTTATTAAGTCCATTCATTTCACATTTCAGCATGTCGAGAAATTTAACACAAGAAGGTATGAAATGTAATCAAAGGAGACACGGCTTCATTCATAATTAATGTCTACTGGCTGGCAGATGGGAGAACTGAAGGTGGGAAGAATTCACAAACAGATCTTTGAGATTCTGATGCGGTTTTGTCAAGCTTTTGTCAAGCCAGAGATGACTTGATGCCAGAAAGAGCACTACAAACTAATCACTGCAAATTAATTACTGCAAACTAATCACTAGGCAAGCCAAACTAAAAAAAAAACATGGTGTTTGCTTAAGGGGAACATAAGGTGCTATTGTTATGACGATGAGTCACAGCCGCAGAATATTCCAGGCATTTTTTTACTTTTAATTCTAAACTGTGTTTTTGAAAAGAAGACTCCTTCAGAGAACTCAGGCAAACCAACCAGCTGAGCTAACTTGCTCCTAACTGTGCTAACCGGCCTCCTAACTCAGCTAACAAACTCTCTGACTCAGCTTAATGACCGTCAAACTGAACTAACTGGTCTCCTAACCGAACTAACCAACTCCCTAACTGAGCTAACTAACCCTCTATCTGAGAAAAATATTCTTTTAACTGAGCTAACTGACTCTCTAGCTCAGCTAACAATGTCTCTAATTTTGCTCACTGACCCTCTAGTTGAGCTCACTGACCCTCTAACTGAGCTAACAGACCTTTTAACTGAACTAACCTACCCTCTAACTGAGATAACCGACCCCTACCAGATGACACCACCACAAAGTTCCCACCTTCTCGATCTCACCCATGTGATGGTCCTCAGGTGAAACCACCATCTCTCTCTAATGAGAGAGCAAACCTATGGTCCTCTGGTTCTATGATGACTTTGCTCTTTACGACAGAGACAAAGTAATTGCTGGTCTAAATTTAGTGACTTCAAAACTTCTGTGTGGGACTGATGGGAATGTAACACCTCGAGGGGTCAAAGAACCTTCAAGTAGACTTGTGACTACAAAGACAACAAGTCACCAATGACTCCTATACAGTAGCAAAAAACTCCCAACTGCAGACATTTTGATCTTTTTCCCTCCTTGAAGAATACTAAAGGACTGTAGTTTATACCCAGTCTCATCACAACTGGTGTGTACTAGTGGGATTGACTGTTCTCCTGAAGGTTGGTATTCCGTAACAAGTAACTGACCTCCCTAGTGCCTGTCCACCATCTTTTAGACACACATTTGGAATGTGATGGAATTATCCCCTGTTGCCTGGATGGGTGCAGCTCCAAAAACACTCAAGAAGCTTGACACCCACAGAAGGAAAAGATATTGACACCAGATGCACAAACATTGACCCCTTCTGCAACCATTGCTCAGTAAGGAGGAGGCAGGGGCCTAGTGGTATTAGCGGTAGACAATTAATCCAGAAACTCAGCTAAGGTTCTGGGGACCTGGGTTAGAATCGCACCACAAAAGATGATGAAATTTGAATTCTATATAAAATAATTTGGAATTATGAATCTATTGATGACCATGAAGCCATTGTCAAATGTCAAGGGAAAATCCTATCTGGCTTACTAATGTCTTTTTAGGAAAGAAACCTGTCATTCTTACCTTGGGCTACTTGTGACTCCAGACCCACAGCAATGTGATTGACTCTCAATTGCCCTCTGAAAAGGCCGAGCAAGCTAGTCAGTTTTACCAATAGTAACAAATCTCAAAGAAATGAAACCGTCTGGATCACCTGACATGGACTTAAGCACCCAGAAAAGGCAATGGCAGAAACAGCAATCCTGCAAAGTTCTCCTCACTAACATCTGGGGGCTATTGCCAAAACTGGGAGAGCTCGACATCAGCACTACTGACCGAGCTGATCAGGTCTTAAAGAATGTAACTGCTAAACTGGGCCTGCAGCAGGTGTGAGGGAACCGGCAACAAGGTAAAACATAGGTGAGCCCAGCCTGCAGATGCATCTGTCCATGACATTACCAGTAAGACTGACCACCACATAGTCCTCGTGGAGCCAAAGTTGGGGAGGTGATAGCCTAGTGGTACTATCACTGAGCTTATGATTCAGATAACAGGCTGAGGACTGGGCTTCAAACCCCATCATGGCAGGTGGTGGGATTTAAATTCAATGAATGGGAATGATGAGTTTAATGATGACCGTGAGTCAATTGTCTGAAAAACCCACCTGGTTCATTAATGTGCTTTAGGGAAGGAAACTGCCATCCTTACCTGGTCTGGCCTACATGTGACTCCAGACTCACAGCAATGAGGTTGACTTTTAACTGCCCTCCAGGCAATTATCAGGCTTACTGCCTTTATTCCTGATGAAGGGCTTTTGCCCGAAACGTCGATTTCGAAGCTACTTGGATGCTGCCTGAACTGCTGTGCTCTTCCAGCACCACTAATCCAGAAAATGGACAATAAATGCTGCCTAGTGATTGATGCCCTCATCCCATGAATGAGTAAAGACAAAAAAGTGCCAACTTCACAATGGGAATAACCTCCATTGTGTTGTGTGGCAGTATCACTGTGCTAAATGGGACATACTTCTAATGGGATCCAGCAACTCAAGAATGAGCCTCCTGGAGGTGTTGTGGGCTATCAACAGCAACAGAATCATATTCCAGCACAACCTGTAACCTCATGTCTCAGTTTATCCCTCACTCAACCATTACCACCAAGCCAGGGGATCAACCCTGGTTCAATGGAGAGTGCGGGATGGAATACCAGGAGCAGCACCATGCATACCTGAAGATGGGGGATCAACCTGGTGAATCCACAAGCACAGCTACTTGCATGTCAAACAGCATAAGCAGCAAGTGAGAGAAAGAGCTAAGCGATCCCAGAACCAACCAAACACATTTAAGCTCTGCAGTCCTTCCACATCCAGTTGTGAATGGTGGTGGAGAATTAAACAACTCACTGGAGGAAAAATCTCCAAAAATATCCCTGTTGTTAATGATGGTAGAGCCCAGCACATCAGTGCAAAATAAAAGGCTGAAAGATTCGCAGTAATCTTCAGGTAGAAGTGCCAAGTGTCTCATCTATCTTGGCCTCCTCCAGTGGTCCCAAGCATTACAGTTTTCAGCCAATTCATTCACTCCATCTTACATCAAGAAATGGTTGGAGGCACTGGATACTGCAAAAGCTATGGCCCTGACAATATTCTGGCAACAGGACTGAAGACTTGTTCTCCAGAATGTTCGATTCCCCAAGCCAAGCTATTCCAGTACAGTTACAACACTGGCATCTACCCGACAATGTGGAAAGTTGTCCAAGTATGTCCTGTACATGAAAAGCAGGACAAATCCAACCCAGCCAATTACTGCTCCATCAATCTCCTCTCAATCATCAGTAAAGTGTTGGAAGGTGTCAACAACAATGTTATCAAGCAGCAATAATCTGCTCGGTGACATCCAGGTTAGGTTCCACCAGGGCCACTCAGCTCCTGACCTCATTCCAGCCTTGGTTCAAGCCTGGACAAAAGAGCTAAATTCCTGAGGTGAGATGAGAGTGACAGCCCCTGACATCAAGGCTGCATTCGACCAGGTGTGGCATCAAGGAATCTTCACAAAACTGGAATCAATGGGTATTGGGTGCAAACCTCTGGTGATTGGAATCATATGTGGCACAAAGGAAGATGGTCCTGATTGCTGGAGGTCAGTCATCTCAGGTCCAGGACATCTCTGTCAGAGTTTCTCAGGATAATGTCTTAGGCCGACCCATTTTCAGCTGCTTCATCAATGACCTTCCCTCCATCATAAGGTTAAAAGTGGGGATTTTCACCAATGATTGCACAATGTTCAACATGATTCACAACTCCTCAGATATGAAGCAGTCCATGTTCAAACACAACAAGATCTGGACAATATCCAGGCATGGGGGCAAGCAACATTCACGCCACGCAAATGCCAGACTATGACCATCACCATTAAGAGACAATCTAACAACCACTTCTTGACATTCAATACCATCACTGAATCCCCCACCATCAACATTTTGTAGGTTATCATTGACCAGAAACTCAACTTGACTTGCCACATAAACACAATGGCTACAAGAGCAGGTCAGAGGCTAAGAATACTGTAGCAAGTGACTCACTTCTTGACTCTCCAAAACTTGTCCATCATCTGTACGGCACAAGTCAGGAGTCTGGTGGAATACCGCCCATTTGCCTGGAAGGGTGCAGCTCCAAAAACACTCAAGAAGCTTGACACCATCCAGGAAAAAGCAGCCCGCTTGATTGACAGCATGTCCACAAGCACATCTTCTCCCTCCATCGCAGAAGCGCAGTAGCAGCAGTGTGTACTGTCTACAAGATGCACTGCAGAAATTCACCAAAGATCCTCAGACAGCGCCTTCCAAACCCTCACCACTTCCACCTAGAAGGACAAGGGTAGCAGATACATGGGAACACCACCACCTTCAAGTTCCCCTTCAAGCCACACACCATCCTGAGTTGGAACCATATCTTCATTCCTTCGCTGTTGCTGGGTCAAAATCCTGGAATTCCCTCCCTAAGGGCATTTTGGGTCAACCCACAGTGGGTGAACTGCAGCGGTTCAAGAAGGCAATCCATTATCACCTTCTCAAGGACAACTAGGGACAGGCAATAAATGTTGGCCCATCCAGGGATGCCCACATCCCACAAATGAATAAAAAGAGAAGAAATACACAACAGAAATTTATGATAGATCCTTGGATGACAACTTCCAAACTTATAGCCATTACCATCGAGAAGGTGAAAGGTAGCAGATGCTATGGAATTTGGGAAAGTTTTTACTGTAATTAGCACATACAAATGAGCTTATGAGTCAGTACACTAAGGACACCAACAGCGTTGGAATGCCAACCAGCAAAAAACATTTGCCAAACTCAAGCAATGATTGATCTCATCAGGATTGCTGGAACATTATGATCCGTATCTACTTACTTTAGTAGCAGCTGAAGCATCTTCAACAGGATTGTGGTTGGGGGAGTGGGGGTGGGGGGGGCAGTTCTCTTTCAGGTGGAGAAAATTTGCTGTTTCCACATCACTTACTGAGATCGGATAATGTTGTACCACAATTGAGAAAGAATTATGATTTGATTTGTTTTGATTTATTGTTAGCACGTGTACTTAGGGACAGAGAAAAATTTTGATTTGCATATGTTGTACAGGCAGGTCATAGCACACAGAGTGCATTAGGGGTAATAGAACAGAGTGAGCAGTACAATGTTATGGCTGCAGTGAAGGTGCATAAAGAGCGAGCTCAAAATTAAATTTAAAATTTGAGAAATACATTCAGAAGTCTAATAACAACGGGAAAGAAGCTGATCTTGAATCTGTTAGTACGTGTGTTTAAGCTTTTGTCTCTTCTGCCTGATGGAAGAGGTTGGAAGAGATTATAACTGGGGTGGGAGAGGTCTTTGATCAGGTTGGCCAACTTTTCCAAAGCTATGAGGATTGTGGATGGAGTCATTGGATAGAGGGTTGCCTTGAGTGAAGGGATAGGGTTGTGTTCACAACTCTATTGCTGTACCAAGCCACGATGCATCTGGATAGAATGCTTTCTATGTTGGCGAGGGTCCTTATGGACTTGTTGAATTTCCTTAGCCTCCTGAGGAAGTAGAGGCATTGTTGTGTTATAACAATCACATGAACGCGTAAAGATTGTTTTTGGATCATATTTTAAGATAGAACTAACCACAATCCATTGATCACCCTTCAGAATATAAAAGAAATAGCTAAGTTGCCACCAAGAATTCAGTGAATTAGGCTGTGGCTAATTAGAGTGGTGCTGGAAAAGCACAGCAGGTCAGGCAGCATCCGAGGAGCAGGAAAATCGACGTTTTGGGCAGGAGCTCTTCATCAGGAATCCTGATAAAAGGCTCCTGCCCGAAACATCGATTCTCCTGCTCCTTGGATGCTGCCTGACCTGCTGTGCATTTCCAACACCACTCTAATCTTGAGTCTAATCTCCAGCATCTGCAGTCCCCACTTTCGCCTGAAGCTAATTAGGTATGATTCAACAACTGAATATGTACAAGAGTAGTACCAAATAAAAGCAGACACGCTGATCAGGAAAGCAGCAACACAAGAGAAATCCCAAAACCTTGACCAGCTAAAGAAAAGAAACTGCAAGGTATTTGAGAAGCACAAGAACATGATGAAGAACACGTCCAGATAAATAAATGCTGTGTGTAAGGTTGACTGAGCTATGCACTTAATAATTCCATACTGCAGCAGTAATTCAAACAGCGCAGAGGTCTCACAGTTATCAATGAATTGTTAGTCTTCAATGACAGAGTAGTAACATTAAAAGCTCTTAGGCTTGAAATTCTTAAGAGAATTAATCAGAATCATTTCGGCATTACAAAGCATGTTCAAGAGCACAACAATCAGTGTGGAATTGAATGAATTATTATCATGGGTATCTGAGAGAAAATACAGTAAGAAGCTTCGACTGTCCCCACACTCCAGCATCATTTTGAACAACCCAAAAAAAGGTCGAACATAAAGAGTCTATCTTTGCCCTCATGCACCTCTCTGTCACTGCTGCAAACTCAATACAAACATGATGCGTAATTACATTTTGTGAATGTAAACAGCAAGAGGAGAAAGAACTAGCATTACCGTCAACTTCTCCATCAAGGCCATTGGACCCATGATGGGAAGGTGCTGGTGTTTTAACTGGGCTGGACAAAGTCAGGAGTCTCATGACATCAGGATACAGTCCAACAGGTTAATTGAAAATCACAAGCTTTCAGAGTGCTGCTCCTTCATCAGATGAGTTTTGCAAGCTTGTGATATTTAAATAAACCTGTTGGACTATACTCTGGTGTTGTGAGACTTCTGTCTTTGACCATAGGAGTGTTTAGGAATGGATTTATTTGAGTTTAAAGGCAGACTCTTTGTTGCCCTCATAACCAATGACTCAAGGTGGGTTGAGGTAAGTGATCCATGAAGAATTGCAACAGATGATTTGATCAAATCCCTGAAGAAAATGTTCTCAGTGTATGGTGTTCCAGGCACTGCAGCCTCAAACAGCGGAGCACAGTTTTCAAATGAGCATGTTTATAGATTTGCACATAAATATGATTTAATTCATCTCACAACTTCACCACCCTATTCTCAGTCACATGGAGAAGCTGAATGAGGAGTTTGTATTATCAAACCATTATTAATAGGAAATGAGGATTTATATCTCACAGGATTAAGCTCCAGATCATCATCACAATTCTCACAGGGCTTTGAAAGAATGCGTGCATATACAGAGTTCTCAATAAAAAGCCCTTACAGGAAGTACCAGAGACTCAAGGAGCAGTTCTTTTGGAGTCTAAATAGATCCTATATATGTGACAAGATACTACCCAATTCTACTTCATCACCACCACTCTCAGCTCACTTACTGTCAATAACTTATCAAAGGGCTTACACACCATCCAGTGCTAGGTGAGCACAAAATTCCTCTAATTAAATACTGGAAAGAATGAAGCAATTTGCTATGGACCTCACTATAAACTCTGTTAAGTAGCTACTGACTCATTCCTGTCCATGGTAATATTCTGAGCCTCAACCAGCCAATTCACAACGTTGGTGCAGGCAGATCATTGTAAGCAAGGATGGACAGAACAAAAGATTTAGATGGACGCTTGCAGGTAACATTACTCAGGGCGTTCAAGAGAGACCAATATTAGCAAGATCAGCATTATTTGAGGTTAGAGAACCCATTCAACAGTCTAATAACGGTTGGGAAGAAACTGTTCCTGAACCTGTGTGTGTTCAGGCATCTGTATCTCCTGCCTGATGGAAGAGATTGTCAGAGATTATTACCAGGGTGCGAAGGGTCTTTGATGATGCTGGTAGCCCTTCTGTGGCAGCAAGCTGCGTAAATGGAGTCCATGGATGGAAGGTTGGCTCCCATGAGAACCAGGGCTGTGCACACCACCCTCTGTAGTTTCTTACGGTCAGAGCAGTTGCCATATTGGGCCGTTATGCACCAGGACAGAATGCTTTCAGTGGTGCATCTGTAGAAGTTGGTGCAGGTCCTTATGGACATACTGAATTTCCTGAGCTGCCTGAGGAAGAAGAGGCATTGTGGTGCCTTCTTGACCGTTGCTACTTTGTGGGAGGTCCAGCCCAGTTTGTCAGTTATCATCACTCTGAGGCTCTTGACAGTCTCCAACTTCTTGACCTCATTTCTGTTAATGGAGATGGGAGCGTATTCTCTTCCTTTCTTATTAAAGTCAATGATCAGTTCTTTACTTTTGCTGACATTGAGAGAGAGGTTGTTCTCATTGCACCATGTCACAAACCCACTATCTCTCTTTTGTATTTTGGCTTGTTGTTATTAGATATCCGTCCTACCAAGTTGGTGTCATCAGTGAACTTGTGGACAGCGTTTGTTTGGAATGCGGCAACACAGTTGTGGGTGCACAGGGAGTACAGTAGGGGACTCAGAATGCATTCTTTGGGGGCTCCAATGTTGAGTGTTATTGTGGAGGAGGTGCAGTTGTCTATCTTCACTGATTGCAGTTTGGAATCTGAGGATCCAATAGCTGAGGGCAGAGTGGAGACCAAGGCCATGGAGTTTTGAGATCATTCTGGAGGAGATGATGATGTTGAAGGCAGAGCTTTAGTCATGAACAGGAGTCTGATGTAAGTATCCTTGTTGTCCAGATTGTCTCCTTGTTAAGCAAAACTTTGATTATAAAACCTCATCTTTGTTCAATCCCTCTCCGTCTCTCCAATCTCCTGCAAATCCACAACCCTCTGAGATGCCTGCAAATTTACTCCTTCGATCCTTAATTTGATCATTCCATCATTGCTCATTGGGTCTTTAGATACTGAAGGCCCAAGGTCTGGAATTCCCACCCTAACCCCCTCTGCCTCACTTTCCTCCTTTAAGACACTCTTTAAAATCAAGCTTTGATCAAGATCTTACTTTTTTGTGAAGCACATTAAACATTTTATTGCATTAAAAATGTAATATATGTACAAGCTGTTGTCTTGCATATTTCCCTTTGGAGAATAGTATGGAGTGTCACAAGGGTAGTACGACTGAATAACAATCTGTTGAATGACATAATGAGTGCTACATTAATAGCTATCAAGTCTGTGATGATGAATCCTGATTTTTGTAAGCATCCTTTGTGTTGCAGAAGCCAGCATTCTGTGAGAACATAACATTCAGTTCCAAGGATTCTATGCTGTTTTTAACTCTATGCTAGGAAGGTAAGTTAACTATATAGGTTCACATTAGGGAACTCCATGAAAATTCCCAAGAGCGGTTAGACATTTCTGTGCTGTGGAACATAGGAAGAAGTTAAAGCAGTTGGTAGATAGCTACGTATTGGAGTCAGGTCTCTGGAAAGGTACTGGGCGATGTGGCGGCTCAGAAGGAACAATGCACCACAAATAGTTAAGAATGTGGTGCTGGTAAAGCACAGCAGAGCAGGCAGTATGCGAGGAGCAGGAGAATCAATGTTTTGGGCATAAGCCCTTCATCAGGAATGAGCCACTAATAGTCAGGCACAGTTGAGAGTGGGGATTGAGGAACTCACAAGCAGTATTTTCTTGATCCAATGGGTGTTTTAGCCTGGTGAAGATACCTGTCGATGAAGAGTTGCAATTAGACATGTGAATAAGTACTAGGGTGTAGTTTTGGATGTTCAAGAGAGTGTAGACCCTGAACAGGATTAGAAAGGGAATGGTTGCTGTGTGTGTCTTTGACAGGATGGTTTTTGAAAGTGGGTATTGAAGTCAGATCATCAAAGTGAATAATTGTAATCACTTACGAGATTGAATGAGATTTGATGACCCATTATTCCATTAATGTCTGGAGGAAGTTGCTAAGACATCCCATTTGATCTGCTATTAAAGCACCATGGGGAGTTCAAGCACTGTCTATTACCTATATTTACCACATGTTAATTCTAGTTATTCGAAAAAGTCGCACATGCATTTTAACATGGGAAGAGGAGTAGGCTACTCAGCTCATTGAGCCTGCATCATCATTCATTAGATCATTGTTGGTAATTTACCTCAATGGCATTTTCCCACGTTATCACTGCATTCCTTCATTTCATAAGTTTCCAAAATCTATTGATTACTGGCCTCAACCTCGATGAATGCTCTTCCAGAGCTGTCCAGAATGAACAAATTCCAAATATTCACCACCCTCTGAGTGAAGAAATTCCTCCTCACCGCCATCTTAAGTGATCTATCCTGTATCCTGAGATGATCTCCCTTAGTTTTTGACTCACCAGCCAGGGAAGCTATCTTACCTCCAGCTGCTCTGTCAGGCCTTGTACGAATTTTGAAAGTTCACTAGTGAACGTACCAGTAAGAACCACAGGTAAACATAGCTCCTTCAGGGAGTCCAGAGAAGTAAGTGTGCGCGAGTGAGTGTGAGTGTGCGTGTACTCAGCAGGTACTCGTGTGACTTGGCCAATGTTGTCTACCTCATACACTGCAGGCAGGGAAGCACCGAGGCATGGTATATTGGTGAGACCGAACAGAAGCTACGACACAGATGAATGGACACCGTGCAACAATCATCAGACAGGGATGTTCCCTCCCAGTCGGGGAACATTTCAGCGGGACATTCAGCCTCGAGTCTTCGGGTGACCATCCTCCAAGGCGGACTTTGGGATATGCAATGACACAAAGTGGCTGAGCAGAGGCTGGTAACTAAGTTTGGAACCCATGAGGATGGCCTCAACCGGGACCTCGGGTTCATGTCACACTATACTGTACGCTCTCTCATACATACGCATTCTTACATACTTACACACTCATGTACACCTTTATACACACGCTCTCTTTCATACACACACACGCTTACACTCCCCACACTCACACCCATACGCACACTCTCTCACAGACTTATACTCCATCACGCAGACACACTTTACCAAGCATGCACACACGCAAACAAACACTCTTAGGTGCACCCCTACTTATGCAGACACACACACTCTCTCTCCCCCTCATGCACACACAGACACATACATCTATGGGGTGAATTTGCATTTGCAGAAATATATTTCCAGATATATTCCATTTTGCTCAAAAAGCACACAATCTGCAGGCAGTCCATCCATGTAATGTTTTATAAATTCCTACTTTGGAAATAGAACCAGTCTGACTCAAGATTGGAATACAGACAGACTCTAACCTCACACCTTTAATACATTGTCTAAGCTGAGATATCACCTTTTTAAATAAAACCTTAAGTAATCTCAAAAATATGGCTTAAAAGAAGTTCTGGCATTTACATATTAATGAACTGAAACCTGTAACCTACTCTAAAAGCTGAAAGACTTAAAAGCAATTTAGGTTTTTAAAATATATCATTTCAGTTGCATGACGCTGTAATCTTTTGCTATACATTCTGTGTCTTATGATCCTGCTCCATAGCTACCTGATAAAGGAGCAGCGCTCCGAAAGCTAGTACTTCCAAATTAATCTGTTGGACTATAACGTGGTATTATGTGATTTTTAATCTTGCCCACCTCAGTCCAACGTCAGCTCCTCCACATTATGGCTGCATTCTGAAGGTATTCTTCATGGCAATGCCTGTGACACCATCAACATACCACAAGGACAGCTCGGGGCAAGTGATGGTCTTGTGCCATTATCACGAGACTATTATTCCAGAGACTTACTAGATATAGAAGTATTGGGTTTCTTGAAAATGCATGTTCAGTCAGCTTCAGGCAGAGAGATCATATCCAAAGTGAGAGGGAGGATATAGTTCAGGGAATTTGGAGGCAATGTGGGAATTTGGTGTAGAGGGGAAAATAGGCTATTTGCTTGCTTTTCTTTTGGCTCATAGTTAGCATGGTTTTTTAAAAAAACTCAAGATAAACTGAAGCCCAGGCTCAGGGGTTCAGCACAAGAGGGCGACATCACAGGTCAATTGCCAGTTGGTGAGCGCAATCAGTTTGACTATCCACTGGAGGTGACTTCCAGATTGATGGTAAATAGGGGAAATATTTGCAGACTACTTGAGTTTTAAAAATCAAATGAAGAACCAGGTAATGAAAATAGAGATGCCGGGCCAGGCGATGTGGGGGCGCAGTGGTAGTCTGGCACACTGACCTCTACACCGCTGAAGCCAAACGCCAACTCGAGGACACCTCTTCCTACTGCTCCCTCGACCATGACCCCACCCCCCATCACCAAACCATCATCTCCCAGACCATACAGAAGCTCATCACCTCAGGAGATCTCCCACCCACAGCTTCCAACCTCATAGTCCGGGAACCCCGCACTGCCCGGCTCTACCTCCTTCCCAAGATCCACAAGCCTGACCACCCTGGCCGACCCATTGTCTCAGCATGCTCCTGCCCCACTGAACTCATCTCTACCTACCTTGACACTGTCCTATCCCCCCTAGTCCAGGAACTCCCCACATACGTTCGGGACACCACCCACGCCCTCCACCTCCTCCAAGACTTCCGTTTCCCCAGCCCCCAACGCCTTATCTTCACCATGGATATCCAATCCCTCTACACCTCCATTCGCCATGACCAGGGCCTCCAAGCCCTCCGTTTTTTCCTCTCCAGACGTCCCCAACAGTACCCTTCCACCGACACTCTCATTCGTTTGGCCGAACTGGTCCTCACCCTTAAAATTTCTCCTTTGAATCCTCCCACTTCCTCCAGACCAAAGGGGTAGCCATGGGCACACGTATGGGCCCCAGCTATGCCTGTCTTTTTGTTGGCTATGTAGAACAGTTGATCTTCCGTAATTACACCGGCACCACTCCCATCTCTTCCTCCGCTACATTGATGACTGCATTGGTGCCACCTCGTGCTCCCGCGAGGAGGTTGAGCATTCATCAACTTCACCAACACATTCCACCCTGACCTTAAATTTACCTGGACTATCTCTGACACCTTGCTCCCCTTCCTGGACCTCTCCATCTCCATTAGTGACGACCTACTTGACACTGACATTTTTTACAAACCCACCGACTCCCATAGCTACCTGGATTACACCTCTTCCCACCCTATCTCTTGCAAAAATGCCATCCCGTATTCCCAATTTCTCCGCCTCCGCCGTATCTGCTCCCAGGAGGACCAGTTCCACCATAGAACACACCAGATGGCCTCCTTCTTTAGAGACCGCAATTTCCTTTCCCACGTGGTTAAAGATGCCCTCCAACGCATCTCGTCCACATCCTGCACCTCCACCCTCAGACCCCACCCCTCCAACCGTAACAAGGACAGAACGCCCCTGGTGCTCACCTTCCACCCTACAAACCTTCGCATCAACCAAATCATCCACCGGCATTTCTGCCACCTCCAAATAGACCCCACCACCAGGGATATATTTCCCTCCACACCCCTTTCCGCCTTCCGCAAAGACCGTTCCCTCCGTGACTACCTGGTCAGGTCCACACCCCCCTACGACCCACCCTCCCATTCTGGCACTTTCCCCTGCCACCGCAGGAACTGTAAAACCTGTGCCCACACCTCCTCCCTCACCTCTATCCAAGGCCCTAAAGGAGCCTTCCACATCCATCAAAGTTTCACCTGCACATCCACTAATATTTATTGTATCCGTTGCTCCCGATGCGGTCTCCTCTATATTGGGGAGACTGGGCGCCTCCTCGCAGAGCGCTTTAGGGAACATCTCCGGGACACCCGCACCAATCAACCACACCGCCCCGTGGCCCAACATTTCAACTCCCCCTCCCACTCTGCCGAGGACATGGAGGTCCTGGGCCTCCTTCACTGCCGCTCCCTCACCATCAGACGCCTGGAGGAAGAACGCCTCATCTTCCGCCTCGGAACACTTCAACCCCAGGGCATCAATGTGGACTTCAACAGCTTCCTCATTTCCCCTTCCCCCACCTCATCCTAGTTTCAAACTTCCAGCTCAGTAACTGTCTCCTTGACTTGTCCGGACTTGTCCTACCTGCCTATCTTCTTTTCCACCTATCCACTCCACCCTCTCCTCCCTGACCTATCACCTTCATCTCCTCCCCCACTCACCCATTGTACTCTATGCTACTTTCTCCCCACCCCCACCCTCCTCTAGCTTATCTCTCCACGCTTCAGGCTCACTGCCTTTATTCCTGATGAAGGGCTTTTGCCCGAAACGTCGATTTCGCTGCTTGTTGGATGCTGCCTGAACTGCTGTGCTCTTCCAGCACCACTAATCCAGTATTTGGTTTTCAGCATCTGCAGTCATTGTTTTTACAATGTGTTGTAATTGCATGATGTGGGATCTGGTGGACCCCATTGTGGTTCATAGTGACCACATCTGTAACAGGTTTTGGTTGCGTGAGGAACTCGGGGTCGGAATCGATGAGCTGGAGTCTGACCTTCGAACACTGCAGCATAGCAGGGAGGGGGAGAGTTACCTGGACGCTGTGTTTCCGGAAGCAGTCACACCCTTTAGGTTAATTACCTCGAATTCAGTCATTGGTCAGGGACAGGAGGGTGTGACTATGAGCGAGGCAGGTTGGGGGATCCAGGAGGTAGTGCCGAGGGAGCCTCAGCCCATGACCTTGTCCAATAGGTTTGAGATCCTTTTCTCCCCGTGTGGATGAGAGTGGGGGCTGTAGGGAGGATGAGCAAACTGACCATAGCACCATAGGAGTCTTTTGAGAGGGGGGAGGAAAGAGGAAATTTACTGTAATTGATGATAGCGTAGTCAGGGGAGAAGACACTGTTCTCTGTGGCCAGGATTGCGATCACCAAAGGCTGTGTTGCCTGCCTACTGCCCAGAATCAGGGTATCTCATATGAGCTGCAGTTGCTGTGGCCCACATAGGTACCAATGACATCTTTAAAAAGAGAAAAGAGGTTCTGCTGAGGGACTATGAGCAGTCAAGGTCCAAATTACAAAGCAGAACCAAAAAAGAGCATAATTTCTGGATTGCTACCTCAGCCACGAGCAAATTGCCACCGGGTTAGCAAGATTAAAGCTGAAAGGGTGCAGCTTAAAGATTGGTGTTGGGGGAAATGGGTTGGGATTCAGGGGAGTTTGGCCCCAGTACTGGGGAAGGAGGGAGCTGATCTGAGCCTCACCTGAATCATGACGGGAGCTGAATACTGGTTAGGTCTCTAAGCTAAATAGTGGGGGCAGGGCCTCAGTTGCATGGAAAAGTAAGGTCAAATTTGAAGTGGAGGGGAGGGCTTGGCAGCGGTCATTGAAGTTTCCACAACACGTAATGGGCCAGAGAGGATGGAAAGAGTGAAGAACCTCTGGCACAGCAGATTATGTGGTAACTATGAGAAGAGGGTATGCAGTCAACACAGGACTGAGGGGGTTGAACTGAAATGTGTATGGAACAAGGTAAATTAAATTGTAAGTGCAGATTGAAATTGATGGGTTACAATGGTGTGGGTGTCACAGAGACATGGCTGCAAAGAGGATCAAGGCTGGGAACTAAATATCCAAGTCGTCACATCCCATTGAAAGGACGGGCAGATGTGCAGAGGGAGCAGGTTGCCTTTTTAGTCAGAAATTAAATTAAATCAATAGCCAGAGGTGATACAGAATCAGAGGGTGTGGAAGCTGCGTGGGTAGAGTTGAGAAACCGCAAAGGCAATAAGGGTCGTGCTGGGAGATGTGTCCAGGCAGTAGCCGTGGGTAGTACTCAGGAAGACCCTTTCGAACTGAGCTGAGGAAGAATATCTTCAGCCAGAGGGTGGTTAATCTGTGGAACTCATTGCTGCAGTGGGCTGTGGAGGCCAATTCATTTAGTGTAGTTGAGTCTGAGAAAGACAGGTTTCTGATGAGTAAGGAGATCAAGGATTATGGGGAGAAGGCAAGAGAATGGGATTCAGAAAGGTATCAGCCATGATTGAATTCAGAGCAGACTTGATGGGGCTGAATGGTCTCATTCAGCTTCTGTATCTTATGGTCTAAAATCATCACTTGGATGATGCACAAACAGGAGAATATCCAAGAAAAATAGCCCCGCAGTGTAGCTTCAACTATTCAGATTTGTGCATCTCCTGCATTCTTGCTCATATTGCTTATTAATCCGATGGGAATTTGTCAACTCTGGAAGAATCTTCTTTTAATATAATAAGTGGCTATGTCTGAGATGAGATAGCCTGTAATGCTGACTGGGCGAAGACATGTGAACGTTACGCAGTCAGCCTGAATTGAGATTGTCTAATTGAGTATTATGTAGTAATCTGCACTTGCTCCAGGGGTTTCAAACTCTGCCAGTTTTTCTTGGCTTTAACTTGATCTTTTCTGATTACTCTTTACTTCAGGGGAACTGCCAGAGTTTACACATAATACCTTCTATCACGTCCAATTAGCATTCTGCCTTTGTGCTCAGGCAAGCAAACAGTCCTTGGGTTCTTTGAACGTAGTGATCCAGGTTTAAAGGCACAGATATTTCAGGAGAGGATGCGAAATAGTTACACCCCACCAAGCAGAGACTCAATGTGGAAGTTAGGGAAGGATCCACATCCAGAGCCTGTCCTTGTTCCTTCCCGATGCTGACGACTCACATTATGTTACCAATATTCTCTCTTCTTACTCCAAACTTATCGACTGAGCCGAAAGATGTTGAGGCTTTAGAACAATGAAGGCTATGAGGTGGGGGATTTAATAACGGTCTTCAATTAGAACAGAGAACATAGATCAGTACAGCACAATACAAACCCTTCGGCCCACGATGTTGCTCCGAACGTTTATCTTAATCTAAGGTCAACCGAACCGACACACCCCTCCATTTACTGTCGTTCCATGTGCTCGTTCAGTAGTCGCTTAAATGTAGGCAAAAGTGAGCAATGCAGATGTTGGAGATTAGAGTCAAAATTCGACTGGTGCTGGGACACCCACAGCAGGTCAGGCAGCATCTGAGGAGCAGGAAAATCGCCACCTCTTACCACCAGACACCTGGAGGAAAAATACCTTATCTTCCGCCTTGGGACCCTCCAAACCCATAGTATCAATGTGGACTTCAGCAGTTTCCTCATTTCACCTCCCCCCCCCCCCCCCCATTACCCCAGCTACATCTTTCCAGCTCAGCACCGCCCTCATGACCTGTCCCATCTGTCCATCTTCCTTCCCACCTATCCGCTCCAACCTCCCCACTCTATCCACCCATTGTACTCTCAGCTACCTTCCCCCCAACCTTATTCCCCTCCCACTCTCTCTCCAGCCCCGAGGCTCCCAGCCTCAATCCTGATGAAGGGCTTTTGCCTGAAATGCTGATTTCCTGCCCTTCGAATGCTGCCTGACCTGCTGTGCTTTTCCAGCGCCACTATAATCTTGAGTTGCTTAAATGTCCCTAATGTCTCTGACTCTACTATCACCGCTGGCAATACATTCCATGCACCCACCACTTTCTGTGTCAAGAACCTACCTCGGACATCTCCCCTATACCTTCCTCCAATCACCTTAAAATTATGACCCCTCGTGACAGCCATTTCACAGCCATTTGTTGAGAATGAAAGATTAGAAAATGTTTCCACTGTCAGGTGGATCAGTAACCAGGAAATATCTGTTAGAATCACAGAGGTCTACGGAACAGAAAAAAAGTCCCTTCAGCCCATTGAGACTGCACCGGCCAAAAACTGTCCCGTTCTCCAACACTTGGCCCAGAACCTGGTCCACCTTGACATCTCAATACTTCATGAGATTAGATTCCCTACAGTGTGGAAACAGGCCCTTTAGCCCAACAAGTCCACACCGACCCTCCAAAGAGGAATAACCCACCCAGACCCATTTCCCTTTGACTAATGCACCTAACACTGCAGGCAATTTAGGTAAAAACAATGACTGCAGATGCTGGAAACCAGAATCTGGATTAGAGTGGTGCTGGAAAAGCACAGCAGGTAAAGCAGCATCTGAGGAGCAGGAAAATTAACATTTCGGGCAAAAGCCCTTCACCAGGAATACAGGCAGAGTGCCTGCAGGGTGGAGAGATAAATGAGAGGAGAGTGGGGGTGGGGAGAAAGTAGCAAAGAGTACCACAGGTGAGTGGGGGAGGGGATGAAGGTGATAGGTCAGGGAGGAGGGTGGGGGAACGTAGCAAAGAGTACAATGGGTGGATGGGGGTGGGATGAAGGTGATAGGTCAGAGAGGATGGTGGAGTGGATAGGTGGAAAAGAAGATAGGCAGGTAGGACAGGTCATGGGGACGGTGCTGAGCTGGAAGTTTGAAACTAGGATGAGGTGGGGGAAGGGGAAATGAGGAAACTGTTGAAGTCCACATTGATGCCCTGGGGTTGATGTGTTCCGAGGCGGAAGATGAGGCGTTCTTCCTCCAGGCGTCTGGTGGTGAGGGAGCGGCGGTGAAGGAGGCCCAGGACCTCCATGTCCTCGGCAGAGTGGGAGGGGGAGTTGAAATGTTGGGCCACAGGGCAGTGTGGTTGATTGGTGCGGGTGTCCCGGAAATGTTCCCTAAAGTGCTCTGCTAGGAGGCGTCCAGTCTCCCCAATGTAGAGGAGACCGCATCAGGAACAACGGATACAATAAATGATATTGATGGATGTGCAGGTAAAACTTTGATGGATGTGGAAGGCTCCTTTAGGGCCTTGGATGGAGGTGAGGGAGGAGGTGTGGGGCACAGGTTTTACAGTTCCTGCAGTGGCAGGGGAAGGTGCCAGGATGGGAGGGTGGGTTGTAGGGGATCGTGGACCTGACCAGGTAGTCACGGAGGGAACGGTCTTTGCAGAAGGCGGAAAGGGGTGGGGAGGGAAATATATCCCTGGTGGTGGGGTCTTTTTGGAGGTGGTGGAAATGTCGGCGGATGATTTGGTTTATGCGAAGGTTGGTAGGGTGGAAGGTGAGCACCAGGGGCGTTCTGTCCTTGATACGGTTGGAGGGGTGGGGTCTGAGGGCGGAGGCGCAGGATGTGGACAAAGAGCTTTAACCACGTGGGAATGGAAATTGCACTCTCTAAAGAAGGAGGCCATCTGGTGTGTTCTGTGGTGGAACTGGTCCTCCTGGGAACAGATAAGGAGGAGGTGGAGGAATTGGGAATACGGGATGGTATTTTTGGAGGAGGTAGGGTGGAAAGAGGTGAAAGGCCAATTCACCTGACCTGCACATCTTTGGATTGTGGAAGGAAACCAGAGCACCCAGATATGGGGAGAATATGCAAACTCCACACAGACAGTCTCGCGAGGCTGGAATTGAACCTGGGCCCCTGGTGCTGTGAGGCAGCAGCGCTAATCACTGAGCCACTGTGCCACCCACTGGGGGGTTTTTGCCTCTGCCACCTGTGCAGGCAGTGAGTCCCCTCTGGGTGAGTAAAATCCTCTCTAAATCTTCTGCCCCTTACCCTGCGATTGAAAGATGCTTGCTTATGGGGCCATCACTATAAGCCACTGATTCCATGAGAGTGCTCCCTTCAATCCTCCTTCCTGTATTGGGTTTAAGAATCTCTTTGTTAAACACGAGTGGAGGATGACCCATTAGTAAGTCTGAACCAGAAGAAAAATTTGGTTTAACAACAGCAACGTATGGTAGCAATAGGTCCAAGTTGGATTAGCAGGTTAGACATATTTATGAAGAATATGAGGAACAAGGGATGAAATGTTTAAAACTGCATTCCTTGACTCTCCACCCAAGATTGTGTGGTGGGAGTGTTGAATGGTTGGAGCCTAATACAGTCTCCAATATTAACCCTTTCAGAACCATTGCCTTATATAAGAAAAAGGACATGAGAGGACACATTTTTACAGAAGGTGGAAGAAATTGAACTGCATACAACTGTACCTCCTCCTACTCCCACAGGATCTTTGTGACCGTGGTCACAGACTGGCCGGGTCTTGGTACATATTTCCTACATTCTCCCTCCCTGTCTCATTGCATATTTCTGATCCCAGTTGGCACTTCTCAGCAACGAACGGTGACTAATGAGAGGCAATTTCCTGAGTTTTTGTTGCCAGTATGCAACATTAATCATCAGCTTCACATATCAGGCTTCTCTCCCAGTGCATTGTGAACAAAGCTGTTGTCTGATGCATATTCTGAAATTCCACTTTATGATTCAATAATCACTCTCCAGATTCAAATGGTGAGTAATGGAGGAACAGTCTCAACACGTTGAAGAAGAGAAAAGTATCAGATCATCATTTTTCTAAACATAATATGAGATCCAAATGAAGATTGATATAAATTATATATCATTCCATATCTGTGTTAACCAAACCTTGGAAAGAAATGTTCCACTAAACTTTTAAGAGTGATAAATTCTCTTTGAATTGAAAATATGATCCTCTGTTCCCTGCGGCTATTTCAATTCTTATTAATGAAGCTTTATCTTTTGAGCATTCAGAATCTGAACCTGACTATAAATTGTTCTGTTCAAGAATGTAACCAGTTGGGATCTGCTACTACATCTAAACCTGGAGCTATAAGATAGGTTTTATGAATCTGTGACCTTAACAGTGCTTCATGCACTAGGGATATCTATCAAGTACTAAGACAGAGTTAATTATATTCTATACAAATTCTCTTTCCATGGGATTTATTTCACATTACCCATTGTAAATTGAGCAACACCAAGGTATGCTTTAGAGAAATGCAATTGCACTCGACTGACCAAACTGGGCAAAGGGCTACGTCTGCATTGCTTGTGTAGAGACTGACAAAAGTGAAATTGTCTCGAGTTAACACAGTTTTGGGATGAATGGTAACATTCTTTAAGACCATATCTTTTCAGTAACCTGCATAAAACATAACTGCAAATAAGAGTGCATGCCATTTTTCTTTTGTATTTTTGTGAAAGAGAAGTGATTGGAGAAATGCAATTAGAATTAATTTACTGGCTGGATTACCATGTGACTCCAACCTCTGCTGTAAGTGTCTTTGTGCGCAGGCTGCGATAATCATTATCCTCGAGACGGGACATGGTTTTAGAGAAAGGCACAGATTACATGGAAAGTAGTGTGTTTGGTGCATTGTTTCTTCCAAAAAAAAACAAGAACTGTGTACCTTCGCCTACAGTTCTGGTCACCATATTGATGTGGACGCTTTGGAGAGGGTACAGAAAAGGTTTACCAGGATGTTGACTGGCATGGGGGATTTTTTGCCATGAGGAAAGATTGGATAGACAAAGTTTGTTTTCACTGGAATACAGGAGGTTGATGGGTGGCCTGGCAGAAGTTTATAAGATTGTGTATAGAATGGATAGAGTGGAAAGTATGAGGCTTTTTCCCAAGGGGTCAATTACTAGGGGACACAAGTTCAAGGGGTGGGGGCAAATTTAAAAGCGACATGCGAGGTAAGGTTTCTACACAAAAGGGTAGTGAGTGACTGGAACATGCTACCAGAGGTGGTGGAAGCAGACACAATAGCAGCGCTCAAAAAGGACCTGGATGAATACATGAATAGGTAGGGAGTAGAGGGATACGGATCCTGTAAGTGAGGACACTTTTAGCATGGAAGGGCAAAATGTGTTGGTACTGGCTTGGAGGGCTGTGCTGTATTGTTCTCTATTCTAACGTCTCATTGCCCCTGGCTTAATCCTTCCGCCATCAGCAAAGAAAAGGTTTGCCAACGCTTTTCTTTCCTCCACAAGAGAAGTTCACTTTTAGAAAGCAGATCGCTGACCTGGAACGCGTGTACAAGACAATAATCGCATCAAGGTGCAGCAATTGCTCGCTCACAGCCCATGAACACTGACACTGAAACCTGAGATCACAGTGCTACTTTTACGACCTTTCGGATGTTAGTTCAATATAACGTTCCTTTTCCCGTTTTTGGCCAGCATAAAAAGGAAGTGCTGCGTTCAATTGCTAACACCGGGACAATTGGCTCCAGTGCATGTGGAACCAGGCATAGAGAAATGCCAACAGAAATAACAATTGATGGATTTAGACACACGTTTTGCTCTTTTGAGCAGAAAATTCGATGTTTCTCACTGGGGTTGAAGTACAATATTTAGTTTGCTGTCAGTGATAAAGATGTAATCCCATTTGGCCTTGTCTCCCATGTAAAATATGTGGTGTAGCTACTGATGCACTACATAGGCACTCCAACCACATGAATGGTGGTGGGCAATAAATCAACTCAATGTAGTAGTAGAGAGTGCCTTTCATCCCTATCTGCAGTGATGGGTGGGCACGGCTTATATGTGCAAAAGGTAAGGGTGATGTGCTTGTGACTGTCTTTCTTTGGAATGCTAATTGGATCATCCAGTTCAGCTTCCTTCAGAGAGCACCACTCTTGCAAATACCAGCCATGAGACAATCTGAAGCCCTCTATGTGATACCAAAAAAAAAATCTCTGCATTGGATACAGCAAACTCCATTGATCGTGACATGGTGATTTTATACACTCCAGAACAAGTCACACTTCGAGCCAACCCAGGCCACATTGCTGGAAAAAAACAACAAAATTTCTGGAATCTGTCCTTTCACCAAAAACACATGCCGATTCCAATTCAGGTTCACTTTCAGTTTGCAGCAACCTAATAGAAAAATGGTCATCGAGTGTGCTACTGAGCAGCTCTTATTCACCAATGACCTGCTCATTAATGCTCAGTATGGGTTCCACCAAGACCATATGGTTCCAAACCTCATTACTTCTTGATTCAAGACTGGACATGATTTGGAAGTGCCGGTGTTGGACTGGGCTGTACAAAGTTAAAAATCACACAACACCAGGTTATAGTCCAACAGGTTTATTTGGAAGCACTAGCTTTCGGAGTGCTGCTCCTTCATCAGGTGGTTGTGGAGCAGAATCATAAGACACAGACTTTACAACAACAGGATTGCAGTGTCATGGGATATAATATTAAAGAAACTTAGCTTACATCTTTCATCTTTTAGAATGACCATGTCAGTTTCAGTTCCTTCACATGTAAATCCCAGAATTTGTTTAAAGTGACATTCTCAAGAAAGCTTTTAACAATAGGTGTCATCTCAACTCAGATAATACACTGAAAGTGTAAAGTGAAAGTCTGTCTGTGTCCCAATGTTAGGTCAAACTGATTCTATTTCTAAAGTGGGAGTTACAGAATCTTAGATGGATTTGTGCGGCTTTTGAGCAAGTGAAGTAACTGAAATTGACATGGTCACTCGAAAAGATGAAAGACGTAAGCTAAATTTGTTTAATATTACATTTCAGACACTGCAATCCTGTTGCTATAAAGTCTGTGTCTTATGATTCTGCTCCACAACCACCTGATAAAAGCTAGTGCTTCCGGCTAAACCTGTTGGACTATAACCTGGTGTTTTTAACTTCAAGAGTGGACATATGATCTGAATTTCAAGGTTAGATAATTCTGACTGCTCTATTATCAATGTGACTTCAATTGAACAGGGCATCAAGGAACCTTTGTAAAATTGAAGTCACTGATAGTTAAGAGGTTGGAATAATACCCAGCACAATTGCTGAGTATTATTTCAAAGCAAATGATCTTCTTTAACAAGAGAAACTCTAGCCATCTCCCCTTGGCAATCAATCGTATTGCCATCAGTGAATCCTCCTTTGATTTATTGTCTAGACTCAACATTTTCACAGATCACTATTGACCAGTGACTGTGGCTGCACACACCTACTGTTTCTGCATGAACAGATCAAAACCTGGGAGTGCACCAGTGAATATCTCAAACTCCCTGACTCCCTAGAAACTGCCCACCATCTACAGCGCACAGCACAATGATGGAATGCTCTCACTTTGTCTCAGTGAAAAAGCTCTACAGCATTCAGGGCTAACCAACTGCTTGATTAGGCACCTTCCTCACTCCAGTGACAATAGTGTACAGCATTTATTAAAGGCACTGCAGTACCACACTGATGTTTCCTCAACAGTGCTCCCAATCCAATGATATCTACCACCTTGGAAGGATGAGGGGAGTGAGTGCACAGGAACACAGATGCAAGTTCCCCTCCAAGGCACACATCAGCTTGATCTGGAAATCTATTACTGTATTTCCATTGTTTCCTGGTCAAAATAAATGCAAGCGATTCCCATGAATAAAAGAAATTGCAGTCCTATGGCAAAAATACATCTCCTAGAATTATTACAGTTTATAATTCCTATGCAAGGTACACAATTATCTTCTCTTTAGTGCAAGACTGAAGATGAAAAGAACCATGGCATTCAAGAAGGAAATACCAGTAATTTACGCATTTTAGCATTTATTAGTTCTTGGTAAGTGGGCTGGCATCATTAACTGTTCCTAATTGTCCTTGTGAAAGTCATAGTTCGCTTTAACTTGAATCACAGTGCCCCATCCTGCATGTGGGCTCCCATAGTGCTTTCAGGTAGATTTTCAGTGCAATTAAAGGGATGGTGGCAGATGACTCTACGCGACTTTATTACATCACTAAAGATCTTCTCACAGTCAATTACTTTATGAGCTGCTCATGTCACATGTGGGAGAGGAATTATCTGAAGATTGTGAGGGAGAGAATCGACTTCCCCTGGGGATTAGTGTTTTGGCTGCTGGAGTCTCTAGTTTCTATAAATCATGTTTCCAGTCAGAGCAGGCGCTGATGGAATTTGAGGAGATCAAACAGAACGGTTTTCTACATTAAAAATAAATCCTCACCTTGGCTCAGCTTCTTTTGCTGGTTTTCTTCAACTTGTGTGATTTGCTCCAACCGCTATCCAATCCATATTTCCAACTTTAACGCCACCTTAAAGATCCCAATTTGGTTGCATCTCAAACTTCTTTTATCTTGACATAAATCCCAGCCTGGTTTTTCTTTCTTGAATATTTGTAACCTTTCAGTCATGATATTATCCTAGTCATTTTTGTTGGCGCTTCTCCAATGTCTATATATCCTTTAATATTTGGAGTTTATGTAGCCAATGCAAAAACAGCTGTTGTGTTTCATCTGTGTTTCATGTGCCCAAGTGAAGTCACAGCAGCATAAACATTCGATTGCACATCGAAGCATAGAAAATTGAAGCAGGAGTAGGCTATTTGGCCCTTTTAGCCAACTCTGCTATACATTATGGAGAATCAACATTTCGGGCATAAGCCCTTCATCATTCCTAATAAAGGGCTTATGCCCAAAATGTCAGTTCTCCTGCTCCTTGGATGCTGCCTGACCGGCTGTGCTTTTCCAGCACCACACTCTTTATTCTGATCTCCAGCACCTGCAGTCTTCACTTTCTCCTCTGCTTTATGGATGGCTCAGTGGTTAGTGCTGCTGCCTCACAGTGCTAGGGACTCTGATTCAATTCCAGTCTTGGGTGACTGTCTGTGTGGAGTTTGCACATTCTCCCCATGTCTGTGTGGGTTTCCTCCCACAGTCCACAGATGTGCAGGTCAGGTGAATTGGCCATGCTAAATTGCCCCATAATGTTAGGGGCATTAGGCAGAGGGAAGTGGGTCTCGGAGGGTTACTCTTTGGAGGGTTGTGTGACCTTGTTGGGCTGAAGGATCTGTTTCCATTCTGTAGGGAATCTATACATTATGACCATGTCTGATTCTCTTGTCTCAATACGGTATTGGCACTTTCCCTCCATACTGTCTTTATAATCTAAACTTGTATCAATCTCTTTCTTGAATCTACTTAGTAACCTTTAGTAACCTGATCATCTATGGTAGAGTATTCCACAGGTTGAATACCCTCTCAGTAAAGAAATGTTTCCTCATTTCAGTCCTAAATGGCCAAAAGTAAAATGGATAGTAAGAGCCAAGAAGTACACAGCTATGATTATAATCAATCTGTAGATAACTTTGGTAAGAGAGTCCCTGACTTCAATGAAAAGAAGGCTGATTAATTGTCAGTCAACATCACACTGCTTCTGCATAGAGACCAGGTTTCTTAACAGTAACTAGAAGCACCAATTTGCAAAAGAAAAATACAGACTGATTCTAGTCGTTGCTGTCCTTTTCTTTCTAACATTTAATGGGAGGCATGTTTGCGAGCTATTTACTTTCTTCCCAACTGAGATGAATTTTGAAGGAACAGTCTTGGCTATTTTTGTTCGACTCAGTCAAGTGTAACTCTCTCACCTTTCCTACCCGTGGACTGCCATGTTCCACCTCGTGGTAACGTTGCTCATGAACGCAGCCTTTTATAATACAGAGAACAAACAGTATGGGATGCTCAAAGTCAGGTCTAACCAAGATTGTCATTTCTTCACTTGTGACAAAGAGCACACTCTCCAATGCAACAACAACTTTGACGTGTAACGTTCTTTCAACGTAGAGATATATATAATATGATGTAGATGAGAGTGTGGGAGGAATGATAAGTAAGGTTGCAGAGGACAATAAAATTTGCCATTATGGTTTATAATGAGGATGAAGGTCTTAGGTTGCAGGAGGATAGGAATGGATTGATTAGCTGTATAGGTCAGTGGGAGACAGAATTTAACTCTGATAAAAGTGATGTTGCCAGGGTTGGAAGGTTTGAACGATAGGGAAACGCTGAATCAGCTGGGGATATTTTCTCTGGAGCGTCAGAGGCTGAGGGATGACGTTATCGAAGTTTACAAAATCATGAGGGGAATGGAAAGGGTGAATAACCCAAAGTCTTTTCCCCAGGAAGCGGGAGTCCAAAACAAGAGGGTTTAAGGTGAGGGGGGAAAGATATGAAAGGGACCTAAGGGTCAGTTATTTCTTGCAGAGGGTGGCACTTATATGGAATGAGCTGCCAGAGAAAGTGATGGAGGTTGGTACAATTGCAACATTGAAAAGGCATCTGGATGGGTATATGAATAGGAAGGGTTTAGAGGGATATGGACCAAATGCTGGCAAATAGGATTAGTTCAATTTAGGATATCTGGTTGGCATGGATGAGTTAGACTAAAGGATCTGTTTCCATGCTGTACACCTCTATGGTTCTATAACTCTAAGTGTGACATGGACAAAGTTAAAAGCCACACAACACCAGGTGATAGTCCAACGGGTTTATTTGGAATTACTAGCTTTTGAAGCATGGCTTCTTCGACAGGTGGTTGTGGTGCCGAATCAGAAGACACAGACTTTATAGCAATAGGATTGCAGTGTCATGGAATGCAATATTAAGCTACATTTATTTAATATTCAGTGGAACAGAGGAATATTGGAATGCTTGTCCATAGATCCCAGAAGAGGGCAAGGCAAGTCAATTGGATCATTAAGGAAGCATGCAGGACACTTACCTTTAGTGGCTGAGGCAGCAATCACTTCAAGGGAGGTTATGTTGGAACTGTACAGACCTTTGGGTAGGCCACAGCTGGAATACTGTGTGCAATTCTGGTTACTGCACTATAGGGAACATGTTATAGGTGTGCAGAGGGGATTCACCAGAATATTGCCTGGGATGGAGCATTTCAACAATGAAGAGAGTCTGGATAGGGTAGAATGGTTTTCTTTGGAGCACAGGAAGTTGAGAGGGGACCTGACTGATGTATATGAGATTAGGAAGGGTATGGACAGGATGAAGAGAAAGCAGATCAGTTCGCTGAAGAGTCAATAACAAGGAGGTGTGATTTTATGGTGAAAGGCAGGAAGTTTAAAGGGGATGTGATGTAAAACGTTTTTGCCCAGAGGTCTGTTAGGGTCTGGAATGCACTGCCTGGGAAGGAAGTTGAGGTGGGAAACCTCACAACATTTAAAAGGGACTTAATGAGTATTTGAAATATCATAAAGCTATGGGCCAAGTGCTGGCAAGTGGGACGAGTATAGACTTAGAGTTGTTTAGTTGGTGTAGATTCGATGAGCTGAAGAGCATCTTTTGTCATGTATGATTCTAGGAACAATGTCTCAAGGAGCTTTGCAAAACAAAAGACTCCTCACCATAGGGGGTGAATTGAAGAAAGAGAGGGAGATGAAGGGATTTATAAAGGAATGCCAAAGCTTTGAGTCCAGGTCTAATGAGCAGAGCCACCACCAGTGAGGAGGTCAGAACTGGAAATGCAGTGTTCCCATTTCCTGGTGTGAGTGGTCAAGGGACCATGGGCCCAACTTGGGACATTCTAAATTGACCCTCAGCTGGAGATATTAGGCCTGACAGAAAATTGGTCAAACCAAATTAAGCAGCAGCTGGAAAATACCAGTTACACAGAACAGTGGAAACCAAAGCCAACAAGCCACAAGATATAGGAGCAGAAGTAGGCCATTCAGCCCATCAAGTCTGCTTCACCATATGATCTTATATACTTCTCAACCATCATTCTCCTGCCTCCACCCCGTAACCCTTGATTCCCTTACAAATAGGAGAGGCAATGTTCTGTGGACCCAGGTTCAATTCACACCACGGCTGATGGTGCAATTTGAATCCAATAAAAAAATCTGGATTTAAGAATTTATCGATGTTATTGAAACTGTTGCTGATGGTTGAAAAAACCTATTTGGTTCACTAATGCCCTTTGGGAAAGGAAACTATTGTCCTGACCTGGTCTGGCCAACATATGACTCCAGACACACTGCAAGGTGTTTGACACTTAATTGCCTTCTGGGAAATTAAGGATGGCCTAGCCAGTGATGCAGAGATCCTCTGAACGAATATAAAAAAAAACCTATCTATCTCTGTCTTAAATACACTCAATGACTTGAACTCTGTCCTCTGTGGTAATGAGCTCCATAGATTTGTTACCCTCTGGCTGAAGAAAGTTCCAAAGTGTCATCCTGATGACTAAGAGGCTTGTACACATCTCCCATTAGTGTCTGTTCCCTTTACAGTTCCTCAACTCTATCCACACAGACTCTATGCCTTCTGACCCTCCAAATGTGATATGTGACCAAATATGGTATAACTAGAGGCTTATACAGCCTCAGCTGGACACTTCTGCTCTTGTTTTCTATCCCTCTTGAAATGACTGCCAACATTGAATGCCTTCTTAACTGCCAACTGAACCTGCATGTTAACATTAAGAAGATCTGGGATTCCCTTCAGATTTTTGAAACCCCTCCCTATTTAGAAATTAGTCTTTGCCTCTATTTTTCCGACCAAAATGTAGAACCTCACACTTTCCCACATTGTACTCCACCTGCAACTTCTTTGCCCACTTTCCTAACCTGTCCAAGTTCATCTGTAGCCTCCTTGCTACCTATCCATTCACTTATCTTTGTGTCATTTGTAAACTTAACCAACAAATGCCCTCAGTTCCTTTGTCCAGATCATTAATGAATAGTTGTGGTCCCAACACTGACCCCTGTAGAACTCCACTAGTCACCAGTTACCATCATGAAAAAGTCTACTTTATACCTATTCGCTGCCTTCTGCCAGAGACAACCATCTGATGAAGGAGCAGTGCTCCGAAAGCTAGTGCTTCCAATTAAACCTGTTGGACTATAACCTGGTGTTGTGTGATTTTTAACTTTGTCCACTCCATTCCAACACTGGCATCTCCAAATCATTTCTGCCAGTGTGCAATCCTCTGTCCATGCCAGTACATTGCCCATAATGCCATTGGCTCTTATCTTATTTAGCAGCCTCCGATGTGGCACCTTGTCAAGGGCAATGTTGAAGGTTAAAGGGGGGAACCAGTTACGACCAGCCTGAGGGTTAGGAATTAAAGAAGTTTCCATCAGACCTGTGGGCACCTTGACTTCCAGCCAGTACCTGAAGATCCGCATGTTACACCTCCGCACAGTACCTGTGAAGGGTGTTGCCATTGGTTGCTTTGAACCCAACTCATGATCCCATTGGTCAAAGGCTACAGAACATTCTAGAAGGTCCGGGTGATAAGAACATACATTTGGAAGCCACCCCTCAGTGAAGACTCTCAGCAAAGACTCACAGTGAGGATTTGCAGCAAGAACAATGGCAGATGGGAGCAGGTTATGCAGCAACCCAAGGAGACCCAGGAAAAGGTCTGCCCAGACCTGCAAGGCCCACCTTTGTGGAAGGAAGCCTGTCCTACTTCAGGAAGGAAGGAGGTCCCAATGGCCCAGCTCAGACACATGAAGGGTCGGGGATATTATCCATTCTCAGATGGATAGAGAGTAAATATTGTGAGAGTTTGGGAAACGTGTATACAGGGTTTTTAATAAGGAATAAAATAATAAAATTGAGTTGAACTGCAAACCAAATTCTGTGTTTCTTTGTCCATCAAGAGTGCATGGGTAAAGTATTTTTGATAAATTAGCTGATCAAAGAGTCCAAAGCATAGATAATGGGTGAAAGACTATTGCTATGAAATATTTCATCTCTGATTACTCTCCCTTCACATATTGGTTGATCTGATCAGTTATCCTGACACTTTCTGCTTTTAATTCAGTTTTTCACCATCTGCAGTGTGCTGTTGCTGTTGTGAAGTCTCACCGTGGGCCTTCAGTCCAAAACCTTCTGAAACAGGAGAACTTTTCCTTCATTCATTGGATGAGAGCATTGCTGGTTGGGCCAGCATTTATTGCCCAGAGGGCAGTTAAATGTCAACCACATTGCTGGGGGTTCGGAGTGATGAGTAGGTCAGACCAGGTAAGGTTGACAGTTTCCTTCCCTAAAGGACATTAGTGACACCAAAGGGGTTTTTACAACAGTAGATTCATGGTCATAATTAGATGCTTACTTCCAGATTTTACTGAGTTCAAACTACACCATCTACTGTGGCAGGATTTAAGCCCACATTCCCAAGTTCTCTGGATTAACAGTATCCGTCGCTCCCGATGCGGTCTCCTCTACATTGGGGAGACTGGGCGCCTCCTAGCAGAGTGCTTTAGGGAACATCTCCGGGACACCCGCACCAATCAACCACACCGCCCTGTGGCCCAACATTTCAACTCCCCCTCCCACTCTGCCGAGGACATAGAGGTCCTGGGCCTCCTTCACCGCCGCTCCCTCACCACCAGACGCCTGGAGAAAGAATGCCTCATCTTCCGCCTTGGAACACTTCAACCCCAGGGCATCAATATGGACTTCAACAGTTTCCTCATTTCCCCTTCCCCCACCTCACCCCAGTTCCAAACTTCCAGCTCAGCACTGTCCCCATGACTTGTCTGGACTTGTCCTACCTGCCTATCTCCTTTTCCACCTATCCACTCCACCCTCTCCTCCTTGACCTATCACCTTCATCCCCTCCCCCACTCACCCATTGTACTCTATGCTACTTTCTCCCCACCCCCACCCTCCTCTAGCTTATCTCTCCATGCTTCAGGCTCACTGCCTTTATTCCTGATGAAGGGCTTTTGCCCGAAACGTCGATTTCGAAGCTCCTTGGATGCTGCTTGAACTGCTGTGCTCTTCCAGCACCACTAATCCAGAACGAGGTCACTCGGCCTATCAAGCCTTTACTGCTGACAAGTGAGTCACCCAACACAACCTTAAGTAGCAGCATTTGACTATAGTTCTGGGCTTGAGGCGCATTTCCTGACACCTTTTAAAATAATTAAGGTTTTCTGTCTCCACCACCCTTTCAGGCAGTGAGTTCCAGATCTTTATCACACTCTGGGTGAAACCTTTCCTCATCTCCCCTCCAGTATTTCTACCAATCGTTTTAAATCCATGATTTCTTCAAAGTCACTGATCTCTTTGTTAAAGTTAAACTGGTCCTTCCCGCCCAATTTATCCTGGCCCCTCATAGCTTGTCCATCTCAATCAAATCGCCCTTCCTGTGTTTCAAGGTGAATCTCGCCCAGCTTATGGTGGCACATTGGTTAGCACTGCTGTCTCACAGTGCTAGGGACCTTGGTTTGATTCCACCCTCTCGGGCGACTGTTTGTGTGGCATTTGTACATTTGCCCACGTGTGGGCTTCCTCCCACAGTCCAAAGATGTGCAGGTTCAGTGGAGTGGCCATGGGAAATTGCTCAGAGTGGCAAAAGTGAGGACTGCCGATGCTGAAGATCAGAATCTGGATTAGAGTGATGCTGGAAAAGCACAGCAGGTCAGGCAGCATCCGTGGAGCAGGAAAATCGATGTTTTGGGCAAACGATGAAGGGCTTTTGCCTGAAACGTCGAAATTGCTGATAGTGTCCAGGGACCTGTAAATTAGGTAGATTAGCCATGGGGAAATGTGGGGTGATAGGGATTGGGTTTGGGGGGATGCCCTTTGGAGGTTTGGAGGTTGGACTGAATGGTCTGCTTTCACAATGTAGGGATTCTATCCAATCCCTCCTTGTAGCTGCAATTTTCCAGTCTTTGCAATGTTTGTGTAAATCTCGTGTGCACTATCACGAGTATAATTGCATCCTTTCCTTGACAGTCCCAAAGTGTCAGTTGTTAGTTTGCAGCCCGGTGATCTTGTGACCTCCCTGAGATAATGTTATGAATTTAGAAGAAGTGAGTTTAAGGAACTTGCCTCCATCATTAATTGCCCTTGAGATCAAACAAGGGTTAACCATGTTGCTATGGGTCTGGAGTCATATGGACTGAATAAATTTGGCACATTTTCCCTCCCTAAAGGGAATTATTGAACCAGACCGGTTTTTACAACAATCATTGATAATTTTGCAGTCATATTCAGTTCCAGATTTTTCTTTTAATATTTGTTTGAAATTAAGTGCCAACCTGTGCCATGGTGGGATTTGAAACTGTGTTCCCTAAAGATTAGCCTGAGCCTCTGAATAACTAGTGATATATATAAGCTAAGCCACGTTCTATAACAATGCATTCTTCAAAATGAAGTTTTAACTGGGTCAAAACCACTTGGACAGAGGTTCGAATCAGGCCCAGTGTTGACGTCAGTGAAAAACAATGATTAATTATAAATGTTATAAATTATATGAAAAGTACCAAAAAATGCAACTGAATACATTTTAGCAATGTAACATAATTGATTTATAGTTGAGTTTTAAAAGCATTAATCATTTCAAGAACAGCAGGAATTTATGTTAAAAAAAAATTAATCTCACCAAGTGATGAAGTCGATTACATATTTTCAGAGGATTAAAACCTCAAGGCCCTGAGCAGTTTCAATTATTAAAGTGAATTCATCGGGTACACTTTACTTACAAAGAAACTTTCATTTAATTCTCTCCTGCTATTGGGAGATGAAATTAAATTAGCACTAGTACATTTTCTCAGGCTTAAAGAAAAATAGACTAGTCAGGCTTGAGGGAGGCAAATTTACATAACCCAGTTGGAAAAATATTGGGACATTTGTAATTTCATAAATATTGAAGGTGGACATCAAAGGGTTGATAATCCAGTATATTTTGGTTCTTTCACCATTGTGTGGTCCTGATGAATGGGAACAAGCTGAGAGTGTTTTTCCAAAATGGCAGGCAACTTGGAATTACCCAAAGTGACCAAAACATATTTTTGGAGTTAGCTGATTTAAGGCAAGTAGGAAGAATGTTCTCCCTTCTTAGAAAATCCTGCAGGATTGAGGATGACTTGTATCTACTCTGGTTCAATGGATTCGGAAAGTTTAGGTCCAAAGAGTGACCTTCAGACTCTGGCACATGTTGGGGCAGATAGTGCTTAAAATACCGAATTGTTGAGTGCTTGTTCACTTGCCGGACCAGCACTTATTTCCCGTTCCTAGTTGCCCTTGGTGGTGAGCTGTCTTCTTGAACCACAGCAGTCCGTGTGCTATGAATTGACTCACAATGCCATTAGGGAAGGAATTCCAGGATCTTGACCTAGTGACAGTGAAGGAACAGCGATATATTACCAAAACTGGATAGCGAGTGGCTTGGAGGGGAACTTGCATTGGTGGGGTTCCCATGTATCTGCTGATGAGGGAAGTTCAGAAACATATAAAGTTAAAAGAGAAAAAATAAAACATAGCAAAGATAAGTGGGAAAATGGAGGACAGGGAAGCTTGTAAAGAACAACAGAGGATTACTAAGAAGGAAATACGCAGAGAAAAAATGAGATATGAAGGTAAACTGGTCAAAAATATAAAGGAGGGTAGTAAAAGCTTTTTTAGGTATGTGAAAGGCAAAAAAATGGTTAAGATTAAAATTGGGCCCTTGAAGACAGAAACGGGGGAATATATTACGGAGAACAAAGAAATGGCAGAAGAGTTGAATTGATACTTCAGATCTGTGTTCACTGGGGAAGACACAAGCAATCTCCCTGTGGTAACAGTGGCTGAAGGACCTGAACTTAAGGGAATTTATATTTGCCAGGAATTGGTGTTGGAGAGACTGTTAGGTCTGAAGGTTGATAAGTCCCCGGGGCCTGATGGTCTACATCCCAAGGTACTGAAGGAGGTGGCTTGCGAAATCGTGGATGCGTTGGTGATTATTTTCCAGAGTTCAATAGATTCGGGATCAATTCCTGTGGATTGGAGAGTGGCTAATGTTGTACCACTTTTTAAGAAAGGTGGGAGAGAGAAAGCAGGAAATTATAGACCAGTTAGTCTGACTTCAGTGGTGGGAAAGATGCTGGAGTCTATTATAAAGGATGAAATTACGACCCATCTGGATAGTAATAACAGGATAGGTCAGAGTCAGCATGGATTTATGAAGGGAAAATCATGCTTGACTAATCTTCTGGAATTTTTTGAGGATGTAACTCTGATGGACGAGGGAGATCCAGTAGATGTAGTGTACCTGGACTTTCAGAAAGCTTTTGATAAAGTCCCACATAGGAAGTTAGTGAGCAAAATTAGGGCGCATGGCATTGGGAGCAAAGTACTAACTTGGATTGAAAGTTGGTTGGCTGACAGGAAACAAAGAGTAGTGATAAACGGCTCCATTTCAGAATGGCAGGCAGTGACCAGTGGGGTACCGCAGGGATCAGTGCTGGGACCGCAGCTTTTTACAATATATATTAATGATATAGAAGATGGTATTAGTAATAACATTAGCAAATTTGCTGATGATACTAAGCTGGGTGGCAGGGTGAAATGTGAGGAGGATGTTAGGAGATTACAGGGTGATCTGGACAGGTTAGGTGTGTGGTCTGATGCATGGCAGATGCAGTTTAATGTAGATAAATGTATGGTTATCCACTTCGGTGGCAAGAACAGGAAGGCAGATTACTACCTAAATGGAATCAATTTAGGTAAAGGGGCAGTACAAAGAGATCTGGGTGTTCTTGTACACCAGTCAATGAAGGCAAGCATGCAGGTACAGCAGGTAGTGAAGAAGGCTAATAGTATAGGATTATGAAAGGACTGGACACTCTGGCAGGAGGGAACATATTTCCGTTGATGGGGGAGTGCTGAACCAGAGGACACAACTTAAAAATACGGGGTAGACCATTTAGGACAGAGATGAGGAGAAACTACTTCACCCAGAGAGTGGTGGCTGTGTGGAATGCTCTGCCCCAGAGGGCAGTGGAGGCCCAGTCTCTGGATTCATTTAAGAAAGAATTGGATAGAGCTCTTAAAGATAGTGGAGTCAAGGGGTATGGAGATAAGGCTGGAACAGGATACTGATTAGAAATGATCAGCCATGATCATATTGAATGGCGGTGCAGGCTCGAAGGGCAGAATGGCCTACTCCTGCATCTATTGTCTATTGTCTATTGTCTAGTATGCTGGGATTCATAACAAGAGGGATTGAGTATAGAAGCAAAGAGGTTCTTCTGCAGCTGTACAGGGCCCTGATGAGACCACACCTGGAGAATTGTGTGTAGTTCTGGTCTCCAAATTTAAGGAAAGACATTCTGGCTATTGAGGGAGTGCAGTGTAAGTTCACGCGGTCAATTCCTGGAATGGCGGGAACACCTTACGCTGAAAGACTGGAGCGACTGGGCTTGTATACCCTTGAGTTTAGAAGACTGAGAGGGGATCTGATTGAGACATATAAGATTATTAAAGGATTGGGCACCCTGGAGGCAGGAAACATGTTTCTGCTGATGGATGAGTGCCGAACCAGAGGACACAGCTTAAAAATACAGGGTAGACCATTTAGGACAGAGATGAGGAGAAACTTCTTCACCCAGAGAGTGGTGGCTGTGTGGAATGCTCTGCCCCAGAGGGCAGTGGAGGCCCAGTCTCTGGATTCATCTAAGAAAGAGTTGGATAGAGCTCTCAAGGATAGTGGAATCAAGGATTATGGAGATAAGGCAGGAACAGGATACTGATTAAGGATGATCAGCCATGATCATATTGAATGGTGGTGCAGGCTCGAAGGGCAGAATGGCCTACTCCTGCACCTTTTGTGTATTGTCTATTGTCCTTCCAGATGGAAGTGGTCATGGCTTTGGAGGGTGCTTGCAAGGATCTTTGATAATTTCTGCCATACATCTTGTAGACAGTGCACACTGCTGCTACTGGGCGCTGGTGTTGGAGGGAGCGGATGATATGAATGTGGTGCCAATCAAGTGGGCTGTTTTATCCTGGCTGATATCAAGCTTCTTGAGTGTTGTTGGAGCTGCCCCCATCCAGGCAAGTGGGAAACATTCCATCACTCTCCTGACTCGTGGCTTGCAGATGATGGACAGGTTTGAGGAGTCAGGCGGTGAGTTACTCACCTCAGGTTAGTGTGTTATCTGTTCCTCAAATCACCTCTGCATACTTCCAATGACATTTCTCGATGGGCCCCAAATTAATCTTCTTCATATTAGTTGGTCAGTAACTAGGGATCCCCATGAGTCAGAGGAGATGTTTGACCTTCCCAGAGAAACACTGAAGACATTACGATCAAATTTGGAGTCAAGCGATTGCTCAGAGAGTCTGGTGTCAGGCATACAAGCAACATATCACACCCAGCCAGATGTGAAGTTGGTTCATGCTTTGATGCTGGGAAAGCAGGCTTAAAGGATGTATTGGGTTCCTCACTTGGCAATAAGTGGTGCCTTTGAAAATCTTTCATGTATCTGTCACAAATCTGTGCAGTAGATTGTGTAATATATGAGCTTACCAGTGATTCTGTGTTTCTAACATGGAAAGTCAAGGCTCATCTGCGTTATACTATCTGTAACATGTGGGGGTAAGTCCTGTCGGTTCAATAGTGCTAGCAATCTATTTGTGTGAACAACGTATAAGCATTATTTATACGATCCACAGCTGGATGGGTTCAGGGATCTGGCTCCCTGTCTTATGCAATGCCTCATACCTTGATTCATTCATAACTGGGAGCTCAAAGTTGATTCAGAACACTGACCATTTACTCCGGGTCAGAATCTGTACCTGACACCAGGGATGAGAGGGTCCTTTTTCTGACAGGCGTTATCATTGGCACATGGAAATAGGTCATTAGCGTACATCATTTGGTGCTAGCTGTGGTTAAAAAACATTGTTGACAAAAGACATGAGGGTGTAAGCCGTGGCAGTTGAGATATAGCCATGTTGCTGAATAAGGTGATTGGAGGTTGAGATTGATAGTGTTGGGAGAAGGCAGTGCAAACATGGAGCAGCCTGCCCAAAGGATGATTGATGGCAGCGTCATAGATAGATTCATAGGCCTTTATAACCCAGAAAAAAAATCCTTCGGCCCATCCAGTCTGTGCCAGTGAAACATGGCCACGTAACCTTTTTTTGATTCATTCATAGGATGTGACCATTCATTGCCCATCCCAATGTGCCAAGAGGGCATTTGATAGTCAACCAGATTGCTGTGTGTCTGGAGTCATATGAAGGCCAGACCAGGTAAGAATGGCAGATTCCTTCCCTAATGGACAATAGTGGGTCAAGTGGGAGTTTTGTTCCTGACAATTGACAACGGTTGTCATTAGAACATTTATTCTTGCTTTTTTTTGCCTTTTAATGTCATGACATTATTCAAACCCGGGTCCCCAGAACATTTCCTGGTTCATTAATAGCTTGTGGTAATATCACTGGACCATTGTCTCCCCTTACGTCATTCCATTTCCCATCACTCGGCCTAGAGCCTTGTAAACCTCACAAGTGCACATCAAAATATTAAACAAGATGTTCTTGTTTGTCGAAATGTAAGTGGAACTCTGATCTCCCCTCTCTTCTCCTGCTGAAATAACATGCTGCATATGAGCAGAAATGTATTAGTGATGAGGTTATCAGTGATAGACTGCAGTGTAAAACATGCATTGATTTGCACTCCCACCTAGTAAGGTTCCTTCAGGCCAGCAGCAGAGTAGATAAAACCTTTGATCACTGTCAGTCTTTCGCCATGCTGTTGGTTTCACTGAAAGATCCTTTGCTGGGGTCCGTTGTAGTTTGTGTGATTTCTGTTCAAAGCAACCATTGCTTGTTCCAGTGATGGAAGATGATGCATGTGGAATCTTAATGGTTGTGGCACAACAGGAGGCCATTTGGCCTGCCATCTCCATGCTCAGTAAGGACAATCTGACATGCCACTTTACTCTGTGTGTTTATATTTTCCAGGTAATGTCCTTTCAGGAGGCTTCAACTGTTTCTGCCTCCACCACACTCTTAAGTAGTTGGCATTTAGGAGTTGGCTTTTTGGGTGTAACCCTTCTTCAGGATTGAGGTGGGTGTGAGGGGAGTTGCAGATAAAGGGGGAGACAGGGGCAGGGTGGTGAAATGGGGATAGGTGAAAACAGGTAGAGGGTACGATCTGCCTTAACTTAGGGAACGACTCGCCGAGCATTGTAGTCGGGCTCGCAGGGGCCTACCAGCCCTCCCAGTCACCACACATTTCAATTCCCCAAACCATTCCCTTTCTGACATGACCATCCTTGGCCTCCTCCACTACCAAACCAAACCACAGCGCCTACTGGAGGAACAAGACCTCATCTTCCACCTGGGCACCCTACAGCCTGGAGGACTCAATATTGAGCTCTCCATTTTCAAATAACCTCCCTTCCCAGCCCCTTCCCCCTCCCACCAATCGGATCCATTCCTCCCAGTGACCAATCAGGGCGTACTCTCTACCTGTCTTCACCTTTCCCCACTTCACCACCCTGCCTTCACCACCCCCTTTCTCTGCAACTCTCCCTATCCCATCCCCCAGTCCTGAAGAAGGGTTACAACTGAAACATTGACTTCTCCACCTCCTCTTGCTGCCTGGCTTGCTGTGTTCTTCCAGTCTCCTGCCTGTCCACTTTGGATTCCAGCATCTGCAGTTGGTTTGTCACCACCACACTCTTAGGTGGGGAACTGTATTGCTTCCTCATCAATCAGCCCACTTGCCCTCTGGTTACCATAGAATCCCATAGAAAGCAGGCCATTTGGCCCATTGAGTCCACACTGACCCTCTGAAGAGCATCCCACCCAGACCCACCCTACATTCCCCATGGCCAAGCCACCTAATCTGCATATTTTTGGATTGTGGGAGGCAACTGGAACACCTAAAAGGGACCCACACAGACACAGGGAGAACATGCAAACTCCACGTGGTCGCCCAAGGGTGGGATCAAACCTGGGTCCCTGGTTTTGTGAGGCAGCAGTGCCAACCACTGAGCCATCAAACCGGCTCTTGGCCTTTGCACCAATTTTCCTCTCTGTCTACTCGGGCAACCCCTCATCATTTTAGCCATCTATCAAATCTCCTCCAGACTTTCTCTTTTCCCAGGCGAACACTCCCAGTTTCTCTGATCTACCTGCATAGCTGACATTCCTAATCAATGGAAGTGTTCTTATGAACCCATCGGAACCCTATGAATTCCGTCACATCCTTCCCAAAGTCCAATGTTTGGTTTTTCTTTATCTCCACAATCCCGGTTAACAGCGGTAGTGCTTATTTTTCCCCGCACCCATGTCGTGTGTGTGCAGGTGTCAGACACAGTGAAAAACAACAAGTATATAAATTTTTATTCAATTTCCACCACCAGGAAGAAAGGAAACAGCTGAGTGGCCAGTGCCCTTCTTAAGGGCAATGCTGCGTGATCCAACAGTGAAGGGGAGGGCAGGGATTAAATCAAAATAGAGTTGGAGGGGGAAAAATACACTCCACCCCCTGCAGTGTCCACCTCTCCCTGAAAACCTTGAGGGTGTTGGTGGACACCGCGTGCTCCAAAGTCCGATGTTCAGTGTAGTAATCAATTGCTCAATAGTTGATTTTGTGTGCCTGTTAATGACTCACTTTATATGATTTCTAAAGCCTGGGTGATGTCATTGAGGAAACACAAACTAAACTGAGGAAAACTGCTGTAAGAATGAGAGAGCATGCAATTTGAAAGCGTTGACCAATCTACCCATGCAGTCCAAATGCTGAATTCCTTTTGCTCTGGTACTTTTCCAGAATTGTCTCAACATTGAGAGATAAAACTGTGCAAGATAAAATCGTTCAACAAAATTTGTCTTTTTTCCAGCAATATTCAGTTTTTTAAAATACCCTGGAGAACCTAAGTTCTCCCTGGCAAGTTGGCATGACCTGCCACAGAATCCTGTTTCAGGGTTCTCCAGGATTGACCACTGTCATAAAGGACACTGTCATGCAAGCTTTATACGCCAAGCTCTTCGCCAAGCCACACATGTTTATTTTTAAAATTGTAAAAGTGAAAATAAAGTAACAGGTCATCAAAGGTGGCACCGTGGTTCACACTGCTGCCTCATAATGCCAGGATGCTGGGTTCAATTCTACCCTCAGGTGACTGTCTGTGTGGAGTTTGCATGTCCTTGCTGTGTCTGTGTGGGTTTCCTCCCATGGTCTAAAAGTGTGCAGGTTGGCTGGTGGATTGGCTGTGCTAAATTGCTCATAGTGTCCACAATTGTGAAGGCTAGGTGGGCCAGCCATTGGTAATGCCGAGGGAGGTGGGTCTGAGTGGGATGCTCTATGTGGACTTGAAGGCCTGATTCCACTGTAGGCATTCTCTGGCTTGTTGTCAGCTGATGATTTATTCTGGGATATTTTCTTAACAGTTTTTGTCTGTAGTGATTCGCTATTCTCTTCCACTCCTCAGAGCAGAGAAAACCTTTCCCACCCAGAGGGTAGTGGTCCTCTGAAGGGCATTGCCTGTGAGGGTTGGAGAGGCAGGATGCCTTTAAAACGGACTTGGATGAGCCCTTGAAGTGCAATAACGTTGAACACTATGTGGAGTAGAGTGGTGCTGGAAAAGCACAGCAGTTCAGGCAACATCCGAGGAGCAGGAAAATCCGTCGTTTTGGGCAAAAGCCCTTCATGTACCGACTGCAGGGGAGTGGGATGAGTGCAGACTTGATGGGCCAAAGGGTCTCTTCTGTACTGTATGATTCTATGCAGAGGTAGGCCCCATGTCTTCATCAGCTGGAACAGGAAGTAAACTAGAATTGTAGCTATTGTCCTGAACCACACTCTTGCCTGACCTAACTGAGCTAAATTAGCTCCTGAAATATACCCATCCAGATGCCTCTTAAATGTTGTAATGGTACCAGCCTCCACCACCTCTCCTGGCAGCTCATTCCACACACGCACCACTTTCTGTGTGAAAAAGCTACTCCTGGAGTCCAAAACGGTGGAAAGGAGTAAATTGTGAATGTAAGAGCTGCTCCATTTTTTTGAGGCTTTTTTTAATCAGTGCTGGAGCTGCTGTACTCGATCTCTGAGAGCAGTAATGATTGTTTCACAAGATATTGCTTTGTTTGTGGAACTTTGAAACAAAAAGATCAAAACAACAGTACTTTAAATGGGAGAAACGAGACAGTGGGAGACCATGCGGGAGATTGACTGAAGAACTGCTGGAGGGTTCAGGAAACAAAATGTTCTGCAAGGCTGGAATTGAACTGGTTATCGAACATCCATTTATTGTCACCTGTGCTCCTTTGTGGGAACACAGTGAAAAGCTTTTACAATGTCTGCCTTCTTATGGCGACATCTTAGGCAGAAGTACACAGATACAAATCTTGGAAAAGGCAGAGAAATAAAATTGGTTGCATTATTTTACGGAGTTTTATTTTACAGTGCTCCAGAGCTCACAGCCCCAATAATGTCCCAGGGCTCACAGCCCACACACTGTCCCAAAGATCACAGCCCACACACTGTCCCAGGGCGCACAGCCCACACACTGTCCCAGGGCTTACAGCCCACGCACTGTCCCAGGGCTCACAGCCCACACACTGTCCCAGAGCTCACAGCCCACTCATTGTCCCAAAACTCACAGCACACACACTGTTCCAGAGCTCACAGACCACACACTGTTCTAGAGCTCACAGCCCACACATTGTCCCAGAGCTCACAGCCCACATACTGTCCCAGAGCTCACAGCCCACACACTGTTCCAGAGCTCACAGCCCACACATTGTCCCAGAGCTCACAGCCCACACACTGTCCCAGAGCTCACAGCCCACACACTGTTCCAGAGCTCACAGCCCACACATTGCCCCAGAGCTCACAGCCCACACACTGTTCCAGAGCTCACAGCCCACACACTGTCACAGGGCTCACAGTCCACGCAATATCCCAGGGTTCAAACTCAACAAAATATCCCAGGGCTCACAGCCCTCACACTGTCCCAGGGCTCACAGCCCACACACTGTTCCACAGCTCACAGTCCGCACACAACCCCAGGGTTCACAGTCCACACAATATCCCAGGGCTCGAAGACCACACACTGTCCCAGAGCCCAGAGCCCAGAGCCCACACACTGTCCCAGAGCTCACAGCCCATACACTGTTCCCAGAACTCATTGGAACAGCGAAGGATGAGGGGTGACTTGATAGTGGTTTAGAAGATGATCAGAGGAATAGATAGAGTAGACAGTCAGAAACTTTTCCCCCGGGTACAACAGAGTGTTACAAAGGGACATAAATTTTAGGGGAAGGGTGGAAGGTATAGGGGAGATGTCAGGGGTGGGTTCTTTACCCAGAGAGTGGTGGGGGCATGGAATGCGCTGCCCGTGGGAGTGGTAGAGTCAGAATCATTGGCGACCTTTAAGCGGCATTTGGATAGGTACATGGATGGGTGCTTAATCTAGGATAGACGTTCGGCACAACATCGTGGGCCGAAGGGCCTGTTCTGTGCTGTATTGTTCTATGTTCTATCTTTTATGTTCTTACTCACAGTCCACATACTGTCCCAGAGACGACAGCATAAAAACTGTTCCCAGAGCTCACAGCCCACACACAGTCCCAGGGCACACAGCCCACACAATGTTCCCAGGATTCATAGTCCAAACTCTGTACCAGAGCTCACAGCTCACAAAGTGTCCCAGAGCTCACATTCCACACACTGTCCCAGAGCTCACAGCCCACACACTGTCCCAGAGCTCACAGCTCACACACTGTCCCAGAGCTAACAGCCCACACACAGTCACAGAGCTCACAGCCTACACACTGTCCCAGAGCTCACACTCCACACAATGTCCCAGAGCTCACAGCCCACACACTGTCCCAGAGCTCACACTCCACACACTGTCCCAGAGCTCACAGCCCACAAACTATCCCAGAGCTCACAGCCTACACACTGTCCCAGAGCTCACAGCCCACACACTGTCCCAGAGCTCACAGCCTACACACTGTCCCAGAGCTCACAGCCTACACACTGTCCCAGAGCTCACAGCCTACACACTGTCCCAGAGCTCACAGCCTACACACTGTCCCAGAGCTCACAGCCCACACACTGTTCCAGAGCTCACAGCTCACAAAATATCCCAGTGCTCGAAGCCCACACACTATCCCAGTGCCCAGAGCTTAAAGCCCACACACTGTCCCAGAGCTCACAGCCTACACACTGTCCCAGAGCTCACAGCCCACACAATGTCCCAGGGCTCACAGCCCACACACTGTCCCAGAGCTCACAGTCCACACATTGTCCCAGGGCTCACAGCCCACAAAATATCCCAGTGCTCGAAGCCCACACACTATCCCAGAGCCCAGAAACCAGAGCCCTCACACTGTCCCAGAGCTCACAGCCTACACACTGTCCCAAGCTCACAGCCCACACAATGTCCCAGGGCTCACAGTCCACACATTGTCCCAGAGCTCACAGACCACAGCCTGTCCCTGCGCTTACACTCCACACACTGTCCGAGTGCTCACAGCTTACACACTGTCCCAGAGCTAACAGCCCACACACTGTCCCAGAGCTCACAGCCCACACACTGCCCCAGGGCTCACAGTCCACACACTTTCCCAGAGCTCACAGCCCACACACAGTCCCAGAACTCACAGCCCACAAACTGACCCAGAGCTCACAGACCACACACTGTCCCAGGACTCACAGCCCACACGCTGTTCCAGAGCTCACAGCCCACACACTGTCCTAGAGCTCACAGCCCAAACACTGTCCCATGGCTCACAGCCCACACACTGTCCCAGACCTCACAGCCCACACACTGTTCCTAGAGCTCACAGTGCACACGCTGTTCAATAGCTCACAGCCCACACACTGTCCCAGAGCTCACAGCCCACACACTGTCCCAGAGCTCACAGCCCACACTCTGTCCCAGCGCTCACAGGCCACACATTGTTCCAGAACTCACAGCCCACACACTGTCCCAGGGCTCACAGCCAACACCTTGTCCCAGAACTCACAGCCCACACACTGTTCAATAGCTCACAGCCCACACACTGTCCCAGGGCTCACTGCTCATACACTGTTCAATAGATTACCGTCCCACATTCTGTTCCAGACCTCACAGCCCACACCCTGTCCCAGAGCTCACAGCCCACAAACTGTCCGAGAGCTCACAGCTCACATACTGTCACAGAGCTCACAGCCCACACACTGTCCGAGAGCTCACAGCTCACACACTGTCCCAGAGCTCACAGCCCACACACTGTCCCAGAGCTCACAGCCCACACACTGTCCCAGAGCTCATAGCCCACACTCTGTCCGAGAGCTCACAGCCCACACACTGTCCCAGAACTCACAGCCCACACACTGTCCCAGAGCTCATAGCCCACACTCTGTCGCAGAGCTCACAGCCCACACCCTGTCCCAGATCTCACAGCCCACACACTGTCCCAGAGCTCACAGCCCACACACTGACCCAGAGCTCACAGCCCACACACTGTCCCAGAACTCACAGCCCACACACTGTTCAATAGCTCACAGCCCACACACTGTCCCAGGGCTCACTGCTCATACACTGTTCAATAGATTACAGTCCCACATACTGTTCCAGACCTCACAGCCCACACACTGTCCCAGGGCTCACAGCCCACACACTGTCCCAGAGCTCACAGCCCACACACTGTCCCTGGGCTCACAGTCCACACACTGTCGCAGAGCTCACATCTCACGCACTGTTCCAGAGCTCACAGCCTACACACTGTCCCAGAACTCACAGCCCACACACTGTCCCAGAGCTCACAGCCCACACACTGTCCCAGTCCTCATAGCCCACACACTGTCCAAGAGCTCACAGCCCACACAATCTCCCAGAGCTCACAGCCCACATACTTTCTGAGGGCACACAGCCCACACACTATCCCAGTGCTCATAGCCCACACACTGTCCCAAAGCTCATAGTCCACACATTGTTCCAGAACTCACAACCCACACACATTCCGTGAGCTCACAGTCCACACACTGTTCCAGAGCTTACAGCCCACACACTGTCCCATGGCTCACAGCCCACACACATTCCCAGAGCTCACAGCGCACACACTGTTCAAAGCTCACAGCCCACACTCTGCCCCAAGGTTCACAGGCCACACACTGTCCCATAGCTCACAGGCCACACATTGTTCCAGAATTCACAGCCCACACACTGTCCCAGAACTCACAGCCCACACACTGTCCCAGGGCTCACTGCTCATACACTGTTCAATAGATTACAGCCCATACACTGTGCCAGGGCTCACAGCCTACACACTGTCCCAGAGCTCACAGTCCACATACTGTCCCAGACCTCACAGCCCACACACTGTCCCAGAGCTCACAGCCCACACTCTGTCCCAGATCTCACAGGGCACACACTGTCCCAGGGCTCACAGCCCACACACTGTCCCAGGACTCACAGCCCACACGCTGTTCCAGAGCTCACAGCCCACACACTGTCCCAGAGCTCACAGCCCAAACACTGTCCCATGGCTCACAGCCCACACACTGTCCCAGACCTCACAGCCCACACACTGTTCCCAGAGCTCACAGTGCACACGCTGTTCAATAGCTCACAGCCCACACTCTGTCCCAGAGCTCACAGCCCACACACTGTCCCAGAGCTCACAGCCCACCCTCTGTCCCAGCGCTCACAGGCCACACATTGTTCCAGAACTCACAGCCCACACACTGTCCCAGGGCTCACAGCCAACACACTGTCCCAAGGCTCACAGGCTACACTTTGTTCCAGAACTCATAGCTCACACACTGTCCCAGAGCTCACAGCCCACACACTGTCCCAGAGCTCACAGCCCACACTCTGTCCCAGCGCTCACAGGCCACACATTGTTCCAGAACTCACAGCCCACACACTGTCCCAGGGCTCACAGCCAACACCTTGTCCCAGAATTCACAGCCCACACACTGTTCAATAGCTCACAGCCCACACGCTGTCCCAGGGCTCACTGCTCATACACTGTTCAATAGATTACCGTCCCACATTCTGTTCCAGACCTCACAGCCCACACCCTGTCCCAGAGCTCACAGCCCACAAACTGTCCGAGAGCTCACAGCTCACATACTGTCACAGAGCTCACAGACAACACACTGTCCGAGAGCTCACAGCCCACACACTGTCCGAGAGCTCACAACTCACACACTGTCCCAGAACTCACAGCCCACACACTGTCCCAGAGCTCACAGCCCACACTCTGTCCGAGAGCTCACAGCCAACACCCTGTCCCAGAGCTCACAGCCCACACACTGTCCCAGAGCTCACAGCCCACACTCTGTCCGAGAGCTCACAGCCAACACCCTGTCCCAGAGCTCACAGCCCACACACTGTCCCAGAGCTCATAGCCCACACTCTGTCCAAGAGCTCACAGCCCACACACTGTCCCAGAACTCACAGCCCACACACTGTCCCAGAGCTCATAGCCCACACTCTGTCGCAGAGCTCACAGCCCACACCCTGTCCCAGATCTCACAGCCCACACACTGTCCCAGAGCTCACAGCCCACACACTGACCCAGAGCTCACAGCCCACACACTGTCCAAGAACTCACAGCCCACACACTGTTCAATAGCTCACAGCCCACACACTGTCCCAGGGGTCACAGCCAACACCTTGTCCCAGAACTCACAGCCCACACACTGTTCAATAGCTCACAGCCCACACACTGTCCCAGGGCTCACTGCTCATACACTGTTCAATAGATTACCGTCCCACATTCTGTTCCAGACCTCACAGCCCACACCCTGTCCCAGAGCTCACAGCCCACAAACTGTCCGAGAGCTCACAGCTCACATACTGTCACAGAGCTCACAGCCCACACACTGTCCTAGAGCTCACAGCCCACACACTGTCCGAGAGCTCACAGCTCACACACTGTCCCAGAGCTCACAGCCCACACACTGTCCCAGAGCTCACAACCCACACTCTGTCCGAGAGCTCACAGCCAACACCCTGTCCCAGAGCTCACAGCCCACACACTGTCCCAGAGCTCATAGCCCACACTCTGTCCGAAAGCTCACAGCCCACACACTGTCCCAGAACTCACAGCCCACACACTGTCACAGAGCTCATAGCCCACACTCTGTCGCAGAGCTCACAGCCCACACCCTGTCCCAGATCTCACAGCCCACACACTGTCCCAGAGCTCACAGCCCACACACTGACCCAGAGCTCACAGCCTACACACTGTCCCAGAGCTCACAGCCCACACACTGTTCCAGAGCTCACAGCTCACAAAATATCCCAGTGCTCGAAGCCCACACACTATCCCAGTGCCCAGAGCGTAAAGCCCACACACTGTCCCAGAGCTCACAGCCTACACACTGTCCCAGAGCTCACAGCCCACACAATGTCCCAGGGCTCATAGCCCACACTCTGTCGCAGAGCTCACAGCCCACACACTGTCCCAGAGCTCACAGTCCACACATTGTCCCAGGGCTCACAGCCCACAAAATATCCCAGTGCTCGAAGCCCACATACTATCCCAGAGCCCAGAAACCAGAGCCCTCACACTGTCCCAGAGCTCACAGCCTACACACTGTCCCAAGCTCACAGCCCACACAATGTCCCATGGCTCACAGTCCACACATTGTCCCAGAGCTCACAGACCACAGCCTGTCCCTGCGCTTACACTCCACACACTGTCCGACTGCTCACAGCTTACACACTGTCCCAGAGCTCACAGCTCACATACTGTCACAGAGCTCACAGCCCACACACTGTCCTAGAGCTCACAGCCCACACACTGTCCGAGAGCTCACAGCTCACACACTGTCCCAGAGCTCACAGCCCACACCCTGTCCCAGAGCTCACAGCCCACACTCTGTCCCAGAGCTCATAGCCCACACTCTGTCCGAGAGCTCACAGCCCACACACTGTCCCCGAACTCACAGCCCACACACTGTCCCAGAGCTCATAGCCCACACTCTGTCGCAGAGCTCACAGCCCACACCCTGTCCCAGATCTAACAGCCCACACACTGTCCCAGGGCTCACAGCCAACACACTGTCCCAAGGCTCACAGGCTACACTTTGTTCCAGAACTCATAGCTCACACACTGTCCCAGAGCTCACAGCCCACACACTGTCCCAGAGCTCACAGCCCACACTCTGTCCCAGCGCTCACAGGCCACACATTGTTCCAGAACTCACAGCCCACACATTGTCCCAGGGCTCACAGCCAACACCTTGTCCCAGAACTCACAGCCCACACATTGTTCAATAGCTCACAGCCCACACCCTGTCCCAGGGCTCACTGCTCATACACTGTTCAATAGATTACCGTCCCACATTCTGTTCCAGACCTCACAGCCCACACCCTGTCCCAGATCTCACAGCCCACACACTGTCCCAGAGCTCACAGCCCACACACTGACCCAGAGCTCACAGCCCACACACTGTCCCAGAACTCACAGCCCACACACTGTTCAATAGCTCACAGCCCACACACTGTCCCAGGGCTCACTGCTCATACACTGTTCAATAGATTACAGTCCCACATACTGTTCCAGACCTCACAGCCCACACACTGTCCCAGGGCTCACAGCCCACACACTGTCCCAGAGCTCATAGCCCACACTCTGTCCGAGAGCTCACAGCCAACACCCTGTCCCAGAGCTCACAGCCCACACACTGTCCCAGAGCTCATAGCCCACACTCTGTCCGAGAGCTCACAGCCCACACACTGTCCCAGAACTCACAGCCCACACACTGTCCCAGAGCTCATAGCGCACACTCTGCCGCAGAGCTCACAGCCCACACCCTGTCCCAGATCTCACAGCCCACACAATCTCCCAGAGCTCACAGCCCACATACTTTCTGAGGGCACACAGCCCACACACTATCCCAGTGCTCATAGCCCACACACTGTCCCAAAGCTCATAGTCCACACATTGTTCCAGAACTCACAACCCACACACATTCCGAGAGCTCACAGTCCACACACTGTTCCAGAGCTTACAGCCCACACACTGTCCCATGGCTCACAGCCCACACACATTCCCAGAGCTCACAGCGCACACACTGTTCAAAGCTCACAGCCCACACTCTGCCCCAAGGTTCACAGGCCACACACTGTCCCATAGCTCACAGGCCACACATTGTTCCAGAATTCACAGCCCACACACTGTCCCAGAACTCACAGCCCAGACACTGTCCCAGGGCTCACTGCTCATACACTGTTCAATAGATTACAGCCCATACACTGTGCCAGGGCTCACAGCCTACACACTGTCCCAGAGCTCACAGTCCACATACTGTCCCAGAGCTCACAGCCCACACACAGTCCCAGAACTCACAGCCCACAAACTGACCCAGAGCTCACAGACCACACACTGTCCCAGGACTCACAGCCCACACGCTGTTCCAGAGCTCACAGCCCACACACTGTCCCAGAGCTCACAGCCCAAACACTGTCCCATGGCTCAGAGCCCACACACTGTCCCAGACCTCACAGCCCACACACTGTTCCCAGAGCTCACAGTGCACACGCTGTTCAATAGCTCACAGCCCACACTCTGTCCCAGAGCTCACAGCCCACACACTGTCCCAGAGCTCACAGCCCACACTCTGTCCCAGCGCTCACAGGCCACACATTGTTCCAGAACTCACAGCCCACACACTGTCCCAGGGCTCACAGCCAACACACTGTCCCAAGGCTCACAGGCTACACTTTGTTCCAGAACTCATAGCTCACACACTGTCCCAGAGCTCACAGCCCACACACTGTCCCAGAGCTCACAGCCCACACTCTGTCCCAGCGCTCACAGGCCACACATTGTTCCAGAACTCACAGCCCACACACTGTCCCAGGGCTCACAGCCAACACCTTGTCCCAGAACTCACAGCCCACACACTGTTCAATAGCTCACAGCCCACACACTGTCCCAGGGCTCACTGCTCATACACTGTTCAATAGATTACCGTCCCACATTCTGTTCCAGACCTCACAGCCCACACCCTGTCCCAGAGCTCACAGCCCACAAACTGTCCGAGAGCTCACAGCTCACATACTGTCACAGAGCTCACAGCCCACACACTGTCCTAGAGCTCACAGCCCACACACTGTCCGAGAGCTCACAGCTCACACACTGTCCCAGAGCTCACAGCCCACACACTGTCCCAGAGCTCACAGCCCACACTCTGTCCGAGAGCTCACAGCCAACACCCTGTCCCAGAGCTCACAGCCCACACACTGTCCCAGAACTCACAGCCCACACACTGTCCCAGAGCTCATAGACCACACTCTGTCGCAGAGCTCACAGCCCACACCCTGTCCCAGATCTCACAGCCCACACACTGTCCCAGAGCTCACAGCCCACACACTGTCCCAGAGCTCACAGCCCACACAATCTCCCAGAGCTCACAGCCCACACACTGTCCCAGAACTCACAGCCCACACACTGTTCAATAGCTCACAGCCCACACACTGTCCCAGGGCTCACAGCCAACACCTTGTCCCAGAACTCACAGCCCACACACTGTTCAATAGCTCACAGCCCACACACTGTCCCAGGGCTCACTGCTCATACACTGTTCAATAGATTACCGTCCCACATTCTGTTCCAGACCTCACAGCCCACACCCTGTCCCAGAGCTCACAGCCCACAAACTGTCCGAGAGCTCACAGCTCACATACTGTCATAGAGCTCACAGCCCACACACTGTCCTAGAGCTCACAGCCCACACACTGTCCGAGAGCTCACAGCTCACACACTGTCCCAGGGCTCACAGCCCACACACTGTCCCAGAGCTCACAACCCACACTCTGTCCGAGAGCTCACAGCCCACACCCTGTCCCAGAGCTCACAGCCCACACACTGTCCCAGAGCTCATAGCCCACACTCTGTCCGAGAGCTCACAGCCCACACACTGTCCCAGAACTCACAGCCCACACACTGTCCCAGAGCTCATAGCCCACACTCTGTCGCAGAGCTCACAGCCCACACCCTGTCCCAGATCTCACAGCCCACACACTGTTCCAGAGCTCACAGCTCACAAAATATCCCAGTGCTCGAAGCCCACACACTATCCCAGTGCCCAGAGCTTAAAGGCCACACACTGTCCCAGAGCTCACAGCCTACACACTGTCCCAGAGCTCACAGCCTACACACTGTCCCAAGCTCACAGCCCACACAATGTCCCAGGGCTCACAGTCCACACATTGTCCCAGAGCTCACAGACCAGAGCCTGTCCCTGCGCTTACACTCCACACACTGTCCGAGTGCTCACAGCTTACACACTGTCCCAGAGCTAACAGCCCACACACTGTCCCAGAGCTCACAGCCCACACACTGCCCCAGGGCTCACAGCCCACACACTTTCCCAGAGCTCACAGCCCACACACAGTCCCAGAACTCACAGCCCACAAACTGACCCAGAGCTCACAGACCACACACTGTCCCAGGACTCACAGCCCACACGCTGTTCCAGAGCTCACAGCCCACACACTGTCCCAGAGCTCACAGCCCAAACACTGTCCCATGGCTCACAGCCCACACACTGTCCCAGACCTCACAGCCCACACACTGTTCCCAGAGCTCACAGTGCACACGCTGTTCAATAGCTCACAGCCCACACTCTGTCCCAGAGCTCACAGCCCACACACTGTCCCAGAGCTCACAGCCCACACTCTGTCCCAGCGCTCACAGGCCACACATTGTTCCAGAACTCACAGCCCACACACTGTCCCAGGGCTCACAGCCAACACACTGTCCCAAGGCTGACAGGCTACACTTTGTTCCAGAACTCATAGCTCACACACTGTCCCAGAGCTCACAGCCCACACACTGTCCCAGAGCTCACAGCCCACACTCTGTCCCAGCGCTCACAGGCCACACATTGTTCCAGAACTCACAGCCCACACACTGTCCCAGGGCTCACAGCCAACACCTTGTCCCAGAACTCACAGCCCACACACTGTTCAATAGCTCACAGCCCACACACTGTCCCAGGGCTCACTGCTCATACACTGTTCAATAGATTACCGTCCCACATTCTGTTCCAGACCTCACAGCCCACACCCTGTCCCAGAGCTCACAGCTCACATACTGTCACAGAGTTCACAGCCCACACACTGTCCTAGAGCTCACAGCCCACACACTGTCCGAGAGCTCACAGCTCACATACTGTCACAGAGCTCACAGCCCACACACTGTCCCAGAACTCACAGCCCACACACTGTTCAATAGCTCACAGCCCACACACTGTCCTAGAGCTCACAGCCCACACACTGTCCAAGAGCTCACAGCTCACACACTGTCCGAGAGCAACAGCTCACAAACTGTCCCAGAGCTCACAGCCCACACACTGTCCCAGAGCTCACAGCCCACACACTGTCCCAGAGCTCACAGCCCACAACCTGTCCCAGATCTCACAGCCCACACACTGTCCCAGAGCTCACAGCCCACACACTGACCCAGAGCTCACAGCCCACACACTGTCCCAGAACTCACAGCCCACACACTGTTCAATAGCTCACAGCCCACACACTGTCCCAGGGCTCACTGCTCATACACTGTTCAATAGATTACAGTCCCACATACTGTTCCCGACCTCACAGCCCACACACTGTCCCAGGGCTCACAGCCCACACACTGTCCCAGAGCTCATAGCCCACACTCTGTCCGAGAGCTCACAGCCAACACCCTGTCCCAGAGCTCACAGCCCACACACTGTCCCAGAGCTCATAGCCCACACTCTGTCCGAGAGCTCACAGCCCACACACTGTCCCAGAACTCACAGCCCACACACTGTCCCAGAGCTCATAGCGCACACTCTGTCGCAGAGCTCACAGCCCACACCCTGTCCCAGATCTCACAGCCCACACAATCTCCCAGAGCTCACAGCCCACATACTTTCTGAGGGCACACAGCCCACACACTATCCCAGTGCTCATAGCCCACACACTGTCCCAAAGCTCATAGTCCACACATTGTTCCAGAACTCACAACCCACACACATTCCGAGAGCTCACAGTCCACACACTGTTCCAGAGCTTACAGCCCACACACTGTCCCATGGCTCACAGCCCACACACATTCCCAGAGCTCACAGCGCACACACTGTTCAAAGCTCACAGCCCACACTCTGCCCCAAGGTTCACAGGCCACACACTGTCCCATAGCTCACAGGCCACACATTGTTCCAGAATTCACAGCCCACACACTGTCCCAGAACTCACAGCCCACACACTGTCCCAGGGCTCACTGCTCATACACTGTTCAATAGATTACAGCCCATACACTGTGCCAGGGCTCACAGCCTACACACTGTCCCAGAGCTCACAGTCCACATACTGTCCCAGACCTCACAGCCCACACACTGTCCCAGAGCTCACAGCCCACACTCTGTCCCAGATCTCACAGGGCACACACTGTCCCAGGGCTCACAGCCCACACACTGTCCCAGGACTCACAGCCCACACGCTGTTCCAGAGCTCACAGCCCAAACACTGTCCCATAGCTCACAGCCCACACTCTGTCCCAGAGCTCACAGCCCACACACTGTCCCAGAGCTCACAGCCCACCCTCTGTCCCAGCGCTCACAGGCCACACATTGTTACAGAACTCACAGCCCACACACTGTCCCAGGGCTCACAGCCAACACACTTCCCAAGGCTCACAGGCTACACTTTGTTCCAGAACTCATAGCTCACACACTGTCCCAGAGCTCACAGCCCACACACTGTCCCAGAGCTCACAGCCCACACTCTGTCCCAGCGCTCACAGGCCACACATTGTTCCAGAACTCACAGCCCACACACTGTCCCAGGGCTCACAGCCAACACCTTGTCCCAGAACTCACAGCCCACACACTGTTCAATAGCTCACAGCCCACACACTGTCCCAGGGCTCACTGCTCATACACTGTTCAATAGATTACCGTCCCACATTCTGTTCCAGACCTCACAGCCCACACCCTGTCCCAGAGCTCACAGCCCACAAACTGTCCGAGAGCTCACAGCTCACATACTGTCACAGAGCTCACAGCCCACACACTGTCCGAGAGCTCACAGCCCACACACTGTCCGAGAGCTCACAGCTCACACACTGTCCCAGAGCTCACAGCCCACACACTGTCCCAGAGCTCACAGCCCACACTCTGTCCGAGAGCTCACAGCCAACACCCTGTCCCAGAGCTCACAGCCCACACACTGTCCCAGAACTCACAGCCCACACACTGTCCCAGAGCTCATAGCCCACACTCTGTCGCAGAGCTCACAGCCCACACCCTGGCCCAGATCTCACAGCCCACACACTGTCCCAGAGCTCACAGCCCACACACTGTCCCAGAGCTCACAGCCCACACAATCTCCCAGAGCTCACAGCCCACACACTGTCCCAGAACTCACAGCCCACACACTGTTCAATAGCTCACAGCCCACACACTGTCCCAGGGCTCACAGCCAACACCTTGTCCCAGAACTCACAGCCCACACACTGTTCAATAGCTCACAGCCCACACACTGTCCCAGGGCTCACTGCTCATACACTGTTCAATAGATTACCGTCCCACATTCTGTTCCAGACCTCACAGCCCACACCCTGTCCCAGAGCTCACAGCCCACAAACTGTCCGAGAGCTCACAGCTCACATACTGTCATAGAGCTCACAGCCCACACACTGTCCTAGAGCTCACAGCCCACACACTGTCCGAGAGCTCACAGCTCACACACTGTCCCAGGGCTCACAGCCCACACACTGTCCCAGAGCTCACAACCCACACTCTGTCCGAGAGCTCACAGCCCACACCCTGTCCCAGAGCTCACAGCCCACACACTGTCCCAGAGCTCATAGCCCACACTCTGTCCGAGAGCTCACAGCCCACACACTGTCCCAGAACTCACAGCCCACACACTGTCCCAGAGCTCATAGCCCACACTCTGTCGCAGAGCTCACAGCCCATACCCTGTCCCAGATCTCACAGCCCACACACTGTTCCAGAGCTCACAGCTCACAAAATATCCCAGTGCTCGAAGCCCACACACTATCCCAGTGCCCAGAGCTTAAAGGCCACACACTGTCCCAGAGCTCACAGCCTACACACTGTCCCAGAGCTCACAGCCTACACACTGTCCCAAGCTCACAGCCCACACAATGTCCCAGGGCTCACAGTCCACACATTGTCCCAGAGCTCACAGACCAGAGCCTGTCCCTGCGCTTACACTCCACACACTGTCCGAGTGCTCACAGCTTACACACTGTCCCAGAGCTAACAGCCCACACACTGTCCCAGAGCTCACAGCCCACACACTGCCCCAGGGCTCACAGCCCACACACTTTCCCAGAGCTCACAGCCCACACACAGTCCCAGAACTCACAGCCCACAAACTGACCCAGAGCTCACAGACCACACACTGTCCCAGGACTCACAGCCCACACGCTGTTCCAGAGCTCACAGCCCACACACTGTCCCAGAGCTCACAGCCCAAACACTGTCCCATGGCTCACAGCCCACACACTGTCCCAGACCTCACAGCCCACACACTGTTCCCAGAGCTCACAGTGCACACGCTGTTCAATAGCTCACAGCCCACACTCTGTCCCAGAGCTCACAGCCCACACACTGTCCCAGAGCTCACAGCCCACACTCTGTCCCAGCGCTCACAGGCCACACATTGTTCCAGAACTCACAGCCCACACACTGTCCCAGGGCTCACAGCCAACACACTGTCCCAAGGCTCACAGGCTACACTTTGTTCCAGAACTCATAGCTCACACACTGTCCCAGAGCTCACAGCCCACACACTGTCCCAGAGCTCACAGCCCACACTCTGTCCCAGCGCTCACAGGCCACACATTGTTCCAGAACTCACAGCCCACACACTGTCCCAGGGCTCACAGCCAACACCTTGTCCCAGAACTCACAGCCCACACACTGTTCAATAGCTCACAGCCCACACACTGTCCCAGGGCTCACTGCTCATACACTGTTCAATAGATTACCGTCCCACATTCAGTTCCAGACCTCACAGCCCACACCCTGTCCCAGAGCTCACAGCCCACAAACTGTCCGAGAGCTCACAGCTCACATACTGTCACAGAGCTCACAGCCCACACACTGTCCTAGAGCTCACAGCCCACACACTGTCCGAGAGCTCACAGCTCACATACTGTCACAGAGCTCACAGCCCACACACTGTCCTAGAGCGCACAGCCCACACACTGTCCGAGAGCTCACAGCTCACACACTGTCCCAGAGCTCACAGCCCACACACTGTCCCAGAGCTCACAGCCCACACTCTGTCCGAGAGCTCACAGCCAACACCCTGTCCCAGAGCTCACAGCCCACACACTGTCCCAGAGCTCACAGCCCACACACTGTCCCAGAGCTCATAGCCCACACTCTGTCCGAGAGCTCACAGCCCACACACTGTCCCAGAACTCACAGCCCACACACTGTCCCAGAGCTCATAGCCCACACTCTGTCGCAGAGCTCACAGCCCACACCCTGTCCCAGATCTCACAGCCCACACACTGTCCCAGAGCTCACAGCCCACACACTGTCCTAGAGCTCACAGCCCACACACTGTCTGAGAGCTCACAGCCCACACACTGTCCGAGAGCTCACAGCTCACACACTGTCCGAGAGCTCAAAGCTCACACACTGTCCCAGAGCTCACAGCCCACACACTGTCCCAGAGCTCACAGCCCACACACTGTCCCAGAGCTCACAGCCCACAACCTGTCCCAGATCTCACAGCCCACACACTGTCCCAGAGCTCACAGCCCACACACTGACCCAGAGCTCACAGCCCACACACTGTCCCAGAACTCACAGCCCACACACTGTTCAATAGCTCACAGCCCACACACTGTCCCAGGGCTCACTGCTCATACACTGTTCAATAGATTACAGTCCCACATACTGTTCCAGAACTCACAGCCCACACACTGTCCCAGGGCTCACAGCCCACACACTGTCCCAGAGCTCACAGCCCACACACTGTCCCTGGGCTCACAGTCCACACACTGTCGCAGAGCTCACATCTCACGCACTGTTCCAGAGCTCACAGCCTACACACTGTCCCAGGGCTCACAGCCCACACACTGTCCCAGTCCTCATAGCCCACACACTGTCCCAGAGCTCACAGCCCACACAATCTCCCAGAGCTCACAGCCCACATACTTTCTGAGGGCACACAGCCCACACACTATCCCAGTGCTCATAGCCCACACACTGTCCCAAAGCTCATAGTCCACACATTGTTCCAGAACTCACAACCCACACACATTCCGAGAGCTCACAGTCCACACACTGTTCCAGAGCTTACAGCCCACACACTGTCCCATGGCTCACAGCCCACACACATTCCCAGAGCTCACAGCCCACACTCTGCCCCAAGGTTCACAGGCCACACACTGTCCCATAGCTCACAGGCCACACATTGTTCCAGAATTCACAGCCCACACACTGTCCCAGAACTCACAGCCCACACACTGTCCCAGGGCTCACTGCTCATACACTGTTCAATAGATTACAGCCCATACACTGTGCCAGGGCTCACAGCCTACACACTGTCCCAGAGCTCACAGTCCACATACTGTCCCAGACCTCACAGCCCACACACTGTCCCAGAGCTCACAGCCCACACTCTGTCCCAGATCTCACAGGGCACACACTGTCCCAGGGCTCACAGCCCACACACTGTCCCAGAACTCACAGCCCACACACTGTCCGAGAGCTCACAGCCCACACACTGTCCCAGAGCTCATAGCCCACACTCTGTCGCAGAGCTCACAGCCCACACCCTGTCCCAGATCTCACAGCCCACACACTGTCCCAGAGCTCACAGCCCACACACTGACCCAGAGCTCACAGCCTACACACTGTCCCAGAGCTCACAGCCCACACACTGTTCCAGAGCTCACAGCTCACAAAATATCCCAGTGCTCGAAGCCCACACACTATCCCAGTGCCCAGAGCTTAAAGCCCACACACTGTCCCAGAGCTCACAGCCTACACACTGTCCCAGAGCTCACAGCCCACACAATGTCCCAGGGCTCACAGCCCACACACTGTCCCAGAGCTCACAGTCCACACATTGTCCCAGGGCTCACAGCCCACAAAATATCCCAGTGCTCGAAGCCCACACACTATCCCAGAGCCCAGAAACCAGAGCCCTCACACTGTCCCAGAGCTCACAGCCTACACACTGTCCCAAGCTCACAGCCCACACAATGTCCCAGGGCTCACAGTCCACACATTGTCCCAGAGCTCACAGACCACAGCCTGTCCCTGCGCTTACACTCCACACACTGTCCGAGTGCTCACAGCTTACACACTGTCCCAGAGCTAACAGCCCACACACTGCCCCAGAGCTCACAGCCCACACACAGTCCCAGAACTCACAGCCCACAAACTGACCCAGAGCTCACAGACCACACACTGTCCAAGGACTCACAGCCCACACGCTGTTCCAAAGCTCACAGCCCACACACTGTCCCAGAGCTCACAGCCCAAACACTGTCCCATGGCTCACAGCCCACACACTGTCCTAGAGCTCACAGCCCACACACTGTCCGAGAGCTCACAGCTCACACACTGTCCGAGAGCTCAAAGCTCACACACTGTCCCAGAGCTCACAGCCCACACACTGTCCCAGAGCTCACAGCCCACACACTGTCCCAGAGCTCACAGCCCACAACCTGTCCCAGATCTCACAGCCCACACACTGTCCCAGAGCTCACAGCCCACACACTGACCCAGAGCTCACAGCCCACACACTGTCCCAGAACTCACAGCCCACACACTGTTCAATAGCTCACAGCCCACACACTGTCCCAGGGCTCACTGCTCATACACTGTTCAATAGATTACAGTCCCACATACTGTTCCAGACCTCACAGCCCACACACTGTCCCAGGGCTCACAGCCCACACACTGTCCTATAGCTCACAGCCCACACACTGTCCCAGAGCTCACAGCTCACACACTGTCCCAGAGCTCACAGCCCACACACTGTCCCAGAGCTCACAGCCCACACTCTGTCCGAGAGCTCACAGCCAACACCCTGTCCCAGAGCTCACAGCCCACACACTGTCCCAGAGCTCACAGCCCACACACTGTCCCAGAGCTCATAGCCCACACTCTGTCCGAGAGCTCACAGCCCACACACTGTCCCAGAACTCACAGCCCACACACTGTCCCAGAGCTCATAGCCCACACTCTGTCGCAGAGCTCACAGCCCACACCCTGTCCCAGATCTCACAGCCCACACACTGTCCCAGAGCTCACAGCCGACACACTGACCCAGAGCTCCCAGCCCACACACTGTCCCAGAACTCACAGCCCACACACTGTTCAATAGCTCACAGCCCACACACTGTCCTAGAGCTCACAGCCCACACACTGTCCGAGAGCTCACAGCTCACACACTGTCCGAGAGCTCACAGCTCACACACTGTCCCAGAGCTCACAGCCCACACACTGTCCCAGAGCTCACAGCCCACACACTGTCCCAGAGCTCACAGCCCACAACCTGTCCCAGATCTCACCGCCCACACACTGTCCCAGAGCTCACAGCCCACACACTGACCCAGAGCTCACAGCCCACACACTGTCCCAGAACTCACAGCCCACACACTGTTCAATAGCTCACAGCCCACACACTGTCCCAGGGCTCACTGCTCATACACTGTTCAATAGATTACAGTCCCACATACTGTTCCAGACCTCACAGCCCACACACTGTCCCAGGGCTCACAGCCCACACACTGTCCCAGAGCTCACAGCCCACACACTGTCCCTGGGCTCACAGTCCACACACTGTCGCAGAGCTCACATCTCACGCACTGTTCCAGAGCTCACAGCCTAAACACTGTCCCAGGGCTCACAGCCCACACACTGTCCCAGTCCTCATAGCCCACACACTGTCCCAGAGCTCACAGCCCACACAATCTCCCAGAGCTCACAGCCCACATACTTTCTGAGGGCACACAGCCCACACACTATCCCAGTGCTCATAGCCTACACACTGTCCCAAAGCTCATAGTCCACACATTGTTCCAGAACTCACAACCCACACAAATTCCGAGAGCTCACAGTCCACACACTGTTCCAGAGCTTACAGCCCACACACTGTCCCATGGCTCACAGCCCACACACATTCCCAGAGCTCACAGCCCACACACTGTTCAAAGCTCACAGCCCACACTCTGCCCCAAGGTTCACAGGCCACACACTGTCCCATAGCTCACAGGCCACACATTGTTCCAGAATTCACAGCCCACACACTGTCCCAGAACTCACAGCCCACACACTGTCCCAGGGCTCACTGCTCATACACTGTTCAATAGATTACAGCCCATACACTGTGCCAGGGATCACAGCCTACACACTGTCCCAGAGCTCACAGTCCACATACTGTCCCAGACCTCACAGCCCACACACTGTCCCAGAGCTCACAGCCCACACTCTGTCCCAGATCTCACAGGGCACACACTGTCCCAGGGCTCACAGCCCACACACTGTCCCAGAACTCACAGCCCACACCATGTCCGAGAGCTCACAGGCCACACACTGTCCCAGAGCCCATAGCCCACACTCTGTTCCAGATCTCACAGGGCACACACTGTCCCAGGGCTCACAGCCAACACCTTGTCCCAGAACTCACAGCCCACACACTGTTCAATAGCTCACAGCCCACACACTGTCCCAGGGCTCACTGCTCATACACTGTTCAATAGATTACCGTCCCACATTCTGTTCCAGACCTCACAGCCCACACCCTGTCCCAGAGCTCACAGCCCACAAACTGTCCGAGAGCTCACAGCTCACATACTGTCATAGAGCTCACAGCCCACACACTGTCCTAGAGCTCACAGCCCACACACTGTCCGAGAGCTCACAGCTCACACACTGTCCCAGGGCTCACAGCCCACACACTGTCCCAGAGCTCACAACCCACACTCTGTCCGAGAGCTCACAGCCCACACCCTGTCCCAGAGCTCACAGCCCACACACTGTCCCAGAGCTCATAGCCCACACTCTGTCCGAGAGCTCACAGCCCACACACTGTCCCAGAACTCACAGCCCACACACTGTCCCAGAGCTCATAGCCCACACTCTGTCGCAGAGCTCACAGCCCATACCCTGTCCCAGATCTCACAGCCCACACACTGTTCCAGAGCTCACAGCTCACAAAATATCCCAGTGCTCGAAGCCCACACACTATCCCAGTGCCCAGAGCTTAAAGGCCACACACTGTCCCAGAGCTCACAGCCTACACACTGTCCCAGAGCTCACAGCCTACACACTGTCCCAAGCTCACAGCCCACACAATGTCCCAGGGCTCACAGTCCACACATTGTCCCAGAGCTCACAGACCAGAGCCTGTCCCTGCGCTTACACTCCACACACTGTCCGAGTGCTCACAGCTTACACACTGTCCCAGAGCTAACAGCCCACACACTGTCCCAGAGCTCACAGCCCACACACTGCCCCAGGGCTCACAGCCCACACACTTTCCCAGAGCTCACAGCCCACACACAGTCCCAGAACTCACAGCCCACAAACTGACCCAGAGCTCACAGACCACACACTGTCCCAGGACTCACAGCCCACACGCTGTTCCAGAGCTCACAGCCCACACACTGTCCCAGAGCTCACAGCCCAAACACTGTCCCATGGCTCACAGCCCACACACTGTCCCAGACCTCACAGCCCACACACTGTTCCCAGAGCTCACAGTGCACACGCTGTTCAATAGCTCACAGCCCACACTCTGTCCCAGAGCTCACAGCCCACACACTGTCCCAGAGCTCACAGCCCACACTCTGTCCCAGCGCTCACAGGCCACACATTGTTCCAGAACTCACAGCCCACACACTGTCCCAGGGCTCACAGCCAACACACTGTCCCAAGGCTCACAGGCTACACTTTGTTCCAGAACTCATAGCTCACACACTGTCCCAGAGCTCACAGCCCACACACTGTCCCAGAGCTCACAGCCCACACTCTGTCCCAGCGCTCACAGGCCACACATTGTTCCAGAACTCACAGCCCACACACTGTCCCAGGGCTCACAGCCAACACCTTGTCCCAGAACTCACAGCCCACACACTGTTCAATAGCTCACAGCCCACACACTGTCCCAGGGCTCACTGCTCATACACTGTTCAATAGATTACCGTCCCACATTCAGTTCCAGACCTCACAGCCCACACCCTGTCCCAGAGCTCACAGCCCACAAACTGTCCGAGAGCTCACAGCTCACATACTGTCACAGAGCTCACAGCCCACACACTGTCCTAGAGCTCACAGCCCACACACTGTCCGAGAGCTCACAGCTCACATACTGTCACAGAGCTCACAGCCCACACACTGTCCTAGAGCGCACAGCCCACACACTGTCCGAGAGCTCACAGCTCACACACTGTCCCAGAGCTCACAGCCCACACACTGTCCCAGAGCTCACAGCCCACACTCTGTCCGAGAGCTCACAGCCAACACCCTGTCCCAGAGCTCACAGCCCACACACTGTCCCAGAGCTCACAGCCCACACACTGTCCCAGAGCTCATAGCCCACACTCTGTCCGAGAGCTCACAGCCCACACACTGTCCCAGAACTCACAGCCCACACACTGTCCCAGAGCTCATAGCCCACACTCTGTCGCAGAGCTCACAGCCCACACCCTGTCCCAGATCTCACAGCCCACACACTGTCCCAGAGCTCACAGCCCACACACTGTCCTAGAGCTCACAGCCCACACACTGTCTGAGAGCTCACAGCCCACACACTGTCCGAGAGCTCACAGCTCACACACTGTCCGAGAGCTCAAAGCTCACACACTGTCCCAGAGCTCACAGCCCACACACTGTCCCAGAGCTCACAGCCCACACACTGTCCCAGAGCTCACAGCCCACAACCTGTCCCAGATCTCACAGCCCACACACTGTCCCAGAGCTCACAGCCCACACACTGACCCAGAGCTCACAGCCCACACACTGTCCCAGAACTCACAGCCCACACACTGTTCAATAGCTCACAGCCCACACACTGTCCCAGGGCTCACTGCTCATACACTGTTCAATAGATTACAGTCCCACATACTGTTCCAGAACTCACAGCCCACACACTGTCCCAGGGCTCACAGCCCACACACTGTCCCAGAGCTCACAGCCCACACACTGTCCCTGGGCTCACAGTCCACACACTGTCGCAGAGCTCACATCTCACGCACTGTTCCAGAGCTCACAGCCTACACACTGTCCCAGGGCTCACAGCCCACACACTGTCCCAGTCCTCATAGCCCACACACTGTCCCAGAGCTCACAGCCCACACAATCTCCCAGAGCTCACAGCCCACATACTTTCTGAGGGCACACAGCCCACACACTATCCCAGTGCTCATAGCCCACACACTGTCCCAAAGCTCATAGTCCACACATTGTTCCAGAACTCACAACCCACACACATTCCGAGAGCTCACAGTCCACACACTGTTCCAGAGCTTACAGCCCACACACTGTCCCATGGCTCACAGCCCACACACATTCCCAGAGCTCACAGCCCACACTCTGCCCCAAGGTTCACAGGCCACACACTGTCCCATAGCTCACAGGCCACACATTGTTCCAGAATTCACAGCCCACACACTGTCCCAGAACTCACAGCCCACACACTGTCCCAGGGCTCACTGCTCATACACTGTTCAATAGATTACAGCCCATACACTGTGCCAGGGCTCACAGCCTACACACTGTCCCAGAGCTCACAGTCCACATACTGTCCCAGACCTCACAGCCCACACACTGTCCCAGAGCTCACAGCCCACACTCTGTCCCAGATCTCACAGGGCACACACTGTCCCAGGGCTCACAGCCCACACACTGTCCCAGAACTCACAGCCCACACACTGTCCGAGAGCTCACAGCCCACACACTGTCCCAGAGCTCATAGCCCACACTCTGTCGCAGAGCTCACAGCCCACACCCTGTCCCAGATCTCACAGCCCACACACTGTCCCAGAGCTCACAGCCCACACACTGACCCAGAGCTCACAGCCTACACACTGTCCCAGAGCTCACAGCCCACACACTGTTCCAGAGCTCACAGCTCACAAAATATCCCAGTGCTCGAAGCCCACACACTATCCCAGTGCCCAGAGCTTAAAGCCCACACACTGTCCCAGAGCTCACAGCCTACACACTGTCCCAGAGCTCACAGCCCACACAATGTCCCAGGGCTCACAGCCCACACACTGTCCCAGAGCTCACAGTCCACACATTGTCCCAGGGCTCACAGCCCACAAAATATCCCAGTGCTCGAAGCCCACACACTATCCCAGAGCCCAGAAACCAGAGCCCTCACACTGTCCCAGAGCTCACAGCCTACACACTGTCCCAAGCTCACAGCCCACACAATGTCCCAGGGCTCACAGTCCACACATTGTCCCAGAGCTCACAGACCACAGCCTGTCCCTGCGCTTACACTCCACACACTGTCCGAGTGCTCACAGCTTACACACTGTCCCAGAGCTAACAGCCCACACACTGCCCCAGAGCTCACAGCCCACACACAGTCCCAGAACTCACAGCCCACAAACTGACCCAGAGCTCACAGACCACACACTGTCCAAGGACTCACAGCCCACACGCTGTTCCAAAGCTCACAGCCCACACACTGTCCCAGAGCTCACAGCCCAAACACTGTCCCATGGCTCACAGCCCACACACTGTCCTAGAGCTCACAGCCCACACACTGTCCGAGAGCTCACAGCTCACACACTGTCCGAGAGCTCAAAGCTCACACACTGTCCCAGAGCTCACAGCCCACACACTGTCCCAGAGCTCACAGCCCACACACTGTCCCAGAGCTCACAGCCCACAACCTGTCCCAGATCTCACAGCCCACACACTGTCCCAGAGCTCACAGCCCACACACTGACCCAGAGCTCACAGCCCACACACTGTCCCAGAACTCACAGCCCACACACTGTTCAATAGCTCACAGCCCACACACTGTCCCAGGGCTCACTGCTCATACACTGTTCAATAGATTACAGTCCCACATACTGTTCCAGACCTCACAGCCCACACACTGTCCCAGGGCTCACAGCCCACACACTGTCCTATAGCTCACAGCCCACACACTGTCCCAGAGCTCACAGCTCACACACTGTCCCAGAGCTCACAGCCCACACACTGTCCCAGAGCTCACAGCCCACACTCTGTCCGAGAGCTCACAGCCAACACCCTGTCCCAGAGCTCACAGCCCACACACTGTCCCAGAGCTCACAGCCCACACACTGTCCCAGAGCTCATAGCCCACACTCTGTCCGAGAGCTCACAGCCCACACACTGTCCCAGAACTCACAGCCCACACACTGTCCCAGAGCTCATAGCCCACACTCTGTCGCAGAGCTCACAGCCCACACCCTGTCCCAGATCTCACAGCCCACACACTGTCCCAGAGCTCACAGCCGACACACTGACCCAGAGCTCCCAGCCCACACACTGTCCCAGAACTCACAGCCCACACACTGTTCAATAGCTCACAGCCCACACACTGTCCTAGAGCTCACAGCCCACACACTGTCCGAGAGCTCACAGCTCACACACTGTCCGAGAGCTCACAGCTCACACACTGTCCCAGAGCTCACAGCCCACACACTGTCCCAGAGCTCACAGCCCACACACTGTCCCAGAGCTCACAGCCCACAACCTGTCCCAGATCTCACCGCCCACACACTGTCCCAGAGCTCACAGCCCACACACTGACCCAGAGCTCACAGCCCACACACTGTCCCAGAACTCACAGCCCACACACTGTTCAATAGCTCACAGCCCACACACTGTCCCAGGGCTCACTGCTCATACACTGTTCAATAGATTACAGTCCCACATACTGTTCCAGACCTCACAGCCCACACACTGTCCCAGGGCTCACAGCCCACACACTGTCCCAGAGCTCACAGCCCACACACTGTCCCTGGGCTCACAGTCCACACACTGTCGCAGAGCTCACATCTCACGCACTGTTCCAGAGCTCACAGCCTAAACACTGTCCCAGGGCTCACAGCCCACACACTGTCCCAGTCCTCATAGCCCACACACTGTCCCAGAGCTCACAGCCCACACAATCTCCCAGAGCTCACAGCCCACATACTTTCTGAGGGCACACAGCCCACACACTATCCCAGTGCTCATAGCCTACACACTGTCCCAAAGCTCATAGTCCACACATTGTTCCAGAACTCACAACCCACACAAATTCCGAGAGCTCACAGTCCACACACTGTTCCAGAGCTTACAGCCCACACACTGTCCCATGGCTCACAGCCCACACACATTCCCAGAGCTCACAGCCCACACACTGTTCAAAGCTCACAGCCCACACTCTGCCCCAAGGTTCACAGGCCACACACTGTCCCATAGCTCACAGGCCACACATTGTTCCAGAATTCACAGCCCACACACTGTCCCAGAACTCACAGCCCACACACTGTCCCAGGGCTCACTGCTCATACACTGTTCAATAGATTACAGCCCATACACTGTGCCAGGGATCACAGCCTACACACTGTCCCAGAGCTCACAGTCCACATACTGTCCCAGACCTCACAGCCCACACACTGTCCCAGAGCTCACAGCCCACACTCTGTCCCAGATCTCACAGGGCACACACTGTCCCAGGGCTCACAGCCCACACACTGTCCCAGAACTCACAGCCCACACCATGTCCGAGAGCTCACAGGCCACACACTGTCCCAGAGCCCATAGCCCACACTCTGTTCCAGATCTCACAGGGCACACACTGTCCCAGGGCTCACAGCCCACACACTGTCCCAGAGATCACAGCCCACACACTGTCCGAGAGCTCACAGCCCACACACTGTCCCAGAGCCCATAGCCCACACTCTGTTCCAGATCTCACAGGCCACACACTGTCCCAGAGCTCATAGCCCACACTCTGTCCGAGAGCTCACAGCCCACACACTGTCCGAGAGCTCACAGCCCACACCCTGTCCCAGAGCTCACAGCCTACACACTGTCCCAGAGCTCATAGCCCACACTCTGACTGAGAGCTCACAGCCCACACACTGTCCAAGAGCTCACAGCCCACACCCTGTCCCAGAGCTCACAGCCCACACACTGTCCCAGAGCTCATAGCCCACACTCTGTCCGAGAGCTCACAGCCCACACACTGTCCGAGAGCTCACAGCCCACACACTGTCCCAGAGCTCACAGCCCACACACTGTCCCAGATCTCACAGCCCACATACTGTCCCAGATCTCACAGCCCACACACTGTCCCAGAGCTCACAGCCCACATACTGTCCCAGAGCTCACAGCCCACACACTGTCCGAGAGCTCACAGCCCACACACTGTCCCAGAGCTCACAGCGCACACCCTGTCCCAGAGCTCACAGCCCACACACTGTCCCAGAGCTCACAGCCCACACACTGTCCCAGACCTCACAGGCCACAGACTGTGCCAGATCTCACAGCCCACACACTGTCCCAGATCTCACAGCCCACACACTGTCCCTGGGCTCATAGCCCACACACTGTTCCAGAGCTCACAGCCCACACACTGTCCCAGAGCTCACAGCCCACACACTGTCCCAGAGCTCTCTGCTCATACTCTGTTCAATAGATTACAGCCCACACACAGTGCCAGAGCTCACTGCCCACACACTGTCCCAGAGCTCACATCCCACACACTGTCCCAGGGCTCACAGCCCACACACTGTCCCAGAGCTCACAGCTCACAAAATATCCCAGTGCTCGAAGCCCACACACTATCCCAGAGCCCAGAAACCAGAGCCCACACACTGTCCCAGAGCTCACAGCCTACACACTGTCCCAGAGCTCACAGCCCACACAATGTCCCAGGGCTCACAGTCCACACATTGTCCCAGAGCTCACAGACCACAGCCTGTCCCTGCGCTTAGACTCCACACACTGTCCGAGTGCTCACAGCTTACACACTGTCCCAGAGCTAACAGCCCACACACTGTCCCAGAGCTCACAGCCCACACACTTTCCCAGAGCTCACAATCCACACACAGTCCCAGAACTCACAGCCCACAAACTGACCCAGAGCTCACAGACCACACACTGTCCCAGGACTCACAGCCCACACATTGTCCCAGGGCTCACAGTCCACACTCTGTCCCTGGGCTCACAGCCCACACACTGACCCAGGGCTGACAGCCCACATACAGTCCCAGAGCTCACAGGCCACACATTGTTCCAGAACTCACATCCCACACACTGTCCCAAGACGTACAGCCCACACACTTTCCCAGAGCCCACAGCCCACACACTGTCCCAGGGCTTTCAGCCCACACACTGTTCCAGAGCTCACAGCTCACAAAATATCCCAGTGCTCGAAGCCCACACACTATCCCAGTGCCCAGAGACTAAAGCCCACACACTGTCCCAGAGCTCACAGCCCACACACTGTCCCAGGGCTTACAGCTCACACACTCTCCCAGGCCTCACAGCCCACACACTGTCCCAGAGCTCACAGCCCACACACTTTCCCAGAGCCCACAGCCCACACACTGTCCCAGGGCTTTCAGCCCACACGCTGTTCCAGAGCTCACAGCACACACACAGTCCCATGGCTCACATTGCACACACTGTTCAATATCTCACAGCCCACACTCTGTCCCAGAGCTCACAGGCCACACATTGTTCCAGAACTCACAGCCCACACACTGTCCCAGGGCTTTCAGCCCAAACACTGTCCCATGGCTTTCAGCCCAAACACTGTCCCATGGCTCACAGCCCACACACTGTTCCCAGAGCTCACAGCCCACACACAGTCCCATGGCTCACAGCCCACACACTGTCCCAGAGCTCACAGTACACACACTGTTCAATAGCTCACAGCCCACACACTGTCCCAGGGCTCACAGCCAACACACTGTCCCACGCCTCACAGCCCACACACTGACCCAGAGCTCACAGCCCACACCTTGTCCCAGAACTCACAGCCCACACACTGTTCAATAGCTCACAGCCCACACACTGTCCTAGAGCTCACAGCCCACACACTGTCCAAGAGCTCACAGCCAACACCCTGTCCCAGAGCTCACAGCCCACACACTGTCCCAGAGCTCATAGCCCACACTCTGTCCGAGAGCTCACAGCCCACACACTGTCCGAGAGCTCACAGCCCACACCCTGTCCCAGAGCTCACAGCCCACACACTGTCCCAGATCTCACAGCCCACACACTGTCCCAGAGCTCACAGCCCACACCCTGTCCCAGAGCTCACAGCCCACACACTGTCCCAGATCTCACAGCCCACACACTGTCCCAGAGCTCACAGCCCACACACTGACCCAGAGCTCACAGCCCACACACTGTCCCAGAACTCACAGCCCACACACTGTTCAATAGCTCACAGCCCACACACTGTCCCAGGGCTCACTGCTCATACACTGTTCAATAGATTACAGTCCCACATACTGTTCCACAGCTCACAGCCCACACACTGTCCCAGGGCTCACAGCCCACACATTGTCCCAGAGCTCACAGCCCACACACTGTCCCTGGGCTCACAGTCCACACACTGTCCGAGAGCTCACAGCCCACACCCTGTCCCAGAGCTCACAGCCCACACACTGTCCCAGATCTCACAGCCCACACACTGTCCCAGAGCTCACAGCCCACACACTGTCCCAGAACTCACAGCCCACACACTGTCCCAGAGCTCATAGCCCACACTCTGTCGCAGAGCTCACAGCCCACACTCTGTCCGAGAGCTCACAGCCAACACCCTGTCCCAGAGCTCACAGCCCACACACTGTCACAGAGCTCATAGCCCACACTCTGTCCGAGAGCTCACAGCCCACACACTGTCCGAGAGCTCACTGCCCACACCCTGTCCCAGAGCTCACAGCCCACACACTGACCCAGATCTCACAGCCCACACACTGTCTCAGAGCTCACAGCCCACACACTGACCCAGAGCTCACAGCCCACACACTGTCCCAGATCTCACAGCCCACACACTGTCCCAGAGCTCACAGCCCACACACTGACCCAGAGCTCACGGCCCACACACTGTCCCAGAACTCACAGCCCACACACTTTTCAATAGCTCACAGCCCACACACTGTCCCAGGGCTCACTGCTCATACACTGTTCAATAGATTACAGTCCCACATACTGTTCCAGACCTCACAGCCCACACACTGTCCCAGAGCTCACAGCCCACACACTGTCCCAGAGCTCACAGCCCACACACTGTCCCAGGGCTCACAGCCCACACACTGTCCCAGAGATCACAGCCCACACACTGTCCGAGAGCTCACAGCCCACACACTGTCCCAGAGCTCACAGCCCACACACTGACCCAGATCTCACAGCCCATACACTGTCCCAGAGCTCACAGCCCACACACTGACCCAGAGCTCACAGCCCACACACTGTCCCAGAACTCACAGCCCACACACTGTTCAATAGCTCACAGCCCACACACTGTCCCAGGGCTCACTGCTCATACACTGTTCAATAGATTACAGTCCCACATACTGTTCCAGACCTCACAGCCCACACACTGTCACAGAGCTCATAGCCCACACTCTGTCCGAGAGCTCACAGCCCACACACTGTCCGAGAGCTCACAGCCCACACCCTGTCCCAGAGCTCACAGCCCACACACTGACCCAGATCTCACAGCCCACACACTGTCCCAGAGCTCACAGCCCACACACTGACCCAGAGCTCACAGCCCACACACTGTCCCAGAACTCACAGCCCACACACTGTTCAATAGCTCACAGCCCACACACTGTCCCAGGGCTCACTGCTCATACACTGTTCAATAGATTACAGTCCCACATACTGTTCCAGACCTCACAGCCCACACACTGTCCCAGAGCTCACAGCCCACACACTGTCCCAGAGCTCACAGCCCACACACTGTCCCAGGGCTCACAGCCCACACACTGTCCCAGAGATCACAGCCCACACACTGTCCGAGAGCTCACAGCCCACACACTGTCCCAGAGCCCATAGCCCACACTCTGTTCCAGATCTCACAGGCCACACACTGTCCCAGAGCTCATAGCCCACACTCTGTCCGAGAGCTCACAGCCCACACACTGTCCGAGAGCTCACAGCCCACACCCTGTCCCAGACCTCACAGCCTACACACTGTCCCAGAGCTCATAGCCCACACTCTGTCCGAGAGCTCACAGCCCACACACTGTCCAAGAGCTCACAGCCCACACCCTGTCCCAGAGCTCACAGCCCACACACTGTCCCAGAGCTCATAGCCCACACTCTGTCCGAGAGCTCACAGCCCACACGCTGTCCGAGAGCTCACAGCCCACACACTGTCCCAGAGCTCACAGCCCACACACTGTCCCAGATCTCACAGCCCACACCCTGTCCCAGACCTCACAGCCCTCACACTGTCCCAGACCTCACAGCCCACATACTGTCCCAGAGGTCACAGCCCACACACTGTCTCAGACCTCACAGCCCACATACTGTCCCAGATCTCACAGCCCACACACTGTCCCAGAGCTCACAGCCCACACACTGTCCCAGAGCTCACAGCCCACATACTGTCCCAGAGCTCACAGCCCACACACTGTCCGAGAGCTCACAGCCCACATACTGTCCCAGAGCTCACAGTCCACACCCTGTCCCAGATCTCACAGCCCACACACTGTCCCAGACCTCACAGCCCACATACTGTCCCAGACCTCACAGCCCACACACTGTTCCAGAGCTCACAGCCCACACACTGTCCCAGAGCTCACAGCGCACACCCTGTCCCAGAGCTCACAGCCCACACACTGTCCCAGAGCTCACAGCCCACACACTGTCCCAGACCTCACAGCCCACACACTGTCCCAGACCTCACAGCCCACACACTGTCCCAGATCTCACAGCTCACACACTGTCCCAGAGCACACAGGCCACAGACTGTGCCAGATCTCACAGCCCACACACTGTCCCAGATCTCACAGCCCACACACTGTCCCTGGGCTCATAGCCCACACACTGTTCCAGAGCTCACAGCCCACACACTGTCCCAGAGCTCACAGCCCACACACGGTCTCAGAGCTCTCTGCTCATACTCTGTTCAATAGATTACAGCCCACACACAGTGCCAGAGCTCACTGCCCACACACTGTCCCAGAGCTCACATCCCACACACTGTCCCAGGGCTCACAGCCCACACACTGTCCCAGAGCTCACAGCTCACAAAATATCCCAGTGCTCGAAGCCCACACACTATCCCAGAGCCCAGAAACCAGAGCCCACACACTGTCCCAGAGCTCACAGCCTACACACTGTCCCAGAGCTCACAGCCCACACAATGTCCCAGGGCTCACAGTCCACACATTGTCCCAGAGCTCACAGACCACAGCCTGTCCCTGCGCTTACACTCCACACACTGTCCGAGTGCTCACAGCTTACACACTGTCCCAGAGCTAACAGCCCACACACTGTCCCAGAGCTCACAGCCCACACACTTTCCCAGAGCTCACAATCCACACACAGTCCCAGAACTCACAGCCCACAAACTGACCCAGAGCTCACAGACCACACACTGTCCCAGGACTCACAGCCCACACATTGTCCCAGGGCTCACAGTCCACACTCTGTCCCTGGGCTCACAGCCCACACACTGACCCAGGGCTGACAGCCCACATACAGTCCCAGAGCTCACAGGCCACACATTGTTCCAGAACTCACATCCCACACACTGTCCCAAGACGTACAGCCCACACACTTTCCCAGAGCCCACAGCCCACACACTGTCCAAGGGCTTTCAGCCCACACACTGTTCCAGAGCTCACAGCTCACAAAATATCCCAGTGCTCGAAGCCCACACACTATCCCAGTGCCCAGAGACTAAAGCCCACACACTGTCCCAGAGCTCACAGCCCACACACTGTCCCAGGGCTTACAGCTCACACACTCTCCCAGGCCTCACAGCCCACACACTGTCCCAGAGCTCACAGCCCACACACTTTCCCAGAGCCCACAGCCCACACACTGTCCCAGGGCTTTCAGCCCACACGCTGTTCCAGAGCTCACAGCACACACACAGTCCCATGGCTCACATTGCACACACTGTTCAATATCTCACAGCCCACACACTGTCACAGAGCTCATAGCCCACACTCTGTCCGAGAGCTCACAGCCCACACACTGTCCGAGAGCTCACAGCCCACACCCTGTCCCAGAGCTCACAGCCCACACACTGACCCAGATCTCACACCCCACACACTGTCTCAGAGCTCACAGCCCACACACTGACCCAGAGCTCACAGCCCACACACTGTCCCAGATCTCACAGCCCACACACTGTCCCAGAGCTCACAGCCCACACACTGACCCAGAGCTCACGGCCCACACACTGTCCCAGAACTCACAGCCCACACACTTTTCAATAGCTCACAGCCCACACACTGTCCCAGGGCTCACTGCTCATACACTGTTCAATAGATTACAGTCCCACATACTGTTCCAGACCTCACAGCCCACACACTGTCCCAGAGCTCACAGCCCACACACTGTCCCAGAGCTCACAGCCCACACACTGTCCCAGGGCTCACAGCCCACACACTGTCCCAGAGATCACAGCCCACACACTGTCCGAGAGCTCACAGCCCACACACTGTCCCAGAGCTCACAGCCCACACACTGACCCAGATCTCACAGCCCATACACTGTCCCAGAGCTCACAGCCCACACACTGACCCAGAGCTCACAGCCCACACACTGTCCCAGAACTCACAGCCCACACACTGTTCAATAGCTCACAGCCCACACACTGTCCCAGGGCTCACTGCTCATACACTGTTCAATAGATTACAGTCCCACATACTGTTCCAGACCTCACAGCCCACACACTGTCACAGAGCTCATAGCCCACACTCTGTCCGAGAGCTCACAGCCCACACACTGTCCGAGAGCTCACAGCCCACACCCTGTCCCAGAGCTCACAGCCCACACACTGACCCAGATCTCACAGCCCACACACTGTCCCAGAGCTCACAGCCCACACACTGACCCAGAGCTCACAGCCCACACACTGTCCCAGAACTCACAGCCCACACACTGTTCAATAGCTCACAGCCCACACACTGTCCCAGGGCTCACTGCTCATACACTGTTCAATAGATTACAGTCCCACATACTGTTCCAGACCTCACAGCCCACACACTGTCCCAGAGCTCACAGCCCACACACTGTCCCAGAGCTCACAGCCCACACACTGTCCCAGGGCTCACAGCCCACACACTGTCCCAGAGATCACAGCCCACACACTGTCCGAGAGCTCACAGCCCACACACTGTCCCAGAGCCCATAGCCCACACTCTGTTCCAGATCTCACAGGCCACACACTGTCCCAGAGCTCATAGCCCACACTCTGTCCGAGAGCTCACAGCCCACACACTGTCCGAGAGCTCACAGCCCACACCCTGTCCCAGACCTCACAGCCTACACACTGTCCCAGAGCTCATAGCCCACACTCTGTCCGAGAGCTCACAGCCCACACACTGTCCAAGAGCTCACAGCCCACACCCTGTCCCAGAGCTCACAGCCCACACACTGTCCCAGAGCTCATAGCCCACACTCTGTCCGAGAGCTCACAGCCCACACGCTGTCCGAGAGCTCACAGCCCACACACTGTCCCAGAGCTCACAGCCCACACACTGTCCCAGAGCTCACAGCCCACATACTGTCCCAGAGCTCACAGCCCACACACTGTCCGAGAGCTCACAGCCCACATACTGTCCCAGAGCTCACAGTCCACACCCTGTCCCAGATCTCACAGCCCACACACTGTCCCAGACCTCACAGCCCACATACTGTCCCAGACCTCACAGCCCACACACTGTTCCAGAGCTCACAGCCCACACACTGTCCCAGAGCTCACAGCGCACACCCTGTCCCAGAGCTCACAGCCCACACACTGTCCCAGAGCTCACAGCCCACACACTGTCCCAGACCTCACAGCCCACACACTGTCCCAGACCTCACAGCCCACACACTGTCCCAGATCTCACAGCTCACACACTGTCCCAGAGCACACAGGCCACAGACTGTGCCAGATCTCACAGCCCACACACTGTCCCAGATCTCACAGCCCACACACTGTCCCTGGGCTCATAGCCCACACACTGTTCCAGAGCTCACAGCCCACACACTGTCCCAGAGCTCACAGCCCACACACGGTCCCAGAGCTCTCTGCTCATACTCTGTTCAATAGATTACAGCCCACACACAGTGCCAGAGCTCACTGCCCACACACTGTCCCAGAGCTCACATCCCACACACTGTCCCAGGGCTCACAGCCCACACACTGTCCCAGAGCTCACAGCTCACAAAATATCCCAGTGCTCGAAGCCCACACACTATCCCAGAGCCCAGAAACCAGAGCCCACACACTGTCCCAGAGCTCACAGCCTACACACTGTCCCAGAGCTCACAGCCCACACAATGTCCCAGGGCTCACAGTCCACACATTGTCCCAGAGCTCACAGACCACAGCCTGTCCCTGCGCTTAGACTCCACACACTGTCCGAGTGCTCACAGCTTACACACTGTCCCAGAGCTAACAGCCCACACACTGTCCCAGAGCTCACAGCCCACACACTTTCCCAGAGCTCACAATCCACACACAGTCCCAGAACTCACAGCCCACAAACTGACCCAGAGCTCACAGACCACACACTGTCCCAGGACTCACAGCCCACACATTGTCCCAGGGCTCACAGTCCACACTCTGTCCCTGGGCTCACAGCCCACACACTGACCCAGGGCTGACAGCCCACATACAGTCCCAGAGCTCACAGGCCACACATTGTTCCAGAACTCACATCCCACACACTGTCCCAAGACGTACAGCCCACACACTTTCCCAGAGCCCACAGCCCACACACTGTCCAAGGGCTTTCAGCCCACACACTGTTCCAGAGCTCACAGCTCACAAAATATCCCAGTGCTCGAAGCCCACACACTATCCCAGTGCCCAGAGACTAAAGCCCACACACTGTCCCAGAGCTCACAGCCCACACACTGTCCCAGGGCTTACAGCTCACACACTCTCCCAGGCCTCACAGCCCACACACTGTCCCAGAGCTCACAGCCCACACACTTTCCCAGAGCCCACAGCCCACACACTGTCCCAGGGCTTTCAGCCCACACGCTGTTCCAGAGCTCACAGCACACACACAGTCCCATGGCTCACATTGCACACACTGTTCAATATCTCACAGCCCACACTCTGTCCCAGAGCTCACAGGCCACACATTGTTCCAGAACTCACAGCCCACACACTGTCCCAGGGCTTTCAGCCCAAACACTGTCCCATGGCTTTCAGCCCAAACACTGTCCCATGGCTCACAGCCCACACACTGTCCCAGAGCTCACAGCCCACACACTGTTCCCAGAGCTCACAGCCCACACACTGTTCCCAGAGCACACAGCCCACACACAGTCCCATGGCTCACAGCCCACACACTGTCCCAGAGCTCACAGTACACACACTGTTCAATAGCTCACAGCCCACACTCTGTCCCAGAGCTCACAGCCCACACACTGTTCCCAGAGCTCACAGCCCACACACTGTCCCAGGGCTCACAGCCAACACACTGTCCCACGCCTCACAGCCCACACACTGACCCAGAGCTCACAGCCCACACCTTGTCCCAGAACTCACAGCCCACACACTGTCCAAGAGCTCACAGCCAACACCCTGTCCCAGAGCTCACAGCCCACACACTGTCCCAGAGCTCATAGCCCACACTCTGTCCGAGAGCTCACAGCCCACACACTGTCCGAGAGCTCACAGCCCACACCCTGTCCCAGAGCTCACAGCCCACACACTGTCCCAGATCTCACAGCCCACACACTGTCCCAGAGCTCACAGCCCACACCCTGTCCCAGAGCTCACAGCCCACACACTGTCCCAGATCTCACAGCCCACACACTGTCCCAGAGCTCACAGCCCACACACTGACCCAGAGCTCACAGCCCACACACTGTCCCAGAACTCACAGCCCACACACTGTTCAATAGCTCACAGCCCACACACTGTCCCAGGGCTCACTGCTCATACACTGTTCAATAGATTACAGTCCCACATACTGTTCCACAGCTCACAGCCCACACACTGTCCCAGGGCTCACAGCCCACACATTGTCCCAGAGCTCACAGCCCACACACTGTCCCTGGGCTCACAGTCCACACACTGTCCGAGAGCTCACAGCCCACACCCTGTCCCAGAGCTCACAGCCCACACACTGTCCCAGAGCTCACAGCCCACACACTGTCCCAGAGCTCACAGCCCACACACTGTCCCAGGGCTCACAGCCCACACACTGTCCCAGAGATCACAGCCCACACACTGTCCGAGAGCTCACAGCCCACACACTGTCCCAGAGCTCACAGCCCACACACTGACCCAGATCTCACAGCCCATACACTGTCCCAGAGCTCACAGCCCACACACTGACCCAGAGCTCACAGCCCACACACTGTCCCAGAACTCACAGCCCACACACTGTTCAATAGCTCACAGCCCACACACTGTCCCAGGGCTCACTGCTCATACACTGTTCAATAGATTACAGTCCCACATACTGTTCCAGACCTCACAGCCCACACACTGTCACAGAGCTCATAGCCCACACTCTGTCCGAGAGCTCACAGCCCACACACTGTCCGAGAGCTCACAGCCCACACCCTGTCCCAGAGCTCACAGCCCACACACTGACCCAGATCTCACAGCCCACACACTGTCCCAGAGCTCACAGCCCACACACTGACCCAGAGCTCACAGCCCACACACTGTCCCAGAACTCACAGCCCACACACTGTTCAATAGCTCACAGCCCACACACTGTCCCAGGGCTCACTGCTCATACACTGTTCAATAGATTACAGTCCCACATACTGTTCCAGACCTCACAGCCCACACACTGTCCCAGAGCTCACAGCCCACACACTGCCCCAGAGCTCACAGCCCACACACTGTCCCAGGGCTCACAGCCCACACACTGTCCCAGAGATCACAGCCCACACACTGTCCGAGAGCTCACAGCCCACACACTGTCCCAGAGCCCATAGCCCACACTCTGTTCCAGATCTCACAGGCCACACACTGTCCCAGAGCTCATAGCCCACACTCTGTCCGAGAGCTCACAGCCCACACACTGTCCGAGAGCTCACAGCCCACACCCTGTCCCAGACCTCACAGCCTACACACTGTCCCAGAGCTCATAGCCCACACTCTGTCCGAGAGCTCACAGCCCACACACTGTCCAAGAGCTCACAGCCCACACCCTGTCCCAGAGCTCACAGCCCACACACTGTCCCAGAGCTCATAGCCCACACTCTGTCCGAGAGCTCACAGCCCACACGCTGTCCGAGAGCTCACAGCCCACACACTGTCCCAGAGCTCACAGCCCACACACTGTCCCAGATCTCACAGCCCACACCCTGTCCCAGACCTCACAGCCCTCACACTGTCCCAGACCTCACAGCCCACATACTGTCCCAGAGGTCACAGCCCACACACTGTCTCAGACCTCACAGCCCACATACTGTCCCAGATCTCACAGCCCACACACTGTCCCAGAGCTCACAGCCCACACACTGTCCCAGAGCTCACAGCGCACACCCTGTCCCAGAGCTCACAGCCCACACACTGTCCCAGAGCTCACAGCCCACACACTGTCCCAGACCTCACAGCCCACACACTGTCCCAGACCTCACAGCCCACACACTGTCCCAGATCTCACAGCTCACACACTGTCCCAGAGCACACAGGCCACAGACTGTGCCAGATCTCACAGCCCACACACTGTCCCAGATCTCACAGCCCACACACTGTCCCTGGGCTCATAGCCCACACACTGTTCCAGAGCTCACAGCCCACACACTGTCCCAGAGCTCACAGCCCACACACGGTCCCAGAGCTCTCTGCTCATACTCTGTTCAATAGATTACAGCCCACACACAGTGCCAGAGCTCACTGCCCACACACTGTCCCAGAGCTCACATCCCACACACTGTCCCAGGGCTCACAGCCCACACACTGTCCCAGAGCTCACAGCTCACAAAATATCCCAGTGCTCGAAGCCCACACACTATCCCAGAGCCCAGAAACCAGAGCCCACACACTGTCCCAGAGCTCACAGCCTACACACTGTCCCAGAGCTCACAGCCCACACAATGTCCCAGGGCTCACAGTCCACACATTGTCCCAGAGCTCACAGACCACAGCCTGTCCCTGCGCTTAGACTCCACACACTGTCCGAGTGCTCACAGCTTACACACTGTCCCAGAGCTAACAGCCCACACACTGTCCCAGAGCTCACAGCCCACACACTTTCCCAGAGCTCACAATCCACACACAGTCCCAGAACTCACAGCCCACAAACTGACCCAGAGCTCACAGACCACACACTGTCCCAGGACTCACAGCCCACACATTGTCCCAGGGCTCACAGTCCACACTCTGTCCCTGGGCTCACAGCCCACACACTGACCCAGGGCTGACAGCCCACATACAGTCCCAGAGCTCACAGGCCACACATTGTTCCAGAACTCACATCCCACACACTGTCCCAAGACGTACAGCCCACACACTTTCCCAGAGCCCACAGCCCACACACTGTCCAAGGGCTTTCAGCCCACACACTGTTCCAGAGCTCACAGCTCACAAAATATCCCAGTGCTCGAAGCCCACACACTATCCCAGTGCCCAGAGACTAAAGCCCACACACTGTCCCAGAGCTCACAGCCCACACACTGTCCCAGGGCTTACAGCTCACACACTCTCCCAGGCCTCACAGCCCACACACTGTCCCAGAGCTCACAGCCCACACACTTTCCCAGAGCCCACAGCCCACACACTGTCCCAGGGCTTTCAGCCCACACGCTGTTCCAGAGCTCACAGCACACACACAGTCCCATGGCTCACATTGCACACACTGTTCAATATCTCACAGCCCACACTCTGTCCCAGAGCTCACAGGCCACACATTGTTCCAGAACTCACAGCCCACACACTGTCCCAGGGCTTTCAGCCCAAACACTGTCCCATGGCTTTCAGCCCAAACACTGTCCCATGGCTCACAGCCCACACACTGTCCCAGAGCTCACAGCCCACACACTGTTCCCAGAGCTCACAGCCCACACACTGTTCCCAGAGCACACAGCCCACACACAGTCCCATGGCTCACAGCCCACACACTGTCCCAGAGCTCACAGTACACACACTGTTCAATAGCTCACAGCCCACACTCTGTCCCAGAGCTCACAGCCCACACACTGTTCCCAGAGCTCACAGCCCACACACTGTCCCAGGGCTCACAGCCAACACACTGTCCCACGCCTCACAGCCCACACACTGACCCAGAGCTCACAGCCCACACCTTGTCCCAGAACTCACAGCCCACACACTGTTCAATAGCTCACAGCCCACACACTGTCCTAGAGCTCACAGCCCACACACTGTCCAAGAGCTCACAGCCAACACCCTGTCCCAGAGCTCACAGCCCACACACTGTCCCAGAGCTCATAGCCCACACTCTGTCCGAGAGCTCACAGCCCACACACTGTCCGAGAGCTCACAGCCCACACCCTGTCCCAGAGCTCACAGCCCACACACTGTCCCAGATCTCACAGCCCACACACTGTCCCAGAGCTCACAGCCCACACCCTGTCCCAGAGCTCACAGCCCACACACTGTCCCAGATCTCACAGCCCACACACTGTCCCAGAGCTCACAGCCCACACACTGACCCAGAGCTCACAGCCCACACACTGTCCCAGAACTCACAGCCCACACACTGTTCAATAGCTCACAGCCCACACACTGTCCCAGGGCTCACTGCTCATACACTGTTCAATAGATTACAGTCCCACATACTGTTCCACAGCTCACAGCCCACACACTGTCCCAGGGCTCACAGCCCACACATTGTCCCAGAGCTCACAGCCCACACACTGTCCCTGGGCTCACAGTCCACACACTGTCCGAGAGCTCACAGCCCACACCCTGTCCCAGAGCTCACAGCCCACACACTGTCCCAGATCTCACAGCCCACACACTGTCCCAGAGCTCACAGCCCACACACTGTCCCAGAACTCACAGCCCACACACTGTCCCAGAGCTCATAGCCCACACTCTGTCGCAGAGCTCACAGCCCACACTCTGTCCGAGAGCTCACAGCCAACACCCTGTCCCAGAGCTCACAGCCCACACACTGTCACAGAGCTCATAGCCCACACTCTGTCCGAGAGCTCACAGCCCACACACTGTCCGAGAGCTCACAGCCCACACCCTGTCCCAGAGCTCACAGCCCACACACTGACCCAGATCTCACAGCCCACACACTGTCCCAGAGCTCACAGCCCACACACTGACCCAGAGCTCACAGCCCACACACTGTCCCAGAACTCACAGCCCACACACTGTCCCAGAGCTCATAGCCCACACTCTGTCGCAGAGCTCACAGCCCACACTCTGTCCGAGAGCTCACAGCCAACACCCTGTCCCAGAGCTCACAGCCCACACACTGTCACAGAGCTCATAGCCCACACTCTGTCCGAGAGCTCACAGCCCACACACTGTCCGAGAGCTCACAGCCCACACCCTGTCCCAGAGCTCACAGCCCACACACTGACCCAGATCTCACAGCCCACACACTGTCCCAGAGCTCACAGCCCACACACTGACCCAGAGCTCACAGCCCACACACTGTCCCAGAACTCACAGCCCACACACTGTTCAATAGCTCACAGCCCACACACTGTCCCAGGGCTCACTGCTCATACACTGTTCAATAGATTACAGTCCCACATACTGTTCCAGACCTCACAGCCCACACACTGTCCCAGAGCTCACAGCCCACACACTGTCCCAGAGCTCACAGCCCACACACTGTCCCTGGGCTCACAGTACACACACTGTCGCAGAGCTCACAGCTCACGCACTGTTCCAGAGCTCACAGCCTACACACTGTCCCAGGGCTCACAGCCCACACACTGTCCCAGACCTCATAGCCCACACACTGTCCCAGAGCTCACAGCCCACACAATCTCCCAGAGCTCACAGCCCACATACTTTCTGAGGGCACACAGCCCACACACTATCCCAGTGCTCATAGCCCACACACTGTCGCAGAGCTCACAGCTCACGCACTGTTCCAGAGCTCACAGCCTACTCACTGTCCCAGGGCTCACAGCCCACACACTACCCCAGTGCTCATAGCCCACACACTGTCGCAGAGCTCACAGCTCACGCACTGTTCCAGAGCTCACAGCCTACACACTGTCCCATGGCTCACAGCCCACACACATTCCCAGAGCTCACAGCGCACACACTGTTCAAAGCTCACAGCCCACACTCTGCCCCAAGGATCACAGCCCACACACTGTCCCAGAACTCACAGCCCACACCCTGTCCCAGATCTCACAGGGCACACACTGTCCCAGGGCTCACAGCCCACACACTGTCCCAGAGCTCACAGCCCACACACTGTCCCAGAGCTCACAGCCCACACACTGTCCCAGAGCCCATAGCCCACACTCTGTTCCAGAACTCACAGCCCACACACTGTCCCAGAGCTCATAGCCCACACTCTGTCGCAGAGCTCACAGCCCACACTCTGTCCGAGAGCTCACAGCCAACACCCTGTCCCAGAGCTCACAGCCCACACACTGTCACAGAGCTCATAGCCCACACTCTGTCCGAGAGCTCACAGCCCACACACTGTCCGAGAGCTCACAGCCCACACCCTGTCCCAGGGCTCACTGCTCATACACTGTTCAATAGATTACAGTCCCACATACTGTTCCAGACCTCACAGCCCACACACTGTCCCAGAGCTCACAGCCCACACACTGTCCTAGGGCTCACAGCCCACACACTGTCCCACGGCTCACAGCCCACACACTGTCCCAGAGCTCACAGCCCACACACTGTCCCAGAGCTCACAGCCCACACACTGTCCCACGGCTCACAGCCCACACACTGTCCCAGAGCTCACAGCCCACACACTGTCCCAAAGCTCACAGCCCTCACACTGTCCCAGAGCTCACAGCCCACACACGGTCCCAGAGCTCACAGCCCACACACGGTCCCAGAGCTCACAGCCCACACACTGTCCCACGGCTCACAGCCCACAAACTGCCCCAGAGCTCACAGGCCACACACTGTCCTAGTGCTCACAGCCCACACACTGTCCCACGGCTCACAGCCCACACACTGTCCCAGAGCTCACAGCCCACACACTGTCCCAGAGCTCACAGCCCACACACTGTCCCACGGCTCACAGCCCACACACTGTCCCAGAGCTCACAGCCCACACACTGTCCCAGAGCTCACAGTCCTCACACTGTCCGAGAGCTCACAGCCCACACACTGTCCCAGAGCTCACAGCCCACACACTGTCCCAGACCTCACAGCCCACACTCTGTCCTAGGGCTCACAGCCCACACACTGTCCCAGAGTTCCTTGCTCCAGGTCTTGCTGCCAGTGTCTGCTGCTGGTACAGTTTTTGCCTGTGGTGCTACCAGGAGAGAAGGTTCGAACAAATAGAGAAAAATAAATGAAAAAGTCAGAAGGAGAACAGGCAGAGCAGAGGATCACCTGCAGCAATGTCCTTCTGTGCCACCGTGTTCATGTGTTATTGGCAGACTAGACCCCCTCAAAACCTTTCAAGAATGTAGTCCAGACCCTAACTTTGCTTGGTGTTTGATGCACCTGGTCACACCACGTAGTTTTAAACAAAACCGAATTTATTTACAAGATTACTGAATGAATCAGATAGAACAGAAAACAGTTTAGCGAATAACCTATCCTGTCCAAAAACCTAACAGACTGTTCCAACTTAATGTTGCTCTTCCAAAATACTTGTAACAATCCCCATAAACACCCCTTGGCACAAAAGGTAAAATCAAACACAAGTTCTTGATGGATAGAAGTCAGAGAGATATTACATCCAGCAGCTTTTCTTCACTCTGCTAAAATAAACCCAAACAGGGGAAAAGCTGAGCTGCCAGAACTGGCCACTCCCCTTTCTTGTACAAGTGTTTTTTTTTACTTGAAGGCCTCCTCCCAGAGGCAGTATCTGTGAGCTATTATCAAATTGGCCCTCAAACCCATCTAAACTCAGAATCTTTTGGAACCTGTGTTTTTACGAGCTTCTGAGGGTAAAAGGCAAGGACAACCTAACCTTGTTAAAGGATCAGCTTTGTCACAAATGGAGCCTGGTTCCCTGGCGCAGTGAGGCTGGAGTTCTAACCACCAAGTCATTGTGCTGTTTGAGTCACATATAAGCCAGACCAGGGAAGCACAGCAAATCCCTTCTCTAATTGGTGATCCAAATGACAAGCGACAACAATTTCATGGTTAGAACATAGAACATAGAACATAGAACAATACAGCACAGAACAGGCCCTTCGGCCCACGATGTTGTGCCGAACTTCTATCCTAGATTAAGCACCCATCCATGTACCTATCCAAATGCCGCTTAAAGGTCGCCAATGATTCTGACTCTACCACTCCCACGGGCAGCGCATTCCATGCTCCCACCACTCTCTAGGTAAAGAACCCACCCCTGACATCTCCCCTATACCTTCCACCCTTCACCTTAAATTTATGTCCCCTTGTAACACTCTGTTGTACCCGGGGAAAAAGTTTCTGACTGTCTACTCTATCTATTCCTCTGATCATCTTATAAACCTCTATCAAGTCACCCCTCATCCTTCGCCGTTCCAACGAGAAAAGGCCGAGAACTCTCAACCTATCCTCGTACGACCTACTCTCCATTCCAGGCAACATCCTGGTAAATCTTCTCTGCACCCTCTCCAAAGCTTCCACCTCTTTCCTAAAGTGAGGTGACCAGAACTGCACACAGTACTCCAACTGTGGCCTAACCAAAGTCCTGTACAGCTGCAACCTCACTTCACGACTCTTGAATTCAATTCCTCTGCTAATGAACGATAATACTCCATAGGCCTTCTTACAAACTCTATCCACCTGAGTGGCAACCTTCAAAGATCTATGTACATAGACCCCAAGATCCCTCTGTTCCTCCACCTGACCAAGAACCCTACCATTAACCCTGTATTCCGCATTCTTATTTGTTCTTCCAAAATGGACAACCTCACACTTGGCAGGGTTGAACTCCATCTGCCACTCCTCAGCCCAGCTCTGCATCATATCTAAGTCCCTCTGCAGCCGACAACAGCCCTCCTCACTGTCCACAACTCCACCTATCTTTGTATCATCTGCAAATTTACTGACCCACCCTTCGACTCCCTCATCTAAGTCATTAATAAAAATTACAAACAGCAGAGGACCCAGAACTGATCCCTGCGGAACTCCACTTGTAACTGGGCTCCATGCTGAATATTTACCATCTACCACCACTCTCTGACTTCGACCGGTTAGCCAGTTTTCTATCCAATTGGCCAAATTTCCCTCTATCCCATGCCTCCTGACTTTCCGCATAAGCCTACCATGGGGAACCTTATCAAATGCCTTACTAAAATCCATGTACACTACATCCACTGCTCTACCCTCATCCACATGCTTGGTCACCTCCTCGAAGAATTCAATAAGACTTGTAAGGCAAGACCTTACATTATCGTTAAACTTGTACTCTGAATTGAAATTCCATCATGATGGGTTTCCAACCCAGGTCCCTAGAAAATGGCTTGGGTCTCCGGATGAACAGTTAACCTATAATGTCACAAAGCCATCACTTTCCTATGGCATGCTCTAGAAAGAGCAAAGAAAAGGGAGTGCTGGAGAAGGAGAACAAGCAACACCAGTTCCCTTTGTTAACTGGATCTACTGGTTTCTATGGAGACAAAGTGGACTCCCAAGTATGTCCAAACATTCTGCATGAACCTCTGGGTGGATAGAGGACTGAAGTGACCCATCAGATGGGTACCACACATATTGCCATCCTCATCAGGAATTGACACTGAAAACAATCAGTGGAAGCAAGAGCTAATAATGATGGTTAAAAAAGAAATGGCAAACATACAATGGAAGCAAGGCATGGCTATGTCAGCTAGCTCTCTGAACACGTCATAGAGTCATAGAGATGTACAGCATGGAAACAGGCCCTTCGGTCCAACTCGTCCATGCCAACCAGATATCCCAACCTAGTCCCACCTGCCAGTACCCGGCCCATATCCCTCCAAACCCTTCCTATTCATATACCCATCCAGATGCCTATTAAATGTTGCAATTGTACCAGTCTCCACCACGTCCTCTGGCAGCGCATTCCATACACGTACCACCCTCTGTGTGAAAGCGTTGCCCCTTATATCGCTTTTATATTATTCCCCACTCACCCTAAACCTATGCCCTCAAGTTCTGGATTCCCCGACCCCAGGGAAAAGACTTTGACTGTTTATCCCATCCATGCCCCTCATGATTTTATAAACCTCTATAAGGTCACCCCTCAGCCTTGAATGCTCCAGGGAAAACAGCCCCAGCCTGTTCAGCCTCTCCCTATAGCTCAAATCCTCCAACCCTGGCAACATCCTTGTAAATCTTTTCTGAACCCTTTCAAGTTTCACAACATCTTTCCGATAAGAAGGAGACCAGAATTGTACACAATATTCCAACAGTGGCCTAACCAATGTCCTGTACAGCTGCAACATGACCTCCCAACCCCTATACTCAATGCTCTGACCAATAAAGGAAAGCATACCAAACGCCTTCTTCACTCTCCTATCTACCTGCGACTCCACTTTCAAGGAGCTATGAACCTGCACTCCAAGGTCTCTTTGTTCATCAACACTCCCCAGGACCTTACCATTAAGTGTATAAGTCCTGCTAAGATTTGCTTTCCCAAAATGCAGCACCTCACATTTATCTAAATTAAACGTCCTTGGAATTCATTGTGTTAAAATAAATTTGATGCAAAATCAGGAATGGGATTATATAATCCGATGTGCAGTGATAATATAATATTGGTTGCAGATGCAACAGAGAGATTCTAAGGGTTTCTAAGGAGGGTCAGCAGAAGGAAGACTCAGAGTAGGATGTATGACAAATGGGAGCTTCAGAAAACAGGAGCAATGATGAGCAGGGCCACTGAGTGGGAGATACTGCACACAGAAAGTTCTCATAATTCTTTTATATTTTCATACCGACTTGGCTGATGTAATAAACACTACAGATGCAAAACATGAACTATTTGCCACCAACACCAAAAGTACCATCAATGCGCCTAAATCACATGCTGAGCTGGAAAATTGAACACATAGTTTACAGGAATATAAAGCCACTGGATAAGCTTCGTTACTTTTTTAAGAGTTTACCACCAATATATATCCCAAAATAGTCTCATTTACTGGATCCACTATCCCCTTCAACCTTCTCTGCTCCAAAGAAAACAATCCGAGGTTATGCAGCCTCTCTTCATTGCTGAAATGCTCCAATCTCCTCTGCACCCCCGTCGAGTGCACTCACACCCTTCCTAAACGGGTGACCACAACTGCACACAGTGTGGGTGAACCGGAGTCCTGTCCAGCTCCAATGTAACCTCCCTGCTCTTAGAAGCTACACTAGAATTGATAAAGACAAGTGTCCCATATGATTTCTTAACTCCTCTATTAACCCATCCTGTCACCTTCAGGGATCTGCAGGCAAGCACCCTAAGATCTTTTTTGTTCCTCTGAGCTTCCTAGTGTCCTGCCACTCACTGAATACTCCCTTAGCTTGTGACTTCTTCCAAAGTCACCTCACATTTATCAGGGTTAAGTTTCATCTGCTAGTGATCTGTTCATCTGACCAACCCGGTTATATCCTCCTCACTGTTAGCCAGCTGCCAATCTTTGTGTCATCCGCAAGCTTACTTATCATCCAACACACATTCTCATTTATGAATTTCATGATCAGTGAAGGACCCAGCACTGATCACTACAATGTACCACTGCACACTGGGCTCCAGTCACACAAACATCCTGCTATCATCACTCTCTGTCTCGAATCACTAAACTCATTTTGGATCCACCTTTGCCAAGTTATTTTGGGTTCTGTGAGTTTTAATCTTGCTTATCATCTTCCCATGTGGGACCTAGTCGAAGGCCTTGCTGAAATTCACATCAGCTCCATCAACTGCCCTACCCTCATTGCACTAGATTTGCCAGGCATGACCTCCCTCTCGATAAAACCATCTGCCTATTCTTGATCGAACCTTGCCTCTCTCGAATGGAGACGAATTTTCTCACGAACCATTTTCCTCAACTGTTTCCCTTACACTGACGTTAGACTCACCCCATCTTGGAACCTTGTGCTCTCCCACCCGCCTCCTCCCTCTCCTGAATGTGCATTCCCATTCCGGATCGGGATCAGATCCGAGGCTGAACATGCTTCCCAGGCTTGGGCTGGGGCAGTGTACATTATTTTTAAAAATTCGGAGATGCCGGTGTTGTACTGCGCTGGATAAAGTCAGAAATCACACGACTGCAGGTTATCGTCGAACAGGTTTATTTGAAGTCACAACTCCGAAAACTTGTGATTTCAAATAAACCTGCTGGATTATAACCTGCTGTGGTGTGATTTTTGATTTTGTTATTTTCAAAGCGCTCTTGCTCTCTCTCCCGAACACTGACTGAGGGAAAGGGCACTGCCAATGATCAGCAAGGAGGCAAAGGAACAAGTCATACTGATAGGAAGCAGCTTTTAAATAAATCATGCCATGTTAACGTGGACATAAGTCCCATGAACTGACCAATGCTAAAGCAAAATAAATGCAAACTCAGCCACGTTAAATCGGGGTTTACTGTATGTGCAGGAGGAAGAGCTTATCATACGAGGAACAGTTGAGGACCCTGGGTCTGCACTCAATCGTGTTTAAAGAAATGAGAAGGGAATCTCATTGAATCTTACAGCATTGTGAGAGGCCTGATTAGAGTGAAGATAGAGGTGTTTCCATGGGTAGGAACGACTAGGACCTGAGGACACAGCCTCAGGGTGAAGGGGCGACTCTTTAGAACTGAGATGAGGAGGAATTTCTTCAGCCAGAGGGTAGTGAATCTCCACAGCCACTCTATTCAAGTGTCTCAGTATTCTGTAAATTTCAGTCAGATGTCCCCACCCTTCCCCCTTCATTTATCGAAACTCCATCCAGTACAGACCAAGACTCCTCCCTGGCTCCTCATATGACCAGCCTTTACCCCTTCCTGATGAAGGGCTTTTGCCCAAAATGTCGGGTTTTCTGCTCCTCGGATGCTGCCTGTCCTGCTGTGCTTTTCCAGCACCACTCTAATCTCGGCCCTGGGATCATTCTTATGTGACTGCACTGACCCTTTAACAAGGTTATTTTGTCCGTGGTATTTTTTTAGGTGAGGTCGTAAAGGCAGAGGTGCCAAAATGTCTGGAAAAGAGCCTGATTTAACATTGACAGGGGGGTGGCTAGTTCAGGTTTTTCTAGGTTTTTTTTAACTGTAACAGTAAGAAGTTTCTATAACCCAGAGAAAGGTTCCAAGCTTCAACAGATGATTATTGACTGGCTTCTCTCTCTGAAATCTCTCCTGACTGCAAAAAACCCATGTTTGAAGTTAACTTTTGCCGAGGGGTGTGTTTATGGGATATTGCGAGGTTTGGAACAGCTCCTTAGTTAAGTTGCGGCATCGAGTTGGTTGGGTTTTCAGATAGTTAAGTCATTCTTTATCCTGTTTTCTTTTGTTTGTGTTTCAATCATCATGTTTAAATAAATTCTGTTTTGCCTAAAGCCGAGTGGTTTGACCAGCTGCATCACACCTGGAGTATCCACTTTACTTCTACCTTTAAAATAACAAGTTAGGGTCTGGGCTACCTTCTTAACTTACCTTGAGGGGGGTTGGCCTGGCCCATAACACTTGTAAACCTCCTCCACAACTTGAAGGCTGTATACATATGCATAGATGCTTTATAAGAAGCTCTTTCTTTCTCTTAACACAACTCAATTTATTTTCTGTATATTTTTTATATAACTTCCAGCATTTTTGGTTTTCCATTGGTCCTTCAGTTTCCTTCAGGTTTACTATTTAGTTTTGCATCTCTCCAGCCACTCCTGGTCTCTTTTGTCAGTGTTCAATCAAGACCGAAGCAGCTTTTTTCCATTGTTTAATCACTGCCGTATTTCTGCAGGCCAATGGGGAAACGCAATATTTTCACCAAAAGCTTCACAAAAAAGCTTTTCATCTTTTTATGTACCATCTATCCATTTATTTTTTCATTTGATACATGTAAGCGTGCATTGACAGTCACCACCATGCACTTTCCCTCTGATGTTCATTGCTTTCATTTGGTTTAGACAGGACATTTAAGGGGAGGGGCGATTAGAACATTCATCACAACAACTTGCTGTAGATGTGCACTGCGTTATAAGAGACATTAGCTCATCATCAAAGGCAAAATACTGCAGTTGCTGGAATTCTGAAGCAAGCACAGAGAATGCTGAAAAAACCCAGCAGGTCTGGGAAACCCAGCAGAGAGAAACAACATTAGACCATAAGATATAAGAGAAGAATTAGACCATTTGACCATCGAGTCTGTTCCCCCATTTAATGATGACTGATATGTTTCTCAACCCCATTCTCCTGCCTTGTCCCCATAACTTTTGATTGCCTTACTAATCAAGAATTTATGTATCTCTGTCTTAAAGACACTCAATGACTTGACCTCCACAGCCTTCTGTGGCAATGAGTTCCACAGATGAACCGCCCTCTGGCTGAAGAAATTCCTCCTCATCTCAGTTCGTCTCTTCACTCTGAGGCTGTGCCCTCACGTCTTATTCTCTCTTACTAGTGGAAACATCTACTCCATGTCCACCCTATACAGGCCTCCCAATATTCTGTCAGTTTTGATCAGATCCCCTCCTTCATTTTTCCTCAACCGCTCCTTATATGACGAGACCTTCCTCCCCAGGAACTCTCTTGTAAACGCTTTCTGCACCCCCTTCAATGCCAGCACATCATTCCCCAGATATGGAGCCCAAAACTGCTCACAGTATTGCAAATGCCATCTGAGCAGAGCCTTTTGCAACTTCAGTAGTATATCTCTGTTCTTGTACTCAAAATGAATGCTAACATTGCATTTGCAAATTTCTGAAGGGGCATATCAGACTTGAAATTTTAACTCTCTTGCTCTGTCTACAGATGCTGCTAGACCTACTGAGATTCTCCAGCATTCTCTCTGTATTTGTATTAGGTTGTGGTTACTTAACTCAGTCATTAAGATAGCTAGGGTTCAAATCCCATCATAGTTATTTGCAAATTTGATTTCAGGATTACAATGAAGTGTCAGATTGTTGTACATTCACACTGTTTTGCCAATGTGCTTTCTGAAACATAAACATATCATTCTTCCACACTCTGGCCTATGTGTAGCTCCAGCTCAGAGCATTAACTCTCTCTGAAACGCTCAGCTGCATCCAGGGTTGGCCAGTGAACCAAGAAGAAGGCTCACCACTGTTCAGTGGTTAGTTTGGTCATTCTGTGCTTGCTTATATGAGTTTATTCTCTCTGTGTTTGATGGGTTAAGTTTGGGTGTGGATTCAGAGCAAAGTAAATACAAGCTACTGAAAGTTGAGCTGTAAATGTGACTTCAGACATTTTGTGATTGCAGAGATCTTTTGGAACTGGTAAATACACCTCTTGCACACTCCCAAGCTAGGATCATCGCTGCTTTAACCTGCAAGTGCAACAAAGGTTTACCAGAATTGCTGAGAAAAAGACAAGCTATTGAAGGTTTACATCTTACAATCTGACATGAGAAAATACCAGACTGATCCCTGGGATGGCAGGACTGATTTACAAAGAGATACTGGTTTTCAGAAGAATGAGGGGGGAATCTCATAGAATTCCATGCAATTCTAACAGGAGTAGACAATGTAATTGCAAGAAGGATGTTCCTGATGACCAGGGAGTCCAGACCGGAGTTAGGTCCAAGATGAGGAGAACTTTCTTCACCTAGATAGTGACAGGTCTGTGAAATTCTCTGCTACAGAAAGTGATAGAAGCCAAAACATTGAATGTTTTCAAGAGGGAGATAGAAATAGTCCTGAGGACTAAAGGGATCCAAGAGGATGAAGCAAAAGTGAGAACAGAACTGAGTTAGATGGTCAGTCATGATCATGGTGAATGGGGGAGCAGGACCAAAGGGCTGAGTGGCCTCCTCCTTTGTTACTTTATATTTTCCTACTCGACGTTTAAAATGTAAAAACTGTCTAAGTGATGGCCAATAAAATATCCACAGCTGACTTAACAAAATACAGCCTAATTTCACATTTTCCGTAATTTTCTTTTCCCCAGTAAGCCACTGTCTCTTTAACTTGCAGGTTTGTGCTGAACAATACTGTGACAAGGGAATGAAAAGTTTTTCTTTCCCTGCTGTATATAATGCTGCTGTGCTTTACTGGTCTTTAATTTAATAAATCAATAAAGTCCAATATAGTGGCATAGCAGTTGAAATGCTTCAGCTCTTCATAAAATCACTGTCTGTTATAAAAGGGTTTGACAGATGATAAATTACTTACAACAGAATGACAGTTTCCTTCCCGTTGTTGTGATGTCGGTATTGTAGAACCTCTGGAAGGGCTGTGCCATGTCTTGCATTTGATGAGGTTCTTTTTATCCATGGGATACATTTGGCAATTGTCTTTTGAACATCTCGAATTGAGAGAGGTTGCTGGTTGGTTTTGAACCTCTCCTAGGAGAATGTGAGAATTTTTAAAATTCATTTGTGGAACTTGGGTATTGCTGGCTGGGCCAGTATTGATAGCCTGTCCTTAGTTGCCCTGGAGAAGGTGGTGGTGAGCTGCCTTCTTGAATCACTGCAGTCCGCTTGTTCTGGGTTGACCCACAATGCCAGGAGGGAGGGAATTCCAGGAATTTGACCCAGCGACTGTGAAGGAACGGCGGTATATTCCCAAGTCAGGATGGTGAGTGGCTTGGAGGGGAACTTGCAGGTGGTGGTGTTTCCATATATCGTCTGCCCTCGTCCTTCTAGGTGGAAGTGGTCGTGGGTTTGGAAGGTACTGTCTAAGGATCTTTGGTGAATTTTCAGCAGATGCTGGAGATCAGAGTCAAAACATGTGGTGCTGGAAAAGCAGAGATGGTCCGTCAGCATCCGAGGAGTCGGAGAATCGACATTTTGGGCGTAAACTCTTTATCAAGAATGTGAATCTCCCTGCCCACCTGGTGGGTGCAGATGCACACACGATGGTAAAGACTGAGGCAGGCTGGGGGAAATCAGAAGTGGATGAACTTGTGAGTGAGCAGGTCGGCTGAAGTGTCGGTTTTCCTTCCCCAGTTCTCAGTCAACCTCGTCTGTCCAACAATGGGATGGCATTGCACCAAAGCCCTGAATGGTAGGCCGAACCTCCTCTTGGTCATGAACCTTGTTAAACTGCCTGGGAGCAGGAACTGAACAGAGGGCAAGGTGGATTAGTCGTGGGGAATACAGGGTTACAAGGACAGGGTAGGGAGGTGGGTCTGGGCAATTTGCTCTTCAGAGGGTCAGTGTGGATTGGATGACCTGAATGGCCTGCTTCCACACTATAGGGATTCTATGATTCTAAGATGTGAAAGCAAAATACTTGGAAAGCATTAATGGGATTGGACAAAGTTAGCATGGGTTTATGAAAGACAAAACATGCGCAACAATTCTAGAGTTTATTTAAGACATAACTGGGAGAATAGCTGATGGAGAATCAATAGACGTGGTGTATTTGGGTTTTTAGAAGGTTTTTGATAAGGTCCTCAAAAAGAGGTAAGTGTGCAAAGGGTAGGAGGTAATATATTGCCATGGGTAGAGAATTGGTTAACAGACTGATAACAGAGAATGGGAATAATTGGGTCTTTTTCTGAATGGCAGGTGGGATTCTGGAAGAATTAGTACCTGGGCTCCAACTATTCCTAATATGTACTAAAGACCTGGGTGAGGGAACCAAAAGGAACATTTTCAAATTTGCTGATAACACAAAACTGGGTGGGATTGTGGGTGATGAGGAAGATACAAGGAGGCTTCAAGGTGGTTTAAACAAGTTGAGCAAGTACATGGCAGATGCACTGCCGGGTGGATAAATGCGAGCTTATACACACAGGCATGAATAATAGAAAGGAAGAATATTACGGAAACGGTGATTTACTGGGAAGTGTGGATGTACAAAGGGATTGAACACCAGTCAATGAAAGTACTCAGGCAGGAGCAGCAAGCAATTAGGAAGGCAAATTGTAAGAATTGGCCTTCATTGCAAAAGGAATTGAGTTCAGAAGTAGTGATACTTTACTGCAGTCAGACAGGGCCTTGGTGAGACCACATCTGCAGCATTGTAATGCAGTTTGGTCTCCCCACTTAAGAAAGGATATACTGCGCTTACCATAGAGGGAGGTTCATTAGGCTGATACTGGAAAAAGCTGGGCAGTCCTATGAGGAGAGATTGTCCTATGAAGAGAGATTGATTGGACTGGGTCTGTATACAAGGAGAAAGTGAGGACTGCATATGCTGGAGAGATCAGAGTTGAAAGGGATGGCCTGAAAAGTACAGCAGGTCAGGCAACCTCGGAGGAGCAGGAGAATCAAAGTTTCAGGCATAAACTCTTCATCAGAGCTGTGGGGTGGGGGGAAGGGGCTGAGGGATAAATAAGAGGATTGGGGTGCCGGTGGGGGGGAGAAGGTAGCTGGGAAGGTGATGGGTAGATGCAGATGGCAAGGGGTGATAGTGGTAGGTCGGAGGGGAGGGTAGAGTAGATAGGTGGGAAGGGAAATGGACAGGTAGGAGAGTTCAAGAAGGTGGTGCAGAGTTGGAGGGTTGGATCTGGGATGAGGTGTGGGCAGGGGAAATGAGGAAACAGGTGAAGTCGATGTTGATGCCATCTGGTTAGAGGGTCCCAAGGTGGAAGATGAGGCGTTCTTCCTCCAGTCATCGGGTGACTTGGATTTGGCCGTGGAGGAGGCCCAGGACTTGCATGTCCTCGGTGGAGTGGGAGGGGAATTGAAATGTTCAGCCACAGGGTGATGGAGCTGTTTGGTGCATGTGTCCCAGAGACATTCTCTAAAATGTTCCACAAGTTGGCATCCTGTCTCCCCAACATAGAGAGACCACATCGACAGCAACAGACAAAGTAGATGAGATGTTTGGACGTGCAGGAAAATCTCTGCTAGATGTGGAAGGATCCTTTGGGGCTTTGGATGGAGGTGAGAGGGGAGGTGTGGGTGTAGGTTTTACACCTCTTGCAGTGGCAAGGAAAGGTGCCAGGAGTGGAAGGTGGATTGGTGGTGGGCCAATGAGGGAGTCGTGGAGGGAATGGCAGAATGCAGGTAGGGGTGGGGAAGGAATTATATCTCTAGTGGTGGGGTCTGATTGTAGGTGGTGGAAATAATGGAGGATAATGCATTGTATCCAGAGCTTAGTGGGGTAGAAGGTGAGGCCCGGGGCGGTTCTATCCTTTCTGCGGTTGGAGGGATGGGGTTCAAGGGTTGAAGTGTGGGAAGTGGAGATGTACTGGGCGGCATTGTTGATTACGTGGGAGGGTAAATTGTGATCCATGAATTAGGAGGCCATCTGGGATGTGGAATTGCTCCTCTTGGGAACAGATACAGCAGAGGTGGGGGAATTAAGAGTAAGGGATAACGTTTTTACTGAGGGAATGGTGGGGGGGAGGAGTGAGAGGTTGGGGGTGGTGTAGTCCAGGAGTGTATCTGTGGGAGTCAGTGAGTTTGAAGTAGATGTCCGAATGGAGTCAGTTGCTGGAGATGGAGACAGAAAGGTCTATATTCACCAGAGTTTAGGAGGATAGGACTGAAGTATAAAAGATCTAACAGGCTGGACTGACTGGATGCATGGAGAATATTTTCCCTAGATTAGCAGTCTAGAACCAAAAATCACAATCTCAGGATATGGGGTCGACCATTTAGGACTACAATGAAGAAACACTTTTTCACTCAAAGGGGAATGAACCTGTGGAATTCTCTCCCATCGAAGGCAATGGAGGTCAACTCACTGCCTAAATTCAAGTAAGAGATGAGAAAATAACCATAAGTGGAAAACATAGAAGATGTAGGCCATTCAGCCCATTGAGTCTGCTCCACCATTCAATGAGATCATGGCTAATCTGATCATCCTCATCTCCACTTTCCTATCTTTTCACCATAAGCCTTGAATCCCTTACAGATTAAAAATCTGTCTATCTCAGCTTTGAATATACTTCCTCACCCACCCTCAACAACCCTCTGTGGTAAAGACTTCCATAAACTCACTACCCTCTCAGAGAGAAAGAAATTCCTCCTCATCTCAGTCGTAAATGTGTAACCCTTTACGCTGACGTAATGTTCTCTGGTCCCAAACTCTTCCACTGGGAAACATCCTTTCTGCATCTACCCCGTCGACTCCATGAGCATTTTGTATGTTTCAATAAGGTCTCATTCTACTGTGTTCCAATGAGTATGGACCCAATCTCCCCAACATGTCCTCATAAGACATTCCCTCTGCATCTGGTATCAGCTGTGTGAACTTTCTCAGGATTGTCTCCGATGTCAGTAAATCTCTCCTTAGATAAGAGCCCAAACTATTCACAGTATTCCATCTGTGGTCTGGCAAGTGTCTTACATAGCTTTAGCAAAAGTTCCTTCCTTTTATACTCCATTCCCTTTGAAATAAAGGGCACCATTCCATTTGTCTTCCCTATTGCTTACTGAACTTGGATGGTATTATTTTGTGACTCATGAATGACGTCTCCCAAATCCCTCTGTTCTATTCCATTTAAAAGGTACTCAAGTTCCTCGATTCTTCCTGCCAAAATGCATTATCTCACTTTTTTTTTCACATTATATTCCACCTTCCAAGTTTTTGCCCATTTTCTTAACCCCTGTCGATATTCTCTGTGGAGTCGTTGTGTCACCCCCACAACTTGCCTTCCCTCCTACTGTCATTCTAAAGGCAAGCCTGACTATAGCACTTTCACATTCCTTATCCATGCCATTAATCTATGTTGTAAGTAATTGCGGCGCCAGCACTGATCCCTGTGGCATTCCACTAGTTACAGATTGCCGTGCTCCCAGTGGAAGAGAAGCATTCCCACTCTTGGGGTCAAAGCCTTATTCTGCAGCATTTTACCAGCAACAGAGGAAAACTCAGATAAATGGTCACAGCTCAAATATCTGACAAGGAGTGCACGAAGGTCAGACAACTCTATCTGCAAAAGTGGTCAAAATATAGTCTAGCAGCTCAAGTGCTGTACAGACACAGATTGGGCAGATTTAACAGAGACAACAGCTGGCTATTGAGAGAGAAAATACCTGTATCATCAACAGTGCAGTGGAGGAACCTCCAAAAGAACTGGGAAAGAATAAAAGAAGCCCTGAATGTTTTTTTTTAGTTATTAAGGTCATATTCATAACAGCAATGCTGATCTAAATGACAGGCACCATTACAAAGTCTAATTAGGTAAGTAAAGTAATTTAATGGAATAATACAGAGCAGGCTGAGACAAGCCTGAGTTGAGATGTGATTCGTGTAAATCATGGGGATGTACCTGATCCCATGATAATGATGGCAATAAGAGAGAAGACACCAGTCTGGAACGAGCTTGTGAAGAAAGAAAGGTCTTAGACACTAGAGATCTGCATTTGATTACTTACGATTCACAGATTTTAAAAAAACAAAGTTACAGTACACAAAGAATTGAAGATCCTTCCTTTGACATGTGGAGTAAGCAGCCTCAGGAACAGGGTATTTGCAACCACCCAGTTCCCGAGATAGTCAGGACGAGTATCTGAAAGTGTGGATAGCAGTGTGGACTGAAAGCACAAGATAAATCAATTTTTCTGATAAAGTATCTTGTGAAAAGTAAAAGCCTCTTTTAAAGACTCGATGAGCAGTTATAAAACTTGATGTGTGAATCACTCTGACAGACCTATTTATATGGTAGCTCACACAGTTCGACATGCTGTGGTTTTGCAATCTCCAGCCGTTTCCCCCATGTTGGTGACTATTGCACCATATGGGAAAACAGATTTTCCCCTCCATGATTTAGTGAGGAAACAAGCAGGGATGGTTCGTATTTGTGAGACTGTTCCTCACCTGAAGCGATTTGTGTGATACTAACACAACATTGCAGTGTTCAGCAATCCCAGAGCAAGTCATCATCTTAACTCTTCATAGAGTAGCATGAGGCAGTACTTCACCGATCCCAGTATACTGTCTCACCCAGTACAGTGTCCCTCCCAGTAGACAGTCTTTTCCAGTACATTGTTCTTCCCAGTACACTGTCTTTCCCAGTACACTGTTTCTTTCAGTACACTATTCCTCCCAATATACTGTCGCTCCCAGTGCATTGTCCCTCCTTGTACTGTCCTTCCCAATAAAGTGTCTCTCCCAGTACACTATCCCTCTCAGTACACTGTCCATCCCAGTACAGTGTCTTTCCCAGTACACTATCCCTCCCAGTACAATGTCTCTCCCAGTAGTGTCTCTCCCAGTACAGTGTCCCTCCCAGTACAATGTCTCTCCTAGTACAATGTCCCACCCAGTACAGTGTCTCCCCGGTACACTATTCCTCCCAGTACACTATCCCTCTGAGTACATGGTGTCTTCCAGTACAGTGCCCCTCCCAATACAATGTCTCTCCCAGTACACTGTCCCTCCCAGTATAGTCTCCCTCCCAGTACACTGTCTCTCCCAGCGCAGTTTCCCTCCCAGTATACTATCTCTCCCTGTAGATAGTTTCTCGCAGTACACTGTCCCTCCTAGTACAATGTCTCTCCCAGTACAGTCTCTCCCAGTACAGTCTCTCCCAGTACAGTGTCCCTCCCAGTCCACTGTCTCTCCTAGCACAGTGTCCCTCCCAGTATGCCATCCCTCCCTGTAGATAGTCTCTCCCAGTACAGTGTCCCTCCCAGTTGACAGTCCCTCTCAGTTTACAGTCTCCCCCAGTACACAGTCCCTCCCAGTACACAATCCCTTCTAGTAGGCAGTCCCTCACAATATGCCTTTCTTGGGAGTTTCCTGTTCATGAATGGTGGTAAGTGAATTTTTTATAGTATCAACCTTGCCACGGTTGGGAGTGAATCTCATGCATAATCTTCTGCGTTTACCTCAATCATTTTGCAACCATGATGCAGGTCTCATTACTCAATGAATATCGAGGTGAGTGAGATGTAAGGTCTCACCACTTCTGCACTTCCCTAGCTTTGTTTCTGGCACTATACATAAGCAGAGCCGTGGAGCACTTCAGATAGCCACTCATCCCCAAACCACCCTCACACCCCAACATCCACACCCTATACCCCATCAATTGTAATTTTGGACATTTAGTTTACAACATTTGGACTTTCTGTGTGTCTGAAAATAATGACTGTAAGTGTTCTGTAGCATTGGTGTTTTCTTTGGAAGCAGTTTTTGAGGACTTGCCTTTGAATGGATGGGTTTGTGTATCCATAGGACTTTACAATAAAGTGAGATAAAAAAGTTCCAGTTTGGAGTGTTGCTAGAGGCGTTGTCCAAAGCACAAAGGAAACACCCATAGCTTCGAGAAGGAGAGTGATTTTTCCTTCTTGCTGTGTTTTAAGCATTTTATTAGATTCCCTACAGTGTGAAAACAGGTCATTTAGCTCAACAAGTCCACACCGACCCTCCGAAGAGTAACCCACCCAGACCCATTCCCCTACCCTGTATTTACCCCTGACTAATACTCCTAACACTATGGGTAATTTCGCATGCCCAATTCACCTGACCTGCACATCTTTGGATCACGGGAGGAAACCAGGGCACCGAGAGGAAACCAGCAGACACGGGGAGAATGTGCAACCTCCACACAGACAGTCACCCGAGGCTGGAATCGAACCCGGGTCCCTGTCACTGTGAGGCAACGGTGTTAACCACTGAGTCACCGTGCTGCCCGAAATAGCCCTGTGAAGACTTTGGTTGAAGATTGCTGTATAGCTCAGTCCTCCTGAAAAGAAACAATCAGAGTGAAACTAGATGACCTTATAGTGGCAGTGACAATCTCAGACCAGAAATAAGGAAATTAGTTTATTCAACCCATCAAGTGTGTTCAGCCATTCGATCGTGACTGATATGTTTCTGAACACCATTCTGCTGCCTTCTCCCCGTAACTTTTGTTCCCTTTACTAATCAAGAACCTAACTATCTCTGTCTTAGAGACCCTCAATGACTTGGCCTCCACAGCCCTCGTGGCAATGCGTTCCACAGATTTACCACCCTCTAGCTCAATAAATTCCTCCTGATTGCAAGTCAAAAAGGTCATTCCTTCATTCTGAGGCTAAGGTCCTAGTGTCGCCTACTGGTGGAACAATCTTCTCAATGTCCACTCTACCCAGGCCTTTCAGTATTCTGTACTCAATCAGATCCCCTCCCTATCCTTTTAAATTCCTTGTATGATTAGCCCTTCATCCCCAGGATCATTCTTGAAAATCTCCTGTGGAGCCCCACCCTCCCCTCCCCCCACCCCCTCCAATGCCAGCACATCCTTCCTTAAATATGGAGCCCCAAACTACTCATAATATTGCAAAAAAATGAAAAACTGCGGATGCTGGAAATCTTAAACACAAACAGAAATTGCTGGAAAATCTCAGCAGGTATGGCAGCATCTGTTGAGAGAAAGCGGAGTTAATATTTGGGTCTGGTGACCCCCACCTTGAGAACTGATATTAGCTTGGAAAAGGTTTTTATAAATATTAGAGAAGAGTGGGGGGAGTGGTGAGGGCTGGGGGGTGGGGGGGGGGAGGAAGAATAAATGATAGGTGGAGGTGGAGCCCAAAGAGTGTAAGAGACAGGGAAAAACAGTTGGGCAAAGATGTGGGTAAAAATCAGCCTGCAAAAATGAATTGCTACTAATTCTCCAAATGCAGTCTGACCAGAGACTTATAGAGCCTCAGCAGTACATCGCTGCTCTTTCATTCTAGCCCTCTTGAAATGAATGCTAATATTGCATTTGCTTCCTTAACTGCCATCTGAACCTGCATGTTAACTTTAAGAGAATCCAGGGACTTCCAAGTTCCTTTGGGTTTCAGATTTCCAAAGCCTTTCTCTATTCAGAAAATAGTGTGTGCCTCTACTCTTCCTGTCAAAGTGCATAAACTCACACTTTCCCACATTTTGCTCCATCTGTTACTTCTTTGCCCACTCTCCCAGCCTGCCCAAGTCCTTCTGCAGCCTCCCTGCTTCCTCAACACTACCTGTCCCTTTTTGTTAGGAGAAAGTGAGGACTGCAGATGCGGGGGATCAGAGCTTAAAAGTGTGTTGCTGGAAAAACGCATCAGGTCAGGCAGCATCCAAGGAACAGGAGAATCGACGTTTCGGGCATAAGCCCTTCTTCAGGAATGAGGAGGGTGTGCCAAGCAGGCTAAAATAAAAGGTAGGGAGGAGGGACTTGGGGGAGGGGCGTTGGGAATACGATAGGTGGAAGGAGGTTAAGGTGAGGGTGATAGGCCGGAGAGGGGGTGGGGGCGGAGAGGTCAGAGAAATCTGCAGATTTCTCCAGTTTTCTCATTTCCCCTCCCCCCACCTTTTCTCAGTCCCAAACCTCAGACTCAGCACCGCCTTCTTGACCTGCAATCTTCTTCCCGACCTCTCCGCCCCCACCCCCACTCCGGCCTATCACCCTCACCTTAACCTCCTTCCACCTATTGTATTCCCAACGCCCCTCCCCCAAGTCCCTCCTCCCTATCTGTCCCTTTTTGTTCCCTTGCAAACTTAGCAACACTGCCTTCAGTACCTTTGTAATGCACATTGTGGTCCCAATACTAGTCACCAGCTGTCATCCTGAAAAATACCCCATTATTCCTACTTCCCGCCTTCTGCTAGTCAGCCAATCCTTTATCGATGCCAGTATCTTGCCCCTAACACAATCTTATTTAACAGCTTCCTGTGCAACATCTTGTCACAGGCCTTCTAGAAATCCAAATAGATCACGTCGTCTGGATCTCTTTTGTCTCACTTTTTCATTACCTTCTCAAGGAATTAGAATGTAGAACATAGGATATAGAACAGTCCAGCTCAGGAATGAGTCCTTCGGCCCATGATGTTGTGCCAAACATGAAGCCAAATGAAACTGAACCTTTCTGCCTGCCCTTGGTCCATACCTACCAATCTCTGGGTAAAAAGCTTGCCCATCAAGTCTGCTTTGAACATTTCCCCGTCACCAAAAATGTATGCCCCCCCCTAATATTAGACATTTCAACTCTGGGGAAAAGATACTGACTGTCAACTCTATCTGTGCATCTCGTCATTTTATAGACTTCTATCAAGACCGCCTCTGCGGCTCCAGAGAAAACAACCTGAATCTTTCTTGCCTCTCTTTCTAGCTCATACCCTCCTATTCAGGCAGCATCCTGGTAAACCTCTTCCTGACCCTCTGTCAAGCCTCCACATCCTTCCTGTAATGAGATGATCAGAATTGAATTTAGTTCTCTAAGTGTGGCCTAATCAGAGTCTTATAAATCTGCAGCATGACATCCTGACTTTTGTACTCAGTTCCCTGACCAATGAAGATAAGTATGCCGTACACCTTCTTTACCATCCTATCCACTTGTGTGGTCATTTTCAGGGAATTATGGTCTTGAACCCCAAGATCCCTCTGAATATCAATTGCCACTAATCGTTTACTTTTCCTTCACATTTGATCTCCCAAGGTGCAGCACCTCACACTTACCCAGGTTAAACCCCACCTGCCATTTCTCCGCCCATGTCTGCAATTGATCTATATCCTGCTGTATCCTTTGACAACCTTATTCTAACAGATTAGTCAGGCAGACCATCCTTTGATGAAGCCAATCCCTATTTTACCGTTCTCTTCCAAGCATTCCACAATCTCATTTTTAATAGTGGATTCTAAAATCTTACCCATGACTGAGGTCAGACCAACAGGCCTGTGTTCTACCTCTCTTCCTTCTTAAACAGGGGTGTCACATTTACCATTTTCCAGTTGTCTGGGACGGTCCCTTACTCCTGTGATTCCTGAAAGATCACCACCAATCCCTCTACAATCTACTCAGCTATCTCCTTCAGAACTCTGAGGTGTAGTCCATCCTGTCCACCTTCAGAGCTTTCAGCTTCCCTAGCTCCTTCTCCTTAGTCATGGCCACTGCACTCACTTCTGTCTCGATTCTCTTGAAGTTCTGGTATGCGCTGGTGTTTACCTCTGTGAAAACTGATGCAAAGTGTTATTCAGTACCTCTCGCCATTTCTTTGTTCCTGATTACTACTTCTCCAGCATCTTTTTCCAGTGGTCTACTCTTGTCTCTTTACAATCACCAAATCAAGAATTACCTCTTCCCTCGTGGGCTGGACCACAAACTGCTCCAAAAAACCTTCTCGTAGACATTTAACAAATTCCCTTTCTTGAGATCCATTACCAACGAAATTTTCCAGTCCACCTGCATATTGAAGTCGCCCATTATGATTGTGGTAGTACCTTTATTGGATACCTTTAGTATCTCCTGATTTAGTTTCTTTGTCACATCCTGACTACTGCTAGAAGGCCTGTGGATAACTCCCATCAGCGTCTTTTTTCCTTTGCGATTCCTCAACTCTACCCACACAGATTCCGTGCCTTCCGACTCTATATCATTTCCTGCTAGCAATGTAATCTAATTTCTTACCAACAAGGCAACCTGCTCCCCCTGCCCATCTTCCTGTCCTTTTGATGGGAAGTGTATCCTTAGATATTTAGCTGCCAGCCCTGATCCCCTTGCAGCCATGTCTCTGTGATACCCACAACATGGTACCTGCCAATTTTAGTCTGTGATACAAGCTCATTTAACTTGTTTTCTATACTGTGTGCATTCAAGTAGAAGACCTTCAGTCCTGCATTGACTGATCCCTTTCTCACATGTCTCCTTACCTGCTCTGTCTGAGGTTAGTTTCTTGACCCTTTCTATGCTCTCTACCCCATTACTTGTTCTGGAACCTATAATGGCCTCTGCTGTATCCTCCACCCCTTCTTCCATAATTTTCCATGCTTCTGATCCCAGCCTGCCATTATTCCACTTAAAGCCCTATCCACAGCCCTAGTTATGTACTTCACTCGGCCTTTGATCCCAGTATGATTCAGGTGAAGTTTGTCCCATCAGAGCATTCCCCTCCTTTCCCAGTACCGGTACCAATGACCCATGAATTGGCAGCACCGTGGCTCAGTGGTTAGCAGTGTTGCCTCACAGCGCCAGGGACCTGGATTCGATTCCAACCTTGGGTGACTGTTGGCTGCGTGGACTTTACACATTCCCCCCATGTCTGTGTGGGGTTGCTCCGGTTTCTTCCCACAATCCAAAGATGTGCATGTTAGGTGAATTGACCAACCTAAGTTGCCCATATTGTTCAGGGATGTGTAGGTCAGGTGCATTAATTGGGGGAAATGTAGAGTAATAGGGGTCAGGGAACGGGTCTGGGTGGGATGCTCTTTGGAGGGTCAGTGTGGACTTGTTGGGCCTAATGGCCTGTTTCCACACTGTAGGGATTCTATGAATTCAAACCCATTTCTCCTGATCTAATCTTTGAGCGATGTGTTTATCTCTTTAATTTTGTTGACTCTGTGCCAATGAGCTTGTGGCTCAGTTCGTAATCCTTTTTTGATTCTGCTTTATAATTTGGCCCCTCACAGCTCATGTTCACTGAGGAGAAATTCTTTCCTCCTTCAACCTATGTCACTGGCACCAATGTGGACCATGACAACTGGATCTTTCCCCTCCTCACCCCACATTCCCTCTGCAACCCAGATGAGAGATCCTGAACCCAGGCACTAGGCGGGCAACACAGCCTTTGGAACTCTAAATCCTGGCGACAGAGAACAGTGTCTTTTCCCCTGACTATACTATCCCCAACATTCCTCTTTACCCCCCTCTTGAATGGCTTCCTGTACCACAGTGACATGGTCAGTTTGCACATCCTCCCCACTCTTATCCAGACGTGGAGAACGAATCTCAAACCTACAATTTTTGAGGAGCTTTGTAGCTCAGGTTGAAGTTCAGGTTGTAAGTTTGCTCGCTGAGTTGGCAGGTTTGTTTTCATATGTTTTGTCAACATGTTAGGTAACATTATCAGTGAGTCTCTGGTGAAGCCCGGGTGTTGTGTCCATCTTCCTATTTATGTGTCTTCATCTCTAAAGGCGGGTATTATCATTTCCAGACCTTTTTCTCAGAGTTTGGTAAATGGGGTCAAAATCGATGTGCTTATTGATGGAGTTCGGGTTTTAATGCTAGGCCTCGAGGAATTCCCATGCATGACTCTGTTTAGCCTGTCGTAGGATGGATGTGTCATCCCAGTTGAAGTGGTGTCCTTGTTCGTCTGTGTGTAAGGATATTAGTGAGAGTGGGTCATGTCGTTTGGTGGCTAGTTGATGTTCGTGTATCCTGGTGGCTAGCTTTCTGCCTGTCTGTCTGATGTAGTGTTTGTTACTGTTCTTGCATGGTATTTTCAAAATGATATTTGTTTAGCTGTTTGCTGATATTGAGTCCTTTAGGTTCATCAGTAGCTGTTTCAGTGTGCTAGTAGGTTTGTGGGCTACCATGATACCACCCGAATCTCAAACCTGTTAGGCAAGCTCAAGGGCTGAGGCTCCTACAGCACAACCTCCTGGATCCCTCTACCTTTCTCGCTCATAGTCATACCTGTCCCTGACCAATGACTCAAAGGTGGTTAATCGAAGGGGTGTGACTGCCTCCTGAAACATAGTGTCCAGGTAACTCCGTCCTCCCTAATGTGTTGTAATCTTCAATGCTCAGACTCCAGTTTAGCAACTCAGACCCTGAGTTTATCAAGCAACTGACATTTGCTGCAGATCTCCCATTGGTGTTGTCTCAGATACATTAATGACTGGCGGATTGAGAGATGTCGCTGAGCTCCCTGGTTGCTCCTTGGATAAAGACATGAATAATGGTAGCTGTAACCTTAATGGCCACTAAAATGGGATTGCACCTAGTCATAGAGTCATAGAGTCATAGAGATGTACAGCATAGAATCAGACCCATCGGTCCAACCCATCCATGCCGACCAGATATCCCAACCCAATCTAGTCCCACCTGCCAGCACCCGGCCCATATCCCTCCAAACTCTTCCTATTCATAAACCCATCCAAATGCCTCTTAAATGTTGCAATTGTACCAGCCTCCACTACTTCCTTTGGCAGCTCATTCCATACACATACCACCCTCTGCGTATAAAAGTTGCCCCTTAGGTCTCTTTTATATCTTTCCCCTCTCACCCTAAACCTATGCCCTCTAGTTCTAGACTGCCCAACCCCAGGGAAAAGACTTTGCCTATTTATCCAATCCATGCCCCTCATAATTTTGTAAACCTCTATAAGGTCACCCCGCAGCCTCTGACGCTCCAGGGAAAACAGCCCCAGCCTGTTCAGCCTCTCCCTGTAGCTCAGATCCTCCAACCCTGGCAACATCCTTGTAAATCTTTTCTGAACCCTTTCAAATTTCACAACAACTTTTTGATAGGAAGGAGACCAGAATTGCACACAATATTCCAACAATGGCCTAACCAATGTCCTGTACAGCCGCAACATGACCTCCCAACTCCTGTACTCAATACTCCGACCAATAAAGGAAAGCATACCAAACGCCTTCTTCACTATCCTATCTACCTGCGACTCCACTTTCAAGGAGCTATGAGCACTCCAAGGTCTCTTTGTTCAGCAACACTCCCTAGGACCTTACCATGAAGTGTATAAGTCCTGCTAAGATTTGCTTTCCCAAAATGCAGCACTTTGCATTTATCTGAATTAAACTCCCTCTGCCACTTCTCAGCCCATTGGTCCATCTGGTCCAGATCCTGTTGTAATCTGAGGTAACCCTCTTTGCTGTCCATTACACCTCCAATTTTGGTGTCATTTGCAAACTTACTAACTGTACCTCTTATGCTCGCATCCAAATCATTTATGTAAATGTCTTATGGGCACGGATGCACATCCAATAGCTGGCATAGCCCTGAGATAATGGAGCAGGATAACTTCTACCTGTGCCAGCATTGGCGCTCAGACACTTACAGGTAACAGAGCCTATAAACTCTGTGTCTCCCCATTCTCCTTCTCAGGATTGCAGAACTTGTTATCTCAATTCTACATCAACCTCCGACTGAACTGAAAATTGAAGGCAGAGCAGAGATGATGTTCCCCCAGTGGGAGCATGGTTCCTGCCATTGCACCAATCATGGCCACAAAAAAAACACAAAGCTGATTGACCCCACCCTCACAACTTCCCAATCTCCAGGTCCGTTCCCATTCACTTTGAATGCCACTCGATGATCTGCTGTAGCCTCCATCATGGTGACCATTTCCTTCAGAGACCCTGTGTATACCTAGACTCAACTTGACTTGAAGGTGCTTGTGTTGGACCGGGGTGGACAAAGTTAAAAATCACACAACATCAGGTTATAGAGCAACAGGTTTGTTTGGAAGGATTAGCTTCTGGAGCGCCGCTCCTTCATCAGGTGATTGTGGAGATTAAAATCATGTTCGCAGAATGTATAGCCAAAGGAGTCCAGTGTCATGGAGATGTGATACAGTAAATAAACTTAGATGAAAGCTTTCATCTTTTATAATGGGACATGCCGGTTTCTGTTCTTTGATATGCAATGATATGATAATGAAGTATATTAATGAAGTTTCCTGCTTGACTTGCTTGCTTTCTCAAGGATTATCCCTTGGTAGGTCTTCTGATGATTAGTGAACAAGACCACATGACTGGCCATGACCCACGCCCCTCTCCTGGACTGGTTGGAAATCTGGGGACCACCCTCAGTCTGACTCTCAGCAGCAGCTCCCCCACGTACACCGGCCCATTTATTTGGATAGAAGTTGTGTGCAGGAAAATGCCAGGAGATTTGCCCTAGGGACTGCTGCTAGCACAATGGGCTGAATGGCAGTGTAACAACTCTGTGAGTTTGTGAACCTGCCCAAGATTGCTCACAATTGGCTTTGATAGAGTCATAGAGTCATTCAGCAAGGAAATAGTCCCTTGGGTCCAATTGGTCCATGCCGAACATAATCCCAAGCTAAACTGATCCCACCTGTCTGCTCCTGGCCCATATCCCTCCAAACCTTTCTCATTCATGCACTGATTTAAGTGTCATTTTAAACGCATCCACCAATTCCTCAGCAAGTTCCTTCCACACATGAACCACCCTCGAGAAAAATAATTTGCCCCTCATGTTTTTATAAATCTGTCTCCTATCACCTTAAAAAGATGCTTCCTAGTCTTGAAATCTCCCGTTCTAGTGAAACAGCACCTGTCACTAACTCTATCTATACTCCTCATGATTTTATAAACCTCTATAAGGTCACTTCTCAACATCCTACGCTCCAATGAAAAAAGTCTCAGCCAACGTAGCCTCTCTTTATAATGCAAACCTTCCATACCCGGCAACATCCTGGTTGAATCTCTCCTGGACCCTCTCCAGGTCAGTAATACCCTTCCTATAACAGGGCAACCAGAACTGGACACAGAATTCCTGAAGAAGCCTCAATGACTTCCTGTACCACCTCAACATGATGTCCCAACTCTTATACTTAAAGGACTGAACAATGAAGGCAAACATACTAACCACCCTGTCTATCTGTGATGTAAACCTCAAAGCATTATGTACCTGAACCCCACAGGTTCCTCTGTTTTACAACATGACCCAAGGGCCTGCCATAAATTACATAAGTCCAGTTCCTGTTTGTTATACCAAAACGCAATACCTCGCAATTATCCAAATTGAACTCGATCTGCCACTTTTCAGCCCATTGACCCATTTCATCAAGATCCCAATGTGTGACCATGGCCTTATGCCCAGACTGAAAGGCATGGTTCCCTTGGCGTCTAATGGGACCAACTTGCTCTCTTGACCTGGACCAGCCCCTTGTCTATGGAGGTATTCTAAAACAGCAGCTAATGAACGTGCAAATCCCTATGCAGACAACAAGCAAAACTAATGTCATTTAGAAAATGCCTTGCAAGAACTGTAACAAACACTACATTGGACAAACAGGCAGAAAACTAGCCACCAGGATATATGAACATCAACTAGCCACAAAAAGACATGACCCACTCTCACTAGTATCTTTACATATGGATGAGGAAGGACACCAGTTCGACTGGGACAACACATCCATCCTAGGACAAGCCAAATGAAGACACGCACGAGAATTCCTAGAAGCATGGCATCCCAACTAGAACTCTATCAACAAACACATTTACCACCCCCTGAGAAAAAGACTTGGATCCCATTTACCTCCCCCCCTCCCCACAGGAAATGAGATCACTTCGGGAAATGAGATCATCAACCCAAGGAAACCTAAACACATAAATAAAAAGTGGGCCATACCACCAGTGCTTCACCGGAGGCTCACTGATGATGTTACCAAGTATGGTGACGATATGCCTGAAAATGAACCTTCCAGCTCAGCCAGCAAACTTTACATCCAGAACCTCAACCTGAGCTACAAATCTTCACAAAACTCAGTAGGTACTCTGAGACTGACTGGAGTCCAGCTTTATGCCACTGACCGCCCTCCCCCCCCCCCCCCCCGCCCCCGCCCCCCCCAGACCTCCTTTCATCGCCTTTTATTTCAAGCGCATGCATTCTGTAGGCTGCAGCAGCTCTGAAGTTGATGTAACACCATGCTGACTACCCCCTCTCTGACTGAGACACTCACACCTCTGACTGATGTCTGCAAAGCTCTGATGGAGGTGATCGGGAACATGCAAGATATATCGAATGGAAGCAACTCACCCCAGTTAAGAGCAAGAGGAATGGGCAGGACTCCAAAATATCACCTACTATGCTGAGACAACTTGCCGAAATATGCATGTAAATATATTGATTTTTCCAACCTGTTGCAATTTACACTTTGCTGTGAAGAATTTCAGACTGATTGCCAAGATGATTGAAATGATGGACTTGAGACCCATAATTTCTGAGTAAAGAGAACTGTTGGCTGAAAATCACAATGACAGCCTTGGCTTATTGTCCAGAAAGCAAATCCGAATGGACCTGAAATCTGAAGTGACGACTGATGATGTATAATGCTGACAGGTTGCAGAGGTAAGGAAACAAGGCCTGCAAACCAACACCTTCCGAACATCCCTCAAACCACATGGTAATCGAGAGCAGAATCTGCCAAGTAAATCCCTATTGACAGTCCTGTCTGCAAGGGTTTTCATGGAGAATTACTCACAATTGGAGCAGGATCACTTTGGGAAAGTGACCTAATTTGGTCGTCTTGTGTCTGAACCAGTTTAAGTGCCACACCATGACATGACAGCACTCAGCAAAACTCGCCCTCCAGTGCAGGGCTGAGGAAGTGATGCATTGCTGGAGGCGCTGTCACTGAGGTGAGTTATTCAAACTTACTCCATCCGTCCTTGTGGGCACATGTGTAAGATCCCACATTATTTCAAAGAGCAGGGGCTGAAGTCCCTGGCAAATACTCACAATCAATGGTAAGGTCCTAGGGAGTGTTGCTGAACAAAGAGACCTTGGAGTGCAGGTTCATAGCTCCTTGAAAGTGGAGTCACAGGTAGATAGGATAGTGAAGAAGGTGTTTGGTATGCTTTCCTTTATTGGTCAGAGTATTGAGCACAGGAGTTGGGAGGTCATGTTGCGGCTGTACAGAACATTGGTTAGGCAACTGTTGGAATATTGCATGCAATTCTGGGTCTCCTTCCTATCGGAAAGATGTTGTGAAACTTGAAAGGGTTGAGAAAATATTTACAAGGATGTTGCCAGGGTTGGAGGATTTGAGCTGCAGGGAGAGGCTGAACAGGCTGGGGCTGTTTTCCTTGGAGCGTTGGAGGCTGAGGGGTGACCTTATAGAGGTTTACAAAATTATGAGGGGCATGGATAGGGTAAATAGGCAAAGTCTTTTCCCTGGGGTCGGGCAGTCCAGAACTAGAGGGCATAGGTTTAGGGTGAGAGGGGAAAGATATAAAAGAGACCTATGGGGCAACTTTTTCACACAGAGAGTGGTACGTGTATGGAATGAGCTGCCAGAGGAAGTTGTGGAAGCTGGTACAATTGCAACATTTAATAGGCATTTGGATGGGTATATGGGATATCTGGTTGGCATGAATGAGTTAGACCGAAGGGTCTGTTACCATGCTGTACATCTCTATGACTCTATGACTCTGTCTAATTATCTGGCCACATAGATGTCATATACATGGACTTTAGTAAGGCTTTTGATAAGGTTCCCCATGGTAAACTAATAGAGAAGGTGAAGTCACATGGTGTGCAGGGTGTTCTAGCTAGGTGGATAAAGAACTGGTTGAGCAACAGGAGACAGAGCGTAGTAGTTGAAGGGAGTTTCTCGAAATGGAGAAAGGTGACCCGTAGTGTCCCACAGGGGTCAGTGCTGGGGTCACTGTTGTTTGTGATATACATAAATGATCTGGAAGAGGGCACTGTGATCAGCAAGTTTGCCAATGACACGAAGATTGGTGGAGTAGCAGAAAGCATAAGGGACTGTCAAAGAATACAGGAAAACATAGATAGACTGGAGAGTTGGGCAGAAAAGTAGCAGATGGTTTTCAGGCAAATTTGAGATGATGCATTGAGGCAAGTCTAACTCTAGAACGAATTATACAATGAATGGTAGAGCCTCGGGAAAAGTTGATGGGCAGAGAGATCTGGGAGTGCAGGTCCATTGTACCCTGAAGGTTGCTGCACAGGTGGATAGAGTGGTCAAGAAGGCAGATAGTATACTTGCCTTCATTGGATGGGGTATTGAGTATAAGAGCTGGCAAGTCAAGTTAAAATTGTACAAGAAATTGGTTCGGTCACATTTAGAATACTGATTACAGTTCTGGTCGCCACATTACCAAAAGGATGTGGATGATTTGGAGAGGGTGCAGAGAAGGTTTACGAGGATGTTGCCTGGTATGGAAGGTGCTAGTTATGAAGAGAGGTTGAGTAGGTTATGGTTGTTTTCATTAGAAAAAGATTGAGGAGGGGACCTGATTGTGGTTTACAAAATCATGAAGAGCATAGACAGGGTGGATAGCGATTATTGTGCTTTCTCTCTTATTTTAAATGCATAAGTTAAAAAAAAAAGCTAGAAACTGTTGCTAGTCTTTTCCAGGAAAGATTGCCAACCAGAACTTTATCAACAAACACATTGACTTTGATCCCATTTACCACCCCCGGAGAAAAAGAACAGGAAATGACATCACCACAGGAAATGACCCACCATGGCAACACCAACCCAAGGTGAAGGATTCAATAATGAGAGGTCACGCTTTCAAGGTGAGAGATGGAAAGTTTAAGGGGGATACACGCGGCAAGTACTTCACACTGGTGGGTGTCTGGAACACATTGCCTGCAGTGGTGGTAGAGGCAGGCACGGTAGATTCAATTAAGATGAGTCTGGATAGATGCATGAGTCAGTGGGGAGCAGAGGGATACAGATGCTTAGGAATTGGGCAACAGATTTAGACAGTACATTTGGATCAGCTCAGGCTTGGAGGGCTGAAGGGCATGTTCCTGGGTTGTAAATTTTCTTTGTTCTTTGTTCTTCTTTATCCCAATGCTGCTTATGGGATTCTCCTGCTTGCAGTGTTTCCTACATTACCAGCATGACTGCATTCAAAAGTGCCCCATTGATTGTTAGCGTGCTTTGCAATGTCTGGTTGCTATACAAAGCACTGCATGAGTGCAACTCTATCTTATTTCTGGATGTTGGTTTGCTCACTGAGCTGCAAGGTTCATTTTCAGACACTTCATCACCAAACTAGGTAACATCATCAGTGAGCGTCCGGATGAAGCACTGGTGCTTTCAATTTATGTGTTTAGGTTTCCTTGGGTTGGTGATGCCATTTCCCATGGTGGGTCATTTCCTGTGGTGATGTCATTTCCTGTTCTTTTTCTCCGGGGGGTGGTAAATGGGATCAAAATCAATGTGTTTGTTGATAAAGTTCTGGTTGGCAATCTTTCCTGGAAAAGACTAGCAACAGTTTCTGGGTTTTTTTTTAACTTATGCATTTAAAATAAGAGAGAAAGCACAATAATGAAACCAGAAAGTGCTAAAGCAGGGGGTGGGGAACCTGCTTAAGGCTGCTTGTGGCCTTCTAGGGCATTGTGTGTGGCCTTTTGAATGAATCCAAATTTTGCAGAACAAATCTTGTATTTTTTATTAATATGCTTTTTCTTGTCCTTTATTATTTTTACTTTAATCTTCAAATTAATGACACTAAGAAAGATCCGATTGAAATATGGAAGAATGCAACAGAATACCCATGCCTTCGGCAACATGAATGAAAAATACCTTCTTGTTTTTCAACCACTTATTGCTGTGAATCTACATTCTCCTACTTAACCAAAATCAAGACGTCCTTAAGGTCACAAATGACAGATACCCATCTAGAGGATCAGCTTAAACTGCAGACCTACATGCTGCAATCAAATATTCAAATGCTTTCCTACAAAAAGCAGTCACAACCACGTCATTAAAAGGTTAGTTAACTTTAGAATTAATATTTTTTATCTTTTTTTTTGGTTGGTTAGTACATAGCAGTTAGATTTTTCCAAAATAATGTGAATTTTGAAGAATATATCATTGAAGTTTCTTGGATGCGGCCTTATTAGATTACAACTAACATAATGCGGCCTTCCAACATGAAAAGGTTCCCCACCTCTGTGCGAGAGAAACTCAACAGGTCTAAGGAGACAGCGTGGGCCATTTAGGACAGAGACAAGGAGAAATGTCTTCATCCAGAGAAAGGTGGGCCTGTGGAATTCTCTGCTACAGAAAGCAGCTGAGGCCAAGATACAATGTTTTCAAGAAGTTCCAATTCTTGGGACTAATTGGGTTATAATGCGTGGGGAGAACTGAGCTGGATGATCATATTGATTGGCAGAACAGGCTTGACTGGAATACACGCCGTGACATCGAACACTTCTTCCGTCGCCTCCGCCTCCGAGCTTACTTTCACAATCAGGACTCCCGCCCACCTTCCGAGAACCCCTTCACCCACCTACAACACACTGCATCCACCTGGACATCCCGCGCTGGCCTATTACCTGCCCTCAACCTCTTTATTTCCAACTGCCGCCGGGACATTAACTGCCTCAACCTATCTACCCCCTTCCCCCACTCCAACCTCTCACCCTCACAACGCGCAGCCCTCCAATCCCTCTGCTCCAATCCCAACCTCACCATTAAGCCAGCGGATAAAGGGGGCACAGTGGTAGTATGGCGCACTGACCTCTACACCGCTGAAGCCAAACGCCAAATCGAGGACACCTCTTCCTACTGCCCCCTCGACCATGACCCCACCCTCCATCATCTCCCAGACCATACAGAACCTCATCACCTCAGGAGATCTCCCACCCACAGCTTCCAACCTCATAGTCCGGGAACCCCACACTGCCCGGTTCTACCTCCTTCCCAAGATCCACAAGCCTGACCACCCTGGCCGACCCATTGTCTCAGCATGCTCCTGCCCCACTGAACTCATCTCTACCTACCTTGACACTGTCCTATCCCCCCTAGTCCAGAAACTCCCCACATACGTTCGAGACACCACCCATGCCCTCCACCTCCTCCAAGACTTCCGTTTCCCCGGCCCCCAACGCCTCATCTTCACCATGGATATCCAATCCCTCTACACCTCCATCTGCCATTACCAGGGCCTCCAAGCCCTCCGTTTTTTCCTCTCCAGACGTCCCCAACAGTACCCTTCCACTGACACTCTCATTCGTTTGGCCGAACTGATCCTCATCCTTAACAATTTTTCCTTTGAATCCTCCCACTTCCTCCAGACCAAAGGCATATCCATGGGCACCCATACAGGCCACAGCTATGCCTGTCTCTTTGTTGGCTATGTAGAATAGTTGATCTTCCGTAATTACACTGGCACCACTCCCCACCTCTTCCTCCGCTACATTGATGACTGCATTGGTGCCACCTCGTGCTCCCGCAAGGAGGTTGAGCAAAACAATCAACTTCACCAACACATTCCTGACCAACTTCACCTGACCTCAAATTTCCCTGGACCATCTCTGACACCTCCCTCCCCTTCCTGGACCTCTCCATCTCCATTAGTGACGACCGACTTGACACTGACATTTTTTACAAACCCACCGACTCCCATAGCTACCTGGATTACACCTCTTCCCACCCTATCTCTTGCAAAAATGCCATCCAGTATTCCCAATTTCTCCGCCTCCACCGTATCTGCTCCCAGGAGGACCAGTTCCACCATAGAACACACCAGATGGCCTCCTTCTTTAGAGACCGCAATTTCCCTTCCCATGTGGTTAAAGATGTCCTCCAACACATCTCGTCCACATCCCGCACCTCCGCCCTCAGGCCCCACCCCTCCAACCGTAACAAGGACAGAACGCCCCTGGTGCTCACCTTCCACCCTACAAACCTTTGCATAAACCAAATCATCCACCGACATTTCCGCCACCTCCAAACAGACCCCACTACCAGGGATATATTTCCCTGCCCATCCCTTTCCGCCTTCCGCAAAACCGTTCCCTCCGTGACTACCTGGTCAGGTCCACACCCCCCTACAACCCACCCTCCAATCCTGGCACTTTCCCCTGCCACCGCAGGAACTGTAAAACCTGCGCCCACACCTCCTCCCTCACCTCTATCCAAGGCCCTAAAGGAGCCTTCCACATCCATCAAAGTTTCACCTGCATATCCACCAATATCATTTATTGTATCCGTTGCTCCCGATGTGGTCTCCTCTACATTGGGGAGACTGGGTGCCTCCTAGCAGAGCGCTTTAGGGAACATCTCCGAGACACCCGCACCAATCAACCAAACCGCCCCATGGCCCAACATTTCAACTCCACCTCCAATGGAGGTCCTGCCGAGGACATGGAGGTCCTGGGCCTCCTTCACCGCTGCTCCCTCACCACCAGACGCCTGGAGGAAGAACGCCTCATCTTCCGCCTTGGAACACTTCAACCCCAGGGCATCAATGTGGACTTCCAACAGCTTCCTCATTTCCCCTTCCCCCACCTCATCCTAGTTTCAAACTTCCAGTTCTGCACTGTCTCCTTGACTTGTCCTACCTGCCTCGCTCCTTTTCCACCTATCCACTCACCCTCCCCTCCCTGACCTATCACCTTCATCTCCTCCCCCACTCACCCATTGTACTCTATGCTACTCTCTCTCCACCCCCACCCTCCTCTAGCTTATCTCTTGCTTCAGGCCTTTATTCCTGATGAAGGGCTTTTGTCCGAAATGTCCATTTTGCTGCTCGTCGGATGCTGCCTGAACTGCTGTGCTCTTCCAGCACCACGAATCCAGAAATTGACTGGCTAAGTGGCCTGCTTCTACTTTCTGTCGTTCTCTGAGTGGCAGCATCTGTGGAGAGGGAAACTGGTGAATGTTTAGAATCCAATGAGTCTTCCTTGAAACTCAAATGGTACAGTGACTGACACAGAAACGTACTTATAATGTCTGCCAGCTAGGGCCAACAAACTTAACCAAAGTGTACTCACACTGCTTCTATATGGGCTCACTCTGACTGCATTGGAGATTGAGTACATGACTATAATAGAGAGCTGTGTTTCCCTGCTACTGTCCAGAGGATGTGATGGGGAATAACAAAAGCCTGCTGTTGGGAAGGCATGTTGTGACCTCATGTGCCCTGATTTTGGTTTCTCTTGCACCTCCCCCTTGCCCTCCCTGCTAAAAAGCTGCTTTCCCTTCAACTTACACTCGTCAATCCCTGCCTGTAACCCCCTTAGTTTTTCCTAGTGTGCACTCCTGTTTCCTATCCTTTCTGGGGTGAGTAGATTGCAAGGTGTGTAATAGAGTCATAGAGCTGTACAGCACAGAAACAGACCCTTCGGTCCAACTCGACCATGCTGACCAGATATCCTAAATGAATCTAGTCCCATTTGCCAGCACTTGACCCATAACCCGCTAAACCCTTCCCATTCATATTCACATTCAGATGCTTTTTAAAATATAATTGTACCAGCCTCCACCACTTCATCCGGAAGCTCATTCCATATACGCACCACCCTTTGTGTGAAAAAGTTACCCATTAGATCCCTTTTATTATCTTTCCCCTGTCATCTTAAAACCCATGCCCTCTAGTTTTGGACACCCTTACCCCGGGGAGTCTATTCACCCTATTCATGTCCCTCATGATTTTATAAACCTCTATAAGGTCACCCCTCAGCCTCCGATGCTCCAGGGAAAATAACCCCAGTCTATGATTGAGTAGGCATTGGCCCCAAGATCTCCAAACTGAGGGAGGCTTTTGATAGCATTGACCTCTCCCACTACCCAGCTGTTGTGGAAGGAGTCAAGACCTAGCAGCAGATATCCTAATTAACGTCCTTTTAGCTAATTGTCAAGCTGGTGATTGTTCTGGACAGTTTTATATATATATGAAAAAGCTTGAAAATAAGAAGGAAAACCACTTGCAGAGCAGAAGCAGATTGAGAGTTTATTTTGGATTGTAACATTGTTTCTCAATCAATCAGAATTTACTGCCCATAATCTGTACCTTGGAAAACTTATAAAACTCCCACTGATCAAGCCTCAAGGCAAAGAAGGAAAAAGATGTTAGGAAATTGAAAATATAACCATTTCAAGCCCAAAATACACAAAATACTCCACATTGTAGAATGTACATTTCAATGTCTGATACATGTATGTTGAATAGATATTATACATATGCACAACTGACAGTGATGTAGAGATGTGATGTTGGACTGGTCTGGACAAAGTCAGAAGTCTCACGACACCACATTATAATGTAACATGTTCATTTAAAATCACAAGCTTTCAGAGCGCTGTTCCTTTGTCAGGAAGATTATGATTTTAAATAACCTGTTGGACCTGGTGTCATGAGACTTCTGACCTTGACAAATGGCAATAACAGAGGTCGCATCAAGGAATTCTGGGACAGAAACATGGGACAGACAGGGGTTAGAGGGGGGAAAGCGGGTCTTGAATATTTTGGTTTAGAGTCAATCAGGAAACGCACAAGAGTAGCAAACCTAAGCATGAATGGCGCATCGCGAATCTTCAGTTTCATGAGGGCTTCGTAGATTGCTGCAGTACATTCTGACTACCTCCCGCCACTGAGCCAACAGGACAGCTCTGACGAAGTGTCATCTCGACTCGAAACGTTACCTTGCTCTCTCTCCATGAATGCTGGCTGACCCCCTGTGACCGCCAGCGTTTGGTATTTTCAGTACAGATTGCAGCACCTGCAGTCGTTTGCTCCGACAGGGTGGGGTTGGGGAGTGATGGGTCCATGAGGAATTGAGCAGAAGACATGGAGAAGGCACTCCATTGTGATGACGACAATGTTCAAGGACAGGCCGGTTTCAAGCAAAGTACCTTCCCCTGGACCTGTTGACAAATGCAGTCTGCGCATTTGGGAATTACATTTGGGAATTGTTGTTTCTCCATGCAACCTAAAACACTATCTGCACATAAAAGAAAATGAAAGGCTTAGATTTATGTGAATTTGGATGTCCTAAAGCGCTTGGCAGTTAATTCAGTCATTTTGAAGTTGAATCAATGTTTCAATGAGACAGTCCAATTTGCTCTCAGTAAACTCTCAGGTCAACAACTCAGTTGAAAATCAGGGCCCCCTCCCCCAACAGTTCAGTACCCCCAGATCAATGGACCAGCGGGCCAGGCCTGATTTTTGCATACAAGGTTTGGAGTGGGACATTAACACAGAACCTTGGAAGTTCAAGTGGAATTTGCTATCAATTGAATCACATCTAACAGTCAAGTTATCCCACTGTGCCAGTCTGTAACCTTCTCCTCAGAGGATGTAGACAACTGGAACTTAAGGATGTAAAGCTCACACCCCAGAATGATGCTGAGGGGGAGTTGTTAAAACAGTGAATCATAGAATCTCCAGAGTGCAGAAAGAAGCCATTCGGCTCATCAGGGTGGGAGAGCATCCCACCCTGTCTCATAACCTCACATTTCCCATGGCTAATCCACCTAACCTGCACATCCCTAAGGTCTCTGGGCAATTTAGCATGGCCAGTCCACCTAACCAGCACATCTTAAGACGATTGAAGGAAACCAGAACACCCAGAGAAAACCCACGCAGACACAGGAAGAACATGCAAACTCCAGACAGACACCAAAACTGGAATTGAACCTGGGTCACTGGCACTGTGAGGTACCAGTGCTAACCATTGTGTCACCCATATAGGATGTGATTGTGAGGATTTATTTCAGTAGCTCAGGACGTTATTAAAAAAAAATTGCCTGGTGTTCATCCAGGAGGGAATTTCTCCTGGTTTCTTGGTTAACAATCCCTTAATCAAAACTACCATTCATTAATGCCTGACCAGAGTTAGAAATTGCAGAGAAGCAGGATAAAATATTGGGATTAGTCCATGTTTCATCAGAAATAAAACACCACCATGGACAGGGTTGCATTGAATGACTGATCGGTTTCCATGTTGTAACGTCTATGCCAAAAAAAATCAATACAAATTTGAATTTGGAAACAACTCTTCCAAACTAAAAGAGGAGGTGATAGCCTTAGTGGCAATATTGCTGAACTGTTAATCTAGCGATCCAGGTAATGTTCTGGGGAGACAGTAGATGGTGGAATTTGAATTCAATAAAAATCTGGAATTAAGTGTCTAATGATGACCATGAGTCCAATGTCAATTGCTGGAAAAACCCACATGGTTCGCAAATGTCCTTCAGCGAAGGAAATCTGCCATCTTCACCTGGTCTTGACTACATGTGACTCCAGACCCACAGCAATGTGGTTGATTCTTTACCTGTTTTGGGCAATTAGAGATGGGCAATAAATGCTGACCTAACCAGTGAGGTCCTCATCCCCTTTATGTTCTGATCTAACATATTCTTAAGTTTACCTGGTCTCTTCAATCACTAATTCAGGTAGTTTTGATTAAGGTATTGTTCACCAGGAGGTCAGGAGAAATTCCATCTTGGATGAACACCAGGACATCTTTTAATATTGTCCTGAGCTACTGAAACGGGTCCTCACCATAGAAATAGCAAAGTATGAAAGACAAGTACATTGGCATGATTCTTTTTCTTCTGTAGTCCTCAGTTATAGAGTAAACTAGAAAATTGATCACTCTCATCTTTGACAATATCACTCCACGTATACATCAATATAATTACCTACTTGTTCTGTTCACTACTAACCCCAATGGAATAGCTGTGGCCTCTGATGTTTGTGCTGGACTGGACTCACAATCATTGCCTGTGTAACCAGGACCAGAGACGTCAACCAATTCACGTAACTCTAGGTGTCTGCCAGAGAGGGGCTAGGGCCATATGTATCATCTAGATTTGGAGATGCCGGTGTTGGACTGGAGTGTACAAAGTTAAAAATCACACAACACCAGGTTATAAATCTGTGGTGTGAACTTATATGTTGTTTTGCTCAAAAACTGCAAGAATCCATGTACGGTTCTATAAATCCCTTTTTTAGATAAGAATCAGTCTGAACATTGGGGCATAGACAGCCTCACAGAGGGTACCTTACACCTTCAATGCATTATCTGCGCTGACATGGCATCTATTGTTAAAGTTCACTTGCGACGTAATTTTTAAAAAAGTTCTGAGATTTACATTTGAAAGAACTGAAACCAACATGGTCATTCTAAAAGATGAGCAATTTAACAAACAATCCAGGTCTTTTTCAATATATCATTTCAGTTACATCACACTGTAAACTTTTGCTATAAATTCTGTGTCTTACAATTGTCTCCTCTACAACCACCTGATGAAGGAACAGTGCTCCGAAAGCTAGTGCTTCCAAATAAACCTGTTGGACTATAAACTGGTGTTGTGTGATATATATTCTAGATGTTTCCTAATCAACCTGTTCAAAGATGTTATTACACACCTCTGGAGCAATTGGGATGTGAACCCGGGTCTCCTGGCTCAGACCCAGGAACATTACCACTGTGCCACAAGATCCCAAAGTCACCGATGTAAGTCAACTCTTCCAGATCGGTTGGTCTGGTAACATCCTTCACACTGGCCATGATGACTCTGATATGGGGTTGTGGGCCTAAACTTGAGGAAGACAGAAATCACGATCTCAACCGGATCCAACAAGACAGATACCCGAGAGACCAACCCTCACTTTATTTCTTTTTATGTATCTTTACATACCCATTTCCTTCAATCTCTATGAAGGGTTTTTCTGTCCTTTTACAGAACATCTGCATTGTTGACTGGGCCAGCATTCATTATTCATTCCTAATTAACCTTGGGAACATGGTGGTGAACCGCTGCAGACATTGGGAGTAGGTAGACTGATAATTTTACTGGAGAGGGAGTTCTAATTGTGATCCAGTGATACTGAAGGAATACCAATACTTATCCAAGTCAGGATGATGAGTGGCTTGAATGAGAACTCGCAGGTTCTGGTGTTCTGACACATCCATTTCCCTTGTCCTTCTGGATGGTAGACACCTCAAATTTGGAAGCTGCTTTCAGAGGAGCCTTGATGAACTATCTCAGTGCACCTCGTAGATGGTACACAGTGCTGCATTAGTGGGTGGAAGGAGTGAATATTGTGTGGATGATGGACTGCCCTGTCTTGGAATGGTGTTGTTTGTGAGTGTTGTTGTTGGTGCTGCACTTGGGTCAGGCAGCATCCGAGGAGCAGGAAAATCGACGTTTCGGGCAAAAGCCCTTGATGAGGAATGAGGGCAGGGAGCCACCAGGGTGGAGAGATAAATGGGAGGGGTGGGGATGGATCTGGGGAGAAGGTAGCAAAGAGTACAATAGCTGATGGGTGTAAAGATGAAGGTGATAGGTCACCACCCTGGAGGCTCCCTGCCTTCAGTCCTGATGAAGGGCTTTTGCCCGAAACGTCAATTTTCCTGCTCATCGGATGCTCCCTGACCTGCTGTGCTTTTCCAGCACCACTCTAATCTCGACTCTGATTTCCAGCATCTGCAGTGCTCACTTTTGCCTTGGTGCTGCACTTATCCAGACAGGTTTAATCATCTTATTCCACAAGAATGCCAGGTTGCCTCCATTGTTGGTGACTCAAACTGCATTTATTATTCTTAGTGGGTGGAACTCATGCTCAATAAAGCTCACCATTTAACAACTAGTTCCAATCCTTTGGCTGTGCACCCGAATATCTTGGATAAAGTGAGGACTGCAGATGCTGGAGACCAGAGTTGAAAAATGTGGTGCTGGAAAAACACAGCAGGCCAGGCAGCATCCGAGGAGCAGGAGAATCGACGTTTCGGGCATAAGCCCTTCTTCAGGAATGAGGCTGGTGTGCCAAGCGGGCTGCGATAAAGGGTAGGGGGGAGGGAATTTGGGGGAGGGGCGCTGGGAATATGATAGGTGGAAGGAGGTGAGGGTGAGGGTGATAGGCCGGTGAGGGGGTGGGGGTGGAGGGGTCGGGAAGAAGATTGCAGCTCAAGAGGGCGGTGCTGAATCCGGGGGTTGGGATCCGTCGCAAATTCACCTGCACCTCCACACACATCGTTTACTGTATCCGCTGCACCCGATGTGGTCTCCTCTACATTGGGAAGACAGGCCGCCTACTTGCGGAATGTTTCAGGGAACACCTCTGGGACACCCGCACCAACCAACCCAACCGCCCCGTGGCTGAACACTTTAACTCCCCCTCCCACTCCGCCAAGGACATGCAGGTCCTTGGCCTCCTCCATCGCCAGACCCTGACCACACGACGCCTGGAGGAAGAGCGCCTCATCTTCCGCCTAGGAACCCTCCAACCACACGGGATGAACGTAGATTTCTCCAGCTTCCTCATTCCCCCCCCACCCCCCCCCCCACCTTATCTCAGTCCCACCCCTCGGATTCAGCACCGCCCTCTTGACCTACAATCTTCTTCCCGACCTCTCCGCCCCCACCCCCTCTCCGGCCTATCACCCTCACCCTCACCCTCACCTCCTTCCACCTATCGTATTCCCAGCGCCCCTCCCCCAAATTCCCTCCCCCCTACCCTTTATCTCAGCCCGCTTGGCGCACCAGCCTCATTCCTGAAGGAGGGCTTCTGTCCGAAATGTCGATTCTCCTGCTCCTCGGATGCTGCCTGGCCTGCTGTGTTTTCCAGCACCACATTTTTCAACACCCGAATATCTTGTCTGCTACACAATGCACTCATAGCTTTATCAAACTAATGATTGTGATGCTCACGTTCCACCTAGTCCATATTTCAGGCATAACTTGTTTGGCCCATCGGCCTTCTCCTAGTGCTAACCCTTCACATTAACCTTCACACACTCTAATGATCTCTTCCCACTTCAGCTCCACTATTCCCCAATGCCTGTTTGTGTTGAGTAATTAACTCTCCTCATTTTCATGGCTCTTCATAACCAGTTTCCAGGTTTCCTGCCTTGCATTTATTTGCAACAAAAGAAATGCCTCTTGTCAATTTACGGAAACCCTGAGTGGGTCCAAAAGCAGGCCATTCATCCTGGTGTGTGTGCTGTCTGTCTGAAGGAGAAATGGACTGAGTGTCACTCCTGCACTTTCATCCTGTAACCCTGCACATCATTAGTTTTCAGAAAATGTTACAATTCCCTCTTGAAGACTCAAATGAATCTGCCTCCATTTCCTCTCAAGCAGCATAGAGTCATAGAGATGTACAACATGGAAACAGACCCTTTGGTCCAACCCGTCCATGCCGACCAGATATCCCAACCCAATCTAAACCCACCTGCCAGCACCCGGCCCATATCCCTCCAAACCCTTCCTATTCATATACACATCCAGATGCCTCTTAAATGTTGCAATTGTACCAGCCTTCACCACTTCCTCTGGCAGCTCATTCCATAAACGTACCACCCTCTGTGTGAAAACATTGCCCTTAGGTCCCTTTTATATCTTTCCCCTCTCACCCTAAACCTATGCCCTCCGGTTCTGGACTGCCCAACCCCAGGGAAAAGACTTTGCCTACTTACCCTATCCACGCCCCTCATAATTTTGTAAAGCTGTATAAGGTCACCCCTCAGCCTCCGACGCTCCAGAGAAAACAGCCCCAAACTGTTCAGCCTCTCCCTGTAGCTCAGATCCTCCAATCCTGGCAACATCCTTGCAAATCTTTTCTGAACCCTTTCAAGTTTCACAACATCTTTCCGATAGGAAGGAGACCAGAATTGCACGCAATATTCTAACACTGGCCTAACCAATGTCCTGTACAGCCGCAACACGACCTCCCAACTCCTATACGCAATATTCTGACCAATAAAGGAAAGCATACCAAACGCCTTCTTCACTATCCTATCTACCTGCGACTCCACTTTCAAGGAGCTATGAACCTGCACTCCAAGGTCTCTTTGTTCAGTAACACTCCCTAGGACCTTACCATTAAGTGTATAAGTCCTTCTAAGATTTGCTTTCCCAAAATACAGCACCTTGCATTTATCTGAATTAAACTCCATCTGCCACTTCTCAGCCCATTGGCCCATCTGATCAAGATCCTGTTGTAATCTGAGGTAATCCTCTTCACTGTCCACTACACCTCCAATTTTGGTGTCATTTGCAAACTTACTAACTGTACCTCTTATGCTTGCATCCAAATCATTTATGTAAATGACAAAAGGTAGAGGGCCCAGCACCGATCCTTGTGGCACTCCACTGGTCACAGGCCTCCAGTCTGAGAAACAACCCTCCACCACCACCCTCTGTCTTCTATCTTTGAGCCAGTTCTGTATCCAAATGTTCTCCCTGTATTCCATGAGATCTAACCTTGCTAATCAGTCTCCCGTGGGGAACCTTGTCGAATGCCTTACTGAAGTCCATATAGATCACATCTACTGCTCTGCCCTCATCAATCTTCTTTGTTACTTATTCAAAAAACTGAATCAAGTTTGTGAGACATGATTTCCCACGCACAAAGCCATGTTGACGATCCCTAATCAGTGCTTGCCTTTCCAAATTCTCCGCTTACCTTAAAGCTATGTCCCTTTATTTGCTTTATTAGATTAGATTCCCTACAGTGTGGAAACGGGCTCTTCAGCCCAACAAGTCCACACCAACCCTCCAAAGAGTAACCTACCCAGACCCATTTCCCTCTGACTCATGCACCTAACACAATGGGCAATTTAGCATGGCCAATCCACCTGACCTGCACATCTTTGGACTTGTGGGAGGAAACCACGCAGACACAGGGAGAATGTGCAGACTCCACACAGACAGTCACCCGCGGCTGGAAACATTCCTGGGTCCATGGCGCTGTGAGGCAGCAGTGCTAACCACTGAGCCACCATGCCACCATCTTGAAATCCCTCACCCTAGGGAAAAAGACACCTTCCATTCACCTCATCTATGCCCCTCATGATTTTATAAACCTCGACAAGGTCACGCCTCAACCTCCTATGCTCCCGATAAAAAGTTCCAGCCTATCCAGCCTCTTCCCATAACTCAAACCCTCATTCCTGACCACAACCTGGCAAGCCTTTTCTGAACTGTCTCCAGCTTAAATCTGTAACATGGCGACCAGAACTGGATACAATACTCCAGAAGAGACCAACTTCCTGCATAACCTCAACATGACATCCCAACTCCTATACTTAAAGGTCTGAGCAATGCAGGTAAGCCTGCTAAATGTCATCTTAACCACTGTGTCTACATGTGATGCAAACTTCAAAGAATTATGTTCATGAACCTTTTTTTTCTGTTTTGGTTTATTTTTGTTGAACACATTTTTAGATCCTGGATCCATGTGAAAAAGGTTTTCCTCCTGTTCTTAATGCTTCTTTTTAACCACTTAACTTACCTTGCAAATCAATCTCAATTCTTCTGTTGTCTAGTTGTTATCTGTTATTTGCAGATTCTCCTTTCAGGGGTCATGAGGAAACTGGTTTTTCTTCAGTTCTTACTTCCAAAGTGATTCTGTGCAACATAAACTGTACTGGTGTGTTGTTAATAATCTTCCATGCCCCCTGACTGAGTAGCCATTTATATTTATTCTCTTGCAGCTCCATGGGAACATCAACCCATTTTAAACCCTTTACCCCAACCCAGGCAGACGTGCACCTTCGCTTTTCAACCAAGTTCCTGCTCTCTGATATAAGCTTTGCCAAAAATCAGGGTATTCATGAAAAGTCATTGTTGACAGGGCATGAGTTTGGAGACACACCCTATTGTGTTTACTGAGCAGTTCTCGTCCATCAGGCACAAAATTCCCAGGATTAATTCATCAAGCGAGATCCCTCAAAAACTTGAAGTGCTCTTACTGTTTCATATTTCTCTGTGTTTTCATATTCTCTGTTCCCTTTTAGGACGCTCCCTCATAAGTGTCAGAGGGCACGATTTACAAATGGGTGAAATGATTGTCTTTCTCAAACCGCTCAGCACTGTGTGGAACAAAATCCCTAATAATATTTGGCAGATATGACCAACGGCTTTCATGATTATTTGACTGTGTGGGTGGTCAGGTTCTTTCTGCTACCTAAGAAGTTATGACATCCTCATTTGTGTTTGTCATTTGGTTAAGTGTATTGTCACGTCAGTATATAAAATAACTCATAAGATCATATTAGTAGGAGTTGGCAATTCTGCCCCTCGAGCCAGCTTTGTCATTTGATACAATCATGACTGCTCTCATCTCGAACTTCAACTCCACTTTCCTGCCTGCCCTCCATCACCTCTCAACCCACTGCTCATTCAAAATCTGCCTATCTCCTCTTTAATTGGATTCAATGTCCCAGCATCCATTGCATTCTGCGGTGTTGACTTTCATGGATTCATGATGCTTTGAAACAAGTAATTTCTACTGATAGACGTTTATGAGATTGTGAATGGCATGGATAGAGTGGTAAGTATGAGGCTTTTTCCCAGGGTGGAGAGGACCATTACTAGGGGACACAGGTTCAAGGTGCAGAGGGGCGATATATAAAAGAGATGTGAGAGGCAAGTTTTCCACACAAAAGGTGGTGAGTGCCTGGAATGTGATGCCAGGGGAGGTGGTGGAACCAGACGCAATAGCAGCATTCAAGAAGCATTTGGACGGATACAAGAATAGGAGGGGAACGGAGGGATACAGATCCTGTAAGTGAACACAGTTTTAGCATGGAAGGGCAAAATATGTCATTGCAGGTTTGAAGGGCTGAAGGATCTGTTCCTGTGCTATATTGTTCTTTGTTCTTTCTCATGACTTTTAAATCTGTTAGCCCTTTTCGTAAAACAATGACCTCTCATTCTTCTAACCAATGTTAAGTGCATTATTTTTCAATCTCATTACAGTAGCACCTCGACTTATGAACTTAATCCGTTCCGGGACCTGGTTCGCAAACCGAAAAGTTCGCGAACTGAATCAATTTTCCCCATTGTTCGGATAGTGTAAGAATGCTTGGATGGCTGTTCACAGCACACAACGCCAAAGACGAACTGAATTAGATCACGCAGGGCCCGAGAGCTTTTGCGTTCAAAGCACGGGTAGCAAAGCAGAACAATCACACCACCTGGTTGCACACAGGCTTTTTGCGTTCGTACCTTCGTTTGTACCTTGAAGCAAAATTTTACGTACAATCCTGTTCGTAAACCGATTTGTTCGTGAACGGGGTCGTTTGTATGTCGAGGCGCGACTGTATATTGCCTTTCCTTTTGGACGAAATGTACTTTTCCCTTTGATGTAGTAAAATGAACTATTCCTTTTTGTGCTGAAGCTGTCATAACTCCTGACGGTAAGAATGGAATGGATTTGGGATTTATAAGCTCAACTCCATCCTTTGTCTGGTGGAATCCTTGTTAATGCTCTCATCGGTGTACAATCTTGTGTCTGTTGACATTTCACCGACTCTCAGCTTCTTGGTTGATGTTAAGCAAATGTCAGAAAGGACCAATATAGCCCAGCTAAACCATACTCCTTTCTCATTAACTCACATCAATCAAAAGAAAACAAAGCTTCAAATACAGAGGGATCCACTGACTGTGGTGATGGGTTACTGTGCGATTTCAAGTGGAGGGGAACTAAATAGGAACTTAAGAACAAGGGAAACCCAATCAATGTCCATGATGGGGAAGGAATGATGAATGATGAAACAGATATTTCTTATTAGCTCGACCCTGAAGGTCGCAAAGTGGTGTACTCGCGGTTTGTCATGTCTGAGTGTTTGATGTGTAGGCTGATAATAGTCAAGGCTTGATATTAGCTTTGGATGAAATCAGATTTCAGTTTTAAAAAGTCACATTTAATTTTCAGAATATTTTTGACTTCCACAAAATAAAACAGTATGATTGTACATTTATAATGGGATCCAGGTCTTTTTATGTCACACAGCATTTCGAACAGACCGAGCATAATCAAAGAGGTAGCCTTTATGACACAGCTACATTAACATTAAACAGCTAATTATGGCATAATTGGCTTACTGAGAGAGAATGACCCAGGGCATAGTTTGCTTAGCAACAGCAAATGGCCTATTTCCATAACATTGGCTTATCCACTCTTGCCCTAGACCACTTATTTACATTTGTACAGAATTATTTCCTGTCCCCTCGCCTTAATCTCCTTCTGCTTTGGCATTTTCTGCTCTTCCTGCTTCTTTTAAGCCATCGGAAGAGGGAAGATGAGGCCACCTTTTTTCTCCCCCACCTGCAGCACCATCCCCAATTGATTATGTATTAGCTCAACAGGGTGAGATGGCAATGATAGGGTTTCTCTCAATCCCACTTCCCTTCCATAGTAAAGTGCTCTTTTTCTTCCAAGGCATCTCACATGGCTGTCCAGTCCAGGACTGAGGAGACACTAATGGACTCGAGACTTGGCTACTGTTACCACTCAAAAGCTCCCAGTGCAGAGGTATGAAGCAAGCACCTTAGCCCTCCTCATTACCACATAGCACGCATTCCCTACATCCAAAATGGTCATACAATGAAAAATACACACAAGTTACTCAATTAACGGGGCAATAAAATTGGATAATCAAACAGCTGAAGAACCATCACTTCGAAGACCAGTTTGGAGTTCAACACTATACATGTCCTGGCTTTGACAAGTATGCAATGAGTGCCACAATGACCCCCACATACACTCCTGTTCCAATGGTGATTGAGAGTGCTGCTAGGAATAGGGCTCTTCGTGATGCTGAGGTTGCACGCTGATAGTCTCCTTTCGCAATAGCCTTGCTTGTCTGAAAAACAAGAAGTCATTATTTAGCACCAAAATTAATCACTCTTTTCACGAAGGTCTCAATCCACTCTAGTCCGTGGTGGCTGATGGTGTGTTGGTCAGCCAGCAGAAAATAGAAGGATGAACTCCAGCTAAACATCCCACACAATCTTTCACGTAAACAATTGATCACATTGCCACTCATGGATCACTCCAGTTCAGACAGCCCCTGACACTGTCACATCAACCTCACACTGTCAGTACACAATTCACTGGCAGCCACATCTTGTCTCTTTGACAGGACTTGATGTTGACCTAATTCCAATAATTACAGTCTCCTTCCATCATCCCCTGTACTGATTCCATCAACAGTACCAATAAATAGGCAAGGGGACCAATTCCTTTGGTCACGTATTTGTCAGATGTTTTAAGCTTCCTTTGTCACTGGATGAATGTTGCCATTTGTACAAAAAACAGTAGCAACATCAGAGTTGGACCCTGACTTATACTTTGGAACAAACTCCCACCTGAAAAAGGCAATATGCTATTGCTATTTGAAATGGTGACAGGAAATTGCACCATCACTGTGCTATCTGAACCCAATGGTGACAGGAAACTGCCCCATCACTGTGCTAACTAAACCCAATGGTGACAGGGATATACCCCATCACTGTGTTAACTGAACCCAATGGTGACAGAGAATTGCCCCATCACTGTACTATCTGAACCCAATAGTGACAGGGATATATCCCATCACTGTGTTAACTGAACCCAATGGTGACAGAGAATTGCCCCATCACTGTGCTATCTGAACCTAATAGTGATATGGAATTGCCCCATTGCTGTGCTAACTAAACCCAATGGTGACAGGGATATACCCCACCACTGTGTAAACTGAACCCAATGGTGACAGATAATTGCCCCATCACTGTACTATCTGAACCCAATAGTGACAGGGATATACCCCATCACTGTGCTATCTGAGCCCAATGGTGATAGGGAATTGCTCCATCACTGTGCTATCTGCACCCAATGGTGACAGAGAATTGCCCCATCACTGTGCTATCTGAACCCAATGGTGATAGGGAATTGCTCCATCACTGTGCTATCTGCACCCAATGGTGATAGGGAATTGCCCCATCACTGTGCTATCTGCACCCAATAGTGATAGGGAATTGCTCCATCACTGTGCTATCTGCACCCAATAGTGATAGGGAATTGCTCCATCACTGTGCTATCTGCACCCAATAGTGATAGGGAATTGCTCCATCACTGTGCTATCTGCACCCAATGGTGATAGGGAATTGCTCCATCACTGTGCTATCTGCACCCAATGGTGATAGGGAATTGCCCCATCACTGTGCTATCTGCACCCAATGGTGATAGGGAATTGCCCCATCACTGTACTATCTGAACCCAATAGTGACAGGGATATATCCCATCACTGTGTTAACTGAACCCAATGGTGATAGAGAATTGCCCCATCACTGTACTATCTGAACCCAATAGTGACAGGGATATATCCCATCACTGTGCTTTCTGAGCCCAATGGTGACAGAGAATTGCCCCATCACTGTGCTATCTGAACCCAATAGTGATATGGAATTGCCCCATTGCTGTGCTAACTAAACCCAATGGTGACAGGGATATACCCCATCACTGTGTTAACTGAACCCAATGGTGACAGAGAATTGCCCCATCACTGTACTATCTGAACCCAATAGTGACAGGGATATATCGCATCACTGTGCTATCTGAGCCCAATGGTGACAGAGAATTGCCCCATCACTGTGTTATCTGAACCCAATAGTGACAGGGATATACCCCCATCACTGTGCTATCTGCACCCAATGGTGATAGGGAATTGCTCCATCACTGTGCTATCTGCACCCAATGGTGATAGGGAATTGCTCCATCACTGTGCTATCTGCACCCAATGGTGATAGGGAATTGCTCCATCACTGTGCTATCTGCACCCAATGGTGATAGGGAATTGCCCCATCACTGTGCTATCTGCACCCAATGGTGATAGGGAATTGCTCCATCACTGTGCTATCTGAACCCAATGGTGATAGGGAATTGCTCCGTCACTGTGCTATATGCACCCAATGGTGATAGGGAATTGCTCCATCACTGTGCTATCTGCACCCAATGGTGATAGGGAATTGCCCCATCACTGTGCTATCTGAACCCAATAGTGATATGGAATTGCCCCATCGCTGTGCTATCTGCACCCAATGGTGATAGGGAATTGCTCCATCACTGTGCTATCTGCACCCAATGGTCATAGGGAATTGCCCCATCGCTGTGCTATCTGCACCCAATGGTGATAGGGAATTGCCCCATCACTGTGCTATCTGCACCCAATGATGATAGGGAATTGCCCCATCGCTGTGCTATCTGCACCCAATGGTGATAGGGAATTGCCCCATCACTGTGCTATCTGCACCCAATGGTCATAGGGAATTGCCCCATCGCTGTGCTATCTGCACCCAATGGTGATAGGGAATTGCCCCATCGCTGTGCTATCTGCACCCAATGGTGATAGGGAATTGCCCCATCGCTGTGCTATCTGCACCCAATGGTGATAGGGAATTGCCCCATCACTGTGCTATCTGCACCCAATGGTGATAGGGAATTGCCCCATCGCTGTGCTATCTGCACCCAATGGTCATAGGGAATTGCCCCATCACTGTGCTATCTGCACCCAATGGTGATAGGGAATTGCCCCATCGCTGTGCTATCTGAACCCAATGGTGATAGGGAATTGCCCCATCACTGTGCTATCTGCACCCAATGGTCATAGGGAATTGCCCCATCACTGTGCTATCTGCACCCAATGGTGATAGGGAATTGCCCCATCACTGTGCTATCTGCACCCAATGGTGATAGGGAATTGCTCCAACACTGTGCTATCTGCACCCAATAGTGATAAGGAATTGCCCCATCACTGTGCTATCTGAACCCAATGGTGATAGGGAATTGCCCCATCACTGTGCTATCTACACCCAATGGTGATAGGGAATTGCTCCGTCACTGTGCTATCTGCACCCAATGGTGATAGGAAATTGCCCCATCACTGTGCTATCTGCACCCAATGGTCATAGGGAATTGCTCCATCACTGTGCTATCTGCACCCAATGGTCATAGGGAATTGCCCCATCACTGTGCTATCTGAACCCGATCAGCATCATTTGGTGCATTTCCAGGATTAGTGTGGGGAGCTTCCAGCTCTTGTGAGTGCCTTGTTAAGGCTGAATAAATGGGGACTCAAAAGAACCAGGCTTAAAATAAAGTTAACGATTGGAGCACCCACCACCACACACTGGTAACTGTCAAGATTAGAGTGGTGCTAGAAAAGCACAGCAGGTCAGGCCGCATCAGAGGAGCAGGAAAATTGATGTTTCGGGCAAAAGCCCTTAATCAGGAAGGGCTTTTGCCCGAAATGTCGATTTTCCTGCTCCTCAGATGCTGCCTGACCTGCTGTGCTTTTCCAACACCACTCTAATCTTGGATCTAATCTCCACTATCTGCAGTACCCACTTCCACTGTTTGGTAACTGCCAAAGCTGCACTATGAGATATTTTCAAGGAAGCACTTCCAAGGTCTAGTCTTTATTGGACTCAGCATTACTGCTCATGTAAAACCATCCAGGTCAATATTAATTGCAGCTATCACTGCCTATTTATAGTCCCCCTACAGCAGAAAAGCTGCAGGAATCCTTGAACACAAGATAAGATTTGGCAACAGTTGATTTGGGGATAAGAACAGTCCATAGAATCGGAATGTGAAGATCAAAGCTGCAAAAGTCTTTGGAGCTGCTTCTGTTCTGCTGTTGGAACATTTCCCAGAGCCTGGAAAGGAAGCTTTTGCCAGGGTACAGTCTCTTTTGAGTTAGAGACCTATTGGAGCAATTACAGCTCTGAGCTGTGCATTTAATTTGCAATGCGATCATTGACATCACCTTATCTGTCAACAAAGTGAAGCTAGATTGGAACTTGGAACAGAGTCTATTTTACAGCAAGCAGAGTTGATTTAAACAGCCTTTACACATCACAGAAGGTCAGATCTACATAAACCACAGCAAACATTCCTCATGACTGATACTGCAGCATAACCTCCCAATAAAAGATTAACTCTCCAGCAAAATGCACTGAGTGGATGATAGTTATATAAGTTATTTGCACAAACCAATCTAGTCATCTCATTCATCCTCATTCTGGCCAGGACTGTGTTGCCAATATTTGCAGCCATTTCAAAATGTTTTCTTGCTCTAATATCAGCGGCAGAGACAGTCATTTCAACTTTTAAACTTTAAAGACAATTAATGCTTGTTTAATTTGCAAATCACAAAGGAAAGATGCTAACACTAATGTGGAGATTAATTTAATAACACCCTTCCCTTATAAAGCATTGATGGGATATTCTAATGTGATATGTGAGGACTGTGACTTTTACTTTTTGCATTTTACAAAAGCTGTGGACAGAAATGAGAAAAAACCATTTTAAAACTATTGTTTGAAAGTCTCGCTGTATGTTTTGAAAGCAAGCAACATTGAAGGCTTTATGAGACAACTGTGAGACCAAGCTGTCATCGAAGTTTGACTTGCAGATGATTTTGAGCCAAGAGAGTCAAACAGATCCAGCTTTTGCTGGCAATGAGAAGCTAATTGGTCTATGGACTAGTGACCAGTTAACAATGACAGAGATCTTGCTTTCTGCAAACAACTGCATGAATGAATCTCAGGAAATATTCATGATTTGGAGATACCAGTGTTGGACTGGGGTGTACAAAAATCTCACCACACCAGGTTATAGTGCAATAGGTTTATTTGGAAGCATTGGCTTTCGGAGCGTTGCTCCTTCATCAGGTGGTTCATCAGGAAGGAGCAGTGCTCTGAAAGCTAGTGCTTCCAAACAAACCTGTAGGATTATAACCTGGTGCTATCAGGCAACAGAACAGCTTGCAGCTAGGAATACATTGCAGAGAGAGAGAGAGAGAGAGAGAGAGAGAGGTATTCTGTTCTTCCCCAGATTGGGAGAGGTTTCCCTGTTCTCTGTCATCAGAGCTCACTGTAATACTGAAAAAAATCAGATTATCACTCCTGCAACAGTTATTATGAGCTCTGACTTTTAACTTATAAATCTGAGACTCGTTATTAATGAGCCGGTCACTCTGTGTCTCTTACCAGAGGAGGGGTCTGGGGGAAAGACAACTGAAGCAACATGCTGACGAGTCTTAAAGGTCAACCTGGGGGTGGGGTGTGTGTGTGTGTGTGTGTGTGTGTGTGTGTCACACTACCTGCAGCTTGAGTCAAGCCACATGGAATCAATGTGGATTTCACCAGTTTCCTCATTTCCCCACCCCTCACATTATCCAACATTCCAACTTGACACCACCCTCTTGAACTGTCCTACCTGTCCATCTTTCTTCCCACCTATGGGCTCCAACCTCCTCTCCGACCTATCACTAATGCCCTCACCTCCATCTACCTATTGCATTCTAAGCTATCTCCTCCACCCCAGCCCTCCCTCCCATGTATCTCTCTACCCCCTTGGCTCACAAGCCTCATTCCTGATGAAGAGCGTATGCCCCGAAAAGTCGATTCTCCTGCTCCTCAGATGCTGTCCGACTGACTGGCACTACACTCTTCGACTCACTACTGAGGGCAATGTTCTATGCTCTTCTTCAAAAAATGATATGGAAACTTTATGCAGTTTTTATGCAGTTTTTATGCACAAAAACCTAAAAACACAAAGTTCAGATTGACATGCTGACCAGAGATGTAAGAGGTCAGTGAGCCCATCCTGACCTCATCAGAAACACTATTTTTAAAGGCTGTCTCTCCCTTTGTCTACCTGGAGAAAATATGGATAGCTTAATCTCATCCACCAGTCACTTGTATCGTCAATGGTCAATGGTATCAACTGCGGTTAATGATACTTCAGATATTATTAACTGTTCTGATCTCAGTGGAGTACATCACCACATGGCATAGCTGAAGCTGTTAGGTTTCAGACCATTGCTACTAACATCCAGCCAAACACTTTTTGTCCTTTGATGTTCTAACACCTTTTGAGGATCCCTATGCTAAAGTAATTTATGCCCATGGAGAGTCACAGATGAAAAATGTGGCACTGGAAAAGTACAGCAGGTCAGGCAGCATCTGAGGAGCAGGACAGTCGACATTTCGGGCATAAGCCCTTCATCAGGAATGTGCTCCAAGTGGGGTCTAACCAGAGCTTTAAACTGTGTATTGGGCTCTATCACGCCACGCCCCCTCCCATCGATTGGAATCAAGTTTTGTCTTTAACTGTTCAATCCTGACATTGTAGAACAAAGCTCAGAAATGTTCTCCACACTAATACAATTGATTGACAAAATAGAAAAAGAAGATGAGCATTCCTCAGACAGTCCATCAACCTATTGAGGATAGATTTGAGAAAATTGCTGTAATGTTGAAAGATATCACTTGAACATTTCAAACAAACCTACTCTCAAGACTCAGTGCTTTCACAACAGTCTGTCAAGGACCCTGTAGTAGGTCTTGTCACAGCAACCCTTGATTAATAGTAGCTGACAGCTCTGTATTTCCATTCCTCGCGGTGGCTCAGTGGTTAGCAGTGCCTCACAGCGCTAGGGAACTGGGTTCAATTCCGGTGTTGGACAACTGTCCGTATGGAGTTTGCACATTTTCCCAGTGTCTGCGTGGGTTTCCTCTGGGTGCTTCAGTTTCCTCCCACAGTCCAAAGATGTACAGGTCAGGTGAATTGGCCACAGTCTTTGGGGATGTGTGGGTTCGATGCATTAGTCAGGGGAAATGTAAAATCTTCATCTCAGTCCTAAATGATCGGCCTTGGAATTGTGCCCTTGTATTGAGATTGTTTAGCCAGGAGAAGCAACCTCTCAGTGCCCACCCTGTCAAGCCCCTTCTGAATTCTACACGGTTCAATGTCATCATCTCGCCAAGGAATCAAGGTGCAATTTACTCAGCATCTCATACTGGGGACAAGTCTCACATTCCAATAATCAATCTAGTAAACCTTCACCATCAGAAAATGTCTGCTCCTTTCAAAATTCAGCCATTAATTGTACACTATCCTTGCGTAAGGGCTGTTACAGTGAAGGAGAAAGTGAGGACTGCAGATGCTGGAGTTCAGAGTCAAAAAGTGTGGTGCTGGAAAAGCACAGCCGGTCAGGCAGCATCGAGGAGCAGGAGAGTTGATGTTTCATCAGGAATGTTGAAGAGCTTATGTTCAAAACGTCGATTCTCCTGCTCTTCCACCTGACTGACTGTGCTCTTCCAGCACCATGCCTTTTGACTCTGATCTCCAGTATCTGCAGTCCTCACTTTCTCCTTCACTGTAACAGCCCCTACTCAAAGGTAGTGTACAATAAATGGCTCAGTTTTGAAAAGAGCAGACAAATAGAGATGCCAGCTCAGCACTGTCCTCATGACATGTCCTACCTGCCAATCTCCCCTCCCATTTATCCGCTCCACCTCCTCTCACCTCCATCCCCACCCCCATTCACCTATTGTACTCTCTGCTACCTTCTCCCTAGCCCCAACCCCCCTATTTATCTCTCCACCCTGGAGGCTTCCTGCCTCTATTGCTGATGAAGGGCTTTTGCCCAAAACGTCGATTTTCCTGCACCTCGGATGCTGCCTGACCTGCTGTGCTTTTCCAGCATCACTCTAATCTAAACTCTAATTTCCAGCATCTGCAGTCCTCACTTTTGCCAAATAGAGATGCCACACAGGCTATAATCTTTCAGAGTTCTGTGGATACAGAAAACATCTCTGTGGATTGGAACATTGCACGTGTCACCTGCCTTTTAAGAAAGGCGAAATAGGAAAACTGGACTGTATCACTGGTCTGGTGTTACAGACCAGTCAGCTTAACATCTGTGGTGGAGGCATGGTTGGAGTCTATAATTGCCGTTGGGGAAACTGAACACCTTGAAAGTTTTCAGTTAATCGGAGAGATCCATTCCTTCATAAACAGGTATATTACATTAACAACTTACTGGTCCCCTGGGTTTCTCCCTGACTCTATTGATTCCTGAAAGATCACCACCAATGCCTCTACTATCTCCACAGCTATCTCCTTCAGAACTCTGGTGATGTTTATCTGGTCCAGGTGAGTTATCCACCTTCAGACCCTTCAGCATTCATGAAGGGTAGGCCATGTCTGACAAGTCTCATAAATGATCACCACCAATTCCTCTACAATCTCCACAGCTATGTCCTTCAGAACGCTGGTGTAGTCCATCTGGTCTGGGTGGTTTATACACCTTCAGACCTTTCAGCAACCTCCGCACCTATTCCTTAGTGATGGCCACCACACTCACCTCTGACCCTGACTCTCTTGAAGTTCTGGTATGTTGCTGGTGCCTTCCCTCATGATGCCTGATGCAAAATACCCATTCAGACCCTCCACCATTTCTTTGTTCCCCATTGCTACTTCTCCCTCAGCCTCATTTTCCAGCGATCCAATATCCAGTCTTGCCTCTCTCTTAACTTTTAGATATCTAATAAAAACTCTTTTATATTACTCACTAGTTTCCCCTCAAAATTCTTCCCCCATTATTAGTGTTACATCAACAATGCATACAAGTTCTAATTCAAGCAAACTTCATTCAGAGTCAGTTTCTTGTATCATTGTCCAATCCATAATATAAGTACTTACTCTGTTGCCTTCTAGGGTTCAGTACAAATCACACTGTTCATATTCCAGCAGAGGCAGTCATTGTTATATCAAACTATAAGAGCCAGGGGATATGCAACTGCGCAAATGACCTCTTTATTTTATCAAGCTTGTAACAGTGATATTCACTGAGGCATAGGCTGTAAATTTTAATTCACTGAAATTGCTTTTTAGACAGGGTCGTCCTGGATCAGTAATTATGACTCCCATCTCTGCATCAGGCAGTTATGTGTTTCTGGTGTGCAAGACTAAGGGAGTTCAGTTGGAGGTTTGGTCATTTCTGTAAGTTTCAGGAACAAGACGCGCTGATTTCAGGAGGCCACAGAATGTTCTGACACTTCTGAAAAATGTTCTCTGCTTCTCAGTATTGCCCATTAGCAGACCAATGTAGTTACTGTGACTGCTGGCACAGGATGGCTGTTTGAATTTTGAAGCTATGATCAGAAACCTTGGAAGAGCATGCAATTCTGTAAGAGTGTCAGAACATTCCAAAATGTACTTTATGGTCCATGACATACTTTTCCAAAGTGTAGTCACTGCGACAAAGTGGCAGTGAATTTTGACATGGTGTGATCCCACATGGTCATGGCGAGGTTTGTTTTATTCATTGATGAGATGAGGGCGTCACTGGCTTGGCTAGCATTTATTGCCCATCCCCAATTGCCCAGAGGGAAGTTAAGAGTCAATTGTATTGCTGTAGGTGTAGAGTCACATGTATGCCCAGACCAGGTCAGGATGACAGTTTCCTTCACTATTAATAAACCAGATGGGGTTTTCTAACGATCGACAATGGTTTCATGGTCATCATCAGACCTTAACAGATTTTTGTTATTGAATTAAAATTCTACATCTGCTGTGGCAGGATTTGTACCCAAGTGCCTGGAACATTACCTGTGTCTCTGGATTAACTGTCCAGTGATAATACCAATAAGCCATCCCTTTCCATCATTTGTTATATTCTAATGCTGGCTGAAGGACAAAAAGATGGCCAAGATATTGACGGGAACTATCTTACTCTTCTTCAAATCTGAGCTATGTAAAGCTCTATCATCATTGCAGAGGGTAGATAGAGACTCAGGGTATCCAAGCGTCGTTACACTCCGACTCTGTCATTAGAGGGAGATGACTGGTGGTGGTCTAACCTCAGGGTCATGATGCTTCAAGCAAATGAGGAAGTTGAGAAGCAGAGTCCCTCTTGGTCACATCACCCAGTGCAGGAATTGAACCTTGCAGTTATCAACCAAGCATCCAGCCAACTGAGCGAACTAACCATCATATTACAGTCTCGAGCTGCTGCACTGAAGTGTCATCCTGGTTTATGTATGATGAACGACAGAGCGGCTCTCAAACCCTCAATCTTTGATAGGAGTGCTAACTAATGAGCCGCACTTGACTTATTTTCGGCTGTGTGGGATTTCTAACCAATAAAGTACTACATAAAGGTAAATATTGTTTCCCATATCATTTTGTTAAATAAGGAATTGTAACAAAGGCCTTTGTAACAAAAGCATCATCGGATTGATGCTCGGCTTGAACGTTTGCCCACTTTGAGGTTGCTCCATGTCTGAGCCTAATGTCCACAGAAATATGGAGCAAACCTTTGATCAGAAAGCTTCATCAGAAGACTGGAGTACTAGAGAGAAGATTGGACACAACACTCTTTTACAACACTAGCTGGCAAAAGGCAAAGTTCCAGCGTGAGGTGCAGTCAGTAAGTTTGCAGCTGGCACCAAAATTGGAGGTGTAGTGGACAGGAAAGAGGGTTACCTCAGATTACAACAGGATCTGGACCAGATGGGCCAATGGGCTGAAAAGTGGCAGATGGAGTTTAATTCAGATAAATGTGAGGTGTTGCATTTTGGGAAAGCAAATCTTAGCAGGACGTATACACTTAATGGTAAGCTGCTAGGGAGTGTTGCTGAACAAAGACACCTTGGAGTGCAGGTTCATAGCTCCTTACATAGAACATAGAACATAGAAAAATACAGCGCAGTACAGGCCCTTCGGCCCTCGATGTTGCACCGACCGAAGCCTACCTAACCTACACTAGCCCAATAACCTCCATATGCTGATCCAATGCCTGCTTGAATGACCATAAAGAGGGAGAGTCCACCACTGATACTGGCAGGGAATTCCATGAACTCACAACCCGCTGAGTAAAGAATCTACCCCTAACATCTGTCCTATACCAACCTCCCCTTAATTTAAAGCTGTGTCCCCTAGTAACAGCTGACTCCATACGCGGAAAAAGGTTCTCACTGTCAACCCTATCTAAACCCCTAGTCATCTTGTACACCTCTATCAAATCTCCCCTAAACCTTCTCTTCTCCAATGAGAACAGCCCCAAGCGCCTCAGCCTTTCCTCATACGATCTTCCTACCATACTAGGCAACATCCTGGTAAACCTCCTCTGCACCCGTTCCAGTGCCTCCACATCCTTCCTATAGTATGGCGACCAGAACTGCACACAATACTCCAGATAAGGCCGCACCAGAGTCTTATACAACTGCAACATGACATCAGGACTTCGGAACTCAATTCCTCTACCAATAGAGCCCAGTACGCCATATGCCTTCTTCACAGCACTATTTACCTGGGTGGCAACTTTCAGAGATCTGTGTACATGGACACCAAGATCCCGCTGCTCATCCACACTACCAAGTAGCCTACCATTAGCCCAGTAATCCATCTTCTTATTACTCCTACCAAAGTGAATGACTTCACACTTAGCTACATTGAACTCCATTTGCCACCTTTCTGCCCAGCTCTGCAACTTATCTATATCCCGCTGTAACCTGCCACATCCTTCTTCGCTGTCCACAACTCCACCGACTTTCGTATCATTCGCAAACTTGCTCACCCAGCCTTCAAGCCCCTCCTCCAGGTCATTTATAAAAATGACAAACAGCAATGGTCCCAAAACAGATCCTTGTGGAACACCGCTAGTAACTGCGCTCCAAGATGAACCTATACCATCAACTACTACCCTCTGTCTCCTTCCAGCCAGCCAATTCCTAATCCAAACCTCTAATGCACCCTCAATGCCATACCTCCGTACTTTTTGCAGTAGCCTACCATGGGGTACCTTATCGAACGCCTTGCTAAAATCCATATACACCACATCTACTGCTTTACCCTCGTCCACTTCCTTGGTCACCTTCTCAAAGAACTCAATAAGGTTTGTGAGGCACGACCTGCCCTTCATAAAACCATGCTGACTATCCTTGATCACATTATTCCTAACCAGATGTTCATAAATCTTATCCCTTACAATCCTCTCTAAGACTTTGCCCACAACAGAAGTGAGACTCACTGGCCTATAGTTACTAGGGCTGTCCCTACTCCCCTTCTTGAACAAGGGGACCACATTCGCTATCCTCCAGTCTTCTAGCACTATTCTTGTAGACAACGACGACATAAAAATCAAGGCCAATGGCTCCGCTATCTCCTCCCTAGCTTCCCAGAGGAACCTAGGATAAATGCCATCAGGCCCAGGGGACTTATCTATTTTCACCCTTTCCAGTATTCCCTGGACCTCTTCCCTACATACCTCAAAGCCATCCATTCTAATCACTTGTGACTCAATATTCACATCAGCAACAATGTCCTGTTCCTGAGTGAATACTGCTGAAAAGTATTGATTTAGTGTCTCACCAATCTCCTCTGCCTCCACACACAACTTCCCACTACTATCCTTGACTGGACCGATACCTACCCTAGTCATCCTTTTATTCCTGACATAACTATAGAAAGCCTTAGGGTTTTCCCTAATCCTACCAACCAAGGACTTTTCATGTGCTCTTCTCGCTGCTCTTAGCTCTCTCTTTAGATCCTTCCTGGCTACCTTATAACTCTCAATCGCCCCAACTGAACCTTCACGCCTCATCTTTACATAGGCCGCCCTCTTCCCTTTTACAAGGGATTCCAATTCCTTATTAAACCACAGCTCCCTCACACGATCCTTTCCTCCCTGCCTGACTGGTGCATACTTATCAAGGACACCCAATAGCTGCTCCTTGAACAAGCCCCACATATCATTTGTGTCCTTCCCTTGAAGCCTATTTTTCCAATCCACACATCCAAAGTCATGCCTCACCGCATCATAATTTCCCTGCCCCCAGCTATAACTCCTGCCCTGCCGTGCACACTTATCCCTCTCCATCACTAGAGTAAAGGTCACCGAGTTGTGGTCACTGTCCCCGAAGTGCTCACCTACCTCCAAGTCTAACACCTGGCCTGGTTCATTACCTAGAACCAAATCCTTGAAAGTGGAGTCACAGGTAGACAGGATAGTGAAGAAGGTAAAAACAATGACTGCAGATGTTGGAAACCAGATTCTGGATTAGTGGTGCTGGAAGAGCACAGCAGTTCAGGCAGCATCCAAATAGCTTCGAAATCGACGTTTCGGGCAAAAGCCCATTCCTGATGAAGGGCTTTTGCCCGAAACGTCGATTTCGAAGCTATTTGGATGCTGCCTGAACTGCTGTGCTCTTCCAGCACCACTAATCCAGGATAGTGAAGAAGGCATTTGGTATGCTTTCCTTTATTGGTCAGGGTATTGAGTACAGGAGATGGGAGATCATGTTGCGGCTGTACAGGACATTGGTTAGGCCGTTGTTGGAATATTGCATGCAATTCTGGTCTCCTTCCTATTGGAAAGATGTTGTGAAACTTGAAAGGGTTCAGAAAAGATTTACAAGGATGTTGCCAGGGTTGGAGGATCTGAGCTACAGGGTGACGCTTAACAGGCTGGGGCTGTTTTCCCCAGAGCGTCGGAGGCTGAGGGGTGATCTTATAGAGGTTTACAAAATTATAAGGGCCATGGATAGGATAAATAGGCAAAGTCTTTTCCCTGGGGTCGAGGAGTCCAGAACTAGAGGGCATAGGTTTAGGGTGAGAGGCGAAAGATATAAAAGAGATCTAAGGGGCAACCTTTTCACGCAGAGGGTGGTACGTGTATGGAATGAGCTGCCAGAGGATGTGGTGGAGACTGGTACAATTGCAACATTTAAGAGGCATTTGGATGGGTATATGAATAGGAAGGGTTTGGAGGGAAACGGGCCAGGTGCTGGCAGGTGGGTCTAGATTGGGTTGGGATATCTGGTTGGCAAAGTCCATTGTCTAAAAGGCACAAGTCAGGAGTGTGATGGAACATTCCCCACTTGTCTGGATAGGTACAGTTCCAACAACACTCAAGAAGCTCAACATCTTTGAAATTTGTGTCGTGGGCAGACAGGGTAGTTAAGAAGACATTTTGCACGCTTGCCTTCATTGCTCAGACCATTGAGTAGAGCAGTTGGGATGTGATGTTAAAGTTGTACAGGACGTTGGTGAGACCACTTCTGCAGTATTATGTACAGATGTGGTTGCCCTGCTAATAGGAAAGATATTCTTAAATTGGAGAGGTTTCAGAAAAAGGTATACAAGGATGTTGCTGGGTCTGGTGGATTGAGTTATAAGGATAGGCTGGATAGGCTGGGAATATTTTCTGTGGAGCAGAGGAGGTTGATGTGTCACAGGGTTCAGTGCTGGGTCTCAAACCACTTACAAATTAAATAAATGACTCAGAGGTAGGTATGGTAACCATATTTACTAATGACACATGGAATATTGAATATAAAACAGCACCTCACAATAATAGATCCTTCGGCCCACGATGTTGTGTCGAACATGATGCTAATCCCTTCTGCCTGCCCAGGGTCCATATCCCTCCATTCCTTGCTTATCCCTGGGCTTATTAAAAGGCCCTTAAATGCCCCTGTCAGTTCTGCATGCCCCTATTCTATCCCGACACATAAATAGAATAGGTAAATTGGGAAGATGAAATCATGAGGCAGAAAAGGATATAAATACCTTAAATCAGTGAACACAGAACTGCCAGATCTGTGTATAGTGTGGGAAAAAAAAACACAATTATGTCCATTCTGGTGGGAAGAGCAATAAAGTTGCATTTCATCTAAGTGTTGGGAGATTTTTGAGCTCTGAGATTGCAGAGGGATCTGGGTGTCCTCCTTCATGAATTGTAAAAAAATGCAATGTGGGTGCACCATGTAATCAGGAAAACTCATAGAATATTGATTATCATTTAATGTGGGGAGAATTGAATACAAGAGTCAGGAGCATAAGCCTCAATTATACAGGGCATAGAATGTCATACCTAAAGATGCAAAGGGAGCTTCAAACGATAGCCAAAAGAAATAACCAGCCATGTCAAAACAGACTGGATTTTTGTAGTTACAATGATAATGATGAGTTGAGATGTCATTGCTCAACAACAGGTATCCCTGATGGGCAGTGTACCAAACTGCAGACATAATTTATGTATTCCCCCAAAGCATATACAAAGACAATGGTAAAAAAAGCCAGTTTCAACTCTACAGGAGTGTGCTTCTGGGACTGAATGTTGTCATGTGAGCCAACTGGCAAAGGTACCCATGTGCCCTAGCCTGGCTGCAAGTACTAGCCTGCTTTGAAGCGGACAGACAAAGAGCCATTCCCTGGCCACTCGTGCGTTGCAGGTAAGTGGGTTCTCTCATTTTGAGTGCGAGAAGTCAGCTAGCTAGTAAACCAGACAAAAGGAAACAGGACATCTAATGAGCTTGAATTCACCCTGAATGTTGATGAAAGATATCAGTGTAACAAAATCTCAACCAATCTGCAAAACTAATGATTGCGTTATTGACAATTCCATTTATACTATTAAGGCTACCAATAATCTCCACTGAAATGGCTGCAATATTCAACTATCTGCACTTTAGGAATGATTCAAAGATTGATCTGCAAATCTTTAACTTTTCATTTTTAACTTCAGGAGTCAAGTCTTATTTCTAACCTGTGTTCTAACATAATTAGAAATTAATACAGTCCCTTTTTGTTAACTCAAGAAACCCTGAATAAATTGGCACTTTTTAAAACATAATTCAATTTGGATCCAGGATCCACAATGGAAGTGATCCGTTTTTAAATTGATCTGGCCGGGAAAATTAAAGAAGATTTTATAAATATGGGTTGCAACATGATTAAGGCAACACCTTACAAGCTAATACTATAAGGCACAGCTTAACAGGCATGAACCTTGAACACTCTAAATATTCACATCAGCAAAAATAACTGTCGAGGAACCTGTGTTGGCCTTGACAGTGTTTCAGGAGTATAGACAGGATATGAGAAAGACCGAGGAAGGAAGATTTTTGTTTATTGCAAAAGAATGAAAGAAACATAATGTAGCAGGCACTTAGTATGTTGCCTTTATTGGTTAGAGCATTGAGTACAGGAGTTGGGAGGTTATGTTGCGGCTGTACAGGACATTGGTTAGACCACTGTTGGAATATTGCGTGCAATTCTGGTCTCCTTGCTTTGGAAGGATGTTATGAAACTTGAAAGGGTTCAGAAAAGATTTACAAGGATGTTGCCAGGGCTGGAGGATTTGAGCTGTAGGGAGAGGCTGAATAGGCTGGGGCTGTTTTCCATGGAGCCTCGGAACTGAATTGTGACCTTATAGAGATTTATAAAATCATGAGCATGGATAGGGTAAATAGATAAGATATTTTCCTTGGGGTGGGGGAGTTCAGAACTAGAGGGAATATGTTTAAGGTGAGAGGGGAAAGATTTAAAAGGAAGCTAAGGAGCAATTTTTTCACTCAGAGGGTGGTGTGTATATGGAATGAGCTGCCAGAGGAAGTGGTGGAAGTTGGTACAACTACAGCATTTGAAAGGCATCTGTATGGGTAATGAATAGGAAGGGCTTAGATGGATAGGGGTCAAATGATGGCAAATGGGACTAGATTTATTGAGGATATCTGATCGGCATGGCCAAGTTGGACTGAAGAGCCTGTTTCTGTGCTGTACATCTCGATGACTCTTATCAGTGTAGAATGGTTGATGATTTTCTGTACGTATCAGACAGATTTGAGACAGAGACTGGACAGACTTCGGACCAAGATAGGTCAGATATGGGATAGATCTGGGACCGAATATCAGACAGATTTCTGTTTAGCCAGTCTAGTTTTGAGGTCATTTGAGTGAGACCAAAGTGAGCCTGTCCACAGGAAACCTATGGTCTGTTACAGCCAATCGGGGGGGGGGGGGGGGGGGGGGGGCGTGGGTGAAAGGAGCGAGGAGCCAGTTCATCCCTCTGCACTCAGCAGCTGAATGACTTTGGGTTATCCGGTCTGGAGAACAAATTGGGGAGGTTTGCCCAGGATCTGAGTGAAACAACATCCACTTTCTGATGGTCTGGACCTCAGCAAATGTTTGTCATTGAGAGCCCAGCACAATTGTTTTGGAGCATATTGGAAATGAATGTGCTCTTCACACAGTTCCTTCTGCTAATTGGAACTGGAACTTTCTTCAAGCATTTAGAACAGTTGGCTTAATCTAAAGCCTTAGTAAACATTTCTCACAGAGAAATCAAACTGAGCTTGCATTAAATGTCAATAAATCTATTCTGTAGATTTCCTTTTACCAAAACACCAGAATAAGAAGGCGAGATTTGAGGGTTCTGCACTCCCTAATGGAATTCCTGATGGATTTACATTGCACCAATGCTCCACTTTTGATCCTATTTAATCATCTCCCAAGGAGAAACTCCAACAGCAGATGTATTAAATGCCGTACTCTGTAGTTGCTGACACCTTACCGAGACGAGAACGCTTGCATGTCTCGTCAGGGTAGCTCACACAGTTAAAGATCACTGCCTCAATAAAAGATGCTTGTCAAAAATCTTTTCATTTGATGTGATGGACAGTGAACTGACACTGAAGCTCATGTTTGCTAAGCTGCAGCAAAGACACAACTGTGCATTTTGGTAAAAATGGTCTCGTTATTTACTTGGCTGAGATTAGGTTAATCTCATTTTGAAAAGATGCTGCATGGCTCCTTCACACTATGTGATCATTTAGAAATAGACTCTGCTTCTGCCAAAGGAGCTGAAAAGTTAATGACAGTCAGATGTCTGTTGAATAACAAGTTCTCTAGATGAAGCCAAATAGTGAAGGTGGCCTACTGACCGATGTGAAATTCTGTATATCAGGGGTTGGGGAGTGGGGTGGTGTTAGCATCTTCTCATGACTAAAATAATGTGGGATTGGTGTGAATTAGAGACATGTCACTTTCCACGGTTGCTCAACGGTTAGCACTGCTGCCTCACAGCGCCAGAGATCTGGGTTCGATGCCAGCCTCGGGTGACTGTCTGTGTGGTGTTTGCATATTCTCCCTGTGTCTGCGTGGCTTTCCTCCGGGTGCTCTGGTTCCCTCCCACAGTCCAAAGATGTGCAGGTTAGGTGGATTGGCCATGCTAAATTGCCCCAGGGATGTGCAGTCTGGGTGGGTTAGCCTTGGGAATTGCAGGGATCTGGGAGGAGGGTGGGATGCTTTTCGGAGGAATGGCGTGGATTCGATGGGCTGAATGGCCTGCTTCCATACTGTAGGGATTCTATGATTCCTGATGTGGAGATGCCGGTGTTGGACTAGGTGGATGAAGTCACATGACACCAGATCATAGTTCAACAGGTTTATTTGAAATCACAAGCTTTTGAAGTGCTGCTCCTTCATCACCTGCCGAAAGAGCTGTGCTCTGACAGCTTGTGACTTCAAATAAACCTGTTGGACTATTACCTGGTGCCATGTGACTACTTGTCCTGTCAGTGCTTTGCACCATTACATGCAACAAAATGTGGGTTTTATTCTCCAGAAACATCGCCTCTTGCCTTCACAAGCAGTCAAACGCACAGCGAGAAAAGTAAACGAGTAGTCTGCAATTTGTAATGCAGTAATAGCTCAAAGCATTTGCAAAGAATCTTCAGCCTCCAGCCTCTCAGTTCTTTTGATGCTTTCATATCACCCGATAAATATATTTATGATTGTTGAAGATTCCCTTGCCGATATGGTCTTTACACACACACTCGCGCGGGCACTTTTCTTAAAGTGAATGCCTGTTGTTCAAATAATTCATAATGCACAGAAGAAACAAGTTTTCTCAATGGTTGAGTGTGCAGATATACTGAGCAATGTTTACCTGAGCAAGTTAGATCCATAACAACAAAACAGAAATTGCAGGAAAAGCTCAGCAGGTCCTGCAGCATCTGTGGAGGGTCACTGGACCCAAAATGTTCACTCGAATTTCTCTTCACGGATGCTGTCAGACCTGCTGAGCTTTTCCAGCAATTTCCATCTTTGTTTCTGATTTCTAGCATCAGCCATTACTTTGTTTCTTTAAAATTTAAATCCCTGTTTGCTCTGAGGTGATTTGCTGCAAAAAGTGATGTGACAGGGAGGAGAGTGTCTCATGGGGTGGGGTGAGGGCTGGAGGGTATTGGCTATTGTAATGGACATCAGTCTCCGTTGGCCTGTGATGCACAAAATTACTCCATTACTGCTCAGTGACTAAGTGTGTTTCCATGGATACCAATCAGAGGTCGGACAGGATTACAGAATTGACCACAGGCAATCATCCTTTGCTTTCACTGGAGGGCGGGAGGTTCAGAGGTGACCTGATAGAAGTTTATAAAATATTGAGAGGTATAGATGGAGTTAATGTTAGTTGCCTTTACCATAAGATGGGAAATTTCAAGACTTTGGGGGCACATTTTTAAGGTGCGAGGAGAGAGATTTGAAAAAGACTTAAGAGGAAAATATTTTACACAGAGGGTGGTTCAGGTGTGGAATGGATTTCCTGAGGAAGTGTTGGATGTTGGTATAATACAACGTTTAAAAGACACTTGGATGGATTAATGAAGAGGAAAAGTTTGGAGGGAAAAGGCAGGTGGGACTAGTTTGGTTTGGGATTATGTTTGGTGTGGACCGAAGTGTCTGTTTCCATCCTGTATGACTCTATGACTCTATGTGCACATTGAGAAATGTAATTCAATTGGGTGAGGTACTGGAATTTGATGGAGGACTGTGAGAGTGTGGACACTGGGGGAAACAAAATTTGTGGCAGTCCATTATCTCGACAGTAAATTGGGAGTTCGCATTTGACTGACAGGAGCGATTTGCATCTTACAGTCGGACGTGTGGGAGTTTCAGTCCATTCCTGGCTCCACCCCGAAGTGTTCTACTTTCTCCTGAGGAGAGAGAAAGAGGAAAGGGAGAAGGTTTTTGTGGGGGAAGGAGAGAAGGTTCCAGGCTTCACAGGAATACGTTGCAGCAAGTACAGAGCCTGCATCCAGACAGGGCTTCTGAATGAATGGAAAGAGAACGGTTAAAAGAAGGATGGTGAAATTCCAGCACAGAGCCTGGTATCCAATCACCAAGGCACCTTTATGCACAGTACACAGGCTGTGGCCTGTCAGTCCCTGATGAGGAGATTCGGAATCCCCTGGTTATATTGGATTAATTAAATTTACAAACACACAGTGAACAGTCAACAATGAACAATGAGTGGTTTTCAATAAGTAGCAGTTTACAGGGGAAAAGGGAGGCAAGGCCAAACCCCCAAACCCCACCGGATAACCAATTCACAGGGAGATGCAGATGGATCCCAAATCCCACAGTAACACACCAAAGAGGAAACAATAGACACAAACGCATACAAAACCGTCCGATCAACTGAACGATTAAACAATGGATGTTACACATTCAGCCCTGGTAAACCAGGAAATGGCCGATCCCCCCCACCTTCTGGGCACTAAAAGGCAACCACCCCCATGCCCCCTTTCAGCTCTTGTTTCACCCCCATGCCCCCGTCCACCTCTCAGTCTGCCCCATACCCCTTTCCACCTCTCAGTCTGCCCCATGCCCCCCTTCCACCTCTCAGTCTGCCCCATGCCCCTCTTCCACCCCTCAGTCTACCCCATGCCCCCTTCCACCTCTCAGTCTGCCCCATGCCCCTCTTCCACCCCTCAGTCTACCCCATGCCCCCTTCCACCTCTCAGTCTGGCCCATTATCACTTCCACCTCTCAGTCTGCCCCATACCCCTCTTCCACCTCTCAGTCTGCCCCATGACCCCCTTCCACCTCTCAGTCTGCCCCATGCCCCCCTTCCACCTCTCAGTCTGCCCCATGCCCCTCTTCCACCCCTCAGTCTACCCCATGCCCCCTTCCACCTCTCAGTCTTCCCCATGTCCCCTTCCACCTCTCAGTCTGCCCCATGCCCCCCTTCCATCTCTCAGTCTGCCCCATGCCCCCCTTCCACCTCTCAGTCTACCCCATGTCCCCTTCCACCTCTCGGTCTGCCCCATGTCCCCTTCCACCTCTCAGTCTGCCCCATGCCCCCCTTCCACCTCTCAGTCTACCCCATGTCCCCTTCCACCTCTCAGTCTGCCCCATGCCCCCTTCCACCTCTCAGTCTGCCCCATGCCTCCCTTCTATCTCTCAGTCTGCCCCATACTCCCTTCCACCTCTCAGTCTGCCCCATGCCCCCCTTCCACCTCTCAGTCTACCCCATGTCCCCTTCCACCTCTCAGTCTACCCCATGTCCCCTTCCACCTCTCAGTCTGCCCCATGCCCCCTTCCACCTCTCAGTCTGCCCCATGCCTCCCTTCTGTCTCTCAGTCTACCCCATGCCCCCTTCCACCTCTCAGTCTGCCCCATGTCCCCTTCCACCTCTCAGTCTGCCCCATGTCCCCTTCCGTCCCTCAGTCTGCCCCATGCCCCCTTCCGTCCCTCAGTCTGCCCCATGCCCCCTTCTATCTCTCAGTCTGCCCCATGCCCCCCTTCCATCTCTCAGTCTGCCCCATGTCTGCTTCCAGCTGTCGATCCACAATGACACAACTTCCTCTAGGACAGCCTATCCCGTTACCACCCCAGGACAATGGTGACCAGGACGGGTACCCACCTTTCGGCTTCCCGGACTGCCCCTATGCACCATCCGGTTTCCCCTGGTTACATCAGTCAGCCAGAGCTCCCTGATTGGCCCAGGCTAACAACCCAATCAAGGGTCTCATAGTCAATGAGCTCCATCTGGTTCCAATCACCATAGACAGAAAGGAATGAATGAAAGAAAGGGAAGAAGAGGAGAATGAAGGTAAAGAACACGGATAAGAGAAAAGAGGACAGAACAGAATGAACGAATGTAAGAAATAGGGACAGAAAAAGGAATGAATGAAAGAAATGGAAAAAATAGTGATTGAGCAAGCGGAAGGGAATGGAAAGGAGAAAACACTTAACGACAGCCAAAGGAAATAAAGGCATAGAAAGGAAAGAGGAGAATGAAGTTGAAGAAAGGAATGAGAAAGTGGGACAAAGGATAAGTGAAAATGTATATATTATGCCACACACCCTGGGGACATTGCAAAGCTTCACAGGAATGAAGAGCTTTTGACACCCAAGTGACTCCTCATGCAGCAATGCTAGATGGGAAACAGGTGAAAGAAGTGAGTCAAAATTAATTTCCACTGACTGCTCCTTCAACACCTCTTCATCCAGATGAGACAGAAAGCCCAGCTGTGACCTTCTGACCTTACTACAATTCTATAATAATGCTGTTTCAAATGGCCTTCAGGCTGGATGGTCCCCTGGGGACAGAGGTCTGCAGACTGACCACGATATAATATTGACTCCAGAAGTCACAGAGTATTTATTGAGGTTACGTTGTGTCAGTGAAGGTTAAATACTGACTATTTCTCTTGATAGCTGTGTGATAAAAATTAAGCTGTGCAATGTAATGATGAAAAACCAGAGAATGTTCCACTTGAGAGCAATCCCCTAAACCAAACGATTTTCTCTCTGGTAAGAAGATGACATTCGAAAGGAGACCGAGAAGGATCAAAACATTTGTCACAAACGATGACAGATTCTGAGAGATCCCGATAGAAGATCAAAGGATTCCTCATGCTCCTGATGATTCCTGTGGCTGGAATTAAATATTATCATAATTTCCCATTAGTTTCTCTCCCTTGAAACACACGCCTTCATGTCAGATTTTGTTTTAATTACCTGCTTACATTTCTGAAGATTGAAATGCCTCCATGGACCAGACTTCGCAGAACCACATCTGTTGCGAATGAAGTGAGTTATCCACCTAAGGAGTTTTTTGCAGCCAGTCACGAATGATATTAATGGCACATAACAGGCCATCTTTTACATTCAAGTGAGTGGTTCTAGTAAAAAACTGGAACTGTTGGTCAAACAAAAGAAGCAAATGCGCCTCCAAATCTATTAGTACTCATTCATCACCAAGGAAACTGCCAGGAAGGAGAGTGAATACTTTTGAAATATGTCCAGAATATTCCAAACAAGCATCAGCGATGGAATTGCTTGCATTCAGTGAAAAAATGAGATAACCCTATTTCATGTACAAGCCCTTGGAACAATAATGACAGCATAAAGATTGCTCATGTGATAGGTACAGAAGGGGATTAGAATTAGATAGAAGGTGGTTATCAAAACTAAAGAAACCAATGTATTAATCATGGGGGACCGGAGAGTGGGGAATGGGGAGTGGGGAATGGGGAGTGGGGAATGGGGAGTGGGGAGTGGGGAATGGGGAGTGGGGAATGGGGACCGGGGAGTGGGGACCGGGGAGTGGGGAGTGGGGAATGGGGAGTGGGGAATGGGGATTGGGGAGTGGGGACTGGGAACTGGGGACTGGGAACTAGGGACTGGGGAGTGGGGAATGGGGAGTGGGAAATGGGGAATGGGGACTGGGGAGTGGGGAGTGGGGAATGGGGAGTGGGGAATGGGGACCGGGGAGTGGGGAGCGGGGAGTGGGAAATGGGGAATGGGGACTGGGGAGTGGGGAGTGGGGAATGGGGAGTGGGGAATGGGGACCGGGGAGTGGGGAGCGGGGAGTGGGGAATGGGGAGTGGAGAATGGGGATTGGGGAGTGGGGACTGGGAACTAGGGACTGGGGAGTGGGGAGTGGGGAATGGGGAGTAGGGAATGGGGATTGGGGAGTGGGGATTGGGGAGTGGGGAATGGGGAATGGGGAATGGGGATTGGGGAGTGGGGAGTGGGGAGTGGGGAGTGGGGACTGGGAACTAGGAACTGGGAACTGGGAACTGGGGAGTGGGGAGTGGGGACTGGAAACTGGGAACTGGGAACTGGGGACTGGGAACTGGGAACTGAGCACTGGGGACTGGGGACTGGGGACTGGGAACTGGGAACTGGGGACTGGGAACTGGGGACTGGGAACTGGGAATTGGGGAGTGGGGAGTGGGGAGTGGGGAATGGGGAATGGGGATTGGGGAATGGGGAGTGGGGAATGGGGAATGGGGATTGGGGAATGGGGAGTGGGGAGTGGGGACTGGGAACTAGGGACTGGGGACTGGGAACTAGGAACTGGGAACTGGTAACTGGGAACTGGGGAGTGGGGAGTGGGGACTGGGAACTGGGAACTGAGCACTGGGGACTGGGAACTGGGAACTGAGAACTGGGGACTGGGGACTGGGAACTGGGGACTGGGGACTGGGAACTGGGGACTGGGAACTGGGAATTGGGGAGTGGGGAGTGGGGAGTGGGGAATGGGGAATGGGGATTGGGGAGTGGGGAGTGGGGACTGGGGACTGGGAACTGGGGACTGGGAACTGGGAATTGGGGAGTGGGGAGTGGGGACTGGGAACTGGGGAATGGGGAGTGGGGAATGGGGACTGGGAACTGGGGAGTGGGGACTGGGGAGTGAGGACTGGGGAGTGGGAACTGGGAACTGGGGAGTGGGGACTGAGGACTGGGAACTGGGGACTGGAAACTGGGGACTGGGAACCAGGAACTGGGGACTGAGGACTGGGGGCTGGGAGCTGGGGACTGGGAACTGGGAGCTGGGAATTGGGGACTGGGGACTGAGAAGTGGGTCTTGACAGGGCCTGGGGTGTGGGTAAACGACATGGAAGGAAGCTGTTCAGGCCTTAAAATTACTGCCCTCTATATTGAGCTCTGAAAGCTACAGGGTCCACAAGCAGAAAATGAGATGCTGTTATGCTGGGAATGTATTGAGGGGACCTGTGACCAGGTCAGAATCTTGGAACTGTCTTCCTGACAGGATTGTACAGCTTGAGGATTGCCACAGTTTAAGAAGGCAGCTCACCAGGCTAATGAGCATGAGGCAATCAAAGCTCTGTCAGCGATGGTCACATCCTGCGACTTCCTTAAAAGAAACACTTGTGGTTTCAGATTGGAAACGAGACTGAAGGGGCCAGATTTCTCTCTCCTTGTTGTTGTTGTCTTGTTGTCTCTCTATCCTCAGGAATGATTCGGAGATGCCAGTGTTGGACTGGGGTGTACAAAGTTAAAAATCACACAACACCAGGTTATAGTCCAACAGGTCTATGAAGGAGTGTCGCTCCGAAAGCTAGTGTGCTTCCAATTAAACCTGTTGGACTATAACCTGGTGTTGTGTGATTTTTAACTATCTTCAGGAAGTGATGAATCTGCCTCAATAAGTTACTGGCGTCCGTAATGAAACAAACGTTCTTAAAATATCCCCCCCCAAGATAGCTGGCAGATGGAGGAGCAGATAGCCTTGCATGGGACCCAGGCTACAACTTGGGAGAATTTGACAGAATTCAAATGTTTTTTTAAGAAACAAGTGAAAATACAGAATTCTCCCTTTGAAATGCGAAAGAATCTTCCAGCTAAGATTCCCAGTGCCATATTTTAACACTCCTGATAATTCTGCATCTGGAAATAATTTCCACTGACATGAAAAGGTTTCATGAAATCCTGATAGATGCCAGGAGCCCATGTGTCTGACCAACTGTAGAATGTGGGCATTGCATCTGTACCCAACAGATGGCAGAATAAATCAGGAGAGGGGAACTTTCTGAAAATCAGCACCATTAAAATAAACATGAATCTTAGCTTAAATGATTTCAACAGCAACTTGGAATTTTCTACTCCAGTGACAAACTTTCCTCACAATTGCTTCAATTAAGTAAGAAAATGAGGGAAAGTAAAGGGCTGTGGACGAATGGGAGTGAGAATTGGTTTCACAACTCCTCCACAGAGATTGTCAGGCAATCTTGCTCATGAACGGTAGATTTTCTCATCAATGTTAATTGCTAACCTAATGGGTGGATGCCAAACGGAATCTTTTGTTCATTCATGGGATATGGGCATCACAGGCTCGGCCAGCATTTATTACCCTTCCCAACTGCCCAGAGAGCAGTTATGAATCAACCACATTGCTGTGGGTCTGGAGGAAGTGAGGGTTGCAGATGCTGGAGATCAGAGACCCAGCAACATCCTCTCGACTGCTGTGGATCTGGAGTCACATCTAGGCCAGCACGAGATAAGGACAGCAATTTCCTTCCCTTAAGGACATTAGGGAACCAGATAGGGTGATCCCAACAGTTTTATAGTCACTGTTAGACTCTGATTTAACAGCACAGAGGCCAGTATTCCATCACGAAGTCACTCTTTGTCTACTTGTGCTAGGTACTGTGACCAGCCAGCTCAGAGTCAGTCTCTGAAGTGAGAAGACTCTCTGAATCTCCTGTTTGTATGTGTCACCCAGGGCTCCCTGACTGGCCCAGGTTATCAGGATCTTCTAAGTCACTGGGATCCGTCTGGTTCAAATCACGACAGCCTCTCAGTTCCAGATCATTATCGAATTCAAATTCCATCAGCTGCCATCGCGTGAATGAGTTCAGGTCCCCAGAATGTTACCTGGGTCCCCGGATTAATGATATAGCAATATTACCACTAGGGGGCATCACCACCCCAACTCAAATTATGTCAATATCTTCATTTAATTTTTGAGCATGCACTTAGAAACAGAAGCTTTTTTAAGATCCCAGAATGGAAAAAGACAGATGTTAGGAGTCTAAAAATTGAACTGGAGCAGTTTATTGCAAATGCAATAAACAGTGAATGGAACATGGGAGAATTTCAGAAGGGAGATGAATAGGGTGGAACTCAGTGCATAGGCATAAGAAATAAACACGGAGCTAGGGAATCCTGGATGACTAAGGATATTGATTTGAAAATAGGGAAGAAAAAGAAGGCATTTTATGCATACCAGAGTAACAACGGTGATAGACACCAAGAAGAGTATCTCAAGTGCAGGAGAGAGGCTAGGGTTGGAAGAAGGAAGGCTAAGAGGAAGCATGAGGAAAAGATGGCAGGCTGTGCTTAAACAAATAGTCAAATGTTCTTCAAACGTATTAATACTAAAAGATTGGTGAAGGATAGTGTGAGGTCCATAAAGAAGAAGTGGGGTAAACTGCTCATGAAGCAACAGATATGGCGGGGATGCTACATGAATACTTTGCTTCTATTTTAACAAATGAGAAAATGGTGACAAATATCCCAGTTGAAACTATGCGTGTTAATTGACTGAGTAGTGTAATGGGAGATAAAGAAGAGGTGCAAAAAATGCTGGCATCACAGACACACACACACACAGTCACACAGACACACAGACACACACACACACACACACACACACATACGTTTGTGGGGTGAATTTATACTTTGCTCAAAAACTGTATGAATCTATGCCAGACTCTGTTAACTCATTTTTTAGATTAGAATCAGTCTAAACATTATGGCACAGACAGGGAACACAGGGGGGCTAACACTTTCAACATCTTATCTGCGCTGACACAAATTGTTACAGTTAACCTGAGAATGTAACTTTTAAAAAAAGTTTTGTGATTTACATATGAAAGAACTATCATGGTCATTCTAACAGATGAGAGACTCAACAAACAATCACAATTCAATATATAATTTCAGTTACTTCACACTGTAAACTTTTGCTATAAATCCTGTGCCTTACAATTGTGTCCTTCACAACCACCTGATTAAGGAGCAGTGCTCCGAAAGCTAGTGCTTCCAATTAAACCTGTTGGAATATAACCTGGTGTAGTGTGATTTTTAACTTTGTACACCCCAGTCCAACACCGGCATTTCCTACCTCCCAAGTAGGGTTGTTACCAGGCCCAGAGGGGATGTATCCTAGACTACTGGGAGATGGAAGGAAGCAAACTGTGGAGCCATTGACAGTACTTTTCCAGGTGTCTCTGAACACAGAATTAATCCCAGAGACTGGAGGATTGCAAATGTGATGCTGTTGTTTGCTAAAGGGGGAAAGGATAACCCTGTAAATTACAGGCCTGTCAGCTTGACATCAACTGTGGGAAAACTGATGGAGGCCATAATATAAGATAAATGTACACTCAGAGAAAAATAAGTTAATGCGAGACAGTCAACATGGCTTTGTCAAGGCAGGTCATGTCTGACAAATTTCATTGAGTTCTTTGATGAGATTACACAGAAGTGAATGAGGGGAGTGCTATAAATGTTGTATGTTTGAGCTTTCACATGGCAGGTTGGTTAGCAAATTAGAAATGTTTGAGATCAATGGGTCCTTGGCAGCATTGATTAGAAATTGGCTAAATGATAGTTCACAGATGGTAGGCGTAGATGGTTATTTTTCAGATTGGAGATGATTTGAAAATGGCGTTTCCCCAGGCAACGGTGTTGGGACTATTGTCTTTTCTGATTTATATAAGTGATTTGAGATGGGTATTGAGGGCAAAATCTCTAAATTTGCAGATAATACTAAGCTAGGGAGAATAGTGAATTGAGGATGACACTAAGTGACTTCAGAAGGATATTGACAAGCTGGTCAAATGAAGAGACATCATGCAGATGAACTTTCATGCAGAGCAATGCAAGGTAATGCAATTTTGTAGAAGAAATATGGAGAGATAATATAGGCTCATTGGTACAGCCCTGAGGGGAGTGGACGAGCAGAGGGGCCTCAGGGTTCACCTGCATGACTCTCTGAAGATGGCCAATTGTTAGGAAAGTTTATAGGATCCTTGGGTTTAGAAATAGATGCACAGAGTATAAGAGCAAGGAAGTCAGGCTATGCCTGTACAAATCATTGGTCAGACCACCTGGATGTCGGTGTCGGACTGGGGTGTACAAAGTTAAAAATCAGGGTCTAGATTAGAGTGGTGCTGGAAAAGCACAGCAGGTCAGGCAGCATCCAAGGAGCAGGAAAATCGATGCTTCGGGCAAAAGCCCTTCACCAGGAATAGAGGCAGGGTGCCTACAGAGTGGAAAGTTAAAAATCACACAACACACAACAGATTTAATTGGAAGCACTAGCTTTCGGAGCGCTGCTCCTTCATCAGGTGGGTGTGGAAGATACAATTGTAAGGCACAGAATTTATAGCAAAAGTCATCACACTGTAAAGTTTTGCTATAAATTCTGTCTTACAACTGTGTCCTCCACAACCACCTGATGAAGGAGCAGCATTCTGAAAGCTAGTGAGGTTAGATTCCCTACAGTGTGGAAACAGGCCCTTTGGCCCAACCAGTCCACACTGACCCTCCGAAGAGGAACCCACCCCGACCCATCCCCCTCTGACTAATGCACCTAACACTACGGGCAATTTAGCATGGCCAATTCACCTGACCTACACATCTTTGGACTGTGGGAGGAAACCGGAGCACCTGGAGGAAACACAGGGAGAATGTGCAAACTCCACAAAGACAGTCACCTGAGGATAGAATCGAACCTGGGACCCTGGTGCTGTGAGGCAGCAGTGCTAACCACTGACCCACCGTGCCACCCCAACTGCTTCCAATTAAACCTGTTGGACAAAAACCTGGTATTGTGTGATTTTTAACTGTGTTCAGTTTTGGTCACCTTACTTAAGGAAGGATATTAAAGCCCAGGAGAGAATTCCAAGGGGATTTACTAGAATGATAGCAGGAATGAGAGCTTGAGATACAAGCTCTCAGGAAGATGAAAGGCTCTGGCCCGAAACGTCGACTCTCCTGCTTCTCGGATGCTGCCTGACCTGCTGTGCTTTTCCAGCACCACACAATCTCAGCTTTTAGAGCTGAAAAATGTGTTGCTGGAAAAGCGCAGCGGGTCAGGCAGCATCCAAGGAGCAGGAGAATCGACGTTTCGGGCATCAGCCCTTCTTCAGGATTCCTGATGAAGGGCTCATGCCCGAAACGTCGATTCTCCTGCTCCTTGGATGCTGCCTGACCCGCTGCGCTTTTCCAGCAACATATTTTTCAGCTCTGATCTCCAGCATCTGCAGTCCTCACTAACTTCCCTCTCAGCTTTTAGACACAAGGTAAGATGAGAGAAATTGGGCTTCTTCTCCCTGGACCTGGAGAAGAGAAGATTAAGAAGTGATGTTATTCAGCCGTTCAAAATTATGAACAATTTTGACAGAGTAAAGAAGGATATTATGTTTCCACTAGCCGGTATATCAGTAAGTAGGGAGTCACAATTTGAAAATTGTCAGCAAGGCAGCTAGATGTGAGATGAGGAGAAACTTCTCTACTCAGGGAGTTGTTAGGATTTAGAATGTGTTGCCTGGGAGAGCGGCAGAGGAGGTTTCAAAATAGAGCTGGAGATATGTTTGAAAGGGATGAAGTTCGAGGACTATGGAGATAGCACTGGGGAATGGGATTAGCTGGGGAGCTCTTTCAGCAGCTGGTACAGTCATAGAGTCACAGAGATGTACAGCACGGAAACAGGCCCTTCAGTCCAACCTGTCCATGCCGACCAGATATCCCAACCCAATCTAGTCCCACCTGCCAGCTCCCGGCCCATATCCCTCCAAACCCTTCCTATTCATATACCCACCCAAATGCCTCTTAAATGTTGCAATTGTACCAGCCTCCACCACTTCCTCTGGCAGCTCATTCCATACCCGTACCGCCCTCTGTGTGAAAAAGTTGCCCTTTAGGTCTTTGTTATATCTTTCCCCTCTCACCATAAACCTATACCCTCTAATTCTGGACTCCTACACACTAGGGAAAATACTTTGTCTATTTATCCTAACCATGCCCCTCATAATTTTGTAAACCTCTATAAGGTCACCCTTCAGCCTCCGACACTCCAGGGAAAACAGCCCCAGCCTGTTCAGCCTCTCCCTATAGCTCAAATCCTCAACCCTGGCAACATCCTTGTAAATCTTTTCTGAACCCTTTCAAGTTTCACAATATCTTTCTGATAGGAAGGAGACCAGAATTGCACGCAATATTCCAACAGTGGTCTAACCAATGTCCTGTAAAGCCGCAACATGATCTCCCAACTCCTGTACTCAATACTCTGATCAATAAAGGAAAGCATACCAAACGCCTTCTTCACTATCCTATCTACCTGCGACTCCACTTTCAAGGAGCTATGAACCTGCACTCCAAGGTCTCTTTGTTCAGCAACACTCCCTCAGACCTTACCATTAAGTGTATACGTCCTGCTAAGCTTTGCTTTCCCAAAATGCAGCACCTCGCATTTAACTGAATTAAACTCCATCTGCCACTTCTCATGCCATTGGCCCATCTGATCTGGGTTATACCGTGAAATTCTATGATTTATTGGGTGAGACAGGACTAGTGGGCTCAATGCTAATGTCTGGATCAAAAAGTTTGGGTTCAAGTCCCGCTTATCCCCAGAGCTATGTCATAACATGTTTGAATTAATTGACTTAGAATACATTTATAACTCAGTCTGTTTCCACGCTGTAGGGACTCTATGATTCTATGATTGAGGATGAGCATCTTTCACTTGGGACCATCATTAAGATTGGGTTGCATGTGTCCAGAGCTCCAAAGCCAGAAGAAGGCCTTATTAAGAAGTTCTTTATCCAGTCTTGTTTTGCACTAATCTCCATTTTCAGCTGAATTCCATTTAAACTGATGGGGCTGGAATCACGTTATAGCCAATACAGGTAAGGAAAGTTCAATGTTCTACAAATACTAGACACAATTCTTCAATTGCGTTATAGCCAATTCACATTGAAGAAACATGTGTTATAGCAGAACCGACTGTATTATGATGCAGTTCTGAGACAGGAGGGACCTGAGCTTGGACCTCCTGTCTCAGAGATAGGGACACAAAGGCCCCAACTGCTTGGCATAGTCTGCAATTACATCGAGTAATGGCCAGCCACATTTGTAAATTAATGGGTAACATATCTATGGCTAGAAAATCCCAAACGTTTTAAGGGACATCAGCAGAGGTTGGAGATTTGCTCGCCTTGAGGTCTTGCCATGGTTACTGTGGGTGGCACAGTGGCACAGTGGCTAGCACTGCTGCCTCACAGCGCCTGAGACCCGGGTTCAATTCCTGCCTCAGGCGACTGACTGTGTGGAGTTTGCACGTTCTCCCTGTGTCTGTGTGGGTTTCCTCCGGGTGCTCCGGTTTCCTCCCACAGTCCAAAGATGTGCAGGTCAGGTGAATTGGCCATGCTAAATTGCCCGTAGTGTTAGGTAAGGGGTAAATGTAGGGACATGGGTGGGTTGCGCTTCGGTGGGTCAATGTGGACTTGTTGGGCCGAAGGGCCTGTTTCCACGCTGTAATGTAATGTAATCTAATCTTATTGCTAGATAGCAAACTGATGCATACAGTAAGCATTGGCCAACGGTTCCACAGATATTGGTGTGCACATGGCTCTATGTCAGCTCAGTAATTATTGGTGCCCATAGATATTGACATAGAAGAGGTGTCTGAATGCACCAGCAATATATGGATCTGATTTGCCTGTGTTGGCATCAGTACAATGTTCAGTGGGAAGACTGTTGAACACAGATGGTTGTGGGTAACGGCAGCGTAAAATGAAAATGTGTAAACCCTGAACCCCACCTCTTTAAACTTTTCTTATACTTATGACAGTTCCCTACCAAGTGACATGAATTCTGGAGGTCTGGCTTGTGGACCATCTAGTTAATTTGATGGCGAAGGATAGGTGATTAAGAGCAGAAGCTTTGCTGTCTCCGCCAACATCTCTCATTATTCGCACCCGGTTCTCCCCAAGGCATGTATGAAATGAGGCATCCCATTGGACTGTTCTGATTAAGTCGGTTTATGGCTCTCATCACTTGCAGAGTAGGCGATAAACAGCAGCTCCATCGAGCAGACCAGGCAATATGAATTGGTCTCTGTGTGTCTGGCACTGGTTTGGAAATGTTCTTATGGGGGCGCTCATACTGATTAAAGTACAAATGTTTCCCTGAGGGATTGAGAGCAGACTCAATGTACCCTAATGCCATTGTGACAAATTGACTTCATGTTTTCCATGGTACTTGTCTGTAATTATGTTTGTTGTTGATGGTGACAGCTGATTAACCACATTCGCCTCAGGGTGAAAGAGCAGGTATGGAGGTTGCATGCCAGTGGGATACCTCATGTCTCCCTTTTTCATCTCCTCTTCAATTACGTTTATTATTGGGAGGGGCATGTTACTGCGGATGCTGGAATCTGTACTGAAAACAACAAATGCTGGAGATCACAGTGGGTCAGGTAGCATCCATGGAGAGAGGGTAAGCTAACTTATCTACTCGACATGACGCTTTATCAGAGCTGATGTGAAGTCTGGAGGAGGACTGATTAGGAGATTTGACAACCACCTGCTGAAGGAGCGTCGCTCCGAAAGCTAGTGCTTCCAATTAAACCTGTTGGACTATAACCTGGTGTGGTGTGATTTGTAATTTTGTGGAGGAGGAAGCATTAATGGGGGTGCTGGGATGTGGAGTGCCTGGGGGGTAAAAAAGATGTTGATTGTTCAAATTAAGTTGATTAGGCCACTTTTGGAATGCTGCATTCAGTTCTGGTCCCCCTGCTTTTGGAAGGATGTTGCGAAACCTGAAAGGGTTCAGAAAAGATTTACAAGGATGTTGCCAGGGTTGGAGGGTTTGAGCTATTGGGAGAGGCTGAAACAGGCTGGGGCTGTTTTCCCTGGAGTAGAGGCTGAGGGGTGACCTTATAGAGATTTATTAAATCATGAGGGGCATGGATAAGGTGAATAGAGAAGGCCTTTCCCGTGGGGTGGGGGAGTCCAAAACCAGAGGGCATAGGTTTAAGGTGAGAGGGGAAAGATCTAAAAGGGACCCAAGGGGCAACATTTTCACACAGAGAGTGGTGCATGTTTGGAATGAGCTGCCAGAGGAGGTGGGTACAATTATAATGTTTAAAATGCATTTGGATGGATAGGAAGGATTAGAGGGATAAGGGCTAAATGCTGGAGGACGGGACTAGATTGATTTAGGATATCTGGTCAGCATGGAATAGTTGGAATAAACTACCTATTTTAATGCCGCACATCTCTGATAACTCTAAGTGATTGGAAAGTGAGAATGGCAGTACAATGGTGTGTCTAACTGCCAGACTGGGAAGAATGGGCAGGGTAAGGGGAGGGAGGGGGTAGGGGGAGGGGTATGGTGGCAGAGAATGTAACAAGTAAAGCTAAAAGAAAGGGAAGGAATGGGAGTTGGTTCATAATTTTAACATGCTGAACTCAATGTTAAGTCCAGAAGGCTGTAAAGTGCCTGGTCTGATGATGAGATGTTGTCCCTCCAGTTTGCGCTGTGATTCACTGGAACACCGCAGCATGCCGAGGACAGACACGCGGGCAAATGAGCAGGACGCTGTGTTATAAAGACCGGCTATGGGAAGGTCGGGGTCTTGCTTCCGCACAGACCAGAGGTGTTAAGCAAAGCAGTCACCCAGTCTGTGTTTGGTTGGTGAAACGGAGTAGGCACCATCGGTGCAGTGAATACAATATACAAGATAAGTCTGCCTTTACTCGACACCAGAGTTAGGTTTCAGTAGGTTTCTTGCTTCACTGTAGAATGTAAAATTTAGGAATTAAGGAGATTGAAACTTTTCACTCGTGTAAATGAGGTAGTACTGACTTGAATATAAGGGGATAAAAACGATAGAGAAAATACTGGAATTAAAGATGAAACCGTGGTCAGGTGTAAATTGCAGTGATAAATATCCCAAACTCTCCATTTCAAGTTCTCTGGCTGTGGATTCAGCAGTGGCAAATCTTTTAAAGGTAGGCAGAGACAATGTGGGCAACTGTCGACCGGTCACTGTGAACTCCATTTGTGGAGTTTAATTCAGATAAATGCGAGGTGCTGCATTTTGGGAAAGCGAATCTTAGCAGGACTTAAACACTTAACGGTAAGGTCCTAGGGAGTGTTGCTGAACAAAGAGACCTTGGAGTGCAGGTTCATAGCTCCTTGAAAGTGGAGTCGCAGGTAGATAGGATAGTGAAGAAGGCGTTTGGTATGCTTTCCTTTATTGGTCAGAGTATTGAGTACAGGAGTTAGGAGATCATGTTGCGGCTGTACAGGACATTGGTTAGGCCACTGTTGGAATACTGCGTGCAATTCTGGTCTCCTTCGTATTGGAAAGATGTTGTGAAACTTGAAAGGGTTCAGAAAAGATTTACAAGGGTGTTGCCAAGGTTGGGAGATCTGAGCTATAGGGAGAGGCTGAACAGGCTGGGGCTGTTTTCCCTGGAGCGTCGGAGGCTGAGGGGTGACCTTATAGAGGTTTACAAAATCATGAGGGGTATGGATAGGATAAACAGACAAAGTCTTTTCCCTAGGGTCGGGGAGTCCAGAACTAGAGGGCATAGGTTTAGTGTGAGAGGGGAAAGATATAAAAGGGACCTAAGGGGCAGAGGGTGGTACGGGTATGGAATGAGTTGCCAGAGGAAGTGGTGGAGGCTGGTACAATTGCAACATTTAAGAGGCATTTGGATGGGTATATGAATAGGAAGGGTTTGGAGGGATATGGGCCGGGTGCTGGCAGGTGGGAATAGATTGTCTTGGGATATCTGGTCGACATGGACAGGTTGGACTGAAGGGTCTGTTTCTGTGTTGTACATCTCTATGACTTTATGACTCTAAGTGTTACCGTCAGATCTCAGGTGAGATTCCCTAAGTTGTTATGGTGGAACAGGCATAGAACAAATCGTAAAACCCCAGGTGAGGAGGGGTGACCTAGCTCCCATTCCCTCGGCTGGCAGCAACAAGGACACACACACAGAAACACACACACACGCACACACACAGACACGGACACACACACACACATACGCAGTCACACGCAGACACACATACACACAGATACAGACACACACACAGATGCACAGACGCACACACAAACACAGATACACACACACAGACAGACACACACACATACACACATACACACAGACACAAACAGACACACACACACAGACACACAGACGCACACACAAACACAGATACACATACACAGACACACACACACCGACACACACACAGGACACACACACAGACACACAGATACACAGAGACAGATACACACATACATACACACACACACACAGACACCGAGACACACACACAGACACACACAAACACACACACAGGCACACACACAGGCCCACACACAGACACAGACACACACAGAGACAGACACACACACACAGACACACAGACAGACAGACACACACAGACACATACACAACAGACACACACGCACACACACGCAGACACACACACAGACACACACACAGACAGACACACACACAGACAAACACACACAGACAGACTTACACACAGACACACAGACGCTCACACAAACACAGATACACACACAGACAGACAGACACACACAGACAGACACACACAGACACACACAGACAGACAGACACACACACACACAGACACAGGCACACAGACAGACAGACAGACACATGTACACACACACAGACACACACACAGACAAACACACACAGACACACAGACGCACACACAAACACAGATACACACACAGACAGACACACACAGACAGACAGACACACACAGACAGACACACACAGACACACATACACAGACAGACACACACACACACAGACACAGGCACACAGACAGACTGACAGACAGACAGACACATGTACACACACACAGACACACACACAGACGCACACACACAGACAGACACACACACATACAGACACACAGACACACACGCACACACAGAGACGCACACACGCACACAGAGACACACACACAGACACACACGTGCACACACACACAGACACACACACACACAGACACAGACACACAGACACACACACACAGACACAGGCACACAGACAGACTGACAGACAGATACACACAGACACACAGATGCACACACACAAATACAGACACGCAGACACACACGCACACACAGAGACACACGCAGAAACACACACACACAGACACACACAAACACACACACAGGCACACATGCAGACACAGACACACAGACACACACAGACACACATGCACACACACACAGACACATGCACAGACAAACACACACACACACATGCATACACACAGACACACACACACAGATGCACACACATACACACAGACCCAGACACACACACTCAGACACACACAGACAGACAGACACACACACACATGCACAGACACGCACACATGCACACGCACACACACGTGCGCACACACATGCACACGCACACACACACGCACACACAGACATGCACACACACAGACATGCTCACACACAGACACACACACGCATGCAGACACAGACACAGACATACAGACACAGGCACATATAGATAGACAAACAGACACATGTGCCTGTGCACACATACACTCACACAGACACACATGTACACACATTCACATGTACACTTTCTCTCTCTTTCTATAGTAGATAGTGAAATGTTTGACAGTGAAACAATCAATTTGAATATTCCTGGCTTTGCAAGTTAACTAAGATTCTTTCGTCCTGTTTCTTTTTGACTGGCTCGTTTTTAACATTGCAATAGAGAAAATTCTTTACTTGTGTAATACAGTGGATGGTTCTTTCGTTATGATCTGTTAATTATTTACTGTTAACCCAGAGATCCAGGTAACATTCTGCCATGGCAGGTGGTGGAATTTGAATTCAGTAAATACGTGGAATTAAGGGTCTAATGATGTCCATAAAACCATTGTTGATTGTCGGGAGGGTCCTTTAGGGAAGGAAACTGCCATCCTTGCCCAGCCTGGTCTATGTGTGACTCCAGGACCACAGCACTGTGGTTAGCTCTTAACTGCCCTCTGTGTAATAAATGCTGACCTAGCAAACAATGCACACGCACACACACACACGTGCGCACACACACGCACACGCGCGCACACACGCACACACAGACACACACACGCACGCAGACACAGACACAGACATACAGACACTGGCACAGTGTAAAAAAAATCTTCACAGCACACTGGCACTTGAACCTAGGACTATACCCACAGCTCACTAACTCACACCATCTTCCATTGGCATAACCAGACCAGGATTGAACAGCCTTTTCATTCCAGTTGTGTAATTTTGAAAAGAGAATATACCAAGTATCCCTGTCTTTTCTCCCATCATGTTCATAGTCTGAGATGAATCCCAGGACACTACAGTTCAGCTTCCCTCTTCAACCCATCCCATTGAAACTTCATCAGGTGTGACATTCCTAGGTCTCTCCCTGGACAGCCACTGAATCTACATTTTTGTTTGCTCATGGGGTGGGGGCTAGGCCAGCAATTATTGTCACTCCTAATTGCCCAGGGGGCAGTTAAGAGTTGACCCCATTGTTGTGGGTCTGGAGTCACATAGAAGCCACATCAGATATGGACAACAGACCTCCTTTCCTAAGAGGTAATGAATCAAATTGGTTTTTACAATGACTGACAGGGGTGAATTGGTCACCACTGGGTCAATTTTCACAATTCATTAAGTGTTATTGAACTCAAGCTTTCACCACCTGCCATAGTGGAATTCAAACCCACTTCCCTGCTAATCTAGTAACATTACCACATGGTCACTACCTCTCCTATATATATTCAAGGACAAATGCTTCTCTGAGGGATTGTGAGTAAGCTCATTGGGTCCTAATGCCTTGCTAATGAATAGACTAGATTCTCTACAGTATGGATGCAGGCCCTTCAGCCCAACAAGTCCACACTGACCCTCTAAAGAGTAACCCACCCAGACCCATTCCCCTACCCCATACTTACCCTGACTAATGCACCTAACACTATAGGCAATTGAGCATGACCAATTCACTTAACCTGCACATCTTTTGGATTGTGGGAGGATACTGGAGCACCCAGAGTAAACCCAAGCAGACATGGGGAGAACCCCACTCTGGAAGATTAACCGCCCCAGATCCATTCTCATGCCCTATATTTACCCTTGACTAATGCACCTAACAGTATGGGGTAATTTAGCCTGGCCAATTCACCTGACCTGCACATCTTTGGATTGTAGGAGGAAACCGGAGCACCCGGAGGAAACCCACGCAGACAGTCCCCCGAGGTTGGAATTGAACCTGGGTTCCTGGTGCTGTGAGGCAGCAGTGTTAACCACTGAGGCACCGTGCCACCCTGGCACAGATACAAAGTTGGTTCCTGCAGGAAAGCTGACCTGCCTGAATTTGTGACGCTTGCCCAATTAAGAACTCCAGCCACCCATCTCAAAGCTCCAGACAGGCCCAGAAAATTTTACACATCACCACAATCGCTGACAAAAACATCTCCAATCACTTCTTTGAAGTTTCACTGACTCCTTTCAACTCCATTTCCTGCACGGTGGCTCAGTGGTTAGCACTGCTGCCTCACAGCACCAAGAACATGTGGTTCAAGTCCCGCCTCGGGTGACTGTCTGTGTGGAGTTTACCACACGTCCTGCCCGTGTCAGTGTGCGTTTCCTCCGGGTGCTCCAGTTTCCTCTGACACACCAAATATGTGTAGGTTAGATGGATTGGCCAAGCTAAATTGCCCTGTAGTGACCAGAGATGTGCAGGTTCAGTTGATTAGTCATAGGAAATATGGGGATAGGGTAGGGTCATGGGATGGTCTTCAGAAGGCTGGTGTACAATAGATGGGCAGAATGGCTTCTTTCCACATTGTGGGGGTTCTATGATCATTTGTCTCTGGAAAATCCTCTCCTCCACAACTGTGCTGTCATACTCCCAACTACTGAGTTTCAAACCTTCCATTTACCACAATATCAACATTCTGGGGGTTACCATTGACCAGAACGTGAACTGGACCTAACACATTGGCTAGAAGAGCAGATCAGAGGTTAGGAGTACTGCAGTGAGGAACTCACCTATTGACTCCCTAAGCTGAAAATGTGTTGCTGGAAAAGCGCAGCAGGTCAGGCAGCATCCAAGGAACAGGAGAATCGACGTTTCGGGCATGAGCCCTTCTTCAGGAAGGGCTGGCACCACCCCCCACCTTTTCCTACTGGCACCACCCCCCACCTTTTCCTCCGCTACATCGATGACTGTGTCGGCGCTGCCTCATGCTCCCACGAGGAGGTTGTAATACACTTTCTCCTCTTTTGACTCCCTAAATCATGTTCACCATCTACAAGGCACAAGTCAGGAGTGTGATGGAATACTCCTCACTTGCCTGGATGGATTCAGCCCCAACAACACTCAAGAAGCTTGAGACCAGCCAGGAAAATGCAGCCCGCTTGATTGGCACCACATCTGCAAACTTTTTTTTTCCCTCCATCCCCAGTGCTCAGTTGCAGCAGAATGTACTATCTATAAGATGAATTGCAGAAATTCACAAAGCGTTCTTAGACAACACCTTCCAAAGCCATGATGGCTTCCATCCAGAAGGACAAGGGCAGCAGATACATGGGAACACCACCACCTTCAAGTGCCCTTCCAACCCACTCACCATCCTGATGCAGAAATATTCTTTCAGTGCTCCTGGATCAAAATCTTGGAAGTTACTCCCTAAGGGAGATTGTGACCCGATAGATTGCAGTGGTTCAAGAACACAACTCACTGCCAATTTTCAAAGGCAACTCGGGATAGGTTTGAAATGCTGGCCCAGTAATAAAATATTATTGGGAAGAACAGCTGTTGTTGCCCATTCCTATTCACCCTGGAGAAGATACAATAATTTGCTCAACTATCTGCTCAAGCCCCAGCCTCATCCATTTTTGCCGTGGACTTTAGAAAAACCGTTACTTTTCCTGCCAGCTCATTCCACACCAGGATCTTATCATTAGTTCAGCATGTCAAAGGAGAGACAGATTTGAACATATTACATTTGGTGCCCAACAGATTTAGTTGTTATTCATTCAATGTACTTGGCCTACATCTAGTGCTATTGGGCTTCATCATTCACACTCTGCCTGTACTGCCTACTTCAACAGGACTATCTAGTTTACTTTAGCTCCTTTTCACTGCTGCTAACCCATCCCCTCCACCTCCACCTTGTATTTTCGAGGTACAAGAATGTCATGGGCATCTTTGTTATTAAGAGAAAGAAAATCAATTTAGCTGCCTCTGTTGGCTTCTGTCCTTCGCTTTGACAACATCCAGTCAAAACTATACATGCTCTAGACCTGCATCTGTTTCTCCAGATTCTTTACCATTTAATACCATATTCATCTTGACCACCTAGCCTGGTGGTCTCCCAGTCTAGTATGGCCGCCTCTTGGCCCTGCCTGGCCAGGTGATCTCCCAGTCCCTCCACCGCACCACCTCCACTTCCGGCACCTCTGCCCTTGAGCCCCGCCCCTCCAATCACCACCAGGATAGAACCCCACTGGTCCTCACCTACCACCCCACCAATCTCTATATACATCGTATCATCTGTCGTCATTTCCGCCACCTCCAAACAGACCCCACCACCACGGATATATTTCCCTTCCCTCCCCTATCAGCGTTCCGGAGAGACCACTCCCTCCGCAACTCCCTCATCAGGTCCACACCCCCCACCAACCAAACCTCCACTCCCGGCACCTTCCCCTGCAACCGCAAGAAGTGCAAAACTTGCGCCCACACCTCTCCCCTCACCTCCCTCCCAATGGATCTTTCCGTATCCATCGCAAATTCACCTTCACCTCCACACACATCATTTACTGTATCCGTTGCATCCGATGTGGTCTCCTCTACATTGGGGAGACAAGCCGCCTACTTGCGGAATGTTTCAGGGAACACCTCTGTGACACCCGCACCAACCAACCCAACCACCCCGTGGCTGAACACTTTAACTTCCCCTCCCACTCCGCCAATGACATGCACATCCTTGGCCTCCTCCGTCGCCAGACCCTGGCACCTCATCTTCCGCCTAGGAACTCTCCAACCACATGGGATGAAGGTAGATTTCTCCAACTTCCTCATTTCCCCTCCCCCCACCTTATCTCAGTCCCAACCCCTGGATTCAGCACCGCCCTCTTGAGCTGCAATCTTTTTCCCGACCTCTCCGCCCCCACCCCCTCTCTGGCCTATCACCCTCACCCTCACCCTCACCTCCTTCCACCTATCGTATTCCCAGCGCCCCTCAACCAAATTCTCCCCCCCCCCCCCCCCCCACCTTTTATCTCAGCCCGCTTGGCACACCAGCTGCATTCCTGAAGAAGGGTTTATGCCCGAAACTTCGATTCACCTGCTCCTCGGATGCTGCCTGGCCTGCTGCACTTTTCCAGCACCACACTCTTCAACTCAGGTCTCCATCATCTGCAGTCCTCACTTTCTCCTAGGTCTGGCATGGCAGTTTCCTGGCCTGGCCTGGTAATCTCCCAGTCTGGTGTGGCAGTCTCCTGGCCTGGCCTGTTGATCTCCCCATCTGGCATGGCAGTCTCCTGTCCTGGGCTAGTGGTCTCCCAGTCTGGCGTGGCCGTCTCCTGGCCTGGCCTGGTAATCTCCCAGTCTGGCATGGCAGTCTCCTGGCCTGGCCTGGTGGTCTACCAGTCTGGTGTGGCCGTCTCCTGGCCTTGACTGGTGGTCTCCCAGTCTGGTGTGGCCATCTCCTGACCTGGCCTGGTAATCTCCCAGTCTGGTGTGACCGTCTCCTGGCCTGGTCTGGTGGTCTCCCAGTCTGGCGTGGCAGTCTCCTGACCTGGCCTGGTAATCTCCCAGTCTGGTGTGACTGTCTCCTGGCCTGGTCTGGTGGTCTCCCAGTCTGGTGTGACCGTCTCCTGGCCTGATCTGGTGGTCTCTGAGTCTGGTGTGACCGTCTCCTGTCCTGGGCTAGTGGTCTCCCAGTCTGGCGTGGCCGTCTCCTGTCCTGGGCTAGTGGTCTCCCAGTCTGGCGTGGCCGTCTCCTGGCCTGGCCTGGTAATCTCCCAGTCTGGCATGGCAGTCTTCTGGCCTGGCCTGGTGGTCTCCCAGTCTGGTGTGACTGTCTCCTGGCCTGGTCTGGTGGTCTCCCAGTCTAGTGTGACCGTCTCCTGTCCTGGGCTAGTGGTCTCCCAGTCTGGCGTGGCCGTCTCCTGGCCTGGCCTGGTGGTCTCCCAGTCTGGCATGGCAGTCTCCTGTCCTGGGCTAGTGGTGGCCTGGCCTGGCGAGGCAGTCTCCTAACCTGTGATGGTGGTTTTCAGCAGTATGTTGCAGTCTCTCAGCCCAGCGTGGTGTTTCTTCAATGGCCCATGGTGGTCTTTCAGCCCAGTGAGGCCTTGGTGTGGACCTCTAGCCTCGAGGTAATTCCAGAGTGGTCTCCCAGCCTTGAGAGCCTCAGGGTGAAGTTTGGTAGTCTGAAGTCAAGGCCTATTGTAGTTTGGGGGCTCAGTGCTGCGTGGAAAGGGTTGGAAGAATTGTTATTCTGAACTTTTAATTTCTTGATTTTCGAATTTTTTTCCCAAATAACTTGTACTGAAGTATCAATACCTTGGTACCTTGTACCTGAGATGAACCGTAAGTGGCGACTTGTGAACTTTTCACTGTACTCATGTGAGTACATGTGACAATAAAGCAAATTCAATTCAATTTAATTCATCTTATCTCTCAGACTCCTCTGCCATTAACCCATTAAACCATTGTCTCTTCTATTCTGTCCCCAGTGCTGCCTGACTGTAAAATGTTGCTTTGCCTCCTTCTGTGGGCCAGTCTAGAATGAGAGGTCAGGGTAATGAGATCAGGAGAGTTTCAGGATAAGGGGTGACAGATTTAAAACAGAAGTGAGAAGAAATTATTTCTCTCAAATTCTCTCAATCAGTGCATTTCACTATCCCAGAGTGCAGTGAATGCTGGGTAAATTTAAGGGGGAGGTAGACAGAGCTTTACTGAGCCAAGGGTTGAAGTGTCATGGACAATGGGTAGGAAAGTGGAGTTGAGGCTGAGATGATGATTGCATTAAATGGCAGATCAGGCTCGAGGGGTTGAACTGCCTCATTCGGCCCCTCTTTCAATTGTTGTTAAGCATTACTCTCCACTGTTTCATACATCTTCAAAAATTAACAAACCCATGTAAACTTGTTAAATTCTGGCAAATTCTTCTCCAATCTCCTCAAAGTCCTTGAACCTGTTAAGTTTTAACTTCATGTTCTTTTTCCCCAAGTGAATCTCCAGGCCTAACCTCACAAAGGGCACTCTCCATCCTTCTGAACCTCTCTGCAATCTTTGGTGCAGTCAACCACATCGAATCCAGAAATGAAACTAGCTTTCTGATCAATTTGCCACCAAGGCGTGTTTACTTGGAGGCATGAGTGAAGTGTTAGTGTATGTGCACATCATGACCTTTCCATTCACATTGTGAATGACTGGAGGAGCTGTGGTTTAAAGAAAGGAATCCCTTGTCATATGCTAGAGCTCACAAGATCTCCAAGGATGTGAAAATCTTTAACCTTTTGTGAAATATATTGGATTGATTGACTCTGAAAAAAAACAAGGTAAAAACAATGACTGCAGATGCTGAAAACCAAATACTGGATTAGTGGTGCTGGAAGAGCACAGCAGTTCAGGCAGCATCCAACGAGCAGCGAAATCGATGTTTCGGGCAAAATCCCTTCATCAGGAATAAAGGCAGTGAGCCTGAAGCGTGGAGAGATAAGCTAGAGGAGGGTGGGGGTGGGAAGAGAGTAGCATAGAGTACAATGGGTGAGTGGGGGAGGAGATGAAGGTGATAGGTCAAGGAGGAGAGGGTGGAGTGGATAGGTGGAAAAGGAGATAGGCAGGTCGGACAAGTCCGGACAAGTCAAGGAGACAGTGCTGAGCTGGAAGTTTGAAACTAGGATGATGTGGGGGAAGGGGAAATGAGAAAGCTGTTGAAGTCCACATTGATGCGCTGGGGTTGAAGTGTTCCGAGGCGGAAGATGAGGCGTTCTTCCTCCAGGTGGTGAGGGAGCGGCAGTGAAGGAGGCCCAGGACCTCCATTTCCTCGGCAGAGTGGGAGGGGGAGTTGAAATGTTGGGCCACGGGGTGGTTTGGTTGATTGGTGCGGGTGTCTCGGAGATGTTCCCTAAAGCGCTCTGCTAGGAGGCGCCCAGTCTCCCCAATGTAGAGGAGACCACATCGGGAGCAACGGATACAATAAATGATATTGGTGGATGTGCAGGTAAAACTTTGATGGATGTGGAAGGCTCCTTCAGGGCCTTGGATAGAGGTGAGGGAGGAGGTGTGGGCACAGGTTTTACAGTTCCTGCGGTGGCAGGGGAAAGTGCCAGAATGGGAGGGTGGGTCGTAGGGTGGTGTGGACCTGACCAGGTAGTCACGGAGGGAACGGTCTTTGCGGAAGGCGGAAAGGGGTGGGGAGGGAAATATATCCCTGGTGGTGGGGTCTTTTTGGAGGTGGCGGAAATGTCGGCGGATTATTTGGTTTATGTGAAGGTTGGTAGGGTGGAAGGTGAGCACCAGGGGCGTTCTGTCCTTGTTACGGTTGGAGGGGTGGGGTCTGAGGGTGGAGGTGCGGGATGTGGACGAGATGCGTTGAGGGTATCTTTAACCACGTGGGAAGGGAAATTGCGGTCTCTAAAGAAGGAGGCCATCTGGAAAAAAAACAAGCCTTCCCTTCATTTTCTGCAGGTGTGACATTTGCCTTCAAGTTAAGTGCACCTCTTTATCACCAGAACAAGCCTGTCTTTTTTGCAGGAGGGTTTAATAAAGTTGGACTGGATGACCGAAGCTACGGTGGGCTGAAGCTGACAAAATGCATCAAAGTTATTGCATTTTACTTCAAGCAGAAGTAAACAAAAAGGAATGAAAACAGGAGGTTGAGGAGATACTCCGGACGAAAACTTCAGTCTCTGAAACACAGAGCTGAAGAACATTCGACCATAAACCCATCAGAAAGATCAGAGGTACCATGGCCTGGTGGCAGGGAAATCCTAGTGGGGTAAACAACTTGATCATGGGGTTGCGAATGGAATTCCTCAGCCCCTTTTCCGCATTCATATTTTTTAGATTAGATTAGGTACCCTATAGTGTGGAAACAGGCCCTTCAGCCCAACACGTCCACACCAACCCTCTGAAGAGCAACCCACCCAGACCCAGTTCCCTCTGACTGATGCACCCAACACTTACGGGCAATTTTCCATAGCCAATTCACCTGACCTGCACATCTTTGGACTGTGGGAGGAAAACCACGCAGACATGGGGAGAATGTGCAAACTCCACACAGTCACCCAAGGTTGGAATTGAACTTGGGACCTTGGTGCTGTGAGGCAGCAGTGCTAACCACTGAGTCACCATGCCACCCTATATCTCTGGAAAGTCTACAACATTCATTCCTGGAAAAGCACAGCCAGTCACGCAGCATCCAAGGAGCGGGAGAATCAGTCTCCTGCTCCTTGGATCCTGTCTAACTGGCTGCACTTTTCCAACGTCTGCAGTCCTCACTTTCTCCAACATTCGCTCCTGTGCTGACTAGTTAAAAGTCAATACTCCAGTTCAGTTATGTGTTATCAACTTTTTTTGTGCTTTCCAGGGATTCGAACATTCCTTTTGAGTAGCTCGAAACATGACTATTTGCTGCAGGCAAACTCTGACTGTTCCAGTAGATTTCATGACCTGTTACCATCACATGGGTAGATATGACCATTTTTCCATTGACTAGTTTATTGAGTGAATTTCTGAGCTTGTGGGAAAATGCTGATAAATAGCTGTGACCTTTAGTGAACAAGAAGAAGATTAAAAAAAATTCTGACTGTCACACTGGGTAATCTAGTGAACTAGTCACTGGAACGTGAAAATTAACACAACTTTCAATAGACAAGGCATGAGAGATGATAGAAATTTCACATCTATACTACATCTTGTTCTGTCTTTGAAAGCATCTCAAAACATGTCACGTCTAACAAATTGTGTCGAAGTGGCCTTGTCATTGTAGCCAAACACATTTGCACACAGCATGAACTTGTGTAATTGGCTCCGGGAAAACAGGAGGGTATTGGCACTGGGCCAGCCAGCAGTGAGGTAGCTGAGTTGGAGAAAATTGAAGAGGCACAATCTGTTCTTTTTGTGCTAAGCTAATCATAATCCTTTGCCTGGATCTGTACTCCAGCCATGGTATACTCCATACACTAATATCAACAATTGCAGTTCACTTATGAGCAATGAAGGTAGCTCAGTGGTTAGCACTACTGCTTCACAGTGCTAGAGACTTTTTCTTTAGATTCTCTACAGTATGGAAACAGGCTCTTCAGCCCAACAAGTCCACACCGACCCTCTGAAGAGTAACCTACCCAGACCCATTCCCCTGTCCTATATTTACCCCTGGCTAATGCACCTCACACTTATGGGCAATTTAGCGTGGCCAATTCATCTGGCCTGCACATCTTTGGACTGTGGGAGGAAACCGGAGCACCTGGAGGAAACCCACGCAGACACGGGGAGAATGTGCAAACTCCACACAGACAGTCGCCCAAGGTTGGAATCGAACCTGGGTGCCTGGCGCTGTGAGGCTGCAGTGCCGACATAAGGCTGACTTTGAGAATGCATCAACAGTTGATGAACTGAACTAGGTGGCAAGGTGGAAGATACAATAAATATAGTTTTTCTGATAGAAAGGCTCCATTTTAGAAACTTGGGTCAAAGCTGAATAGACAATAGAATTATTTTCATTCATCCATGGGGTGAGGGCGTCACTGGCTAGGCCAGCATTTATTACCCATCCCTAATTGCCCAAGGGCAGATGAGTGTCAACTGGATTGCTGTGGGTCTGGAGTCACGAATGGACCACACCGAGTAAAGACGGCAGTTTCCTTCTTGTAATGATTAGAATGAGGGCCAGGTAGATCTTATTGACTATGGGATCCCTGATTGGTTCACGTTAACAATCCCATTCAGGAATCTCATGGTCAATAAGATCCACCTGGTCTTCATTCCATTCACTGCACTTCTCTTAAAGACATGAGTGAACCAGATGAGTCTTTCTGACAATTGACAGTGGTAGGATGATCACCATGAAGCCAGCTTTTCTCTTCTGTGGATGGGGCAGTGGGAGGGGAGAATTAGTAGCGAGTGATCAGTGTTTAAGCTGGAACTGAAAACCATGGCTTCAGTTGCCTTGATGTCTGATAATTGCGGATCTTATAAAATTTCTGCCCTGACAAACATTGGATCCACTGATCCATTAAGACATACGTTGGGAGCATAGGCTGTTAGGGAAGGATGTGGTGGAAATGTGGGACTTTTTCAAGGAGCAGATACGACGTGTCCTTGATATGTATGTACCGATCAGGCAGGAAAGAAATGGTCGTGTGAGGGAGCCTTGGTTGACGAGGGAGGTTGAATGTCTAGTAAAGAGGAAGAAGGAGGCTTACATAAGGTTGAGGAAACAAGGTTCAGACAGAGCAGTGGAGGGATACAGGATAGCCAGAAGGGACCTGAAGAAAGGGATTAGGAGAGCTAAGAGAGGGCATGAAAAATCCCTGGCGGATAGGATCAAGGATAACCCCAAGGCATTCTATGCATATGTGAGAAACCTGAGAATGACGAGAACGAGGGTAGGTCCGATCAAGGACAGTGGTGGGAGACTGTGTATTGAGTCGGAAGAGATAGGAGAGGTCTTGAACAAGTACTTCTCTTCAGTATTTACGAACGAGAGGGACCGTATTGTTGAAGAGGAGAGTGTGAAACGGACTGATAAGCTAGAAGAGATACCTGTTAGGAAGGAAGATGTGTTGGACATTTTGAACAACTTGAGGATAGACAAGTCCCCCGGGCCTGACGGGATATATCCTAGGATTATGTGGGAAGCAAGAGAGGAAATTGCAGTACCGTTGGCAATGATCTTCTCGTCTTCACTGGCAACTGGGGTGGTACCAGGGGACTGGAGAGTAGCGAATGTTGTGCCCCTGTTCAAAAAAGGGAATAGGGATAACCCCGGGAATTACAGGCCAGTTAGTCTTACTTCTGTGGCAGGCAAAGTAATGGAAAGGGTACTGAGGGATAGGATTTACAAGTATCTGGAAAGACACTGCTTGATTAGGGACAGCCAGCACGGATTTGTGAAGGGTAGGTCTTGCCTTACAAGTCTTATTGAATTCTTCGAGGAGGTGACCAAGCATGTGGATGAGGGTAGAGCAGTGGATGTAGTGTACATGGATTTTAGTAAGGCATTTGATAAGGTTCCCCATGGTAGGCTTATGCGGAAAGTCAGGAGGCATGGGATAGAGGGAAATTTGGCCAATTGGATAGAAAACTGGCTAACCGGTAGAAGTCAGAGAGTGGTGGTAGATGGTAAATATTCAGCATGGAGTCCAGTTACAAGTGGAGTTCCGCAGGGATCAGTTCTGGGTCCTCTGCTGTTTGTAATTTTTATTAATGACTTAGAGGAGGGAGTCGAAGGGTGGGTCAGTAAATTTGCAGATGATACAAAGATAGGTGGAGTTGTGGACAGTGAGGAGGGCTGTTGTCGGCTGCAGAGGGACTTAGATAGGATGCAGAGCTGGGCTGAGGAGTGGCAGATGGAGTTCAACCCTGCCAAGTGTGAGGTTGTCCATTTTGGAAGAACAAATAAGAATGCGGAATACAGGGTTAATGGTAGGGTTCTTGGTCAGGTGGAGGAACAGAGGGATCTTGGGGTCTATGTACATAGATCTTTGAAGGTTGCCACTCAGGTGGATAGAGTTTGTAAGAAGGCCTATGGAGTATTATCGTTCATTAGCAGAGGGATTGAATTCAAGAGTCGTGAGGTGATGTTGCAGCTGTACAGGACTTTGGTTAGGCCACATTTGGAGTACTGTGTGCAGTTCTGGTCGCCTCACTTTAGGAAAGATGTGGAAGCTTTGGAGAGGGTGCAGAGAAGATTTACCAGGATGTTGCCTGGAATGGAGAGTAGGTCGTACGAGGATAGGTTGAGAGTTCTCGGCCTTTTCTCGTTGGAACGGCGAAGGATGAGGGGTGACTTGATAGAGGTTTATAAGATGATCAGCGGAATAGATAGAGTAGACAGTCAGAAACTTTTTCCCCGGGTACAACAGAGTGTTACAAGGGGACATAAATTTAAGGTGAAGGGTGGAAGGTATAGGGGAGATGTCAGGGGTGGGTTCTTTACCCAGAGAGTGGTGGGGGCATGGAATGCGCTGCCCGAGGGAGTGGTAGAGTCAGATTCATTGGCGACCTTTAAGCGGCATTTGGATAGGTACATGGATGGGTGCTTAATCTAGGATAGAAGTTCGGCACAACATCGTGGGCCGAAGGGCCTGTTCTGTGCTGTATTGTTCTATGTTCTATGTTCTATGTTCTATAACCATGCAATCAAATACTTAGCCAATATATTGGTGAGTATTCAATATAAATATAATTGAATGTAGTGCAATAGCACTGACTGTATTCCTATTTTATTCCTGAGGTATTTCAGTAACAGTGCCCATAATTGCATAAGCAAAAGCAAGATTGGGAGATAGGTGTAACAGGAAATTTCACTTTATTGCTATATGCTGATCACATCTATCGGTTTTACAATTTGCAAGCTTACCTCTCCATTATAAGGTGAAAAAGACATGTTACACAACTGGGGTTCAACAGTATTCTCAGAGATAAGCTTTGTGCAGGTTAAAGTAGCAAGAAAGTCAATAGTCAAGATCTTTTTCCCCCGGGTGGGCAAGTCCAAACCTGGAAGGCATAGATTTAAGGTGAGAGGGGAAAGATATAAAAAAGACCTGAGGGGCAACTTTTTCACACAAAGGGTGGTGCGTATATGGTATGAGCTGCCAGAGGAAGTGGTAGAAGTGCGTTTAACTACACCATTTAAAAACCATTAGGACAGGTACACGGATAGGAAAGGTTTAGCGATTGTGAATTTCCTGGCCAGTGAGGCAGTTGATGCTATCATTGAATGTTTTAAAGGCAAAGATAGATTGATTTTTGAACAATAAAGGAATTAAGGGTAGGTAAGTGGAGGTGAGTCCATGGAAGGGTTTGCCATGATCTGATTGAATGGTGGAGCAGGCTCGATGGGCCAGATGGCCTACTCCCACTCCTTTTTATGTTCTTATACGGGCTAAATGCAGACAAATGGGACTAGTGCAATTAAGGAAACATTGTTGTCATAGACCTGTTGAGTTCAAGAATTTGTTTTCATGCTGTATGAGTCTATGACTCAATAATACGTTCTGGATTAGTGGTGCTGGAAGAGCATAACAGTTCAGGCAGCATCCAAGTAGCTTCGAAATTGACGTTTCGGTCAAAAGCCCTTCATCAGGCTTTTGCCCGAAACGTCGATTTCGAAGCTCCTTGGATGCTACCTGAACTGCTGTGCTCTTCCAGCACCACTAATCCAGAATCTGGTTTCTAGCATCTGCAGTCATTGTTTTTACCCCAACTCAATAATAGAACCAATCAACTTTGTCAAAAGATAATTTCTTCATTTCTTGCTATTGCTCACCACTGTTTTCCAATAGGTATTCCTATGCCAAACTCCTTAGTCTGTCAACCAGCAGTGAGGTCTGAGCCACTTTGGAATGTGTTGGACACTGCCCCAAGGAGATGCTCTGTCTAACTTTGGTGAGCTCTCCAGAATTTCTTTTAGTTCCTATTGTTGGACTGGGAGATATTCTGCAGATCATCCCAATTTATTCATTCAGGGGATGAGGATGTCACTGGCCAGGCAGCATTTATTGCCCATCCCATCACCAAGTCAGCTTTTATTTACACGAGGAAAGTATTATGGACTCTGACTGACTAGCTCAGTGTCAATCCCTAGAGTGAGGAGACTCTCTGAGACTCCTGTTTATATCGGTTAGCCAGGGCTCCTCGATTAACCAAAGTTAACAGTCCCAATCAGGGATCTCATACTCTATGCGATCCACCTGGCCAACCTCGTTCCAATCGTCACAGTTAGCTTGGCCAAATCATTCAAACATTTCAGAGTGAGAATGCTCAAAGAGGGCCTGTCCACTCTGAAGCTAGTTGAGGCCCTTAGTTGGTCCCATGGGCCTACTGAGAGCAGTAAGTAGGTGGTTGGGTCTGGGATCTGAAAGTGATGCATTTCTACTTGACAAGTACCTGTTCAGAATGAAGAAAGCCGTTGGTGACAATGAACCGATGCTCCTCTGGCCTTCGCGTGGATCTCCCTTCCCTACTATGCTGTCTGATTTCCCAGAATCCATCTGGGCAGCTGACCTTTGATGGGCTGATGGGTGTCTGAGGCAGCCAACCTGGCCAGCACCAGGATTCCTGGGGGGAGACCCCCCTGAGGAGCAAGAATGCAATGGCGTGAAGGATAAGTGTCCAAGTGGGGCTTAAACTCTTGAATTTGCCAAAATGGGCAGTGACAGAATTGTTGCAGGTTTCCCATCCTGTTACAATCATTATATTAGACCTATTCAGTGGACCAGTGACAAACTTCCTGTTTTCCCTGGAGGCTGAGGCTGAGGGGTGAGTTTATAGAGGTTTATAAAATCAAGAGGGGTAAATAGATAAGGTATTTTCTCTGGGGTGGGGGAGTCCCAAACTAGAGGGCATAGATTTAGGGTGAGAGGTGAAAGATTTCAGAAGGACTTAAGGGGCAACTTTTTTATGCAGAGGGTGGTGATTGTGTGCGTGTGTGTATGGAATGAGCTGCCAGAAAAAATGGTGGAGACAAAAAAAAACTCCAGATGCTGGAGACAGGCAGGAGGCTGGAAGAACCCAGCAAGCCAGGTGGCATCAGGAGGTGGAGAAGTCGATGTTTCGGGTGTAACCCTTCTTCAGGACTGGGGGTGGGTGTAGGGGGAGCTGCAGATAAAGGGGATGGCAGGGGGAGGGTGGTGAAGTGGAGATGGGTGAAGACAGGTAGAGGGTACGACTCAGTTGGTCAATGGAAGGAATGAAACTGGTTGGTGGGAAGAGTAGAAGGGAGAGAGAGGGGCTGTGAGGGGAGTTGGTGGATGGGAAGGGAGGTTAATTGAAATTGGAGAACTTAGTGTTGAGTCCTCTCGGCCATAGGCTGCCCAGATGGAGGATGAGGTTTGCTTCGTTGTGATAATGGAGAAGGCCAAGGATGGTCATGTCAGAAAGGGAGTGGGAAAGGGAATTAAAATGGGTAGTGACTAGAAGGTCCGGTCGGCCTCTGTGGGCCCAGCTGAGATGCTCAGCAAACTGTTCCTATGTTTACGTTCGGTCTCCCTGATGTAGAGAAGACCACATCGGGAGCACCTGATGCAGTGACCTAGGTTGGCAGGTGAACTTCTGTCTCACCTGGAAGGACTGTTTGCGGCTCTGGATGGAGGTGAGAGGGGTGGTGTACTGGCAGGGTTTGCTTCTTTGAACCCATAGGCACCTTATCCTGCAACTGGAAAAGATGCAAAACCTGTTGGCATGCCACCAACCAGGGCCCCAAACAATCCTTCCAGGTGAGACAGAGGTTCACCTGTCTCTCCTCTAGCCTAGTTTATTGTATCTGGTGCTCCTGATGAGGTGACGAAACATCGACTTCTCTACCTCCACAGGACGTGGTGGAGGCTGGTACAATGACAACATTTAAAAGGCATCTGGATGGGTATGTGAATAGGATGGGTTTGGAGGGCTATGGGCCAGATGCTGGCAAATGGGACTAGATTAGTTTAAGAAATCTGGTCAGCATGGATGTTTTGGAGCAAAGGGTCTGTTTCTGTGCTGTACATCTCTATGACTCTAATGGAGTGGTAGGTAATAGAGGGTATGTTCATAAAGTGTGGGAAAAATTATTTGAAATATAAAATAATTCTCTTTGCCTTAGTGTTAACAAAGCTCACTTCTAGTCTCCAAGTCATCTTTCCTTACACCTCTTTTTTTTTAAGAAGACTGACCCCATTGTTTGTGATCCACCTCTGTTCCCTAACGACTGACTCTGTCTCTTTCATGGAGTCATGGAGATCGACTGCACAGAAGAAGGCTCTTCAGCCCATCACATTCACACTGGTCAAAAACAAACACCTAATTATTCTAATCCCATGTCTAAGCGCTTGAGCTAAAGCCTTGACATTCACATGTAGATTTGAATACAGAACAAGCTCTGTTATCCAAACATCAATTATCTGAATTTCGGATTATCCGAACAAGTTCTTTAGGTTCCCGTAAAAACATTATCTGTTATCTGAACAATCAGTTAACCGAATAATCGGTTATCTGAACAGAATGCTCTCTGCCTGTCTTGTTTGGATAATTGAGGTTGTTCGGTACTGCTTAAAGGTTCTGAGTGTTTCTGCCTCTATCACCCTTATAGGTCATGAGTTCTAGATTCCCACCATCCTCTGGGTGAAAACGGTTTTCCTCATATCTCCTTTTAACTTTCTGTCCCTTACTTTAATCTGTCACCTCGGCCATTGATTCCTCCACCCAGGGGAAACGTTCCTTCCTGTCTACACTATCTGTGCCCCTCATAATTTTATACATCTCAGTCACTCTCCCCCTCCCCATCTCCTCTGCTCCCCAGTCTGTCCAATTTCCCTTCACAACTGAAACACTCCAGCCCAGGTACCATCCTGGGAAATCTCCTCTGCAGTGCTATCACATCCCTCCTAGCATATGGATTCCTGAAATGCACATTCTAGCAGTGGTCTAACTAGTATTTGATACAAGGAGAAAGTGAGGACTGCAGATGCTGGAGATCAGAGTCGAGAATGTGGTGCTGGAAAAGCACAGCAGGTCAGGCAGCATCCGAGGAGCAGGACAGTCAACGTTTCTAGCATAAGCTCTTCATCCGGAATGAGGCTAAAGGGCTGAGAGATAAATGGGAGGGGGTTGAGGCTGGTGGGGGGGGGGGGAAGGTAGCTGAGAATGAGAGAGTGACTGAGATCCTTGTAGAGGGAGGAGGAGAACTTCTTCAAGGTAGGCATCTTTGGAAGAGGCTTCGCAGTAAGGTTAAAATCAACTGGGAGACAGTTGATTAGTGGGCAGCACGGTGGCATAGTGGTTAGCACTGCTGCCTCACAGTGCCAGAGACTTGGGTTCAATTCCTGACTCGGGCGACTGACTGTGTGGAGTTTGCACATTCTCCCCATGTCTGCGTGGGTTTCCTCCGTGTGCTCCGGTTTCCTCCCACACTCCAAAGATGTGCAGGTCAGGTGAATGGGCCATGCTAAATTGCCCATAGTGTTAGGTAAGGGGTAGATGTAGGGGAATGGGTGGGTGGCCGGTCGGTGTGGACTTGTTGGGCCTAAGGGCCTGTTTCCACACTGTAAGTAATCTAATCTAAACAGTGAGGTGGGGGCTGGGGGGCTGAGAGATGAAGAACTTATGCTCGAAACTTTGATTTCCCCTGCTCCTCGGATGCTGCCTGACCTGCTGTGCTTTTCCTGCACCACAGTCTCAACTCTGATCTCCAGCATCTTGCAGTCCTCACTTTCCCCCAGTTGGTTACTGCGAAGCCTCTTCCAAGGATGAAGTTCCTTGAAGAAGTTCTCCTCCTCTCTCTACCAGGATCTCAGTGCGTCCAATATTTAAACAGTTCCAGCGTAACTTTCCTGATCTTGACTAATAAAGGCAAGTGTCCAAATGCCTTCTTAATTACTTTATCCACCTGCACTAATACGGCGCACATGCACAGCAAGATCCCTCTCATCCTTGGTGCTTCCCAGGGTCATACTGTTCATCATACTGTTTATTTTGTCCTGCCCAAGTGCATCACCTCACATTTATCCAGATGGGATTTCATTGGCAGCTGTCTGAAACAATTCACAACCTTGACAGTCAACTTGGAGAGAGCTTCCAACCACATGATCTCACTGCCACTATTCTGACCCATTTCCACCTCAATAACTTTCAAATCTCGGAACAAATTACTGATGATACAGGAACCTGCACTGAAAACAAAAAAGTGCTGGAGATCACAAGGGGACTGGCAGCTTCCGTGGCGTGAGAGCAAGCTAACATTCCAAGTCTAGCTGATGCGTCGTCAGAGCTGATTTGAAATGCTGAGAGACACCATATATGTAATAATGGGTGGGGCGGGCGGTGTCTAATCACAGCGCAACGGGAGGAACAACATCTCTTCCGACTAGGCATTTTACAACCTTCTGGAGTTAATACTGAATTCAGTACCTTCAGATTGTGGAGCGACTCCCATTCCTTTAGCTTTACTTGTTGCATTCTCCATCACCATGTCCTCTCTCCCCTCCCCCCCCAACCCAGTGGGACTGTCCATTCTTTCCAGTCTCTCTGTTGGACACACCATTGTTCTGCTATTCTCACATTCCGATCATTAAATCTGTACTCCCGCCATCCAAATCTACAACTGCTTCAGCCCATATCTGCTGAAACCTCCATTTATGCCTTTGCTACCTTTATGTTTGACTATTCTAATACTGTTGGATATTGTGGTCCAGTGGTAGAATCCCTACCTCTGGGCTAGAGTATCTGGGTCCAAGGCTCATACCAGGATTTGTTTATGGAACATTCATGCGAAACCTGGGCAAACAGGTGAATCCTTCCAATCCACCTGGTGGAAGGTGGTGACAGTGAGAGGGCTTCCTGCTCAGCACTCTTGGAGATGAACATGGAAAACATTGCGATACTTTATCCTTAAGTACTGGGCATTCCGATAGGAATTCATGGAACCGTGAGGATGGCACAAAGACAGATGGACATTCCCATGCACCCCTGGCTGGTTTCCCACATTCTACCCTCCTTAAACTTTAAATTATCCGAAACTCTGCTGCCCATGTCTTCATTTGCACCACGCCCTGTCCACCTAGCATCCAGTGTTTGCTGATAATTAAGCAATGTCTTGATTTTAACATTTCCATTCTTGTTTTCAACCCCTTTGTGGCCTTTCCCCTTCCTATCGTTGTAATCCCTTCTAGCCCATTAACCCTCCAGGACATTTGAGCCTGTCAAATTCTGGCATTCTGATCATTCTGATGGTCATCACTCCACCTTTAATGGCCAATAGTTGCCTTGGCCCTGGGCTTTGAAATATACTTCCTAAATTTCTTCATCTCATTACCTTGCCTTCCTCCATTTCCATAAACTGCATCTTTCTGACTTAGCTCCCAGTTGGCTGTGCTAATATCACCTTCTGTGATTCAGTGTCGTATTCTGTTGTTGTGAAGGTGAAGGATGGATGTTTTGTTCATCTCCAAGAGTGCTGAGCAGGAAGCCCTCTCACTTTCACCACCTGCCACCAGGTGGATTGGAAGGATTCACCTGTTTGGCCAGGTTTCGCATGAATGTTCCATAAACAAATCCTGGTATGAGCCTTGGACCCAGATACTCTAGCCCAGAGGTAGGGATTTTACCACTGGACCACAATATCCAACAGTGGGAAACAAATTGCCCACCTCATGATCACTGTTAGCCCACTGTTTCTTGAGTGATATCCCTAAAAGAACATCTGGAGAAGAGAAGATGGTGAGCGCGCTTCATTACACAGAGTTTGCACACCAGGATACATAACTGAACAATGAATTTAAAAGGAACTCTATGCGGAACAGTTTGTGCCTAAGGACAATAGAGTTTTGGAGTTCTTTACCAGGATAGGTTAATGAGTCACTGCACAAGGAACTAATGAGTTTTGGAGAAAGAAAGATTCATTCTCCTTTTAATTGATGACATTTCATAGTCAAACTCTGCCCTTTTAAACACACTTCCAGAATCATGTATTTATGCAGCTACAGGCTACAAGCAAGCACTTCATCCAAGACCCACAGTTTGTAGTCTGTATATACTGATTCTTCTTTCGATCCAATAGAAGCTGCCCAATACTACGAACTAAGTGCTTCCATGTCTTGTACGTAAAAGCAGGACAAATCCAACCCGACCAATTACCGCCCTATCAGGCTACTCTTGACCATCAGTAAAGTGATGGATGTTGGCATCAACGGTGCTATCTAGCAGCACCTGCTCAGCAATAACCTGCTCAGTGATGCCCAGTTTGGGTTCTGCCAGGGCCACAGGCTCATGACCCCATTACAGCCTTGGTTCAAACCTGGACAAAAGAGCTGAATTCCAGAGGGTAAGGGGAGAGTGACAGCTCCTGACATCAAGGCCACATTTGACCGAGTGTGGCATCAAGAAGCCCTAGCAAACTGGAGTAAATGGCTATTGGAGCAAACAGTAAAGGTAGCAGGGAAATAGTTTTCTTCAACATCCGCCATGTCTTGTACAACATTAACAGACCGTGGGCACAGTCCAAAACACAATAAAGCTTCCAACACCTTTTTCTGCAGTGCCGGAATATTAATTGGTGCTGTTTGCACTCAATGAGGTGGAGAATTGATTTTTTTTCTCTGCCCCCAGTATTAGTCAGTCAGCTCCGACTTCTTTTCCCATCAGCCTTTGCCAGGTTAGCGAGATTAGATATTGCTTGAAGCTGTCTCTGCTCTGCCCAGCAATATGCTGTAACCTATTCTTCAGACAAGCATTCCCTGTTATCTCAGTACGACAGGTCCATTTTCCACAGCACTGGTCCCTTGACAACACTGCCAATCTATCGTGGTTTGTGTTCAGCGGACATGGGCTTGGAACTGGCGGGGGAGTGCTCAAAGTAACGTTACTTACAATGTCCTGAGGAGAGCATATTTTTACTGGCATTTGCAGTTAACCACAAAGATACGATATATTAAAAAAATCAGAATGCAAGCTCTCCTTTTCCCCCAATTATCCCACTTTGCAGAGCTCGAAGGATTGTCAGGAGGGAGAATAATTTGAGTCGAATCCACATCAATCAGCTTTTGTTGTTTTGTATTTTGTGTGACAAAGTGCCACAAATTCAATCGTGTCACCAGCGATCACTCTGCTGCAGGCGTTTCTCAGTTTTATTTTTACAGCGTGTTCTGAAGGCACCTCCATTGTTTTGAGGAGTCGTGTCTGATGGGTTGTGAAAATGGGTTGATTTGAAATAGTGAGCTGATGACTGGACCTGTTTTTGGTTTGAAGGTCACTGAAAGGACACCGTGGAACATTTATCAAAGAAGACTCACTTACTGGAAGTCACTCTCAAACTGCGAGGGTAGTGATTGTAACGGGAACAGCCAGGTGGACCTCACAGAATATGAGTTCCCTGATTGGGGCTGTTAACCTGGTCCCTGGCTGACAGATTTAAACAGGAGTGCCAGAGGCTCTGTTCACTCTGAGAGCTGGCTCTGAGCGAGTTGGATCAGTGATTAAGCACTGTGCATATGTATATAAAGGTTGACTTGATGACGGGATACCAACCTCTGTAGAATTATTTCAGTGACTTTGATATTAATTTAGAGTTCAGTCAGATAACAGCATATGAGGAGATAACAGACATAGTTTAGTCTTTACACACTTATGAGGAGCTAACTTTAAACATTGTAAAATAGTCAAGGAAAAGGATAGACCTGGTCCACAAGATAAGGGTCCACACTGGGGCAAGGCCAGTTTTGATGGATTGGACAGGAAGCTTTCAAAAGTTGATTGGGAGAGGCTGTTCACAAGCAAAGGGATGTCTGGAAAGTGGAAGACTTTTGAACATGAGATCACAAGAGTTCAGGGCCAGCATGTTCCTGTTAGTGTGAAGGGCAAGGCTGGCAGGAGGAGGGAACACTGGATGACTGGAGATATTGAGGCTCTAGACATAGAGTCATAGAGATGTACAGCATGGAAACAGACCCTTTAGTCCAACCCGTCCATGCCGACCAGATAGGCCAACCCAATCTAGTCTCACCTGCCAGTACCCAGCCCATATCCCTCCAAACCCTTCCTATTCATATACCCTTCCAAATGCCTCTTAAATATTGCAATTGTACCAGCCTCTGCCACATCCTCTGGCAGCTCATTCCATACACGTACCACCCTCTGTGTGAAAAAGTTGCTCCTTAGGTCCCTTTTATATCTTTCCCCTCTCACCTTAAACCTATGCCCTCTAGTTCTGGACTCCCCGATACCAGGGAAAAGACTTTGCCTACTTACCCTATCCATGCCTCTCATAATTTTGTAAACGTCTATAAGGTCACCCCTCAGCCTCTGACACTCCAGGGAAATCAGCCCCAGCCTGTTCAGCTTCTCCCTGTAGCTCAAATCCTCCAATCCTGGCAACATCCTTGTAAATCTTTTCAGGTTTTACAACATCTTTCCGATAGGAAGGAGACCAGAATTGCATGCAATATTCCAACAGTGGCCTAACCAATCTCCTGTACAGCCACAACATGACTTCCCAACTCCTGTACTCAATACTCTGACCAATAAAAGAAAGCATCCTAAACACCTTCTTCACTATCCTATGAACCTGCACTCCAAGGTCTCTTTGTTCAGTAACACTCCCTAGGACCTTACCATTAAGTGTATACGTTGTGCTAAGATTTGTTTTCCCAAAATGCAGCACCTTGTATTTATCTGAATTAAACTCAATCTGCCACTTCTCAGCCCATTGACCCATCTGGTCCAGATCCTGTTGTAGTCTGAGAAACCCTCTTCGCTGTCCACTAGACCTCCAATTTTGGTGTCATCTGCAAACTTACTAACTGTACCTCTTATGCTTGCATCCAAATCAATGATGTAACTGACAAAAAGTAGAGGACCCAGCACTGATCCTTGTGCCACTCCACTGGTCACAGGCCTCCAATCTGAAAAACAACCCTCCACTACCACCCTCTGTTTCTACCTTTGAGCCAATTCTGTATCCAAATGGCTAGTTCTCCCTGCATTCCATGAGATCTAACCTTGCTAATCAGTCTCCCATGGGGAACCTTGTCGAATGCCTTACTGAAGTCCATACAAATCACATCTGACCAATATCTACCCTCATCAATCCTCTTTGTTACTTCTTCAAAAAACTCAATCAAATTTGCAAGACATGAAATCCCACGCACAAGCCATGTTGACTATCCCTAATCAGTCCTTGCCTTTCCAAATACATGTACATCCTGTCCCTCAGGATTCCCTCCAACAACTTGCCCACCACTGAGGTCAGGCTCACTGGTCTATAGTTCCCTGGCTTGTCTTTACCGCCCTTCTTAAACAGCGGCACCACGTTTGCCAACCTCCAGTCTTCCGGCATCTCACCTGTGACTATCGATGATACAAATATCTCAGCAAGAGGCCCAGAAATCACTTCTCCAGCTTCCCACAGAGTTCTGGGGTACACCTGATCAGGTCCTGGGGATTTATCCACCTTTACCCATTTCAAGACATCCAGCACTTCCTCCTCTGTAATCTGGACATTTTGCAAGATGTCACCATCTATTTCCCTACATTCTATATCTTCCATATCCTTTTCCACAGTAAATACTGATGCAAAATACTCATTTAGTATCTCCCCCATTTTCTGCGGCTCCACACAAAGGCCGCCTTGCTGATCTTTGAGGGGCCCTATTCTCTCCCTAGTTACCCTTTTAAGAGACATATGTCAGGTATTGGCAGCTGGGATCAAGTGACTCCTTGAGGAGTATGGGAATAAAGGAGTACACTTAACAGGGAAATCAGGACAGTAACAGGAGGCCATGAGATAGCTTTGGCAGGTAAGATTATGGAGAATCTAAAGAAATTTGACAGGTATATTCAGAGCAAAAGAGTAACTAAGAAGGGAATAGGGTCTCTTACAGGTCAATGGGGCCATATTTTGCATCAGTTTTTACTGTGGAGAAAGACATGGAAGCTAGGGAACTCAGGGAGTTAAATAGTGATGTCTGAAAAGAGTCCACATTACAAACAAGGAAGTGCAGGAGGTCTTAAAACACTGATAGGCAGATAAATCTCAGGACCTGACCAAGTGTATGCCAAGACAATGCAGGAAACTAGGGAAGAAATTGTGGGGCCCCTAACAGAGATATTTATATCATTCTCAGCCATGGGTGAGGTGTCCGAATACTGGATGGTGGCTAATGTTGTGCCATTACTGAAGAAAGGCAACAAGAAGTCAGGCATCTGCAGGTCGGTGAGCCTGACATCAATGGTAGGTAAGTTGTTGGAGGGGATTTTGAGAGATATGATTTACATACATTTAGAAAGGCAAGGACTGGTTAGGGATAGTCAGCTTGGGCTTTGTGTGTGGGAAATCATATCTCACGAACTTGACTGAGTTTTTTTGAAGAGGTGATCAAGAGGACGAATGAAGTCAGAGTGTAAGATGTATACATGGACTTTAGCAAGGCCTTCAACAATGTTCTGCATAGTAGACTGGTTAGTAAGATTAGATCACATAGGATCCAGGGAGAGCTGGCCAATTGGATAAAAAATTGGCTTGACAGTAGGGACAGAGGGTGGTGGCAGCGGATTGTTGTTCAGACTGGAGGCTGATGACCAGTGGTGTGCCGACAGGATCAGTGCTGGGTCCACTATTCTTTATCATTTATATAAATGATTTGGATGAGTATATAGGAGGTACAGTTAGTAAGTTTGTGGATCACACTAAACTTAGTGGTACAGTGGACAGTGAAGAAAGTTATCCGAGAGTACAACGGGATCTTGATCAAGTGGGCCAGTGGGCCAAGGAATGGCTGAGGGAGTTTAGATAAATGTGAGCAGTTGCATTTTGGGTAATACAAACTGGGGAGGGCTTACACAATTATTGGTACAGCCCCTGGGAGTGTTGTCAAACAGAGAAATCTAGGGGTGCAGGTACATTGTTCCTTGAAAGTGGTGTCACAGGTAGACAGGGTGGTGAAGCAGATGTTTGACACAGTTGCCTTTATCGGTTAGTGCATTGAGGATGCAGGAGTTGGGATGTCAGCTATACAAGACAACCACTTTTGAGTACTACATACAATGCTGGTCATCCTGCTATAGGAAGGATGTTTTTCAACTGGAAAGGGTGGAAAAGAGATTTGCAAGAATGTGACCGAGGGTTTGAAGCTGAATAGGTTGAGATGTTTTTCCCTGGAGTGTAGGAGGCTGGGGGGTGACCTTACAGAGGTTTATAAAATCATGAGAGATGTAGATATGTCAAGGTCTTTTCCCCAGAATGGGGGAGCTCATAACTAGAGGGCATAAATTTAAGGTGAGAGGAGAAAGATATAAAGGGGACCTCAGGGGCAACTTTTTCACATAGAAGATGGTGTGTATATAGAATGAACTGCCAGAGGAAGTGGTAGAGGTAGGTACAAATACAACATTTAAAGGCCATATGGACAGGTACATGGATGGGAAAGATTTGTAGGGATACTGGCCAAACAGGATTAGTCCAGTTTAGGAAAACTGATCGGCATGGACAGGTTGGACCGAAGAGACTGTTTTCCTGCTATATGGCTCTATGTTGAGGATCCCACATGTGAGTTAACAATGGAAAACAGCTATTCTATCTGAAAGGCTTGTCGAAGATATTCTCTTAGCATCCTGAATGAGCTGGGTCTAAACAAATCACTGTGGGATAACTAAATATGCATAGTGACACATCCACTTGTACATGAAAGTCTGAGTGAAAGCAATCTAAAATATTTCATATCATATTCTCCAATTCCCTGAAAATTAACAACTATTTGGGACAAAAATTTTCACCAATGTGAATTTTCAGAGGAAGTTCCCTTATTTTTCACTATCTTGCATTTGTGTGTGTGTTGAGGTTTTTTAGAGGGTAATTTAGACTGTCACAACTCACTGGGGTAATGTACTGGAAATGAAGTCCTGCTGTTCTCACAGTCATCACATATGTGAAAGATTTCATCCAACTTTTCAATGTATCCAACTTGTCTGATTGACTGATGCAGGTTAAAAGAAAACACTCATTAGGTTTTAGTAATAAACAAGAACACACTTCTGTGTTGCAAACTGCCGGTTTATAACTAATTGTAGAAATGAAAGATGAATTATTAACTTATTAATTTCTCTAACTTACTAAACTCCCTTTATAGATAAAACCACTCAAACAGAGGCACAAGGAAAAGAGACAAGACACTAATGTTACCAGTGAGGAAAGAACAAAATAAGGAGCCAGTGAAATACACATCTGCCATCAGTCTGGACTAAAGGCGAGGAAATGTCTTCTTTCAGTTCTGTTCCTCTTCCTTTCGACTCTTTGGTGGGGATTTGCTTTGAGTGATAGTTAGAGAGGACCGCATGTTTCTGAATTTTTACAAGAAAGAATGAGACAGCTACTTCATGAAGAGCAAGAGAGGCAACAATTTCAGCAGATAAAACCTGTTAACAGACAGTTCTTTTCAACACACTTGTAACAGCCAAAGTGTGACATGGACATGAAAACAGATAGGTGATTCCTGGTTATTTCTTCTGTCTCTCTTGATTGGCCAAACATCTTAAATCAGAAGGTGTTGCTGCAGTTGAAGTGTGCAGTTAAGAAGTTCACCTTTGAAACTGTTAACCTGCAAACTAATTCATAAGCATACAGATGGCTGCGAAGGTGATGTGTTGCAGCTGTAGCATGTGAGAGCGAGTGGATCCCAATACGGCCACATTTGCAGCAAGTGCAGGCAGCTCCAGAAACTCAGGCTCGGAATTGATGAGCTGGAGTCCAAGCTGTAGACTGCAGAAGGGAGGGAGAGAGGTTCCCGGACACTGGGTTTCAGGAGACACTCACACTCCTTTGATTAATCACATCAAATATGGCCCATGATCAGGAAAGGAGGGTGTGACTGTAGGTGAGGCATGCATGGCGATCCAGAATATAGCTTTAAGGACCTTCAGTATGTATGAGGCTCCAGTTCCCAGTGCCGATGAGTCCACAGTCAGCAGGCAGAATGAGCGAACTGACTAGAGCACTGTGCTGAAGTGGGGACAGGCAGAGAAAAGTAGTAGCTCTCGTGGAAAACATACTTAGGGGAATCAATCTTGTTCTGTGCAGCAAGGCGCAGAGTCCTGAAAGTTGTGTTGCCAAGGTTCAGGACTTTTTTCTAATTGGATTTGCTTTTGTTATTGTCACATGTGCCTTTTGTGTGCAGGACAGGCGGATCGTGCCATACAAAGGTGCTGGTGTTGGACTGGGGTGGACAAAGTTAAAAATCACACATCAGGTTATAGCCCAACAGGTTTATTTGGAAGGAAAAGCTTTCAGAGTGCTGCTCCTTTGTCACGTAGCCAGTGCTGGAATAACTCCCTGATGATGGAGCAGCGCTATGAAAGACAGTCCTTCCAACTAAACCTGTTGGACTATAACCTGGTCATAGAGTCATAGAGATGTACAGCATGGAAACAGACCCTTCGGTCCAACCCGCCCATGCCGACCAGATATCCCAACCCAATCTTGTCCCACCTGCCATTACCCGGCCCATATCCCTCCAAACCCTTCCTGTTCATATACCCATCCAAATGTGTGATGTTTAACTTATACCATACAAAGTGCATTGGAGTAAGAGAACAGAGCGAGGAACACAATGTTACGGCTGCAGAGAAGGTGCACAGAGAACGGGGTCAACATTAAATGCAAAATTTATGATATCCATTCAGAAGTCTAATAACAGTGGGGAAGAAATTGTTTTTGAATATGTTGGCATGTATGTTTAAGCTTTTGTGTCCGATGGAAGAGATTATAACTGGGGTGGGACGGGTCTTGGAGGAGGCAGCAAGCATAGATGGAGTCAGTGGGTGGAATGCTTTTGAACTGCAGATGAACTTAGAGCAGGAGGAAGCATCCAGACGCTGTGGTTCACTTATGCAGGAACAACAAGGAATGAGGTTCTGCTGAGGGATATGAGCAGTTTGTAACTAAATTACAAAGCAGGCCCATTCAGGCAATAATCTGAGTCACGTGCAAGTTGGCATAGGGTAAATAAGATGAGAGAGATGAAAGCCTGAGATAAAGATTGGTTTTGAGGATAATGGGCATCTGCTTCATGGGACAACTGATACCAAAACTTGGGAAACAGAGAGCTGTTTTACCTGTGTGGGCTTTATGTGAACCATGCTGGTAGCCCACTCCTATGGAGTCATATAACTGGAGTGGAACAAACAGCTTTAAACTCAGTCGTGGGGTGGGGGTGGGGAATAATGAGGGAAGGGAAGTTTAAAAATAAAAAAAAGAAATGACAGAGAAGAGGTCACGAAGAGGTGAGTGCTAAAATGTGACAGGAAATGGTGGAAAATATAAGCAGAAAAGTGCAGCAGAAATTAATGTAAAACATTTAAGGCTTTTTATTTGACTGCATGTAGCATTTGTAGCAAGGCAGGTGAGTTGATGGCACAATAGGAAATAAATGAAATGGCTTGAAAATTATTTGTGGACGTGGTTGCAGGGTGACCAAGACTGGCAATTTAATAGCCAAGTGCATTCGATGTTCTGGGAAAATAGGCAAAACAGAAGAAAAGGTGGTGGAGTAGCTTTGTTAATAAAGGATGGTATCAGCAAGATGTTGAGTAGTGATATGGGTGCAATTAGCAGACCTCATGCCCCAGTGGAACCAGTAGTCATGTTCCCTTAGTATATCAGTCAAGAAACTAGTCCCGTTCTCATCTGTAGGTACAACAGTGAACTGGGGTGATTCTTTGTCCAGGCACTTAAGTGTCCATTAATCAACAACTTAAGAGACTTATTTATTGGTGGGTTAGGAAATACCTAAGAGACCCTCTCACTCTTCGGAGGGGCTGTGAGAACAAGGCAAGTATCTCACCAAGGCTGACTTTCCCAATTATTTCCCTTTCTTCTCCTTATCTTCAGGGAAGGGAAAATTCCACCTATAGTGTGTAATAAAAATATAAATGCATAGGTGTGGACGGAGAAAAGGGTGTGGTGTTCAGGATATCTGCTCTTGCTGATGCCAGGGGAACGCCACAGTCTATTTACTCCCTGAGGGAGGGTGTAGGAGATCTTGTGGTGCAGTGGGTAGTGTCCATGCCTCTCAGCCTAAACCTCTATGTTGGCCAGGAAGTCACATTCATACCACATGTTGAGTAGCAACTTGGAAATCCATTCAGCTCACTCTAAGAGCAGGAGGTAAGAGTGGGAGAAACTCCTGGTTGGCAACATGAGCCTCTACTAACACCAAGCGTAGCTCCAGGCTACAATACCCATATACCCTTCCCATATACAATCCCAAAATGTATGTCACCATAGCAGCTTAGACCCCATTGGGTGGACCGGTTGGCTGGACAGCTGATGTAAATCAGATTGGCATCTATAACAGATGAGTTGAACCTCATTTTTTTTTATTATTCATTCACAGGATGAGGGTATCACTGGCTGGGCAGCATTTATTGTCCATCCCTAATTGCCCAGAGGGCAGTTAAGAGTCGAATCACATTGCTGTGGGTCTGGAGTCACGTGTAGGCCAGACCTAGCAAGCGTGGGAGAAAGTATGGACTGCAGATCAGAATTGAAAAGTGTGGTCCTGAAAAAGCACAGCTGGTCAGGCAGCATCCGAGGAGCAGGAGGGTCGATGGTTTGAGCATGAGCTTTTCATCAGGAATGTGTGGGAATGGGGTGGGGGGGGGGGCAAGGGGGCTGAGAGGTAAATGGCAGAGGGGTGGGGCTGGGGGAAGGTAGCTGGGAATGTGATAGGTGGATGAAGGTGGGGGTGGTGATGGTGATAGGTGGGAGGGGAGGGTGGAGCAGATAGGTGGGAATGAAAATGAACAGGTAGGACAGGTCACGAGGGCGGTGCCGAGTTGGAGGTTTGGATCAGGGAGAAGGTGGGGGAAGGGGAGATGAGGAATCTGGTGAAATCAACATGGATTCCATGTGATTGGAGGGTCCCCAGTTGGAAGATGAGGGATGAGGCATTCTTCCTCCAGTTGGCGGGTGGCTAGGATTTGCTGGTGCAGGAGGCCCAGGACTTGCACGTCCTTGGTGGAGTTGACTGGGTAAGGATGGCAGCTTTCTTCCTTAAAGGACATTAGTGAATCAGATAGGTTTTTCCAACAATTGACAACGGATTCATGCTTAACACGAGACTCTTAATTCCAGATATTTACTGAACTCAAACTCCACCATCTGGCGTGGTAGGATTTGAACCTGTAAACATTATCTGGGTCTCTAGTTTAACAGTCCAGCAATAATACCACTAGGCCATTGCCTCTCCTATCTAGGCAGCTTCAGGATCTGCCTGCTTGCCCTATTGCCCTTGGTAGAGATCATTAGGTTTTAGGTTGGATCTGCCTTCACGCAGGTTCTGCCTTCCACGAAGGAAGGTTGAATATTTCCAATAAAAATGGCTGGAAGACAACCCAGTGGACATTGGCTCTTACAAATAAATAAGCTGAAATGGATAATGAGAAATCAATTGAATGCTGACCGCCACCATCATTGAACACCATCAAATTACATTCCATGCACACAGACTTCAGAACAGGAAGAACCATTACTCAGCTGTAGGTGATCATCAGTGCCACCACTTTCCCTATAATAATTGCAGATCTGAGCAGAAGCAGTGATTGTGGAAGTCATTGACACGCCTACATCTCTTTCCCTCTCAGCATTTCGTTCGTCTTCAGAAATTGCTAGGTTGCTCTTGGTAGTTCTGTCATCAAGCAGGTAAAATACATTCATAGGTGCCATTTGTGAGGAGCATGTCTTTTTATTTTGTCCTGTTTTTTTTTTGAAAAAAAACTCATGTGGACTGAAATGAGAAAGAACTGCTGTAAAACCAATGTTTGAATGCATAGCAGTATTTTTTTAAAGTAAGTGAACTTACACCCATTGCAACCATTGTCTAAATGATTTTTGAACATGTAGTCATTGAAATTAAAGTTGTAGCTGATTGCGAGCTGAGGGGAGTACAGATGCAGAGTTTGCTGGCAACAAAATGTTATTTGGTCAATGTGCTAGTGACCAGTTATCAATGACAGACACCTTTTTATCTGCTGACAGCTGTGTGATTGGCCTGAGGTAACTGAACAGTTTGGAGCTGGGAACATGTTGCAGAGAGAAAGACAGAGAAAGAAGTATTCAATTCTTCTCTAGCTCAAGAGTGACCTCTCTGTTCTCTGCAGTCAAAACTCACTGTCAAGCTGCAGAAAACTAGTTTGTCTTCCCTGTAACATTTGTTGCAAGCTGTGACTTTGAACTCATAAATCAATGGCATTTTATTAGTGAACCAGCCACCTTGTCTCCCTCACCAACCAGTGGAAGCATCGAGAGAAAGACAACTGAAGCAACAGCAGAAGAGTCCATAAAGATCACCTCAACATCAGAACCTGGGAACAATGACAACTGGTCTGTCTTTCCAGTTTTAACTATCTGTCCAGAGCCACTTTACCCTGTCTGTGTGTGGAAGGGATTAACATTTTAATTAGTAGTGTCTTATGTTAATTCTTTTTAAAACTGTTTACCTGTAGCTGGAGTCTAATTGCTTGTAATAAATAATGATCCTTGTTCATGCATTCAACCTGGCTCTGAAAGTCAGGTAAATTGGGGAACTTTTCATAGTTTGTAAAAGTTTTAACTTCTGTGATGTCTTAGAATCTAATGCACACTACCCCAGTGATTTTGTAAAACGTTTAAAAGAAGCATTGCACTGCATGAAACGTCTAATACTAAGGAAATATGACCTGGTGTTATTTCATTCCACCCATTGTACAGTGAGGTTAGTGAAGACTGCTCCCCCTATTGAAATACTCCTGAACTGCTGTTAGATATCAAGGCAGAGGCAGAGTGGGCCCAAGGTCAGGTATTGTAGCTCACAGCTCTTACTTGTGGAGATGCTGGTGTTGGACTGGAGTGAACAAAGTCAGAAGTCACATGACAATAGGCTAAAGTCTAACATGTTTATAAATCCCTACAGTCTGGACATACGTCATTCAGCCAACAATTCCACACCAGCCTTCCAAGGAGGTTCTCACCCAGACCCACTCCCTGTCCTATTCCTGTAACCCTGAATTTCCGATAACTAATCCATCTAGCCTGCACATCCTTGGATACTATAGGCAATTTTTTAAGCACAGCCAATCTACCTAACCTGTACATCTTTAGACTCTGAGAGGAAACCAGAGCACCCGGTGGAAACTCACACAAACACAGAGAGAATGTGCAAACACAGACAGTCAACCAAGGCTGGAATCGAACCCATATCCCTGGTGCTGTGAGACAATGGTGCTAACCACTGTGCCAGCTGATTTAAAATCACATGCTTTCAGAGCACTGCTTCTTCATCGGGTGATTTTAAACAAGCCTATTGGACTATAACTGGGTATTGTGCTTTTCCTGACTTTATTAAGACAGTGAAACTGCTGTGAATCTTGGGTTCCCTCTGAATGTATCAGATCTCTACCGATGCCTTCATTTATGAAGTTACTCAGTTATTCATTTCATGTCTTTTGCCGGAAGAACATGAATTCCTGTTACAACGTTCAGTAGACTTTAGATGATGTGTTGCAATCAGAGTTTATTAATTTCATTTCGGAAATGGACAGGATTGAAGCAGGACATTCAAAGAGAGCTTTGATAGTTCAGTCAGTTATTCATATGAAGGACAGAACTGTGCATGCAAACATTTAAAAAATTTCACAAATACTCTGCTTAATGAATATTTCATGGTTAACAAAACAAAGTATTTTCTATCTTGAGGCATCTCTCCCACAAGGAGGTTGAACAGTTCATCCACTTTGCTAACACCTTCCACCCCGACCTCAAAGTGGGCACCTGCATGGGCCCCAGCTATGCCTGCCTCTTCGTAGGATATATGGAACAGTCCATCTTCTGTAGCTACATTGGCACCACCCCCCACCTTTTCCTTGGCTACGTCGATGACTGTATCAGCGCTGCCTCGTGCTCCCACGAGGAGGTTGAACAGTTCATCCACTTTACTAACACCTCAAATTTACCTGGACCGTCTTAGACTCCTCCCTCCCCTTCCTAGACCTCTCCATTTCTATCTCAAGCGATCGAATCAACATGGACATTTACTATAAACCGACCGACTCCCACAGCTATCTAGACTACACCTCCTCCCACCCTGCCCCCTGTAAAAACGCCAGCCCATATTCCCAATTCTTTCGTGTCCGCCACATCTGCTCCCAGGAGGACCAGTTCCACTACCGTACAACCCAGATGGCCTCCTTCTTCAAAGACCGCAATCTCCCCCCAGACGTGGTCAACGTTGCTCTCCACCGCATCTCCTCCACTTCCCGCTCCTCCGCCCTTGAGCCCCGCCCCTCCAATCGCCACCAGGACAGAACCCCATTGGTCCTCACCTATCACCCCACCAACCTCCATATACATTGTATCATCAGCCGTAATTTCCGCCACCTCCAAACGGACCCCACCACCAGAGATATATTTCCCTCCCCTCCCCTATCTGTGTTCCGAAAAGACCACTCCCTCCGTGACTCCCTCATCAGGTCCACACCCCCCACCAACCCAACCTCCACTCCTGGCACCTTCCCCTGCAACTGCATGAAATGCAAAACTTGCGCCCACACCTCCTCCCTCACTTCCCTCCAAGGCCCCAAGGGATCCTTCCATATGCGCCACAAATTCACCTGCACCTCCACACACATCATTTACTGCATCCGCTGCAGTAAATGTGGCCTCCTCTATATTAGGGAGACAGGCCGCCTACTTGTGGAACGTTTCAGAGAACACCTCTGGGACACTCAGACCAATCAACCCAACCACCCCATGGCTCAACACTTCAACTCCCCTTCCCACTCCACCAAGGACATGCAGGTCCTTAGACTCCTCCATTGCCAGACCATAGCAACACGACGGCTGGAGGAAGAGCGCCTCATCTTCTGCCTAGGAACCCTCCAGCCACAAGGGATGAACTCCAGTTTCCTCATTTCCCTTCCTCCCACCTTGTCTCAGTCCCAATCCTCGAACTCAGCACCACCTTCCTAATCTGCAACCTTCTTCCTGACCTCTCCGCCCCCACCCCCACTCTGGCCTATCACCCTCACCTTATCACCCTCACCTTAACCTCCTTCCACTTATCGCATTTCCAACGCCCCTCCCCCAAGTCCCTCCTCCCTACCTTTTATCTTAGCCTGCTGGACACACTTTCCTCATTCCTGAAGAAGGGCTCATGCCCGAAACGTCGATTCTCCTGCTCCTTGGATGCTGCCTGACCTGCTGCGCTTTTCCAGCAACACATTTTCAGCTCTATCTTGAGATAAAAGCTACTGTTATTCACCTTTGCCTACCTGCCCCAGGCTGGTCATCTGTCTTCTCCAGTCAACTGTTTTAGTTTCAATTTTAATTTCCTTGTCATGTTTTAGAAAGGACCAGCCTTTTTATGCATTTTTCTTGCCTTTTCTCCCCACTCCCCCACAATAAAAAGGAAGTTCGAAAAGTAATAATCAGTGACGACATTACTTGCGGGCTTCAGTAGGATATAGATAGACTAATGAAATGGGCAGGCAAAGGTCAGAACAAATTTAATTAAAACATTAAAACATTATAAAATGTAACAAACATGGGAATTCTTGACCACAGAAGGCTGTGGAGGCCAAGTCACTGAATACATTTAAGAGAGGGAATAGATACAATTTTAGATTTTAAAGGCATCAAGGGATGGGGCGACAGCAGGAACATTTCATTGAGACAGAGATTCAGCCATGATCATGATGAATAGCACAGCAGGCGTGAAGCGCTGAATGGTCTTTCCCTGCTCCTAGTTTCTTTGTTTCCAATGTGCATACTTCTAAAATTGTCCATTCTGGGAGCTGGAGCAATATAAACAAACTGGTATAAGATTAATGTTATGATCTGGAATGCATAACCTGAAAGGTTGGCAGAAACTGATTCAATAATGAGCATTTAGAATCCTAAAAACATAAAAAACAGCAGGGGTAGGCCATTCGACCCATCGAATCTGCTCCACCATTCAATATGATCATGGCTGACCATCCAACTCACTCCCCTATTTTAGCTTGCTACCCCAAATCTTTTGACACCTTTAGTCCTAAAAAGTATATCTAACTTTCTAGTGAAAACCTTCAGTGTTTTGACCACAACTGCTTTCAGTGGCAGAGAATTTCCGAGACTCACCACGGTGAAGAAATTTCTCTTAAATAGTCAACCCTGCAACTGTAGACTATGGCTGTACTTAGAGAGAATTGGGTAGATGAACAGAGAAATGGGCAGAATGGATGTTTTTAAAAAGGTCTAGTACAGGCATGATAGGCCAAATGGCCACCTTCTGGGCTGTAAGACTTGATTATTGTAGGAGTTAAAGCTGAATTGGCCCCGAACAATCTTTGTCATGGAGGTGAAAGTGAGGACTGAGGATGCTGGAGATTGGAGTTGAGAGTGTGGTGCTGGAAAAGCACAGTAGGTCAGGCAGCATCCGAGGAGCAGGAGAATCAACGTTTTGGGCATAAGCTCTTCATCAGGAATTCCTGATGAAGAGCTTTTGCCTGAAATGTCAAATCTTTCTCACATGCCAATTATTCATGTGCGTGCCTGAATGCCAGGTGTTGGATGGCTGTTCAAATCCACTGCAGAGGGATCAGCCCAATTCTGCTTTCAGTGATAGCATTAACGGAGGAGAGGCCCGATATTAATTAAGAGCAAGAATGCTGTTGGAAAGACTTCTCCCCAACTCAGAAACAATGAATGCCATTTGTTGCCTGTCTAACCCTCTGCTCTCCAGACTGTCTGGCACCAATTCAACTCAGTTACAATGAAATATGATGTAATCTTAGGAGATAGGCTTACTCCCAAGATTTAATCAAATTTGTCCAGCTTATCTTCCCTTCACAAATCCATGTTGACTACTCTGGATTAATTGTGTGTCTCCAAGTACAGCTATGTTCCTTTAGTATGAGATCGCTGTAATAACTTCCCAGCGACTGGAATTAGGCTGACTGGGCTGTTTTTACCCAATCTACCTCTTCCTTCCTTTTTTGAATATGTGGACAATGCTGAAGTCCTCTAACCCTCAGGCACCTCATCTGCAGCCAGAGAGGATTCGAAGATTGCTGCCAGGATGCCCAGTATCTCCTGCCTTGTCTCCTGGGATACATCTCACCCCCACCCTGCTTTTAGTTGCATTAATTTTTCCAGCGCTATTATTTCACTCATACCAATTTCCTTTAATTTCTCCTTCCAAAGGATATTTGCTTCCCTAACATTTTGGGGAAGGTTTTTGTGTCTTCTTCTCTGAAGACAGAATCAAAGTAGCTGTCTAATTGTCCTGCCATTTGTATTCCCTAAAGGCATTGTGGGTAAACCCACAGCTGGTGGACTGCATTGGTTTACGAAGGCAGCTCACAACCACCTTCTCAAGGGCAATGAGGGATGGACAATAAAGGCTGGTGAATTTTTTTAAAAATAAAAGGATGGAATAGTACAGTGAGCTATTTACAGAGCCTGGCTGTCATAAGTTGTAATGTACTCTCGTAACCAAGAGCCTCGGTCAAAGAGTGTGGTGCTGGAAAAGCACAGCCAGTCGGGCAGCATCTGAGGAGCAGGACAGTTAACATTTTGAGCATAAGCTCTTCTTCAGAAATACAACAGGCCGATTAACCATGCCATAGTCCCTCATCTGTCCTAGAAGTTGCTTTTTTAAAGATCTTCTGCAGTGAGGTTTCAACTTGCTTCTTCTGGATTATTAATTACCATGGCGATAGAGGAACCTCAAATATCTCACAAATGCGGCCACCTTTTTTTTTAAAGAAGGAGTCTACAGCCGTGGATGTAATTTTAATGACTGCCTGGAGAGAGGGATGATGTGGAGGAGCCGATGTTGGACTGGGGTGGACAAAGTTAAAGATCACACAACACCAGGTTATAGTCCAACAGGTTTATTTGGAAGCACTAGCTTTCGGAGCGCTGCTCTCTCAGCATGTAGCTGCGGAGCAGGATCATAAGACAGAGAGAGAGAGAGAGAGAGAGAGGGAGAGAGAGAGAGAGACGAGAATGTCACATGATGAATTGTCAGTGATGTCCCAAAGGGATGGACTTAAAACAGGGAAATACAAATTAAACTGAAACTGCCTGGAAGTTATTTCAGATTATGAACATAATGGGGGAAAAGACTGCAGTCTGAGTGAGACACATGTTTTATGTTTTCTCCTTTCAAGAAAAGTGAAAAACAACCACATCAATGTCATTGACTCTGAAGTGACCCAGCTAGCTGCTTCGTTTATCAATCACTACAAAGTCTCAAAAAAGGCATGGAACTGGACTGACCATCTGACATTGACCTTGACAACGGCAGAAACAGCTTTGAGATACATCTGCACCTATCATTTACTCATCCGCCCATCCTAAGCATATATACTCATCTTTTCCTCGCTACACTCAGTTCTGAAAAAGGATCACTGGATCCTAAATGTTAACTCTGCTTTTTCTCCCCAGATGCTGCCAGGTCTGTTGAGTTTTTCCAGCAATTTCTGTTTCTGTTTCTGATTTCCAGCATCGGCAGGGTTTTGGGTTTTTATTTACACCTTGTAGATCCTTACCTGAACAGAGGATGATTGCAGCAAATCGACCCCAATACCAATAATTCCCATTAGTGCAGGCAGCCTCTTGCAGCAGAGTCGTATGCAGTGAGGACTGCTCATACAACACCACCCTCTATGTGGGACTGCTGTTTAGGTGAGTATTGAAGTGCTGCCTATCTCTGTGTATTTGAATAACAGCAATAATGTTAGGCTACATGGAAGAGGTGCAAGAACATTTCTGATAGGATCTGTACTGTTTAATCTCATGCTAATGTGCCAATTCTTCCATTTACACATCTCCTTCCATCAATACTCAGCAAACAACATGATTGTTGCAACTTGTTTATCATGACATAAATGCATGCTCAAGAATGACGTACACACACAGAGATACACACATAGATTTTGTCTCTCTCTCTGTCACACACACACAGACACAGATACACACGCACACATATGCACACATACACGAACGCATACACAGATATACACAGATACACGCACACACACACACACACATAGACAAGCAAACATATACACACAAACACACACAGATACACAGATAGACAGACACATACATACAAACATGCACAGGTACACAGACACACACACACAGATACACAGAGAAAGACACACACACACACAGGTACACAGACACACATACTCAGATACATACACAGATACACACAGACACATAAACACAAACAAACACAGGTACACAGACACAAAGACACTACACACACACATATATGCACACATACACACAATACACATCTGTGAATATAGACATGTGCACGCCCACACATGCCTATATCATCCTGCCTGATGGTCATATGAAAAAACAAAACCATACACGTCTTACCCCTTGGGAGAAGTAGAAAGCAGCAATACCCAGAGGCCAGAAACAGCACAGCATAGAGAAGATGGCCAGACCCAGGTGGTCACGTGGAGGGATCATAATAAAGTTGTCTTCGCTATCGCTGTCACTTGAGCAGTCACTCTAGAGAGAAGCAGGAGAAGAATGATTGAGTCCATCAGCGGCAGCTCAACACTGATTTTCATTAATAGCACACAAGTAGATAAAAGACTGAATTACCAAAGCCATTAGGAAAACATTCCCAGTAATCTCATCAGATCACACAATGAAGACAAATACTAGCTAGGAAGAAAATATAGGTCATGGCCTTGGGGAAAAGCATGTAGGACACTGTGTGTAAATCTCTGCCTCTCTGTGTGTATGTATCTGCATGTGAATTTATTAGTGTGTGTGATTGAGTGAGTGTGTGTGTGTGTGTGAGTGAGAGTATAAGAGAAAGCGGGTGTGTGTGAGTGTGAGTGTGTGTGTATATGTGGTGAGAGAGTGTGTGAGAATGAGTGTGTGTGTGAGTGTGTGACTGAGAGTGTATGCGAGAAGGTGTGTGTGAGAGAGTGTGAAAATGTATGTGTGAGTGTGAGTCTGTGTGAGAATGAGTGCATGAGAGAGTGTGAGAAAGTGTGTCAATGTGGGTGTTTGTGCTAGAGTAAGGGAGAGTATGGTGTATATGTGTAAATGAGAGACAGTGGAAGGGACAGAGAGAGAGAGAGGGAATGTGTGTGTGTATGAGAGAGAGAGAGACAGAGTGTGCATCTGTCTGTGTGTTTACATGTGTGTATGTAAACATCAGTGAATTAAAAGTTCTTTTCTGCATATTATTTCTCAATCATCGTACATAATTACTTCTGGGTATCTCTCGATTATTTACTGCAATGACTCTCCAGATCATGGTGAGATGTGTGAGTATAAAACTAGCAAAGCTGCAGCGAAAAAGCAGAGAGAGACAGTGAGAGCCTATGGAATCACTCTTTGAAAGAGGTTTGACAGGTCAAATGGCCTTTTCCTGTGGAACAGAGTCCGACGAATCTGAAACCAGAAAAAGTAGCAACAGGACAGCAGGAGGGAAAGTGAATCAAGGGCCAGAATGCAAGCTCCCACCACTTCCAGAGGGACAGCTTCTTATGAAAGTTCCACCTGTGCAAGCAGCAATCTAGTGGCTGGCGCAGGTAAGAATCATAGAATCATCCAGTACAGAAAAAGTCCTTCTGCCCATCGTGTGTATACTGCCAAAAATACACAACAGCCCCACATTCCTGCAGTCGGCACTTAGCCTTATCTGTTATGACACTTCAAGTGTTCATCCAAATACTTTTTAAAGGTTGTGAGGTTTCCTAATATTCTCTGGGTGAAAGCATTTTTCCTCAAATCCTCTATCTTTCACTTTGAAAGGGTGCCCCCTTGTTCTTGATCTTTCGTCTAAGGGAACAACTGCATTCTATCCACCCTGTCCATGCCTCTCGTAACCTTGTACATCTCGACCAGATGTCCCCCTCCAGCTTCTGTTGCTGATAAAGTTAAATTGAAAGGGATGGGGAACAGAGGGGGACTAAAATACTCTTTGAAAGGTCAGCTGAATCCATCAGCAGCTTCCGCCAAGCTGAACAATTGGGGAACTATGAAGAGACACACACAAAAATTGAAGAGTAAAGTTGGCCTGAGTTCCAAAATATTATCCTTGTGGTGCCGAGTTTCTGATGGCTGGCCCAGCAAATTGCACATCAGAATCGATTTCCATTCTATATCCCCCTGTTATTTATGATGCATTTAGTGTGAAATGAGGAGAATGGTTTCACACATTCGTCCCATTGAAAGAAATCTCCCAACAGTCCAACTCCGCTGTTTTCTTGCCATCAGTCCTGTTGATCCCTTCCCAAATGAATATCCAACTCTCTTTTGAAAGTTACCATTGAACACAATCTTATTAAGTTCAAACTTCACCATCTTGTCTGGAGGGACTTGAACCCATGACCCCAGAATTTTAGAAGGAGGGGTCTAAATTGCTAGCCCAGTGATATTACCACTACCTACTCACTTATTGCAACTAGGCAAAAGTGAGGACTGCAGATGCTGGAAACCAGAGTTTAGATCAGAGTGGTGCTGGAAAAGCACAGTAGGTCAGGCAGCATCCGAGGGGCAGGAGAATCGGCATTTCAGGCAAAAGCCCTTTATCAGGAATAGAGGCAGGAAGCCTCCAGGGAGGAGAGATAAATGGGGAGGTGGGGTGGGGGGGGGGTCTGGGGAGAAGGTAGCAAAGAGTACAATAGGTGAATGGGGGTGGGGTTGGAGGTGATAGGTCAGAGAGGAGGATGGAGTGGATAGGTGGGAAGAGAGATTGGCAGGTAGGACAGGTCCCTTCCCACCTGTCCAGTCCATCCTCCCCTCTGACCTATCACCTCCATTCCCACCCCCATTCACCTATTGTACTCTTTGCTACCTTCTCCCCAGCACCCCCCTCGCCCCCCCCCCCCCCCCCCCATTTATCTCTCCACCCTGGAGGCTCCCTGCCTCTTTGCCCGAAACGTCGATTCTCCTGCTCCTCGGATGCTGCCTGACCTGCTGTGCTTTTCCAGCACCACTCTGATCTAAACTCACTTATCGCAGTTGTATTCTACATTGTTACTCTGGCTGAAGGTCAACAATTGCATTCAAGGATGTGAACAGAGGAATGCTATACACATGCAATACCTATGTATGTGCCAAACAGTTTTCCGAACATATTATGTAGGCATTTACTCATACTGGTGGTTCAACAATGGCTTTGAGCTACCATTTTGACAACTGAAGATTACAATGACAGGTCAATTCAGCTGTCAGGCTTGTTCACAGTGATACCCACGAGGTGTGTTCATGATAGCAGCACGGGTCTGCCTTTGTAATCTGGAGTTTTCATTGTCAGGCTGATCCCTGTCACTCTTTTTGGAAAGCCAGCTTTGAAGCTCTGCCAAAGGGATTAACTGTCTTCCACATTTTAACTGGATGGAAGGAGTCAACAGAATTACAAAGTTCAAAGGTCAGTAGATGTAATCTCAAAGGTAGAATTTGATGTCATTCATTTCAGGCTACATAAGGATAAAACTAAATCTGAATATTGCTGCAGTAAGTTTGAGTTCAGGTGTATTGAACGACAGGAGAGGCTGATTCCTTTGGATCTTCCCGACAGTCTGGTGTCTGATACAAGAATAGAGAAAACCTACTTCATTCACTACCAATGGCATCCCTCATTTTGATGAGAAAAACCACCCCACTTCACGATTTATTGATACTGGAAACCATGGAACAACTTATAATGTCGCATGAACCTTCTCCAATGGAATGAATATTCATTGGGTTAACTCCCCTCGCACAGTAGGGGTACAGGATTGAGCTAATTTATCAAATTAAGTGCCAGCGAATCAGTGCAATTGCAAGACTTTATTTTGTGATGAATCTAATGACTGACTGAGATAATAGGGAGACGACCTCAAATTAACCCATTCACTCAGACAGTTGCAATCAATGGACTTTGTCCAATATTTAGATTTTGGATCCAAATGCCTTTTCATTTTATTTTTTTGCCTGTCATCTCATGAGCAAAATGTTGCTGGCAGGAAAGATTAATCTTAAATGGAACTTCAAAGTGTAGCAATGATAATGTAAAGAATGTTGCTTCTCTTCCTACTTTTCTGTTCCTACAAAGCAGTTTCAGATTTGGTCTGCAACCCCTGTTTGTCACAAGAAGTCAGCTGTTTCCCGATCTATCAATACAATTTAATTTATAAAAGTACTTCTCATGGTCCCATTATCAACATGATCTTGTGGGATGGTAAAACTGGGAGACACAGGCAAAGGATGAAAACATAACATAAGAACATAAGAACTGGGAGGAGGCCATCTGGCCCCTCGAGCCTGCTCCACCATTCAATGAGATCATGGTTGATCTTTTTGTGCACTCAGCTCCACTTACCCACCCTCTCACCCTATCCCTTAGTTCCTTTACTGTTCAAACATTTACCCGTCTTTACCTTGAAAACATCCAACGATGTGGCCTCAACTGCTTCCCTGGGCAGGGAATTCCACAGATTCACAACCCTTTGGGTGAAGAAGTCCCTCCTCAACTCAGTCCTGAACCTGCTCCCCCTTATTTTGAGGCTATGCCCCATCGTTCTAGTTTCACCCACCGGTGGAAACATCTCTCTACTTCTATCTTATCCATTCCCTTCATAATTTTATAAGTTTCAATAAGATCCCCCCTCATTCTTCTAAATTCCAATGAGTATAGTCCCAGTCTACTCAATCTCTCCACCTAAGACAACCATTTCGATGCTGGAATCAACCTAGTGAACCTCCCCCTGTACCCCCTCCAGCGCCAGTACATCCTTTCTCAATCATGGAGACCAAAACTGTGCACAGTATTCCAGGTGTGGCCAAACCAGCACCCTATACAACTGCAACATAACCTCCCTGTGTTTAAAGTCCCTCTAGCAACTAAGGACAATGTTCAATTTACCTTCTCAACTATCTGCTGTACCTGCAAATCAACCTTCTGTGATTCTTGCACAAGGTCAGCCAGGTCCCTCTGCACAGCAGCATGCTGCAACTTTTCACAATTTAAATAATAGTCCATTTTGCTGTTATTCTGACCAAAATGGATGACCTTGCATTTATCAACATTGTACTCTATCTGCCTGATCCTTGCCCACTCACTTAACCTATTTACAGAGGAACCTCGATTATCCGAACGAGATGGGTGGGCACCATTTCGTTCACATAATTGATTATTCGGTTAATTGATTCAATGTCTCTCCTCTGGGGCTTGGCATTTTCTGAACTTTCCTTTTTCCTTGCTCTGCCTGCCTTGCTCCCTCTCTCTGTCTCAGGGTTTGTTTCTGAGCAGAGATATACACTTGTGTGTAAGGGACCTGCAGCATTGCTGAAGCCATCCGTTCAATGGTATTTGACACAGTGAGCACTTTCTAAGTCCACTCCCCGTTCAATAGACTAGACAGCAGCACACCGTGCACGAGCCCCTGCCCCCAGTCCGCACCCCCAACCCTGTCCAACACCACCCCCTGTCTGCCCCAATCCCTGCCCCCTGTGCGCCCCATCTCACCGTGCACCCCCCACCTCTGCCCCCCATGTGCACCTCTAACCACGACCAACCCCATTGCCTTCCGCACCCCCAACCCCACCCCGCATCCAACCCCACCCCACCCCAGTCCACCTCCATTCCGCCCCCATTCACCCCCAATCCCCTCCAATCTCACCCTCCCGTCCACCCCCACCCACCTTCCACCTTGTCCGCCCCGTCTGCCCCTCTGGCAGGCTGGACTCTAACACCAAGACTGCTGCTGCCTTTAGGGGGGTGAGTCTCCAAATGGCGCACACACACAGACACACACACACAGACACACACAGACACCACACACAGACACACACACACAGACATACACACACAGACACACAGACACACACACACACACACAGTCACACATACACACACACACACACAGTCACACACACACACAGACACACACACAGACACATAGACACAGACACACACACAGACACACAAATACACACACAGACATACACACACAGACAAAAAGACACAGACACACAGACACACACACAGACACACAAATACACACACAGACACACAAATACACACACAGACATACACACACACAGACACAAAGACACAGACACACACACAGACACACACACAGACACAGACACGCACACACACAGACACACAAATACACACACAGACATACACACACACACAGACACAAAGACACAGACACAGACACAGACACACAGCCACTTACACAACTTTGTATTGCAACCTTTTGAGAAGTTTCCACTCTGCCCTGTACTTGACAATGTTGGAGAGATTATCTGGTGGAAGGGGGGTTTAGGGTACACACATGTGTAGAACTCCAGGGAAAGTGTGGGGAGAGAGAGAGGGCGGGCGGTCATTCATCTGGAGACGGTTCCTGGGCTCCCATCAATGTCCAGGAGGTTCTCAGCAGCATTTCAGTAAGTGTTGAACAATTGTAAACAAAAGGCATGATCAGTATTGGAAACATCTCTTTGATGTCATGTTTCCATCAGGACCTCAAACTCTCCTTCGGATAATCCGATATTTGGATAATTGATATTCGGATGATTGAGGTTCCTCTGTATATCCCCTCCAGAGATTTTCAGTCTCCTCTGCACACTTGCTCTACCACTCATCTTAGTGTCATCTGAGAACGTTGACACACTACACTTGGTCCCCAATTCTAAAACATCTATGTCAATTGTAAACACCTTTAGGACACCTTTAGATACAAGGAGAATTTTTTTTCTCTCTCAGAGAGTCACTCGAGTATGGAATCTTCCTATCAGAAGGACATGGAAGCTGGACTATTGAACTTATTTTGGCTAAATTCCATTGATTTTTGATAGATGAGAGGTCAAGTGTCTTGAGAGTTGAGGCCATAACCAAATCTGCCATATTGATTGGTTAAGTAATGGGCAGAAACTGGGAAAATGAAGTATAAAGTGGGAAAATGGGAAGCTGTTCAGTTTGGAAGGGGGAACAAAAGACCAGGGTATTATTTAAATGGCGGAAAACTGTGGAAAGCTGCAAGAGACTTGTTCATCAAACACAGAAAGCAAGCACACAGGTGCAGCAGGTAATCAGGAAGGCTAAGGGACGGTGGCACAGTGGTTAGCACTGCTGCCTCACAGCACCAGAGACCCGGGTTCAATTCCCGCCTCAGGCGACTGTCTGTGTGGAGTTTGCACGTTCTCCCCGTGTCTGCGTGGGTTTCCTCCCACAGTCCAAAGATGTGCAGGGCAGGTGAATTGGCCATGGTAAATTGTCCATAGCGTTAGGTAAGGGGTAGATGTAGGGGTATGTGTGGGTTGCGCTTCAGCGGGGCGGTGTGGACTTGTTGTAAGTAATCTAATCTAATCTAGAATGTTGGCCCGTATTTCAAGAGGGTTACAGTATAACAGTGGGGAAGTCTTGCTGAAACTGTACAAGGTAGGGCATGCTTAAACAGGCGAACAGAGTAACCCTGCTCCAACGTTCCTCTCTTTGTATCCTCAAGAATTAAGCACAAGTCAACCCTGAATTTCCTCAGCATACACAGATCCCAAATTTCCTTGTGAATTATAGAAATTCTGAATTTCCTCATGGATCATTGATAGTGATCCTGAATGCCCTCAGAGACGATACAAACGGTGAATCTTGAATAACACTGTACCTCCCTATGAAGGCAAATCTGTGGTGTTGCCAGTGAGCCAATCTCAAGCTGAAGAAAGTTCCCATTCATTTCAGAATCAGCCATTTTCTATTTTGGGACATTTTGGTCTTTTCTAAGTTAGATGTCTCTGATGCCCAGAGAATGAATTTGCACAGTAACCTGCAACTTGCGAGTACACATGTGGTGGTGGAATATCCCAACGGTCCAGCAATAAAGGGAATGGAAATGTTACCAGGTAAAATAACAGAGAGAGACCCAAGATCAACAAGTCCGGTCCCAATTTCCATAAATATCCCTCACGAGCAGTGAGGCATCGCACTGAAGACGTGAAAACGCTCACATTCAGAGATTCCTGCTACTGCCTCCTACCTCTACATATCATCTGTGAGCTGGGGTCTAGAGTTTCCACCATCTACTCAACACTGACCATGTCCTTCAAACAGACTTCTACAGTGTGCTGTCAAAAAGTGTGGTGCTGGAAAAGCACAGCTGGTCAGTCAGCATCCGAGGAGCAGGAGAGTCGACGTTTCAAGCATAAGCTCTTCAAAAAACAAAGGGCAAAGATGATCACAGCACAGGAACAGGCCCTTTGGCCCTCCAAGCCTGCGCTGATCCAGATCCTCTATCTAAACCTGCCGCCTATTTTCTAAGGATCTGTATCCCTCTTCTCCCTGACCATTCATGTATCTGTCTAGGATGCACCTTAGGTGACGCTATTGTTGCCAATCCTACCACCTCAGCTGCCAACACATTCCAGGCACCTACCACCCTCTGCGTAAAGAACTTTCCATGTATATCTCCCCTAAACTTTCCCCCTCTCACTCTGAACTCATGACACCCTGAGTAATTGAGTCCTAGGCTCTGGGAAAAAGGTTCTTGCTATCTACCCTGTCTACAGCTCTCACGATTTTGTAGGCCTCAATCAGGTCCCCCCTCAACTGCCTTCTTTCCAATGAAAATAATACTAGTCTACTCAACCTCTCCTCTTAGCTAGCATCCTCCATACCAGGCAACATCTTGGCAAGCCTTCTCTGCACCCTCTCCAAAGCATTCACATCCTTTTAGTAATGTGGCGACCAAAACTGTACGCAGTTTTGTGGCCAAACCAAAGTCTTATGCAATTGTAACATGACCTGCCAACTCTTGTACTCAATACCTCGTCCAATGAAGGTAAGCATGCCGTATGCCTTCTTGATGATCCTACTGACCTGCGTTGCCACCTTCAGGGAACAATGGGCCTAAACGCCCAGATCTCTCTGTATATCAGTTTTCCCCAGGACTTCTCCATTTACTGTATAGTTCGCTCTGGAATTGCATCTTTCAAAATGCATCACCTCTCATTTGTCCGGATTGAACTCCATCTGCCATCTCAGTGCCCAACTCTCCAATCTATCTTTATTCTGCTGTATTCTCTGACAGTCCCCTTCACTATCTGCGACTGCAAACTTGCTAATGAGGCAGCCTACACCTTCCTCCAAATCATCTATGTATATCACAAACAACAGTAGTCCCAGCACGGATCCCCGTGGGACAGAACTGGTCACAGGTCTTCATTTAGCGGAGCTCCCTTCCATGACTACTGTCTGTGTCCTGTTGCCCAACCTGTTCTCTATCCATCTAGCTAGAACACCCTAGATCCCAGGTGACTTCACCTCTTATTCAGGAATATGCCGTTTCATTCATTGGATTGACAAAATTCCTGAAATATATTCAGTTCCTGGACTCAGATTAGTTACTCTCCTGTGTACCAAGCATTGAGGGACATGACACAGAGCAGGTTTTAACACAGATATATAGTCAGAAATTTGGTGCAAGTTGGAATTTCAATTTGGAAATTATTTTAACACCAAGAATTTGACCTGTAAATTCGAAACTGAAAGGGACTCCTGCAGAGTAGACTGGCAATCAGTAGAAATCAGTTGTTTAAATTCATATTTGCTTGCATTTGATGAAACTGATTTAGGAGCTCTAACCTACTAGGAAGGCAATGGTGTTGACAAAAGTAAACTGTGTGATGTATTTCACAAATTGTGAATTGGTGAATGTGTAAATCGGTCAGTCCGGAACAAAGTACAGTGATTATGAAAGAGTAAACCAGTAACAGAGTGCAGTGAGACTGAATGAGTGAATCAGTAACAGAGTGCAGTGAGAGTGAATGAGTGAACCAGTAACAGTGTGCAGTGAGAGTGAATGAGTGAATCAGTAAAAGAGTGCAGTGATTTAGAATGAGTGAATCAGTAACACAGTGCCATAATTGTGAATGAATGAATCAGTAACATTGTGCAGCGATTGTGAATGAGTGAATCAGGAACAGTGTGCAGAAAGAGTGAATGAGTGAATCAGTAACAGTGTGAAGTGATTGTGAATGAGTGAATCAGTAACAGAGTGACGTGATTGTGAATGAGTGACTCAGTAACAGGGTGCAGTGATTGTGAATGCGTGAATCAGTAACAGAGTGCAGTGATTGTGAATGAGTGAATCAGTAACAGTGTGCAGTGAGAGTGAATCAGGAAATCAGTAACAGTGTGCAGTGATTGTGAATGAGTGAATCAGTAACAGAATGCAATGAGAGTGACAGAGTGAATCATTAACAGAGTGCCGTGATTGTGAATAAGTGAATCAGTAACAGAATGCAATGAGAGTGAATGAGTGAATCAGTAACAGAGTGCAGTGAGAGTGAATGAGTGAATCAGTAACAGAGTGCTGTGAGGGCGAACCAATGAATCATTATCAGTGTCCAGTGAGAGTGAATGAGTGAAGCAGTAACAGAGTGCAATGAGAGTGAATGAGTGAATCAGTAACAGAGAGCAGTAAGAGTGAATGAGTGAATCAGGGACAGAATGAATGAGTGAATGAGTGAATCAGTAAAACAGTGCAGCGATTGTGAATGAGTGAATCAGTAACAGTGTGCCGTGAGAGTGAATGAGTGAATCAGTAACAGTGTGCTGTGATTGTGAATGAGTGAATCAGTAACAGTGTGCTGTGATTGTGAATGTGTGAATCAGTAACAGAGTGCAGTGAGAGTGAATGAGTGATTCAGTAACAGTGTGCCGTGAGAGTGAATGAGTGAATCAGTAACAGAATGCAATGAGAGTGAATGAGTGAATCAGCAACAGTGTGAAGTGAGAGTGAATGAGTGAATCATTAACAGAATGCAATGAGACTGAATGAGTGAATCAGTAAAAGTGTGCAGTGAGTGTGAATGAGTGAATCAGTAACAGAGTGCAGTGATTGTTTCGGATTTACTCATACCACAGCACTCGTTACTGAATTTCTCATTCACAATCACTGCAATCTGTTACTGATTCACTAATTCAAAATCACTCCACACTTGTACTCATTCACTCTCACTGTACACTGAATGTGAAAAACAGTAACAGAGTGCAGTGATTGTGAATGAGTGCATCAGTAACAGAGTGCAGTGATTGTTTCGGATTTACTCATACAACAGGACTTGTTACTGAATTTCTCATTCACAATCACTGCAATCTGTTACTGATTCACTAATTCAAAATCACACCACGCTTGTACTCATTCACTCTCACTGTACACTGAATGTGAAAATCAGTAACAGAGTGCAGTGATTATGAATGAGTGCATCAGTAACAGACTACAGTGATTGTGAATGGGTAAATCATTAACAGATTGCAGTGACTGTGAATGAATAAATCAGTAACAGTACAGTGATGGAATGAATGAATCAGTAACAGACGGTGTGATTGCAAATCAGTGGTTCAGTAAGTGTGCAGGGAGTGTGAATAAGTGAATCAGTAACAGAGTGCGGTGATTGTGAATGAGTGAATCAGTAACAGTGTGCGGTGATTGTGAATGAGTGTAACAGTAACAGAGTGCAGTGAGAATGAATGAGTGAAAGAGTAACAGAATGCCATGAGAGTGAATGAGTCAATCAGAAACAGAGTGCAGCGAGAGTGAATGAGTGAATTAGCAACAGAGTGCAGTGATTGTGAATGAGTAAATCAGTAACAGAGTGCAGTGAGTGTGAATGAGTGAGTCAGTAACAGTGTGCAGTGATGGTTTCGGATTTACTCAACCACAGCACTCGTTACTGAATTTCTCATTCACAATCACTGCAATCTGTTACTGATTGACTAATTCCAAACCACTCCACGCTTGTACTCATTCACTCCTAGTGTACACTGAACGTGAAAATCAGGAACAGAGTGCAGTGATTGTGAATGAGTGAATCAGTAACAGTGTGCTGTGATTGTGAATGAGTGAATCAGTAAAAGAGTGCATTGATTGTGACTGAGTGAATCAGTAACAGATTGCAGTAATTGTGAATGGGTGAATCAGTGACAGAGTGCCCTGATTGTGAATGGGTGAATCTGTAACAGTGTGCAGTGAGAGTGAAAGAGTGAATCAATAATAGAGTGCCGTGAGAGTGAATGAGTGAATCAGTAACAGTGTGCAGTGATTGTGAATGACTGAATCAGTAACAGAGTGCAGTGATTGTGAATGAGTGAGTCAGTAAGAGTGTGCAGAAAGAGTGAATGAGTGAATCAGTAACAGAGTGCAGTGATTGTGAATGAGTCAGTCAGTAAGAGTGTGCAGTGAGAGTGAATGTGTGAATCAGTAACAGAGTGCAGTGAGAGTGAAGGAGTGAATCAGAAACAGTGTGCTATGATTGTGAATGAGTGAATCAGTAACAGTGTGCAGTGAGTGTGATTGAGTGAATCAGTAACAGTGTGCAGTGATTGTGACTGAGTGAATCAGTAAAAGTGTGCAGTGATTGTGAATGAGTGAATTACTAACAGCGTGCAGTGAGTGTGATTGAGTGAATCAGTAACTGTGTGCGGTGAGTGTGATTGAGTGAATCAGTAACAGAGTGCAGTGATTGTGAATGAGTGAATCAGTAACAGTGTGCAGTGAGTGTGAATGAGTGAATCAGTAACAGTGTGCAGTGAGAGTGAATGAGTGAATCAGTAACAGAGAGCACTGATTGCGAATGAGTGAGTCAGTAACAGTGTGCTGTGATTGTGAATGTGTGAATCAGTAACAGAGTGCAGTGAGAGTGAAGGAGTGAATCAGTAACAGAGTGCAGTGATACTGAATAAGTGATTCAGTAACCGAATGCAGTGTGTGTGAATGAGTGAGTCAGTAACAGTGTGCGGTGACAATGAATGAGTGAATCAGTAACAGAGAGCACTAATTGTGAATGAGTGAATCAGATACAGTCTGCTGTGATTGTGAATGTGTGAATCAGTAACAGAGTGCAAGGTTGATGAATGAGTGAAACAGTGATCGTGTGCAGTGATTGTGAATGCGTGAATCAGTAACAGAGTGCAGTGAGAGTGAATGAGTGAATCAGTAACAGTGTGCTGTGATTGTGAATGAGTGAATCAGTAACAGTGTGCTGTGATTGTGAATGAGTGAATCAGTAACAGTGCCCAGTGAGAGTGAATGAGTTAGTCAGTAACAGAGTGCAGTGGTTGTAAATGAGTGAATCAGTAACAGAGTGCACTGATTGTGAATGAGTGAATCAGTAAAAGAATGCAGTGATTGTAAATGAGTGAATCAGTAACAGAGTGCAGTGATTGTGAATGAGTGAATCAGTAACAGAGTGCTGTGATTGTGAATGCGTGAATCAGTAACAGAGTGCAGTGAGAGTAACTGAGTGATTCAGTAACAGAATGCAGTGATTGTGATTGAGTGAATCAGTAACAGAGTGCGGTGATTATGAATGAGTGTAACAGTAAGAGAGTGCAGTGAGAGTGAATGAGTGAATCAGTAACAGAGTGCAGTGATTGTGAATGAGTGAATCAGTAACAGAGTGCCCTGATTGTGACTGAGTGAATCTGTAACAGTGTGCAGTGAGAGTGAAAGAGTGAATCATTAACAGAGTGCCGTGAGAGTGAATGAGTGAATCAGTAACAGTGTGCAGTGATTGTGAATGAGTGAATCAGTAACAGTGTGCAGTGATTGTGAATGACTGAATCAGTAACAGAGTGCAGTGAGAGTGAATGAGCGATTCAGTAAAAGAGTGCAGTGAGAGTGAATGAGTGAATCAGTAACAGTGTGCAGTGAGAGTGAAGGAGTGAATCAGTAACAGTGTGCTGTGATTGTGAATGAGTGAATCAGTAACAGTGTGCAGTGAGAGTGAATGAGTGAATCAGTAACAGAGTGCAGTGAGAGTGAAGGAGTGAATCAGTAACAGTGTGCTGTGATTGTGAATGAGTGAATCAGTAACAGAGTGCAGTGATTGTGAACGAGTGAATCAGTAACAGTGTGCAGTGGGAGTGAAGGAGTGAATCAGTAACAGTGTGCAGTGGGAGTGAAGGAGTGAATCAGTAACAGTGGGCAGTGAGAGTAAATGAGTGAATCAGTAAGAGAGTGTAGTGAGAGTAAATGAGTGAATTATTAACAGACTGCTCTGATTGTGATTGAGTGAATCAGTAACAGTGTGCAGTGATTGTGAATGAGTGAATCAGTAACAGTGTGCAGTGATTGTGATTGAGTGAATCAGTAAAAGTGTGCAGTGAGAGTGAAAGAGTGAATCATTAACAGAGTGCCGTGAGAGTGAATGAGTGAATCAGTAACAGTGTGCAGTGATTGTGAATGAGTGAATCAGTAACAGTGTGCAGTGATTGTGAATGACTGAATCAGTAACAGAGTGCAGTGAGAGTGAATGAGCGATTCAGTAAAAGAGTGCAGTGAGAGTGAATGAGTGAATCAGTAACAGAGTGCAGTGAGAGTGAAGGAGTGAATCAGTAACAGTGTGCTGTGATTGTGAATGAGTGAATCAGTAACAGTGTGCAGTGAGAGTGAATGAGTGAATCAGTAACAGAATGCAGTGAGAGTGAAGGAGTGAATCAGTAACAGTGTGCAGTGATTGTGAATGAGTGAATCAGTAACAGTGTGCAGTGATTGTGATTGAGTGAATCAGTAAAAGTGTGCAGTGAGAGTGAATGAGTGAATCAGTAACAGTGTGCAGTGAGAGTGAATGAGTGAATCAGTAACAGAATGCAGTGAGAGTGAAGGAGTGAATCAGTAACAGTGTGCAGTGATTGTGAATGAGTGAATCAGTAACAGTGTGCAGTGATTGTGAATGAGTGAATCAGTAACAGTGTGCAGTGAGAGTGAATGAGTGAATCAGTAACAGTGTGCAGTGATTGTGAATGAGTGAATCAGTAACAGTGTGCAGTGATTGTGATTGAGTGAATCAGTAAAAGTGTGCAGTGATTGTGAATGAGTGAATCTGTAACAGAGTGCACTGATTGTGAATGAGTGAATCAGTGACAGAGTGCAGTGACAGAGAATGAGTGAATCAGTAACAGAATGCGATGAGAGTGAAGAAGTAAATAATTTAAAAAATGCAGTGATTATGAGTGAGTGAATCATTGACAGAATGCAGTGAGAGGGACTGAGTGAATCAGTAAAAGACTGCCCTTATTGTGAATGAGTGAATCAGTAACAGAGAGCACTGGTTGTAAATAATTGAATCAGTCACAGTGTGCTGTGATTGTGAATGTGTGAATCAGTAATAGTGTGCAGTGATTGTGATTGAGTGAATCAGTAACAGAGTGCAGTGAGAGTGAATGAGTGAATCAGTAACAGAGTGCAGTGATTGTGAATGAGTGAATCAGTAAAAGTGTGCAGTGATTGTGAATGAGTGAATCAGTAACAGAGTGCAGTGATTGCTTCGGATTTACTCATACCACAGCACTCGTTACTGAATTTCTCATTCACAATCACTGCAATCCGTTACTGATACACTAATTCAAAATCACTCCACACTTGTACTCATTCACTCTCAGTGTACACTGAACGTGAAAATCAGGAACAGAGTGCAGTGATTGTGAATGAGTGAATCAGTAACAGACTACAGTGATTGTGAATGAGTAAATCATTAACAGATTGCAGAGACTGTGAATGAATAAATCAGTAACAGTACAGTGACGGAATAAATGAATCAGTAACAGACGCTGTGATTGCGAATGAGTGAATCAGTAAGTGTGCAGTGAGTGTGAATAAGTGAATCAGTAACAGTGTGCGGAGATTGTGAATGAGTGCATCAGTAACAGAGTGCTGTGAGGGTGAATGAAATAATCATTAACAGTGTCCTGTGAGAGTGAATGAGTGAATCAGTAACAGAGTGTAGTGAGTGTGAATGAGTGAATCAGTAACAGAGCTCAGTGAGAGTAAATGAGTGAATCAGAAACAGATTGCAGTGAGAGTAAATGAGTGAATCAGAAACAGATTGCAGTGAGAGTGAATGAGTGAATCTGTAACAGAGTGCACTGATTGTGAATGAGTGAATCAGTGACAGAGTGCAGTGACAGAGAATGAGTGAATCAGTAACAGAATGCGATGAGAGTGAAGAAGTAAATAATTTAAAAAATGCAGTGATTATGAGTGAGTGAATCATTGACAGAATGCAGTGAGAGGGACTGAGTGAATCAGTAAAAGACTGCCCTTATTGTGAATGAGTGAATCAGTAACAGAGAGCACTGGTTGTAAATAATTGAATCAGTCACAGTGTGCTGTGATTGTGAATGTGTGAATCAGTAATAGTGTGCAGTGATTGTGATTGAGTGAATCAGTAACAGAGTGCAGTGAGAGTGAATGAGTGAATCAGTAACAGAGTGCAGTGATTGTGAATGAGTGAATCAGTAAAAGTGTGCAGTGATTGTGAATGAGTGAATCAGTAACAGAGTGCAGTGATTGCTTCGGATTTACTCATACCACAGCACTCGTTACTGAATTTCTCATTCACAATCACTGCAATCCGTTACTGATACACTAATTCAAAATCACTCCACACTTGTACTCATTCACTCTCAGTGTACACTGAACGTGAAAATCAGGAACAGAGTGCAGTGATTGTGAATGAGTGAATCAGTAACAGACTACAGTGATTGTGAATGAGTAAATCATTAACAGATTGCAGAGACTGTGAATGAATAAATCAGTAACAGTACAGTGACGGAATAAATGAATCAGTAACAGACGCTGTGATTGCGAATGAGTGAATCAGTAAGTGTGCAGTGAGTGTGAATAAATGAATCAGTAACAGTGTGCGGAGATTGTGAATGAGTGCATCAGTAACAGAGTGCTGTGAGGGTGAATGAAGTAATCATTAACAGTGTCCTGTGAGAGTGAATAAGAGAATCAGTAACAGAGGGTGGTGAGTGTGAATGAGTGAATCAGTAACAGAGCTCAGTGAGAATAAATGAGTGAATCAGAAACAGATTGCAGTGAGAGTGAATGAGTGAATCTGTAACAGAGTGCACTGATTGTGAACGAGTGAATCATTAACAGAGTGCAGTGATTGTGAATGAGTGAATCAGTGACAGGGTGCAGTGACAGAGAATGAGTGAATCAGTAACAGAATGCGATGAGAGTGAAGGAATAAATAAGTAACAAAATGCAGTGATTGTGAGTGAGTGAATCATTGACAGAGTGCAGTGAGAGTGACTGAGTGAATCAGTAAAAGAGTGCCCTTATTGTGAATGAGTGAATCAGTAACTGAGCGCACTGGTTGTAAATGATTGAATAAGTAACAGTGTGCTGTGATTGTGAATGTGTGAATTAGTAACAGTGTGCAGTGAGAGTGAAGGAGTGAATCAGTAACAGAGTGCAGTGAGAGTGAATGAGTTAATCTATAACAGTGTGCAGTGAGAGTGAATGAGTGAATGAGTAACAGTGTGCTGTGATTGTGAATGAGTGAATCATTAACAGAGTGCACTGATTGTGAATGAGTGAATGAGTAACAGTGTGCTGTGATTGTGAATGAGTGAATCAGTAACAGGGTGCAGTGGGAGTGAAGGAGTGAATCAGTAACAGTGTGCAGTGAGAGTAAATGAGTCAATCAGTAACAGTGTGCAGTGATTGTGAATGAGTGAATCAGTAACAGGGTGCAGTGATTGTGAATGAGTGAATCAGTAACAGTGTGTTGTGAGAGTGAATGAGTGAATCAGTAACAGAGAGCACTGATTGCGAATGAGTGAGTCAGTAACAGAGTGCAGTGATTGTGAATGAGTGAATCAATAACAGTGTGCAGTGAGAGTGAAAGAGTGAATCAGTAACAGTGTGCAGTGAGAGTGAAAGAGTGAATCAGTAACAGTGTGCAGTGATTGTGAATGAGTTAATCTATAACAGTGTGCAGTGAGAGTGAATGCGTGAATCAGTAACAGTGTGCTGTGATTGTGAATGAGTGAATCACTAACTGAGAGCACTGGTTGTGAATGATTGAATCAGTAACAGTGTGCAGTGAGAGTGACTGCGTGAATCAGTAACAGTGTGCAGTGATTGTGATTGAGTGAATCAGTAACAGAGTGCAGTGATTGTGATTGAGTGAATCAGTAACAGAGTGCAGTGAGAGTGAATGAGTGAATCAGTAACAGAGTGCACTGATTGTGAACGAGTGAATGAGTAACAGTGTGCTGTGATTGTGAATGAGTGAATCAGTAACAGGGTGCAGTGGGAGTGAAGGAGTGAATCAGTAACAGTGTGCAGTGAGAGTGAATGAATGAATCAGTAACAGTGTGCAGTGAGAGTGAATGAGTGAATCATTAACAGACTGCTCTGATTGTGAATGAGTGAGTCAGCAACAGTGTGCAGTGATTGTGAATGAGTGAATCATTAATATAGTGCAGTGAGAGTGAATGAGTGAATCTGTAACAGTGTGCAGTGACAGAGAATGAGTGAATCAGTAACAGAATGCGATGAGAGTGAAGGAGTAAATAAGTAACAAAATGCAGTGATTGTGAGTGATAAATCATTAACAGAGTGAAGTGATTGTGAATGTGTGAATCAGTAACAGAGTGCAGCGATTGTGAATGAGTGAATCAGTAACAGTGTGCAGTGAGTGTGATTGAGTGAATCAGTAACAGTGTGCAGTGAGTGTGATTGAGTGAATCAGTAACAGTGTGCGGTGAGTGTGATTGAGTGAATCATTAACAGAGTGCAGTGATTGTGAATGAGTGAATCAGTAACAGAGTGCTGTGATTGTGAATGAGTGAATCAGTAACAGTGTGCAGTGAGAGTGAATGGGTGAATCAGTAACAGAGAGCACTGATTGTGAATGAGTGAGTCAGTAACAGTGTGCTGTGATTGTGAATGTGTGAATCAGTAACAGACTGCAGTGAGAGTGAAGGAGTGAATCAGTAACAGAGTGCAGTGATACTGAATGTGTGATTCAGTAACAGAATGCAGTGTGTGTGAATGAGTAAATCAGTAACAGAGTGCAGTGATTGTGAATGCGTGAGTCAGTAACAGAGTGCAGTGATTGTTTCGGATTTACTCATACCACAGCACTCGTTACTGAATTTCTCATTCACAATCACTGCAATCCGTTACTGATTCACGAATTCAAAATCACTCCACGCTTGTACTCATTCACTCTCAGTGTACACTGAACGTGAAAATCAGTAACAGAGTGCAGTGTTTGTGAATGAGTGCATCAGTAACAGACTACAGTGATTGTGAATGAGTAAATCATTAACAGATTGCAGAGACTGTCAATGAATAAATCAATAACAGTACAGTGATGGAATGAATGAATCAGTAACAGACGCTGTGATTGCGAATGAGTGAATCAGTAAGTGTGCAGTGAGTGTGAATAAGTGAATCAGTAACAGTGTATGGTGATTGTGAATGAGTGCATCAGTAACAGAGTGCTGTGAGTGTGAATGAATTAATCATTAACAGTGTCCAGTGAGAGTGAATGAGTGAATCAGTAACAGAGTGTAGTGAGAGTGAATGAGTGAATCAGTAACAGATTGCAGTGATTGTGAATGGGTGAATCAGTAACAGTGTGCCTTGATTGTGAATGAATGAATCTGTAACAGTGTGCAGTGAGAGTGAATGAGTGAATCATTAACAGAGTGCAGTGACAGTGAATGAGTGAATCAGTAACAGAATGCGATGAGAGTGAAGGAGTAAATAAGTAACAAAATGCAGTGATTGTGAATGAGTGAATCAGGAACAGTGTGCTGTGATTGTGAATGAGTGAATCAGTTACAGAGTGCACTGATTGTGAATGAGTGAATGAGTAACAGTGTGTTGTGATTGTGAAAGGGTGAATCAGTAACAGGGGACAGTGAGAGTGAAGGAGTGAATCAGTAACAGAGTGCAGTGAGTGTAAATGAGTGAATCAGGAACAGAGTGCAGTGAGAGTGAAGGAGTGAATCAGTAACAGTGTGCAGTGATTGTGAATGAGTGAATCCGTAACAGAGTGCAGTGATTGTGAATGAGTGAATCAGTAACAGAGTGCAGTTATTGTAAGTGAGTGAAACAGTAAGTGTGCTGTGATTGTGAATGAGTGAATCAGTAACAGGGTGCAGATGATTGTGAATGAGTGAATCAGTGACAGAGTGCAGCGATTGTGAATGAGTGAATCAGTAACAGTGTGCAGTGAGAGTAAATGAGTGAATCAGTAACAGAGTGTAGTGAGAGTGAATGAGTGAAAGAGTAACAGAATGCCGTGAGAGTGAATGAGTGAATCAGTAACAGAGTGCAGTGAGAGTGAAGGAGTGAATCAGTAACAGAGTGCAGTGATACTGAATAAGTGATTCAGTAACCGAATGCAGTGTGTGTGAATGAGTGAGTCAGTAACAGTGTGCGGTGACAATGAATGAGTGAATCAGTAACAGAGAGCACTAATTGTGAATGAGTGAATCAGATACAGTCTGCTGTGATTGTGAATGTGTGAATCAGTAACAGAGTGCAAGGTTGATGAATGAGTGAAACAGTGATCGTGTGCAGTGATTGTGAATGCGTGAATCAGTAACAGAGTGCAGTGAGAGTGAATGAGTGAATCAGTAACAGTGTGCTGTGATTGTGAATGAGTGAATCAGTAACAGTGTGCTGTGATTGTGAATGAGTGAATCAGTAACAGTGCCCAGTGAGAGTGAATGAGTTAGTCAGTAACAGAGTGCAGTGGTTGTAAATGAGTGAATCAGTAACAGAGTGCACTGATTGTGAATGAGTGAATCAGTAAAAGAATGCAGTGATTGTAAATGAGTGAATCAGTAACAGAGTGCAGTGATTGTGAATGAGTGAATCAGTAACAGAGTGCTGTGATTGTGAATGCGTGAATCAGTAACAGAGTGCAGTGAGAGTAACTGAGTGATTCAGTAACAGAATGCAGTGATTGTGATTGAGTGAATCAGTAACAGAGTGCGGTGATTATGAATGAGTGTAACAGTAAGAGAGTGCAGTGAGAGTGAATGAGTGAATCAGTAACAGAGTGCAGTGATTGTGAATGAGTGAATCAGTAACAGAGTGCCCTGATTGTGACTGAGTGAATCTGTAACAGTGTGCAGTGAGAGTGAAAGAGTGAATCATTAACAGAGTGCCGTGAGAGTGAATGAGTGAATCAGTAACAGTGTGCAGTGATTGTGAATGAGTGAATCAGTAACAGTGTGCAGTGATTGTGAATGACTGAATCAGTAACAGAGTGCAGTGAGAGTGAATGAGCGATTCAGTAAAAGAGTGCAGTGAGAGTGAATGAGTGAATCAGTAACAGAGTGCAGTGAGAGTGAAGGAGTGAATCAGTAACAGTGTGCTGTGATTGTGAATGAGTGAATCAGTAACAGTGTGCAGTGAGAGTGAATGAGTGAATCAGTAACAGAGTGCAGTGAGAGTGAAGGAGTGAATCAGTAACAGTGTGCTGTGATTGTGAATGAGTGAATCAGTAACAGTGTGCAGTGAGAGTGAATGAGTGAATCAGTAACAGAGTGCAGTGATTGTGAACGAGTGAATCAGTAACAGTGTGCAGTGGGAGTGAAGGAGTGAATCAGTAACAGTGGGCAGTGAGAGTAAATGAGTGAATCAGTAAGAGAGTGTAGTGAGAGTAAATGAGTGAATTATTAACAGACTGCTCTGATTGTGATTGAGTGAATCAGTAACAGTGTGCAGTGATTGTGAATGAGTGAATCAGTAACAGTGTGCAGTGATTGTGATTGAGTGAATCAGTAAAAGTGTGCAGTGAGAGTGAAAGAGTGAATCATTAACAGAGTGCCGTGAGAGTGAATGAGTGAATCAGTAACAGTGTGCAGTGATTGTGAATGAGTGAATCAGTAACAGTGTGCAGTGATTGTGAATGACTGAATCAGTAACAGAGTGCAGTGAGAGTGAATGAGCGATTCAGTAAAAGAGTGCAGTGAGAGTGAATGAGTGAATCAGTAACAGAGTGCAGTGAGAGTGAAGGAGTGAATCAGTAACAGTGTGCTGTGATTGTGAATGAGTGAATCAGTAACAGTGTGCAGTGAGAGTGAATGAGTGAATCAGTAACAGAATGCAGTGAGAGTGAAGGAGTGAATCAGTAACAGTGTGCTGTGATTGTGAATGAGTGAATCAGTAACAGTGTGCAGTGAGAGTGAATGAGTGAATCAGTAACAGTGTGCAGTGATTGTGAATGAGTGAATCAGTAACAGTGTGCAGTGATTGTGATTGAGTGAATCAGTAAAAGTGTGCAGTGATTGTGAATGAGTGAATCCGTAACAGAGTGCAGTGATTGTTTCAGATTTACTCATACCACAGCACTCGTTGCTGAATTTCTCATTCACAATCACTACAATCCGTTACTGATTCACTAATTCAAAATCACTCCACACTTGTACTCATTCACTCTCAGTGTACATTGAACGTGAAAATCTGGAACAGAGTGCAGTGTTTGTGAATGAGTGCATCAGGAACAGACTACAGTGATTGTGAATGAGTAAATCATAAACAGATTGCAGAGACTGTGAATGAATAAATCAGTAACAGTACAGTGATGGAATGAATGAGTCAGTAACAGACGCTGTGATTGCGAATGAGTGAATCAGTAAGTGTGCAGTGAGTGTGAATAAGTGAATCAGTAACAGTGTGCGGAGATTGTGAATGAGTGCATCAGTAACAGAGTGCTGTGAGGGTGAATGAAATAATCATTAACAGTGTCCTGTGAGAGTGAATGAGTGAATCAGTAACAGAGTGTAGTGAGTGTGAATGAGTGAATCAGTAACAGAGCTCAGTGAGAGTAAATGAGTGAATCAGAAACAGATTGCAGTGAGAGTAAATGAGTGAATCAGAAACAGATTGCAGTGAGAGTGAATGAGTGAATCTGTAACAGAGTGCACTGATTGTGAATGAGTGAATCAGTGACAGAGTGCAGTGACAGAGAATGAGTGAATCAGTAACAGAATGCGATGAGAGTGAAGAAGTAAATAATTTAAAAAATGCAGTGATTATGAGTGAGTGAATCATTGACAGAATGCAGTGAGAGGGACTGAGTGAATCAGTAAAAGACTGCCCTTATTGTGAATGAGTGAATCAGTAACAGAGAGCACTGGTTGTAAATAATTGAATCAGTCACAGTGTGCTGTGATTGTGAATGTGTGAATCAGTAATAGTGTGCAGTGATTGTGATTGAGTGAATCAGTAACAGAGTGCAGTGAGAGTGAATGAGTGAATCAGTAACAGAGTGCAGTGATTGTGAATGAGTGAATCAGTAAAAGTGTGCAGTGATTGTGAATGAGTGAATCAGTAACAGAGTGCAGTGATTGCTTCGGATTTACTCATACCACAGCACTCGTTACTGAATTTCTCATTCACAATCACTGCAATCCGTTACTGATACACTAATTCAAAATCACTCCACACTTGTACTCATTCACTCTCAGTGTACACTGAACGTGAAAATCAGGAACAGAGTGCAGTGATTGTGAATGAGTGAATCAGTAACAGACTACAGTGATTGTGAATGAGTAAATCATTAACAGATTGCAGAGACTGTGAATGAATAAATCAGTAACAGTACAGTGACGGAATAAATGAATCAGTAACAGACGCTGTGATTGCGAATGAGTGAATCAGTAAGTGTGCAGTGAGTGTGAATAAATGAATCAGTAACAGTGTGCGGAGATTGTGAATGAGTGCATCAGTAACAGAGTGCTGTGAGGGTGAATGAAGTAATCATTAACAGTGTCCTGTGAGAGTGAATAAGAGAATCAGTAACAGAGGGTGGTGAGTGTGAATGAGTGAATCAGTAACAGAGCTCAGTGAGAATAAATGAGTGAATCAGAAACAGATTGCAGTGAGAGTGAATGAGTGAATCTGTAACAGAGTGCACTGATTGTGAACGAGTGAATCATTAACAGAGTGCAGTGATTGTGAATGAGTGAATCAGTGACAGGGTGCAGTGACAGAGAATGAGTGAATCAGTAACAGAATGCGATGAGAGTGAAGGAATAAATAAGTAACAAAATGCAGTGATTGTGAGTGAGTGAATCATTGACAGAGTGCAGTGAGAGTGACTGAGTGAATCAGTAAAAGAGTGCCCTTATTGTGAATGAGTGAATCAGTAACTGAGCGCACTGGTTGTAAATGATTGAATAAGTAACAGTGTGCTGTGATTGTGAATGTGTGAATTAGTAACAGTGTGCAGTGAGAGTGAAGGAGTGAATCAGTAACAGAGTGCAGTGAGAGTGAATGAGTTAATCTATAACAGTGTGCAGTGAGAGTGAATGAGTGAATGAGTAACAGTGTGCTGTGATTGTGAATGAGTGAATCATTAACAGAGTGCACTGATTGTGAATGAGTGAATGAGTAACAGTGTGCTGTGATTGTGAATGAGTGAATCAGTAACAGGGTGCAGTGGGAGTGAAGGAGTGAATCAGTAACAGTGTGCAGTGAGAGTAAATGAGTCAATCAGTAACAGTGTGCAGTGATTGTGAATGAGTGAATCAGTAACAGGGTGCAGTGATTGTGAATGAGTGAATCAGTAACAGTGTGTTGTGAGAGTGAATGAGTGAATCAGTAACAGAGAGCACTGATTGCGAATGAGTGAGTCAGTAACAGAGTGCAGTGATTGTGAATGAGTGAATCAATAACAGTGTGCAGTGAGAGTGAAAGAGTGAATCAGTAACAGTGTGCAGTGAGAGTGAAAGAGTGAATCAGTAACAGTGTGCAGTGATTGTGAATGAGTTAATCTATAACAGTGTGCAGTGAGAGTGAATGCGTGAATCAGTAACAGTGTGCTGTGATTGTGAATGAGTGAATCACTAACTGAGAGCACTGGTTGTGAATGATTGAATCAGTAACAGTGTGCAGTGAGAGTGACTGCGTGAATCAGTAACAGTGTGCAGTGATTGTGATTGAGTGAATCAGTAACAGAGTGCAGTGATTGTGATTGAGTGAATCAGTAACAGAGTGCAGTGAGAGTGAATGAGTGAATCAGTAACAGAGTGCACTGATTGTGAACGAGTGAATGAGTAACAGTGTGCTGTGATTGTGAATGAGTGAATCAGTAACAGGGTGCAGTGGGAGTGAAGGAGTGAATCAGTAACAGTGTGCAGTGAGAGTGAATGAATGAATCAGTAACAGTGTGCAGTGAGAGTGAATGAGTGAATCATTAACAGACTGCTCTGATTGTGAATGAGTGAGTCAGCAACAGTGTGCAGTGATTGTGAATGAGTGAATCATTAATATAGTGCAGTGAGAGTGAATGAGTGAATCTGTAACAGTGTGCAGTGACAGAGAATGAGTGAATCAGTAACAGAATGCGATGAGAGTGAAGGAGTAAATAAGTAACAAAATGCAGTGATTGTGAGTGATAAATCATTAACAGAGTGAAGTGATTGTGAATGTGTGAATCAGTAACAGAGTGCAGCGATTGTGAATGAGTGAATCAGTAACAGTGTGCAGTGAGTGTGATTGAGTGAATCAGTAACAGTGTGCAGTGAGTGTGATTGAGTGAATCAGTAACAGTGTGCGGTGAGTGTGATTGAGTGAATCATTAACAGAGTGCAGTGATTGTGAATGAGTGAATCAGTAACAGAGTGCTGTGATTGTGAATGAGTGAATCAGTAACAGTGTGCAGTGAGAGTGAATGGGTGAATCAGTAACAGAGAGCACTGATTGTGAATGAGTGAGTCAGTAACAGTGTGCTGTGATTGTGAATGTGTGAATCAGTAACAGACTGCAGTGAGAGTGAAGGAGTGAATCAGTAACAGAGTGCAGTGATACTGAATGTGTGATTCAGTAACAGAATGCAGTGTGTGTGAATGAGTAAATCAGTAACAGAGTGCAGTGATTGTGAATGCGTGAGTCAGTAACAGAGTGCAGTGATTGTTTCGGATTTACTCATACCACAGCACTCGTTACTGAATTTCTCATTCACAATCACTGCAATCCGTTACTGATTCACGAATTCAAAATCACTCCACGCTTGTACTCATTCACTCTCAGTGTACACTGAACGTGAAAATCAGTAACAGAGTGCAGTGTTTGTGAATGAGTGCATCAGTAACAGACTACAGTGATTGTGAATGAGTAAATCATTAACAGATTGCAGAGACTGTCAATGAATAAATCAATAACAGTACAGTGATGGAATGAATGAATCAGTAACAGACGCTGTGATTGCGAATGAGTGAATCAGTAAGTGTGCAGTGAGTGTGAATAAGTGAATCAGTAACAGTGTATGGTGATTGTGAATGAGTGCATCAGTAACAGAGTGCTGTGAGTGTGAATGAATTAATCATTAACAGTGTCCAGTGAGAGTGAATGAGTGAATCAGTAACAGAGTGTAGTGAGAGTGAATGAGTGAATCAGTAACAGATTGCAGTGATTGTGAATGGGTGAATCAGTAACAGTGTGCCTTGATTGTGAATGAATGAATCTGTAACAGTGTGCAGTGAGAGTGAATGAGTGAATCATTAACAGAGTGCAGTGACAGTGAATGAGTGAATCAGTAACAGAATGCGATGAGAGTGAAGGAGTAAATAAGTAACAAAATGCAGTGATTGTGAATGAGTGAATCAGGAACAGTGTGCTGTGATTGTGAATGAGTGAATCAGTAACAGTGTGCTGTGATTGTGAATGAGTGAATCAGTTACAGAGTGCACTGATTGTGAATGAGTGAATGAGTAACAGTGTGTTGTGATTGTGAAAGGGTGAATCAGTAACAGGGGACAGTGAGAGTGAAGGAGTGAATCAGTAACAGAGTGCAGTGAGAGTGAATGAGTGAATCAGTAACAGTGTGCAGTGATTGTGAATGAGTGAATCCGTAACAGAGTGCAGTGATTGTGAATGAGTGAATCAGTAACAGAGTGCAGTTATTGTAAGTGAGTGAAACAGTAAGTGTGCTGTGATTGTGAATGAGTGAATCAGTAACAGGGTGCAGATGATTGTGAATGAGTGAATCAGTGACAGAGTGCAGCGATTGTGAATGAGTGAATCAGTAACAGTGTGCAGTGAGAGTAAATGAGTGAATCAGTAACAGAGTGTAGTGAGAGTGAATGAGTGAAAGAGTAACAGAATGCCGTGAGAGTGAATGAGTGAATCAGTAACAGTGTGCAGTGATTGTGAATGGGTAAATTATTAACTGTGAATGAATGAATCAGCAACAGAAGCTGTGATTGTGAATGAGTGAATCACTAAGTGTGCAGTGAGTGTGAATAAGTGAATCAGTAACAGAGCTCCGTGAGAGTGAATGAGTGAATCAATAACAGAGTACGGTGACAGTGAAAGAGTGAATTAGGAACAGGGCTCAGTGAGAGTGAATGAATTAATCATTAACAGTGTCCAGTGAGAGTGAATGAGTGAATCAGTAACAGAGTGCAGTGAGAGTAAATGAGTGAATCAGTAACAGTGTGCTTTGATTGTGAATGAGTGAATCAGGAACAGTGTGCAGTGATTGTGAATGAATGAATCAATAACAGAGTGCAGTGAGAGTGAATGGGTGAGTCAGGAACACAATGCAATGAGAGTGAATGAGTGAATCAGTAACAGATTGCAGTGATTGTGAATGAGTGAATTAGTGACAGAGTGCAGCAATTGCGAATGAGTGAATCAGTAACAGAGTGCCGTGAGAGAAACTGAGTGAATCAGTAACAGAGTGAAGTTGTTGTGAATGAGTGAATCAGTAACAGTGTGCAGTCAGAGTGAATGAGTGAATCAGTAACAGTGTGCTGTGATTGTGAATGAATGAATCAATAACAGAGTGCAATGAGAGTGAATGAGTGAATCAGTAACAGATTGCAGTGATTGTGAATGAGTGAATCAGTGACAGAGTGCAGCAATTGCGAATGAGTGAATCAGTAACAGAGTGCCGTGAGAGTAACTGAGTGAATCAGTAACAGAGTGAAGTGATTGTGAATGAGTGAATCAGTAACAGTGTGCTTTGATTGTGAATGAGTGAATCAGTAACAGTGTGCTGTGATTGTGAATGAATGAATCATTAACAGAGTGCAGTAAGAGTGAATGAGTGAATCAGTAACAGATTGCAGTGATTGTGAATGGGTGAATCAGTAACAGAGAGCAGTGATTGTGAATGAGAAAATCAGTGACAGAGTGCAGCAATTACGAATGAGTGAATCAGTAACAGAGTGCCGTGAGAGTCACTGAGTGAATCAGTAACAGAGTGAAGTGATTGTGAATGAGTGAATCAGTAACAGAGTGCAGTGATTGTGAATGAGAAAATCAGTGACAGAGTGCAGCAATTACGAATGAGTGAATCAGTAACAGAGTGCCGTGAGAGTCACTGAGTGAATCAGTAACAGAGTGAAGTGATTGTGAATGAGTGAATCAGTAACAGTGTGCAGTGAGAGTGAATGAGTGAATCAGTAACAGTGTGCAGGGTTGATGAATGAGTGAATCAGTGATCGTGTGCAGTGATTGTGAATGCGTGAATCAGTAACAGAGTGCAATGAGAGTGAATGCGTGAATCAGTAACAGAGTGCAATGATTGTGAATGAGTGAATCCGTAACAGAGTGCAGTGATTGTTTCGGATTTACTCATACCACAGCACTCGTTACTGAATTTCTCATTCACAATCACTGCAATCTGTTACTGATTCACTAATTCAAAATCACTCCACGCTTGTACTCATTCACTCTCAGTGCACACTGAAGGTGAAAATCAGTAACAGAGTGCAGTGATTGTGAATGAGTGCATCAGTAACAGACTACAGTGATTGTGAATGAGTAAATCATTAACAGATTGCAGTGACTGTGAATGAATAAATCAGTAACAGTACAGTGATGGAATGAATGATTCAGTAACAGACGCTGTGATTGTGAATGAGTGAATCAGTAAGTGTGCAGTGAGTGTGAATAAGTGAATCAGTAACAGTGTGCGGTGATTGTGAATGAGTGAAATAGTAACAATGTGCGGTGATTGTGAATGAGTATATCAGTAACAGAGTGCAGTGAGGGTGAATGAATTAATCATTAACAGTATCCAGTGAGAGTGAATGAGTGAACCATTAACAGTGTGTAGTGAGAGTGAATGAGGGAATCAGTAACAGAGTGTAGTGAGAGTGAATGAGGGAATCAGTAACAGAGTGCTGTGAGAGTGAATGAGTGAATCAGGAACAGAGCTCAGTGAGAGTGAATGACTGAATCAGTAACAGAGTGCAGTGAGAGTGAATGAGTGAATCAGTAACAGTGTGCAGTGATTGTGAATGAGTGAATCAGTAAAAGTGCGTACTGATAGTGAATGACTGAATCAGTAACAGTATGCAGTGAGAGTGAATGAGTGAATCAGTAACAGAGTGCAGCGATTGTGATTGAGTGAATCAGTAACAGTGTGCAGTGATTGTGAATAACTGAATCAGTAACATAGTGCAGTGATTGTGAATAACTGAATCAGTAACATAGTGCAGTGATTGTGAATAACAGAATCAGTAAAAGTGTGCAGTGATTTTGAATGAGTGAATCTGTAATAGAGTGCGTTGAGAGTGAATGAGTGAATCAGTAACAGTGTACAGTGAGAGTGAATGAGTGAATCAGTAACAGAGTGCAGTGATTGTGAATGAGTGAATCAGTAACAAAGTGCAATGAGAGTGAATGATTGAATCAGTAACAGAGTGCACTGAGTGTGAATGAGTGAATCAGGAACAGAGTGCAGTGAGAGTGAATGGGTGAATCAGTAACAGAGTGCAGTGATTGTGAATGCGTGAATCAGTAACAGAGTGCAGTGAGTGTGAATGAGTGAATCAGTAACAGAGTGCAGTGATACTGAATGAGTGAATCAGTAACAGTGTGCAGCGATTGTGAATGAATGAATCAGTAACAGTGTGCAGTGATTGTGAATGAGTGAATCAGTAACAAAGTGCAATGAGAGTGAATGATTGAATCAGTAACAGAGTGCAGCAATTGCAAACGAGTGAATCAGTAACAGAGTGAAGTGATTGTGAATGAGTGAATCAGTAACAGTGTGCAGGGTTTATGAATAAGTGAATCAGTAACAGAGTGCAGCAATTGCAAACGAGTGAATCAGTAACAGAGTGCAGTGATTGTGAATGCGTGAATCAGTAACAGAGTGCAGTGAGTGTGAATGAGTGAATCAGTAACAGTGTGCAGCGATTGTGAATGAATGAATCAGTAACAGAATGCAATGATAGTGAATGAGTGAATCAGTAACAAAGCGCTGTGATTGTGAATAAGTGAATCAGTAACAGAGTTCAATGATTGTGAATGTGTGAATGAGTAACAGAGTGCAGTGATTGTTTCGGATTTACACAAACCACAGCACTCGTTACTGAATTTCTCATTCACAATCACTGCAATCCGTTACTGATTCACTAATTCAAAATCACTCCACGCTTGTACTCATTCACTCTCAGTGTACACTGAAGGTGAAAATCAGTAACAGAGTGCAGTGATTATGAATGAGTGCATCAGTAACAGACTACAGTGATTGTGAATGAGTAAATCATTAACAGATTGCAGTGACTGTGAATGAATAAATCAGTACCAGTACAGTGATGGAATGAATGAATCAGTAACAGACGCTGTGATTGTGAATGAGTGAATCAGTAAGTGTGCAGTGAGTGTGAATAAGTGAATCAGTAACAGTGTGCGGTGATTGTGAATGAGTGAAATAGTAACAATGTGCGGTGATTGTGAACGAGTGTGCAGTGAGGGTGAATGAATTAATCATTAACAGTATCCAGTGAGAGTGAATGAGTGAACCATTAACATTGTGCAGTGAGTGTGAATGAGTGAATCAGTAACAGATTGCAGTGATTGTTAATGGGTGAATCAGTAACAGATTGCAGTGATTGTTAATGGGTGAATCAGTAACAGAGTGAAGTGATTGTGAATGAGTGAATCAGTAACAGAGTGCAGTGATTGTGAATGAGTGAATCAGTAACAGTGTACAGTGATTTTGAATGAGTGAATCAGTAACAGAGTGCCGTGAGAGTGAATGTGTGAATCCGCAACAGAGTGCAGTGATTTTGAATAACTAAATCAGTAACAGACTTCGGGGATAGTGAATAAGTAATTCAGTAACAGTGTGCAGTGATAGTGAATGAGTGACCCATTACCAGCATTGTGATAGCTAATGAGTAAATCAGTAACATAGTGCTATGTGATCGTGAATGAGTAAATCAGTAACATAGTGCTGTGTGATCGTGAATGAGTAAATCAGTAACATAGTGCTGTGTGATCCTGAATGAGTAAATCAGTAACATAGTGCTGTGTGATCGTGAATGAGTAAATCAGTAACATAGTGCTGTGTGATCGTGAATGAGTAAATCAGTAACATAGTGCTGTGTGATCGTGAATGAGTAAATCAGTAACATAGTGCTGTGTGATCGTGAATGAGTAAATCAGTAGCATAGTGCTGTGTGATCGTGAATGAGTAAATCAGTAACATAGTGCTGTGTGATCGTGAATGAGTAAATCAGTAGCAGAGTACAGTGACTGTGAATGTGCGAATCAGTGACAGAATGCAGTAATTGTAGATGCACAAATAAGAACCAGAGTGCAATGATTCTAAATGTGTACATTAGTAACAGAGCTGAGTGACTGTTAATGAGTACATCACTTGTGTGCACCTTGGCTCTTACAGGATATTTGTAGCTTATGCGGTAATGCACTTGTTAGTTCCAAGAATATGGTATCAAAAGATGCAACAAACTTTCGTTGCAATTTTTGGAAATATACAGATACTAGGGGGACCTCTTATGTGGTGCATTGGTTGTGTCCCTATCCCTGGCCCTGGAGGCCTGAGTTGAAGTCCCATCAACTCTAGAGGTGTGTTATAACATCTCTGATCAGGATTATTCCAAAACTAGGCAGAAGTGTTACAGCGTATGCACTTCGTGGTCTGACCTGAAATGAAACGTTCTGTTGAAAACAAGCTGCTCTTTCTAACTGTGTTGTTTCTTCAAGTAACCCCCAGTTAAGTTTAGTTTGATACTTCAATATCATTATGCCTCATTCTATAATTTAGTGATGTCATCATGAGCAATTCTCTTAAAGATATACCAACTGTGAAACATAACAGCTTCATTTTTCCAAAGATGAAAACTTACAGAAACTCATAAAATTCCAACAGACTTAGAGAGGTGAGTCTGGGTTAGTGGTGCTGGAAGAGCACAGCAGTTCAGGCAGCATCCGAGAAGCAGTAAAATTGACGTTTCGGGCAAAAGCCCTGCTGTGCTCTTCCAGCAACTGATGAAAGGCTTTTGCCCGAAACGTCGACTTTACTGCTCCTTGGATGCTACATGAACTGCTATGCTCTTCCAGCACCACTAATCCAGAATCTGGTTTCCAGCATCTGCAGTCATTGTTTTTACCTCGTTGATTTTAACCCTACTGCGAATCCTCTTGCAAGGATGCCTGCCTTGAAGAAGTTTTCCTCCTCTCTCTACAAGAATCTCAGGGAGTCCCTCTCCCACTGCAACTCCCAGGTATGCTACCTTCTCCACACCCTCACCCTCCTCTAGCTTATCTCTCCACGCTTCAGACTCTCTGCCTGTATTCCTGATGAAGGGCTTTTGCCCGAAACGTTGATTTTACTGCTCCTCGGATGCTGCCTGAACCACTGTGCTCTTCCAGCACCACTAATCCAGAATCTGGTTTCCAGCATCTGCAGTCCTTGTTTTTACCTCAGAGAGATGAGCTGCAGGAAATAGGTACCTGGTGACTTGGGGTGTCCAGAGCCAGGGGTCACAGTGTAAGGTGGCACAGTGGCTCAGTGGTTAATACTACTGCCTCACAGCTCCAGTGACATGAGTTCGTTTCCAGACTCGGATGACTGTCTGTGTGGAGTTTGCCCATTCTCCCTGCGTCTGCGTGGATTTCCTCCGGATGTTCTGGTTACCTCCCACGACCTAAAGGTGCGTAGGTTCGGTGGATCAGCTTGGGAAATGCAGAGTTACAGGGATAGGGTGGGATGCTCTTCAGCGAGTTGGTGTTGCCTTGAAGGGCCGAATGGGCCGGCTTCGACACTGTTAAAGTTCTGTGATATAGGACAAACTATTTAGGACTGAGATAAGGAGAAACCTCTTCATTCAAAGAGGAGTGAGCCTCTGGAATTCACTACCACTGGAAGGGCCAAAACATTGAATAATTTCACAAAGGAGTTGGATATCACACGTGGGGTTAAAGGGATCAAAGGGTTTAGGGGGAAAGTGGGAAGTTGCTCTTGAGTTGCATGATCTGAATGAATGGAAGAACAGGCTCAAATGGCCTACTTCCTATTTTTGATGTTTTTAGGAGTGCTATCCTCCCCATTGTTGGACTCTTCACCCTCTATAAGCGATGTGGTTGAGTACTGGCACTTACTTTCATAATCAATTCCAGAGAAACGTTGATCACCAACGCAAATAGAACTGCTCGATGTCAAGTGAAGTGTGTGATGTGATTGAGAGATTGTGATGTTGGTAGCTCACACTACACTCCAGCCAGAGACGAGTGGGTTGGAATTTAAATATTCATTCTTCAGAATGATTCGACTGAACTGTAAGTAGTGTGGTAGCACAGTGGAGACCTCTCAAAGCTGTTTTTATCCTAACTTGGTAATTACCCATTACCTTTTCAACTCACTCCCTCTCTGAAATTGGATGCAATGTAAAGTACTTTTTAGAATTAAGCATGACGAGGCTGAACAGGCTGGGACTGTTTTCCCTGGAGCATCGGAGGCTGAGGGGTGACCATTTCGAGGTTTATAAAACCACGGGGTGCGTAAATAGGTAAATAGACAAGGTCTTTTCCCTGGGGTTGGGGAATCCAGAACTAGAGGGCATTGGTTTAGGGTGAGAAGGGGAAGATTTAAAAGGGACCTAAGGAGCAACTGTTTCACACAGAAGGTGGTACGTGTATGGAATGAGCTGCCAGAGGAAGCGATGGAGGCTGGTACAGTTACCAACATTTAAAAGGCATATGAAAAGGAAGAGTTGGCGGGATATGGGCCAAGTGCTGGCAAATGGGACTAGATTGGGTTGGGATATCTGGTGGGCATGGACAAGTTGGACCGAAGGGTCTGTTTCTGTGCTGTACCTCTCTGAGACTCTAAGATCCCAGTTGTAGAGGACAATCAACTACACTTCAACAGCACAAGCATAAAGGCTAGAAGATTTTTTTCCAGTTGTTGCCCCTTGAAGTCTGAACACAGAATGCAGATGTTTCCTGCCCACTTCAGGGTTTTGGGGTTTTTACTTCAGTGTCTGTGCCCTTGTCCTGTAAGAACACTCTGGGGTGGGATTATTGGGTTGTAATTCTTTGCCCCCAAGGGCAATGGAGACTCAGTTGTTGAGTGTGTTCAAGTCTGAGATCCATAAATTTCTACATATGAAACAAAACCAAGTGATCTGGAGATAGTTCGGGAAACTGGTGGAAGATCAATTGTGATTGTATGGAATAGCAGAGGCTGAATGGCCTATATCGGCCCCTAATTGTATGTTCCTGCATATCCAGTCTGCAGTTATCTTCCAGAGCCTACACCCTACTAAATCCGATCCAATAATTCACTTTATCCTGAGCATCAAAAGGTTACTTTCAGACACCAGGTTCCAGAAGATTCTCATCCCTTTTTACTGAAGAAATTTCTTAACATTTCAGTTCTAAATAATCAACCCTTTTCTCTCAGCCATTTAGCTCCCTGTTCTCGATTTCCTAGCTTTGGGGAAAAATGTTATCTCCACAGTTAATGCTTTTAAGGTTTTGCTATGTTTCTACAAAGTTAAAAATCACACAACACCAGGTTACAGTCTAATAGGTTTATGTGGAAGCACTAGCTTTCAGAGCACTGCTCCTTCATCAGCTACCTGTTGATTTTTAACTTTATCCAGCCCAACACCAGCTCCTCCATACTATGCTTCTATAAGGTTACCTCACATTATTTTAAACACTGGGCATCAATGACTTAGTCCACTCATGAATTCTGTGGGGTGCTGGAAGGATTGCCATGAGGACAGGAAAGAGTGTGAAGTTAAACTAAAGAACAAGTATAGTGGTTAGTATCCCCGCCTGTCACGCGGGAGACCAGGATTCAATTCCCCGCTGGGGAGGCTGTGGCATTTGGGCGGCACAGTGGCACGGTGGTTAGCACTGCTGCCTCACAGTGCCAGAGACCCGAGTTCAATTCCAGCCTCGGGCAACCGTCTGTGTGGAGTTTGCACATTCTCCCCGCAGCTGTGTGGGTTTCCTCCGGGTGCTCTGGTTTCCTCCCACAGTCCAAAGATGTGCAGGTTAGGTGAATTGGCCACGCTAAATTGCCTGTAGTGTTAGGTGAAGCTGTAAGTATAGGGGAATGGGTCTGGGTGGGTTGCTCTTCGAAGGGTTGTTGTGGACTTGTTGGGCCAAAGGGCCTGTTGCCACACTGTAAGTAATCTAATCAAACAATTTGCATTTATACTGCCCCTTTAATGGGCTAAAGCACTCCAGAGGAGAGTTATCTAATGAAATTTGACAATGAGGGCATTATTGGTCAGGCCAGCATTCTTAATTATGAGTTATTTATTATCGTATACATCTAGAAAGACACAGTGAAAAGTGTTTTGTTGCCACAAGCTGCTGCCATTTTGAGTTACCAAAAGAATAAAATTAAATTCCATAAATACAGTTCATCTTTTGTATAATGGAGAGACCGGGCAATGGCCTAGTGGTATTATTATAGAACATAGAACATAGAAGAATACAGCGCAGTACAGGCCCTTCAGCCCTCGATGTTGCGCCGATCAAAGCCCACCAAACCTACACTAACCCACTATCCTCCATATACCTATCCAATGCCTGCTTAAATACCCATAAAGAGGGAGAGTCCACTACTGCTACTGGCAGGGCATTCCATGAACTTACGACTCGCTGAGTGAAGAACCTACCCCTAACATCAGTCCTATATCTACCCCCCCTTAATTTAAAGCTATGCCCCCTTGTAATAGCTGACTCCATACGTGGAAAAAGGTTCTCACTGTCAACCCTATCTAACCCCCTAATCATCTTGCACACCTCTATCAAATCACCCCTAAACCTTCTTTTCTCCAATGAAAACAACCCCAAGTGCCTCAGCCTTTCCTCATAGGATTTTCCTACCATACCAGGCAACATCCTGGTAAACTTCCTCTCCACCCGTTCCAGTGCCTCCACATCCTTCCTATAGTATGGCGACCAAAACTGCACACAATATTCCAGATGCGGCCGCACCAGAGTCTTATACAACTGCAGCATGACCTCAGGACTCCGGAACTCAATTCCTCTACCAATAAAAGCTAGTACGCCATATGCCTTCTTCACTGCACTATTTACCTGGGTGGCAACTTTCAGAGATCTGTGTACATGGACACCAAGATCCCTCTGCTCTTCCACACTACTAAGTAGTCTACCATTAGCCCAGTAATCCATCTTTTTATTACTCTTACCAAAGTGAATCACTTCACACTTAGCTACATTGAACTCCATTTGCCACCTTTCTGCCCAGCTCTGCAGCTTCTCTATATCCCGCTGTAACCTGCCATATCCTTCCTCACTGTCTACAACTCCTCCGACTTTCGTATCATCCGCAAACTTGCTCACCCAACCTTCTAACCCTTCCTCCAGGTCATTTATAAAAATGACAAACAGCAATGGTCCCAAAACAGATCCTTGCGGAACACCGCTAGTGACGGCACTCCAAGATGAACCTTTGCCATCAACTACTACCCTCTGTCTTCTTCCAGAGAGCCAATTCCTAATCCAAACCTCCAACTCACCCTCAATGCCATATCTCTGTATTTTCTGCAGTAGCCTACCATGGGGGACCTTATCAAACGCCTTACTAAAATCCATATATACCACATCTACCGCTTTCCCCTCATCTACCTCCTTAGTCACCTTCTCAAAGAATTCAATAAGGTTTGTGAGGCACGACCTGCCCTTCACAAAACCATGCTGACTATCCTTGATCACATCATTCTTATCCAGATGTGCATAAATCCTATCCCTTACAATTCTCTCTAAGACTTTGCCCACAACTGAAGTGAGACTCACTGGCCTATAGTTACTAGGATTATCCCTACTCCCCTTCTTGAACAAGGGAACCACGTTTGCTAGCCTCCAGTCCTCTGGCACTACTCCTGTTGACAAAGAGGACACAAAAATCAAGGCCAATGGCTCTGCAATCTCCTCCCTTGCTTCCCAGAGAATCCTAGGATAAATGCCATCAGGCCCAGGGGACTTATCTATTTTCACCCTTGCCAGAATTTCCAACACCTCTTCTCTACATATCTCAAAGCCATCCATTCTACTTATTCGTGCCTCAGTATTCATATCGACAACAATGTCCTGTTCCTGAGTGAATACTGACGAAAAGTATTCATTCAGCGCCTCCCCAATCTCTTCAGCCTCCACACGCAACTTCCCATTACTATCCTTGATTGGACCTATTCCTTCCCTAGTCATTCTTTTATTCCTAACATACCTATAGAAAGCCTTAGGGTTTTCCCTAATCCTACCAACTAAGGACCTTTCATGTCCCCTCCTTGCTGCTCTTAGCTCTCTCTTCAGGTCCTTCCGGGCTACCTTATAACTCTCAATCGCCCCTATTGAACCTTCACGCCTCATCTTTACAAAGGCCGCCCTCTTCCATTTAACAAGGGATTCCAACTCCTTATTAAACCACGGCTCCCTCACACGACCCTTTCCTCCCTGCCTGATAGGTACGTACTTATCAAGGACACTCAATAGTTGCTCCTTGAACAAGTTCCACATATCAATTACGCTCTTGCCTTGGAATCTACTTTTCCAATCCACACATCCTAAGTCATGCCTCAACGCATCATAATTTCCCTGCCCCCAGCTATAACTCTTGCCCTGTAGTACACACTTATCCCTCTCCATCACTAGACTAAAAATCACCGAATTGTGGTCACTGTCCCCAAAGTGCTCACCTACCTCTAGTTCTAATACCTGGCCTGGTTCGTTACCCAGAACCAAATCCAGTATGGCCTCACCTCTTGTTGGCTTATCTACATATTGTGTCAGGAAACTCTCCTGCACACATTGCACAAACACTGACCCATCTAACGAACTGGAGCTATAGCTTTCCCAATCAATATCAGGAAAGTTAAAGTCTCCCATAATAATCACCCTATTACTGTCACTCTTCTCCTGAATCATCTTCGCAATCCTTTCTTCAACGATTCTAGGACTATTAGGAGGCCTGTAAAAGACTCCTAACAGGGTGACCTCACCTCTCCTATTCCTAACCTCAACCCAAACTACCTCAGATGGCAAATCTTCGTCCATCTTCCTTTCCACCGCTGTAATACTATCTTTGACAAGCAAAGCCACACCCCCCCCTCTTTTGCCCCCACCTCTGACCCTACTAAAACATTTAAACCCTGGAACCTGCAACAGCCAATCCTGTCCCTGATCTAGCCACGTCTCCGTAATAGCCACAACATCGAAGTCCCAGGTACCAACCCATGCTGCGAGTTCACCTACCTTATTTCGTATACTTCTGGCATTAAAGTATACACACTTCAAGCCACTCTTCTGTTTACAGGCACCCTCCTTTAAGATTGATGCCATATTCCTAACCTCCCTACACTCCAGGTCCTGCACCCTAAAGCTACTGTCTGGGTTCCCATGCCCCTGCAGAGTTAGTTTAAACCCCCCCCAAGAGCACTAGCAAACCTCCCCCCAAGGATACTGGTGCCCCTCAGGTTCAGGTGCAGACCATTATTGCTGGACTGTTAATCCAGAGACCTACGTATTTCTGTGGGAGCTTGGATTAAAATCCTGCCACAGTAGATGGTGGAATTTGAATTCAATCAAAAAAAATCTGAAACTAAGAGTCTAACGATGACCACAAATTGTTAGGAAAAACCCATCCGGTTCACCAATGCCCCTTTGAGAAAGAAACTGCTGTCCTTACCTGGTCTGGCCTACATGTGACTCCAGACCCACAGCAATGTGGTTGACTTTTAACTGCCCTCTGGGCAATTAGGGATGGGCAATAAATCCTGGCCTAGCCAGTAACATCATCACATGAATGAATTATAAAAAGAGAGGTGTCTTCAAACACAGCTCCAAAGCTTCTGCAATGTGTCCTCGGCTGAAAGAAGTCCCCGCTCAACAACAACCCCACCAAGAGTTCCTGTTCTTGCCACTGCCACAGCAAAAGACCTGTAGGTCCCCAGGTCCACGTGCTAGGCCTACCGCAGTTGCGAGTCCCTGCTCCAGGCACCTCCTCCACCGCAGTAAATCACCGCTGCCAAGAGCCCAAATTCTGCCACAGCCAAAGACCCATTGAATCCCCAAGTCCAGGCTTCAGGCCTACTGTAGCCAGGAGTTCTCACTCCGGGCACTGCCACCACCGAAGCCACTGACCCTGCTGTAGAGAGAGAGAGAGAGAGAGAGAAGGATGCGGCTAGCCTGGAGTGGACAGGCTCAGGAGTCCAAACACTACGTACAATGCTGGCATCACCATATTATGAGTAAAAGATTAATTGTTTTCAGGAAGGTCATGACGAGCTGCCTTCAAGAACCGTAGGGACACCTACGGTCTTTGTTCTGTGGGGACACCTATGGTACTTGTTGTTAGGGACACGTAATGTTCTTGTTGTTAGGGACACCGACAGTCCTTGTTCCATATGGACACCTACAGTCCTTGTTCCGTATGGACATCTATAGTCCTTGTTGTGTAGGGACACCGACAGTCCTTGTTCCATATGGACCCCTACAGTCCTTGTTCCATATGGACACCTACAATCCTTGTTCCGTATGGACATCTATAGTCGTTGTTGTGTAGGGACACCTACAGTCCTTGTTCCATATGGACACCTACAATCCTTGTTCCGTATGGACATCTATAGTCGTTGTTGTGTAGGGACACCTACAGTCCTTGTTCCATAAGGGCACCTAAGTCCCTGTTCCATACGGACACCTATAGTCCTTATTGCATAGGGACACCTACAATCCTTGTTGTTAGACACATCTACAGTCTTTGTTCTGTGGGGACACCGACAATCCTTGTTGCTGGGGACACCTACAGTCCTCATTGCATAGGGACAGCTCCAGTTCTTGTTCCGTATGGACACCTACAGTCCTTGTTGTTAGGGACACCTACAGTCGTTGTTCAGTATGGACACCCACAGTCCCTGTTTTGTAGGGAAACCTACAGTCCTTGTTGCTGAGGGACACCTACAGTCCTGTTATGGGGAGAATTCCAGGATTTCGAACCAGTGATGCTGAAAAATGACATATTTTCAAGTCAGGCTGGTGGGAGTGTTGGAGAGGAACTTGCAGGTGTTATGTGTTGGATCACATCTAGGCCAGACCACATTACAGACTTCTTTCCCTAAAGGATTTGGGGAACCAGTTAAGTTTTTATGGTAGTATGATCTACATAAGGCCAGCATTCTTAATCCAGAGTTTTAAATTTTTATCATCTGCTATGGCAGGATTCAAACTCCTGTCCTCTGAACATTAACTCAGGATTCTGAATTACTAGCCCAATGATTATAACCCCATGCTAAACCTCTTTAATGGGATACAACCCGGTAAGTGACTTTGTATTAGGTGGTATCCGAGATGATTATTTGAGAGTGTAATTGGAGCTGTAGTCATTCAAATTAGTGGGGAGTATTCCAATACACTCCTTACTTATGTCTTGTGGATGGTGGACAGACATTTTGGAGACAGGAAGTCAGTCACTCCCTGCATAATTCACAGCGCCCAAACTGCTTTTGTAGTCACAGTATTTACAGGACTAATCCAGGGTGTTAATACTAGAGGATTTAATGACAAGCGTAAAGAGGCTTTGGTTAGATTTTTTCTTGATGGACATGGTCACTGCACGGCACTTGTGTAATATTAATGTTACTTGCCACTTATCATCTCAAGCCTGGATGTTGCCCAGTTCTTGCTGTGTATGGACACTGCTTGCTGAGGTGTTATAGATGGTCTTTAACATTGTGTAATAGTCAGAATATTTCTCATTTATAGAGTCAAAGAGTCATAGAGATGTACAGCACAGTAACAGACCCTTCAGTCCAACTCATCCATGCTGACCAGATATCCCAACCTAATCCAGTCCCATTTGCCAGCACTTGGCCCATATCCCTCCAAACCCTTCCTATTCGTATACCCATCCAGATGCCTTTGAAATGCTGCAATTGTACCAGCCTCCACCACGTCCTCTGGCAGCTCATTCCATACACGTACCACCCTCTGCGTGAAAAAGTTACCCCTGAGGTCCCTTTTATATCTTGCCCCTCTCACCTTAAACCTATGCCCTTTAGTTCTGAACTCCTGATCCTGTGATGGAGGGAATGTCACTAATGAAGCAATTGAAGATGGTTGGGCCTAGAACACCACACTGAGGAACTCTCCAATCCTGCATGTTGTGTTATATCACATGGGTGATATGCAGCATGACTTTAATAGACATCCTTGTGATATCATCACTAGGCAATAGCATGTGACCTGAGGATATAGAGTTCTCCATCTTAACTGGAGACACCTAAAACATGATATGTTGATACAGGCATGTCACTGTTGGTATCTGAATAACTTAATATGGGCCCATATCTTGGAGTAGTTTCATTCATAAGATTCAAACCATACCCACTGTGGTGGACCGATGTGGTGCGATAAACCAGTCAACAATCCCAAACAGCGTTAGCCACACCATTTTGACATGCTCAGCAGTTTCAGGGAAGATACAACATCACATCTCAAGGTCAATGATATTTATTGATCTTCCAGTGTGCGTATTCAGGAGAAGCTTTGAGTGAAACAGAATGAAATGGAATGCAATGCTACAATTCTGAAAGTTGACTATCACACAGACTGGTGTAGCTCCAACACATGTATCTCGAAGTAAGGTGTCACGATAGGAGTAGGCCTAGATCTGAGATGCTTCAACCCTTCATTCCAAAGGCCTCCACATAAAGTATCAAAAAGAGCTAAATCCTATTGGTAGATGAATCTCAAGAGCTCAGAACATTTAGGATACCATGTGGATGATCCTGTTTCTGATAGTTAGGCTATCGATAAGCCATGGTCTATTCCGACAGGACATTGGAATAGATTTTGCAAGAATGCATCTGTCTGTGTTGGCATAGTTGGTAATATTTGAGTTATGGTTACAACCACAGCCTTCGCATAGTGATGCTAGCAGTATAACACCAAGAATTAGTATTTAACCAGCATTACGCCCTGCATCAACATCAGCCAGATAAACATTTCTGTGTTCATTCTCTCCGCAAACGGAATCTGGCCTGATGCAAATGAGATCAAGGATGTTAACCAAGTGACCAACCCCCAGAATAAAGGGGATCTCTGATGTTGCCTTGAATCTTCCAACCTCTTCTCGCTAAATAATCTCATCTCAGTGGAAAAGGTGAGAGAACTGCGCAAGTAGGATGTCCCCTGTATGTAGCAAGACAACCACCAAAATGTCCTTGCTTCCCTTGTGCGAGTTCTGCAATACTGCAATCACAGGGAAAACAATTCTGGAAGTGGACATATCATCAAATGGTCCAAGCTTGTGTCTTCAACAAGATATAGCTTCTAATTTTACTGAGTAGCTTGGTGCATGATACCTTCCCAAATACTTTCTGGAAATCTAATATATTACATCCATGGATTCTTCTTTATCTATTCTGCTTGTCACCTCCTCAAAGAATTCTGTGAAATTTGTCAGGCATGGTTTCTCCTTCATAAAGCCAAGCTGTCTCTACATGATGTATTCTGAATGCTCTGCTATTACATCCTTTATAATAGACAGTAAGTAACATTTTCCCAGTAACAGATGATAAGCTAACTGACCTATAGTTACTGGTTTATTGTCTTCTTCCTTTTTGAATATATGTGTTACATTAAGAGTTTTCTAATCCTCAGACATTTTTTCAGAATCTAAGAATTCTTGGAAGATTACCACCATTACACTCTATCTCTGTAGCTACTTCATTTAATATTCCAGGATGCAGAATGCCATTGAGTCACATAGCACAGAAACAGACCCTTGGGTCCAACCACTCCATGCCAAACATAATCCCAAACTAAACTAGTCCCACCTACCTGCTCTAAGCCCATATCCCTCCAAATCTTTCTTATTCATGTACTTATCCAATTGTCTTTTTTTTAAAATGTATTTTTGTTGAAAAATCGATTTTTAAAATCTTACAACAAATACAAAACAATACAAAGAAAGAACCAAAGAAAACTGTAAAAAAAACCTAAACCACCCTCAGGTACAAATATATAAATATGTATAAAAAATACATATAAAAAAAAACTCAACTAACTACTTAACTAAATGAACAACAAACTAATAAATAATAATACAACTCAGCTAAACAAAACACTAGCTCTCGAATATCAAGGGCATTAATTTTCACATATTCATACGTTTACAGTTTCCCTCTCTGGATATTCTGGATATTGGACTCGTAAAGCATAATCGTTATGGCTATATAAAAGCCCTTATTAATGTGGCAGACAAATCTGTGTCCATATCTTCTCATGCCTCTATGGAGATCTCAACGCCTAGCTCTCTCTCCCACACCCTGCAGAGTCAATCAAACTCATCTCAGGGGCCGCCCCCCAATTGATGATATAAAGTGCAGACAAAAAGTGTACTCTTAGCACTGAGCACTCTCCTCTCTGTGTCGGATTTGTAGGGATCAGTCAAAAGTATAGTCTTTTATTGAATAAAATCCATAAATTGAAAAAAACGAAAGAGGTCATACTTCCATGTGGCTAACTAACCAAAAGACACCATTGTGCCTCCCTCAAATAAGTCATCCATGCAAGATACACCCCTAGCTGCCCAATGTTTGAATCCTGAATCCATCATCCCCAGTTGAAAACCTGACAGACCCACTATATGACCACTTAAATGGAAATTGAGATTCACCCTCAAATCCAGTGCCTCCATAAGACAACCCATAAGCATAGCCTCTGATTTTGCAAAATTAATCTTGTACCCCAAAAAGGTGCCAAGCGAGCTGATGCATTGTATCAGGCGAGACACTGAAACGGCTGGATTTAACAATGAGGACATTGTCACGAACAACAAAACCTTATGTAATTTTGATCCCACTTCTGGAGCCAATGAATTAGGATCCCTCTGGATGGCCTCTGCCAATGGTTCGATCACCAATGTAAAAAACAATGATGAAAGGGGACAGCCCTGCCGACTGCCCCTAAAAAATATTAAAATGGCTGGATCGTACCCCATTGGTGATGACTGCAGCAAGAGGGTCACTATAGAGAACCTTTACTCATCTAAAAAGGCTTTACCCAAGCCAGACTGCTCCAGGATATAAAAAAGGTACGGCCCCTCAACTCGGTCAAATGCCTTCTCTGCATCTGCAGAAAACACCAATCCCTATATTGACTGTTGTTGACACGATTGAGTTACATTAAGCAGCCTCCTAACGTTATTGGAGGATCTGCAGCCTCTATGACGCCTGTCTGGTCCTCTTTAACAATAGAAGGTTCACAGTCTCCAGTTTTAATGCAAGAATCTTAGAGAGGATTTTAAAAGTCCACATTTAAGAGTGAAGTGAGCCTGTAAGAAGCACAGTCCTCCAAAACCATCCTTTTTATAAGAATGAGTGAAATATTGGCCTCTCTTAGAGATAGCGAGTCATTGAACATGTTCAGCATCGGGCCTGACAGCATGTTTATAAATTCCTTACAGAATTCACTGGGAAGTCCATCAGGACCAGCCGCCTTTCCACTTTGAAGCTGCTTCACAGCCTCTGGCACCTCTCGCTCTGATAAGGGGATCATTGAGAAAGGACTCTTGTTCAGGGATCACACCCAGGAGCTTCAGATCCTTGAAAAAAGACTCCATCTTGGCCCACCCCTCCTCACAACCCTCAGTTTGGTGCAATTCAGAGTAAAATCTCTGGAATGCTACATTAATCTTTTTTGGAATTACATGTTAGTTTCCCAGACCCTTCCCTAATAGACGTAGTGGCTTGAGGGGCACTCCTGTCCTGGTGAGATACACTTGGTACTTGCCCGGTTTGTCACCATGCTCTTATAACCTTTGCTTTACAAAAGTAAGCTCCTTCTTTGCTGTCTGCATGAGCATGGAATTCAATGCAGACCGCGGCACCTTAATCCTCTGTAGCTTGGCCAACGAGGGCCTGTCAAAGTAAACCTCCTCAGCTGCTTGCAACCGTGCTTCGAGGAGACGTTGCTGCTCGCCCTTCTGCCACTTCCTACTGGCAGAGTAGGAAATAACTAACGCCTGGCATAGGCTTTGGCAGTTTCCCAAAGGACGGATGGGCGACCAACCGAGCCTGAATTAATGTCTATGAACTCCCTAAATTCCTTAGAGAAGTACTCCACAAAGTTATCATCCCTCAGAATAAAGGGATCCATTCGTCAGTGCCTCGGGCCCACTATAGGTAAACTGGAGCGTGATCGGAGATGGTACTACTACCAATCGTACAAGATGCCACTAGGTCCAGGGTTGCCATGGGGGGGTCAGACAAAAATCAATCCTATGTGACATCTGTGTGAGTTGGAAAAATACTGTAAAATCCCTGCCTGTAGGGTGGAGACCCCTGCAGATGTCCACCAACCCTATCTCCACACATAGATCCACTACAGAAAATATTCAGCCTGGAGTCCAGTTACTAGTGGTGTGCCACAAGGATCTGTTTTGGGACCCCTGCTGTTTGTCATTTTTATAAATGACTTAGACGCAGGCACAGGTGGATCGATTAGTAAATTTGCAGACGACACTAAAGTCGGTGGAGTAGTGGACAGTTTGGAAGAATGTTACAGGTTGCAGGGGGATTTGGATAAACTGCAGAATTGGGCTGAGAGGTGGCAAATGGAGTTCAATGCAGCTAAATGTAAGGTGATGCACTTTGGGAAGAATAACAGGAATGGGTCAATGGAAAGATTCTTGGTTGTGTGGATGTGCAGAAGGATCTTGGAGTCCATGTGCATAGATCCCTGAAAGTTGCCACCCAGGTGGATAGTGCTGTTAAGAAGGCATACGGTGTGTTAGCTTTCATTGGTAGAGCGACTGAGTTCCGGAACCGCAATATCATGCTGCAACTATACAAAACGCTTGTGCGGCCACACTTGGAATATTGTGTACAGTTCTGGTTGCCCCATTACAGGAAGGATATGGAAGCATTGGAAAAGATGCAGAGGAGATTTACCAGGATGTTGCCTGGTCTGGAGGGAAGGTCTTATGAAGAAAGGTTGAGAGACTTGGGTCTGTTCTCATTGGAAAGAAGAAGGCTGAGAGGGGATTTGATAGAGATATACAAGATGATCAGAGGATTAGATATGGTAGACAGTGCAAGACTTTTTCTTAGGATGATGATGTCAGCTTGTACGAGGGGTATAACTACAAATTGAGGGGTGATAGATTTAAGACAGATGTCAGAGGTAGGTTCTTTACACAAAAAGTGGTAAGGGTGTGGAATGCCCTACCTGTTAATGTAGTCAACTCAACCACATTGGGGAGATTTAAACAATCCTTAGATAAGCACATGGATGATTTTAGGATAGTGTAGAGGGTCGAGCTGAGAATAGTTCACAGGTCGGCGCAACATCAAGGGCTGAAGGGCCTGTTCTGCGCTGTATTGTTCTATGTTCTATATTCTAATTGTTTAGTTTGTACAGAGGGTATTGGGGGGCCTTTGGGCAACCTGTCTACTCTGGGATCCATGAAACAATTGAAATCCCCCCCGAAAGATAAGCCATGACTCGAGACTTTTTAGCTTAGAGAACCCATCTACCAGAAATTTGAAGGGATAGGCCGGAGGGCAGTAAACATTTAAAACATCATATTCTTCCCCTTTTATCAGGGTTTTTAGGATCACAAACCCCCCGAGTGTGTCTTTAACACACTCTAATAATTTAAATGATCCTCTTAACCAATATAGCCACTCCCCTACTTCGGGTACTAAAAGATGAAAAGTAAACCCAATCAAAGCCATTCTGGTGTAGTTTCAAATGCTCCCTATTATCCAAGTTTGTCTCCTGTAATAAAGCAATATCCACCTTTTCCTTTCTAAGACTTGAAAGTACCTTCTTCCACTTAATTGATGAGTGACTCTCCTTGATGTTCCAGGTACATCATTTAATCAAGTCATTAGACATAACCTTCTGCAGTAACATTTAGATTCCAGAGAGGAGGAACTCGAATTACAAATCGCTGAGTCTTAGTGTCGCAAGATCCATTGAACATAAAAACTACATCAACTACAACCATGATAGTGAACAAACCAACAAAGCCATCAATGACTATATACAACAAAAACCAAGACACAAACCATCATATAAAGTGTCAACAGCGCTCAATAGGGGAACCCATCCCCTGCCCAAAGGGGGCATCTACATATCCCAGAACCCACTTCCCATCCCCCTGCCAATACAGCAGCCAGGGCATTTAAACACCTGAATTGGGCATAAACTGCCCATAAGTAGGCATCTAGCCATCCCAATCATTTTCCCTCCTCCTAGCTAGAGCCGCACCACAAACATAAGCAGAAAAGAAAGAAAATGCATCATGGAATAGCAATGTGAATAAAGACATTTTGAAAAAAAAGGGTAAGTACCCACCCATCATTTGGTGCAACTTAACTGAGAAACTGAAAGCACACATCCCTACTGTTCCCGAGCATATTTAGACCAGATTATTACCAATAATAAAAAAAGGAAAAAAAGCCCCAACTGGACTACCTCTGTTTTAAAAGAAAAGTTGAGACATACACAAACTACATTACTATTTGAACATACTATTGTTCAGATTAAGTTAATTTGTCCACAAAGTCTCTTGCCTTCTCTGACGTGTCAAAAAGATGTACAGATCTATCTAAGGTAATCCAAAACACCGCTGGATACCTCAGAGTACTGGATCCCGAGCTCCCTCAGTCTTCTCTTGACGCCATCATAGGATTTTCTTTTCTGGATCATGGCTGCTGTGGAGTCCTAGAAGAATACGATCATAGAGCCCTCGTAAATTAGGGCCTTTGGATCCTTGCGCTGGATTCTGGAAGCTTCCATGATTCTCTCCCTATCTCTATAGTAATGAAACCGCACCAAGATACGACGAGGACGTTGATCCAGACCCGATCTCCACGCAGTGACCTGGTGAGCCATCTCAATCTTCAAGCTTCCCACTCCAGCCTCCAAGTTAAGAAATTTTGGCAACCAGTCCTCAAGTTCCACCAGCCGCTCACCTTCCTTACCCTCTGGCAGACCAACGATCCGAACATTTTTTCTCCTGCCTCTGTTCTCGAGGTCATCAACCTGGTCAAGCAAATTATGGACCTGTGTCTCCAGGGTTTGATTCCTATCCTTGGAGGAATTGGTATCAGCTTCCACCACTGCGACTCTGTGTTCTACCTCACCCGTCCTTTTCTCCAGATCTCCCAGCGGCTGTTCATGCTTCTGCAGCATGAGAGAGATCGGGGCCAGCTTCTCCTCTACCTGCTTGCCCAACATCTTGTGAGATTTCGCGAGCTCCTTCACCAGGATGTGGTAGGAAATCGAGTCCGAGGATCCTGCATTCTGGGCCGCAGGCCCAACCTCAGATGTACCTCCTCCTTTCTTTGGCATCCCTGGACAATGAAAACCAAAGTAAGTGGATCCCTGACCGATTCCTATGACTCCACGACCTTTCCAGAGTCCCAGGATATCACGGTGGTCTGGGAAGGGCGGGCTAGGACTTCATCCCCCTTGAGATGCGGTGCGGAGCTCTGCAATGCGGTCTTCCTAGACCGCTGCCATCTTGGATCCCCCTCAATGTCTTTTAAACATTGTAACTGTGCCCATATCCACCATTTCCTCAGGATGTTCATTCCACACATGAACCACCCTCTATGTAAAAACTTTGCCCCCATGCCTTTTTAAAATCTCTCTCTTCTCACCTTAAATATGAGCCCCCTGGTCTTGAAATCCCTCATTCCAGAGAAAAGGCAACTAAGCCTATCTATACCTCTCATTATTTTATAAACTTCTCCAAGGTCGTCTCTCAACTGCCTATGCTCCAGTGGAAAAAGTTCCATCTAATCCAGCCTGTCTTTATAACTCAAACCTCCCCTACTGGACAACATCCTGTAACTCTGTTCTTAACCCTCTCCAGTTTAATAATATCCTTTGTGTAACTGGATGACCCCCCAACTGCACACAGTAATCCAGAAGATGCCTCACCAATCTTCTATACAGCGTCAAGCATTTTAGGCCCAGTGTGTGTATACCTGTCTTTAGCCCCATTATTTTCCCCAATACTTTTTAATCCAGTGACAGCTAATGTATTTATTTCCTTTCCCTTGATTCGGTATGTTTGGAATGCTGTTAGTATTTATTCAACTGCCTGTTCCTGGTTCCCCATTATTATTTCCTCATCCCGATTCTCTAAGGGGCCTATTTTCACTTTGGTCTCAAGAAGAAACATACTCGACAAGAAATATTAACTCGCTCTCAACAGATGCTCCTCTACATGGTGGCTGCTCCCATCAAAGGCCCCAGCCCCTTTCCAGGTGTAACCACCCTTCAGTCAATCTCACACCCCCTGTCCTTTCTTCTTGAACCCCCCCCCCCCCACCACGTACTCTCACGTCCCACAACAAACCACTCCTCCTCCCTGGGGCCAGTTTATTTGATACATGACTGAATTGTTGGCCCAGATCCAGTACAACATGTCTCCTTAAGCCCCAAGTGCAGTACTAGCTGTGGCCACCATACATGGTGTCACTATGTGACAGTTGTCATTCCGCTGGCATGATCACCTTGACATATCCACTGACACCACAGGAACCAGGTATTCTGTTAAGACCAGCCAATTGGAGGAAAAAAACTTAATTTACATAGCACTTTTCATAACTGCAGGCTGTCCTAACGGTTCTACCTTCCTATTCATATACCCATCCAGATGCTTCTTAAATGTTGTAACTGTCCCATCTTCCACCATTTCCTCTGGCAGCTCATTCCATACACACACTGTCCTTTGCGTGAAAAAAGTTGCCCCTCTCACCCTAAACCTATTACCTATACCCTCTAGGTTTGGACTCCCCTACCCCAGGGAAAAGACCTTGTTTAATTATCTTATCCATGCCCCTCATGGTTTTATAAACCTCTGTAAGGTCACCGCTCAACCTCTGACGCTCCAGGGAAAATAGCCCCAGCCTATTTAGCCTCTCCCTTTAGCTCAAACCTTCCAACTCTGGCAACATCCTTGTAAATCTTTTCTGAACCCTTACAAGTTTCACAACATCTTTCCGATAGGAAGGAGATCAGAATTGCATGCAATATTCCAAAAGTGGCCTAACCAATGTCCTGTACAGCCGCAATATGACCTCCCAACTCCTGTACTCAATACTCTGATCAATAAAGGAAAGCATACCAAACGCCTTCTTCACTATCCTAATTACTTGTGATTTTACTTTCAAGGAACTATGAACCTGCACTCCAAGGTCTCTTTGTTCAGCAACACTCCCCAGGACCTTACCATTAAGTGTATAAGTCCTGCTCTGATTTGTTTTCCAAAATGCAGCACCTCGTATTTATCTGAATTAAACTCCATCTGCCACTCCTCAGACAATTGGCCCATCTGGTCAAGATCCCATTGTAATCTTCACTGTTCATCACACTTTCAATTTTGGTGCCATCTGCAAACTTACTAACTATACCTCCTATGTTCATATCCGAATCATTTATATAAATGACGAAATGCAACGGACCCAGCACCGATCGTTGTGGTACACCACTGATCACAGACTTACATCCCTGCTCTTCCTCAAAATAAGAGCATGGGATTTTTCACATATATCTAAGAAGTGAATGGGGCTTTGATTTAATGTCTCATCCAGAATACAGGACTTCTAGCAATGCACAGAAGTGCCAACCCTTAATTTCTCTGCTCCAGTCCCTAGAGTGGGATTTCAAACCTGAGTCGTGTTCTGAGTCGTGAGAGCGGCCATTGAAGACAAAAGTAGCATCTAGTTCCCAGAAACAAGCTGCATGTCAGTGATCCTGCTCTACAGGCAAGTCACTTTAAGCACTCTGGTGATCTTCCTTGCACTTGCATTCAATAATAATCTGACAAAGGCATAAAAGCAAAACAAAGGATGGAAAGGGGAACAAAATTCTCTATTTAAAACGAAAGGAATGTAACTTGATGATGTCTAGATCGATTCAGATACTATTTGTGTCATTGCATTATACTATTCATAATTTTGATGTAGAGGTGGCTGGTGTTGGACTGAAGTGGACAGAGTCAGAGGTCACATGACACCAGGTTTTAGTCCAACAGGACTCAATCACAAGCTTATTTAAAATCACAAGCTTTTTGAGTGCTGCTTCTTCGTCAGGTGAAGTGGCTTCTGACTACATGGCACAAGGGCACCAATTGGTTGTCTACTTGATGACAGTTTTTAAAATTAATTTATGGGACAAGGGCAGGCTGGCTAGCCAGCATTTATTGCCCATCCCTAATTGCCCAGAGAGCAGTTAAGACTCAATCACATTGCTGGGGGTGTGGAGTCACATGTAAGGATGGCAGCTTCTCTCCCTAAAATACATTAGTGATCCGGATGGGTTTTTCCAACAATCAGCAATAAATTGATGGTTATCATTTGGCTCTTTTATCCACATAATTACTTGATTTCCACCATCTGCAATGGCAAGATTTGAACACAAATCTCCAGAACATTATCTAGGTCTGGATTAGCAGTCCAATGATAACACCACTTGTCCAAGGTATCAAGGTATCTCCCTATGGAGCCTGGGGCAGTTGTCCCCCAATGTTTGGTTAAGTTTACAAAAACACAATGTTTGTTTTGTGTTTTCACATGTTGCTTATTTTTGCAGAGGACAGGTCCTTGGGTAAGAATATGTTTCACTTCTAAAAGTGCACATAATCTAAAATTGGCTGTTCATGTAATTCTTGGCACAGTCTCTCCAGCAACTATCCTTTCCCAACCAGAATATGTTGAGATTTATCTCCGAGGAGTTTAGTTCCTTACTTTATTAACTCATTCCGCGGGGGGATATTGTTTATTTCTGCCCCTTATGGAGTCATAGAGATGTACAGCATGGAACCAGACCCTCCAGTCCAACCCGTCCATATCCCAACCCAATCTAGTCTCACCTGCCAGCACCCGGCCCATATCCCTCCAAACCCTTCCTATTCACATACCCATCCAAATGCTTCTTAAATGTTGCAATTGTATCAGCCTCCACCACTTCCTCTGGCAGCTCATTCCATACCAGTACCACCATCTGAATGAAAACGTTGCCCCTTAGGTCTCTTTTATATCTTTCGCCTCTCACCCTAAACCTATGCCCTCTAGTTCTGGACTCCACGCCCCTCATAATTTTGTTCACCTCTATAAGGTCACCCCTCAGCCTCTGACGCTCCAGAGAAAACAGCCCTAGCCTGTTCAGCCTCTCAGTATAGCTCATATCCTCCAACCCTGGCAACATGTGGGTGGCACGGTGGCACAGTGGCTAGCACTGCTGCCTCACAGCACCAGCAGACCTGGGTTCAATACCCACCTCAGGCGACTCTGTGTGGAGTTTGCATGTTCTCCCCGTGTCTGTGTGGGTTCCCTCCGGGTGCTCCGGTTTCCTCCCACTATCCAAAAAAATGTGCAGATTAGGTGAATTGGCCATGCTAAATTGCCTGTAGTGTTAGGTGAAGGGGTAAATGTAGGGGGGTGGGTTGTGTGTCGTGTGGACTTGTTGGGCCGAAGGGCCTGTTTCTACACTGTAAGTAATCTTCTGGCACTGGTTTTGCCTCAATATGTTCACCTCCTTAAAAGATTATTTCTAATCGCTGTGCACCAACTTCTCAAATTTCTAAATCTCATCCCTCTTCCTTTTAATAACTAAGCATAGCATCACAGAACAGCTACAGAGTGAGGAATTTATCAGGGGAGACCCCACTACCAGGGACTCCAAACAGATCCCACTACCAGGGATATATTTCCCTCCCCACCCCTTTCCGCCTTCTGCAAAGACCGTTCCCTCCGTGACTACCTGGTCAGGTCCACACCCCCCTACGACCCACCCTCCCATTCTGGCACTTTCCCCTGTCACTGCAGGAACTGTAAAACCTGTGCCCACACCTCCTCCCTCACCTCTACCCAAGGCCCTAAAGGAGCCTTCCACATCCATCAAAGTTTTACTTGCACATCCATTAATATCATTTATTGTATCCGTTGCTCCCGATGCGGTCTCCTCTACATTGGGGAGACTGGGTGCCTCCTAGCAGAGCGCTTTAGGGAACATCTCCGGGACACCCGCACCAATCAACCACACCGCCCCGTGGCCCAACATTTCAACTCCCCCTCCCACTCTGCCGAGGACATGGAGGCCCTGGGCCTCCTTCACCGCCAGTCCCTCACCACCAGACACCTGGAGGAAGAACGCCTCATCTTCCGCCTCGGAACACTTCAACACCAGGGCATCAATGTTGACTTCAACAGTTTCCTCATTTCCCCTTCCCCCACCTCACCCTAGTTCTAAACTTCCAGCTCAGCACTGTCCCCATGACTTGTCCAGACTTGTCCGACCTGCCTATCTTCTTTTCCACCTATCCACTCCACCCTCTCCTCCTTGACCTATCACCTTCATCCCCTCCCCCACTCACCCATTGTACTCTATGCTACTCTCTCCCCACCCCCACCTTCCTCTAGCTTATCTCTCCACGCTTCAGGCTCACTGCCTTTATTCCTGATGAAGGGCTTTTGCCCGAAACGTTGATTTTACTGCTCCTCAGATGCTGCCTGAACTGCTGTGCTCTTCTAGCACCACTAATCCAGAATCTGGTTTCCAGCATCTGCAGTCATTGTTTTTACCAGGGTGAGGGATTTGTCAGGCCTGCTATTTTTGATTCTCTGGTGATCTTCCTTACACTTGCATGCAACATATTTCTGGCAAACATCCAAAGATAAGACCAAACCAATGGATGGAAGAGGAAGATAATTCTCTAATATAAAAAAAAGGAATATAATTCAATGATGTCCAGAATGATCTGGGAGATTTCGTTTTGTCTAATTGTGTTCCATGCCATTCATAATTTTGTGAAAAGAACTGAGATAAATCCAACTGACAGGGTCATTAAATCTGAAATAGCACTGGATAAATTGAGGTGGGAATGCTCAATGATTAGAATTTTAATTTGTAAGTAATGGATATTGTTATTGAGTCTACACTTAAGTGAATATACACAGTGAGTGCCTTGCAATATACTTCTCTCAAAGCAAACATAACAGTGAAATTAAATCTCCTTATGCAATGAACCTCACGCTTTCTTCAATCTCCTCAAATTGTCAAAGGTCTACTTCCACACCAGTTATCCAGCAGGACATACCATTCCGTTTAACTTCCCAGCTATATCTTCCACTGGGCCAAGAAATCACTCTCTTCCGGTCCAACATACAAAATTGAAGACAAACTTGAGTGAAGCCTGCTTTATCACAGTCAGAATCAGAATTGAAGGAATGAACAACAAAGAGATCAAAGAACAAAGAACAACACAGCACAGGAATAGCCTTCAAAGCCTGTGCCACCACATTTTGCCCTTTCATATTTAAAACTGTCTTCACTTACAGAATCCATATCCCTCTCTCCCCTTCCTATTCGCCCAGGTGCTTAGACCATAAGACAAAGGAGCAGAAATTAGGCTATTCAACCCATTGATTCTGCTCCACCATTCAATCATGGCTGATAAGTTTCTCAACCCCATTCTCCTGCTTTCTCACCGTAACCCTTGATCTCCTTTACAATCAAGAACCTATCTACCTCAGTCTTAAAAGCACTCAGTGACCTGGCCTCCACAACCCTCTCTGGCAATGAATTCCATAGATTCACCATTCTCTAGCTGAAGATGTTTCTCCTTTCCTCCATTTTAAAACGTCTTCCCTTTACTCTAAGGCTGTGCCCTCAGGTCCTAGCCTCTCCTACCAATGGAAACATCTTCTCAACATCTACTCTGTCCAGGCCATTCAATATTCTGTAGGTCGCACACCCCTTCCCATCCTGTTTCTTGAATGTTGTCTGCTTCCACCACTTCCTCTGGAAGCATGTTCCAGGCACACACCACTCTTTGTGTGAAAAAACATGCCTCGTACATCTCTTTTAAACATTCCCCCTTGCATCTTGAACCTGTGTCCCCTAGTAATTGACCCCTCCATCCTGGGAAAAAGCCTCATAATTTCTACTTTATCCTTGTCATTCACAATCTCATAAAATTCTATCAGATTGCCCCTCAACCTCCAGTGAAAACAAACCCAGTCTATCCAATCTTCCTTCATAGCTGAAAATCCCTGTACCAGGCAACATCCTGGTAAACCTTTTCTGTACTCTCTCCAAAGCATCCACATCCTTCTGGTACTGTGGTGACCAGACTGTACACAATATTCCAAGCCTGGCCCAATTAAAATTCTATAAAGCTGCAGCATAACTTGTCTATCCTCATATTCAATGACGTTTCCAATGAAGGCAAGAATGCCATAAGCCTTTTTTACTCCCTTATCTATCTGCACTGCCTCCTTCAGTGGTCTGTGGACCTGCATGCCCAGATCTCTCTGCATATCAATACTTCTCCAAATCAGTTATGCAGACCACGAACAGCAAAGGTCCCAACACTGATCTTTGTGGAACACCATTCATCACAGCCCTCTATTCTGAAAAGTATCCTTCCACCACTACCCTCTGCCTCCGATAACTAAGCCAGTTCTGTATCTATCTTGCCAGTTCACCCCGATACCATGTCACTTCACCTTTTATGCCAGTCTGCCATGAGGGAATTTGTCAAAGGCTTTATGGAAGTCTATGTAGTCAACATCAACCACTTTTCCCTCATCAATCATCTTTGTCACCTCCTCAAAAAGCTCGATCAAGTTAGTGAGGCACAATCTCCCTCGCACAAAACTGTGCTGCTAATCACTAATGAGTCCATTTGTTCTAAATGGACAGAGATCTGGTCCTTGAGAATCTTTTCTAATAATTTCCCTACTCATCTTGAGGGACGAGAAGGTTGGATCGAATGGAAAAAAAGTGTTTCCACAGTTGGAAATATTCAGAGTTTTATAAAATATTTTCACTTGCACTACCTTGAAGCATGCAGTTATAGGAAATTACAGTCACACTGTCGACTCTCCTGGGTATGTTCTCCAGTCAATAAATGGGAGTGAAGAGTTGGCACCAGCACTAATGCGTCCTCAATTTATTGGGGCTCTGTAACTTGCTGAACCAAGCCAGTGTCTCAGTCTCGAAATTGGCTTCAAGCTTTTTGATTGCATCAGCTACCTTCTAGTGACCAGGGAAATAAAGATGTGATCTATGAGTGTAATACGCAATTTAATACAAAAACCACTTAAGAAAATGCTCCATCGTATAGTAAACTGAAAAAAATAACTATTTCCCAAGTGTTCTTCCGTTCCCATTGCAAGCCTGAAACCATTTGACAAGTCAGTTAGATGCAGAAGGACACCCTTACTGAATGTTAATAAGATATACCATGACCCTTGACTAAGGGGAAAGAGGGACATGGGTCTGAAGGACAGCAGATTTTTTCAGCTCCAGGAAATTCTGTTGATGTCACCTTGGCTAAGCAAGAGCACCTTGTTTCTAAGTTAAGGGTGGCTTGGTGGCTCAGTGGTTAGCACTGCTGCCTCACATCACCAGCATCCCAGGTTTGTTTCCGGCCTCAGGCAACTGTCTGTGTGGCGTTTGCACATTCTCCCCGTGTCTGCGTGGGGTTCCTCTGGGTGCTCCGGTTTCCTCCCACAATCCAAAGATGTGCAGGTCAGATGAATTGCCCATAGTGTTAGGTGCATTAGTCAGAGGGGAATGGGTCTGGGTAGGTTACTCTTCGGAGGGTCGATGTGGACTTGTTGGGCTGAAGGGCCTGTATCCACACTGTAAGGAGTCTAATCTTAGAAAGTTGGGGGTTCAAGTTCCAATAAGAATGGAGGAGTGGCAGATGGAGTTTAATTTAGATAAATACGAGGTGCTGCATTTTGGAAAGCAAATCAGAGCAGGACTTCTACACTTAATGGTAAGATCTTAGGGAGTGTTCCCGAACAAAAACACCTTGAGGTGCAGGTTCATAGTTCCTTGAAGGTGGAGTCACAGATAGACAGGGTAGTGATGAAGGCACTTGGTATGCTTGCCTTTATTGGTCAGTGCATTGAGTATAGGAGTTGGAAGGTCATGTTACGACTGTACAGGGACATCGGTTAGGCCACTTTTGGAATACTGCATTCAATCCTGGTCTCCCTGCTATAGGAAAGATGTTGTGAAACTTGAAAGGGCTCAGAGAAGATTTATAAGGATATTTCTAGGGTTGGAGGATTTGAGCTATAGGGAGAGGCTGACTAGGCTGGGGCTGTTTTCCCTGGAGTGTCGGAGGTTGAGGGGTGATCTTGTAGAGGTTTATAAAATCACAAGGGACATGGATAGGATAAATAGATAAGGTCGTTTTCCTGGGGTGGGGTGTCCAAAACTAGAAGGCATTCATTTAAGCTGAAAGGGGAAGGATTTAACAGGGACCTAAAGGGCAACTTTTTCACACAGAGCGTGGTATGGTTATGGAATAAGCTGCCAGAGGAAGTGATGAATGTTGGTACAATTACAGCATTTAAAAGGCATCTGGATGGGTACATGAATAGGAAGCATTTAGAGGAACATGGGCTGAGTGCTGGCAAGTGGGACTAGATTTATATGGGATATCTGGTTGGCATGGATGATTTGGACCGAAGGGTCTGTTTCTGTGCTGTACATCTCTATGCCTGTATTACAAAGCCTGAGACTAAGGTTCTGAACTAAGGGAATGCACAAACGGTTGGAAGCTTTTTAAAAATTCTTGTGTGGGATTTCGGTGTCCCTGGCAAGGCTGGCATTTAAAGCCTCCCCTAGTTGCCTTTGAAGATGAACCTTGGGTTGCTGGATTACGAGCGCAACGATGTTACGACCATATAATTATCTCACCTTACCAACTTCCAAGTCACATGCTAAGCTAATGTTCCAACAGCTGTATAGCCGGATAGTAAACATCCCATGACAGTGTTTAAAGAGTAGCGATGAAGTCCTCTGTAGCCATCTCCACCAACCAAACTAACTGGTTGGCTGCCATTCGTGCAATGCTGCTTGTGGGATCTTGCTGTGTGCAAATGTGGTTGCCACGCTTGTCCTGAAAGCAATTACTACGCACCAAAACATTACCTGTTGCAGGTAAAACACTTTGTGCGTTGAGGATGTGAAAGGGGACTATATAAACGCAAATCATTCTTTGTTACATCTACAAAATGTGCAGAGTGCAAGATGGCAAGTTTTCATACAGTTACCTATTGTCTTTGTTTTCTATTCATTCACTGGATGAGGCATTGACCATCCCTAATTGCCCAGAGGGCAGTTAAGAATCAAATGCATTGCTATGGGTCTGGAGTCACGTGTAGGCTAAACCAGGTAAAGGATGATAGCGTCCTTCCCTAAAGGACATTAGTGAATCAGATGGGTTTTTCAGAATAACTGATAATGGATTCATGATCATCACTAGACTCTTAATTCTATTTTTTTATTGAATTCAAATTCTACCATCTGCAATAGCGGGAATCGAGTTCAGGTCACTATCTCGGTCTCTGGATTAACAGTCCTGTGATAATACCACTCGGCCATCACCTCCCCCACTGGTCTCCCAGTAGCTTTGGTTTCTCAGGTCCAATTAACCTTGGGTGCAACTTTCTTTCTTTTGAGAATATGTGTAGTGCAGGAGAGACTTCCATTTTTGAGGGATGGTGGTGGGTCAGGTATATCTACTCGCTAATGTTCTTCTGAGCCCAATATACCATCATGCGCAGGTAAGATGGACCAAAGGGCCTCTTTTGGATTGCCTTATTCTATGATTCTATTATCTGGTAGTTTTTTTCACTGAAGGCTTGAATGGAACAGGCACATTTCTGTAAAAGATAACCATTTGGTTTCAGATCCCTGGTCTATTCCGGTCAGGTTTTTCAGTGTGCCTGCTTTTATTGGACAGCCTTGTTGGCTCGATCATGCATCACCCCGGGCAGTTAGTAACGATGCTCCAGATTGCATATGGCTGAGACTTCTAATGAGCTGATTAACATGGAGAGGCTTCACCTCAAATACTGTGCTGTAAGCTTTAGCACAAGGAAATGCCTTATTTATGAAGGAACCAAGTAACTGAAGACGATTGTACTCACAGGAGGGAGAAGTTGATCCCATTAAGAACACACTTTAGAAAGTAGCTGTGTTTGTGAACATACATGTTATCTGTTTTTACCTCAGAGGATTGCCTCCATGAGTGTAAATCCAGCAGACTGGTGTTTTAGCAAGAATTTATGACATACTGATGAACAGAAAACAGGTTTTTCAACAAAGTATGCAATGCCAACCTCCATGAAACATCCTGAGAATTTAGTTGCAAAATGTTTACCCCCTGCCTGGGAACAGGACCTTTTGCTTCCCCATCAATTAAGTTCCTTCACCTGTCATTCTAAAAGCCTGGAAATTTCCATCCTTTATATCTCTCGTGCATCACTTTAGGTGTACTGAAGGCTTCTATTGAAGAGTTGCCTCCCAGTTTTCTCTCCTTGAGATGCTGTGCTACTAGGTAGAGGGAGCCCTCTACTCAACATATGTGAGTTCAGACATTCAGGGTCTGCAGTGTATTCTATCACATACCACCTCAGCATTTAGTGGGTGGCGTGGTGTCTCACAGCGCCAGGGACCCAACTTCGATTCCAACTTCAGGCAACTGTGTGTTTGGAGTTTGCGCTTTCTCCCAGTGTCTATGTAGATTTCCTCCCACAGTCCAAAAAATGTGCATGTCAGATGGATTGGCCACGCTAAATTGCCCATAGCATCTTGGGATGTGCGGGCTAGGTGTGTTAGCCATGGGAAATGCAGGGTTATTGAGTTAGAATGGGTCTGGGTGATCTGTTCTTTAGAGGGTTGGTTTGGACTGGGCAAGCTGAATGGCCTGCTTCCACACTGTAGGGATTCTATGATTCAATACCAAGCCTAATCCCATGCAATTAACATAGGCACACTATTCCAGAAGGGGAGAGGTGGACGAGAAAGCTGTTGGAAATGAAACTAATTTTTCCCTTCCCCAAACTAAGAAACAAGGAGATTTACTGGGACTCCAGAATATTACAGTTACTGAGGTGGACTGATTTTAAGAAAGATTTGGAATTAAATCAGGGCCTTCTGCTCTTGGAGTTATCAACATGCACTAAGTAGTACATTTATCACTAGACCGATTAGTATTGATCTCTTGTCTCATCATTTTAATCAACATTAATATCTTGCTGATCTGTGGTTTATACATGGGCTTTGGCAGAGCAGATAAAAAAAGGAACTGTTCCCACTGGCAGGAATGCTGATTACAACAGAAGATGCAGGTTTAAGACAAATAAGCAAAAAATATCGAAACGTTGAGGAGAATTTTTTTAATGCAGGTAGGAATGATGATTATGACTCACCTGGGTGGTAGAAACGGATTCCAGAAAAAAAATTCCAAAGGGAATTGGTGTACATGGAATGAAAATATACAGGACCATGGGAAAGAATATAACTCTTTCAAAGCACTGGCACAAGTTCAGTGGATTGAATGGCCTCTTGTATTTTCATTCATGGGAGTGTGGGCTAGGCCAACGTTTATTGCCCAGAGGGCAGTTAAGAGTCAACCACATTGCTGTAGGTCTGGAGTCACGTGTAAGCCAGATGAGGTAAGCATGGTCAATTCCATCCGTATAGGGCATTGGTGAACCAGAGTAGTTTTTCTAACTATCTACTACTTCCAGATTTTTACCGAGTTCAAATTCCACCATCTGCCATGGCAGGATTTGAACCCAGGTCCCCAGAACATTGCCTGGGTCTCTGGAATAACAATCTAGCAATTATACCATTAAGCTATTGCCTCCCCAGAGTTAAACAAATCACACAACACCAGGCTATAGTCCAACAGGTTTAACTGAAAGCACTAGCTTTCAGAGTGCTGCCCTTTTATCAGCCCTCCCCAGAGGGTAGTTAAGAGTCAACTACATCACTGTAAGTCTGCAGTCACATGTAGGGGCTTTTGTCCGAAGCTTCGAATTTCCTGCTCCTCGGATGCTGCCTGACCTGCTGTGCTTTTCCAGCACCACTCTAATCTAGACTCTGATCTCCAGTATCTGCATTTCTCACTTTCGCTGAGTCACATGTAGGCCCCATCAGGTAAGGGCAGCAGTTGTTTTCCCTAAGGGACATTAGTGAACTAGATATATTTTCCCCACTCACAATATCATCCTTGCACTCTTAATTCCAGATTATTTTTACTGATTTCAAATTTCACCATCTACCATGGCAGGGTTTGAAGGCGGGTCCCCAGGACATTACCTGAGTCTCTGGATGATTAATCTAATGATAATATCACAAGGCCCTTGCCTCCCCTTTCTGTCTATGAGAGTATGTCAGTGTTGATATTTGAGGTTCTAACTCATATTCAAGTTTAGTCTAGAATAAAAGGTTTACAAAATAGGAGCACAATAGGCTATTTGAGCCTGTTCCACCAATCAGGGCAATCATTATTGATTTTGAGATCCAACTCTATTTTCCTGCTTGCTTCCCATTCACAGACATAGTCATAGATGTCTATAGCACAGAAAAAGGTCCTTCAGCCCTGCAAGTCTGTGCTGGGTGAAAACAATCATCTAACTACTTTAATCCCAGTCGCCAGCACTTGGTCCATAGTCTCGTATGCCTCAGCATCGCAAGTGCATATCAAAATACTTCTCCAATGTTATGATAGTTTCTGCTTCCACCACCCTTGTAGATAGCGAGTTCCAGATTCCTACCAATCTCTGGGTGAAGAGGTTTTTCCCAACATCTCCTTTCAACCTGATGTTGATGTGGTGTCGAGCTGCCTTCTTGAACCATTGCAGTCCATTTGGTACAGGTAGACATGCAATGCCATTAGAGAATGACTTCCAGATTTTGTTTGTCAAAATACTAGAAATCAATCCATGATACTTTGGCTCTACCTATACCAAGTGCATTGCAGTGGTTCAACAAGGCATCTTCTTGAGGGCAACAAGGAATAAGTGATACATGATGGTCCAGCTAGCAATGCTGTTATTTCTGTGAGGGAATAAAAATTTCCTTGATGATTTCTTCTGACTTACCTTCCACTTTAGCTACTCTCTTCCTTTTTATTTGCTTGTGAATGTAAACTTTGTTTTTACGTTCCTGGCTAGAGTTACACTGGATTGATGCCAGAGATGAGGGGTTTGTCTTATGGAGAGATTGAACAGTTTAGGCCTGTGCTCTCTGAAGTTTAGGAGATTGAGAGGAGATCTAATTGAGATATATAAGATGCTAAAAGGGGTTGACAAAGTTGACATGGAAAGGTGCTTTCTCAGTGGGCCAATCTATAATAGCAATTCATAAATTTAGGATAAGGTTTCTGAACATGTATGTGTATAACCGCAGGAGGTGGGCGAGGTCCTCAATGAATATGTCTCCTCTGTGTTTACCATTAACCCCCGAGAAAGACAAAGACTTGGGAATTTGGGGACATTTGCGGTCATATCTTGGGAACAGTTCATATCACAGTAGAGGTGGTGTTGGATGTATTAGAATGTATGAAGGTGGATAAATCTCTTAGTCCTGACCAAATATATCCAAGAGCCCTGCAAGAAGCAAGAGAAGAAATTGTGGAGGTCTGGCTGACATCTTTGCATCATCATTAGCCACGGGTGAGATCCTGGAGGATTGGCAGGTAGCGAATGTTGTGCCCTTATTCAAAAAAAAGCTGCAAAGAAAAACCTGGGAACTGTAGACCAGTAAGCTCAACATCTGTGGTAAGGAAGTTACTTGAGAAGATTCTAATATATACATGCATTTGGAAAGACAGGGTTTGATTAGGAATAGTCAGCATAACTTTGTGAGTGGGAGATCATGCCTCACAAATTTGTTATAGTTTTTCGATGATGTGACCAGGAAGGCTGACAAGGGCAGGGCAGTAGGCATTGTCTATATGGATTTCAGTGAGGCCTTTGATAAGGTTCCACTTGGTAGGCTGCTCTGGAAAGTTCGCTTGCATCGAATCCAGGGGAGCTGGCAAATTGGATCCACAGTCGGTTTGATTAGTAGGAAGCAGAGGGTAATAGTGGAAGGATGTTTGTTGGACTGGAGGCCAGTGACTAGTGGAGTGCCTCAGGGGTCAGTGCTGGGCCCATTGCTGTTTGTTATCTATATTGACAATTTGGCTGATAATGATTAGTAAGTTTGCTGGCGACACTAAAATAGGCGGTATCATGGACAATGAGGATGGTTATCAGGAATTGCAGCAGGATCTTGATCAGCTGGGGGAGTGGGCTGAGAAATAGCAAATGGAGTTTAATAGATAAGTATGAGACCTTGCATTTTGGAAAGTCACATGAAGTTTCATGGTGAACAGTAGGTCCTTAAGGAGCATAGTGGAACAGAGGGACCTTGGAGTTCAGCTACACGGTTCTCTGAAAGTGGAGTCCCAGGTAGACAGGGCAGTGAGGAAGGCTTTTGGTGCACTGGCTTTCATCAGTCAGGGCATCGAGTATAGAAGTTGGGAAGTTATGTTGTCGTTGTACAGGACATTAATGAGGCCACACTTAGAGTATTTTGTTCAGTTTTGGTCACCTTGCCATAGGAAGGATGTTATTAAACTGGAAATTGTACAAGGATGTTGCTAGCACTGAATGGTCTGAATTATAGGGAGAGGTTAGACAAGCGAGGACTTGTTCCTTATAGAAGTGTATAATATCATGAGAGGCATGGATAGGATGAATGCATTCAATCTTTTTACCAGGGTTAGGTGATTGAAAATTAGAGGACATCAAAGAACAAACACCAAAGAAAATTGCAGCCCAGGAACAGGCCTTTCGCTCTCCAAGCCTGTGCCGATCCATATCCTTTACCTAAACTGTCGCCTATTTTCTAAGGATCTGTATCCCTTTGCTCCCTGCCCATTCCTGTATCTATCTAGATACATCTTAAATGACGTTTCCGTGCACGCCTCTACCACCTCCGCTGGCAACATGTTCCAGGCACCCACCACCCTCTATGTAAAGAACTTTCCAGGTATATTTCCTTTAAACTTTTCCCCTCTCACCTTGAACTTGTGACCCTGAGTAATTGAGTCTCGGGGAAAAGGTTTGTTGTTATCCACTCTGTCTACACCTTTGCATGATTTTGTAGACCTCAATCAAGTCCCCCCTCAACCTACGTCTTTCTAATGAAAATAATCCTAATCTACTCAACCTGTCTTCATAGCTAGCACCTTCTATACCAGGTAACATCCCAGTGAACCTCCTCTGCACTGTCCCCAAAGCAATCCCATCCTTTTGGTAATGTGGTGACCAGAACTGTAGGCAGCATTCCAAATGTGGCCAAACCAAAGTCCTCTATAACTGTAACATGACCTGCCAACTCTTGTACTCAATACCCCATTTAAGGTTAGAGAGGAAAGAATAAAAGGGAACCTGAGGGGCAACTTTTTTACACAGAGGGTAGGACGCAAATGGAATGAGCTGCCAGCAGAAGTGGTTGAGGTGGTACTTTAACAACATTTAAAAAGCAATTGGACAAATACATGGATTAGGAAGGTTTGGAAGGCCAAGTACAGGGAAATGGGGTTAGTGTTGAGGGACATTTTGCTCAGCCTGGAAGAGTTTGGGTCAAAGGGCCAGTCTCTATAACTCTATAAGGAATAAAGTTAAAAATCACACAACACCAGTTTATAGTCCAACAGGTTTATTTGGACATAAACTGATCCTTTGTCAGGTAGCTAGTGGGGCAGGATCATTGGACCCAGAGTTTATAGCAAAAGATCATATTTGCTTGATCTTCTTTGTGCTGTATGTATGACACAATGATCTTTGGACTATAACCTGGTTTCACATGATTTTTAACTTTGTCCACCCCAGTCAGTCCAACATCGGCACCTCCACATCTATAAGGGATAACTGATTTAAATCTGACCTGATGAGAAATTGCTTCTTTCAGAGAGTTGTGAATCTGTCAAATTCATTACCCCAGAGTGCGGTAATGGTCAGGACATTGAATAAAGGTAAGGTGGAGATAGAGTTTTAATTAGTAATGGACTGAAGGTTTATGGAGAGTGACCAGGAAAGAGGAGTTGAGGCCGAGAGGAAACCAACCATGATGATATCAAATGGCAGAGTAGGCTCAAGGGCTGAATTACAAACTCCTGATTCTAGTTCTTACTTCTTTATAAATGTTTCGTTGGCTATTCACTGATTTCTAAAGCATCCCAATCCTCAGGCTTACTTCTGTGCCTTGCAACCTTACAAATCTCTTATAATTTAAACTTATCCTCGACCTTCTTCATAAGCCATGTATTTCACTTGTCTTTTTTGTGGAAATGTATTTCTTATTAAGCACGTTGAATCGTTTAAATATTTCCCACTACATGTTTACTGCAATAAGTTTTAGTCTACTTACCCAATCAGCCTTAGCCAGCTCTCAACTTGTAATGATGTAATTGACTTTGTTTGGAACTTGGTTGTGTTTGGAATATGCCATTTTCAAAGTTAAGTGTGGAATTCAATTCTGTTATGATCACTATTTTCCCCGTGGATCTTTTACAATGATGATCCCAGCCTCATTGCATGGTAGTAGACCTACAATGACTTTATCTTCAATTGGTTCCATAATATATTGCTGCAGAAAACGACTCTAATAGTTGTTCAAGGAGCAACTATTGAGTGTCCTTGATAAGTACGTACCTATCAGGCAGGGAGGAAAGGGTCGTGTGAGGGAGCCGTGGTTTAATAAGGAGTTGGAATCCCTGGTTAAATGGAAGAGGGCGGCCTTTGTAAAGATGAGGCGTGAAGGTTCAATAGGGGCAATTGAGAGTTATAAGGTAGCCCGGAAGGACCTGAAGAGAGAGCTAAGAGCAGCAAGGAGGGGACATGAAAGGTCCTTAGTTGGTAGGATTAGGGAAAACCCTAAGGCTTTCTATAGGTATGTTAGGAATAAAAGAATGACTAGGGAAGGAATAGGTCCAATCAAGGATAGTAATGGGAAGTTGCGTGTGGAGGCTGAAGAGATTGGGGAGGCGCTGAATGAATACTTTTCGTCAGTATTCACTCAGGAACAGGACATTGTTGTCGATATAAATACTGAGGCACGAATAAGTAGAATGGATGGCTTTGAGATATGTAGAGAAGAGGTGTTGGAAATTCTGGCAAGGGTGAAAATAGATAAGTCCCCTGGGCCTGATGGCATTTATCCTAGGATTCTCTGGGAAGCAAGGGAGGAGATTGCAGAGCCATTGGCCTTGATTTTTGTGTCCTCTTTGTCGACAGGAGTAGTGCCAGCGGACTGGAGGCTAGCAAACGTGGTTCCCTTGTTCAAGAAGGGGAGTAGGGATAATCCTAGTAACTATAGGCCAGTGAGTCTCACTTCTGTTGTGGGCAAAGTCTTAGAGAGAATTGTAAGGGATAGGATTTATGCACATCTGGATAAGAATGATGTGATCAAGGATAGTCAGCATGGTTTTGTGAAGGGCAGGTCGTGCCTCACAAACCTTATTGAATTCTTTGAGAAGGTGACTAAGGAGGTAGATGAGGGGAAAGCGGTAGATGTGGTATATATGGATTTTAGTAAGGCGTTTGATAAGGTCCCCCATGGTAGGCTACTGCAGAAAATACAGAGATATGGCATTGAGGGTGAGTTGGAGGTTTGGATTAGGAATTGGCTCTCTGGAAGAAGACAGAGGGTAGTAGTTGATGGCAAAGGTTCATCTTGGAGTGCCGTCACTAGCGGTGTTCCGCAAGGATCTGTTTTGGGACCATTGCTGTTTGTCATTTTTATAAATGACCTGGAGGAAGGGTTAGAAGGTTGGGTGAGCAAGTTTGCGGATGATACGAAAGTCGGAGGAGTTGTAGACAGTGAGGAAGGATATGGCAGGTTACAGCGGGATATAGAGAAGCTGCAGAGCTGGGCAGAAAGGTGGCAAATGGAGTTCAATGTAGCTAAGTGTGAAGTGATTCACTTTGGTAAGAGTAATAAAAAGATGGATTACTGGGCTAATGGTAGACTACTTGGTAGTGTGGAAGAGCAGAGGGATCTTGGTGTCCATGTACACAGATCTCTGAAAGTTGCCACCCAGGTAAATAGTGCAGTGAAGAAGGCATATGGCGTACTGGCTTTTATTGGTAGAGGAATTGAGTTCCGGAGTCCTGAGGTTATGCTGCAGTTGTATAAGACTCTGGTGCGGCCGCATCTGGAATATTGTGTGCAGTTTTGGTCGCCATACTATAGGAAGGATGTGGAGGCACTGGAACGGGTGCAGAGGAAGTTTACCAGGATGTTGCCTGGTATGGTAGGAAAATCCTATGAGGAAAGGCTGAGGCACTTGGGGTTGTTTTCATTGGAGAAAAGAAGGTTTAGGGGTGATTTGATAGAGGTGTACAAGATGATTAGGAGGTTAGATCGGGTTGACAGTGAGAACCTTTTTCCACGTATGGAGTCAGCTATTACAAGGGGGCATAGCTTTAAATTAAGGGGGGGTAGATATAGGACTGATGTTAGGGGTAGGTTCTTCACTCAGCGAGTCGTAAGTTCATGGAATGCCCTGCCAGTAGCAGTAGTGGACTCTCCCTCTTTATGGGTATTTAAGCGGGCATTGGATAGGTATATGGAGGATAGTGGGTTAGTGTAGGTTTGGTGGGCTTTGATCGGCGCAACATCGAGGGCTGAAGGGCCTGTACTGCGCTGTATTCTTCTATGTTCTATGTTCTATGTAAAAGCATGCTACAATTACATCTTTCATATCACCTTTGCCAATCAGTCAAGAAATCAGAATATAGAAAGAGAATTGAAGTCTTGTTGTAATCGGTGTCTCTCTGGTCAAAACCCTGTCTGTCCAAGCTCAGTGTCTCAAGCAGGGAATAGGCCATCCTGGCTTTGTGTGGAGCAATTTATTCACTGGCTTTTACAGCTCACAGCTAACACAAGCAGTGAAACATACCCAAAGAAGATAATGCCATCGAAGCACTAGATTTGCCCTTGTCATGTTCCTTATTTCATAACAAGTTTATGTCAGTAAGATTTGAAAGGTGCTGCTTTGTATGCTATCAACATTTCTGATATGCACTGACAGACAAGATTAAGAGATTACTTTGCCCTTGAAGCCTTTTTGGAAAACAAGAACATTTATATGGTAATTCTTTTTTATCTTTCCCGATCATAAGCAAAAACACAACAGCGTTTTTTGATGGCTGTTGAGTCTGCTTTTCATTCCACAGACGGTACCCTGACATTTGACTCAATCCATTTGCAAGACTGCTTCCCCAGCAATTTCGTGCCAGGAAACGAATTAAGAATCCCTTTAAAAGTCAGAGAGTTAGAGTCACAGAGTCATACAGCATAGACACAGGCCCTTCAGCCCACTACGTCCATGCTGACCAACAAATACAAAAATACACTAATCCCATTTACCTGCACTTGGTCAAAATTCCCTGCTCATCCAAATGCTTCTTAAATGTAGCTAGAGTATGTGCCTCCACCACCCTCTCAGGCAGCATGTTCCATATTTCTACCACCCTCTGGGTGATTTTTTTTCCCTCAGATCTCCTCTAAACCACTGACTACTTGTCTTAACTGTATGCCCTCTGGTCTTAGACATGTCAGGAATGAGGAGTTGCTTCTCATGAATGACTCTGTCTGTGCCTCTGATAATTCGGGATACCTCAAAGAGGTTTTGAGAATATAAGACAAGTCCCTGTTCATCGGAAATTAGAAGGGAATTTACTAGCATTCAAATGTTCACTAAAAAGCAGGAGAAAAGACACTTTCTCAAAAATTAATGAACCTCTAAATGAAACTGCTGGAATGCATGGCTCTCAAAAGTACCATTCCGGAGAATGGTGTTTTAATTAGCAGCAATGGGGAAAGCTGCAGCAGGTCATGGTACACGTGCAATGATGATCTTATAACTTTCCTCAAAACAGCTAATGAGTCGCTTAATTGGTACAAATGTCGAAAAGGTTCAGCAATCCAGCCGTGAGATGCACGGTCGCCGAGGAGGGGGACTTAATGCTAGTGAAAGGAAACAAAAAAGAAATCAATGGGGCCTCACAATTGCTGCTACCCGCTGCACGTTATGAATGAAAGAACGCAGCCAGTTTCTGATGAGAGCCATGATCATAATGAATGGTGGTGCTGGCTTGAAGGGCAGAATGGCCTACTCCTGCACCTATTGTCTATTGTCTATTGGAAGGGAATTAAACTCTTTGTGTGCACAAAGACAGTAATGCCTGATAGCGTCATTCTGAACTCACTGATACGGAGGGTTTCTACTGAAAGCCAGAAGCACCTGTAATGTTTATTGCAAAAAAAAAGCACATGATTTAGAATGACAGAATCCCTATAGCGTGGAAGCAGGCCATTTGGTCTATCGATTCCACACCAACCCTCCAAAAAGCATCCCACCCAGCCCCCTACCTTGTCCCTAAAATGCTGCATTTCCCATGGTTAACTCACCAACCCTGCACATCTCTGGACACTACAGACAATTTTGCATGGCTAAGCCACTTAAGCTGCACATCTTCAGACTGTGGGAGGAACCGGGATACCCAAAGGAAACCCACGCAGTCATGGGGAGAATGTGCAAACTCCACACAGACAGTAACCCAAGGCTGGAATCGAACCTGGGTCTCTGGCACTGTGAGGCAGCAGTGCTAACCACTGAACCCTTGAACTATGTAAGAAAATATGCTTAGTTAACAATACAGACAAATCACATGATTTTACAACTGAAGTGATGAGCATAGAAGTTCTTTTCAGTGTACAATGTAGTTTGAGCAGGGCAAATGGAAAGGTCCCCAGAACTTGCCTGGAGAAGTCAAGACAAATCATGGGAGATTCCAACTGGTGACTGCTCCTAAAGGGGAAAGCTCACCTGAGAAGGCAATATCGAGGGACTTTAGGCAAAAGTGAGGATTACAGATGCTGGAAACCAGAATCTAGATTAGAGTGGTGCTGGAAAAGCACAGCAGGTCAGGCATCATCCGAGGAGCAAGAAAATCGATGTTTCGGGCAGGAGCCCTTCATCAGGAATGAAGGGCTTTTGCCCGAAACGTCGATTTTCCTGCTCCTCAGATGCTGCCTGATCTGCTGTGCTATTCCAGCACCACTCTAATCTATTGAGAGACTTTGTCAGGAATGTCTGGATAGAGCGTTGACAATGTTTAGATTAGATTTCCTACAGTATGGAAACAGGCCCTTTGGCCCAACAATCCACACCAACCCTCCGAAGAGTAACCCACCCAGACCTATTTCACTCTGACTGATGCACTTAACACTATAGGCAATTTAGCATGGCCAACTCACCCGGCCTGCACATCTTTGGACTGTGGAAGGAAACCGGAGCACCCAGAGGAAACCCGCGCAGACACGGGGAGAACGTGCAAACTCCACACAGTCAGTCACCCGAGGCTGGAATCGAACCTGGGACGCTGGTGCCATGAGGCAGCAGTGCTAACCACTGACCCACTGTGCCAGCCACATTGTGCCAAACATGATGCCAAATTAAACAAATCCCTTTGGCCTGCCCTTGGTCCATATCCCTCCATTCCTTGCATATTCATGTATTGATCTAAAAGTCTCTTAAACACTCCTAAGTATCTGCCTCTACCACTCCACCCCTGGCAGTGTGTTCCAGACTCCTACCACTCTCTGTGTAACAGACTTGTCCCTCAACTCTCCTTTGAACTTTTCCCCTCTATCCTTAAATTCATGTCCCCGAGCACTAGACATTTCTACTCGGGGAAAAAAAAATGCTGATCGTCAACCCTATCTATGCATTTCAATATTTTACAGATTTCTATTGACTTTCCCCTCAGCCTCAGTCGCTCCCAAGAAAACAACCCTAGTTTGTCCAGTCTCTGCTTCTAGCTCATGCCCTCTACTCCAGGCAGCATCCTGGTAAACCTCTCCTGCACTCTCTCCAAAACCTCCATATCCTTACTGTAATGTGGTGACCAGAATTGAATGCAATACTCCAAGTGTGGCCTAACTGGAGTCTTATAAAGCTACAACATCATATCCTTAGGGCTTTTGCCCGAAACATCGATTTCGAAGCTACTTGGATGCTGCCTGAATTGCTGTGCTCTTCCAGCACCACTAATCCAGAATCTGGTTTCCAGCATCTGCAGTCATTGTTTTTACCTCTTGTACTCAGTTCCCTGACCAATGAAGACAAGCATGCCAAATGCCTTCATTCCTACCCTATCTATTTGCATGGCTGCTTTCAGGGAGCTATAGACTTGAACCCCAAGATTCCTCCTGTTTATATCAACCATATCTGAAATCATTGAGACGTGAGTGGGAGTGTGTTTCCCTCATCCTAAGGGAGAGTGCAGGAAGCAGGGGAGAAAGTGATCTGACAGCAGGACTGTGAGAGTTCAGGGAAACCCTGCTGGGATGCACGTTGGGCAGAGTTGAGGAGACTTGACCCACTTCCCAGGGTCATGTATGCATTAGTGGAAACCTACATCAGAGAGAGAGGGAGAGATTTAATTGTGGGACCTTGTAACAGCGTGGGGTGGGGGGGGAGGGAAGGGAACTTAATGTTAAAGGGAGCAAGTAAAACATCCTTTTCTCTGTTGTGTCAGTTTTGAAAGGAATTTATGAATTTAAATTGTATTCCCACCTTTAGCACTTCTGCTCTCACCAGGGGCATACAGGCAATCTTCCAAACTAGCTGGAGTTTATGTTGTATACTATATGTCTTTGACTCTTTTTTTTGATGTTCATTCACAAGATGAGAGTGTCACTGGCTTGGTCAGCATTTATTGCCCATCCAATGGGGCAGTTAAGAGTCAACCACATTGCTGTGGGTCTGGAGTCCCATGTAGGCCAGACCAGGTAAAGATAGCAGATTTCCTTCCCTTAAGGACATTAATGAAACAGATGGGCTTTTCCTCACAATTGATAATGGCTTTGCGTCTTCTTTAGACTCTTGATTCCAGACTTTTTATTGAACTCAAATTCTGGATTTGAACCTGGGTCCTCTAGATTAACAGGCTTATGATAGTGCCACTAGCCCACTGTCTCCCCTATGCCTGTACAACATAGACAATATTCGGCTGGGTGTAATGTGTAACCTGATGACGTTTGGCAGTTGTTGGAAATGCAATCAGGGTCTGTGTTAGCCAGCACACTGCCTGGTCCTCCTTTTATTGCCCAGTGGAAACCTCTAGGTCAACCACCTGGGAGGGTGGGGTGGGGGGGAATGGAGAAGGAGGATCTAGTACATCCAGCCTCAGTGTGAATCGACCTGCTTCCCAGCCAGCTATGAAAAGAGTCTGAAATAATGAGACCAACGTATGTTCCAATTTCGTGCTGAACATTCCACAGCTAACATACGAGGCAACGAACACTTTGGATAAGAGGGCCATGTTAACCAAATACTGTGCTCTTTCTCATTTCGTCCCAGGGTATATTGTCGTTCACTAGATTGCGCCCCATTTCTTCCTTCAGTTAACAACGCAATGCCCTTTTCAGTGTGGCAGGGAGTGTCTTCCTGTATAAATTACTGAATCTCAGAGTGGGGCTTGAGTCTCTGCCTGTGTTTTGACCTCTGGTTTTGAGCTGCCCCATGCCTACCACTTGAAGAACAGTCTGGAGTCTCCTCACATGTATCTCGCTGCTGCTGTAACATGTTCGGGAGTGTGAGGCACTCACATCTCGAGGACATTTACTGCAGAGGACCATATAACCAATGTCATAAAAACCTGTCTGGTTCCCTAATGTCCTTGGGGTGAAAATCAGAGCCTATGTGACTCCAGACCCACAGCAATGTGGTTGACCTGCTATCTGCTCACTGAAATGGCTCTATCAAACCACCTAGAGCAAGGGGCAATTAGGGATATGATCATGCTCGAATAAATGCTGGCCCAGCCAGTGACATCCACATCCCGTGAATCAATTCAATAAAATTGACAGCACGGTGGCACAGTGGTTAGCACTGCTGCTTCACAGCGCTAGAGACCCGGGTTCAATTCCCACCTCAGGCGACTGACTGTGTGGAGTTTGCACATTCTCCCCGTGTCTGCGTGGGTTTCCTCTGTGCGCTCCGGTTTCCTCCCACAGTCCAAAGATGTGCAGGTTAGGTGAATTGGCCGAGCTAAATTAGGTGAAGGGGTGAATGGAGTCTGAGTGAGTTGTGCTTCAGCGGGTCGGTGTGGACTTGTTGGGCTGAAGGGCTTGTTTCCACAATGAATCTAATCTAAAAAAAAATTCCTTTCAACCAGTTCAAAGTTCAGGCAGTGGGCTCTGCATCTGATAAGCTGAATTGCTCATAAAATCCATGACAGAATTCATTTAGATTACTAAAGCACCTTTCACAACCTTAAGCTGCCCCAAGGGGTTTTTACAGTTAATTAGGCCTTTACCAAAGTATAGTTGCTGTTCCAACGTCAGATGCACAGCAGTCAATTTGTGCAGAATACAAACAGCAATGAGATAACAAACAGATCACCCACTCTTTTAATGACACTGTTTTGAGGAATAAATGGTAACCCAGACACTATGGGCTCGTTATCATCTCCACTACACAAGATCTCCTGTTCATAACTGTATTCTACTCATTCTCCCTTTTAAAGAAACAGTCTAGGGTGTTAAATACATCTCTTCTCAACTCTGTTACCCTCTCCATTCAGAAAAGTCCAATTTTGATAAATACAGCATGTTAACATTTCACAACAGTATTGTGACAGGGTTTGTCTGGTCAGATAAGTTCAGTGGTTAGCACTGCTGCCCCCTAACACCAGGGGCCTGGGTTCAATTCCAACCTTGGGTGACTGTCTGTATGGTGTCTGCACTTTCTCCCTGTGTCGGCATGGGTTTCCTCCCACTGTCCAGCGATGTGCAGGTTAGCTGGATTGGTCATGCTAAATTGTCTGTGGTATCCAGTGATGTGTAGGCTAGGTGGGTTCGCCATGGTGAATGCTGGGCTACAGAGAAAGCTGGGGGGAGGTGGGCGGTGGTGGGTCTAGGTTCGTGTAGGACATTCTTCTGAGAGTCAGTGCTCAATAGGCTGAAGAACCTATTTCCAAATTTTAGGGATTCCAGTTGTCGGAGCCTGGATTTTGGTTTGCATATCCTTCCAGATTCTTCTAGTGTCTCCCAGACTGAAAGACGCATCCATTTTGAGCACTGCTGCTTGCAAACTGGGACAAAGTAGAATGCACACTTCACTGTTGTGAAAGGGAATGGTTTTGAAAGAGTTAATATTGTAGTTGATCTCTTCAGATCACGTCGCACAATGGATGGAAACAGTGAATTGGCCACTTGCCTTTCGAAGGAACAGATGTATTCTGCACAGCTCCCAAGAGTCCTTAGCAATTATTCTGGAATAGAAATGTGGCTGTTCTTATTGCTATCATACAATTAACAATCTTGTTAACAAATAACAGTGCCACTGTTATTTAAATTTAGGGGGTTCAGTTCTATTTTAAGACTTAGTTGAGGAGGTTTTGTTTTTCTTTCTCAGAGTGTGGTATGTCCCCCAGCAATGATCTTGTGACAAGCTGCAGACAAAGTACAGGCAAAGTAGGATTGGTGGCATTGAGCTGCCTCAAAACAAAAACCTAACTCTGAAGCATGTATTGGCAGCAGATACCACGGGGTGTCAGGAGTGGCAGTTAGAATAATACCACATTGGCCTTCGCCATCTGTACCGGTATAGTTTCTTCACCTACTCATTGATGGTCTTCTGAATCTGTGAAATCTTACACCACGACTGTGACCAGAGGTACTCAACTGTTGGGATCTGACCTTTTATAAAAGTCTAGGCACTCGCATCTGGACATTGCAGCCTCACAAGGGAGTCACACTAGCAAAGAGTTGTGCCGTGGGGTGGAGCAGATACATCCCAGCTTGCCCCTCACTCCAGGAGAGAAGAAGTATGAGGTGCTAGTTAAGAAAATAAAGCTTCTTGTTGAGCTGTCATTTCGAAGAAACTCAGTCAAACAATTGGTTGGTCAGGCAAAGGTGTTCAGTTAGTTCAGTTGGCTGGATGGCTGGTTTGCAATGCAAAGGATTCAATTCCTAAACTGACTGAAGTTACCTCGAATGTCTGTCCTTCTCAACCTCTCCCCTTGCCTGTGGCATGGTGACCCTCAAGTTAAACCACCACCAATTGTCTCTATCTCCCTCTCCCTCTCTCTCTCTCTCTCTCTCTAATGAGAGAGCAGCCCTCTGGACTTTACCTTTTACTTTGTGTTTGGTCAGTGTGCAATATTTGAGAGGAGAAAAATTCACGTTGCACCAGAGTAGGGGATTTTGATGAGCAGTCAATGCTGGTCAAAAGGAGAGGGAAAGACAAGGGTGGAGTTATTCATAACAATGAAGAACAAAGAACAGGCAGGAACAGACCCTTCGGCCCACTAGGCCTGTGCTGACACATGATGCGTTTCTAAACTAAAAGCCTTTTGCTTCTACACACTCCGTTTCCTTCTATTCCCTACTTATCCATGTATTTGTGAAGATGCTTCTTAAATGTTGCTTTTGGATATGCTTGTACCACCAGCACATTTCAGGCACTCTGTGTGAAAAACCCACCTCTGACATCTCCTTTAAACTTTCTACTTAGACCTATGTCTCCTAGTAATTGACATTTCTACCTTGGGAAAAGGACTCAGACTATCCATTCTATCCAGGCCTCTCATAACTTGGTAAACTTCTGCCAGGTTGTTCCTTGTCCTTCGACATTCAAGTGAAAGCAAACAAGTTTGTCCAATCTCTCCTGATAGTTAATACCCTCTAAGCCAACCAATATCCCAGTAAACTGCTTCTGTACTCTCTCTAAAGACTGTACATCTTTCTTCTAGTGTGGCAGCCAGAACTGTATACAATATTCCAAATGTGGCTTAACTAAAGTCCAAACAGCTGCTACATGACTTGCCAATTTTTATACTCTCTGCCCTGACCAATGAAGGTAACATGCCATATGCCTTCTTGACCACCTTATCCACTTGTGTTTCAGTGAACAGTGAACCTGTACGCTTGGATTCCTCTGTACGTTAACGTTTCTAAGGGGTCTGCTATTTGGTGTACACTTCCCTCTTGCATTAGCTCTCCCAAAATGCATCAATTTGGATTTGTCTGGATTAAATTCCACCTGTTATTTCTCCAAACAAGTTTCCAGGCTATCTATATCCTGCTGTATCCTTTGGCAATCCTCCTCACTACCCACAGTTCCCCCATGTCATCAGGCCATCTACATTCTCCTTCAAACCATTTATATACATTACAAACACCAAGGGTCCCAGCAGTGATCCCTCTGGAACACCACTAGTCATAGATCTCCAGTCTGAAACACACAATTCTATTGCTTCTGTTTATTGTCTATGATTAAACCAGTTCTGCAACTAACTTAGCAGCTCATCGCAGATTTAATGTGACTTCACCTTTTCTATCAGCCTGCCATGAAGGACCTTGTCAAGGGCCTTGCTAAAGTCCATGTGGACATCTACCACCTTGCTCTCATCAATTATCTCTGTCCCTTGCTCAAAAAATTCAATCAAATTTATGGGACATGTCCTCCCCTGCGCAAAAGCCATGCTGCATTTTGCTAAATGTCTGCATTTTTCCAAACGTGAGCAAATCCTGTTCCTAAGAATCTTCTCCAATAATTTCCATACCACTGATGTAAAGCTCACTGGCCAGTAATTTCCCAGACTATTCCTGTTGCCCTTCTTAAAGAAACAACATTAGCTAATCTCCAGTCTTCTGGCACTTCACCAGTGACTGAAGAAGATAAAAAAAATTATATAAAAGAGTGCAGCAATTTCCGCCCTTTCTTTCCTCAGTATTGTGGGATGGATCCCATCAGGTCCTGGGAATGTGTCTACCTTAATGCTTTTCAAACATCCACCACCATTTTTTGTATCGACATGCCCTGGAATATCAACATACCCCTCCCGAGACTCACCATCCATCATGTCCTTCGTGTTGAATACCAATGCAGAATGTTCATTAAGACTCTCACCCATGTCCTCCAGCTTTACAGATAAATTCCATCCTTTATCCTCGAGTGGACCTATCTTTCCCTAGCTACTCCCCTGTTTCTTATCCTTTGGGTTTTCCTTAATCTCGTTTGCCAAAAGATGGCCCATTTTAACCCTCCTAATTCGTTATTTGCGTTCTTTCCTGCTTTTTTTGTATTCCTTGAGGGCTCTGTCTGTCTTCAGTTTCCAAAACCTTATGTATGCCATCTTTTTCTTTTTGACTAACCTAACAATTTCTCTTGTCATTACAGGCTCCTGAATCTTGCCACCCTTCTCCATCATTTTCACAGGATTATGCTGGTCCTGAACTCAAATCAACTGGCCTTTGAAAGATTCCCACATGCCAGATGTGGACTTATCCTCAAACAGCTGCCCCTAATCTCCATTCCCCACATCATACCTCACACTTGATGGTGCTCTGGCTCAGTGATCAGCATTGCCACCTCACAGTACTAGGGACCTAGGTTGGATGACTGTTTTTGTGGAGTTTATATGTTCTCCCTGTGTCTGTGTAGGTTTCCACTGGGTGCTTTGGTTTCCTCCTAGCGTCCAAAGGTATGTGAATTAGCCATGGTCATGTAGGCTTATGGAGGTAGGGACAGAGTGGGGTCTGGCTGGGATGTTTTTCTGAGAGTTGGTGCTGACGCAATGGGCCAATTGTCCCTTTCCACATGGCAGGTATTCTCTTTTCACAGTTTGTCTTCCCCCATTTTGTACTTTCACCCAAGGAGCACTCTTGTTCTTATCCATAAGTAACTTAATTTACAGAATTATGGTCACTATTCCCAAAATGCTCCCCACAGGAACTTCGATCACTTGGCCAGGCTCCTTCCCTCATACCAGGTCTAGTATAGCCTCTTTCCTGGTTGGACTATTTACATATGCTTCAAGAAAATCCTCTAGATACACCGAACAAATTCACCCTGATCCACGCCCCGGGCATGAAGAGAGTCCCAGTCAATAGAGAAATTAAAATCATTCACCACACCAACCCTGCTGTGTTTACATTTTGTCATAATCTGTCCACATACCTGTTCCTCTATCAGCCACTGGCTGTTGGGAGGCCCATTGTACAACCCCATCAACAGGATTGCACCCTTCCTGTTCCTGAGCCCTACCCATATTGACCTCACTGGATGAGCCCTCCATGATGTCCTCCCTCAGTACAGCTGTGATATTCTCCCTGATTAGTAACACAACTCCCCTACCTCTTTAACATCCCTCTCTATAATGCCTGAAACACCTAAATCTCAGCATGTTCAGCTGCCAGTCTTGTCATTCTCCCAACCACGTCTCTGAGATAGCTACAGTATCAGAGTTACATGTATTCATACAAACTCGAAGGTCATTTACCTTACTTGTCACACTCCTCGCATTAAAACAACTAAACTTCATCCGCCCTTCATGTCATGTTCAGTAACCTCTCCCTGTCTGTTTTTCTTCTTAGTCTTACTGGTCTTAGTCTCTAACTCCTTCTTGGTTATTTCACTTGCTGACTGCCTGCTCTGGTTCCAGACCAGTTTAATTTAAGCCCTCCTGAATGACATTAGCACACCTCCCTTTGCAGGATATTAGTGCCTCTCCAGTTTAGGTGCAACCAGTCCTTCTTGTACAGGTCCAACCTGCCCATGGGTCTACTCTGTGGCCACGGAAATACCTAGCTGTGCCCCTAACTATACAGTCTCCTATTATGACTTTTGTACTGCACTTGGACCCTCCTTATTGATTAACAGCCAAACTCCACTGCTTTGAGTGAGGCTGACCATTTTACGCCAACTTGCAGGCCGTTCTGTGTTCAGGCCATGCACTGACAAGACTAGGTCTTACAAGCAGCGGGGAGGTTTGTAATTTGCCAACTTGGGATGGATTGGAACTAGCTGATGGCATGTTTAACACAGGGATGTCATTCCTGGCAGATTTGAACACAGCTGCCATGGACCCAGGTTTAATTCCGGCATCGGGGTATGGAGTTTGTATGTTCTCCCTGTGCCTTTCTGGCTTCCTCCCACAGTCTGTAGATGTGCAGGTTAGGTGGATCAGCCATGAGAAATGCAGGGCTACAGGGATAGGGTTGGCGGGTGGGTCTAGGTGGGATGGTCTGTGGAGGGTCGGTGTGGACTCCAATAGGCCGAATGGCCACCTTCCACACTGTAGGGATTCAATGATTCTGTAATTTATCCCGCTTGCATTTTTGCTGATTCCCTTGAGATTAAAACTAAATTTGAAAATGTCAGTAGTGTGCACAGGAGATAGATGTATCAGTAAGCAGAGGAAGTGCTGGTGAAACCCATGGTTAGGGGACAGCACGGCAGGTACGAGACGCGATAAAAGAGCCTCCTGGACAAAGTGCCCTGGCCACAACTCTCCTGGCAAAGGCCATTGCTTTTAACATAAGACTGACTGAGGACACAAAATTTAAGTTTCACTTGTAAATACTTCACATTGCCTTGGTTTTATGCTATTCATGAGGGCTCCATGGTGATTTCAGATGAGCTTAATCCAAAAGCTATGCTGTCATGTCATAGAGTCATAGAGATGTACAGCATGGAAACAGACCCTTCGGTCCAACCCGTCCATGCCGACCAGATATCCCAACCCAATCTAGTCCCACCTGCCAGCACCCGGCCCATATCCTTCCAAACCCTTCCTATTCATATACCCATCCAAATGCCTCTTAAACGTTGCAATTGTACCAGCCGCCACCACTTCCTCTGGCAGCTCATTCCATACACGTACCACCCTCTGTGTGAAAAGGTTGCCCGTAGGTCTCTTTTATATCTTTCCCCTCTTACCCTAAAACTATGCCCTCTAGTTCTGGACTCCCCGACCCCAGGGAAAAGACTTTGTCTATTTACCCTATCCATGGCCCTCATAATTTCGCAAACCTCTATAAGGTGACCCCTCAGCCTCTGACACTCCAGGGATAACATTCCCAGCCTGTTCAGCCACTCCCTATAGCTCAAATCCTCCGACCCTGGTAACATCCTTGCAAATCTTTTCTGAACCCTTTCAAGTTTCACAACATCTTTCCGATAGGAAGGAGACCAGAATTGCACACAATATTCCAACAGTGGCCTAACCAATGTCCTGTACAGCCGCAACATGACCTCCCAACTCCTGTATGCATTGATGGTTAGAGGGGAATTAATGACATTTTGTTTATAGTGGATGAAAGTATGATGCATATTTGCACTCCCACCTTCCTGAATGTTCATGTTTGTGCCCAGTGTTGTACTCACTGCTCCAAGGTATGGAATATCTGGGAACTACATTTGCTGATGGCTCAATGAAAGAAAGTAAGCCATCAACAGCAGATAAAGAGTCTACAAAAGAATTTATTCAAGTTAAGTAAGTTGACAGATGAAGTATAAAACGGGTGAATGGGAACTTGTCCACTTTGTATCAGCAAGATAGAAAAGCAGTGTATTGTTGAATTGCAACTAGACGTCAGATCTCTACGGTACAGAGCCAGCTGTTAGTATGCAGATGCAGCAAGTGCTTAGTAGGCAAGTGGAATGTTGTCACTTATTGCAATGGGAAATTGAGGATTAGGGAAACAAAGTGTTGCTCCAGTACCCAAGGCTAAATAGGACAGCATCAGGAGTGCTCTATATACTTCTAGTTTCTTTGTTTATGAATTCAAAATAATTAAATTAGAAGCAGGCCAGAGAAGGTGCACTCAAATAATTCCTAGGGTGAAGGGTTTAACATATGAGGAAAAGGTGAGCAGGTTGGGCTTCTATCTAATGGAGTTTAGAAAAATGAGATGCGATTTATTGAAAGATATAAAGAGGAAACCTGACAGGGTGGATGCTTTCCCTTGTTGGACTTTATCGAACCTGGGGGCACCATTTAAAGACTAGAGAGTCTAGATCCGATTTAAGATGGAGACGAGGAGATTTTCTTCTCTCAGTAAGCTATTTATTTAGAATCTCGTTCCCCCAGAGAGGTAAAGGGTTGGTCTGTATACTAGGGACTTGATCAAGGCAATGTTGGGAAAGCAGTGTGATTCGCTGTCCTGTCTTGATTAAGTTTCCCCATTGCCAAAGAAAATCTCCCTCTCTACCCAAGCTTTTAGTCACAAAACATCACAGAGTAGAATATTCTTGATGAATCAAGAGAAATAGGTGTTGGAAGGATAGACGGTTCCTCCAATTCTGTGGCTGTTGTCCTGATCCCTGTCACCATCTCTGCAACTGTCCATCTACAACCACAATAAATCAATGTCCATTCCCGACATGCAATTGAACATTCCCAAATATGTAACGTGATACACTTGAGTGTTCCAACATTAAGAAAAATTCATTAGAATGGGAACGCCTTTACCTCACAGTCATGAAACTCCTCTTCCTCCACCTCATAGGAGACCGTTTGAATTTTCACATCGTTCTCTGTGTAGTCCACGTGTTTGGATTCTGAATGGTCAGGGGAGTCAATCGTCAAGTTCTTCCTCTCAGTGAATGTCGTCTCACTGCTGTCGTTCCTGTAATCCTTGACACCCTCTTTCATCTCGTCCTTGTACAAAATAAAGTTTGGCCGGTAAAAGGCCTCGACAGCCAGATGCAGAGAGCTGGCGTCCAGGAGCTGATGTGTGAAGTTGGCTTTGGGTTTGTTCTTGGCAGAACCATTGCTCATAAAGTAGTTCAAAATCTTCTCTTTATAGTGCTGCTGCTCGCTGTAATCGTCCTGGTAACCATAATCATGCTTATTGTTTTTCTCGAGCAGAGGGTTCTGAAGTTCTGTCAGGTTTTCCATTGTTTTCTCAGAGCAGGGTGGACGATGGAAGGGAGGGGTCGGGGCGGTTTCCGGGGGCAGCTAGTCAGGTGATCAATTGACTGTTAGGCCACGAGGATGATCATTGGCCCAAGGCCTATAGAGAAGAAGAAGAAGGAGAGAAATTATGTTTGGTATCTTCACTCCAACATCTTAGAATTCAATAAACAAATACTTTTTTATTTGCTGTTCAGGTTATCACTTGAATTACCCACTATCTACATCCTGTGGGTTATCATTGATCAGAAACTTAACTGGACTCAGCACATAAGCACAGTGGCTACAAGAGCAGGTCAGAGGTGAGGAATACTGTGGCGAGTGACTCATCTCCTGACTCCCCCAAAGCCTCTCCACCATCTACAAGGCATAAGCCAGGAGTGTGATGGAATACACCCCACTTGCCTGGATGAGTGCAGCTCCAAAAACACTCAAGAAGCTGTACATAGCAGCCCACTTAATTGGCACTGCATCTACTCCCTCCACCACCGATGCTCAGTTGCAGCAGTGTGTAATTTCTGCAAGATGAACTGTAGAAATTCACCAAAGATCCTCAGACAGCGCCTTCAAACCCACAACCAGTTCCATTTAGGACAAAAGCAGCAGGTATATGGGAACACCCCCACTGCTTTCAAGTTGCCCTCCAAGCCACTCACCATCCTGACTTAGAAATATATCATCATACCTTCACTGTTGCTGGGTCAAAGTCCTGGAATTCCCTCCTTAATGGAATTGTGGGTCAACCTACCAGCAGGTGGACTGCAGGGGTTTAAGAAGGCAGCTCACCCCCACCTTCTCAAGGGCCACTAGGGGTGGACAATAAATGCTGGGTCCAGCCAGTGACACCCACATCCCACAAAATGAATTTTTAAAAATCTGATTGAGGAAGCAATGGTGTTCTGCCATCACAGTCTTCTTCATTGGCTGGCACATTCCTCTTAAACTGCATGAACTTGATTGAAGACTGTTTCAGACCATCGAGAACTGAATTGAGAAGGAACCTCCTCACCCAGAGAGTTTTGGAATCTACAGAATTCCTTGCCCAGTGAAGTAGTTGACGCTACTCCCCAGTAAACATTTTTAGAGCTAAGATAGATTTTTTTTTGAACAGTGACGCAGGAGTCACTAAATGCGAATTTATCTCCTCACATTTGCACCAATTTTATCGGGCTGAGTAATTTTATGATGGAGTGGACACCTGGGCGAGAATAGAATCAATCTGATTTAGAATAAGCCATGTCTGTAATCAACTGTAGATTATTTATTAATAAAGCTGAAGTGATAACATCACTGCGGTTACTCCTTGTGTGTGAGAGGAGTCAGATTTAATGCACCAACTGCATCAATATACAGTCATGCTGACTGCAGGTTCATTAGCAAAGCTACGTGACCATGGCAGGATTTGAATTCATGAATTCTGAGTCACTAATCCTGAACCGTGACCTCTAGACTACTGAGTGCACAACTTTCCATCCTTTATCACTCAAGTGTTTTCCCATCCAAATAACAAAATTGTCCAAAGTACAAAACACATCAGGTAATGCTTGATCTAAGCTGCTCAATAGCATTGAAACAGATAAATTAGAAATATTGGAGCAGACACATTAGGACCAGAGCAGACTGTTCCAACTGTGTGAGCCTCTCCTGTCATTCAATGGCAGCAGATTTGTTTGTCATAGAGTCACACAGCATGGAAACACAGTCCAACTAATCTATGTTGACCCTGTTCCCAAACAAAACTAGCCCCACAGCCTGCGTTTGGCAAATATCCCTCTAAACCTTAAATAAAATGGAAAGAACTGTGAATGCAGTAAACCAGGAACAAAAAACAGCAATTGCTGGAAAAGCTCAGCAGGTTTGGCAGCATCTATGGAGAGAAATCAGAGTTAATGATTCGGCTCCAGTGACCCTTCCTCAACCTGTCAAACAACCTGGCCTCTCGGGTGGATGTAAATGATTCGGTGGTTCTACTCAAAGAGTAGGGGCATTCTACGTGGCATACCTGATTCTCCAGCCAACACCTAAAACGAAACAATGGATTGGGTCTTTGATGTCATTGCTGTCTGGGAGCCCCATTCCTGATACGAATGAAGCAGTATCACAGAGATACACCAGCTGGATCAGACCTGAAGGATGAAAGCTGATACAGAGCAGGGAGCCAGTCATGTTAGCACAGGGAAGCCACATGACCCTATGAAACAGAGAGTGGCACACAGGAGGGAACCCACACATTGGCAAGTGAGTCTAATGACAGGCAGTGAGCACTTGGGCAGCGTAGGGGGCATTGTGGGGGCTTAACAGGAAGGAGCAAACACAACTGAAGGCAGCCTCCAGGAATGCTGTAGGAAGTAACATGGAAGGAATTCTTTAAAGTTTTCTGGGAGCAGCTCATGAATTTTAAAAACGTCGTGTTCCTTAAAGACTTCCCTCACTTTCTAAAGCCAAGGTGAATATTTTCTGTAATAGTTGATCAGGGCTTGTCATGAATGGGGGCATGGCTCAAACATGGACTTGCTGAGGTAGCAAGGGGTATCGAGTTAACAGGAAATGTCAGGGAAACAGTGCCCTAGGCTTCACCTTAAATAGACAAATCGGTGATGTGTTTGACAAAGCTGGAGATTGTGTGAAGGGTATTCCATATCACAGAGAGGGATGCTTCCTCACAGACGAAATCATAAAGGTGACTCAGGTGATTGATGTAACTTTAACTGCTTTATTATTTCATTTCTATTGATCAGACTTGGGTGTTCCAAATAAAATGGTACACCTGGAGAATACTAATCAGCTTTAACCCAGAAACCTGAATGTTATGAGATGGCAAACTTGCTCTATTGTAGATAGATTTAATTTCAGTTTTGCATCTCTTCAGTCCATATTTCAAAGAAATTCCTTATGGATTTCAATCACTTCTACGCTTGTTGAAATAGGGACTGAAGAGATGCAAAACCAAGGTGGGTATATGACCCCATTAATAGAGCAAGAATGTAACTAAGTGTTGGGAAATACACATGTAGTTTATGTAATTCCAATAGCACACATCTCTTGCTAAGAGGGTAGCTTGATTCACCACCTTCAACATTCATTCCCTCCACCACACGGATAATGTGCCTCTATTGTATACCATCTCTAGGATGTAAGATAGTCTCTCGCCAGTATTGCTGGTGAATATGGGCATCATTTCCATTGCGAATACAGTGTTGGGATCCCTGTTTTGTTCAGAAAAAGCCCACCCAGTGAAAAATCAATGCTACTGCCATCTCATTCTGATGCTGATCCAGCTCACTGTTTCAGTAGCAGCAGGATTCAATGACTGCTGAGCTCCAATGGGCTGCACTTTCTTTTTTTTTACATGCCTGAGTGTTTGAGTGCAACTGAAAAGCAATGAAAATATCAGTGCCATATTCATTTATTGTTGTTTTCTTTGGTGGCTGATCTAAAGATACTTAATGTCCTGCTTTAAACGTATAGTGCACGCTGTGCTATACTTCAGCTCCAGAGACAGAGCTTGCCACCAGGTTGTCTCATGTTGTGATGTATTTGACTGACTGGAACATGCTTGGGTTTCATGTATTTCTCATCGCTGAATGAACCACATCTCCTGTATTAATGCCCTTCACAACAGAAGACCATAAGAAATAGGACCGTCAGCCCCTGAGTAGGACCTCATTGGTGAGGACAGATGGGCGAGAGTTACATTTTAGGGAGTGGGGGAAGAGAGGCTGGAATAGAAGATCAGAAGTGTTTGAGATGCAATGGTGTCAGGGGTGATATAGGCCAGAAGGAGATGCAAGAGGAATTGGAAGCAAAGTTTCGCTAGTCAGAAACTTTCAGCACTTTCCATTCCTTGACCTCTGACCTAGAGACAGGCGTACAACTATAGCGGCAGGAAGAAGTGAGGACCTTATTGAACTGAGAGTATAATTGCAGAAGCAATATTCTTAACGGTCCGGACAAATATTTGTGTGAATGATTAACTGAGAAAGATTATTTTTTGGGATTGGTAGAATGGGTTGAAGATGTCATAGCAGCAATTAAATGGAGTTACCTCATGCTGTCTTTACACATGCCACTTTGGCACAGAGCAATCCTAGCAGTAAAGTGGTACAGCTTACAGGGATCAAAATGCCTGTCATGACAAAACAGCATGAGGCTTCATGTGAGCGATACTATGGAGGAATCAAAAACCAAACATAAAAGCAGGCAGGAACCAGGAGGATTGGTTAGGTCATTCAGACCTAAAGAAAATGAGATGGCAATCAAATCATTAAAGCAAGTAACATTCAGACCACACAATTTTGAATTGCCTCCATCAGAGATTCTATGCTAAACTATAAGAGTGGCACGGTGGGTAGCATGGTGGCACAGTGGTTAGCACTGCTACCTCACAGCGCCAGAGACCTGGGTTCAATTCCTGCCTCAGGCGACTGACTGTGTGGAGTTTGCACATTCTCCCCGTGTCTGTGTGGGTTTCCTCTGGGTGATCTGGTTTCCTCCAATAGTCCAAAGATGTGCAGGTCAGGTGAATTGACCATGCTAAATTGCCCGTAATGTTAGGTTAGGGGTATGGGTGGGTTGCGCTTCGGCAGGTTGGTGTGGACTTGTTGGGCCGAAGGGCCTGTTTCCACACTGTAATGTAATCTAAGCTTTGACCTTTATAAATAAGAGCTGGGACCAGATTCCCAGCCCCATTCCTCATGTCCCTGTTTTTACTAGCATGGGAATGGGATGTCGACTATTGTGGGTCGCTGCTCTGAATTTAAACAAAAGCTTAGGGAATAATTGTTGTTAGGTACATTCTCCATGCCAATGCCTTAGAATCATAGAGTCGTACAGTTTGGAAACAGACCTTTCGGTCCAAGTCGCCCATGCTGACCAAGTTTCCTAAACTAAACTAGTCCCATTTGCCTGCGTTTGCCCATATCCCTTTAAACCTGTATTTTTCATGGACATGTCCAAATATTTTCTAAGTATTGGAACTGTACCTGCATCCACTACTTCCTCAGACAGTTCATTCCACACATGAACCACCCTCTGTGTGAAAAAGTTGCCCCTCAGGTCCCTTTTAAATCTTTCTCCTCTCACCTTAAAATTATGCCCCCTAGTTTTGAAATCCCCTATCCTTAGGAAAATACCTTTGCAATTAACCTTATCTGTGTCCCTCATGATTTAAAAACCTCTCTACCTCCTACCCTCCAGTGAAAAAGGTCCCAGCCAATTGAGCCTCTCCTTATAACTCAAACCCTTCAGTCCCAGTGACATCTTTATAAACCTTTACTGTACCCTTTCCAATGTAGCAGTATCCTTCCCATAGCAGGGTGACCTTGTAAGCTGTACAGTTTTACTGCTAAGATTACTCTGTGCTAAAGTGGCACATGTAAAGACAGCATGAAGTAACTGTTTAACTGCTGTTATGAAATCTTCAAATGATTCAACAAATGCCCAAAAATAATCTTCCTCAATTAGGCATTCATACAAATATTTGCCTGGTTTATTGCCTCTGCAGTTACACAGTATACAGTATTCTAGATTTGACTTCACTAATGTTCTTTACAACCCTCAACATGACACCCAATTCCTGAGCAATGATGGCAAGCATGCCAAACACCTTCTTTACCACCCTGTTTAGCTGTGACGCAACTTTCAAGGAACTTTGTACCTGAACCCTGAGGCCTCTCTGTTTGACAACACCGCCCAGGACCCTACCATTAACTGTGTAAATCTTGCCCTTGTTCGTCTTATTAAAATGCAACACCTCAGCAGTTATCAAAATTAAATCTTCTTACAAATGTCTTTGAACTTAAGTCTAAGTCAGCCAGTGGTTTTGAAGCATCCACAAAATCTCCTCGCGAGACCTCCCTTGGAATATTGCCATCTGTGCTCTGATGTCAATGAGACAAGAGAGGAGTTGATTATTTAAATGGAGAAAGGTTCAGAAAGCCACAGCACAGAGCCCTTGTGCATACGTCACAAAACATTAGTATCCAAGTTCAGCAGGTGAAGGCAAGAGAAATGTTGCCTTTATTAAAAAGAGAATGGAGTACAAAAAGTAGAGAGGTTTGCTTAAACTGTACAAGACACTAGTCAGACCACAGCTGGAATACTGTGATAAGGGCCAAATGCGGTTTGGGTCCCTTTATTGAAGGAAGGATGTACTGGCGATAGAGGCAGTTCAGGGAAGGTTCCCTAGGTATGGGGGGATAGTCACATGAGGAGACGTTTAGTAGGCTGGGCCTGTACTCAGTCGAGAGTGTGGTTCTGGAAAAGCACAGCTAGTCAGGCAGCATCCGAGGAGCAGGAGAATTGACATTTTGTGCATAAGCCCTTTGTCAGGATTCCTGATGATGGGCTTATGCCCAAAACGTCGTTTCTCCTGATCCTCGGATGCTCCTGACCAGCTGTGCTTTTCCAGCACCATAGTCTCGACTCTGATCTGCAGTATCTGCAGTCCTCACTTTCCCCTGGGCCTGTACTCATTAGAGTTTAGAAGAATGAGACTCAATCTTATTGAAGCGTCTAAGATTCTTAAGAGACTTAGCAGGATAGATGTGGAACGATTATTTCTCCTTATGAGAGTGTCTAAGACCAGAGGGCAAAATAGATTGTTCATTTAAGACAGAGATGAAGAGGAATCTCTTCTGATAGTAGTGAATCTGCAGAATTCTTCACAGCAGAGAGCTGTTGAAGCTATGTCATGAAGTATATTCAAGGCTGAGATAGAATTTTAATCAGTAAAATACAGAAGGGTTGTGGTGAAAAGGCAGGCGAGTGGACTTGAGGATTATCTGATCAGCCAAGATCTCATTGAGGGACAGAGCACACTCAATGGGCTGAATGGCCTACTCCTGCCCCTGTGTATTATGGTCTAACCCCTGGAAACGGGTGTGTTTCAGAAGAGTTATTAAGAAGCACAACTTAACTTTTTCAAGTAGCTTCCTATCAGTCTTCACTTGATAACCAAACCGAAATTGGTTTAGCTCAGTTGGTTGGATTCTGGTGGCACGGTGGCTCAGTGGTTAGCACTGCTGCCTCACAGAGCCAGGGACCCGGGTTTGATTCTAACCTCGGGCAACTGTCTGTGTGAAGTTTGCGCATTCTCCCTGTGTCAGTATGGGTTTTCTCTGGGTGCTCCGGTTTCCTCCCATAATCCAAAGATGGGTGGGTTAGGTGAATTAGCCATGCTAAATTACCTATAATGTTCAGGGATATGTAGGCTAGGTGCATTAGGTAGGGGAAGTCGAGAGTAATCAGTGTAGGGGAATGGGTCTGGGTGGGTTACTCTTCGGAGTGGCAGTGTGGACTTGTTAGGCCAAATGGCCTGTTTCAAAACTGTAGGGAATCTAATTCTAATTTTTAATACAGCAGTGTGATGCTAATAGTGTGGGTTCAATTCCCATTACTGGCTTGGGGTTACCATGAAGGACTTTCCTTCTCAACCTCTTCCCTCATCTGAGGTCTGGTGGCCCTCAGATTTGGGTGGCATGGTGGCACAGTGATTAGCACTGCTGCCTCACAGCGCCAGAGACCCGGGTTCAATTCCCGACTCAGGCGACTGACTGTGTGGAGTTTGCACGTTCTCCCTGTGTCTGCGTGGGTTTCCTCCAGGTGCTCCGGCTTCCTCCCACAGTCCAAAGATGTGCAGGTTAGGTGAATTGGCCATGCTAAATTGCCCGTAGTTTTAGGTAAGGGGTAGATGTAGGGGTCTGGGTGGGTTGCGCTTCGGCGGGGCGGTGTGGACTTGTTGGGCCGAAGGGCCTGTATCCACACTGTAATCTAATCTAATCTAAATCACCACCAGTTGCTTCTCTCTCTAATGAGTGAGCAACCCCAGTGGTCTGCGAAGACTATGGCGACAAAACCAACCAGAGACCACACTTTTTGTTGGGCTGTATAAATCATTCCTCTTCTTAGGAATGCTACATACAATTTGGTCTCCCTGTTATAGAAAAAGTATTGTGCAGCTTGAAAGGGTTCAGAAAATATTTACAAGGATTTTGCCAGCGTTGGAAGGTTTGACTTATGGGGAGGAGCTGAACAGGCTGGGACTGTTTTCCCTGGAGCGTCGGAGGTTGAGAGGTGACCTTATAGAAGTTTATAAAATCATTTAAAGGGTAGCTGGATGGGTATATGAGTGGGAAGGGTTTGGAGGGATATGGGCCTAATTTTGGCAAATGGGAATTCAGGATGTCTGGTCAGCATTGGCGAGTTGGACCAAAGGGTCTGTTTCAGTGCTGTATAACTCTGTGACTCCTATTTCCATTCTTAAATTCCACCATTCTCAGAGAATCACAGAAAATAGCAACAGGAATAGACCATTCGTCCCTCATGTCTACTTTGTCATTCGATATGATCATGACTGATCAACCAACTCAGTTTTCTCCCCATTCTCTTTGATCCATTTCACTCTAAAACCTATTTCTAACTCCTTTTTGAAAGCATTCAGGAACATTTTTGACTGCAACTGTTATCTGTCGCAGAGACTTCCAGAGGCTTACCATCTTCTGGGTGACAAATTTTGCAGTGTCTCACTCGTACTTGGGTTATTCTGCACCCTTAGACTGTCACCCCTGGTTTTGGATTCCCCCAGCATTGGTAAGATCCTTACCGTCAAGATTAGAGTGGTGCTGGAAAAGCACAGCAGGTCAGGCAGCATCCGAGGAGCAGGAAAATCGACATTTCGTGCAAAAGCCCTTCATCAGGAATTCCTGATGAAGGGCGTTTTCCCAAAACGTTGATTTTCCTGCTCCTCGGATGCTGCCTGACTCGCTGTGCTCTAATCTTGACTCTGATTTCCAGCGTCTGCAGTCCTCACTTTTGCCTAACATTCTTCCTGTGTTGGCCCTGTCTAACCCTGTCAGATTTATATAGGTTTCTATGAGATCCACCCTTGTTTTTTAAACGCCAGTGAATACTGTCCTAACCAAACCAGTCTCTCTCTCTTCGTACATCAGTCCTGCCTTCCCAGGGTCCTGTCTGGTGTCATCACTGATTGCAAGATGGAAATCTTCGAGAGCATGCAGTTTGATTAGTAATGTAATGATTTGAGTTTGAAAGGATGATGGGGTTGTCTTAACATAAGAACATAAGAAATGGGAGCAGGAGTAGGCCATCTGCCTGTCGAGTTGCTCTGTCATTTGTGTCTGGACACAAGGGACAATGGATCAAGTCATATTTACCCACATCATTGCGATTTAGTATGTTGGCCTCCTTGTGGCCAAGGAGAAAGTGAGGACTGCAGATGCTGGAGATCAGAGCTGAAAATGTGTTGCTGGAAAAGCGCAGCAGGTCAGGCAGCATCCAAGGAACAGGAGAGAATATACGTTTCGGGCATAAGCCTGAAGAAGGCTTCCTGAAGAAGGGCTGATGCCCGAAACGTCGATTCTCCTGTTCCTTGGATGCTGCCTGACCTGCTGCGCTTTTCCAGCAACACATTTTCAGCTCCTTAGATTAGATTAGATTACTTACAGTGTGGAAACAGGCCCTTCGGCCCAACAAGTCCACACCGCCCCGCCGAAGCGCAACCCACCCATACCCCTACATCTACCCCTTACCTAACACTACGGGCAATTTAGCATGGCCAATTCACCTGACCTGCACATCTTTGGACTGTGGGAGGAAACCGGAGCACCCGGAGGAAATCCACGCAGACACGGGGAGAACGTGCAAACTCCACACAGTCAGTCGACTGAGGCGGGAATTGAACCCGGGTCTCTGGCGCTGTGAGGCAGCAGTGCTAACCACTGTGCCACCGTGCCGCCCAAAACAAGGTACTAATCATTTTTCTTCACCCAATACACATTCTTCAAGTTTGGCTTTGACAGCAGATGGATGGCCTGATTCGTTGTTTGAATTTCAAATGTGTTAAGGAAAAAAAATCCAACTACTACAGGAAACCAGAGTAAAAAATTGCCTCCAGGAGAGTAAAGGAACAATAGTGGTCTCACTTTGTTTGGGAAATGATGGGTCAGGGGGTCATTTCACTACAACCCAAGCACTGAGAGTGTTCCTTAGTGAGCCAATTTTAGTGCTCAGCTTGTGTATGTAAATATGCAAAACCGTTTTGTTTTCTGAAAAGCGATATGGTTGTCTGTTAGTTTCAGTTTGCTTCGAGGCAACCAACTGAGAATGAAAGGATTCTCAAATGTTCAGCTAATTAAAAGTGTTGGATGGGCTTTTACAGACCTGCTGTTAATGTAAACACCTGAGCATAGGGTACGTGACCAGGACAGCGTCTACCAATGTTGTCAATATGTTCCCACTGCTGCCTAACACATCAGCACTGCACTTTGACCTATCCTACTGGCGTTAACGTCACACCAATTACTGCCACGGAAGGAACAAAGTAAGATGCAACTGCTGGAAAACCATATTGGATGTCAAAAGTGTGCATAGTATCAATCAGCTAAAACCACTTCTCATTTGATTCCACGTACATTCTCAAGGCAATTCAACAGCGCTGTAAAAACTTGCAACAGATCAAACCAATTTTATCCACTAGAACAGTGCAGAATTCCAAAGAGAATCAATTACATTCACCAGCTTTGTTCAGAACGTCAAAGGACTGGACTTATCTTTCATTGTTATGAATTCCCATGGGAGAACAGCCACCTTCATTAAGTAGTGATTGCAGTAAATCAATCACAGGTTCTTTATTTTACACGTTCTTAGCAGCGCATAATATTTTCTGTGCATTCCCTCTTCTTAGGAATGCTACATACAGTTTGGTCTCCCTGTTATAGAAAAAGTATTGTGCAGCTTGAAAGGGTTCAGAAAATATTTACAAGGATGTTGCCAGCGTTGGAAGGTTTGACTTATGGGGAGGAGCTGAACAGGCTGGGGCTGTTTTCCCTGGAGCGTCGGAGGTTGAGAGGTGACCTTATAGAAGCTTATAAAATAATTTAAAGGGTAGCTGAGTGGGTATATGAGTGGGAAGGGTTTGGAGGGATATGGGCCTAATTTTGGCAAATGGGAATTCAGGATGTCTGGTCAGCATTGGCGAGTTGGACCAAAGGGTCTGTTTCAGTGCTGTATAACTCTGCGACTCCTATTTCCATTAGAAAGTAGATTCCATTCCCAGGTATGGACAATGGGCCAAACCCCATTCCATGTATTCATTTTGCAGAATCCAGCTCTATTTGCATTTATGGAACAGGATTTATGCTCCCTACATAACAAGATAAACTCAGCATCCTCACCCAAACATAAACTGCGCTCCAATTATCCAGTGTTTCTTTTTAAAAATAAACAACATAGCTGATTCCATCAATCTACTTCTGGAATTGACCTAGAGTCAACAACACATGTCAGAGATCTAATTAGTTTTATGTAAAATGAATGCTTTTACTCATAGTGCTTTCTAGTTATCTGTGTTTCGATTGCATTTTGAATGAATGGATTTAATGGTCCATGGTACAAAGATTTGAGAGCTGATTATTTTCGCTTTTGTTTCTTTCCTGCTCCCTTCTCTTCTCTGAAAGGTTTTTTTTAAGGATTTGATTCCAGGAAATTATTAAACCCTCTTCCAAGTGGTCACCTAAGCAATACATACAACAGTTGGAAGATGATATTGTACATGAGGAATGTGTGCACAATATCAATCAACTAAAACCATTTTTCATTTAATTCCATGTACCGTCTCAAGATAATTCAGTAGCACTGCAAAACCTTCTAACAGATCAAACCAATTCCTCTTGCTCACGCAGTGACAGCAAGGGTCAGTGGACAATTCTGTCTTTCGAGAAATGTACAGGAGCTGTTTCCTCTTGTGAAAACGGTAGAAATGAATGTGGTGTTTGAAAACTCTGCCTTCCATCTTCATAAGAAACTTAACATGTGCTTGCTGACTCCCCAGCATCAATGATTAGCATTCGATGTTTTAAGTGTAGCACTTCAGTGCTCTCGACACAGCATCCAAAGAAGTGAAAACAGACTCGTGAAAACAAAAGCAAAGAACTGAGGATGCTGGAAATTGGAAACAAAACCAGGAATTGCTGGGCAAACTCAGCAGGTCTGTGGAGAGAAAGTGGAGTGAACATTTTGGGTCCAGGGACCCTTCCTTCAGAACTCAACAGGATTGTAGCTGTGCACTAATGTGATGGTTCCCTTGGAGGAGATGACTTGGATATGTGTTAGAAACAGGAGATTATTTCAGACTGTTATTTGTCAGCAAGATTACAAACAGAAAAGGAGAAGATTCTCTTGAAACTCCTGGGTTGGAATCTGCAAGGTTGGCAGGATGAGTACTGTCCATTTTATAATTGTGCTATCTATGAGTGGAACAAATGTTTAATTTACAGTGCTTTAAAATGTTGACTCCTTGCTTCAATTCCGGCTCCCAGCTCTCTTTACAGTTTGGACTTGACAAAGTAGATGCAGAAGGTTGGTTAACTTTGTCAGATGAGAGGGCATATTCTCAGAACAAAATACATTCAAAACAGAGGTAGGGAGAACTTTCTTCCCTCAGAGGATTGTGAGTCTGTGAAATGTTCTACCGCAGAGGGGCATAGAGGCTGGGTCATTAAGTATATTTAAGGCAGAGATAGACAGATTTTTAATCAGTGTGGGGAAAAGGCAGGAAAAGTGGAGTTGAATATTATCACATCAGCCATGATCTCATTGAATGAGGGAGCAGATTCAATGGGCCGAATAGCCTACTTCTGCTCCTTTCTCTTATTGTCTTTGTTTATTTCTTTGTGAGTCCACACGATGCTAAACCAATCAAGCACACTGAGCATGAACAGACTCACAATCAAAAACCGACCAACTGAATTAATGAATATCACAGGAGATCTATCCCATACCCTTCTTTTCTACATCATCAATTTGACTGCTAAAGCTTTTGAACAACACACCAATCCTCTCCTTTCCTCAATATCCTTCATTATAAATAATTAAAAATCATTGCTTTTTCCCTTACTTTTGTTGCCATCTATTTTCTCCCACTCCAACTATTTTCCTCTCACTCTCAAACCTGCTGACCCATTAATGATGCTGCTGACTGGGTGTTGGTAGGAGAAGAGAGGCGAAGGAGGAAAAGAAGAGGATTGGGGTGAGCCAGGCTACCATCTTTTCCTCATGAGTATTCCCATTCTCATGAGAATTTGTCTTTACATTAAACAGGACCACAGTCGCTTATATTCGCAAACAAATTCGGATTGATGTGATGTTGAGGGACTCAAAGAACAGAGAATAAAGAACAAGACAGCACAGGAACAGGCCCATTGGCCCTCCAAGCCTATGTTGTCACTTTTTGCCCTTCCATAGTAAAACTGTCCTCACTTACAGGATCCGTATCCCTCTATTCCCTTCCTATTCATGTATTTGTCCAGGTACTTCTTGGAAGCTGCTATTGTGTCTGCTTCCACCTCCTCTGGCAGCACATTCTAGGCACTCACCACCCTTTGTGTGAAAAACATGCCTCACACTTCTCTTTAAAACATTCCCCCCACCCTGCACCTTGAACCTGTGTCCCCTAGTAATTGACCCCTCCACTCTGGGGAAAAGCCTCATACTTTCCACTCTATCCATGCCACTTACAATCTTATAAACTTCCATCAAGTGGCCCCTGAACTTCCTGCATTCCAGTGAAAACAAACCCAGTTTATCTAACCTTTCTTCATAGCTAAAATCCCTCATACTAGGAAACACCCTGGTAAACCTTTTCTGTACCACCTCCAAAACATCCACATCCTTCTGGTAATGTGGTGACCAGAACTGTACACAGTATTCCAAACCTGGGCCTAACTAAAGTTGTATAAAGCTGCATCATGACTTGACTATCCTTACTGAATGCTTCTTCCAATAAAAACACAAATGCTATCAGCCTTTTTTACTACCTTATGGACTGAGTCTACATAGATCATTTGGAGGAAAACATAGTTGGACTAATTAGTAATTTTGCAGACAACACAGAGATTGGTGGAGTTGTGGATAGTGAAGGGGATTGTCAGAGAATTGGTGGACCTGCTCACCCAGATCCCTCTCTGTATCAATACTTCACTGTATAGCTTCCACCTGTACTTGACCTTCCAAAATGTATCTCCTTACATTTGTCTGGATTAAATTCCATCTGCCATTTTTCTGCCCATGCCTCCAACTGATCCATATCCTGTTGTATTCTCTGACAATCCTCTTCACTAGCCACAACGCCACCAGTCTCTGTGTTGTCTGCAAACTTACTAATTAGTCCAACTATGTTTTCCTCCAAATGATTTATGTAGACTATATTCTTTCATATAGACCTCTGAAACAGGAATGATATATTGGCCTTGGAGGGAGTACAATGTATATGACACCCGGACTTCAAGGGAGAGGTTTTATGCATTAGGCCTGTTTTCTCTAGAATTTAGAATGTTAAGGGGTCATCTGATTGAAGTCTTCAAAATATGTCAGTAACTAAGGGTCACAATTTCATGACTGTCAACATAAGAGCTAAGAATGAGATGAGGATAAACATCTTTACTCAAAGAGTTGTTAGAATTTGGATGAGTGTGGTGGAGATGGATTCCTTAAGAGGTTTTGAAAGAGAACTGGATATATATTTGAAAATGATTAAGTTAGAGGGCAACAGAGAGAGGGTTGGAGAGTGGGACTAGCTGGGTAGCTCTCTCAGGAACTGGGATGGACACAGAATACCCTCTCTCTGTACTGTAAAATTCAATGAGTCTATAGTAACAGGCAAGATGAGATAAGTAAAGCTAAATTATTTCTAATCTTTGGTATTCTAAACTAGGAGGGGTAGTCTGAGAATTATGGCCAGAATGTTTAGGAGAGAGCACTTCTACATAGAAAGGGTAGTAGAGGTTTGGAACTCTGTTCCACAAAATGTAGTTAGTGCTGGATCAGTTGTTAATTTTAAATCTGAGATAGATAATCCTTTTCCTATATTCATATGTCAGCAAATGACAATTGATGTGTATGGAATAAAGGAACACTCCAAAATTACATTAAACAGTTTATTAATGAAGATGAATCCACAGAATTTTCCAAAGATTAATTCCAAAACATATTAAATGGAGTTTTACAGTAATCAGAACATTCTGGTCATTTTTAACAGTATATTGTGTTCAAGCTCTATAGTATTAGAAACCAACTGTTTACTTTCTAGTTGGTTATTATATGGAGAAAATGAGAGAAAGCAGCCCTGTGTGAGGTAACTTAAGTGTGGTCGATAAATAGCAGTAGCCACCCTCTGTGAAGATATAATCTTCATGCAATCAAACTTCAATCTGAGAAATAAGAGAGAAAACCATACTTTGGAGTTCAACTGAGGATTCTGCAGTGTGCTTCTTCATAGCCATGCAAACTCGAACATTCCTCAACAGATTTCTGTTAATAGCATAATTTACACTGATGCTTTATTCTGCATGATTTGAAGGACAGAAAGAAGTTGATGGAAAGTTCCCTCATCCCGCTACTCTATAATAAGTGCACATTACAGTGACTGAATGACAATATAATGGCTATTCAAATAGTCTGAAAGTACTTCATAATGATGAATAGATGCAGTGAGAACATAGTGACCATTCTATAAAGCAACTTCCCATTAATGCTTGGCCAATCAATTTGTACGTGCTTTTTTTGTTGAGGGAGGAGTGTTGATTGGGATGCTCTCCAGCCTGTTATTGAATCTTCAAGAGACCTTTAAAGCCTATCTGAATATGATTTTCATTTAAATACGTAGCAATATAGTACTTCGACAAAACCACATTTGAGTGTCAGCACAGATTACAAACGCAAATCCTCCAAATTCACTGAAGCAGATTGAAGAGTGTTACTAACTGATTCAAGAAGACGGAAATGGGGGCCCAGTCTATTTACTGTTAAAGAAGTAACATCACAAATATTGGCAAATGTGAAGACTTGGAAATTAAAAACCTCGAGAGCATTAGTGATTTTAAATGAATCTGTGCACTCTGTCACCATTTCTTTGATCATCTGAGTGGTCTGTTACTCTCACCTGGTCCAGTAAGAAAGGGAACAAGCGCAGTTTCCCTTCAAATCAGAAACAGAACAATGGCAAACGTACTGCACATTAATGTTATCTCGTTAAAACCAATTTACTTCCAGATACAGTTGCCTCACATTGCTGGCAAAGACTGGGGCTTAGTCAAGATTTTCTCAACAAGGGAATCCCACAGCTCAGTAGGGATCAGTAAATTCTACCATTCTGCACTCACCAAATGTAGCTGAAGCACATCTGTTGAGACACCACCATGTCTTGGCTGGGGAAGCAGCAAGTCAGTTTCATTGATCCCAGCCAAAAGCCCAACAAAGTAACCCAGTCAGGCTTATCCAGTGAAGCTGCATGATTTATTGACAGCCAAGAAGGCAGCACACAAGCCAGTAACACACCAGCTCACTGAATCTATTGTCGTGTTTCAGTTAACGAAGGGAGAATTTCCCCTCTTTACAAACAGATCTTACCACTGTTTTTCAATAGGAATATATAGGAAGGATGTTACTAAACTGGAACGGATGCAGAAAAGATTTGTAAGGATGTTACTGAGGCTGGAAGGTTTGATTTATAAGGAGAGGTTGGGACGTTTTTCCCTGGAGCGCGGAGGCTTGAGGGGTGACCTTACAGAGGTTCATATAATCAGCAGGGGCATGCATAAGATGAACAGCAAAAGTCTTTTCCTCACAGTAAGGAATTCAAAACCAGAGGGCATAATGTTGAGCTGAGCGGGGAAGGGTTTAAAAGGAACCTGAGGGGCAACTTTTTCACACAGAGGATGGTTGGCGTGTGGAACGAACTGTCAAAGGAAGTGGTAGGTGCAAGTACAGTATCAACATTTAAAAGACATTTGGACAGGGACATTTGGATCCGATAATGTGTAATGAGGCAGGTTTAGTAAGTTATTTCAGAGTAAGAGATCTGCTCGGGAACAGTGATCACAACATGGTAGAATTTAGCACTGAGGTTGAGAGTGAGACTTAGAGAGTGCGGTGCTGGAAAAGCACAGCAGGCCAGGCAGCATTTGAGGAGCAGGAGAATTGACATTCCGGGCATAAGACTTCATCAGGAATCTCCTGAAACACCGATTCTTGTGTTGAATAAGCCTTTCCTATTCTTTCTTGAATAGGAAAGGCTTAGAGGGATAAGGCCAAATGCAGGTAAATGCAGTTGGCATGGACGGAAGGGTCTGTATGCTTGCTGTATGACTCTACAACTGTATTTTGTACTTCTTTTGATAAGGACTTGCACACAGGAGACTTGTATTCTACAGCAGCAACAATTGATGGTGGCAGCCTAGCTCAGGATAAATAAAAATGCTGAGTAAATGCTAGGCTTAAAGATTGCTGTGGGTGGAATGGGTTTCAGTTCGTGGGGCAATAGCACTATTACTAGGTAAAAGGGAGCTTTCCCAGTTAGACAGGCTCACTTGGATCTTGCTGGAACTGATGCTCTGATGAACTGAATAACTCAGGTAGTTGTTAGGGCTTTAAACTAATGGGATGAGGATTGGGGGCTATTAGAGATCTTGGGAGGGGTGATATGTTGCCTTACAAAAGCAAAGGGATTTGGCATAGACTATTTTGATGATACCCATAGTTGGACAGAAAGGGACACAGTGTAAAAGCATATAAAAATGGTAGTAAATAGGGTTGTGGGCAGAGGGAAAATAGTAAAAAGAAAACAAATTAATGGCTTTGTACCTAAATCTACATAGTATTTGAAAGAAAATGAAAGGATTAATTGATGCTAATGGGTATGATTGTATATCCCATTATGGAGATATTGTTATAAGGAGATCAAAGTCAGGAACTAAATATTCATGTGTATGTGATTTTGTGAAAGGGCAGTCAGGAAGGGAAGAGTAGTGGGTTAGCATTGTTAGTATGCGATGAAATAAGTATAATAGCCAGAAATGATCTTGGATCAGATAATATAAATCCACATGAATGGACATAAGAAATAACAAAGGAAGAAGACACTGGTGGGAGTCATCTATAGGCGTCTTAACACCAGCTGTTCAGTAGGCCAGAGAGTAAATAATGGGATAATGAGGACGACATTTTAAAAAGGCAGTACGCTAATCACGGGGGACATTAATCTTTGTTTAAATTGGGAAAAGCAAATTGACAAAGGTAGCTTTGAGGGCAAATTCGAATAACGTATTTGGGACAGTTTCCTGAAACAATATGATTGTGGATCCAAACAGGGATTAAGTTATGTTGGATCCGATAATGTGTAATGAGGCAGGTTTAGTAAGTTATTTCAGAGTAAGAGATCTGCTCAGGAACAGTGATCACAACATGGTAGAATTTAGCACTGAGGTTGAGAGTGAGACTTAGAGAGTGCGGTGCTGGAAAAGCACAGCAGGCCAGGCAGCATTTGAGGAGCAGGGGAATTGACATTCCGGGCATAAGACTTCATCAGGAATCTCCTGAAACACTGATTCTCCTGTTCCTTGGGTGCTGCCTGACCTGCTGTGCTTTTCCAAGACTAGACTCACGACTCTGATCTCCAGCATCTGCAGTCCTCACTTTCTCCTAGTGAGAGAGTTAGGTTTGAAACAATAGTGCTAAACCTAAATAAGGACAGTTACATAGGGATGAAAGAGTTTGGGATAAGATACAGTTGAAGAACAAAGTTAAGAAAATAGTTTATGACTCACAGTAAAGATAGTCCCAATGAGGAAGAAGCACTACAGAGAAAGGATAGACTGTCAGGATAGCATCAACTTGAAAGAAAATGAACATACAATGTGACAAAGATTAGTGGTAAACCAGATTTTGGGGAAGATTTAAACGTCAATAGAATATGACCAAAACAGTAATATAGAAGGTAAAAGTAAACCATGAAGGCAGAATAGCAAGTGATATGTAAACAGACAGCAAGAGCTTCTTTAAACACACAAAAAAAGGAAATAGGAGAACAACATGAACATTTGCCCCTTAGAATATGAGTGCAAGGAACTAATAATGGGAACCAGGAAATGGCATTTGTCTTCATGGTAGAAGACACTGATAGTATTCCAAAAATGCTAAACAATTGAGGAATAAAGTGGGAGAGGGAGGAAATAAATGCAATAACCAGAGGAAAAGGAGCTAATAGGGCTAAAGACCAGCAAGTCTCTTGGACTTGATACTAAAGGGAGTAACTATAGAGAACACTGATAGTAATCTTCATAAATCCTTAAATTCTGGAAAAATAATCCCAGAGGATTGGGAAACCAGCAATGTAGCACTCTTATTCAAAAGGGACATAAACAATAAAACAGGTAACTATAGGCCAATTAGCTTAATGTCTCTCATTGGGAAGATGTCAGAGTGTACGCTAAAGGATTAATAGCACAACATTTAGAAATCCATAGTATTAGCATGGCTTCATGAAGGGGAAATCATGCTTGAAAACATTATTACAGTACCTTGAGAAGGTAACAAGCAGAATAGATACAGGGGAACCAGTAGATCTAATATATTTGGACTTCCCACAAAGGTGTTTGGTACTGAATTATAAGTAAGGCTACTTAATAAGACAAGAGCACATGGTGTTGGGAATTGTGTATTAGCATGGGTAGAGGATTAGATAACTAATAGACAACAGGAATTGGGCTAAAGGAGTATTCTCAGGATGGTAACCTATAACTAATGGAATGCCACAGGGATCAGTGCTGGGGTCACAATTGCTTACCGTATGTTCAACATTTGAATGATGCAAGTGAAAATACTCTAACCAAGTTTACGGATAACATGAAAATAATTGGGAAGTCAAATAATGAGAAATGAGTCTACAGAAGGATATAGGCACGTTAAATGAGTGGACAAAACCTTGGCAAATGGAAAATAATGTTGTAAAATGTAAGGTTTTTTATTTGGGCAGGAAGAAGAGAGGAGTTGAATATTATTTAAATAGAGAAAGACTGCAGAAAGCTGCAACACAGAGGGATATAGTGATCCTTGTGCATGGATTGCAAAGAAGCATCTAAGTTCAGTAAGTAATAAGGAAGGCAAATGGACTGTTGGCCTTTATTTGAAAGAAAATGGATTACAAGAACAGTGAGGTCGTGATATTCTATATGAGGTGGTAGTCAGACTATATCTGGAATACTGTGAACAGTTTGAACCTCTGTCTAAAGAAAAGTTAAATTGGTATTGGAGGCAGTCCAGAGAAGGGTTACATGACTGCTACCAGTTATGGAGGGACTGTCTTATGAGGAGATGTTAAGTTTAGAGGTGGAGTTTGGAGTTTAGAAGAATAAGAGGCAACTTCATTGAAACATACGAAGATAATTAGTGGGCTTGACAGGGTAGATGTAGAAAGTTTTTTTTTCCCTTGGGGGGAGTCTAGGACCAGAGGCCATATCTCAGAATACAAGATCATCCATTTTAGATAGAGATGAAGAGAATTTTTTTCTCAGAGGGTCATGAATCATTGGAATTCTTCACTGCAGAGAGCTATTGTGGCTGAGTTATTAAAGATTTTCAAGGCTGAGACAAACAGACAGACAGTAAGGGAATCAAGGGTTAGGTGGGAAAGACAGGAAAGTGGATTTTAGGTGTATAGGTCAGCCAGGAACTCATTGAATTTTCCTGCTCCTCGGATGCTGCCTGACCTGCTGTGCTTTTCCAGCACCACTCTAATCTAGACTCTGATCTCCAGCATCTGCAGTCCTCACCGTTGCCTTGACTCGGGCTGACTGGCCTACTTCTGCTCCTGTTTCTTATGGTCAGGTTTGGGTTTAATAATTACATTGTAAGTAGCTCAACATCATGACAAGTGTGCTGTGACTGATTGCTAAGTGTGCATCAATTATTATCAGGGTGTTATTGGTTTAGTGTGTGGTACACACCAAAAAGTGTTTACCAAACAAGAAAAGGTTCTTCACTTAAACAAGTTGCAGTTTATTGCATGATAGCAACTCGGTGCACATCTTATTGGCATGATAGACACAATCTTCGTGATCGTGAGGGAAACATTGGTTTAGGTATTACTCCTTCGAGATACAAAGCTGGTTACCAGCCCAAGTTCGTCTGACATCACCATCTTGAGAGATACACTCCTCAGCCTTAAACCTTTGACACCCATACACAATATCTTCCCATTGATCACCTTCCCATCCCCAGCTTTCCCCTGACCCCATATTTAACACTATCTCAGCTCCCTTTGAAGTCTCTGTCTTCAAAATTAAGGTTATAGGGAAGTTTCACTTTTTGTGCCAGAAAGTGTCAGACACATTTACCGTGGCTCCTTAAACAGCATCTTCCAAATCCACAACTGCTGCCATCTAGGAGAAGGGCAGCAGATACATGGGAACACCACCAACTGCAGATTCCAAGCCATTCAGCATCCTGACCCGGAAATATATCGCCGTGCCTTCATTGTCACTGGGTCAGGATCCGGCAATTCCCTCCCTAAGGGCATTGTGGGTCTACATACAACACGTGGCTTACAGCAGTTCAAGAAGGCAGCTCACCACCACCTTCTCAAGGGCAACAAGGGGTGGGCAATAAGTACTAGCCAGCCAGCAACACCCACATCCCACAAATGAATAAGTTGAAAGTTTGATAGGTCTCTTATTGGAAGACAATTGACATTGATCCCATTCTTGGCAGGGTTAGATCTTTAAGCCCCTCCACCATTCTATTGCTTGGATTTTCTTAGTGGAGGATGCCTTTTCTGCTGAAAAACGTACTTGATTTTTTTTGTGTGGTGTCTTGGACCTCTGGAAGAGGGAGATTCCTATTGATGATGGATTCCTAAATCTCTGAGCCAAGCAATTTGCTTCGTCCGTGTGCTGAATCTATGAACATTAGTTGCCCCATCTCAGTGGTGTCTTCCATGGAATTGTACCACACCTTCCTTCAAATTAGACAGATTTTCATTCTCTTTCTGAATCTAGTCATATCCATGCTCAAACCCCAGCAGGTACTTTACTGCGACTTGTCACTTAACTTCGATGCTTTCATTTTCTCTCAGTGATTGTAGGTGAAGCCAACACATTCATATGCACTGTCATTTTACACAAGAATTGTTTCTTGCTTGGCTCTGTCACTGGTACTATTGATTCCTCCTGGGAAGACAAAGACATAAAATGTTTTGCTTGAACTTGCATCTTCTGATGCTGATATCTGACTTCATTCTATCATTAATGAGCTCAAGTGGAACTATTCTGTTAATTAGCTCTCTTGTCATTTGTGTTTCCTTCTCAACTTTGCTGATTCTAGCAGTCTGAAGTCTCTTTAGTGTTGATAAGAGTGTTAAGCATCCATGTCAAACTTTACAGTCTCAGATTTCCATCCTGTTGTTGATATAAAACAATTCTCTTATGCCAATATAGCTAATCACAACAGATTCTCAATTCCGCTTGCGTTCTGCCATGAGTGTAAGAAAGCCCCATGAACTCCACTCGGGGTTGTCCCTTTGATTACTTCTTCACCAAAAAGGTATTTGACCTGTTGCTTCATGACTGGTCATTTCTGGAATGATTGTGGTCGGACTGCTCAACCAGTTTCTTCTTGACTAAGTTTAACTCCTTCAGGTATTTGAAGACGATTTTGGGACAAGACTTGTATTCCTGCTCAAGAGGGGGACTTCTTGATTGTAAAGTATATATATATCACCCGAGAGCCCTTGTGTTGGCTACAATTTAATTTCAAACGATGTACTTCCTAGACCATGTAACTACATTACCATAGTCTACAAACAGTACTCCCATGGGACACCATCCAATAGTATGGTGACATTAATTTATGTTATGACCCCAGCTGATATTACCACTGGAAAAGTCAGATCCCAGAATGAAGTCTGGCTTGATGGGTTTTTTTTTCTCATTTAATGTAATTTACTAAACAATAGCACACCCTGTTGCAGATTTGGTTTTAACAATAACAAAGAGGTTTATTGCACAAACAGACAAAGATAAAATCGAATAAACCAAACTGTGTGCATATAATGCAATCTGAATGATTTCAAAACCATAATTTACAATCCCATCTATTCCAACACTATCACTTTACAGTCCTCAAACACCAGAGATCTCTTTTCGGTTGTATCTATGGATTTGATCTGACTGTTTCCTTCAATTCTCTGTCACAAGAGCCTGGTTTTCTTTCTTATTATTCACAACTGAGTTTAAACATTTTTAGCTTCAAATAATGCTTCTAAAGAAATATTTCTTACCTGGAATTTTCAAAGTAAAACCATTACACTAAGGTCACCCTATTCCGAACTATTCTGAACCTTCTTTCTCCACTAGAAACTGGTCATAGAGTCATAGACATCGAATTGTACAGCACGGAAACAGACTCTTTGGTCCAACTTGTCCATGTTGACCAGATATCTTAAACTGATCTAGTCCCATTTGTCAGCATTTGGCCCATAACCATTTAAACCCCTCCTATTTATATACCCATCCAGATGCCTTTTAAATGTTGTAGTTGTACCCGCCTCCACCACTTCCTGTGGCTCATTTCCATATATGCACCACCAGTGTTCCTCAGGTCCCTTTTAAATCTTTCCCCTTCCACTTTAAACCTATACCCTCCAGTTTCGGACTGTCCTACCACAGGCAAGAAACCTTGTCAACTTACCCTATTCATGTCCTTCATGGATTTTATAAACCTCTATAAGGTCCTTCCATAGTCTCCGACACTCCAATGAAAATAGCCCCAGCCTATTCAGCCTCTCCTTCTAACACTGGCCATTGTGTGGAGGAACCGGTGTTGGACTGAGGTGGATAAAGTTAAAAATCACAACACCAGGTTATAGTCCAACAGGTTTATTTGGAAGCCGGAGCTTTCGGAGCGCTGCTCCTTCATCAGGTGGTTGTGGAACAGAAGGCCATAAGACACAGAATTTATAGCAAGAGATTACAGTGTCATGCAACTGAAATGATATATTGATCAAACCTGGATTGTTGTTAAGTCTTTTGTCTTTTAGAATGGGTTACAGGTTTCGGTTCATTAATATGTAAATCCCAGAACTTCTTTCAGGGCGTGTCAGAATGTCGATATGGATGCCAGCTTTATCCTTGGGGTCACCATTCACCGTATAGATGGCAGGTAGTCACTCGGCCAATGTTGTCTATCTCATTCGCTGCAGGCAAGGATGCCCCGAGGCATGGTACATTGGCAAGATCAAGCAGATGCTACGGCACTGGATGGATGGACACCGCATAACAATCAGCAGCCAGGGGTGTCCCCTCCCAGTCAGGGAACACTTCAGCGGTCAGGGGAATTCGGCCTTGGATGTTCGGGTGACCATTCTCCAAGGTGGAGTTGGGACAGGCTACAGCGCAAAGTGGCCGAGCAGAGGGGATGGTCTCAACGGGGACCTTGGGTTCATGTCACACTACAGGTAGCCCCACTGCACTATATACTCTCTCTCTCTCTCACACATACGCACACACACAAGCACACATTGACACCCACAAGCACACATACACACGCACTGTTAAATACTCACATGCTCATACAAATCTCTCTCTCATACACATGCTCTCTCTCATACACGCACACATACAACCCCCACATTCACACCCACGCATACACCCTCTCACAGGCTTATACTCCATCACACCCACACACACAGTTTACCAAGCTTTCACACGTGCAAACACAGACTCTCTCACATGCACTCACACTCACAAGCACACACTCACATGCACACATTCTCTCTCTCTCTCTCTCTCACTCTTATATGCATGCACATAAGTCTATGGGATGAATTTGTATTTGCAAAATTCTGTTTGTCGATACATTCTATTTTGCTCAAACAATGCACAGTCTGCAGACAGTCAATGCAGGCATCAATTTTGTAAATTCTACTTTGGAAATAGAATCAGTCTGACACAAGATTGGATACAGACAGACTCTGACCTCACCCATTGGATGCATTTTCTGAGCTGATATGTCAGTTTTGTAATAAAACCTTAAGTTATCTCGAGAAGGTGACCTAAAGGAAGTTCTGGGATTTACATGTTAATGAACCGCAACCTGCAACTCATTCGAAAAGCTGAGTGGGCGGCACGGTGGCACAGTGGTTAGCACTGCTCCCTTACAGCGCCAGAGACCCGGGTTCAATTCCCGACTCAGGCGACCGACTGTGTGGAGTTTGCACGTTCTCCCCGTAGCTGTGTGGATTTCCTCTGAGTGCTCTAGTTTCCTCCCACAGTCCAAAGATGTGCACGTCAGGTGAATTGGCCATGCTAAATTGCCCATAGTGTTAGGTAAAGGGGTAAATGTACAGGAATGTGTGGGTTGGTGTGGACTTGTTGGGCCGAAGGGCCTGTTTCCACACGTAAGTAATCTAATCTAATGAAAGACTTAACAGCAATCCAGGTCTGTTCAATATATCATTTCAGTTGCATGACACTGTAATCTCTTGCTATAAATTCTGTGTCTTATGGTCTTACGCTCCACAGCTACCTGATGAAGGAGCAGCACTTTGAAAGCTAGTGCTTCCAAGTAAACCTGTTGGACTATAACCTGGTGTTGTGTGATTTTTAACTCTAACTCTGGCAACAGCCTTGTAAATCTTTTCTGCATCCTTTTATATCAGACTATAGCCAGGTCTTCCGTGAACTGCCCAAAAGCTTTCCAATTTATGAGTTTTCCTGAGTAACCCTTGATTCTTCTAAATCAAAGTAATGTTTTTCAATGTTTGGTTTCTCTAATTATAAAACTTTCACAATACAAACAGACTCACATTATCACTCCAGAGGGGTTCAGTCACCTGGTTTCTGATGCATGCTGCTTTAGAAGTCATGACTCCTAAATGACGGACAAGTTGATTATTATAATCCTATATCTTAAATAAATGAGATATAACTAGAGACATTTCCATTGACACAAGAACAGAGTGATCTTGGGGGCTTGTCCATTGATCCCAGAGAGCTGCACGCCTGATTAATAGGGTAGTTAAGAAGGCATATGGAATATTTACCTTTATCAGTTGTGGTATATATTATAACAGTAGGGAGGATACATCAGAGCTGTACAGAACTTTGGTTTGGTCACAGTTGGAGTACTGTGCAGTAATACTACAGGAAGATCATGATAGCACTGGAGGAGTGCTGAGAAGATTCACCAGCATGTTCCCTGCGATGGAATGCTTGAGCTATGAAAGGAGGCTGGATAAGCTCAGGATGTTTCCTTTAGAGCAGAGAAAGTTGAGAGGAATTTGATTGTGTAAGATTAGTAAGGATAGAGTGAATATAAAAGAAGCTGTTTCTGTTAGGTGGAGGGTCAATATCAAGGGGGCATCGTTTTAAAGCAGGAGGTTTAGAGGGGATTTAATGATTTATTTTTACCCAGAGGATGGTGGGAAACTGGTAGATACTGCGTGGGAAGATAATTGAGGCAGGAAACATCGCAACCTTTGGATGAGCATTTGAAATGAACATTCAAAGCTGTCGACCAAGTGCTGGAAATAATATGGAGATGTCGGTGTTGGACTGGGGTTAAAAAATCACACAACACCAGGTTATAGTCCAACAGGTTTATTTGGAAGTGCTAGCTTTCGGAGCACCGTTCCTTCATCAGGTGGTTGTGGAGTATAAGATTGTATGGTCCAGAATTTATAGCAAAAGTTTACAGTGTGATGTAACTGAAATCATATATTGAAAAAGACTTGGATTGTTTGTTAAGTCTCTCATCTGTTAGAATGACCATGTTGGTTTCAGGTGCAGACTCAATAGGTTGAGGAGCCTCTTCTGTATTGTATGTGTTTATGATGCTAACATATAATTATCTTCTCTCCAAAAAACTAGTTTTGGGAAACTTACTTATCCTCTGAATATGATTACCTTATTCTGTAGTAACATCTGTTCTATCTCATTAACGTCCTTGTGAGATTGTAACTATTTGTCGTTTTGCTGCCCTGAGACTGTGTCCTACTCAGTTTTGGAAAGTGACCTATTGCTTTATGGATAAAGCATTTCTTTTAAATAACTGAGATGTGCCTGAGCTTGCAAGGTTTTCCTGCTCTATAGCACTGCCACTGACTTTTAGTCTCTGTTGTCTGGCTTCTCACGTGTATATTTAAGGTGTTTACAAACCTTAGGATTTATTGAATAAATGTTGATAATCTTCTCTTCTCTTACATTTTGCTTCCCGACTTCTGCTTCTTCCAAAGTTAAAGGTCACCCCTGAACCTCTGGCACTCCGGGGAAAACAGCCTATTCAGCCTTTCCCCATGGCTCAAACCGTCCAACCCCAGCAACATCCAGATCTCCCTTTTTTTTTGTTCCCTCATCAGTCTCATAAACTTTAGTCTTCCACTTGACTTTGTTTACTTAGCCTATTAAATTTATCACTTTAATTATGGCTAAGGTGATATCCCCAGGCCTGTGACCCCATTTATAGATACTTCTGTGGTTCTTGATTTGCCTTACAGTAGCCATACATGATTTCATGTATTTCAATGGGAGGGAAGGAACAAATGAGGGAATGTTGCATGGGTGCATTGCAATCCTGGTTAACTATGACAAATTACCAACAATTGCCACAGTTGCTGCTGCTGGATGAATGGATATTGAGTGTGTAATGTTAACAAATCAAACCCTACTCTCCTTCATATTCTTTCATCCTTACTATCTCTACACATGAAAATTTTGCATTGACAAGTATCCATTATATGCAAGAATTAACTGTACAAGTGTTATTGTTTATTGCCTAAAGCTTTCTAATGAATACAAATTTCATATCAACTTAAACTTATTTAATGTCTGTCCAACAACACTTGTTTATCGCCTAGGAGACCCAACTCAATTTGAGGCTATTAGATTGCAAATTACAAGGACATGCAAAACACTAGATTTCTGAATTGATGCGGGGCTCAGATCAACCCACAGTTTCATCATTATTTTTGACGCTGCTGATGATCACATAAAGAACCTCACTCCTGACTGAACTTGAAGGACTGTGAGATGTTGTAGCTGCGAGCAACGCAGGTAGTTTGACAGCAATATGGCTCTGAAGGATCATAACCACATCAAGGCCCACTGACAGTACAAGCATTCCTTTCACAAGAATGCAACACCAGGTTATAGTCCAACAGGTTTATTTGGAAGTATTAGCTTTCGGAGTGCTGTCCACCCCAGTCCATCACCAGTACCTCCACATCATGGCTTTCACAAGAAGACCAACTCTATGTAAGCCTCACGGTGTAGCCAACTAGTTCCTGGATTCCAGCATCTAACCTTGAGGAAGGGATACTCTCCAGGTCTGTCAGTTTGAAAGACAAGTTCAAACTGATCCCTGTTTTTGAAAGGAAATTAACTGAAGAAGAGGAATAGTTGAGCGAGTTGTGAAGTCGTTGTCAATCTCTGGTGAGATTGTTGCGTGACTTTTCTCCAACATATAGATTCGATTGACAGATGTGTCAAGAGTTCACACAGGCAATACTGTCTTGCCTTAAATAGCATGCCAGTGAGCAGTCTTGCTGAAGGTGAACTGTATAACACAAAAGCTGACAGCGACACTTAAGATGGCACACACTTCTGGTGCCCTGGCAACCAACAATCTGCTCAGTTTGTAGACACAGCTCTTCCAAACGTAGAAAGAAACCATGCACTTTCAACATATTTTATAGCAAGCAAATAATAAGGGAGGTAATGTTCTCATGGCATTAATCCAGAGATCCATGTAATGCTTGGGAGACCCAGGTTAAAATCTTGTCATGGCAGCTGGAGTGCTTTGCAATAAAATAATAATTACAAATATGGAACTAAGAGACTGTGAAAAATCCATCTGGTTTCACCAATGTCCTTTAGGGAAGGAAACTGCCATCCCTGCCTGGTCTGGACTACAGGTGATTCCAGGCAACGTGGTTGACTCTTAACTGCCCTCTGGGCAATTAGGGTTGGATTCTATATGCTGGCCCAGCTGGTGACATCCACATCCTATGAATGAATAAAAAAAATCTAATTTTTGTAGGATTTCAGATCTTTACATGCCCTAAAAATGAAAGCTGACTTCGGGGGAATAATGCGTGCCAGGATTTTCCAGTGAAAGGTCTCAAACATGAAGTCGGAGTACAAGTGGATTTTTGAATCACTCGTCTACATGTGGCCACCTCACAAAGACTCTCTGTGAACAACATTCACTTTCAGTGGCTTTGTATGTAAGAAGACCCCAGGGATTAGCCTCGATCACACATTTGTTTAAGGTTCATGAACAGATCTCATTCTATCAGTGCGGTGAAAGAAAAAGAATCACCAAGAAACCACAGAGATTCACCGCTAATAATTAGAGTTTCAAAAAGAAATGTGATTTTGAATTAAAGGGTCACAGTCTGTTCAGCCTGCCCCGTGTTTCTTAAAAATTGGGGAATCAGTTAGTTATAATTCAATGTCAAGGTGAACAATTCATTCACTTGCTCCAGCTCAGAATCCTGAGTGCTTCCATGAGATCGCCCCTCCTTCTTCGAAATTATACCGAATAAAAGCCTAACCTGTTTGTCAGCTCGCTTGATAAGTCAATCGCTTCATCCCAGGAGTTAGCCTGAACTGTCTCCAATGTGTCCCACCTGTTTATGCTGTCCATTTCCATGTGTGCAAGAGCTCGACAAGTCAGTCAGCCTGGGAGTAGTCTGTGCGGCTGTTCATACCATCTACTTGCCTTCCCTGCCAGCTACTATCTTTGGGGCTTGTTAGGAACTATGAGGGACAACAGTTTGAATCGAGCTGTCTTTCAGTTTCAGTAAATGAATCCAATCTTCTCATCTAAGGAGTTGTCCTTCATCATGCAGGACTGCTGTTATCATATTTGGGTCTGCACTTTCCCTGTATGCTTCCAGGAGCCAGTCACTTTATGGGATCAAGTTGGGATGCAAGATTTTCCAAAGACAAGGGGAGCACATTAGGGGTCTATCAGTTTGTACCGTCACATAATGAGCTCATAGATTTCAAGAAAGGGTGGGTCTCAACGAATGATAATTTCTACATTTCTGATGCAGTTGCCTTGATGTGTCTTCCGTTTTGTGATTGCAAATGTAGCAATTGGTCAAAAGGGTGAGTGCTGGGAATGAGGCCAGATGGGAAGCAAAATGCTACCAAACTGGCATCTACTTGACAATGTGGAAAATTGTACAGGTATGTCCTCAACACACAAGGCAGAGCAAACCAACCCAGCCAATGACCAATCCATTAATCTACTCCCATTGTCCCATTGGGCTGCTGTCTGATCAGAGAGAGATAACTGGCAGGGAGTTTAACCTGAAGGTCATCACACTTCCAGCAAGGGGCAAGGTTGAGAAGGTAGGACTTGATTAATAATATAGAACCATAGCTAATACAAGAAGTGAACCTATGCAGAGGGATTGAATTCAAGAGTCGTGAGGTGATGTTGCAGCTGTACAGGACTTTGGTTAGGCCACATTTGGAGTACTGTGTGCAGTTCTGGTCGCCTCACTTTAGGAAAGATGTGGAAGCTTTGGAGAGGGTGCAGAGAAGATTTACCAGGATGTTGCCTGGAATGGAGAGTAGGTCATACGAGGATAGGTTGAGAGTTCTCGGCCTTTTCTCGTTGGAACGGCGAAGGATGAGGGGTGACTTGATAGAGGTTTATAAGATGATCAGAGGAATAGATAGAGTAGACAGTCAGAAACTTTTTCCCCGGGTACAACAGAGTGTTACAAGGGGACATAAATTTAAGGTGAAGGGTGGAAGGTATAGGGGAGATGTCAGGGGTGGGTTCTTCACCCAGAGAGTGGTGGGGGCATGGAATGCGCTGCCCGTGGGAGTGGTAGAGTCAGATTCATTGGCGACCTTTAAGCGGCATTTGGATAGGTACATGGATGGGTGCTTAATCTAGGATAGAAGTTCGGCACAACATCGTGGGCCGAAGGGCCTGTTCTGTGCTGTATTGTTCTATGTTCTATGTTCTATGTTCTATGCCATGTCACTCTGCAATGCCATCCAGCCAACTGAGCTACCCAAAAGAAAATGTCACTAACTGTGTTATCAAACAGCACTTAATAAGCATTAACCTGCTCACAGAAGTTTATTTTGGGTTCTGCTAGGACCACTTAGTTCCTCATCTCTTTATAGTCTTGGCTCAAACATGAACAAAATATCTGAATTCCAGAGGTGAGACTGACTATCGTTGTTGTCAAGGCTGCTCTGGATCCAGTATGGCATTGGTCCCAGTGTGGCATTGGTCCCAATGTGGCATTTTCCATTATGACATTGGATCCATTGTGGCATTGCATATTGTGGGGCATTGGACCCAGTGTTGCACTGGACCCAGTGTGGCATTGGATCCAGTCAGCCATAGTATCCAGTGCAGCATTGGATCCAGCGGGGCGTTGGTCCCAATGTGGCATTGGATCCACTGTGGCATTGGACCCAGTGTGGCATTGGACTCAGTGTGGCATTGGATCCAATCTGGCATTGGATCCAGTGATGAATTGGTCCCAGTGTGGCATTGGATCCACTGTGGCATTGGATCCAGTGGGGCATTGGTCCCAATGTGGCATTGGATCCACTGTGGCATTGGATCCAGTGTGGCATTGATCCCAGTGTGGCTTTGGATCCACTGTGGCACTGGACCGAGTCTGGCATTTGATCCAATGTGATATTGGACCCAGTGTGGCATCAAGGTGTCCTCACAAAACTGGAGGCAATGGGCATCAGGGGAAAACCCTCCACTGGTTCGAGTCATAGCGAGTACAAAAAGAGATGGCTGTTGTTGTTAGTAATCTCAGTTTGAGAACGTCTCGTCAGGAGCTTCTCAGTATTGATATTTTAATCAACCTGCTCAGAGATACTATGACATTTGTCCGGTGTAGGTGGTACTCGAACCTAGGCATCCTCGCCCAGATATAGCGATACGACACTGCACTAGAATAGTCTTCAGTGCCATGTCTTCAGCCCAGCCACCTTCAGCTGCCTTCATCGATGTCTTTCCCTCCATCATAAGGTCAGAAGTGAGGATGCTCACTGATGATTGCACAAAGTTTCACATCATTTGCGGCTCCCCAGATAATGAAACAGCCCAGTTTAAAATGCAGAAGGACCAGGACAATATCCAGGCCTGGGTTGACAAGTAGCAATTAACATTAAAGCCACCACAGGTTTTCAATATCAGAGAATATGACTATTGTTCTTGACATACAAAGTATTTACCATGTCTGAATCCACCACTATCAGCATCCTGGAGGTTTCCATTGACCAGAAACTTCACTGGGACTAGACCTACAAATACAACTCACCTCCTGACTTCCCAAAGCTTATCCATCATTTACAATATGCAGATAAGGTGTGAAATGGAATACTCCCCACTGGTCTGGATGGGTGCAGCGCCAACGAAACTCAAGAAGCTTGACACCGTCTGGGAAAAGCAGTCCATTTGATTGACACCACATTTACAAACATGCACTCTCTCCCTCACCAATGTTTAGTCACAGCAGTGTGAGCCATCTACAAGACGCACTGCAAAAATTCTCAAAGTGTCCTTAGATAGCCCTTTCCAAAGCTGTGACCTCTACCAACTAGAAAGACGAAGGATGTGTACGTACGCCACATGGACTGAAGCAGTTTAAGAAGGCAGCTCACCACCACCTTCTCAAGGGCACCTACAGATGGGCAATAAATGCTGGCCCAGGCAGTGATGCCCATAGCCCATAAATAAGCAAGCCAAATCACATTTTTACCATCATTAGTTTGCAGGTTTTCAGGTTGTGTAAACCTATATTGACAGGAGTACCACATGATGGTTGCTCTCTCCCTGACTGTACAGATTACAAATAAAACTGTTCCCCAGCCTGCTGCTGATAACGTCTGAATTTGAACAAATCTGTGATTAACTGTGATCGTCAGGCTGGAGGCTTCACTCCAGATACTGAATAAAAGTTTGACACAAGGGAATATGCAAATAACATTCTTAGATTGTCAGCATAAAAACAGAGAAAAGTCTCAGATCATATATTTATCTTGCATTGCTCAAGAATGCAGTTATCTCAGTGTGGCTGGAGATCTTCAAATGCTGGTCACAGCTGGAGATTTCTTGCTTTACACCAACTACTGTGAAGTGTCTTCGGCATCCCTCCAATGGAACCCCTTACTGCATTCTCTGCTACATTTGTATTTCATGGAATAGTAGATACAGCTAAAGTGCATAAACTAAGGGATTTGAGTAGTTTTGTTAATATTTATTGAAAACACTTTCTATAAGTAATTGTAATGGATGACTATGCTGTATTACAATTATGTTTGGAACAGGAATTGTCACATCTAAATTAACTAAAATCTGCAATACCTTAGGCATTGCAGACTTATTTCATATGTATACTGTGCACAGAGTTGGAAGAATCTGATAATTGATTTGGAATAGGAATTTGGTGAGAGTGGGAATTAGCCGCTGTGTGGGAATTAGGTGTCAATTAATTTCAACTGAGGGGCAATTCTATTAAATAATAACTGCATCTTAGCTAATTGTTAATTATACTGTCACATTACTTATGACAAAATGAAGGTAAGAATTACAAGTAACAAGGTATCACTTTGTCTATTTAGCATCGTTATTGGTGAGTATTAAGAGAAGGTTTGTAAGGATTTATTATTAGAGCAAGTAAATTCAACTCAAACGAAAACACATCAATTAATTAATTAATATTTGCATTTAAAAATATTGATGAATGGTCATGAGATTAATTTCAGAACACATTTCATTTAAAAACAACCCACATCCACCTTTTTAATAAAGTTAGGGCTCCAGCACGCACTTAGTTAAAAAAAACTACCTACTTCAAATGCATGAATGAAATCAAAGACAAGGCAGTGTGTCAGGATTGTATTGTGCGGAACTCCAGTAATTGGTCTGTATTTTATCACATGAGTCTGTTCACTGATCAATATATTAGTGCTTGATTGCTTAAGCTTGCAAGTCATGCTGCAGTCAAGAGACTGACTCATTGCAGCTAAAGAAGATTTTAGAAACCTGGATCTCCCTGCAAAAACCATATGTTTTGGAACAGCTGAAAATTGTAAAATATTCAGCTATGATGGTATCAAATGGTGGAACAGGATCAATGGGTCAAATTACCAACTTCTGCTTCTAGTCTTTATGTTCTTAATTCCTGCAAATAAACTGTTTGCTCCTCTCTGCAATGCTCTAAGGTAAAATGAATGCAAAATAATTGAAGGAATGAACATAGGCTCCAAGATATTGTCCAAGTGGTCTTGATGCATTCAAGGATTGGTGGTACTGGAAGAGCACAGCAGTTCAGGCAGCATCCAAGGAGCAGCGAAATCGACATTTCGGGCAAAAGCCCTTCATCAGGAATAAAGGCAGAGAGCCTGAAGCGTGGAGAGATAAGCTAGAGGAGGGTGGGGGTGGGGAGAAAGTAGCATAGAGTACAATAGGTGAGTGGGGGAGGGGATGAAGGTGATAGGTCAGGGAGGAGAGGGTGGAGTGGATAGGTGGAAAAGGAGATAGGCAGGTAGGACAAATCCGGTCAAGACATGGGGACAGTGCTGAGCTTGAAGTTTGGAACTAGGGTGAGGTGGGGGAAGGGGAAATGAGGAAACTGTTGAAGTCCACATTGATGCCCTGGGGTTGAAGTGTTCCAAGGCGGAAGATGAGGCGTTCTTCCTCCAGGCGTCTGGTGGTGAGGGAGCGGCAGTGAAGGAGGCCCAGGACCTCCATGTCCTCGGCAGAGTGGGAGGGGGAGTTGAAATGTTGGGCCACGGGGCGGTGTGGTTGATTGGTGCGGGTGCCCCGGAGATGTTCCCTAAGGCGCCCAGTCTCCCCAATGTAGAGGAGATCGCATCGGGAGCAACGGATACAATAAATGATATTAGTGGATGTGCAAGTAAAACTTTGATGGATGTGGAAGGCTCCTTTAGGAAGGTGAGGGAGGAGGTGTGGGCGCAGGTTTTACAGTTCCTTCGGTGGCAGGGGAAAGTGCCAGGATTGGAGGGTGGGTTGTAGGGGGTCGTGGACTTGACCAGGTAGTCACAGAGGGAACAGTCTTTGCGGAAGGCAGAAATGGGTGGGGGGGGGGATATATCCCTGGTGGTAGGGTCTTTTTGGAGGTGGCGGAAATGTTGGCGGATGATTTGGTTTATGCAAAGGTTGGCAGGGTGGAAGATGAGCACCAGGGGCGTTCTGTCCTTGTTACGGTTGGAGGGGTGGGGTCTGAGGGCGGAGGTGCGGGATGTGGATGAGGTGCGTTGGAGGGCATCTTTAACCACGTGGGAAGGGAAATTGCAGTCTCTAAAGAAGGAGGCCATCTGGTGTGTTCTGTGGTGGAACTGGTCCTCCTGGGAGCAGATACAGCGGAGGTGGAGGAATTGGGAATACGGGATGGCATTTTTGCAAGAGGTAGGGTGGGAAGAGGTGTAATCCAGGTAGCTGTGGGAGTCGGTGAGTTTGTAAAAAATGTCAGTGTCAAGTCGGTCGTCACTAATGGAGATGGAAAGGTCCAGGAAGGGGAGGGAGGTGTCAGAGATGGTCCAGGTAAATTTAAGGTCAGGGTGGAATGTGTTGGTGCAGTTGATGAATTGTTCAACCTCCTCACGGGAGCACGAGGTGGCGCCAATGCAGCCATCAATGTAGCGGAGGAAGAGGTGGGGAACGGTGCCGGTGTAATTACGGAAGATCAACTGTTCTATATAGCCAAAAAAGAGACAGGCATAGCTGGGGCCCAGACGTGTGCCCATGGCTACGCCTTTAGTCTGGAGGAAGTTGGAGGATTCGAAGGAGAAATTTTTAAGGGTGAGGACCAGTTCGGCCAAACGAATGAGAGTGTCGTGGAAGGGTACTGTTGGGGACGTCTGGAGAGGAAAAAACAGAGGGCTTGGAGGCCCTGGTCATGGCTGATGGAGGTGTAGAGGGATTGGATATCCATGGTGAAGATGAGGCGTTGGGGGCTGGGGAAACGGAAGTCTTGGAGGAGGTGGAGGGCGTGGGTGGTGTCTCGAACGTATGTGGGAAGTTTCTGGACTAGGGGGGATAGGACAGTGTCAAGGTAGGTAGAGATGAGTTCAGTGGGGCAGGAGCATGCTGAGACAATGGGTCGGCCAGGGTGGTCAGGCTTGTGGATCTTGGGAAGGAGGTAGAACCGGGCAATGCGGAGTTCCCGGACTATGAGGTTGGAAGCCGTGGGTGGGAGATCTCCTGAGGTGATGAAGTTCTGTATGGTCTAGGAGATGATGGTTTGGTGATGGGGGGGTGGGGTCATGGTCGAGGGGGCAGTAGGAAGAGGTGTCCTCGAGTTGACGTTTGGCTTCAGCGGTGTAGAGGTCAGTGTGCCAGACTACCACTGCGCCCCCTTTATCCACTGGCTTGATGGTGAGGTTGGGATTGGAGCAGAGGAATTGGAGGGCTGCGCGTTGTGAGGGCGAGAGGTTGGAGTGGGGGAGGGGGGGTAGACAGGTTGAGGCGGTTAATGTCCCGGCGGCAGTTGGAAATGAAGAGGTCAAGGGCAGGTAATAGGCCAGAACGGGGTGTCCAGGTGGATGCAGTGTGTTGGAGGTGGGCGAAGGGGTCCTCGGAAGGTGGGCGGGAGTCGTGATTGTGAAAGTAAGCTCGGAGGCGGAGGCGACGGAAGAATTGTTCAACGTCACGGCATGTATTAAATTCATTGATGCGTGGACGGAGGGGGATGAAGGTGAGTCCTTTGCTGAGGACTGATCGTTCGTCCTCAGTGAGGGGGAGGTCTGGAGGGATGGTGAAAACTCGGCAGGGCTGGGAGCTGGGATCTGGTGTGGGTGTGGAGCTGGGAGTGGGGGCGGAACCTGTAACTGGAGTGGGTGAGGTGGTGGGGGGAATGGGGGTGGAGTCATGAGCAGGGGTAGCGTTCCTCTTGGGGTTCTGGAGGGTGGGGATAGTGACAGTGGGGTCTGTGGGGAGCATGTCAGCAGAATGCAGGTGAGTGGCGCTGGTGGGGGTGGAAGTGGTGGTGACCACGGCAGTAGGGGTGGCGGAAGTCACTGAGCGTGTGGCATCAGCGATGATGTGAGGGGCAGAAGTGATGTCATGTGTGATGCATGAGGAACTATGAGGGGCGAAAGTGGTTGTGGGAGTAGCCATGATGGGGGCGGAAGTGACATCATCAATCAGCATGGGGTTGGCAGCTGCATCAGCCGCATGGCTAATGGCATCTGAGTAGTTTCTGAGGCCAGGGGAATCTTCTGGAATGTTTGAGGAGCGCTGGTTATGGAGGTAGGTAGATAAAAGTTTGTTGTACTTACAGTTTTTGATGTTTGAGATGGAATTGAAATACTGTTTGTTGAGAGTATGAATTCTCCTGAGGATGTAGTACAGAGTGGGTCCTTTGCAATTCTGAGAGAGTGTGGCCCTCAGCTGAGGTAGGGCTGACTGGAGAGAGGTTAGGTGCCGGCGCATTGCTGCAAGCGTGGAGCGGAGGATCTTGAAGGAGAACCGTTGCTGGTGTTTTTGAATCTGTAGTCTGTACTGTTTGTCCTGTTCATGCATGGTTTAGAAAGAGTTGACGCTGGAAATTTGTTTCTGTTAAGCAGGGAGACTAGGACCCGTGGGCTTAGCCTTAGAATTAGAGGGGGTCAGTTTAGAACAGAAATGAGAAGACATTTCTTCTGCCAGAGACTGTCAGGCCCGTGGAATTTATTGCCACGCAGCACAGTGGAGGCCGGAACTTGATAAAGTATTGATCGTGCAAGGAATTAAGGGCTAGGGGGAGAGTGTGGGTAAGTGGAGTTGAAATGCCCATCAGCCATGACTGAATGGTGGACTGGACTCGATGGACCGAATGGCCTTACTTCCACTCCTATCTCTTATGGTCTTATGGTCTAATATGGACTGCTTCAGTATTTGAGGAGTTGTGGATAATGCTGAACATTGTGCAATCATCAGCAAACATCCCAGCTTATGGCATTACAATGGAGAGAAGGCCATTGGTGAAGCAGCTGAAGGTGTTGGGACCAAGCATCCCACCCTGAGGAACTCCTGCAGAGATCTGAGATGACTGACCTTCAACAGCCACAACTGTCTTCCCCTGTGTCAGGTATGACTCCAACTAGCAGAGTCTTTGCCCCAGACCCCCAGTGACTCCATCATTGCTTGGATCCTTGATGCCACATTCAATGAAATACAGTCTTGATGTCAAGGGCAATCACTCACCAAATCCTGGACTTCATCTTCTTTGTCCAAGCTTGAACCTGTAATGAGGTTAGGAAATGCATGACCCTGCCAGACCCTGTGCATCGACAAGTATACTATTGCTGAGTATGTGCTGTTTGATAGCACTATTCCATCACATTACTGATGATTGACAGTGGACTGATTGGCCAGATTGAATTGTCCTGCCTTGTGCAGCTAAGACATACCGGGGCAATTTTCCACACTGTCGGGTAGATGCCAGTGATGTAATTGTGGTGGACCAGCTCATCTAGGGGTGCTGCAAGTTTAGAAATATGTGGCTTCAGTACTATTACTGGAATGTTGACAGGGCTCATTGCCCTGTCAGTATTCAGTGCCTCTAACCATTTCCTAATATGATGTGGAGTGAATCAGATTGGCAAATGTGGTGCTGGCGACATCTGAAGGAGGCTGAGATGGATCATCCACTTGGTCATTCTGGCAGAAGATCGTTTTGAATGCTTCAGCATGACTTTCTCTGCACTGGTGTGTTGGGGTCTTCCATCATCGAGAACGGGGATGTTTGTGGAGCCTCCTCTACGAGTGAGTTGTTTGATTACCCACCACCATTCACAGCTGGATGTGGCAGGATTGAGAACTTAGATCTGACCTGTTGGCTATGGAATCACTTAACTCTGTCTATCACTTGCTGCTTCTGCTGAATGGTATGCGAGTAGTCCTGTGTTGCAGCTTCACCAGGTTGGTACCTGATCTTTAGGAATGCCTATTGCTGCTCCAGCATGTGCTCCCACACTCTTCATTGAACCGAGCATTAATTTTTAAGGCATAAAGTTTAGATAGCTGAAGATTCAGCCACTATTGTTGAAGACATTTAGGGACACACCAGCCGGCAGAGTTGGAGAAGTGTAGAGCTCAGCATTGCAGAACTGGAAAGGAGAGATGGGGAGAGGCCAGGCCAGGTCTGCTGGCACAGGGATCAATGTTGGTCAATAGGCCCAAGGCTAATAGTCAAATTGGACTTGGCACAAATTAGAACATTATTAATCTAGTTTTAGATGAACTTAAGTTTTTGTGGGGTAGGAAGTGAAAGGTAACAAGAAGAATATTGGAATAGTAAATTATACAGATAACAAAATACAAAATGAAGGAAGAAATAAGGGTAACATGAATGGCTAAAGATTGAATAATATCACACAGCATAAATGTAACATAAACACCTAAACAAAGAGACCAGCGATGCTCACATCCTACATTCCATCAAGCATCATGAAGATACTGAGGGGTGACCTTATAGAACATACAACATAGAACATAGAAAAGTACTGCACAGAACAGGCCCTTTGGCCCATTATGTGGTGCCGAAGATTAATCCTAACGTAAAATAAAATAACTTAACCCACACACCCCTCAACTCACTGCTATCCATGTGCATATCTAGCAGTCACTTAAATGTCCCTAATGACGCTGCTTCCACCACCACAGCTGGCAACGCATTCCATGCATTCACAACTCTCTGCGTAAAGAACCTTCCTCTACGTCCCCTCTATACTTTTCTCCTAATATCTTAAAACTATGATCCCTCGTGCCAGTCAATTCTGCCCTGGGGAAAAGTCTCTTGCTATTAAGTTTATAAAATCATGATGGGCATAGATAGGGTGAACAGCCAAGACCTTTTCCCCTGGGTAGGGGAGTCTAAAAGTAGGTGGAATAGGTTTAAGGTGAGAGGGGAAAGATATCAAAGGGAGCTAAGGAGCAACACTTCCACGCAGAGGGTGGTGAGTATGTGGAATGGGCTGCCAGATGAAGTGGTGGAGGCTGGTACAATTACAATATTTTAAAGACATCTGGATGGGTATATGAATAGGAAGGGTTTAGGGAGATATGGGTCAAATGCTGGCAAATGAGACTGGATGAATATAGGATATCTTGTTGACAAGGATGAGTTGGACCAAAGGGTCTGTTCTGTGCTGCACAACTTTACGACGCTAAATAGTGTAAAACCAATTTAAATTTCTGGTAAAATGATTCACCCGGTATTCAAAAAAGATGGTTGAACTTCAGTCAATAATTTGTAGAGATCTTATGAACATAGAAGAAGTGGATGAAACGTGGAAAATCAAATCAACAACTAAACTGTTGTAAGATATTGCACATTTGAGAATAAAGGAGGGAAGACAGAAAAGCAGAATGAGAGCAATGAGGAAAGTAGAGGTAATTGGCAGTATTGTAGATACAGAATCTCTTTAGGGTGAGTCAAAGATAAAACGTGTCTTCATTACAGCACACCAAAGACCAACAATAACAGGAGACTAGATTCCCCACAGTGGGGAAACAGGCCCTTCAGCCCAAGCCAACCCTCTGAGGAGCAACCCACCCAGACCCACCATCCCTAACTAATGCACCTAACTCTATGGGCAATTTAGCATGACTAACTCACCTAACCTTCACATCTTTGGACTGTGGGAGGAAATCCATGCAGACACGGAGAGAATGTGCAAACTCCACACAAACAGTTGTCTGAGGCTGGAATTGAACCCGGGTCCCTGGTACTGTGAGGCAGCAGTGCTAACCACTGAGCAACCATGCCGCTGAAGAGAATTGGAGGAAGGATTATTTGCATAATCTTACAAGGTGAACAGTAGACATTAAATAATCATCACAGGGATAACTACCATCAAATAAGGTGGTGGGAAGTAGCAGCAAAAGGACAAGAGGGATTTGAGGTTTTACATCCCATTCAGGAGTACATGCTCATACAGTAATGCAAGTATGACAAGGGGGAAAAGAAAACTGACTGCTAGGTTTTATTATGGGTAATATAGTAGAATAAGTAAAAGAGGGTGGGAGCATTTCACTAATAGTGATCACAAAATAGTAAAGTTAAAGATTAGGATTGATAGGAACATAAATAGGATAAAGTAGATCAGACTGACATAGAACATAGAACATAGAAAGTACAACACAGAACAGGCCAATGATGTTGTGCTGAGGTTTAGTCCTAATGTAAAATATAATGGCTTAACCTACGCACCCCTCAACTCACTGCTATCCATGTGCATGTCCAGCAGTTGCTTAAAGATCCCTAATGACTCTGCTTCCACCACCACCACTGGCAACACACTCCATGCATTCACAACTCTCTGCGTAAAGAACCTTCCTCTTGTCTCCTCTATACCTTCCTTCCAATATCTTCAAACTATGACCCCTCATACCAGTCAATCCTGCCCTGGGGAAAAATCTCTGGCTATTGACTCTATCTATTCCTCTCATTATCTTGTATACCTCTTCCCCCTTCTCTCCAGAGAGAAAAGTCCAAGTTTATTCAACCTTTCTTCATAAGGCAAACCCTCCAGTCCAGGCAGCATCCTGGTAAACCTTCGTTGAACCCTCTCCAAAGCCTCTGTATCTTTCCTATAGTAAGGCGACCAGAACTGGACACGATATTCCAAGTGTGGTCTCACCAGGGTCTTGTAGAGCTGTAGTGAAACCTCACGGCTCTTAAACTCGATCCCCCTGTTAATGAAAGCCAAAACACCATATGCTTTCTTAACAACCCTATCCACTTGGGTAGCAACTTTGAGGGATCTATGTACTTGCACACTCAGATCCCTCTGTTCCTCCACACTGCCAAGAATCCTGTCTTTAATCCTATATTCAGCATTCAAGGTCAACCTTCCAAAATGCATCACTTCACATTTATCCAGGTTGAACTCCATCTGCCATTTCTCAGCCCAGTTCTGCATCCTGTCTATGTTGCGCTGAAGCCTGCAGTAGCCCTCTGTACTATCGATGACATCTCCAACCTTTGTGTCATCTGCAAATTTACTAACCCACCCCTCAACTTCCTCATCCAAGTCATTTCTAAAAACTACAAAGAGCAGAGGCCCAAGAACAGAGCTCTGCGGGACCCCACTCAATATTATCCTCCAGGCAGAATACTTTCCATCTACAACCACTCTCTGCCTTCTGTCAGCCAGCCAATTCTGAATCCAGATAGCAAGTCTCCCTGTAACCCATACTTCCTGACTTTATGAATGAGCCGACCATGGGGTAAGAGCAAATTGTGAGAAAATTAGAGTGGGGTTAAACTTGGCAAATTGGGGGCAAAAATTTTGGTAAAGAGACTGAAAGCCATGAAGAAGTCTTTACAAATCATTCCATTGGCATCACAGAAAAGAATTAATTATGGGGTTTATGGATAAAGAAAGAACTGAAGGAAAACTTCAAACTAAAGAAGAAAACATGTTAAAACTAAAGGAGAGAAAAAGAAAGATGTAGAATTTAGAATAAAAGAACCAGGAATCCAGAGAAATTGGAAAATTAATTGATTTAGGATTGTTATCACACAAATATCAAAACTTTGAAAGAATCAAGAAAATTCCCAACGTTAAGATAGAACAGGAAAAAATAGTTGACAGATTAGAAAACCTTGCCATATCCAAATGATATTCACCAACTTAAAATCACAGGCAATAAAATGAACAAGACAACTCACAAGTTACAAAGAAAGTTATAAAAAAAAGGATAGTGGCAGAAAATAGCTGGGCAGCACAGACATGCAGAACATTTTCATACTTCAATGAAGTAGATTAGTTGTTCATTGTATTTCTTTAAACTGTTACCACCTTAAATGCAACATGCTTGCGTACATTATAGATGAACAATAATTGACCCTAAACCTCAAAGTTGAACAGAGGCTCATTTTTATCTTATGATGCATTTTCAGAAAGAAAAGAAGGCTTACATTTATAGAGTGCTTTTCATGGCCACCAGATGTCCCAAAATGCTTTCCAGCCAATTAAGTTAACACTGACTATATTTCACAGGTAATGTAACGAACACAATCACCAATGAATTTAGCAAACTCTCATAAACAGATAATCTTTTCTTTGTATGTGATGTGAAGTAAGTATATTTCTCTTTGTTCTTCTATCTCATTGTCTGGCTGGAGCGAGAGACTGACTTCTAATTTAGGTTTCGTGTTCTGTAGCTAAGTTACATGCAAGGTGAAGTATGGTCAGTCAGCAAGGAGAGGTAGAAAGTAATAAAGATATCTGTAAGGGTTTTGATGGAAAATGGCTTGAGAAAGAGCCGAAGTTTGCACTGAGCAGAAATAAGCAGTGCTGTTATAAAAGCGCATATGAATTACAACTCAGTTTTGGATCCATTAAGACAGCTTGGTTAGGATGGAAGATGACAAAGAGGTGACAGTGACAATGAAAGCCAAATGTTGATGGCCGTGATCTTTCCTGAGTTGGACTGGAGGGATTATGACTCATTCAGAACTGGATGTCAGTCAAGGAAGCTGATGGTTTAGGGATGGTGGTGTGAAGTGGAGATGAGAGATCACAAAAGGTGCTCATGTGCCAAGCAGCAGCATTTAATTGAGGAAGATGATTTGCCGAAGGGTAGACTTTCAGGTGGCTTGAAGGTGACAATCATGAGGCAAAAAAAGTGAATCTATTGTTATAAACGTTCTGTCTGTGACTGGGTAAGTAGAACTGGATCCATGCAAGGACGGTCCCATGAAAGTGTTGGAGGAAAATGGCTTGTTTTAATATCTCAAAGATATAAGAGTCGAGTAAGATCAGACACAGGCAAAGGTCCAGTTACACACAAAAAAGATGTATTTTGTTGTAAACATTGTGTATTATAACATGCTTTACATGACATAACTTTGTTGCCATTATAAAAGGCTTACCTCCCAATACATTGTGATTAACACCACAGGAGATCCGTTACTAATATCAATGTAACAAAGCTTGCATTTACTCAACACTTGACGTTGTTAAGACATTTCTACTCATTTTACACAATGGATTGCCTTCAGTGTGTGGATGCTGTTGTGTAGGTAAATGAATTCGGGGCAAGGGTCAGAAATTGTAGAAATAGAATTACCGGTCATTGCTTAACAAAGAGAATGCTGGTAATGTCACAATATATTTGTGCCATTCTGTAAATACCATTTTGACTAGGAATTCACCAATCCAATTATAAATAATGGTTTTATCTCTCATTGTGAGAGGAGTGGGGGAACTGGGTCGAAAACATATCAATGGAATTTTGAATAAACTGACCTCAAGTATATTTACGTGATTCAACTCCACAGCCAACATGTGAAAGAAATATGAAACAGGATCCTTTTTCCATTTGTTAGCAAAAGATGTGCATTCAAATATCATGGCCCCACATTAATATGGCCCTGCAGTGGCGATCTGCACAGGGGTGGTTAGATTCTGGGGCAAGGCAATACTGTAGCACATCCTGGCCTCTTGCCCTACAGAAAGTTTAAAAGGAGTTTGGATACAGAATATGACAAAGAAGTGGTTGCATTACCATACTTGCCAGGGTAATGAGATATATGATAAAACATGCTGCAGCAATCCTAGATGAAAGGACACTAGATTGTGACAAACAACTAGAGTTCTCAGTGACCCTTCAACAAGGTGCAAAATAAAAAGGGAAGATTCGGTTATAAGAGTTTGTAACTTAAATCCCACATTAACCACCTGCAAACATCCAGAACTCCAGTGAGACTTAAGGTCATTTCCACTGGGCAGGTTGAGGTCTGCATCATCAAAGATCAAACCCAAAATGGATTCACCAGAATTTCTCAATCCACATTTTCTGCAATCCAGTTTCAGACCACAATGGAAATGGTGCCCTATTGTGGTGTAAAATCTAACTTCATTTATTGTGACAATAGATGAGAGTTATGAAATACATAGGTATTTTTAAACATTTGGTTCCGTGATGTGTTGTTCTTAAAAAGGGGACTGCCACAGAAAACGCAGTGGAATTAAATTTAATGATTGTAGCAAAGTCCTGTGTGGAGCCCATGAAATGTCACACGTGTAAGTTATCTGGGAAACTTTAAACAGGTAGAGATGTAACACGTAGCGAGAATGAGGGGGGAGCTGACTGTCTACCACTCCCTCATACAAAGCCAGCTCTTGCTGACACTTCTGTTTTATTCTCCAGGAATATACAATAAAGGATAAAAAGCCAGTTTCAACTCTACTAGAAGAGACTAGTGGTCTGAATACTCTCATATGTTCCAGCTTGTGTCTGAGTTTTAGCGTGCTGTTAAAGTCACAGTTGAAGAACTATCCCCTACTTACCCATGTTTATAGGAGAAAGATGACCCTCTCTCTCCCTGAGTGCTAGGAACCAGTTACAAAAAAGAAATTAGGACGAAGAAGCCTCAATCAGCCTGCAAAACCAAACATCTCAAAAACAAAACAACTGCTCAACTACTAAAGTCAATGGTGCCTGTAACCTCTAAAGCAAAAGTTGTAATGTTCAATGCTCATCATGAACAATTCAAAGACAGATCAGTTCATTTGGTTTTTAAAACACTTATCCTTTTGAACTTACCTCTTATTGCTAATCTATGTATATTTGTGTTGCATTGCTAATTCTCGCATTTAATTATTAATCAACTCTCATGAGCATAATTCAAAAAAGCTTGCTTAAATTGGCTCCTTTTACAATGCTAATTCATTTTGCACCTGGGAGAAAGATATCAACAAGAGAAATGATCCTTTCGAAATTAAGCATGTTCCAACCAACCTACAGCACAGGCGAACAAAGAAAAGGAGCCGTGTTGCTCACGTCTTTCACAAATTTGGACATCACACCCGAAACCGTAACTTCTCTGGGGCCTGGTCATCACAATACTAGGTTTGGTAGGGATCTGTAACATTTATTATATTTCTGTAAATAGTGCTGTGAAGAAGGCATATGGTGTACTGGGCTTTATTGGTAGAGGAATTGAGTTCCGGAGTCCTGAGGTCATGTTGCAGTTGTATAAGACTCTGGTGCGGCCTCATCTGTGTGCAGTTTTGGTCGCCATATTATAGGAAGGATGTGGAGGCATTGGAACGAGTGCAGAGGAAGTTTACCAGGATGTTGCCTGACATGGTAGGAAGATCATATGAGGAAAGGCTGAGGCACTTGGGGCTTTTCTCATTGGAGAAAAGAAGGTTTAGGGGAGATTTGATAGAGGTGTACAAGATGATTAGGGGTTTAGATAGGGTTGACAGTGAGAACCTTTTTCCGCTAATGAAGTCAGCTGTTACCAGGGGACACAGCTTTAAATTAAGGGGTGGTAGGTATAGGACAGATGTTAGGGGTAGATTCTTTACTCAGCGGGTTGTGAGTTCATGGAATGCCCTGCCAGTAGCAGTGGTGGACTCTCCCTCTTTATGGTCATTTAAGCGGGCATTGGACAAGCATATGGAGGTTATTGGGCTAGTGTAGGTTAGGTAGGCTTCGGTTGGCGCAACATCGAGGGCCGAAGGGCCTGTACTGCGCTGTATTTTTCTATGTTCTATGTTCTATGTTCTAGGTGGCAACAGGTGTTTTGAATGTCAATGATATCATGCTCACTGTCCCAGAATCACTTGATCTTGAATCACGCATTAGCTTCTATTTTTAAGAGAGAATGCCACCTTGGAATTATTCAGCACGGCCACTAGATTCATAAATATTGTCCAAAATGCTTTCTGAAAATGTTTTCACTTTTGACAGAATGTAAAAAGTCCAAAACAAGTATTTACACCTAAAAAAACAGACTCCTCCGAAACAATTTCTCAGTTGGATAAGTTTAATGGCGTTTCTTGGTTTAATTAAAAGCTGTAGCCTTTCCTAAGCACCTAGACCTGTAACTAGCTGAGGTGTTTTTGGATTATTCAGTCTGAACATACACAATGCAGTTAATTTTTCCATCATGTACCATTCAGTTGTGCAGAATACCAACAAGGCAAGAGTTATTGTTTACCTTTGACAGGGACAATTTGGTGTAGAACCAGAGAGTTGTATATGGGCCTTTTAATCACATGCTAATCTTTTTGTTTCTAGTCCACAAATAATCAGACTGCTTTTACAAATTTTCATGATCTTCTGGATTGTTATCTTAATACAGGTAAAATATTTTTATTGAGCCTCTAGTATTTTCTATCCAATAAATAGTATTGCAAATAGACAATTCAAAATTACATAGCATTTAAAAATACAGGGGCAGACAAAAGAGAGTGGAGATTATATAGCAATTTTAATTTTTGAACTATTAGGAAGTACATTAAGTGGAAGGGAGATAATTACAGAGAAAGGTCAAGGGAGAGAGCGCAGGAAGGAATATGAGATGAAGGGGTAGAGACAGGAGACAATGGTAATGTTCGATTATTTTTCACAGAAAACACTAGCAGAATGTTAAAGCCAATTATCTCATTTAGGATTAATTCAAAAAGTTAATTGTTAATTATTACTTACACATTCCAGTTGCTAACCTCTGTGAGACAAAGCAGGCGAGAGATAAACAAATAAGTAGACACCTTTTTGCAAACTGATTTAATTTCTGCAAATTGAATTATGACAGCAAAAAAAAAGTGAATAAACCAGGAAGGAATGGCGTAATGGGGAGAGCGAAGAATGGAACAGCTTACGAGAAAAGAAACTTCTAGCTACCCAATCTTTGGAGAACCAAATAGGAATAGGAATAGTGATGGGGTCTGCTCACACACACAAAAAAATGAGGTTGAGATGCTCTATGCAGAGCATAGACAGGTGGAGGTTGGTTATAGTGATTTAAAAGAGAAAAGGAAGGGGGAAAAGGAAGAGGTAGTGAAGGGATGGTGGGAATTGGAGAAAGTACTGGAAAGGTGAAGGGGATGTGATGGGAAAGGGAGGCAAAAATGAATATGCAGAGTCAATGTGAGGAGAGCCAATGGAACCACATTTTCTCTTCAGTTCCTCCCCAAATGGCCTATTTCATCCCCATTACGTTGAAGCCAACAGGAAGGAAGAAAGAGAAGCTGAAAATGATAGAAAGGGAAGCAAGGAACAGAATTATAGGGAAAGAGGTAAAAGAGAAAAACAAAGAAATGGAAAATGAGACAGCAACATAAAGAAGGAGTGACTGTTAATACAAAGTCCATCCTCTTTAACTCACCATATGCACCAGCCTAGGAGTCGATCCAGCGTGCGCAATATGTAGCATATTGGCTTCAATAGAGAAACCATCAGAATTTTTTCATTAGGTTCTGATCTGTAACTCCTAGGTGTCTACTGCATAAAATTTTCCAGTTGATGCTCCTGTCTACCTTTTTATGTCTTGAATATAATTTTCAAAGCTATTTTGTGAAGTAAACAGCCACATTCCTTCCTTGTTTGTTTTATCATAATTTTGATTTGAATTAATCATATGAAACATGACAGGTTTTGCAGTACCGCTAAATGGCAGCTCTGGTATCTTTCCAAAACCAACTCAGTTACACACTCACTGCACTTTGGTGAAATCTGCAATTGTACAGCTCTTAGGTTTCAAGTGTGACTAAATATACTGATCTATTTAAATTGAACACTTTAGATGAGAAAAAGGACATCAGACTCATGTGTGTTTACCAGGCTTTTCATTGCACCTCTCCCAATATTCCCAATCTTTCCTTTTCCTCTCCTCCAGAGAGGGAACCTGTCAAAAATGTATTGTGGATTCCTCAAAAGGTGACCAACCATATCTCAGGGAGTTCAAACTTATTACTGGAATTCTTCATTCCACAATAACCTTGTGGCTACACCAGCAGGTCAGAGGCTAGGAATAAATTGTTATTTATTTGTTAAATATATCAGTTTACTTGCACAACACTGTATTCTTTTGCTATAAATTCTGGGTCTTATGGTCCTACTCCACAACCACCTGATGAAAGAGCAGCGCTCCGAAAGCTAGTGCTTCCAAATAAACCTGTTGGACTATAACCTGGTGTTGCGTGATTTTTATCTTTGAGACACACTGTAGTAACTTCTCAGATACTAATTTCCAAATCTGCGATCTCTACCATCTAGGAGAACAAGGGCAATTGTTACATGGGAATGCCACCATGGCCAAGTGCACTTCCAAGATGCTCATCATACTGACTTGCTGTTTCTTTATTGCCGTTGGGCTGAAATCCTGGAATGCACTCCCAGACAGTATTGTGGATCTACCTACAGCACCATGAAATGCAGAGGTTCAAGAAGTTAGTACACCACTCCATTCCCCAGACTAATTAAGGATGGGCTAATTAAGGAATCCTGGTTCCTTCAGTGATGCCTACATCCCATGAAAGAATAGATAAGTTACGCAGGATATTTGATGTAGCAACAGGTCATTCGGCACAATCAGTCAATATCTGAGTTTATGTTCCACTCTACCTAAGCATCCTTAGGGAAGATAATGGCCCTCGTGACATTATTGCTTTACCAATAAACCAGAGATCCCCAGGTAATGTTTTTGGGGAAACCAAAAGAACTACACATGCTGTAAATCAGAGACAAAGATAGAAATTGCTGGCAAAGTTCTGCAGGTCTGGCAGCATCTGTGGAGAGAAATCAAAATTAATGTTTTGGGTTCAATGAGTTCTGAGGAAAGGCCACTCCACCTGAAATGTTAACTCTGATTTCTGTTCACTGATGCTACCAGACATGCTGAGCTTTTCCAGCAGTCTCTACTTATGTCTAATGTTTTGGGGACTTGGAGTCAAATCTGCCAAGGCAGATGGTGGAGTTTGAATCCAATTAAAATCTGGAATTAAGAGTCTAATTAATTCCAGATTGAAATAAGAGTCTAATAGTGACAATGAATCCATTGTTGAGGGGATAGAAACATCCGGTTCACTAATGTTTAGGGAGAAATACTGCCTTCCTTAACTGGTCTGGCCTTCATATGACCCACAGCAATGTGGTTTTCTCTTAACCACCCTCTGGGCAATAAATGCTGGCTTAGCCAGTGATACCCACATCCTGTGCATGAATAACTAAGCTGCCCAGAAGAAAAATCTTTGGGAAATTAAATCTTAGCAGGACTTATACACATAATAGTCAGGTCCTAGGGAGTGTTGCTGAACAAAGAGACCTTGGAGTGCAGGTTCATAGCTTCTTGAAAGTGGAGTCACAGGTAGATAGGATAGTGAAGAAGGCATTTGGTATGCTTTCCTTTATTGGTCAGAGTATTGAGTACAGGAGTTGGGAGGTCATGTTGCAGCTGTACAGGACATTGGTTAGGCCACTGTTGGAATATTGAATGCAATTCTGGTCTCCTTCCTATCGGAAAGATGTTGTGAAACTTGAAAGAGTTCAGAAAAGATTTGCAAGGATGTTGCCAGGGTTGGAGGATTTGAGCTATAGAGAGAGGCTGAACAGGCTGGGGCTGTTTTCCCTGGAGCGTCGGAGGCTGAGGGGTGACATTATAGAGGTTTACAAAATTGAGGGGCATGGATAGGATAAATAGGCAAAGTCGTTTCCCTGGGATCGGGGAGTCCAGAACTAGAGGGCATAGGTTTAGGGTGAGAGGGGAAAGATATAAAAGACACCTAAGGGGCAACTTTTTCACGCAGAGAGTGGTACGTGTATGGAATGAGCTGTCAGAGGATGTGGTGGCGGCTGGTACAATTGCAACATTTAAGAGGCATTTGGATGGGTATATGAATAGGAAGGGTTTGGAGGGATATGGGCCGGGTGCTGGCAGGTGGGACTAGATTGGGTTGGGATATCTGGTCGGCATGGACGGGTTGGACCAGAGGGTCTGTTTCCATGCTGTACATCTCTGTGACTCTATGACTCTAACTGAAAAAAAAAATCAGCTCTTGTTATTACCTCCAGAATCCTGTAGCTTTGAGAAAACTAAAACATCTGTATTTCTAATCACAGTGCCCATTTCCTCAGTTAGAAATAAATGATCTCTAATTCCACACTCGCCCAACCTATCACCTACGTCCATTGCCTTTTGGAATGTAAAGACCTGAAGCAGACACGCACTGAGTCTATACCTCTCCAGGTAATGAAGTGTTCACAACGTTTGATCATTCTCATTGTTCATCTTGTCTACAGTCACGATGCAGTTCATGAAGGAGGTGGAATAAAATGGTAAACAATGCTCCAGGTTTTAGCTGAATGCTCATTTATATTTGCATGGACAGTCCCAATATGCCAGAACAGCTCTAGTAAATGATTGGTTGAATATAAGTTGTGGTGATGCATTGGTTATCTTCACTAATGGCGACTTGAATTGGGCAGTCTGTCACAGCAGAGGGGTGAGCAGTTTGAGCTGGTAAGAGAGGTATTTACATTTATTCTTGTTCTGTAGAATCCCTACAGTGTGGAAACAGGCCCTTCGGCCCAGCAAGTCCGCACTCACCCTCTCAAATTTTCCCAAAGCTGGCAAAGCAACACCCTCTATAAAACACATCTTCATAGAATCACAAAGTTACAACACATAATGAGGCCATTCAGCCCGTCATGTGCTCTCTACAGGAGCAACTGAGCCCATCTCATTTCCACTTTAATTCCCTGTAGCCCATTTTTCTGATATCCGGAGTTTAACCAATTTCCTGTCTCTTCTCAAGTGCGGCCTTGTCCTAGTTTCACCTTTAACCCAGTGTATATATAGATTAATTGCAGCTCAGTCTGAAGTTAACCTATTCTCCTGGAAGTAGAACAAAATAATTGGGACTGGCAAAAAGGTTTATATATATATATATATATATATATATCTGCTGCATTGCATCAGCTTTGAGAAAAGTAATTCAGAAGCAGTCTCTACAGTTAGTGTTAGAGGTCTCACACATCAGTGAGGGCTCAGATGGTTTATATATAGAACATAAAGGGGAACTGGAAGTGAATCTCAGACTTGGAACTAGCTGCAGAGCTCCCATACTTTATGCATGGGCTAATGAGCCAACGTCTTGGATTATTTATATAATTGTTAAATTTCAAACCGTTAAATTGCCGTCATACTAACAGTTCGAGCAGATTTATTACTCGCAATATTAATAGAACATAAAACATGCATTTAGATAGCACCTCATTATGATTACACGTTCCAAATGATTCACAGAATGAATTTCATTCTGAAATAGTCTGTGTCGTTACCAAAGCAAAATCAGCAGCTATCTGACAAACACCTGATGTGCAATTTTAATGACAATTAGTAAACTTTAACGGCTTGTTCTCATTTCGGAAAGGGCTGGGCCTTCCAGCCTTTGAGGCTCACAATGCAGTAGGGAGTTCCACTTTCTCTATTTTCACCCACACTCTGCCTGATCCTATCTGGTGGGTGGCACAGTGGTTAGCACTGCTGCCTCACACCCGGGTTCAATTCCCGCCTCAGGCGACTGACTGTGTGGAGTTTGCACATTGTCTGCGTGGGTTTGCTCCGGTTTCCTCCCACAATCCAAAAATGTGCAGGTCAACTCAACTCCTTGAAATAGACCCCGGGATCTAATCTCCCTGACCCTCCTGGGGCCAGAGTTCACTTCGGGAGCTGCTGCCAATCAAAGGTAGGGACTGAAGGGCTGGAACAAAACCAGCGAGAGAGACACGGAGCAGGACCAGAGGTATCTCTTGACCCAACATTCCCTCTCCCTCCCTCCCTCTCTCTCTCTGTAACAGATGCTGCTCGGTTTCTCCCGCGCTCCCTGGTCTTTCTTGTCGGAAATCCTTTAAGAAGCTTGCTGAGGCCTGGAACTGTCAGGATTACCGTGACCATCTCACGGATGTAATTGGGTCAGATCTGACATGCCTTGTCCCAATACACATTCTGATGTTGCAGCAGGATTCCCATGGAATTGGCCATTGCAGGTGATCTAACTCACACCCCCAATGTGCCGTAATACTGTACTCCCCACCCCCACCCCCAATCTGCCACTGGCTTTCCACTTGTTATACCTTTAGGTCGGTGCACTAACTGTTGACCCAGTACATCCCACAACAAAGCGGCCTGGTCTCCTTCTAGCTGCGTTAACACTGCCTGAGTTGCAGTGCTCAGCTCCCAGCTGGGACTGAGAGACACCCTCACTCTCTCGTCAGAATGGTCATCTTCCAAAGGGACTCGGAGCTAAGAGCAAGTCGCCTGTTCCCCTGGCTCCACACCAGCAATGCCACGGAGGGGTCGCAGTGCCTTAGCAATAGAAAGTTCTTAGTCCATTTATAGTTACTTTCTTCTGCACACCACCCTCGGTGAGGGCAGAGAGACTTGCACCCTCTGGCTGTGCAGAGTTGTGATGCCCCATGCAGTCAAACAGCGCGGTTGGAGTGTTGGTCGGAGGTTAACAGAGGATGGCGGGTGTCAGTGGGAATGAGGAGGTAAAATCTTTGGGGGTGGGGGTGAGGAGAAAGTTACTGAACAGGGATAACATTAATTATGTCCTTCCCAATGAATAATGCTAGCTGACTTCTCCCATCCCCGCCAGCTCCTCTCCCTTGGATTTACAATACCCGCGCTTCTATTAACCTTGAGCGATGTGATTAAATAATTTCTTTAACAATCTCTAGTTTCTGAAAGGGAAGAGGGGCACAGGGCAAGCGCTCAGAAACCATATTGGTGCAGAACTATCAACTCACTTTCTCATCATTGAAACACAGTAATGTGTTGGTTCAAACACTGATAAATATCTGAACACGGAATCATTTTCGACTAGCAAGTGCAGTTTTCAGACAGGGAGAGAGAGAGAGAGACAATTGCTCCTCAAATTAACCTGAATTGGCTTTGCCTCAATCCCCATTCGTTTCTCAGGACTTTATGAAGGGCTTTGGAATAGGTCTGAACTGTATGTGTGTGTGTGTGTATGTGAGAGAGTCTAGAATTCTCTTACTCACCTGTGTGCCTCACTTCACTACCCGCACTGAACATGCACAATCCAAAAGCTCACACTCAGTATGACATTTTTAAATCTCTCTGTATACAACAGATCCAATCCCCAATTCACTCACAACTTCTGACATCCTTTTCTAACCCTCGGAGAGCTGCAGGGGATACAGCAAGTGGCTTGGCCCCGCTTATTGTACATCACGAACAATAACCTTCCAACACACCCAACAATGAAATGGAAAGTCGGAGAAATGACAGGGAGCACTCCCCCCAATCCCCCCCCCCCCCCCCCCCCCCGGTCGGTGCTGGGGTCACTTTAACTCCCAGTGTTTGTCCATTTCTTACCGCAGCGCAGGAAAGTTGAGTGAGACATTCTGTTCTGCAGGGGGGGGAAGAGTCGAACGGGCTGCAAATTATTCCCCCTTCCTCCAGGAAAATGGTGGGGGATGTTCCCTTCAGGAGCCGGAGCCTCGAGAACGATCCCAACAAATGCTAACGAAAAGAAAGCGTTGGAAGGTGCTCCTTTCCCCAATCAATCGATCACTTTGTAGATCCTGCCGCACTCTCACGGTTAGTTGGCTCACTCTCTCTCACACACACACACGGCGCTATTGATGTTCACCACTGTGCCCCTTTAACAGTAATCCGGGATCGAGCTCGGTCATCTGAAATGCTGCAGGTTGGTAGCTGTTTGTGGATGTTCAGACTGTGTGTGTGTGTGTGAGTGTGTGGTTAGTAGCACTGGGCTAGCCTTCTGTCTACTTGTCCCTTGCCAGCTGCAGTTCTGGCGCTTGTCTCAGGCTCACTGCCTGCCGCTCACTGTACTCTGCTCATCCCAGGAGCTCTCTGTGAGTTGAATACTAATCAGACCCTGCACAATACTTTACTTCCTTGCTATTCCGCGATTTCCCCACTTTTGATGGGTTTCTGGGTCGAACCCGCGACTTGTGCTCGCTCTAACCCCACTTCCCCTTGTTTGCAATTCACTGCTACCTGTTTCTAGTGTTCAGTTTTTGATTTGATTTATTCATGTCACACTCCTCTGAATTTCTGCTTATTAGTTTCCATGCTCTTTTCATCTCCCTCATTTACCTTCTCTGCTGTTTCTCGCTCCCTCACTTGATTCTTTCACTGGCATGTTCTTAGCAAACATGTTACAAACCAACTGTCTGCATATTTTCTTTGCCTTCTCCTCCCTATGTCTCAGCCCTAGAGTCAAATGTCACGCAACACCAGGTTATAGACCGACAGATTCATTTGAAAGCATTAGTTTTCGGAGAGCTGCTCTTTCATCAACTACCTGGTGTTGTGTGATTTTTAACTCTAGGACTGAGACATGGAAGGTATTAGAGAACAGGGAGACTGCTCCCAAGACTGTTTCATTTAACCTGTCCTCTTCATGATGGAGAAAGTGAGGACTGCAGATGCTGGAGATCAGAGCTGAAAATGTGTTGCTGGAAAAGCGCAGCAGGTCAGGCAGCATCCAAGGAGCAGAAGAATCGACGTTTCGGGCATGGGCCTTTCTGAAGAAGGGCTCATGCCCGAAACATCGATTCTCCTGCTCCTTGGATGCTGCCTGACCTGCTGCGCTTTTCCAGCAACACATTTACAGCTCTTCATGATGTCTAATGGACAAGCCATGTGCCATTATCCCAATGGAATTGAAACATCCTAATGTATTTCATTCATTGCCACTGTTTCAATGAATGAAGCCAATGTTCACTTACTCAAGCTTAACTGGACAATTAGATTGTGTCTATTCATTCCTAGTTGACAAAATTCTAACTTATGATGCAGTATCAATGTCCTGGCCTCTGGGTCAGAAACTTCAGGTTCAATTCTCAGTTGGCTCAGTGGTGTGCCATAGCTGGATAGATTGGTTAAAAAGGGTCTGGGTCAGAAGGTCTAGGTTTGAGCCTCATCTGTTCAGGAGGGGGTGTCATAAAACATTTACAAATTTCTAACTTAAATGTGAAGTTTCCATATCTGGACCACTCAGGTTAATCTTTGATGTAATATTTTCTGTTGGTCATTTATTGTGAAGCAGTGACTTATATGTTTGAAGCTGATAGCTAAGGTTTCCATTGAAGTTTACTCTAAGAGCTTGCAACAATGTGTGGATTTTCAGATAGAATCTGAGGTCTGGAAGTATCTGAGGGTCTGTAACTATGACCCCTGGTGTCATTGACTGTTTGTTTAAAATATTTTTCATCAAACTGTTCGGATACATTATCATACATATGGGGTGGCATGGTGGCTCAGTGGTTAGCACTGCTGCCTCACTGTGCCAGGGACCTGGGTTCAATTCCTGTCTCGGGCAACTGTCGTGTGGAGTTTGCATGTGCTCCTTATGTCTGCGTGGGTGTGCTCTGGTTTCCTCCCACAGTCCAATGATGCGCAGGTTGACCTTACTAAATCACTTATAGCATTAGGTGCATGAGTCAGGGGTGAATGTAGGGAATGGGTCTGGGTGGGTTGCTCTTTGGAGGGTTGGGTTGGGCTGAAGGGCCTGTTTCCACACTGTAGGGAATCTAATCTAATCATTCTAGGGCAAGTGGCAAAGAAGGATCACTGGACTCAAAACGTTGACTTTGCTCTTCTCTCCCCAGATACTTCCAAACCTGCTGACTTTCTCCAGCATTTTCTGTTTTTCTTTCAGGTTTTCAGCAATTCTTTGTGATTACGTCAGAGATCAAATGGTAATTAGACTATATGTAATGTATAAAAAACAAAAAATACGGGTAATTATATAAAAGGTAAATCTTCATATTGTGTACAATTAGAATTCCACATTAAATATTATATCAAGATTTTTTTAATATTGCAATATTCATTGAAAATATAAATAGTTTCAGTTACTGATTAGAATTTCATCAACACCTCTCCAGTGCTTTCTGCTTTTATGTTTGATCTCCTCTGATGTTACTCATGGAGAAGTCAGATGATGTCATTCTTTTTAGTCATTTATGGGATATAGGCATTGCTGGCTTGGCCGGCATTAACTGTTCATTCTTAAATGTCCTGGAGAAGCGATGGGGAGGTGCCTTTGTGAACGGCTGCAGTCCTTGAAGTGTAGGTACTGCCACAATACTGTTATGCAGGGAGTTCCCGGATGTTGATCCAGTGATACTGAAGGATAAGTGATATATTTCTGAGTGAGAAGGAAGTGGGGCTTGATGGGAACTTGCAGGTGGGTGTTGTTCCCATTCATCTGCTGCCCTTGTCCTCTCCGGTGGTTGAGGGTACTGGTTTGTAATGTGCTTCTGAAGAGCCTTGGTGAGTTAATGCACAATGTTACTTGTAGATAGTACACATTGCTTGCACTCTGTGTCTGTGCTGAAGGGAGTGCATGTTGAAGACAATAGATGGGGTACCGTCAAGCAAGCTGCAGTGTCCTGGATGCTGGTGAGTTGTTGGAGCTGTACTCTTCCAAGCAACTGGAGTGTATTCCTTTACACTCCTGGCTTGTGCCTTGTAGATGCTTTTTGGGCATCCAGGAGACAGGTAGTAAGTAACTTGCTAGTCCCTGCATTGCTCTTGTAGCTACAGTATTTATATAGACAGTCCAGTGTTGTTCCTGGTCAGTGGTAACCTCCATGATGTGGATAATAGCTGATTCAGCAATAGTTATCCCGTTAACCATCAAGATGGTGATGGTTAGAGTCTACCTTGTTGGAGGTGGTGGTCAATACTTGTCTGTCTGTGAACAAACCATATTTGCCACTTGCCAGCCTAAGCTGTTGCTGCATATGGCCACAGTCTGCTTCAGTATCTCAGAGAGTCACAAAAGACCATTGGATAATCCAATCGAGCTGAAAAGCTGACAGAACAAATTGAAGTCCCATTCTGAAGAAGGGTCACTGGACTCAAAACGACAACTCTGTTTCTTTCTCTGCGGATGCTGCCAGAACCGCTGAGTTTCTCCAGCAACTGGTGTGTTGTTTCAGAACAAGTCGAACATTGTGCAATCATAAATGAGCATTCCCACGTCCAATGAAGAATGGAAGAAACATCATTGATGAAGCAGCGAAGGTGGTTGGGGTCAGGAGACGACCCTGAGGAATTCTTGCAAAGATTCCTGGAGTTAAGATAATTGACTTCCACCAAACACAAACATCATCCTTTGCTCCAGGTTAACTAGTGGAAATATAATGAGAAGATTATTTGAAGTGTTACACTGAGTAGTCTCTATTATTCTTCTTATAGAGCACTGGTTAAGTTTGTTTGGCCTGGTTTGTACTTTGGAGGTTACTTGGCATAATTAATTAAATATTTGCTAAAAAAGCAGAGGGAATAAGAGGGTTTTGTTTTATGCAGTAAGTATTGAACCTTAAAGCTGGAATGGAGCAGACTCCATAGGAACTTTCAAAGGGAAAGGGATATGTACTTGAAATGGAAAAATAAATTTCAGGACTGTGTGTAAAAGCCAGGGAGTTTAATTTTGGACTAAATGGAAAGCTAGTTAGTAGAGGCAAGGTGTGCAGATTGGCTTCACTCTGTGCTGGGTGATACTAGGAATTGCTGTAAAAAGGATCATCATGAAGCTGATTAGTGCCGAGTTGCCATCATTGAGGGAAATTTGTAGATTGGCAGTTGCTCATAAATTTCTGTCTCCATTTTAGAAACTAATACTGTACTAAAAGACCATCTTGCTTTCCCTTATAATGATTTGCAGTGTGCAAGCTTCAGTGAGGGAACAAAAACATACGGCTCATAGATGCAGCTGTAAAATAGCAAAGGTCCCAAGCCTCATCACACAGGCTAAAAATAAGCAGATTCAGAACGGAGTTCCAGCTGAGGATATTCCAACAAATCTGGTAGTTCCAACAGAGGATGGCAGTCATTAGGAATGTATCCAGAGTGTATGCCTTCTGCTACTGGAATTGTGGATTGACTCCTGTACAGGTGTCCCCTGCTTTTCGAAAGTTCACTTTACGCCACTGCTTTTACGAAAGACTTACATTAGTACCTGTTTTCGCTAACGGAAAGAAATCCGATGAGGATTTTCACTATTATGAAAAAGGCGAAATATAAAAGGCGAAATATAAATGAATGCTACTTTGCTTTATGTCATTTCGGCTTACAAAACGTTTCACAGGAATGCTTGACTTTTGCATAGCGGGGAATACCTGTAATACCATTTGTTATATATTTTTCTTAGCTATGTATTCTAACAATTGGAGCTTCGGTTGTTCCAAACACCTTTATGGCGATAACACTTAGACTTTAAGATCTGGACATTTTTCTTACCTTTTGGCTTCCTTTTATTTTAACTGGTGTATTTTTTAAATTCTGGTTTTGTAATCGCGATGGCACTGGAGAAAGGTGACTTTGGACACTTTTCACTCTACTCATGTATTCCTATACTTGAGTACAGGTGACAATAAAATCTAAATCTTCATAATTCTTATTTTGATGGAACTGTGATGTGTGAACAAAGTATCCTGCTTTTACGGTTTGTCTGCAGGCAAAGGTTTCTATTAGAAATATAGTAAACAGGTGCAGGAGTAGGCCATTCGGCCCATCGAGCCTGCACCACCATTCAATACGATCATGGCTGATCATGCAATCTCAGTATCTCGGTATCTCAGTGTCACACTCCCGCTTTCTCTCCGTACCATTTGATCCCTTTAGCTGTAAGGGCCATGTTCAGCTCCCTCCTGAATATATCTAACAAAATGGCCCCACCAGCTTCCTTTGTGAGAGAATTCCACAGGTTCACATCTCTCTGAGTGAGGAAATTCTTCCTTATAGAGTCATAGAGGTGTACAGCACGGAAATAGACCCTTCGGTCCAACTTGTCCATGCCGACCAGATATCCTAATTCAATCTAGTCCCATTTACCAGCACTCAGCCCATATCCCTCTAAACCCTTCCTATTCGTATACCCATCCAGATGCTTTTTAAACGTTGTAATTGTACCAGCCTCCACCACTTCCTCTGGCAGCTCATTCCATACACCACTCTCTGCATGAAAACGTTGCCCCTTACGTTCCTTTTATATCTTTCCCCTCTCACTCGAAACCAATACCCTCTAGTTCTGGACTCCCCCACCCCAGGGAAAAGACCTTGTCTATTTATCCTATCCATGTCCCCTCATGATTTTGTAAACCTCTATAAGGTCACCCCTCAGCCTCCGATACTCCAGGGAAAACAGCCCCAGCCTGTTCAGGCTCTCCTCTCAGTCCTGTATGACTCACTCCTTATTAGATTGTGGTCCTTAGTTTTGGACTTCCCCAAATTATCACAGAAACTCTACAGTGTGGAAGCAGGCCATTTGGCCCATCAAGTCCACACTGATCCTCCGAACAGCATCCCACCCAAACCCAGTGCCATCACTGTAACCCGACATTTCCCATGGTTAATCCACCTATCCTGCACTCTGCAGGGCAATTTAGCATGCCCAATCCACATAACGTGGACTGTGGGAGAAAACGCACGCAGGCACGGGGAGAATATGCAAATTCCACACAGACAGTCGCCCGAGGGTGGAATCAAACCCGGGTCCCTGGCGCTGTGAGGCAGCAGTGCTAACCACTGAGCCACTGTACTACTTGACAGTGCCTTCTGAAGGGTGTAACTTTATTAACAGATGCTTTAGGCGCATTGTGGAGAATCGTCTACCCGCTCCTGACTACAGATAACTTATTAGGAAAACAGCCCCCCCCACCCTCACCCCCCAACTGTGATTATCTCCCCATTACCACTAGCATTTGAAGTGGTAAGTTCAGTCAGTTTGACAGAAACCATCACTCACTAGCAATGCCACAGGAGATCGACACATGGGGAACAGAATCCACTATCAAAGCAGGGAGGAGCAGTGACAGAGGTAGGAACCTTGCAGGATGCTGAACTCTGATGGTTCAGTCACAAACAAGGTGCCCAGTGAAATGTTTCCTATGTTGCTAACACCTATCCTTCATTTAGTGAAGAATTATTTTGGTATGGTTCTCTAGGCATGGGAGCAAAGGTAGGCCATTCAGCCCATCAATCTTCCCTGACATTCGATGAGATCTTATAATACTCTTTTCCACTTTCCAGCCTTTTCCCTACATCCCTTCCCAATTAAAGTCTATCTCGGTCTTCTATATACTTAATTACCCACCCTCACAGCCCTCTGCAGTAAAGAACTCAGTGGGAGTGTTACTGAACAAAGAGACCTTGGAGTGCAGGTTCATAGCTCCTTGAAAGTGGAGTCGCAAGTAGATAGGATAGTGAAGAAGGAGTTTGGTATGCTTTCCTTTATTGGTCAGAGTATTGAGTACAGGAGTTGGGAGGTCATGTTGTGGCTGTACAGGACATTGGTTAGGCCAGTGTTGAAATATTGTGTGCAATTCTGGTCTCCTTCCTATCGGAAAGATGTTGTGAAACATGAAAGGGTTTAGAAAAGATTTACAAGGATGTTGCCAGGGTTGGAGGATTTGAGCTATAAGGAGAGGCTGAACAGGCTGGGGCTGTTTTCCCTGGAGCGCCAGAGGCTGAGGGGGTGACCTTATAGAGGTTTACAAAATTATGAGGGGCATGGATAGGATAAATAGACAAAGTCTTTTCCCTGGGATCGGGGAGTCCAGAACTAGAGGGCATAGGTTTAGGGTGAGAGGGGAAAGATATAAAAGAGACCTAAGGGGCAACTTTTTCACGCAGAGAGTGGTACGTGTATGGAATGAGCTGCCAGAGGAAGTGGTGGAGGCTGGTACAATTGCAACATTTAAGAAGCATTTGGATGGGTATATGAATAGGAAGGGTTCGGAGGGATATGGGCTGGGTGCTGGCAGGTAGGACTAGATTGGGTTGGGATATCTGGTCGACATGGACGGGTTGGACCGAAGGGTCTGTTTCCATGCTGTGCATCTCTATGACTCTATAACTCTACAGATTCACTACCATCTCAGAGAAGAAATCTCATCTCATCTCTGTTTTAAGTGGCCAGAGTATTTGTCGGGGTTGGTGTGAGTGTGTCATTCCTTTCTTTGTATCCTTTCTGGTTCAGGGGTCCTCAGACTACTCACGTGCTAACCCGTTGCCAGTCTCTTGTTAACTCTCCAGCAGGAGGCAGTCTAGAGCAGTCTCCCAGAACAAGCCATGGTCTCTTGTTTTCCCCCAGCGTGGTGCCCGCGTTATGACTGACTCTGTGCTAACATGAATCATGCAAGTGCAACAAAGCTATCGACCCCGCTGTTCTCACTCCGTTTCTCTTAAAGTTGACCTCGCTATCTCTGGAAGCCTCACATTGCTTTGCTTACTGATGTTTACTGGGAGTCTCTCCCTGTCTGTTTCTCCATGCCTTCTTTCTTTCTCAGTACTGCCTTTATCTTCCTCTCTACCCAGGCTCCCAATCTGTGTTTCCTTTGTGTCTTTCTGTGTGTCTCGGTTCCCCCATTACATCCTGGACTCCTCAGTACAGAGGCTGCACTGACTAGCGGCGCTATGTCCACCGTGATCGATAGAGGGAACCTGTGTACCGAGCACACCCTGCACAGCAGAAATAAACTTTAAACTTTCTCCTGCTCCTCGGATGAATTGCACTTTCATGCGAGACTGTTTGCCATATAATTCTGTCTCCGTGCCTTCATTTTCATGCAATCAGTTACAGTGGATAACCTGTGACCAGGGACTGAGTAGTTCCTCTTGAGAACTGACAAATAGGATGTGACAGGCTACAGTGTGTGCTGTGCATAGCAGCAACAGATAGCATTGTTGGAAATTAGCACCCCTCGTCACTACACTGAAGGAGCACCGCCACTGAGTCACCCATCAGTTGGTTAGGAAACATTCAACCTACAAGGGGCTCTTGCGGTTCAGTGGTAGTGTCCCTACCTCTCACAAGATGACCTTGACAAGTTGAGTTAAGGAATAACCACATTGCAGAAGGTCAGACCAGGTAAGGAAGGCAGTTTTCCTTCCAAATGAGGAGTCTTTTCCCCCAACAATGGGGTGGTGGTCACCATTAGGACTCTTAATTCAGTCTAAAATTAATTAGACTCTTCATCCCAAATTTTAGTTGAATTCAAATTCCACCTTCTGCCATGGTGGATTTGACCCCAAGGCCCCACCAAACATTAGACAAAAGTAGAGAATGCTGGAAATGGTCAACAGATCTGGGAGTATCTGGGGAGAGAAATCAAAGTTCACATTTCCTTGCTCAGAACTGAGCAAAAGTGAGGACTGCAGATGCTGGAAATCAGAGTCAAGATCAGAGTGGTGCTGGAGACGCACAGCAGGTCAGGCAGCATCCGAGGAGCAGGAGAATCGACGTTTCGGGTAAAAGCCTTTCATCAGGAACCTCGGATGCTGCCTGACCCGCTTTGCGCTTTTCCAGCACCATTCTAAGCTTGCTCTGAACTGAGTTGAGCTTTTCCAGCGATTTCTGTTTTTGTTTCTGACTCACAGCAGCTGCAGCTTTTTGTTTGGTTTCCTCCAGAAGGGGGCGTGTGAGCAAATCTGAAGGGCTTTTCTTAAAGGTTCTGGACGAGTGGTGCTGGAAGAGCACAGCAGTTCAGGCTTCATCCAAGTAGCTTCGAAATCGACGTTTCGGGCAAAAGTCCTGATGAAGGGCTTTTGCCCGAAACATCGGTTTCGAAGCTACTTGGATGCTGCCTGAACTGCTGTGCTCTTCCAGCACCACTCATCCAGAATCTGGTTTCCAGCATCTGCAGTCATTGTTTTTACCTCGTTGGCTTTTCTTAAAGAGTCGAGTCCTAATTAACATAAAATAAAGCTGGAGATCCGAAATAAAACTGAAGAGTTTGGAGATCTGAAGCAAAGAAAGTGCTGGAGAAACTCAGCAGGTCTGTAAGGAGAAAAGCAGAATTAACATTTGGAATCCAGTGAGCTTGAGTCAGAACAAATGATTTGGTGGAGGTTTCGACAGAAAACAAAGCTGTGTTTCAAATTTCCAGCAAGCACCAGTATTTTCCTTGCATTTTCCCAAGATGGTACGTTGCAAAGAACTTTTGAAGTGTGGTGACTTCAGCATGAAGACAGCATTTCCAACGGTTTAGGACTTACTTAATTGTGCTCTGAATTTTCCGCCGACGTGTCTAATGCAAAGGGGTTGGTGGAGTCCTGAGTACATCGCAAGACAAGTATGCAGTCTCAGAGATAAGACTGAAATAGGGAACCTCATTCATGTTGAGGAACAGAAGTAAAATTGACTACATCAGCTTTGACTAAAATACCCAGTAACAGGCTGCAAGATGGAATGTTCCCCAGAGCTGTTACAGAATGTACTCCAGAGCCTATCTCATGTAAATTTATGACTCCATAGATATTTCCTTGGGACATAGCATACATCTTGTTGATGTGTTACCATTGTCTCCACATGTCGTCGTCTTCTTACTCCAGGCTTTTTCTTTCGTGTATCTCTGTACACAGCTTATCAGCACAATGTGAGGTTTTCACACCATGCAGCCTGGTGCAGCACAAACACTCAATATTATATCAAAGTGTGAAGTGAATGAACATTTTGGCTACTTGACGTGCTCTTTGAAGCAAGCATCTGATTTAAATCAAGTGGACATCCCATTTGCCCCAGGTTATTTTGAGATCTGCTTTTCTGAAAGAGATGAGTATAAAAGTTGCAGATACTAACTGAGTAATTTATTTGAGCACATATTTAAAACCATGCTAAATTGCCCCATAGTGTCCAGGAATGTGCAGGTGAGATGGATTGGCCATGGTAAATCAAGGTGATAGGGAGAAGGTAGCAGCGTGGATCTGAGTGGGGTGCTCTTTGGAGGGCCAGTATGGACTTGATGAGCTGAATGGCCTGCCTCTACAATGTAAGTATTCTATGGTTCTAACTATCGGTCACTGCCAGCCCCATACCACTCTCTGCCTATCACACCGTACCTTGTTATACATCACATACCATCCAACATATCCCACTCCTATATCACACTTTGCTTGTCACATCCTCTCCTTCTTATATATCACACTCTGCCTGGAACATCCTCTGCTTGTCATATATCTCACTCTGTCTGCCACATCCCCTCTTTGTCGTGTAGTACACCCATTCCTTGTTATATATCACACCCTACCTGATATATTGCATTCTGTCTTATGTATATATATGGATATATATTACACCCTGCCTGATAGATTGCATTCCTTTATTTATATCACACTCTGTCTGATGTATCCCACTCCTTAGCTATCACGCTGTAACTTACCAATGTGAACAGAAAAGAGAAAGGGGACGGTCACTTTGTTTCAAAGGTAAGGACAGAAGCGAAGATGAGGGAAGAAATGTACAGCTGAGTTCCGAATTATGTGAAGATGGAGAACAGCAGGTTGACGTGGACACACTTCCTGGGGAGAAATTGTTTCCTTTGACCTTAATTTTTGACTTAAGTAACTTCCAGCCTTAATATTCCTGATGAGAGCTGTACAGTGTTGAGTTATTGTTTTTGAGTGGTGAAGGGATTGGATGTTAAGTTACAGAATAGAGTTTGAGATGAGCACAATGGAGGGACCAGTTACTGCAGAGGCTGGAATCTGTACTGAAAACAACACATGCTGGAGATCACAGCAGGTTAACAGCATCCTGCTCTGATGAAGAGTCATTTATACTCGAAACATTAGCTTACTCTCTCTCCATGGATGCTGCCTGACCCGCTGTGATCTCCAGCATTTGTTGGTCTCAGTTTGAGATAAACACCTTTGTCACCAACCAGCACAGGTAGGTTCGTCTATCCTTTCACGCTGTTGACACGTGTCAATGTCATCGAAACCTTCTTTCCTCTGCACATATCATACGCGTGTGTGTTTGTATGTGTGTTAGTCTTTTTGTGTTTGTGTGTGTGTTTGGGTGTGTGTGTGTTTGGGTGTCTGTGTGTGAGTAAGTGTGTGTTTTTGTGTGTGTGTTTGAGTATGTTTGGGTGGGTGGCACGGTGGCACAGTGGTTAGCACTGCTGCCTCACAGCGCCGGAGACCCGGGTTCATTTCCCGCCTCAGGCGACTGACTGTGTGGAGTTTGCACGTTCTCCCCGTGTCTGCGTGGGTTTCCTCCGGGTGTTCCAGTTTCCTCCCACAGTCCAAAGATGTGCAGGTCAGGTGAATTGGCCATGCTAAATTGCCCGTAGTGTTAGGTAAGGGGTAGATGTAGGGTTATGGGTGGGTTACGCTTCGGCGGGGCGGTGTGGACTTGTTGGGCCAAAGGGCCTGTTTCCACATTGTAAGTAATCTAATCTAATCTGTGTGCGAGTGTTTGTGTGTGTGTTTGTGTGGCTGTGTGGGTGTGTGTTTGAGTGTTTGTGTTTGTGTGTATTTGTGTGTGTGTTTTTGTGTGTCTATGTGTGAGTAAGTGTGTGTTTGTGTGTGTGTTTGTATGTGTTTTTTTGTTTGTGTGTATGTGTCTGTATGAGTAAGTGTGTGTATGTTTGGGTGTCTGTGTCTGTGTGTGTGTGTCTGTGTGTGTGTGTCTGTGTGTGTGTGTCTGTGTGTGTGTGTCTGTGTGTGTGTGTCTGTGTGTGTGTGTCTGTGTGTCTGTGTGTCTGTGTGTCTGTGTCTGTGTGTCTGTGTCTGTGTGTCTGTGTGTCTGTGTGTCTGTGTCTGTGTGTCTGTGTCTGTGTCTGTGTGTCTGTGTGTCTGTGTCTGTGTGTCTGTGTCTGTGTCTGTGTGTCTGTCTGTGTCTGTGTGTCTGTGTGTGGGTGTTTCTGTGTGTGTTTGTATTTGTATGTTTGAGTGTGTGTGTCTGTGTTTGTGTTTGTATGTGTTTTGTGTGTGGGGGGATGTGTGTGTTTGTGTGTGTTTTTGTGTTTGTGTGTTTTTTTGTGTTTGTGTGTGTTTTTGTGTGTGTTTTTGTGTGTGTGTGTGTTTTTGTGTTTGTGTGTGTGTGTTTTTGTGTTTGTGTGTGTGTGTTTTTGTGTTTGTGTGTGTGTGTTTTTGTGTTTGTGTGTGTGTGTTTTTGTGTTTGTGTGTGTTTTTGTGTTTTTGTGTGTGTTTCTGTGTGTGTGTGTGTGTCTGTGTGTGGGTGTTTCTGTGTGTGTTTGTATTTGTATGTTTGAGTGTGTGTGTCTGTGTTTGTGTTTGTATGTGTTTTGTGTGTGGGGGGATGTGTGTGTTTGTGTGTGTTTTTGTGTTTGTGTGTGTTTTTGTGTTTGTGTGTGTTTTTGTGTGTGTGTGTGTTTTTGTGTTTGTGTGTGTGTGTTTCTGTGTTTCTGTGTGTGTGTGTTTCTGTGTGTGTGTGTTTCTGTGTGTGTGTGTTTCTGTGTGTGTGTGTTTCTGTGTGTGTGTGTTTCTGTGTGTGTGTTTCTGTGTGTGAGTGTGTGTGTTTGTGTGTGCGTGTTTATGTGTTTGTGTGTGTATTTGTGTATGTTTTTTGTTTGTGTTTTTTTTATTTGTGTGTCTGTGAGTAAGTGTGTGTTTATGTGTGTTTTTTTGTTTGCATGTGTGTTTGTGTGTGTGAGAGTGTGTGTATGTTTGGGTATGTGTGTGTCTGTGAGTGTGTGTGTGTGTGTCTGTGTGTGTTTTTTGTGTGTTTGTATATGTGGGTGTGTGTGTGTCTGTGTGAGTAAGTGTGAGTCTGTGTGTGTGTCTGTGTGTGTGTCTGTGTGTGTGTCTGTGTGTGTGTCTGTGTGTTTTTGTGTGTTTGTGTGTGTGTTTTTGTGTGTTTGTGTGTGTGAGAGACAGTTTGTGTGTGTGTTTGATTGTGTGTATGGTTGTTTGATTGTATGTGTGTGTGAGAGAGTTTGTGTGTGTGTGTGTGTGTTTGATTGCGCGCACGTGTGTGTGTGTGTGTGTGTGTGTAAAGCTTTCCCCTCCCCATTGCAATGATCCATTTTAAATGCTGGAGGTTTGTAGTCTTTCTCGATACTGCTGAAGGGCCCATAACTGACACCTGTGTGCAACCACAAGGAATGTGATAGTGAACCTTGCCAAGACAAATTTCACTGTCCTCCATACATTTCTGCATTGTCTCAACAGGTGCTGACAGAGCATTTCCAGCACTTTCTGTGTATAACTTTGTGCAGCATTTGAAATGGACCTCATCTGAAGATTTAGGAAGAACCTGACGTTAGATGGTGTTGTTTATATGTCCTTAGGGTATTCCAAACTGCTGTACAGTCAATGAGGAACAGCACATTTATGTAAGTTAGCGTACTTTATCGGCTGTTAAGTGCACAAAAGATATTTTGAGGTTCTGAAAGGTGTTATTAAAATGCACATCGTTCTTTGTTAGTGGAACTTCACACCGGGCACTTTTTGAATTGCTGATTAGGATTGGTACTCTTTCCCTTTATGGGCCTTGTGACATGATCTGAATTACTGCAATTTTCACACGAGGAGCCTTCAGTAATGCAGCTGCATGTTCAGTGCTGCTTGAGGTCACCCTGCAGGGCCATTTGTAATCTCCTCCAGTGAATCTCAGCATTTACCCAGCAGCCATTGTGGAACTGCCTGGGGAGGCAGCGCATAGGAGTAGTCTGAAAGGTGAAGCCATAGGAACATGAGAACTACGAGTAGGAGTAGGCCATTCGGCCCCTCAAGTCTGCCCCTGTCATTTAATACAATCATGGCTGATCTCGTCTTGGCCTCAACTGTACTTTCCTGTCTGCTCTACCACAGGCTGTTACTAATTAAAAATTTGTCAAACTCCTCCTTAAATTTACTCAATGCCCCAGCATCCAACGCACTCGGGGACAGTAATTTTCACAGGTTCCTGACCCTTTGAGAGAATGAATTCCCCTTCATCTCTGTTTTAAATCTGCCATCCCTTAGCCTAAACTACGATCGCTAAACTATGACCTCTTGTTCGAGATTTCTGCACAAGGAGAAACATTCCCTCTACATCTACTTTGGTAAATCCCCTTTAGCATCTCATATACCTCAATTAGATCTCCCCTCCTTCTTCTAAACTCGAACAAATATAGACCTAAATATAGACAAAAGTTCAATCACTTTTAATAAGACAAACATTTCACCTCTGGAACCAAACAAAAGACCTTTCTCTGAACTGCTTCCAATGCACTTACATCCTTCCTCTACTCAGGGGACATGGTACCCCAGGTGTATCTTCACCAATGCTTTGTGCACTTGCAACAACATTGCTCATTCTTTTTCCTCCATTCCTTTGGCAATCAATTTCAAGATCCCATTTGCCGTGCCCTTCCCCAACTCCCTGCTGTACCAATATACTTGTGGAAATATAAGAACTTGGCATACTCCTGCATGATGAGATACATGACCAAGGTAAAAACGCTCAGCCTCTTGCTTTAGTGGGAGAATGCTGATAGAGATAAAGACTGTGATTGTGTAATTATAATTTGATTAAATTTAGAGAGTACGCTTATTAGTAGGGATGCTTCCTGAGCTATTGGCTTTTCTGTCCTTGAGTAACAAGGCAATAGTTGCACTGTGCTTATCGTTACCTTAAATTATTGTAAAGTGTGGAATGTAAGCAAAGTTGTTTGTATCATAAGCTGACTGTTCGGCTTGAGAGAGTGCTATTCATCAGTGGAGAAGGTCTCAATCTCTCCATGAATTCATGAAAAATAAAGCTTCTCGAAACAAGACTCGAAGTCTCCGACTGAGTCACTTCCTCGACAATGCTACACACAAATGAACAAAGAACTGCAAATGCTGGAAATCAGAAAACAAAAACAGAAATTGCTGGAAAAACTCAGTAGGTCTGTCAGCATCTGGAGAGAAGTGAGACTTAACATTTCTTTCGAAAGAGGGTCACTGGACCCGAGAAGTTAACTCTGATTTCTCTCCACAGATGCTGAGAGACCTGCTGAGTTTTTCCAGCAATTTCTGGTTTTGTACCCTGTATAGTTTTCTGCAATTTATGCTTGAGGGTATCCACATCCCTCTGCATGAAAGTGTTTTGCAGTTTCTTTGCATTGAGGTAATAAGCTGTCCTTTTATCCTTCTGACCAAAATAGATAGTCTCGCATTTATGCAAATTAAACTCCATCTGCTGAATTTTGGCCCATTCAGCTAACCTATCACTAACCATTTGCAAATTTCTAATTTAATCATTGCAACTTACTTTCCCACCTATTTTGCAAAGTTGGCTGGAGTATGTTCTGCTCTGACATCCTAATCACTAACGCAGATTGTACATTGGGAAAAGATTAAGGATCAGTAAAGGATTAGGGATTGCACAAGGGGAAAATGGTTCATTTCACTTTGTGTAAGTCGATTGGTATTTTCCAATAAGTGGCTTTTATTGTTGGATCTTGGCCAAGGGAATGCAATGGATCAGCTATCCCAGTTGGATGGCAAAGGTAGAGCCAATGTGCTGAAGGGAGATTCTCCAATAAGAATGAGTCAGGGAAGTTGGACAGCTTGTCTCGACTGAAGTAATTCCAGACCCACCCTCTCAGTCTCCTCTCCCACCCTAACCCAGTCCAAGGTGGTCTCTAGAAGCCAGCTGGCAATGTTTGAGCCCTCAGGATTGCTATGCTGTGAAGGACAAGGAAGAAGCTTGGAGAAAAGCATCAGTGTATACCAGAGGACACTCGTCTATCCATCTCCAAACTCCGAGCAGGCCAGGCCAGACAGGGGGAGTTGAAGCTCACTTGAACATGCTCCTGGTAGTTCCATGGTTTTTCTTATACGCCTTCTGTCCTCTCATGGTCAGGTCAGAAATTGGGGTAAACAACCAATGGCTACCTTTGTTCCTTGAGCAGCTGAACTTTAGGCCTTCCAGACCTGAAGGTGGTAGAAATGCACGACAACCCCAGAATGAACGAGGAGAAAGTGAGGCCTGCAGATGCTGGAGATCAGAGCTGAAAATGTGTTGCTGGAAAAGCGCAGCAGGTCAGGCAGCATCCGAGGAGCAGGAGAATCGACGTTTCGGGCATGAGTCCTTCTTCAGGAATGAGACTTTCCTCATTCCTGAAGAAGGGCTTATGCCCGAAACGTCGATTCTCCTGCTCCTTGGATGCTGCCTGACCTGCTGCGCTTTTCCAGCAACACATTTTCAACCCCAGAATGAAGACAGAGTGGCAGCTACCAGGGCCATGGGCATTCCCAGGTACCGTGGTATACAGATGGTCACACAAACTTCACATTGTTGGATTGGGTTGCTCTTTGTGATTCCCTTTTGTCTGTTTGTTGACATAGGGGATACTCAGAACAAGGTCATGCTGATTGGGAAAACACTTCCTGCTGCCCAAACCGTGATCCTTCTGAACCTGCTTCTCCCTGTTGTGAGAGGCAAGACGTGGAAGAGCCGGTGTTGGATTGGGGTGGACAAAATTAAAAGTCCCACAACACCAGGTTATAGTCCAGCAGGTTAACAAGGGCGGCATGGTGGCTCAGTGGTTAGCACTGCTGCCTTGGTTCCCAGGTTCGATTCTAGCCTTGGGTGACTGTCTCTGTGGAGTTTGCATGTTCTCCCCATGTCTGCGTGGGTTTCCTTCCAAAGATTGTGCAGGTGTGGTGAATTGGCCATGCCAAATTGCCCATAGTGTTAGGTGCATTCGTCAGAGGGGAATGGGTCTGGGTTACTCTTCGGAGGGTTGGTGTGGACTGGTTGGGCCGAAAGGCCTGTTTCCACACTGTTGGGAACCTAATCTAATTTGAAAGTACTAGCTTTTGGAACACTTTTGCTTCATCAGTTAGCTGTGGAGCAGGATCATAAGACACAGAATTTATAGCAAAAGGTTACAATGCCATGCAACTGAAATGATATGTTGAACAAACTCATGCAATATAATATTGTTCAATATATCATTTCAGTTGCATGACACTGTAATGACACTCTTTAATGAACACCGGGAGAGCTGGGGATTATGATGAGGGTGGGGTAGGGTGTGGGGGAAATCCTTCTACAGATGAAGGAAGATCGAGTTCTGAGCCATTGGGATATGCATAACTCTGCCAAGGTATAGGAACAGAAATAAGCCATTCAGCCCATTGTAAATTCACTGAGACCATGGCTGGTCTGATAATCCTCAACTCTACTTCCTTGCCTTTTCCCCATAACCCTTGATTCCCAGGCTGATTTAAATCCATCTATCGCCGCCTTGAATGTACTTGAAAATCACACAACACCAGGTTATATAGTCCAACAGGTTTATTTGGAAATACAAGCTTTCGGAGCGCTGCCCCTTCATCAGGTAGCTCGTGGGGCTACTGGGATTAACTAACGACCTGGTAAAGGAGCAGCGCTCTTGAAAGCTTGTATTTCCAAATAAACCTGTTGGACTATAATCTGGTGTTGTGTGATTTTTAACTTTGTCCACCCCAGTCCAACACCGACACATCACCATCTTGAATACACTTAATGACTCAACCTCAACAGCCCTCTGTGATGAAGAATTCCACAGATTGACCACTGAGCCACCATTCCACCCCCCAGTTCTGAGGTTATGTCCTCTGAAATTAGACTGTTCAACATGGGGAAAAAAATCTTTCCATATCTACAGTCATGTCCCCTAATTCTGCCTTTAAATAAGGTTCGTTCTTCTGTATTCCAATGATTACAAGCCCAACCTATTTAATATCTCCTCATAAAACAATCCCTTCATATCTTGTATCAGTGTGGTGAATCTTCTCTGGGCTGTCTTCAATGCCAGTACATTTTTTTTCTTAGATAACGAGCCTAAAACTATCCATGGTATTGCAGCTACCAGCAAGATGTTCCTAGTCAAGAGTGTAGTACTGAAAAAGCACAGCAGGTCAGGCAGCATCCGAGGTGCAGGAGAATCGACGTTTCGAGCATAAGCCCGGCCTGAAACGTCAATTCTCCTGCACCTTGGATGCTGCCTGACCTGCTGCGCTTTTCCAACACCACACTCTCGGCTCTGATCTCCAGCATCTGCAGTCCTCACTTTCTCCTATTCCTAGTTATGGTCTGATTAGTGCTTTGTGTCGTTGCAGCAAAACCTCGCTATCTTAGAGCAACCACGGTTATCCAAACATCAATTATCTGAATTTTGGATTATCCGAACAAGATCTCAAGGTCCCGTAAATGCTTCCTTTGTTTACGATCAGATCCGTTATCCAAACAATCCATTATCCGGACAATCGGTTATCCGAACAAAATTCTCCCTCCCATCTGATTCGGATAATTGAGGTTGTTTTGTACCTCATATCCACACATAGTGTACCCATGTTGGCACCCTTCCCAGCACAAGGTAGCACGGGATTGGCTGAGAGTGGCCCCCATGCTATTTGATGCCTTTGGGAATTTCCATAGCAACGGCAGTGGTACTGCTCCCAAGCCCAATTTTTCAGCCTCTGTCTTTTATGTTGTTAATTAAGGTGTATGCCAGGTTTTACACTGATTTGTGACCTTTTAAAACATAGCTGATTGGCTGACTACGAGGTGAGTCTTAATTATGTTCCTGGCATCAACCACTCTCAATTATTTTGTTGAACAGCGCAGCTGCTGCTCCAGATGTTCCAGCTCGGAATGCCATCCAAATCGAGATCTACATTCCTTCATAAGGAGCGCAATTGGCAATTGCCTAGCCTGTGAAAGTTATCCAGCTGCAGAAATCTAGAGAGCTCTGCTTTTGTTGACTGCAACTTCATTGTCATAGAATCATAAAGTCATTGAGTCATAGAGCACGGAAACAGAACATTCGGTCCAACTCATCCAAGCTAACCAGGTTTCTCGCCTAAACCGGTCCCATTTGCCTGTATTTAGTCCATATCCCTCTAAACCTTTCCTATTACACCGGCACCACTCCCTACCTCTTCCTCCGCTACATTGATGACTGCATTGGCGCCACCTCGTGCTCCCGCGAGGAGATTGAGCAATTCAGCAACTTCACCAACACATTCCACCCTGACCTTAAATTTACCTGGGCCATCTCTGACACCTCCCTCCCCTTCCTGGACCTCTCCATCTCCATTAATGACGACCGACTTGACACTGACATTTTTTACACCCTACCTCTTGCAAAAATGCCATCTCGTATTCCCAATTCCTCCGCCGTATCTGCTCCCAGGAGGACCATTTCCACCACAGAACATACCAGATGGCCTCCTTCTTTAGAGACCGCAATTTCCCTTCCCACATGGTTAAAGATGCCCTCCAACACATCTTGTCTACATCCCGCACCTCTGCCCTCAGACCCCACCCCTCCAATCGTAACAAGGACAGAACGCCCCTGGTGCTCACCTTCCACCCTACCAACCTTCGCATAAACCAAATCATCTGCCGACATTTCTGTCACCTCCAAACAGATCCCAGTACCAGGGATATATTTCCCTCCCCACCCCTTTCCGCCTTCCGCAAAGACTGTTCCCTCCGCGACTACCTGGTCAGGTCCACGCCCCCCTACAACCCACCCTCTAATCCTGGCACTTTCCCCTGCCACCGCAGGAACTGTAAAACCTGCGCCCACACCTCCTCCCTCACCTCTATCCAAGGCCCTAAAGGAGCCTTCCACATCCATCAAAGTTTTACTTGCACATCCACTAATATCATTTATTGTATCCGTTGCTCCCGATGCGGTCTCCTCTACATTGGGGAGACTGGGCGCCTCCTAGCAGAACGCTTTAGGGAACATCTCCGGGACACCCGCACCAATCAACCACACCGCCCCGTGGCCCAACATTTCAACTCCCCCTCCCACTCTGCTGAGGACATGGAGGTCCTGGGCCTCCTTCACCGCCGCTCCCTCACCACCAGACGCCTGGAGGAAGAACGCCTCATCTTCCGCCTCGGAACACTTCAACCCCAGGGCATCAATGTGGACTTCAACAGTTTCCTCATTTCCCCTTCCCCCACCTCACCCTAGTTCTAAACTTCCAGCTCAGTAACTGTCCCCATGACTTGTCCGGACCTATCCTACCTGCCTATCTCCTTTTCCACCTATACACTCCACCCTCTCCTCCTTGACCTATCACCTTCATCTCCTCCCCCACTCACCCATTGTACTCTATGCTACTTTCTCCCCACCCCCACCCTCCTCTAGCTTATCTCTCCACGCTTCAGGCTCACTGCCTTTATTCCTGATGAAGGGCTTTTGCCCGAAACGTCGATTTCGAAGCTACTTGGATGCTGCCTGAACTGCTGTGCTCTTCCAGCACCACTAATCCAGAATCTGGTTTCCAGCATCTGCAATCATTGTTTTTACCTCGTTTTTTCTTATTCATCTACCTGTCCAAATGTCTTTTAAACGCTGTTTCTGTATCTGCATCTTTCTCTGGCAGTTCACTTCATACATGAGCCCTTCTTCAGGAATGAGGAAAGTGTGTCCAGCAGGCTAAGATAAAAGGTAGGGAGGAGGGACTTGAGGGAGGGGCGTTGGAAATGCGATAGGTGGAAGGAGGTCAAGGTGAGGGTGATAGGCCGGAGTGGGGGTGGGGGCAGAGAGGTCAGGAAGAAGATTGCAGGTCAAGAAGGCGGTGCTGAGTTCGAGGAATTTGACTGAGACAAGGTGGGGGGAGGGGAAATGAGGCCGAGTGGTTGAACTCAGATTTCTCCAGTTTCCTCATTTCCCCTCCCCCCACCTTGTCTCAGTCCCAACCCTCGAACTCAGCACCGCCTTCCTAACCTGTAATCTTCTTCCTGACCTCTCCACTCCCACCCCCACTCCGGCCTATCACCCTCACCTTAACTTCCTTCCACCTATCGCATTCCCAATGCCCCTCCCCCAAGTCCCTCCTCCCTACCTTTTACCTTAGCCTGCTGGGCACACTTTCCTCATTCCTGAAGAAGGGCTTATGCCCGAAACGTCGATTCTCCTGTTCCTTGGATGCTGCCTGACCTGCTGCGCTTTTCTAGCAACACATTTTCAGCTCTGACCTCCAGCATCTGCAGTCCTCACTTTCTCCCAGTTCACTTCATATACTCATCACCCTCTGTGTGAAAAAGTTGCCCCTCAGGTCCCTCTAAAATCTTTCCCCTAGCACCTTATATTTAATCCCTCCAGTTTTGAACTCCCCTACCCTGGGGAATATACCTTTTATTATTCAGCTTGTCTATACCTCTCATGATTTTATAAACCTCTATAAGGTCACCCCTCAACCTCTGACTCTTCATGAAAAAAAACGGTCTCAGTCTATCCAGTCTTTCATTATAACTCAAGCCATCCACTCTCTGTTGCATCCTTGTAAATCTTTTCTGCACCCTTTCCAATTTCGTAATATCCTTTCTAGAACAGGGCGACCAGAACTGTACAAACTATTCCAAATGTGGCCTCAGCAGTGTCCTGTGTAACTGCAATGTGACGTCCCAACACCTATACTCAATGATCTGACCCATGAAGGCAAGTGTGCTTTCTTCATCACCCTATCTGGAACACCACTGATGCTCAAAACTAATGTTACAATTAACGCCTGGTTTGCAGGGCTGGAGACATAAAGGGGAAAGGCAGATGCTAACAAGCCAGAGAGAAGGCATTCAGGGACAATTATATCTTTCTCTATTCAAAGCAAAGTGCTGACTTCCTGCTCCATTTATGTGTAGAGCCTCTCCCAGTTATTTATGAATAGGCTTTCTGATGAGGAGCTTTACTCTAGCCTGATTTCAGATCAATAAATCTGTCCTTCCATGAGGTTTGTCATCAAGATATGTTATATTTTAATCAAAACAAATGATACTAACAGGAAGAAAGGAAATATTTTAAATAATAAATGCTTGCAACTATGCTCATACATAATGTATGTTCATAACGAAAGCAAAAGCTTGTATTGGTATTGTGCTATTAATATGGTGCAGTCACACCCAGCCAGAATGGCAGTGGAGAGGCGTTGGAAGACGTTGCTGTGATTAACTATATCAAAGGCAGGTGGGGGAGAACGAAGAGAGAAAATTCACCTTTGTCACAGCCGCAAAGCATGTGATTTGTGACAATTATGAAAGTTACTTTGAAAATGCACTTGCTGAGGTTACCCCCCTTTCTCACTCTTGCCCTTTGTCTGAGGCGTGGTGACCCTCAGATTAAACCATCACCAGTCCCCTCTCTCTCTCTCTCTCTCTCTCTCTCTCTCTCTAATGAGATAGCAGCCTGGTGGTCCTCAGGGACTGTGGTGGCTTTACCATTAATACTATAGTGGGCGGGGTGGGTGGTTGTGGAAAGCTCTTTGGAGGAATTTGAACATGAGTTCTGGGGAAGATGAGTATCAATTCAGGAGGCGGGAACAGACTTCAAGAGTCTTATAGAAAACAGAGACTGGTGACAGTATTTGCAAAGATGTTGGGATTAATGTTTATTTGTTTTGATGGAGGATTTCAGGGCGAGAGGGCCATCATGCCCTGAGATGTTGAGAATCCTGGAGGCTCCTCACTGACAGTAATGAGTTACATGTCACCAGGCGTCTGTGTCGGTTTCCATATCTGGATTCCTTGATGTCCAGCTTGTTCAGTGCACTTTGTAAGATTGGAAGATGAACATGAATGGGGTCAGTTGGGCCATTACTAAGGCATTTAATTGAGTCATAGAATCCTGACAACGTGGAAGCAGGCCATTCAGCCCACCTCTCTACCCTATCCCTATAACATGGCTAACCCACCTAGCCTGCATAACATAGAACATTATGGGCAATTTAGCATGGCCAATCCACCTGACCTGCACATCTTTGGACTGTGTGAGGAAATCAGAGCACCCGGAGGAAACCCACACAGACACGGGGAGAATGTGCAAACTCCACACAGACTGTCGCCTGAGGCTGGGTTCGAACCCAGGTCACACTACTGCTCTGAGGCAGTAGTGCTAACTAACCACTGAGCCACCATGCCACCCCAAGCTGCATTTCACAAGCTGTAATCCCCTTTAATTGAGAAATTCACCTCCTGCTTTCAAAAGCAGAATAGACAAAACAAGGTGCTTCTGACATTGAGATGGGTCTCCCTGGAGGTTTTGTTCAGTTCTGCCACAAATCTCGCCAGTGACCACATTCGCTCAGACTCCTATAACATTCAGTCCCTGAATTCCATCATGTGATCATCAACATTGTCCTCACAAATGATAGGTGACTTTTGGAGTGTTGTGCACAGTTCTGGTCACTCTGCTATAAGGAGGATATTATTAAATTGGAGAGGGTGCTGAAAAGATTTACAAGGATGTTGCTAGGATTGGAGGGTTTGAGTTATAAGAAGAGGCTCTGGATGTAGGCTTGCTCGCTGAGGTGGAAGGTTTGTTTTCAGACATTTCGTCACTATACCCGGTAACATCATCAGTGAGCCTCCGGATGAAGCACTGGTGGCATGGCCTGCTTTCTATTTATATGTTTATGTTTCCTTGGGTCGGTGATGTCATTTCCTGTGGTATGGAGAGGCTGGATAGGCTGGGACTTTTCTCACTGAAGTGTATGAGATTGAATGTCACCTTATAGAGGTTTATAAAATCATGAGGGGCATAGATAAGGTGAACAGTTCAAAACTAGAGGACATAGTTTTAAGGTGACAGCAGAAAGAGTTAAAAAGAACCTAAGGGGCAACTTTTTCGCACAGAGGCTGGTTCATATTTAGAATGGACTGCCAGAGGATGTGTTAAATGCAGGTACAGTTACAACATGTAGAAGACATTTGGACATATACATAAATAGGAAAGGCTTAAAGGGATATGGGACATTTCTCCACTTAAGTCTTTCAGCCAAGCATTCAACTCTCAGACAGTAACCCCGATATTGCCGCCATTATAGGTCTGTTTGTTCACTTAGCCTCTAGCTGTTCATACTCCCAAAGAAGTATATGGTGCTTAGTTCCCGTGGTATTGTTGATGTCAAAATGGACGGTGACAATTGGGTCCTTCCATGCTATTCTTCAGCACTGAGCCTCAGCATCAGGTAGGCAACATGACCTTTGCGGCTCTTAGGAAGAGAAAGTGAGGACTGCAGATGCTGGAGATCAGAGCTGAAAATGTGTTGCTGGAAAAGCGCAGCAGGTCAGGCAGCATCCAAGGAGCAGGAGAATCGACGCTTCGGGCATCAGCCCTTCTTATTCCTGAAGAAGGGCTGATGCCCGAAACGTCGATTCTCCTGTTCCTTGGATACTGCCTGACCTGCTGCGCTTTTCCAGCAACACATTTTCAGCTTTGTGGCTCTTAATCTTAGCTGCAAAAGTGCTATCTGTTCCATCCATTAGAGCGATATTCTTTTTAACTCTTTCCAGTCGAATGTCCCTGACACCATGCTGCCATGATTAGTTTCCTTCTGGGACTGGTATTCATTTCCAGACATTTAAAAACAAAATTGAATTTAAATACCACCCGTGACAATGATGGGATTTGAATTGGCTCCCCATGACGTTACCGAAGGCCAGTCAGGTGATATTGCCACAACCACACAGCCCGCTAATGGAGATTGACTTGATTGACTGGCATAAGTAGGTTGTTTTATCAGGTGGACTGGGATAGTCTCTGCTGCCGGTTAGAGGAGTGAAGGTGCCTTCAATTTTCTTCTCATTTATTCATGGGATGAGGGCGTTGCCGACTAGGCCAGCAATTATTGCCCATCTCTCATTTCTCAGAGGGCTGTTAAGAGTCAACAATGTGAGTGGGTCTGGAGTCACATGTAGGCCAGACAGGGTAAGGAAAGGCAGTTTCCTTCCCGAAACAGCATTAATGAACCAACGGGTTTTTCTGACAACAGTTTCATGGTCATCATTAGACTCTTAACTCCAGAATTTAAAAAAAAACCCAGGCCTCTCCAGCAATAAAGAACCTTGGTTACTTCCACATGAGAGCCTGAACAGTCCATACAAGGTGGATGTTGAAAGAATGTTTCCCATTGTGGGTCAGTCTGGAATGTCAACTCTCCTGCTTGGATGCTGTCTGACCTGCTATGCTTTTCCAGCACCACACACTTTGACTCTGACCTCCAGCATCTGCAGCCCTCACTTTCTCCCCATAGAATCCCTTTGGTTCCTCCTGGGCCTGGCCATGGAGGGGATCATTATGGCCAACTGCCTTCCCCTGTTCCATAGTTACATTCGGGCCCGGGTGTCCCTGTAGATGGAGCATGCGGTGTCGACCAATATTCTTGGTCTCTTTAGGGAGAGCTGGGCACTGCGGGGAATGGAGTGCTTTGTTTCCCCCTCCAATTCTATTTTGATTTAGTCCCTACCCTCCCTCCCCTTCACCATTTTCACGTAAACATTGCTCGCTCTGGGCTTTGCTTGTCACTGGTTCATTGGCCACACAGGTGTCTTTTCAGGTGATGGAATGTTACTAAAGTTATTTTCACTTGGTGTTTTTCACATTATCCTGCACCTACACACACATACAAACATAGATGCTGAGAGATACTGCAGTATGACAGTAATGTGGAGGGAAACAAAAAAAAAAGAATCCCCACAGTATGGATGCAGGCCATTCAGCCCATTTTGACCCACCTTCCTACATAACCCATGCTTTTTCCATGACTAACCCACCTAGCTTGCACATTTAGCATGGTCAACCCACCTAACCTGCACATTTTTGGATGGTGGGAAGAAACCAGAGCACGAGGGGGAAAATCCATTTAGACATGGCAGAATGTGCAAATTCCAGATAGTCAGCTGCCCAATGCTGGAATTGAACCCAGGCACTAGGAGACAGTGGTGTTAATCACTGTGCCACCTAAAGCAGTCAAGGTCAGATCTATACACAGTCTCTCAGGTAACACTTTCCATATCCAGTCTTATATTCAAATAAAGAAGTGATTTTATTGTTTACCATTCTTTTCACACTTTTGGTATGTTTAAAGAGAATAGAATTGTAACTCATCCGGCAATTTCCGCATCGTTACCTCTGTCACAGAGTTAATCCCTCTTTTTACTCAAAGCTGTTCCTTGGCTCAAGGTGACTCTGTCCTTGATTTTTTTTTTCAGAGGGGTAATAAACCAGGCCGGGCTCCGATCAGTCTGGTTTGGATCAGAGATGAGAAGGATCTTGAGAGGCCTTTGTTTATATGCAAACAGATGAGATTTCAGATCAAAGTGATCATGTTTTAGAAGTGACCTGTATAATGAAAGGGGAGTGGTCAGCTCTTTAGCTGAGCTGAGTGGTTTTAGTTCAACCTTGAACGGGTTGGAAATTCAAAAGGGAGCTGTGTGGAAACTCTCTCTCTTACTGCCTCTCAACCTCAACCTGTAAACATGTGTTCCAGTTATACTCATTTTTAAAGGGAGTTTGCTCATTGGGACTGTGCATATTTGGAACAGCATAATTAAGTCTCGTTGGATCGGTTGAGTTCTGTAGGGGTTCTTTATTCTGTTCTTTTTGTTTCATGTGCAATTTTGTGAATAAATTTTAAAATCTAGTAGTCAACCTAGCTAACTTAATCCAGGTAATGTTCACTGTACACTTACCGAAACAAATTGCAAAGTTATGGTCTGGGGCTGCCTGCTTAAGAATGTCTCGCCTAGTCTATAACACCTCCTTACCACATCAACTCCAACTGCTTCTTCTGCAATGAGAGGGATTTGATTTGTATTCAGTGTTGGGCCAGATGTTCCTGGGAGGGACAAACTCATACACGCAGCCCCTCCGAAAGGAACAGCTGCGCCTTTTCCGATAAGGCCTCCTGATGGGGGTTCCCTCAGGAATGTGGAGGCCTGCTTTCATTTTGTTGGTTCTTTGGTAGCACAGACCTGTCAGAGGAAAGCCAACCACATCCTGTTCCCTCAGTCCTCGGCTGTTGTTTTCTGGAGTTTAGAGATACAGACAGCCACTTTGACAGCTGGTGTCAGACTGTAAACATGTATAGTGCATGTGAGGCTAGGAATCCAGCTGGGCAGGATGCCAGGTAAAACCTGCCAGACAGGTAGGTTCCTACTTGTGAGGGGGCTAGTGTGCCTAGGGTACAGGATGGTGAGGGAGGACAGGGAAATGATACAGTGCTTAGCTTAAAATCACACAACATATCAAGTCTTATCTTCAAATAAAGAAGTGATTTTATTGTTTACCAATCCTTTTCACACTATTGATATATTTAAAGAGATATTGATATATGTAACATGTCTGGCAATCTTGGCATTGTTACCTCCTTACCACATCAACTCCAATTGCCTCTTCTGTAATTAGAGGGATTTGATTCATGTTCAGTGTTGGGCAGATGTTCCTGGGAGGGGCAATCTCATACAGGCAGCTTGTGCTTCCAAATTAACCTGTTGGACTACAACCTGGTATTGTGTGATTTTTAACTTTGTCCATCCTGGTCCAACACCGGTTCCTCCAAATCAGTTTAGACCAAGCTGGGTGGAGTGATGCTAAGGAACTGGAGTATCCCAAGGGTGGGAGATGGAGACAGATCAGGACGTGAGGAGGGCAAGGGAAGAGGGCAGGAGGATCAGGAATGGTGGAAGTAGGATTTTGGGAGGAAGGGGGAAGGGTGTGCACGGTGGCATTGACTCCCAGGGGTTGGCGTGGAGTGTTGGTGCGGTGGAAGTGGGTCGGGTCTGAAGCAGGGATGGGTATCAGGTGCGGAGCTGGTAAAGTGGGTGCCAGTCCCAGGGGCAACAAGCTCAGAGCCAATGAAGGGAAATCAAAAGCAAGGAAGGGGTGTGCCAGACCCAGAGGTTTGAATGGAAGGTTGGGTCTAGATCTGGGGATGCACGGGGTAGTGGTGGGGGTTGGGCTTATGTCTCGGGTCTGTCAGGTATTGGAGGAATGTAGAAAGTCTCTCAGAGCTCTGATTGGAAGGTGTGATGCAAATGTAGAGTCACTCCGGAGTTAGACTCTGTATTTAATAGTCTAACTTTTTTCAAGTGACAAGTTACTTAACGTTATTCTAAATTCTGTACTTTAACTGAAGTCTTTTGGGGTTCGAGGTGTGAAGGAATTGATCAATAGAATTTTCATTTTCCTGGGTAATGCTGTTAGAGTCTGCTGCAGCATCATAGCTCAGTGGTTAGCACTGCTACCTCACAGCGTGAGGGATATGGGTTCAATTCCAATCTTGGGCAACTGTCTGTGTGGCGTTTGCATGTCTCCCCGTGTCTGTGTGGGTTTCTTCCCACAATCCAAAGATGTGCAAGTTAGGCAAATTGGCTATGCTAAATTGACCATAGTGTTCAGGGATGTGTAGGTCAGGGGTAAATGTAAAGTGAGAGGGTGTGGGAATGGGTCTGGCTGTGTCACACTTCAGAGGGTGGGTGTGGACTTGTTGGGCCAAATGGCCTGTTTCCACACAGTGTGGATTCTATGATTAACTGTATGTAATGGTGATTCCATAGGAACTCAAATCTACCCTGGTATAATGGCTGCCTGGTTATCAGAAAAATTGGCAATCATTTCTAGAGTTTAAAATAGTAATGTATGGGATTGGTTAATTTATGAAGTTTATTTAAAAAAAAACTAGGTTAGACAGTTTTTTCCAGCTTTACAAGGATGTTGCTAGGGTTGGAGGATTTGAGCAATAGGGAGAGGTTGAATAGGCTAAGGCTGTTTTCCCCTGGAGCATCAGAGGCTGAGGGGTGACCTTATAGAGGTTTACAAAATTATGAGGGCCATGGACAGGATAAATACACAAGGTCTTTTCCCTGGGGTGGGGCAGTCCAGAACTAGAGGGCAGAGGCTTAGGGTGAGAGGGGAAAGATATGAAAGAGACCTAAGGGGCAACCTTTTCATGCAGAGGGTGGTGTGTGTATGGAATGAGCTGCCAGGGGAAGTGGTGGAGACTGGTACATTGTTAACATTTAAAAGGCATCTGGATGGGTATATGAATAGGAAGAGTTTGGAGGGATATGGGCCGGGTGCTGGCAGGTGGGACGAGATTGGTTTGGGATATTTTGTCAGCATGGATGAGTTAGACTGAAGGGTCTGTTTCCGTGCTGGACATCTCTATGACTCTATGAGTTTGAGAGCAAGGACCCCTGTCGTATTAATGGAAGATTGCCTGTCGTCTGCTGGTTTCCAAAAAGGGATTGGAAACATTTTGGTTCTAAATAATCAAAAATTGATCTTGGTTTAGAAAAACCAGAGATGGAAAAATTTTGAGCAGTTTGGAGGACACCTCACTGGGTCAGAAGCAATGTTTGTTTTCTCTCCAAATAAAAATATGGAATAAAACACGGTATGGGGAAAACCCAATTACCTCAGTTAAAAAGTTTAGTTTGTGGATCTTCTAGACCAAGAGTGTCCGGTTAGAGGTCTGCAGGTTATTAGGAGCTGAGAAAGTCCAATTTTGTAAACACATTTGGGGTGGAATGTTGGCTTAGTGGTTAGCACTGCTGCCTCACAGTGCCAGGGACTTGGGCTCAATTCCATCGTTGGGCAACTGGGTGGAGTTGGCACTTTTCCCCTGTGTCTGAGTAGGTTTCCTTTTCTTCTGCGGTCCAAAGATGTACAGGTTAAGTGGATTGGCCATGCTGAATTACCCATTGTGTCCAGGGATATGCATGCTAGATGGATTAGCCATGGGAACTGCAGGATTACAGGGATACGGTAGGGGGTTTGGTTCTGGGTGGGATGCTCTTCAGGGGGTTAGTGTGGGCCAAACGTTCTGCTTCTCCACTGTAGGGATTCTATGGAACGTTCACAGGAAAGCACTGAGGAAAATCATCCAGGGTGAACTTAAAATTTTATATAGTGGATAATTCTCTGCTTTTAAATGAATATAAAATGACCTTGTTGGGGAATAGATTAAAGCCTTGTTCTGCTGGATATTTTAAGATATTTTGTAGCTGTGTTCTACATCTGTATGTCATTTTTATTTGGTGCAATAAACTGCTTTTACAGAAACACCTCAGCCTTATGCGACGATGTTTCAGTGAATGGCCACCGTGTTGATTAAATTTTTTCATGATCGAACCAGCCAGATTCCATGTCAAGTCTTACCATCAGCAAGAACCTTTATACTACCACTTGTTCCATTTCTTCTTTAATTTCCTTGTTCTCTATAATCCACACAAAACTCTGACCTGGGATTCTCACTGAGAGATACTTACGATTTTCCACCTCAGTCCTTAAGGTGAGTGTCTCATCACCTTCAGTGACTTCAATCTGCACTTCAATTCATCACTTCTGTTCTGCTTTCAATCATGGCCAAACTCCTTCAATGCCTCTCCTCTTTATCCAAGCTTACTTGGTTCTGCTTTTATCTAATTTTTAGCCAGCACATCTCCAGCAATGGTGTTTCTTCCAGGCATAATTACCTCCTAAATACCTCTCCTTAACCTTCTCTCCTTCCTTATCCATAAATAGCCCTTCAATGACATCACCCAAAGAGATAAGGTCCAGTTCCCTATGTAAGGTGGTGTCAGCCAACTCTCCCTATACTCTACCCCCTCTCTCGACCTCTCTATGACCTCTGTGTTGCTGAACTTTAATCATGGAAAAGGCCAAAGCCATCACTTCCATTCTGTGGCCCAACATTTCAACTCCCCCTCCCACTCTGCCGAGGACATGGACGTCCTGGGCCTCCTTCACCGCCGCTCCCTCACCACCAGACGCCTGGAGGAAGAACGCCTCATCTTCCGCCTCGGAACACTTCAACCCCAGGGCATCAATGTGGACTTCAACAGCTTCCTCATTTCCCCTCCCCCCACCTCACCCTAGTTCCAACCTTCCAGCTCAGCACTGTCCCCATGACCTGTCCTACCTGCCTATCTCCCTTCCCACCTATCCACTCCACCCTCCCCCTGACCTATCACCTTCATCCCCTCCCCTACTCACCTATTGTACTCTATGCTACTTTCTCCACACCCTCACCCCCACCCTCCTCTCATTTATCTCTCCTTCTTCAGGCTCTCTGCCTGTATTTCTGATGAAGGGCTTTTGCCCGAAACGTCGATTTTCCTGCTCATCGGATGCTGCCTGAACTGCTGTGCTTTTCCAGCACCACTCTAATCTAGAGTCTGGTTTCCAGCATCTGCAGTCATTGTTTTTACCTTGTTGATTTTAACCCTACCGAGAATCCTCTTGCAAAGATGCCTACCTTGAAGAAGTTTTCCTCCTCTCTCTACAAGAATCTCAGGGAGTCCCTGTCCCACTGCAACTCCCAGGTCATTTCCTCTGCCCTGAAGCTCTTCAACCATGTCCTGAAACAGATTCGCTTCCACAGCCACATTTGCTTCCTCAGTGCCTGCCTCCGTAACCAACTCATCCCACACGGACTCCGGACCACCTTTAAACCAGCAGAGTTCGGACCCGAACAGGACAAACAGTACAGACTACAGATTCAAAAACACCACCAATGGTTCTCCTTCAAGATCCTCCGCTCCACGTTTGCAGCAATGTGCCGGCACCTAACCTCTCTCCAGTCAGCCCTGCCTCAGCTGAGGGCCACACTCTCTCAGAATTGCAAAGGACCCACTCTGTACTACATCCTCAGGAGAATTCATACTCTCAACAAACAGTATTTCAATTCCATCTCAAACATCAAAAACTGTAAGTACAACAAACTTCTATCGACCCAGCTCCATAACCAGTGCTCCTCAAACATTCCAGAAGACTCCCCCGGCCTCTGGAACTGCTCGGACGCCATTAGCCATGCGGCTGGTGCAGCTGCCACCCCCATGCTGATTGATGGTGTCACTTCTGCCCCCATCACGGCCACTCCCACAACCACTTCCACCCCTCACAATTCCTCATGCATCACACGTGACATCACTTCCGCCCCTCACATCATCGCTGATGTCACACGTTCAGTGACTACCGCCACCCCGACTGCCGTGGTCACCGCCACTTCCGCCCCCACCAGTGCCACTAACCTGCATTCTGCTGACATGCTCCCCACAGACCCCACTGTCACCACTCCCGGCCCCCAGAACCCCGAGGGGAACACCACCCCTGCTCAGGACTCCACCCACATTCCCCCCACCATCACACCCACTCCAGTTACAGGTTTCGCCCCCACTCCCAGCTCTACACCCACACCAGATCCCAGCTCCCAGCCCTGCCGAGTTTTCACCATCCCCCCAGACCTTCCCCTCACTGAGGACGAATGATCAGTCCTCAGTAAAGGACTCACCTTCATCCCCCTCCGTCCACGCATCAATGAATTTAATACACGCCGTGACATTGAATACCTCTTCGGTCGCCTCCACCTCCGAGCTTACTTTCACAATCAGGACTCCTGCCCACCTTCCGAGGACCCCTTCGCCCACCTCCAACACGCTGCATCCACCTGGACACCCCACGCTGGCCTATTACCTGCCCTCGACCTCTTCATTTCCAAATGCCGCTGGGACATTAACCGCCTCAACCTGTCGTCCCCCCTTCCCCACTCCAACCTCTCACCCTCACAACGCACAGCCCTCCAATCCCTCTGCTCCAATCCCAACCTCACCATCAAGCCAGCGGATAAAGGGGGCGCAGTGGTAGTCTGGCGCACTGACCTCTACACCGCTGAAGCCAAACGCCAACTCGAGGACACCTCTTCCTACTGCCCCCTCGACCATGACCCCACCCCCCCATCACCAAACCATCATCTCCTAGACCATACAGAACCTCATCGCCTCAGATCTCCCACCCACAGCTTCTAACCTCATAGTCCAGGAACCCCGCACTGCCCGGTTCTACCTCCTTCCCAAGATCCACAAGCCTGACCACCCTGGCCGACCCATTGTCTCAGCATGCTCCTGCCCCACTGAACTCATTTCTATCTACCTCGACACTGTCCTATCCCCCCTAGTCCAGGAACTCCCCATATACGTTCGAGACACCACCCACAACCTCCACCTCCTCCAAGACTTCTGTTTCCCCAGCCCCCAACGCCTCATCTTCACCATGGATATCCAATCCCTCTACGCCTCCATCCTCCATGATCAGGGCCTCCAAGCCCTCCATTTCTTCCTCTCCCGATGTCCCCAGTAGTACCCTTCCACCGACACTCTCATTCGTCTGGCCAAACTGGTCCCCACCCTTAACAATTTCTCCTTCAAATCCTCCCACTTTCTCCAGACCAAAGGGGTAGCCATGGGCACCCGTATGGGCCCCAGTTATGCCTGTCTCTTTGTTGGCTATGTAGAACAGTTGATCTTCCGTAATTACACCGGCACCACTCCCCACCTCTTCCTCCGCTACATTGATGACTGCATTGGCGCCACCTCGTGCTCCCGGGAGGAGGTTGAGCAATTCATCGACTTCACCAACACATTCCACCCTGACCTTAAATTTACCTGGACCATCTCTGACACCTCCTTTCCCTTCCTGGACCTCTCCATCTCCATTAATGACGACCGACTTGACACTGATATTTTTTACGAATTCACCGAGTCCCACAGCTACCTGGATTACACCTCTTCCCACCCTACCTCCTGCAAAAATACCATCCCATATTCCCAATTCCTCCGCCTCTGCTGTATCTGCTCCCAGGAGGACCAGTGCCACCACAGAACACACCAGATGGCCTCCTTCTTTAGAGACCGCAATTTCCCTTCCCACGTGGTTAAAGATGCCCTCCAACGCATCTCGTCCACATCGTGCACCTCCGCCCTCAAACCCCCTTACCCCACCTCACCCCAGTTCCAAACTTCCAGGTCAGCACTGTCCCCATGACTTGTCTGGACTTGTCCTACCTGCCTATCTCCTTTTCCACCTGTCCACTCCACCCTCTCCTCCCTGACCTATCACCTTCATCCCTCCCCCACTCACCTATTGTACTCTATGCTACTTTCTCCCCACCTCCACCCTCCTCTCATTTATCTCTCCACCCTTCAGGCTCTCTGCCTGTATTCCTGATGAAAGGCTTTTGCTCCTCGGATGCTGCCTGACCTGCTGTGCTCTTCCAGCACCACTAATCCAGAATCTGGTTTCCAGCATCTGCAGTCCTTGTTTTTAACCTACTTCCATTCCAGAGCCTCACCGTCAATTTCAAAATGCCTCCCTTGCCACTGTCAAACAGAAATAAACTATTTGTGGCCTGTCAAGCCTAACTTCCAATCCTAAAGGCTATCTGTCATAAGGTAACATGCTTGAAGCTAGATGCAATTCAATTGCTTGGTTCACAGGATCCGATCACTCAGCATTTAGTGCTGGCCAGAGCAGTGAGGGAAGCGGAGATGTAAAAACTTTTGGAGGAGGAAGAGGTTGCAGTTTTGCACAGATGAGAGGGAGCTGTTCTCTGAGTTATTACTGATCTCAAAGTGAATATTAAGGAATATATTTCTTCCACGCATTTTGTGCAATGAAATCATAAGCTTTCTTTTATTGAAATAGATTAATGGCTGCCTTAAACACATTATAACACACAGAGGAAATTTTCCCTTATACGGCAAGATGAAAGCTTTCAACTTTCAGCACTGACATCATTCACCACAACTCACCGAAACCTTCAACAAAATTTGCACATTTAGATACAGAATTTCAGAGTTTCAGACCTGTTTTATATGTGGAGTTTGTTCCTGGGTGTCTCCTGTTCCTATCAATGATATGCAAAGGTTATGACTGACATTTCACTAATGTGGTTACGCTGCCATTTTGTCTTCAGTGTTCTTCCACTGTGAACATCTTCCAACATTGTTAATGCAAATGTAGTTTTAATGATTGTCTGCACACTCAAGGTCAAAGCATACTATGTGCAGAATTTCTGCCTTTGAGATCGAAAGGAAAATTTTTTTCATCAGAGAGCGATTGTTAACAGCAATAGACCGTGAGAAGAACAAGTTAATACCACGTCTGTGATCATAGGTAGAGAAGAATTGAATCAATATTCGACGAGAAATGGGTTTGCAGACTACTGTATTCAGGACAAATAGGTATGATTGTCAACTTAATGCAGCATGTTGCTTCAAATACAAATAATATCTGTATTAGATTTTCTAATGCACTAATATACACTGCTGCAGATGCTGGAAATCTGAAATAAAAGCAGGAACACCTGACTCTTACCATATGTTGGCTAAGTGTCATTTTCGTCAGGTTTCATGGAAGATTTCTCTCCACGAGGGCGAGTAGGTTTTCTCGGGCTATCGTTCCCATTCTTGTTGCATTAACCCTATACTTCACCCCTCTCCGGGGTACCCTGACTTGTTTGCTGCAAGCCCGAATCTACTTATCACCGTTCGGTATCCCAGGATCGACCATCGTCTCTGGCATTGGCGCCATATATTAAAGACCGTTGTGTGCTGGGCAAGTGCTGGCAGTGTGGAGTTGCCCTTTGCGGTCAACTCTCTGACTGAGGTGGGACAGGGATACAACAGAATCCCAGCGGTCCTGGAGTAGGCGATAGGCTCTCCTGACGGTCATGTTCTGATGCTTATACAGGTCCTGGGAAGACCCCAGTGTGTGCCACATCATCAGCTGCAAAGCCTCACCTCCAACAGCACAGCTGTGACAGGGCTGGCACTTTCTTGGGCGCGCAACTGCACATGTCTCTATTCCAGAGGGCACGCACATAACGGGACTGCAGGCACTTACTCATCTTACAGCCACCCGCAAGTCACTGTGCCCACTTGTCCCCAAGCCCACTATAGCCCAGCATCTTACCATTGCTGTATGTGGGACCATCCATAAAGGGAACTTTATGAAAAGCATGCAGTTCTACTTGCAAGCCCTAAAAGCAAGCAGAATTCAGCCAAACGACTGCTGCATCTATCCCCAGGAATACAAGCAAATTGCCTGCATGTTAAGCTGTAAGCATTTTAGACAACGAGGAATCACCGCACCCAGTCCTGTTAATTCCTGGTTGGCTCGCATTCTGTCATGTTGGTAAAAACAATGACTGCAGATGCTGGAAACCAGATTCTGGATTAGTGGTGCTGGAAGAGCACAGCAGTTCAGGCAGCATCCAAGTAGCTTCAATGCTGCCTGAACTGCTGTGCTCTTCCAGCACCACTAATCCAGAATCCGCATTCTGTCATGAACAAGGTGCTTTCATCCCCCTGCACAATGACCTTCTCCTCCACCTCAGAGAACTCCTCCTGTTCCCCCAGTTCCTCAGCATCCATCACATATCTCTGTTGTTGGCTCGGGCTGTGCAGAGCACATCTCAAAGGCTGGGACACACTGGGGCCTTCCCAGGATCGTCCAAGCGTCTGAACATGACCGTGGGGGGGGGGGGGGGGGTTGCATCATGAAGTTGTCAGCCACGGTCACAGCGGTAAGCCTTGTCCCCCGGTAACCAGCCTTTGCAAGGCATCTGGACCCTCCATCACAACAGGGAGATGAGCATTTTCAAAGCCATAGGAGTCATGACATCTCCCAGGAAGTGATAGTGGATTACGGAGGGCAATGCAGATCATGTTGGGCACCTTGAGTACTAGGCTAGGCTGGTCCATGATCTTTTCTACCTCACACTCTCCTGACAGAACTCCAACATGTTCTTATCGAACACTTTGAACTACACTTTCAACTGTCATCCCTACCTCCCTGCTCTCCATCACGGTGCACTGCCAAGACCACAGTGAGGGTGACTGCTGTTCATCTACCTCTCCTGCAGAATCCCTTGTCCCCCCCAGTGCAATACTAGCTCATCCCCTCCCACCCCCACTTCCCCTCTTGTTCCCCTCTAAATCCCAGCCTCCTGCCTCCTATCCCCAGCATTGATTCCTTCCACCTCCTTACCACTATACAGCCCCTCTCAGCAGTGCACAGTGGACTGATGCACAGGACTGGTACTGACCCATTCCCTCAGCTGAGTTACCCTTCTTCAAATGGCATTAGTGGACAACTGATTGTGCTGAGTCCCTGAACTAGGAGAAGATGCTGCCCATGGCTGACTGAACCAGGACCCCCAACTGACAACAACTCCATTTGACTCAACTAAGTAGCACTTCCCTTTGATTCAGATACATGCCCATTTGGTTGAAGAGTTCTGATACATAATTCTTTGAATTTTGCGCCACACGTAGAAACTGTGGTGAAGAAGGCATTTAGCACACTTGCCTTCATTGCTCAGATCTTTGAGCAGAGGGGTTGGGATGTCATGTTGAGGTTATTTGGGACGTTGGTGAGGACTCTTCAGGAGTACTGTGTCCGGTTCTGATCGCCCTGTTATTGGAAGGATATTATCAAGATGGAGAGGGTTCAGGAAAGACTTACCAGGGTGTTGCCGGGAATGGAGAGTTTGAGTTATAAGGCCAGGTTGGATAGGCTGGGACCTCTTTTACTGGAGCATAGGAGGTTGAGGGGTGACCTTATGGAGGTTTATAAAATAATGAGGGACATAGATAAGGTTGTTGTCTTTTCCCTAGGGTGGGAGATTTCAAAACTAGGGGGCACATTTTGAAGGTGAGAGCAAAGAGATTTAAAAAAGACATGAGAGGCAAATTTTTTACGCGGGGGTGGTTCATGTGTGGAATGAACTTCCTGAGGAAGCGAGTACAATTACAACATTTAAAAGACATTTGGATAAGTACATGAATAAGAAATGTTGGAGGGATATGGGTCAAGTGCAAGCAGGTGGGACTAGTTTAGCTTGGGATTATGGTCGGCATGGACTGGTGGGACCAAAGGGTCTGTTTCCATGCTGTATGACTCAATGACTCTCGGTAGGTGTGGTGTGTTGGCCAGACAGTCATTGAGCACAGGCTGAAGGTGTGAGACTGCCGTAGCCCATTGCCATAAAGCAGCATGTACAGTGTACAATTGCACAATATTCAGCACCATGTTTGACTGCTCAGCTTCTGTACCAGGCCATGTCCAAGATCCAGACAGCATCCAGGCAAGTGGCAAGCAACGTTTGTGCCATACAAATGTCAGGAAATGACCATCTCCAATTAGAGACAGTCTAATCATCGCCCCCTTGACATGCAATAGTTTTACCATCACTGAATCTCACGCTAGCAACATCCTTGGAGTTACCATTGACTCACATCAACTGGACTCACTAAATATAGCAGCTACTAGAGCAGGTCAGAGGTTGGGAATCCTGTAATGAATAATTCACTACCTGACTATCCAAACCCTGTCCACCACCTACGTGGCACAAGTCAGGAATGTGATGGAATACTCCCCACTTGGAGAAATTGAGGACTGCAGATGCTGGAGATCAGAGTCGAGAGTGTGGTGCTGGAAAAGCACAGCCGGTCAGGCAGCATCCGAGGAGCAGGAGAGTTGACGTTTTTGGCAATACTCCCCACTTGCCTGATTTCAGCTCCAACAACACCCAGGAAGCAGCCCACTGCTTTGGCACCACATCCACTAACATCTACTCCCACCATCGGTGACTCATTCACAGCAGAGCATACCATTTACAAGATGCACTGCAGAAATTCACCAAGACTTATTACAGAGCACAGTCCAAACCCATGACCACTTCCATCTTGAGGGACAAGGGCAGCAGATACATGGGATCACCACCTCCTGCGAGTTCCTCTCCAAGCCCCTCACCATCATGACGTGGGAGGTATATAATAAATGAATGTCTGGTGTTGGGAATTCATAGAATCCCTACATGTGGAAGCTGGCCATTCAGCCCATACCAATCATTCAATGAGCACCCCACCCGGACACACCCCCCTTACCCAACCCTGCATTTCCCATGGCCAATCCATCTAATCTGCACATGCCTGGACACTACAGGGCAATTTAGCATGACTAATCCACACATCTCTGTGATGACAGGAGGAAACTAGAGCACCCCCACACAGACTAAGGAAGATCATGCAAACTCTACACGGACAGTCACCCGAGGCTGGAATTGAACCTGGGCCCCTGGCACTATGAGGCAGCAGTGCTAACCACCGAGCCTCCATGCCTTGGGACATTTGCTTTCCTCTGAAGTTAGCCAGCCTGCCATCTATTCTGAACTGTGGCCTTCAGTGCTTTGCTGCCACAATTGTTTTTCATGCACACCCATCAAAAAAGAAAGCAGGCAGTCTTTGGCCCTTAGCTGCCATTTGACATTCCTGCCCCTGCCCGAATGCCTTTCTCACTAATTACACCAAAACAGCATGTAATGAGTGTTATGGGGCGAGAGCAGCCGACTTGTGCAAAGGCACCAGGAGGACCTGAACAGTGCAGTCATTATCAACATCTGATAGCTGGCTGTTTCAAATAGACTCTCCTTTTTCTATAATTGGCTTTGCTTTCTGCCAAGATGTGGCTTGACAGACTTGAACTGTTACAGCTTCAAACACCAGCAGAACAGCTGAATCCAAGCTGCCCCTCCACTCCTGATAGTGATTTCGCTCAGTGTCTGGCTTTCTTTCATTGGCTGCTGATCTTGGCTCCTGTGGTAGTGCACTTACCTCTGAGGCAGGTGACCATAAGTTTGAATGGTGCTCTGGGGACTCCTGCACTGACATTCCAGTGCTGTACTGAAGGAGTGCTGCGCTGGTTCAAATGAGGCATTAAATTGACTCTACATCTAGACCTTCAGAAAGAGGTAGAAAATCCCACAATGCCATCTTGAAGAAAAATTGTAGCACTTTGCTTCCTCTCCTGGTGACTATTTATCCGAATCGACATCACAATCACAAGATTAACTCATGATTATCTAAATGAATGGGACCTCGCTAAATGCAAATTACAACAATTACCACACTTCTTTGCAGCTGTTTCTGGCATCCTGAGGTTGTGATAGGTGCTATACAAAGGCAAGGCTTTCTTTTCAATTCTACACTATAGATTTGTCTATTGTAACAGAGAATTTGATCAAAATGTGATTACACTTATACCTAATAGAGGGATGCTGAATGTTCTCTCTGAGAGAATGCAATCTAACATTAAAAGTAACAGTAAATCTAAATGAGATATTGGAGAGTTAAAGAACCTTTAAGATAAGAGTTAATATTGTGGAGATAAGGCAGCAGTATGAGTTACTAGCTCATAGTCATGGATAAATAAGGCAGGTATTCAAAAGTGGAGAATCAAATTCTCAAAATACAAGGACTCATACGTCATAAGAAATTAAGATGGATCTCACACTTCATTCCCAATGCAGTGAATTTCTTTGCCTGTGTCACAGTTTAATTTGCACTGTTCAAGATTTGCATAAAACCAATTACACATAAGATGAAGTAGCTGGACAAGTTGCTCTGTTAAACAGTAGGAGCACTGAACTCCGAACCGTGGGTTTAAATTCAAATCCCAGCCCAATTGACATTTTGGGCTCACTGTGTATTTTTAGACAAGCCTTGGCAGCTGTAACTTTGCTCTTTCTTGCGATGTTCTGTCGAGTGGGTTGGAAATATTAATAAGGACCAAAGAGTAATTGTAGAATAATCAGTAAGTGGCAGGCATGAAAATCGTGAGATATAACTAAAAGATGCAAAATATTCCTTTGATAAGAATCTACCTTGTGACAGATGTGCTTCTATCTAGTACAATCTTGCAGGTTCCTCTCCCAATCACCTCTATGTGGCATTACCCATGTATATGTGGTTTTTAGTGAACCTCCCTTCCCACCTTCACTGGGTTTCATGCTGTTTTCTGAGCTGCACTCATAACGATTATAGTTGGGAACTTCCTCAGAGTTTCTCCTGCTCTGCTGTCATCGGTCCCTGTGGAAATTCTGTCATTGCATGGAACCAAGATTTCCACTGCTTGAACAAATTTCCAACCCTTATAATTGAAAAGATGGACAATTGACCTAATCCCCAACACATGGACTGTGTTGTTAGAAATATTGAACTGAGTTGAATTAATTCTAATGATCAACATCAAATGCTGGAGATCACAGCAGGTCAGACAGCATCCATGGAGAGAGAGCAAGTTAATGTTCAAATTAAGAGTCGTTTAAACTCAGAACATTAGTTTGCCCTCTGTCCATGGATGCTGTCTGACCTGCAACAGCCAGGAGTGTTGCCTCCCAGTTGGAGAACACTTCAGTAGTCTAGGACATTTGGCCTTGCCGACATTTCCGCCACCTCCAAACAGACCCCACCACCAGGGATATATTTCCCTCCCCACCCCTTTCCGCCTTCCACAAAGACCGTTCCCTCCGCGACTACCTGGTCAGGTCCACACCCCCCTACGACCCACCCTCCCATTCTGGCACCTTCCCCTGCCACCGCAGGAACTGTAAAACCTGTGCCCACACCTCCTCCCTCACCTCTATCCATGGTCCTAAAGGAGCCTTCCACATCCATCAAAGTTTTACTTGCACATCCACTAATATCATTTATTGTATCCGTTGCTCCCAATGTGGTCTCCTCTACATTGGGGAGACTGGGCTCCTCCTAGCAGAGCGCTTTAGGGAACATCTCCGGGACACCCGCACCAATCAACTACACTGCCCCGTGGCCCAACATTTCAACTCCCCCTCCCACTCTGCCGAGGACATGGAGGTCCTGGGCCTCCTTCACCGCCGCTCCCTCACCACCAGACACCTGGAGGAAGAACGCCTCATCTTCTGCCTCGGAACACTTCAACCCCAGGGCATCAATGTGGACTTCAACAGTTTCCTCATTTCCCCTTCCCCCACCTCACCCTAGTTCTAAACTTCCAGCTCAGTAACTGTTCCCATGACTTGTCCGGACTTGTCCTACCTGCCTATCTCCTTTTCCACCTATCCACTCCACCCTCTCCTCCCTGACCTATCACCTTCATCCCCTCCCCCCCCACCCATTGTACTCTATTCTACTTTCTCCCTACCCCCACCCTCCTCTAGCTTATCTCTCCACGCTTCAGGCTCACTGCCTTTATTCCTGATGAAGGGCTTTTGCCCGAAACGTCGATTTCAAAGCTACCTTGGATGCTGCCTGAACTGCTGTGCTCTTCCAGCACCACTAATCCAGAATCTGGTTTCCAGCATCTGCAGTCATTGTTTTTACCTTGTTGGACCTTCAGGTGACCATCCTCCAAGGCAGACTTCAGGACAGGCAACAACACAAAGTGGCCGAGCAGAGGCTGATAGCCAAGTTCGGGGGATGGCCTCAACTGGGACCTTGGGTTCATGTCACACTGCAGGTGACCCCATTGCACTATACACACACAGACACACACACACACACACACACACACACATTCTCTCTTATACGTTCACACATACACTCCAACAATCTCTCACGGACCCTCGCACAGACTTATATCCCTTTACACTCACACTCACACACATACACACTCTCTCTCATAGACACTCATAACCTCCTCCCCCACTGCCCACTCCCCTCCCCTCCCCCCCCCCCCCCCACCACACACACACACACACACACACACGTGCATACATACACATATAAATTTGTGGGGTAACTTTGTACTCGCAAAATTACATTTTACTTTGCTCAAAAACTGCATGAGTCCATGTAAGATTCTATAAATCTGTGTTTTAGATTAGAATCAGTCTGACCATTGGGACACAGGCAGGGCACCTCACACCTTCAATGCATTATCTGGGCCGACATGACACCAACTGTTAAAGCTCACTTGAGAATGTAACTTTTTAAAAAGTTTAGCGATTTACCCATGAGAGAACTGAAACCAACATGGTCATTCTAAAAGGTGAAGACTTAACAAACAATCGAGGTCTTTTTCAATTTATTACTTCAGTTACATCACACTGTAAACTTTTGCTATAAATTCTGTGTTTTACAATCTTATACTCCACAATCACCTGATGAAGGAGCAGTGTTCCTAAAGCTAGTGCTTCCAATTAAACCTGTTGGACTATAACCTGGTGTTGTGTGATTTTTAACAGTGAAAAGATTAGAAGTCACCACCTACAGCACCATCATAGGTGCAAGGTACCTTGACACAGACGGTACAGTACAAGATCTTAGGAAAGAAAATTAGAAACAAAAATAAATAAAAAGTCCCGCTTTACAGATTGTGGGAATAAATTAGAAAATAGAGAAATATGAAGTTCAAAATCACAGTCCCTCCAACCCAGTCCTACAGGGTGTAGAGGAGAAAGTGAGGACTGCAGATGCTGGAGATCAGAGCTGAAAATGTGTTGCTGGAAAAGCACAGCAGGTCAGGCAGCATCCAAGGAGCAGGAGAATCGACGTTTCGGGCATCAGCCCTTCTTCAGGAATGAGGAAAGTGTGCCCAGCAGGCTAAGATAAAAGGTAGGGAGGAGGGACTTGGGGGAGGGGCGTTGGAAATGCGATAGGTGGAAGGAGGTCAAGGTGAGGGTGATAGGCCGGAGTGGGGGTGGGGGCGGAGAGGTCAGGAAGAAGATTGCAGGTTAGGAAGGCGGTGCTGAGTTCGAGGGATTTGACTGAGACAAGGTGGGGGGAGGGGAAATGAGGAAACTGGAGAAATCTGAGTTCATCCCTTGTGGTTGGAGGGTTCCTAGGCGGAAGATGAGGCGCTCTTCCTCCAACCGTTGTGTTGCTATGGTCTGGCGATGGAGGAGTCCAAGGACCTGCATGTCCTTGGTGGAGTGGGAGGGGGAGTTGAAGTGTTGAGCTACGGGGTGGTTGGGTTGGTTGGTCCGGGTGTCCCAGAGGTGTTCTCTGAAACGTTCCGCAAGTAGGCGGCCTGTCTCCCCAATATAGAGGAGGCCACATCGGGTGCAGCGGATGCAATAGATGATGTGTGTGGAGGTGCAGGTGAATTTGTGGCAGATATGGAAGGATCCCTTGGGGCCTTGGAGGGAAGTAAGGGGGGAGGTGTGGGCACAAGTTTTGCATTTCTTGCGGTTGCACGGGAAGGTGCCGGGAGTGGAGGTTGGGTTGGTGGGGGGTGTGGACCTGACGAGGGAGTCACGGAGGGAGTGGTCTTTTCGGAACGCTGATAGGGGAGGGGAGGGAAATATGTCCCTGGTGGTGGGGTCCGTTTGAAGGTGGCGGAAATGACGGCGGATGATACGCTGTATATGGAGGTTGGTGGGGTGGTAGGTGAGGACCAGTGGGGTTCTGTCCTGGTGGCGGTTGGAGGGGCGGGGCTCAAGGGCAGTGGAGCCGGAAGTGGAGGAGATGCAGTGGAGAGCATCGTCGACCACGTCTGGGGGGAAAATTGCGGTCTTTGAAGAAGGAGGCCATCTGGGTTGTACGGTATTGGAACTGGTCCTCCTGGGAGCAGATGTGGCGGAGATGAAGCACCTCATCCTCCGCCTAGGAACCCTCCAACCACAAGGGTTGAACTCCGATTTCTCCAGTTTCCTCATTTCCCCTCCCCCCATCTTGTCTCAGTCAAATCCCTCGAACTCAGCACCGCCTTCCTAACCTGCAATCTTCTTCCTGACCTCTCTGCCCCCACCCCCACTCCAGCCTATCACCATCACCTTGACCTCCTTCCACCCATCGCATTTCCAATGCCCCTCCCCCAAGTCCCTCCTCCCTACCTTTTATCTTAGCCTGCTGGACACACTTTCCTCATTCCTGAAGAAGGGCTTATGCCCGAAACGTCGATTCTCCTGTTCCTTGGATGCTGCCTGACCTGCTGCGCTTTTGCAGCAACACATTTTCAGCTATAGAGTGTAGACTCCAGTCCAAATAGGGTCTTTATTCCAGTTTGAACAGGGCCTTGACTCCAGTCCGCACTGGGCCTTGACCCCAGTTCGCACCAGGTCTTGTCTCCAGTCTGAACCAGGCCTTGACTCCAGGCCGCACTGGGCCTAGATTCCAGCCCGCACTGGGCCTTGACTCCAGTCCGCACCAGGCCTTAACTTCAGTCTGAACCAGGCCTTGACTCCAGTCTGCACCAGGCCTTAATTCCAGTTCGCATCAGTCCTTGACTCCAGTCTGCACCGGGCCTTGACAACAGCCCACACTGGGCCTTGACTGTAGTCTGCACTGGGCCTTGACTCCAGTTCGCACCAGGCCTGACTCCAGTCTGCACTGGGCCTTGTCTCCAGTCGACACCGGGCCGTGATTCTAGTCCGCACCGGGCCTTGACTCCAGTCTGCACCAGGCCCTGACTCCAGTCTGCACCAGGCCTTGACTCCCATCCGCACAGGGCATTACCTCCAGCCCACACTGGGCCTTGACTCCAGTCTGCACTGGGTATAGATTACAGTCCCCGCCATGCCCTTGTCTCCAGTCCACACTGGGTCTTGACTGCAGTCTGAATCAGGACTTGACACCACTCCCTTCTGGATTAGTGGTGCTGGAAGAGCACAGCAGTTCAGGCAGCATCCAAGGAGCAACGAAATCGATGTTTCAGGCAAAAGCCCACCACTCCGCACTGGGCCTTGACCCCACTCTCCAGTGGGCCTTGATTCCAATCTGCACTGGGCCTTGACTCCAGTCCATACTGAGCCTTGACTCCAGTCTGGGTCTTAACTCTAGTCTGCACATAGCCTTGATTCTAGTTTGCACTGGGCTTTGACTCCAGTCTCCACTGGGCCTTGATTCCAATCTGCACTGGGCCTTGACTCCAGTCAGGGTCTTGACTCCAGTCTGCACATGGCCTTGACCCCAGTCCCCAATGGGCTTTGACCCCAGTCCCCAATGGGCCTTGATTCCAGTTTGCACTGGGCTTTGATTCCGGTCTGCATGGGACCTTGACTCAAGTCTGCACTGGGCCTTGACCCCAGTCCCCAATGGTCCTTGACTCCAGTCCCCACTGGGCTTTGATTCCAGTTTGCACTGGGCTTTGATTCCAGTCTGCATAGGGCCTTGATTCAAGTCTGCACTGGGCCTTGGCTCCAGTCCGCACGGGGCCTTGATTCCAATCTGCATTGGGCCTTGACTGCAGTCCACACTGAGCCTTGACTCCAGTCAGGGTCTTGACTCCAGTCTCCACATGGCCTTGATTCCAGTCTGCACTGGGCCTTGACCCCAGTCCCCAATGGGCCTTGACTCCAGTCCCAAATGGGCCTTTACTCCAGTCCCCACTGAGCCTTGACTCCAGTCAGGGTCTTGACTCCAGTCTGCACTGGGCCTTGATTCCAGTCCGCATGGGGCCTTGATTCCAGTCCGCACGGGGCCTTGACTCCAGTCCGCACTGGGCCTTTATTCCAGTCTGCACTGGGCCTTGACTCCAGTCCCCACTGAGCCTTGATTCCAGTCTGCACTGGGCCTTGACTCCAGTCTGCACTGGGCCTTGACTCCAGTCTGCACGGGGCCTTGACTCCAGTCTGCATGGGGCCTTGACTCCAGTCCACACGGGGCCTTGACTCCAGTCCGCATGGGGCCTTGACTCCAGTCCACACGGAGCCTTGACCCCAGTCCACACGGGGCCTTGACCCCAGTCTGCACTGGGCCTTGACTGGAGTCCACACTGGGCCTTGACTCCAGTCCACATGGGGCATTGACTCCAGTCCACATGGGGCCTTGACTGCAGTCTGCACAGGGCCTTGACTGCAGTCCCCACTGGGCCTTGAATCCAGTCTGGTCAGGGCCTTGACTGCAGTCCACACTGGGCCTTGAATCCAGTCTGGTCAGGGCCTTGACTGCAGTCCACACTGGCCTTGACTCCAGTCCGCACGGGGCCTTGACTCCAGTTCACATGGGGCCTTGACTCCATTCAGGGTCTTGACTGCAGTCTGCACAGGGCCTTGATTCCAGTCCGCAATGGGCGTTAACTCCAGTCCGCACAGGGTCTTGTCTCCAGTCCACACAGGACTTTGACTCCGGTTCGCACCAGGCCTTGACTCTAGTCCACACTGGGCCTTGACTCCAGTCCGCACGGGGCCTTGACTCCAGTCCGAACGGGGCCTTGACTCTAGTCCATAGTCTACACCGGGCCGTGACTCCAGTCTGCATGGGGCCTTGACTGCAGTCCACAAGGGGCCTTGACTCCAGTCTGCACAGGGCCTTGACTGCAGTCCACACTGGGCCTTGACTCCAGTATACATGGGGGGCCTTGATTCAAGACTGCACTGGGCCCTGACTCCAGTCCGCACTGGGCCTGGTCTCGAGTCCACACGGGGCCTTGGCTCCAGGCCACACGAGGCCTTGACCCCAGTCTGCACTGGGCCTTGACTCCAGTCCACACGGGGTCTTAGAACATAGAACATAGAACAATACAGCGCAGTACAGGCCCTTCGGCCCTCGATGTTGCGCCGATCAAAGCCCACCTAACCTACACTAACCCACTATCCTCCATATACCTATCCAATGCCCGCTTAAATACCCATAAAGAGGGAGAGTCCACTACTGCTACTGGCAGGGCATTCCATGATCTTACGACTCGCTGAGTGAAGAACCTACCCCTAACATCAGTCCTATATCTACCCCCCCTTAATTTAAAGCTATGCCCCCTTGTAATAGCCGACTCCATACGCGGAAAAAGGTTCTCACTGTCAACCCTATCTAACCCCCTAATCATCTTGTACACCTCTATCAAATCACCCCTAAACCTTCTTTTCTCCAAAGAAAACAACCTCAAGTGCCTCAGCCTTTCCTCATAGGATCTTCCTACCATACCAGGCAACATCCTGGTAAACTTCCTCTGCACCCGTTCCAGTGCCTCCACATCCTTCCTATAGTATGGCGACCAAAACTGCACACAATATTCCAGAAGCGGCCGCACCAGAGTCTTATACAACTGCAGCATGACCTCAGGACTCCGGAACTCAATTCCTCTACCAATAAAAGCCAGTACGCCATATGCCTTCTTCACTGCACTATTTACCTGGGTGGCAACTTTCAGGGATCTGTGTACATGGACACCAAGATCCCTCTGCTCTTCCACACTACCAAGTAGTCTACCATTAGCCCAGTAATCCATCTTTTTATTACTCTTACCAAAGTGAATCACTTCACACTTAGCTACATTGAACTCCATTTGCCACCTTTCTGCCCAGCTCTGCAGCTTCTCTATATCCCGCTGTAACCTGCCATATCCTTCCTCACTGTCTACAACTCCTCCGACTTTCGTATCATCCGCAAACTTGCTCACCCAACCTTCTAACCCTTCCTCCAGGTCATTTATAAAAATGACAAACAGCAATGGTCCCAAAACAGATCCTTGCGGAACACCACTAGTGACGGCACTCCAAGATGAATCTTTGCCATCAACTACTACCCTCTGTCTTCTTCCAGAGAGCCAATTCCTAATCCAAACCTCCAACTCACCCTCAATGCCATATCTCTTGTCTCCAGTCTGCACGGGGCCTTGACTCCAGTCCATATTGGGCCTTGACCCCAGTCTGCACAGGGCCTTGACTGCAGTCCACACTGGGCCTTGACCCCAGTCCACACTGGGCCTTGACCCCAGTCTGCACTGGGCCTTGACTCTAGTCTGCACCAGGCCTTAATTCCAGTCTGCACTGGGCCTTGACTGCAGTCCACACTGGGCCTTGACTCCAGTCCGCACAGGGTCTTGTCTCCAGTCCGCACGGGGCTTTGATTCCAGTCTGCACGGGGCCTTGACTTCAGTCCACACTGGGCCTTGACTCCAGTCTACACTGGGCCTTGACTCCGGTCTGAACGGGGCGTTGACTCCAGTCTGCATGGGGCATTGACTCCAGTCCACACAGGGCCTTGACTGCAGTTCGCACCAGGCCTTGACTCCAGTCCACACAGGGCCTTGACTGCAGTTCGCACCAGGCCTTGACTCCAGTCTGCACTGGGCCTTGACTCCAGTCCACATGGGGCCTTCACTCCAGTCTGCACAGGGCCTTGACTCCAGTCCACATGGGGCCTTCACTCCAGTCTGCACAGGGCCTTGACTGCAGTACACACTGGGCCTTGACTCTAGTTTACACTGGGCCTTGACTCCTGTCTGAACGGGACCTTAACTCCAGTCTGCATCGGACCTTGACTCCAGTCCCCACTGGGCCTTGACTCCAGTCTGTACCTGGCCTTGACTCCACTATGCACTGGGTCCTGATTCCAATTTGCACTGGGTCTTGACCCAAGTCTGCTCTGGGCCTTGACTCCAGTATGCACTGGTCTTGACTCCAGTTTGCAGTGGGTCTTGACTCCAGTCCACACAGGGCCTTGACTCCAATCTGCACTGAGCCTTGACTCCTCTATACACTGGGTCTTGACTCCAGTTTGCAGTGGGCCTTGACTCCGGTCCACACTTGGTCTTGATTCCAGTCCACACTGGACCTTGACTCCAGTCCGCATCAGACCTTGACTCCAGTTTGCATTGGGCCTTGACTCCAGTCTGCATCAGGCCTTGACTCCAGTTTGCATTGGGCCTTGACTCCAGTCTGCGTCAGACCTTGACTCCAGTTTGCATTGGGCCTTGACTCCAGACTTCACCTCGAGGTTCTCAAGGCCAGGAGGCCACTTTGGAATCACTTCAAGACTGGAACTCCAGGACTGAGGCCATGTTAGGCTGAGAAGCCACCACACTCTGAGCTGGGAGATTGCACTGAATATAAAAGTTGGGAGGTCATGTTGCGGCTGTACAGGAAGTTGCTTAGGCCACTTTTGGAATCCTGCATGTAATTCTGGTGTCCTTGCTATAAGAAGCATGTTGTGAAACTTGAAAGGGTTTAGAAAAGATTTACAAAGATCTTCCAGAGTTGGAGGATTTGAGTATAGGGAGAGGCTTAATAGGCTGGGGCTGTTTTCCCTGGAGTGTCGGAGGCTGAGGGATAACCTTATAGAGGTTTATAAAATCATGAGGGGCATGGATAGGGTAAATAGATAAGATCTTTTTCCTGAGAAGGGGAGTCCAAAACTATAGGGCATAGGTTTAGGGTGTCAAGTGCTGGCAAATGGGGCTAGATTTATTTCAGATATCTGGTTAGCTGCACAAGTTGGATCGAGGGGTCTGTTTCTGTGCTGTATGTCTCTGTGACTCCATGACTGTATCCCAGGTTAATGATGCAACAGTGAATTCAGGTGGTGATGAGTATGAATGTACCTCATACAAATTAGAAACAGGAGCAGGTCATTCAGTCCCTCGATCCTGCTTCAGCATTCAATTAGATTAGATTACTTACAGTGTGGAAACAGGCCCTTCGGCCCAACAAGTCCACACCGACCCGCCGAAGCGTATACCACCCAGACCCATACCCCTACATTTACCCCTTCACCTAACACTACAGGCAATTTAGCATGGCCAATTCACCTGACCTGCACATCTTTGGACTGTGGGAGGAAACCAGAGCACCCGGAGAAAACCCACGCAGACACGGGGAGAATGCGCAAACTCCACACAGAGAGTCGCCTGAGGTGGGAATTGAACCCGGGTCTCTGGCGCTGTGAGGTAGCAGTGCTAACCACTGTGCCACCGTGCTGCCCAATTAGATCATGGCTGATTTGTTTTTGTTCAAATTCATTTTCCAACCTGTGTCAGAAAACCTCTGATATTCCAGCCTGACAAGAATCCAGTATCCAAGTATTTCAGTTCCCTAGTTCCCACCAACTACGCTGACTTGAGTGAAAAATAACAGCCAAGTGGAAATAAAGCTCCTGAGCCTATCCACGGCCTCCCAAAGAAGGATAATCAGGCATCTGGATTATTCACTCAAGCACTTTAGCATGCCACATTGCAGGTCCAGTACAGAACATCCCAGTGTGGGTCTACTGCAACAGGTCCAGAGTGGGTCCTTTGCAGCATTGCTCAGCGTGGGTCTGCTGCAGCTTGCCCCAGGGCAGATACACTGCAACACGCCCCAGTGCAGGTACACTGCAACATGCCCCAGTGCAGGTACACTGCAACACGCCCCAATGCAGAAACACTGCAACACACCCCAGTGCAGGTACACTGCAACACGCCCCAGTGCAGGTACACTGCAACACGCCCCAATGCAGAAACACTGCAACACGCCCCAGTGCAGGTACACTGCAACACGCCCCAATGCAGAAACACTGCAACACGCCCCAGGGCAGATACACTGCAACACGCCCCGATGCAGAAACATTGCAACACGCCCCAATGCAGGTACACTGCAACACGCCCCAGTGCAGATACACTGCAACACACCCCAGTGCAGGTACACTGCAACACGCCCCAGTGCAGATACACTGCAACACGCCCCAGTGCAAATATATTGCAACATGCCCCAGTGCAGGTACACTGCAACACGCCCCAGTGCAGATACACTGCAACATGCCCCAGTGCAGTATACAGCAGCATGGCCCAATGCAGGTGCACTGCAGCATAGCCTTGTGCAGATACCCTGCAGAATAGAGCAGTGCAGATAATCGGCAGCCTGTCCCAGTGGAGATACACTGCAGCACACCCCAGTGCAGATATACTGCATCATCCACCAGTGCAGGTACACTGCAGCATTCCCCAGTACAGGTACACTGCAGCAAGGCCCAGTGCAAGTACACTGCAACACACCCCAGTGCAGGCACACTGCACCATGTCTCAGTGCAGGTACATTACAGCATGCCCCAGTGCAGGCACACTGCACCATGTCTCAGTGCAGGTACATTACAGCATGGCCCAGTGCAGGTGCACTGCAGCACAACTCCAGTGCAAATACACTGCAGCATGGCAGAGTGCAGGTACACTGCACCATGTTCCAGAGCAGGTACACTGCATCATGCTCTATTGGAGCTATACTGCAGCATGCCCCAATGCAGGTGCACTGCAGCACACCCCAGTGCAGGTGCACTGCAGCATGCCCCAGTGCAGGTACACTGCAGCACACCCTGGTGCAGGTACACTGCAGTATAGCCCAGTGCAGATACATTGCAGCACACCCCAGTGCAGCTACCCTGCAGCACACCCCAGTGCAGATACACTGCAGCACACTCCAGTGCAGGTACACTGCAGAATAGCCCAGTGCAGGTGCACTGCAGCAAGGTCCAGTGCAGGTGCACTGCAGCATGCCCCAGTTCAGGTACACTGCAGCATGCCCCAGTGCAGATACACTGCAGCATACCCCAGTGCAGGTACACAGCAGCACAGCCCAGTGCAGTACACTACATCACGCCCCAGTGTCGGTACACTGCAGCGTGCCCCAGTGCAGATACACTGCAGCATACCCCAGCGGAGATACCCCATACCCCAATGCAGGTACACAGCAGCACACCTCAGTGCAGTACACTACAGCAAGCCCCAGTGCCGGTACACTGCAGCATGCACCAGTGCAAATACACTGCAGCACACTGCAGAATGGCCCACTGCAGATACACTGCAGGAGGGTCCCAGATCAGGTACACTCCAGCATGCCCCAATACAGATACACTGCAGCATGCCCCAGTGCAGGTACACTGCAGAAAGGCCCCAGTGCAGGTACACTGCAGCATGCCCCAGTGCAGTACAATGCAGAAAGGCCCCAATGCAGGTACACTGCAGCATGCCCCATTGCAGTACACTGCAGCACACACCAGCGCAGGTACACTGCAGCATGTCCCATTGAACGTATACTACAGCACACTACAATGCAGGTGCACTGCAGCATGTGCCAGTGCATGTACATTGCAGCACACCCCAGTGCAAGTACACTGCAGCATGCACCAGTGCAGTATACTGCAGCACGGCCCAATGCAGGTACACTGCAGCATAGCCTTGTGCAGATACACTGCAGAATAGAGCAGTGCAGATAATCGGCATCCTGCCCCAGTGGAGATACACTGCAGCACACCCCAGTGCAGATATACTGCATCATCCACCAGTGCAGGTACACTGCAGCAAGGCCCAGTGCAAGTACACTGCAACACACCCCAGTGCAAATACACTGCAGCAAGGCCCAGTGCAAGTACACTGTAACACACCCCAGTGCAAGCACACTTCACCATGCCTCAGTGCAGGTACATTACAGCATGGCCCAGTGCAGGTACATTGCAGCACACTCCAGTGCAAATACACTGCAGCATGGCGGAGTGCAGGTACACTGCACCATGTTCCAGAGCAGGTACACTGCATCATGCTCTAGTGGAGCTAAACTGCAGCATGCCCCAGTGCAGGTGCACTGCAGCGCACCCCAGTGCATTTACACTGCAGCATGCCCCAGTGCAAGTGCACTGCAGCACACTCCAGTGCAGGTACACTGCAGCACACCCCAGTGCAGGTACTCTGCAGCATGCCCCAGTGCAAGTGCACTGCAGCACACCCCAGTGCAGGTACACTGCAGCATGCCCCAGTGCAGGTGCATGTACACTGCAGCACACCCCAGTGCAAGTACACTGCATCATGCACCAGTGCAGTATACTGCAGCACAGCCCAATGCAGATACACTGCAGAATAGACCAGTGCAGATAACCTGCAGCCTGCCCCAGTGGAGGTACACTGCAGCATACCCCAGTGCAGATACACTGCATCGTGCACCAGTGCAGGTAAACTGCACCATGCTTCAGTGCAGGTACACTACAGCATGGCCCAGTGCAGATACATTGCAACACCCCCCCCCCGTGCAGGCACACTGCACCATGCCTCAGTGCAGGTACACTACAGCATGGCCCAGTGCAGGTACAGTGTAGCACACCCCAGTGCCAGTATACTGCAGCATGCCCCAGTGCAAGTACACTGCAGAACGGCACAGTGCAGGTACACTGCACCATGTTCCAGAGCAGGTACACTGCATCATGCTCTAGTGGAGCTATACTGCAGCATGCCCCAGTGCCGGTGCACTGCAGCACACCCCAGTGCAGTTACACTGCAGCATGCCCCAGTGCAGGCACACTGCACCATGCTTCAGTGCAGGTACACTACAGCATGGCCCAGTGCAGATACATTGCAACACACCCCCGTGCAGGCACACTGCACCATGCCTCAGTGCAGGTACACTACAGCATGGCCCAGTGCAGGTACAGTGTAGCACACCCCAGTGCCGGTATACTGCAGCATGCCCCAGTGCAAGTACACTGCAGAACGGCACAGTGCAGCTACACTGCACCATGTTCCAGAGCAGGTACACTGCATCATGCTCTAGTGGAGCTATACTGCAGCATGCCCCAGTGCCGGTGCACTGCAGCATGCCCCAGTGCCGGTGCACTGCAGCACACCCCAGTGCAGTTACCCTGCAGCATGCCCCAGTGCACATATACTGCAGCACACCCTGTGCAGGTACACTGCAGAATGGCCCAATGCAGGTACACTATAACACACTCCAGTGCAGTACACTGAAGCAAGGCCCAATGCAGTTACACTGCAGCAAGAACCCAGTGCAGGTACACTGCCTCATGCCCCAGTGCAGATACACTCCAGCACACCCCAGTGCAAGTGCACTGCTGCAAGGCCCATTGCAGGTATGTTGTCTCATACCCGAGTGCAGTACACTACAGCACACCCCAGTGCAGGGACACTGCAGCATGCCCCAGTGCAGGGACACTGCAGCATGCCCCTTTGCAAGTATGCTGCAGCACGCCCCAGTGCAGAGACACTGCAGCACACCTCAGTGCAGGTACACCACAGCACACCTTAGTGCAGGTACAATGCAGCATGCCCCAGCGCAGGTACACTGCAACACACCCCACTGCTGGTACACAGCAGCAAGTCCCAGTGCACGTACACTGTAACATGTCCTAGTGCAGGAACACTGCAGCACACCCTAGTGCAGGTACACTACAGCTCACCACAGTGCACGTATACTGCAGCATGCACCAGTGTGGGTACACTGTAGAAAGGCCCAGTGCAGGTACATTGCAGCAAGGCCCCAGTGCAGGTACACTGCAGTACACTCCAGTGCAGGAACACTGTAGCACACCCTAGTGCAGGTACACAGAAGCACACCACAGTGCACGTATACTGCAGCATGCACCAGTGCGGGTGCACTGCAGAGTAGCCCAGTGCAGGTACACTGCAGCACACCCCAGTGCAGGTACACTGCAGCACACCCCAGTGCAGGTACACTGCAGCACACCCCAGTGCAGGTACACTGCAGCACACCCCAGTGCAAGTACACTGTAGCACACCACAGTGCAGGTACACTGCAGCCTGTCCCAGTACAGGGTATACTGCAGCAAGGCCCATTGCAGGTACACTGCCGCACACTCCAGTGCAGGTACACTGTGGCATGCCCCAGTGCAGGCACACTGCAGCACGCCCCGGTGCAGGCACACTGCAGCACGCCCCAGTGCAGGTACGCTGCAGAATGGCCCAATGCAGATACACTGCAACACACTCCAGTGGAGGTAAACTGCAGAATGGCCCAATGCAGATACACTGCAACACACTCCAGTGCAAGTACACTGAAGCAAGGCCCAATGCAGGTACATAGCAGAATAGCCTGGTGCAGATACACTGCAGCATACCCCAGTGCATTTTCACTGCAGCACACAACAGTGCAGGTTCACTGCAGCACACCCCAGTGCAGATACACTGCAGCAGTTCCAGTGCAGGTACACTGCAGCACGGCCTAGTGCAGGTACACTGCAGCAAGAACCCAGTGCAGATACACTCCAGCAGATCCCAGTGCAAGTACACTGCTGCAAGGCCCAGTGCAGGCACATTGCCTCATACCCCAGTGCAGTACACTACAGTTCACCCCAGTGCGGGTATACTGCAGTATGCCCCATGCAGGTACACTACAGCACACCCCAGTGCAGGTACACTACAGCAAAGCCCCAGTGCAGGTACACACTGCAACAAGGTCGAGTACAGGTACACCACAGCACACCTCAGTGCAGGTACAATGCAACATGCCCCATTGCAGGTACACTGCAACACACCCTGTGAGGTACACTGCAGCAAGTCCCCAGTGCAGGTACACTGTAGCACACCCCAGTGCAGGTACACTACAGCTCACCCCAGTGCAGGTACACTGCAGGAGGCCCCAGTGCAGGTACACCACAGCACACCCCAGTGCGGTCGACTACGGTACACCCCAGTGCAGATAAACTGCAGCATGCCCAGAGTACTACAATACACCCTAGTGCAGGTACACTGCAGCACACCACTGTGCAGGTGCACTACAGCTCACCCCAGTGCAGGGACACTGCAGCAGGCCCCAGTGCAGGTACACTTCAGCAGGCCCCAGTGCAGGTACACTGCAGCAGGCCACAGTGCGGTCGACTATAGTACACCCCAGTGCAAGTACACTGCAGCACACCCCAGTGCGGTCAACTATACTACACCCCAGTGCGTTCGAGTATAATACACCCCAGTGCAGGTACACCGCAGCGCACTCCAGTCCAGTACACGGCAGCATGCCCCAGTGCAGGTACATTGCAGCAGGCCTCAGTGCAGGTACACTGCAGCACACCCTAGTGCGGTCGACTATAGTACACCCCAGTGCAGGTACATTGCAGCATGCCCACAGTACTACAATACACCCCAGTGCAGGTACACTGCAGCAGGCCCCAGTGCAGGTACACCACAGCACACCCCAGTGCAGATACACAGCAGCACACCACTGTGCAGGTACACTACAGCTCACCCCAGTGCAGGTACACTGCAGCAGGCCCCAGTGCAGGTACACTGCAGCAGGCCCCAGTGCAGTTGACTACAGTACACCCCTGTGCAGGTACACTGCAGCATGCCATGAGTACTACAATACACCGCAGGCAACAAACTCCAGTGCAATTTCCCTGCAGCAAAGTGCAATGCAATTTTACTCTGCAATGTCCAGTGCAGTTTTACTGCAGCAAACTCCAGTGCAATTTCCCTGCAGCAAACCCCAGTGCAGTTTTACTGCAGCAAACCCCAGTGCTTTTCTTCCAGATCAGGGTGATGTCCATGATCCAGAGCTGCACGGGAGAAAGACCCTGACTAATGAGGGCATGATGGAGCAAGAGGCAGGTCTCTGTAGCTGTGGTTAATCTGTGTGAGACGGCAGAAAGATCCATCGGTTTTGCCTGTCCAATATCAAACCTGAGAACGTGCTGTTGATAATATTGACCCATTTACACTGGAGAACACAAAAACATTCATTCCTGAGACTGCACATGTGGCTGTATCCCTGTATGTGAGAACTAAATCGCATACCCACGTGATACGTGAAAGCTAGGAGAGGAGGAACTGCTCCTTAAAGCCCTCTTTGCAGCCTCTTGGCTGTGGCTGATGGAGCAGAATTGTTAACAATTCAAAGAATACATATTCACTTCAGTGAATGGTAATATATTCAATGAATCAAGAAATTCCTCCTTCATTTTGACTGAGTTTTTTAAGTTCATTTTAAAATCAAGCCCGTATCCTAATTCCAGATTCATTTCAAAGCATTAATTATCTTCCATTTTGTCTACATAGTACATTATATGACACACTTTAATCAAGTTTACTTTCAAGCTTTTAAATTGAATAATCTTATTTCCTTTAACCAGATTAATTGATTTAAATCTGAGTGTTATCTTTGTTGGTTGCTTTTCCTTTGATGTCTGTTTTAAAGTATGGTCCATAAAGATAGCCTCAGTGCCATCTCATTCATGTCTGATTATTGAGAGTCTGCACATAATTCCTTTTGACTCACCCCCTAGCTTCTCAATGATGCTTCACATTGTGTTTGTCTTATTAATTGCTCTCTCCTGCTGTTAAGACACATTACTGCACCCCCCCCCCCCACCTCCCCAAGTGCTCAACTCCTTGCATTTACTTGCAAAACTGGCCTGCCAGTTTTGATAAATTATCTTGACCAGCAACAGGCCAAGCTTCAGGAGCAATAGCCAAGGTAACTTATCAAGTGCCAGTGCTTGAGACTTCACATCAAAGAACTGCCTGGGAATATATTATTAAGTCGTTATAATTCTGAGTGTCAGCATGAATGCTTGCGACCTGTAAAGTGACTGTAACTCCGAATACATTTCAAACAAACACTACACTCTTAAGTTTCATGGATTTGGAACATTTTTGACTTGTAAACAAATTAACCCAATTATTTTCAACTCAACGTTCTGCAAGTTTATCTTGTTAGACTGTTTGTTGCTTTTATAGCTATAACATTACTGCTGAATTCGAGTGTAGAATCATTCGATTGGAGCAGTGATAGAACATTCGGCCCAGCGAGTTTGCTCTGCTAGTCAATGAGATCATGGCTGATCTGATAATCCTCAATTCCACTTTCCTGCCTTTTCCCCGTAACCCTTGATTCCCTTTTTGATTCAAAGTCTTACGATCTCAGTGTCAGATATACTTAATGGCCCTGCCTCGACAGCTCTTCATGAAATATCTCCGCAGAGGTGATGAAGGAGCGTCGCTCCGAAAGCTAGTGTTTCCAAATAAACCTGTTGGACTATAACCTGGTGTTGTGTGATTTTTAACTTTGTACACCCCAGTCCAACACCGGCAGCTCCAAACCATGACCTTTTATTCACACATGGAGAATCTTTGACACTTTGTGGGCGGCACGGTGGCACAGTGGTTAGCACTGCTGCCTCACAGCGCCAGAGACCCGGGTTCAATTCCCGCCTCAGTCGACTGACTGTGTGGAGTTTGCACGTTCTCCCCGTGTCTGCGTGGGTTTCCTCCGGGTGCTCCAGTTTCCTCCCACAGTCCAAAGATGTGCAGGTCAGGTGAATTGGCCATGCTAAATTACTCGTAGTGTTAGGTAAGGGGTAGATGTAGGGGTATGGGTTGGTTGCGCTTCGGTGGGGTGGTGTGGACCTGTTGGGCCGAAGGGCCTGTTTCCACACTGTAAGTAATCTAATCTAATCTAATCCCATTCCCTCAGAGCAAACAGAACCTCTGATACTCCTGTTTATAGCTGTCAGCCAGGGCTCCCTGATTGAACCAAGTTAGCAGCACCAATCAGGGAACTCTTAATCTGTGAGGTCCACCTGGCTGACCTCATTATTATCAGTACATTCTGTGGTAAAGAACTCCACAGATTCACTACCATCTGAGAGAAGAAATTGTTCTTCATTTCTATTTTACAAGTGTGAGCCCTTACATTAAGATGATGCTGCCTGGTGTTAGGCTCTCCCACAAAGAGAAACAACCTCTCCATAATCTATCCTGTCAAGTCTAAGAATCTTATCTGTTTCAATAAGACTGCCTCTCATTCTTCCACATTCAGTACAGACCCAACCTATTCAACCTCTCCACACGAGACAGCTTTAGTTTTCAGTACAGACGGACTAAAAATCCTGGTGTCTGTGGGAGTTTGACCTCACCCGTTCAGGCTGCCTCTCTTGGGCCAATTTAAAAAGAAACCAAGGTCTCATGAGCTGTTTATCGTAGAATCATAGAATCCCTGCAGTGTGGAAACAGGCCCACCATGTCCACACCGACCCGCCGAAGAGTAACCCACCCAGATCGCTTCAACTACCCTATCATCCTATATTTACCCCTGCATAATGCACCCAACCTACACATCCCTGAATGTTATGGGGCAATCTAGCATGGCCGATTCACCTAACCTGCACATCTTTGGATTTTTACTTTATTCGCTCTGAGTCGACTGCTCGGCGCCTCTCTCTCAACCTTTCTTCATTAAAAAAACAAGACAAATTACTCCTCTGAAAGCTATGGTATTGCTACATATCACCTGGCTCAAAGTTGGCAGCCGCTGTCTGCTCCCAGAGGCTACTGCCTTTGGAAGTTTGCTGACCTGGTGTTATTGGGCGGAGGATGGGGACGCTGGCTATCTGTATATTTGGTGTGTGCAGCTCCCTACAATTATCACGAATCAGAGGGAGTTTTTTATTTTCAGGCTGCTGCAGACCTGCTGGTTTCTCTGCTGCTCTAATGTAGCTCAGAGCTGTCTTGCTCACAACCCAAAGTGTTCAGCTTCCCAACGTGTTTTTTGTTTGGCCGAGGATGTTTGTCATTGATAATTGATCCCCCCCTCCACAAGCCAGGCGCTTGTACAAACACCCCTCGGATCCTGTTCCTCTGCACATCCCTGGGATTCAAAGCTATACAGAGTGTTCAGAACAGGTATCGGTACCTTACTTTCAAAACATCCTTGTAAATCCTTGGTTTTAAGCAGATTCTCTTTATTTCAAATAAAAAGACGCATCTTTACACAATGCACAATGCGCTTGTTCTTAGTCCTGGCTCTGTCCCTGTCTGCGGAGTCTTATTTGCAGTATTGGCCGTTTCCTAGCAGAGTGACTGTGGGGATCCCTTTCAAAATCTGTTTATGCAACAGTCACTCCTGCAGCCCACAGCTTTGTGTCATCAGCAAAATGAGACTTGCCACTTTTCGGTGCTGCAAATCTCTGATAATTAAATCAGCAGACAATGCTTTAATGAAGCCTCTGAGTGGGAGAAAGGAGCTCAGTGGGAAAGGGAAAGGTGTTAAGTCTCAGGCTGTGAGTGGGAATGAGAGCAGAGGTGAAGGTTTACTTGTGTGATGGTATTTGGTCTGAGGTGTGCAGGGTGGATCCTTACTCCAACAGAGATTCTTCAATCCCAGAAGCCATTTGCAAAACACAACTAGAATCTCACTGGAGAGGCATCACAACTGTCCTCCAAGAATGGGGTTGTCATTTCACTCCTGTGTGCTCACTACTCACCTTCTGGGTAAGGGGGTCTGAAATGGTGCAGATTCTGAAAACGAGCAGAATGAAATGAAAAAGGAGAGAGAGAGAGAGAAAGAGCGAGAGAGAGCAAGCAAGTGTGAGAGAGAAACAAATAACAAAGAGGCAAAGAAAGCAGGATAAAGGGGATGACAGAAAGCACATTGCAGTTTTGAGCAAAATGTTTGATGATAGTAGTGATACAGGCATTGTGGGTGTATGTGTACGTGTATGTGTGTGGACATTTTGCGTGCGTGTGCCTGTGTGTGCTTGTGTGCTTCTGTGTGTATGTGCATGTTCATGTCTGTGTGAATGTGTTTGCAAGCATGTGTGGATGTACTGTGTGCATCTGTATATGTGTGCGCATGAACATGTCTGTGTGTGTGTGTGTGTGTGTGTGTCTTTGTGTCTGTGTGTGTGTGTCTGTGTCTTTGTGTGCGTGTGTGTGTTTGTGGAATCTTTGTCTTTGTGTCTGTGTGTGTGCAAGCATGTCTATGTGTGTGTGTATGTGTGTGCGTGTCTATGTCTTTGTGTCTCTGTGTGAGTGTGTGAGCATGTCTGTGTGTGCGTGTCTGTGTATTTTTGTGTGTGTGAGCATGTCTATGTGCGTGTGTCTGTGTCTGTATTTATGTCTGTGTGTGTGTGTCAGTGTCTTTGTGTGTGCGTGTCTGAGTGTGTGCAGACGTTGTGTATACATCTCTTTGTGTGTGTGTACGTGAGCAGGTGTATATGGTTATGTGTGTGTCTGTGTATGCATCTCTGAGTGTGTGTGTTTATGTGTGTGGATGTGTATTTGTGTCTATGTATGTGTGTGTGTCTTTTGAGTGTCTGTGTGTGTGTCTGCGCATGTTTGTGTGTGATCGCATATATGTGTTTGTAAGCATGTGTGTTTGTATGACTATGTGTGTACGTGTGAGTGTGTGTATCTGTGTGTGTGTGTGTGTGTGTGGGCAAATAACAAGGTGAAATGTTCCTTGAGCTGTTTGTGTAGAACATGGCAATTTTAGGACAAGGCTACCTAAGCCTCTTTTACTGGTCAATCTCTGAATCAAATTTGGAAGGAGCTTATCATGGGGAATGGACACAGTTCTGACTAAGTACAGTCCAAATTGAAGGTGAGCAACTCAGCTGGATGAAGGCTAATTCCAGAAAGCATCACATGACAATGCCAACTAATCACCCCCTTGAGATATCACAGGGGTTTACAACAAGTCCCTTGGTGAGGTTCCTCAATTTGTTAAGATTTCCCAAATTGTCAAACTCCCAGGTGAGGTAAAAAGAACTGGGTCCCTTCCTTATGCATCCGTCACCCCCAATTGTTCCCAACAAGGTTACTTATAAAATGTCCCCTTCCTTATGGAATCTTTCTCCCTGATCAAATGCAATTGTGTCTTTAAAAGGAACCTATCGAATCATGCTTTCTTGAGTCACCAAATATTACTTATTGAACATGAGAAGAAATCATAACACAATGCTCGTACACACGGAGTGGAAATGAGAAATGAGTCCAAAAAGAAAATGTTAAATGATAAATTGTTCAGTTTCTGTTTGTGAAGAGGTGATCCGGAACATTAATAGTTGCGCAATTGATTTTGAGATTCTTGACTTTGTAAATTGATTGATTTAGCTTACAGCAAGGGAGTCCTTTTAAACCTGTTTCTGACTGGCATGCAGAGTATCAGGTGCCTTTGACATGTGTCAATGGGGTGACTAGTGAATGACTCAATGATTGTGGTGGTACTCAAACTTAGGCTGGGAGACAGTGAGGACTGCAGAGGCTGAAGATGAGAGTTGAGAGTGTGTTGCTGGAAAAGCACAGCAGGTCAGGCAGCATCCAAGGAGCAGGAAAATCGATGTTTCGGGCAAAAGCCCTTCATCAGGAATGACTTTTGCCTGAAATGTTGATTTTCCTGCTCCTCGAATGCTGCCTGACCTTGCTGTGCTTTTCCAGCGACACACTGTCAACTCAAACTCAGGCTGGTACACCAAACCATCTCAGGCCACTGGTGCAGTCTGGGTCCTCAGATCGCTAGCAACCACAGATCAGTTTTGAAACTTGTTTTCAGTCTCTGTCCCTGTGTCTTCTTGTCTCTACCTCTAACTGTTGTCTTTACTTGCATTGTATTCACGGTCTGAGATGACTCCTGAGAGATTACAGCTCAGTTTACAGTGCAATTTTTCCTTTGAAGCTTCCTTGACACTTGTGTGTGATATTCTAGAGTTCCTGTCCACACAGCCACTGAATTTATATTTACAGTCATTGTTTAGCTGTATATCCTCTTTGTACAGAATATATATTGCAAATGAATGTTCATTACATCTATAGGTGACCTAACATTATCAACACGGTCATGACATAGGCAGTGGAAGTGTATCTACTACTTCCTGCTCCAATGGTTACAATGGACATTGTTAACAAAGGCTACTCAATACCAGTTACAAATTACCTTCGACTCCCACTGTCTGCACACAATGCAGAAACAATCCATATCTTTCTTGGCTTTCACCACTTTGGCTCAGTCATTAGCACTGTTGCCTCACAGCACCAGGGACCTGGGTTCGATTGGAGAGTCGGGTGATTGTCTGTGTGGAGTTTGCATATTCTCCCTGTGTCTGTGTGGGTTTGCTCCAAGTGCTCCGGTTTCCTCCCATAGTCCAAAGCTGTGCAGGTTGGGTGGATTGGCCATGGGAAGTGCAGGATGATGGGGATAGGTCGGGGTGGGATGCTCTTCATGGGGTCAGTATGGACTAAATGGGCCAAATGGCCTGCTTCCACACTGTAGGATTATATGATTCTATTGCAAAGTCTCTGTCAGCCTGTGTTTCTCTTTTTACTCATTTCTTGCCAAAACCTTACTCGGCTGAGGATCATTCTGATCCAATAAGTTTTTCTCATTCCTCTTGGGTTTGAATTCCTGTAAATGTACTTGGTTAGCGTACCAGAACACACAGTTAGCTGCTGGCCCCAGCCTAGAGACTTACTCTGAAACAAAGACAGAAATCGCTGGAAAAGCTCAGCAGGTCTGGCAGCATCTGTGGAGAGAAATCAGAAGTTAATGTTTCGGGTCCAATGATCCTTCCTCAGAACTACCCTGAGTCCTTGGGTTCGTTTGTAAAGGTTGAACCGTTCATCGCTAGGCTGTTTGGGTGTATCGCTGAAATGCCAGCCAGTGTGTTGAATAATCGTTATACAATGTTACAGTGTAAATGAAGCCTGGAGGGGGCCCAGAGAAAACCCTGTCCTTTGCACCTTCTGCTTCTAATGGGAAAAAAAACAAAACTATTGAGGAAGGCACCATCCAGATGAAATCATTACAGGTATCCCCCACTTTTCGAAAGTTCGTTTTACGCCAGTTCGTGTTTACGAAAGACCTACAATAGTACCTGTTTTCACCTACTGAAAGAAATCCGAAGAGGACTTTTGCTTTTATAAGGAAATGCAAAATTTTTCCCTTATAAATTAATGCTTCTTCACTTTACATCATTTTGGCTTATGAAAGGTTTCAAAGGAATGCTGTACTTTTGGATAGCGAGGGATACCTGAAGGGTCTATTATCACTTGGCGTCACTTGATGCCATATTCCTTGTTCCTTCTCCATCTGCTCAACCGGCTTTAGAATATTTCTGCAAAACACTAAATAATTTTTTAGGATAAAGATTCTTGGTTATAATTCCCCTACATTTATTTCCTTTTCTGTAGTCTATACTCGAAGCACCTTGGTTGGTCAATCAGTTGGACAGGTAGTTGGATTGTGATACAAATAGCACAGGTTCAATTACTGACTGGGATTACTGCAAAAATCCTGCTTTGTCAAACTTTCCTGAGGCACAGGGACCCTCAGGTTAAACTCACTATCAGTTTGCTCTCTCTGTCTTGAATAGAAGAGCATCTCTCATGATTATAATTACTTGAGGAGAACCAATTTGGTTCTCTTTGTCTTGCCTCATCTTTTCCTAACTTTAAACAATTCCAACATTATGCTCAAATTACACTGAGGCCTGTGGATGCCAAAAAAAAGAGTTGAATTCTCAGGATAGGCCAAGAACTACAGACGATTCACCTCTGTCCTCTTTTCCATGAGACAGAAAGAGCAATGAGTTACAGGCTTTATGTAACTGGATTCTGCCATAGATTCCTGTCTCCTCTGATGGAAAAGGGGGTCTCTGTAGTTGCAGGAATTCTGAAACATTTCTTCCCTTCCCTTCCCTTCTTTTTGTATCGACTGCCTTTCACCTTCCTGCTTTTTTCTACTCGCGTCCACATTTCCATTTAGAGTCAAAGAGATGTACAGCATGGAAACAGACCCTTCGGTCCAACCTGTCCATACCGACCAGATATCCCAACCCAACCTAGTCCCATTTGCCAGCATTTGGCCCATATACCTCTAAGATTAGTGCGTTGCTGGAAAAGCACAGCAGTTCAGATAGCATCTGAGGAGCAGGAAAATCGACATTTCGGGCAAAAGCCCTTCACCTACTCGTATACCCATCTAGATGCCTTTTAAATGTTGTAATTGTACCAGCCTCCATCACTTCCTCTGGCAGCCCGTTCCATACACTCACCACTCTCTGTGTGAAAAAGTTGCCCCTTTGTCCCTTTTAAATCTTTCCCCTCTCACCTTAACACTATGCCCTCTAGTTCTGCACTCCCCTACCCTGGGGCACAGACCTTGCCTATTTACCCTATCTGAGCTCCTCATGATTTTATAAACCTCTATAAGGTCACCCCTCAGCCTCTGACACTCCAGGGAAAACAGCTCTAGCCTTTCAGCCTCTCCCTATAGTTCAAATCCTCCAACCCTGGCAACATCCTTATAAATCTTTTTTGAACTCTTTCAAGTTTCACAACAACTTTTCTGTAGCAGGAAGAGCAGAATTTACATTGTACTTGCTTGTCATCTCTCTTCCTTTCCTAACTTACTCATTATTACCTTTTTAAACAGGTCTCATGTCATCCAATTTACAACATTGTGGGACTGTTGCTACATCCCATACCAAAACTCCAGAATATGTAAATGACTGTATCACACACAGTGTGCATGGCTGGATTCGTGTTTTTTCTTTTGTACATTTGATATGGGCATCGCTGGCTCAGCCAGCATTTATTTCCCATTCCTAGTTGCCCTGAGAGTCAAACATAGGGTCTGGAGTCAGGTTTGGACCTGACCAGGTAAGGACAACAGATTCCTTCCTTAATGGACATTAGTGACCCAGAAATTTGTCAACGGCTTCATGGTCATCATTAAACTCTAAACCGCAACTATTTTTTATTCAATTTAAACTCCACCACCTGCCATAGTCAGGATTTGATCCAAGTTGTCCAGAACATTACTCGGCTCTCCTAGATGATTAGCTCAGTGACAACACCACTGGGTCATTCCTTATGACAACCTGATTATGGTATGTAATGTCAGTCACTTTCTCTTTAAACAGTGGAAGGATTGAAACGTCCCAGAGGAACCTACAGAACTCTACAAGGCTTTACTTTGGCAGTGTCAGGAAGAGGTCTTAGCGATGGGGCGTAGAGTTCTGTAATTGGGCAGATTGATATTCACAGCATAAGGAAAGAAGAAGAAATATCAAGTCTTCCTTTGTTTTGACAGGCAAACTCTCTGGAGACGATGCTTGTTTTCCTAATTGGAACCATAACCGAGGCCACAGAGAATATGTGCATAATCCTCTGCCTCTGCTCCTTCCCTGTGTTGTAAATCTTTGTTTTATTTTGCCACTAGTTCGGTGAGCCTGCCTACATTTCATACGCAATTTGGAAACCTGTTTGTAGATGATGCTGTGGAGCCATCAATTTCACCTCCCTGCTCCCAACCTGCACTTGCCTAGTCTCTCTGTAAGTGCCATCTTTGTCAGAACGGCTGAGTTTGCCTCAGTTAGTACATGAGGAATCACGGGCACAAAACCAAATCCACATGCAATTGCGGGCGTGATATTGTACCGTATTAATGTAGCTCGATTCTTTCAAAGAACTGACTCCAATAAGACTGGAGTGAGTAAATATGAACTGAGTCATATTCATTCCTAATCAGACAGCTAGTTATCAATGAACTTAGCAAAATACCGTGGATGCTGGAAGTCTGAAACAAACATAAAGAAGGCTGGAGAAACTCAACAGCATTTGTGTGGCGGGAAACAGAGTCAATGTTTCAGGGTCAGTATAACTTTTCAAACTTTTATATCTTCTGCCTGTTGGGAGAGAGTGGAAGAGATTATAACTGGGGTGGGAAGGGTCTTTGTAGGTTGCTTTCCCAAGGTGGCAGTAAGTGAAGATGGAGTCAATGGACGGAAGGCTGGTTTGTGTGAGGGACTGGGCTGTGTTCACAACTGTCTGTAGTTCCTTGCAGCCTTGGGCAGAGCAGTTGCTACACCAAGACATGACACCTCTAGATAAGATGCTTTCTATGATGCATCTATAAACATTGGTAAGATTTAATGGTAAGGTTCTAGGGAGTGTTGCTGAACACAGAGATCTCAGGGTACAGGTTCATAGCTCCTTGAAAGTGGAGTCGCAGGTAGATAGGATAGTGAAGAAGGCATTTGGTATGCTTTCATTTATTGGTCAGAGTATTGAGTACAGGAGTCAGGAGGAGAAAGTGAGGACTGCAGATGCTGGAGATCGGAGCTGAAAATGTGTTGCTGGAAAAGAGCAGCAGGTCAGGCAGCATCCAAGGAACAGGAGAATCGACGTTTGGGGCATAAGCCCTTCTTCAGGAATGATGTTTCAGGCATAAGCCCTTCTACAGGAGTCAGGAGGTCATGTTGCGGCTGAACAGGACATTGGTTAGGCCACTGTTGGAATATTGCGTGCAATTCTGGTCTCCTTCCTATCGGAAAGATGTTGTGAAACTTGAAAGGGTTCAGAAAAGATTTACAAGGATGTTGCCGGGGTTGGAGGATTTGAGCTACAAGCAGAGGCTGAACAGGCTGGGGCTATTTTCCCTGGAATGTCAGAGGTTGAGGGGTGACTTATAAAGGTTTATAAAATGATGAGGAGCCTGGATAGGGTAAATAGGCAAAGTCTATTCCCTGGGGTCGGGGAGTCCAGAACCAGAGGGCATAGGTTTAGGGTGAGAGGGGAAAGATATAAAAGAGACCTAAGGGGCAACTTTTTCACACAGAGGGTGATACGTGTATGGAATGAGCTGCCAGAGGATGTAGTGGAGGCTGGTACAATTGCAGCATTTAAGAGGCATTTGGATGGGTATATGAATAGGAAGGGTTTGGAGGGATATGGGCCGGGTGCTGGCAGGTGGGACTAGATTGGGTTGGGATATCTGGTCAGCATATGGGTTGGACCGAAGGGTCTGTTTCCATGCTGTATATCTCTATGACTTCATGACTGTTTGCAGACATGCCGAATTTCCTTAGCCTCCTGAGGAATTTGAGACGTGGTTGTGCTTTCTTGACCATCATGTTAACGTGGGTGGAGCAGGACAGATTCTTGGTGATCATCGCTCCCAGGAATGTGACGCAGTTGACCATCTCCACCTGAGCACCATTGATGCAGCCAGGGACGTGCCCCCAGCTCCGCTTCCCGAAGTCAATGACCAGCTCCTTCGTTTTGCTAATGTTGAGAGAGAGATTGCTGTCTCTATGGGGAGATGAGGAGAGTTTGTTATCTTTGAGGAGGGTTGCTGTAATGTGGAATGAAAACATGGCAGAAGCAGCTTTCAAAAAGGAAGTGGATAGACACTCGAAAAGCAAACATTTGTGAAAATATGTGGGAAGAGAGGCAATATGAGGAGAATGGGTCTAAGTATGTAGAGTTGGATAGCTTTCTTGTGTACTGTGACACACAGTGTGATCAAACTTTCTGGCTGTCTGTTCTGAGTAAACTCTTCATGTTGCCTTAAGGGAAGCCTCAGGAGTCTGCAGAAGAGAATTCAATTTCACACATCGCAACGTACAGAGAAACTTGGAGCAAGAGTAGGTTACTTGGGTCTGCTCTGTCATTCAATTTGATCCTGACTGAGGAGAAAATGAGGACTGCAGATGCTGGAGATCAGAGCTGAAACATGTGTTGCTGGAAAAGCGCAGCAGGTGAGGCAGCATCCAAGGAGCAGGAGAATCGACGTATCGGGCATAGGCCCTTCTTCAGGAATGAGGAGGGTTGCCAAGCAGGCTAAGGTAAAAGTTAGGGAGGAGGGTCTTGGGGGAGGGGCATTGGGAATACAATAGGTAGAAGGAGGTTAAGGTGAGGGTGATAGGCCGAAGAGGGGGTGGGGACTGTATCAGCGCTGCCTCGTGCTCCCACGAGGAGGTTAAACAGTTCATCCACTTTACCAACACCTTCCACCCCGACCTCAAATTTACCTGGACCGTCTCAGACTCCTCCCTCTCCTTCCTAGACATCTCCATTTCTATCTCGGGCGACTGAATCAACACGGACATTTACTATAAACCGACCGACTCCCACATCTACCTGGACTACACCTCCTCCCACCCTGCCCCCTGTAAAAATGCCATCCCATATTCCCAATTCCTTTGCCTCCGCCGCATCTGCTCCCAGGAGGACCAGTTCCAATACCGAACAATCTAGATGGCCTCCTTCTTCAAAGACAGCAATATCCCCCCAGACGTGATCTACGATGCTCTCCACCGCATCTCCTCCACTTCCCGCTCCTCCGCCCTTGAGCCCCGCCCCTCCAATCACCACCAGGACAGAACCCCATTCGTCCTCACCTACCACCCCACCAACCTCCAGATACATCGTATCATCCGTCGTCATTTCCGCCACCTCCAAACAGACCCCACCACCAGGGATATATTTCCCTCCCCTCCCCTATCAGCATTCCGAAAAGACCACTCCCTCCATGACTCCCTTGTCAGATCCACACCCCCCACCAACCCAATCTCCACTCGCGGCACCTTCCCCTGCAACTGCAAGAAATGCAAAACTTGTGCCCACACCTCCCCCCTTACTTCCCTCCAAGGCCCCAAGGGATCCTTCCATATCCGTCACAAATTCACCTGCACCTCCACACACATCATTTAGTACATCCACTGCACCCGATGTGGGCTCCTCTATATTGGGGAAACAGGCCGCATACTTGCGGAACGTTTCAGAGAACACCTCTGGGACACCCGGACACCCAACCAACCCAACCGTCCCGTGGCTCAACACTTCAATTCCCCCTCCCACTCCACCAAGGACATGCAGGTCCTTGGACTCCTCCATTGCCAGACTATAGCAACACGACGGTTGGAGGAAGAGAGCCTCATCTTCCGCCTCGGAACCCTCCAACCACAAGGGATGAACTCAGATTTCTCCAGTTTCCTCATTTCCCCTCCCCCCACCTTGTCTCAGTCAAATCCCTCGAACTCAGCACCGCCTTCCTAACCTGCAATCTTCTTCCTGACCTCTCCGCCCCCACCCCACTCCGGCCTATCACCCTCAGCTCTACCTCCTCATCACAGTATTCCTGCCCCTGTTGGTTATGTTTCTCACATGAGTGGTGAAGCAGAAATACATCTTCCCTCCATGTGTAGATCGATTAAAATGCTAATCTCGGTTCTGGACCAAAAATTAAATTTGTCAACCTCCCGCTATCAGAAATGTATTTTAAAAATAAAAAATCCTTCTCAAAAAGACTTTGGAATAGCCCTTTGATATGAAGGAGTGAGAATTAAGATTGAAGTGTTCCTTTTCTTTCGTCTTTGTTAAGAACTTCGCAATGGGATTTGTGCAACATAGAGATGGAATCAGGGCATTATTAGTGCATTTTAGATATGAAACTATGGAAACGAAATGCTGGATCCTGTCATGGAGTTGTAATATATGGGCTAGTAATCCTGAAACCATTGATTGATGTATTACCTGGTTCTTTTATTTGAAAGAGCACAGCTTTAAATGAGCAAGGACACTATTTTAAAGTGACTGCAAACCCTCCCTACAAGAGTGGTTACGTTTTTAAAAAACATCAAGAGTGGCTGGGCTCCCAGTAGAGCTCATCTGCTCCATTCATTTTATTTCCTTTTTTTACGTTTGATATGTATCTTTTTTCTTCAATCTATTCAGTGATGTCCTGAACTCCCAGCCTCAGCATGGACTCAAATTCACGGCCTCAGCACGGACTCGGCGTGGCAGTCTCTCACCTGGTCTGGTGATCTCTCTGACTGGTGTGGTGATTTCTCGGCCTGATATGGTGACCTCTCAACTCGGCCTGGTGATCTCTCAGCCCGGTGTAGTGATCTCTTGGCCCAGCGTGGTGATCTCTTGGCCTGGTCTGGTGATCTCTCTGTCTGGTGTGGTGATCTCTCAGCCTGAGTCAGTGAACTCTTGGCCTGGCATGGTGATCTCTCAGCCTAACATGGTGATCTCTCAGCCTAACATGGTGATCTCTCAGTCTGACGTGGTGATCTCTCGGTCTGATGTGGTGATCTTTCAGTCTGATTCAGTGAACTCTTGGCCTGATGTGGTGATCTCTCGGCCTGGTGTGGTGATCTCTCGGTCTGGCGTGGTGATCTCTCGGCCTGGTGTGGTGATCTCTCAGCCTGGTGTGGTGATCTCTCAGCCTGGTGTGGTGATCTCTCGGTCTGGCGTGGTGATCTCTCGGCCTGGCGTGGTGATCTCTCGGCCTGGTGTGGTGATCTCTCGGTCTGGCGTGGTGATCTCTCAGCCTGGTGTGGTGATCTCTCGGTCTGGCGTGGTGATCTCTCGGCCTGGTGTGGTGATCTCTCGGTCTGGCGTGGTGATCTCTTGGCCTGGTGTGGTGATCTCTCAGCCTGGCGTGGTGATCTCTCGGCCTGGCGTGGTGATCTCTCGGCCTGATGTGGTGAACTCTCGGCCTGGCGTGGCGGTATCTCAGTGACCTGGCGTAATAGTTTCTTGGCGGCCCGGCATGGCCTCAGCATGGGCTTTCGGCCTTGAGATGATTCCAGATTGGTCTCCCAGTCTCGGGAGCTTCAAGGTGTAGCCCAGCTCAGCCTGGAGTCAAGTTCTGGTGTGGACTAATGGCACAGACTGGGTTGGGATGTCTGTCATTCTGAACCTTTTAATTCTTTATTCTTCTAACGTATTCTAATGAATGATAGTGCTGGCCTTTTAATTTCTTCACTTTTCAAAATGTTTTTCCCAAAGAATCTGTCCTGAAGATTCTATACCTCATTACCTTTGTACCTAAGATGGCATGGTAAGTGGTACCTCCCAGGTGCCAGGGTCCGGGATGTCTCTGAACGAGTTTACAAGATTCTGAAGGGGGACGATGAGCAACCAGAAGTCATGGTGCACATTGGTACCAATGACATAACCAGGAAAAGGGGTGAAGATCTAAAAAGTGATTTCAGGGAGTTAGGTTGGAAGATAAAAGGCAGGACGAGCAGTGTAGTAATCTCAGGATTATTACTGGTGCCATGGGCTAGTGAAGCGAGGAACAGGGAATGGTGCAACTAAACAGGTGGCTACAGGGCTGGCACAGGAGGGAGGGGTTCAGGGATGTAGATCATTGGGGAATCTTCTGGGGGAGGTGGGACCTGTACATGAAGGACGGTTTGCACTTAAACTGGAAGGGCACCAATGTCCTGGGTGGGAGGTTTGCTAGAGCACTTTGGGAGGGTTTAAACTAGTTTGTCAGGGAGATGGGAACCAGAGCTACAGGTCAGAGGAGAGACTAGTTGTTGAATGGGCAGAAATGGAATGCAGAGAGTGTGTCAGGAAGAATACACAGTTGATAGGGCAAAGGGATGTCTGTTTCAATGTCAGGAATAAGAGTGATGAACGTAAAGCATGGATCAATACTTGGAACAACAATGTTGTGGCCATAATGGAGACATGGAATTCACAAGAGCAGGAATGGTTGCTGGATGACCAGGGTGTAGGTTTTTTCAAAAGAACGGGGGGGGGGGGGGGGTAGTAAAAGAGGAGGGGGAGTAGCATTGGTAATGAGAGAGTGCATCACAACTGCAAAAAAGGGCGGTTGTTGAGGAGGGTTTTGACTACTGAGTCCGTATGGGTGGAAGTCAGGAACAGGGAAGGAGCAGTCTTTTTATTGGGTGTTTTCTACAGACCGCCCCCCCCCAATAGCAACAAACAGATGGAAGAACAGATTGAACAGCTGATCTTGGAAAGGTGCAGATGTAACAGAGTTGCTGTTATGGGTGACTTCAACTTCCCCAATATTGATTGGATCCTTTGGCCTTAGTGCAGATGGTCTGGATGGAGCTGATTTTGTCAGGTGTGTCCAGGAGGGATTTCTAACCCAATATGTAGATAGGTTGACTCGAGGGGAGGCTGTAGTGGATTTGATGCTAGGCAATGAGCTAGGACAGGTATCAGATCTTTCGGTGGGAGAGCATTTCTGTGATAGTGTCCTGAAGAAGGGTTACACCTGAAACATCGACTTCTCCACCTCCTGATGCTGCTTGGCTTGCTGTGTTCTTCCGGCCTCTTGCCTGTTAGCTTTACCAAAGCCATGGAGAGGGATAGCAGCAGACAGTATGGGAAGGTATTTAATTGGGTGAGGGGAAATTATACTGGGATTAGAAATGAGGTGTGGAGTTTAAATTGGGAGCAATTGATTAGATTAGATTACTTACAGTGTGGAAACAGGCCCTTCGGCCCAACAAGTCCACACCGACCCGCCGAAGCACAACCCACCCATACCCCTACATCTACCCCTTACCTACACTATGGACAATTTAGGATGGCCAATTCACCTGACCTGCACATCTTTGGACTGTGGGAGGAAACCGGAGCACCCAGAGGAAACCCACACAGACACTGGGAGAATGTGCAAACTCCACACAGTCAGTCGCCTGAGGCGGGAATTGAACCCGGGTCTCTGGCGCTGTGAGGCAGCAGTGCTAATGGGAAATGCTTGACGGGAAATGCACAACAGACGTCTGGAGGCTTTTTAAGGAACGCTTGTTGCGAGTGTTGGATACGTTTGTCCCACAGAGACAGGTAAGGAATGGTAAGGTGAAGGATTCTGGATTAGTGGTGCTGGAAAATCACAGCAGGTCAGGCAGCATCCGAGGAGCAGGAAAATCGACATTTCGGGCAAAAGCCCTTCATCAGGAATACAGGCAGAGTGTCTGCAGGGTGGAGAGATAAATGAGAGGAGGGTGGGGGTGGGGAGAAAGTAGCATAGAGTACAATAGGTGAGTGGGGGAGGGGATGAAGGTGATAGGTCAGGGGGGAGGGTGGCGAATCTGTTTCACAACATGGTTGAAAAGCTTAAGGGCAGAGGAAATGACCTGGGAGTTGAAGTGGGAGAGGGACTCCCTGAGATTCTTGTAGAGAGAGGAGGAAAACTTCTTCAAGGCAGGCATCCTTGCAAGAGGATTCGCAGTAGTGTTAAAATCAATGAGGTAAAAACAATGACTGCAGATGCTGGAAACCAGATTCTGGATTGGGGTGCTGGAAAATCACAGCAGTTCAGGCAGCATCAAAGGGGCAGGAAAATTGACATTTCAGGCAAAAGGGTAAGGTAAAGGAGCCTTGGATGACAAAAGAAGGGGATCTTCTCGTCAAAAGGAAGAAGGATGTTTACTTAAGGTTGAAGAAGCAAAGATCTGGCACAGCTTTAGAGGATTACAGGATAGCTAGGAAAGAAGTCAAAAATGGACTGAGGAGATCGAGGAGGGAGCACGAGAAAACCCTGGCGGGAAGGATTAGGAAAAACCCAAAGGTGTTCTACACATATGTGAGGAATAAGAGGATGTTCAGAGAGAGGCTAGGGCCAATCAGAGATAGTGGAGGGAACTTGTGCCTGGGGTCTGAGGGGGTAGGGGAGGCCCTAAGTGAGTTTTCTACTTTAGTGTTCACTCGAGAGAGTGACTTTGTTGATAGTGCGAACGCCATGGACCAGGTTAATAGGCTTGAACAGATTAATATTAAAAAAGTGGTGCTGGAAATTCTGGGAAGCATCAAGATAGATAGGTCCCCCCCAGACAGACTAGATATATCCAAGGTTACTACGGGAAGTGAGGAATCAGACTGCTGTGCCTCTGGTGATGAACTTTGCATCCTCCGGGAGCAGTAAGGAATGATTGGAGGGATGTGAATGTTGTTCCTCTGTGCACGAAAGGGAATAGGAAAATCCCTGGGAAATATAGACCAGTCAGTCTTACGTCTGTTGTAAGCAAATTACTGGGAATGATTCTGAGAGATAGGATTTATAACTATTTGGAAAAATATAGTTTGATTAAAGATAGCATGGCATTGTAAGGGGCAGGTCATGTCTGACAAGTCTTATTGAATTCTTCGAGGATGTAATGAGACAAGTTGTTAAGCAGTGGATGTGGTTTATATCGATTTCAGTAAGGCATTTGATAAGGCTCACCACAGTAGGTTCATTCAGAAAGTTTGGAGGTAAGGGATATAAGGAAATATAGGGTTGTCCGGATACAGAAATGGCTAACTGAAAGAGACAGCGAGTGGTAGTGGATGTAAAGTATTCCACATGGAGGTCGATGACCAATGGTGTCCAGGAGGGATCTGTCCTTGGGCCTCTGCTCTTTGTAGTTTTTGTAAATGACTTGGATGTAGAAGTGAAAGGGTAGGTTAGTAAGTTTGCCGATCACACAAAGATCGGTGTTGTTTTCTATAGTGTCAAGGGCTGCTGTAGGCTACAAAATGACATTGACAGGATGCAGAGCTGGGCTGAAAAGTGGCAGATAGAGTTCAATCTGGATAAATGTGAAGTGATGCTTTTTGGAAGGTCAGATTTGAATGCAGAATACAGGGTTAAAGACAGGATTCATGGCAGTGTGGAGGAACAGCAGGCTCTTAGAGTCCATGTACATAGATCCCTCAAGGATGCCACGAAGTGGCTAGTATTGTTAAGAAGGTATATGGTATTTTGGCTTTCAAACAAGAGGATTGAGTTTAAAAGCCGTGAGGTTTTGCTGCAGCTCTATAAAACTCTGGTTAGACTGCACTTGGAATACTGTGTCCAGTTCTGGTTGCCTTGTTATAGGAAGGATGTAGTTGCTTTAGAGAGTGTGCAGAAGAGATTTACCAGGATGCTGCCTGGGCTGGAGGGCTTGTCTTATGAAGAAAGGTTGAGTGAGCCAGGGCTTTTCACACTGGAGTGAAGAAGGCAGAGAGGTGACTTGATAGAGGTGTACAAGGTAATGGGAGGCACAGGGATAGTAGATACCAGAGACTTTCCCCCCTGGGCAGAAATGGCTGTCACGAGGGGTCATAATTTTAAGGTGATTGCAGGAAGGTATAGGGGAGATATCAGAGGTATGTTCTTTACACAGAGAGTGATGGGTGCTTGGAATGCACTGCCAACGATTGTAGTAGAGTCAGAGACATTAGGGACATTTAAGTGAATAGTGGACAAGTATGGATGGCAGTAAATTGAAGGACGTGTAGGTTAGGTTGATATTAGATTAAGATAAACGCTCAGCACAACATTGTGGGTCAAAGGGCCTGTACTGTGCTGTACTGTTCTATGTTGTCACTGTACTCATGTGAGTTCATGTGACAATAAAGCTAATTCTAATCCTAGCTGAAGATACATTTGTGGGTTTCCCCTGCAGAATTTCAAACTTTCCTCATTTGAATTATCTGGAAAAAAACATCTGAAGGAGAACAAATGAGAGACCCCTCACTTGACCAATCTACTGTAGTGACAGGAAGTCTACCTGAAGCCATTATGTAAATGAGGGTGCTGAAGACCTCGGTATCTGTTTCAATGACACCTTGGTAGCTTTGAGAATGGAAAAACAGAAGCCCCTTCACTCACATTCAGGATATTAGAACTAGGAGCAGGAGCAGGCAATTCAGCATCTCAACCTGACTCTGCCATTCAATATGATCATGACTGATCCCATCTTGTCCCGAACTCCATTTTCATGCCCACTCCCCATGACCATTAATTAATTAATTATCTGTCTGTCTCCTTACATTTACTCAACGTCCCTTCATCTAGCGCACTCTGGGATAACAAATTTCACAGATTAATGACCCTTGCAGAGAATTAGTTCCTCTTCATCTGTTTTGAACCTGCCCACTCCTTATCCTAAAGCTATGACCTGTTATAGAGTCATACAGCACGACAACAGACCCTTTGATCCAACCAGCCGTGCTGACCACAATCCCAAACTAAAATAGTCCCACCTGTCTGCTCCTGGCCCATATCCCTCCAAACCTTTACTATTCATGTAATTATCCAAATGTCTTTTAACTGTGTCCATCCCACATCCACCACTTCCTCAGGAAGTTCATTCCACATGTGAACCACCCTCCGTGTAAAAGATGTGCCCCTCACATCATTTTAAAATCTCTCTCCTTGCACCTTAAAAATGTATCCTCAAATCTTGAAATCCCCCATCCCAGGGAAAAATCACCTACCACTAAATCTATCTATGCCCCTCATGATTTTATAAACCTCTACAAGGTCACTCCTCAACCTATTATGCAACAGAGAGAAAAGTCCCAGCCTATCCAGCTTTTCTTTATAACTCAAACTTTCCATGCCCAGCAACATCCCAGTAAATCTCTTCAGAACTCTCTTCAACTCAATAATATCCTTCCTATAACTGGACAACCAGAACTGAGCACATTACCCTGGAAGAGGCCTCACCAATGTTCTCTGTTTTGCATCGTCCCACAAAGGGAAACACCCACTGTCTTTCAGCTGAGGTATGAAACCAGGAGCTCAGAAGCCTGTTCAGATGGAGTGGAAAAGAAATATGGAGGCTCCCTCAGGTTTTGGTCAACAGTTATCCCCAGTCAACATTGCAAAAAAAAACCTTTCACATTCACACTTTCACACTACTGATTGTGAACGTTCGCTGTGCACAAAACGAGTGAACACACTGAAATGTACCTCATTACCACTTTGAGATGTCTACTGGTTATAAAAATATTAGAGAAAAGACCAAACTGTTTTTTTACAACAGGAATCAACTTCCTGAGGAAGTGGTGGATGTGGGCACACTTACAACGATTAAAAGACATTTGGGTAAGTGCATGAGTAGGAAAGGTTTGAGGTACATGGGCTAAGAGCAGGCAGGTAGAACTAGTTTAGTTTGGGATTATGTTCAGCATGGACTGGCTGGACCGAAGGGTCTGTTTTCGTGCTGTATGACTCGATGACTACAGAATGGTACTTCAGAAAGTTCAGGGCCATGTTTAGGGTCCAATTTATACTGTGTCCAGTTCAAGCAGACAATCCACAGAGCGTAAAAAAAAACGGAGGAGTTGCTCAGTCAGGGAGAGCACAATCACCACGATCACGTGGGCCCGATAATGTTCATGCCTCAGATGACACAACGACTTAGTTGAGCTTCTTCTCCACTTTCTCAAAGTTATTGGGTCTTATCTGACTTATATTAAATCTAAGACCATTAAATGGGATTACAAATATAAAGGTTTGCAAGCCGGGAGATCTAAATATAGCTGTGGAAAGGATTATCCACCAGAGTTCAGCTTAAACCAAGCTCTCTGAATGCTATAACTTGCTAATATTGCAAATATGCCTCAGAGCAATGAGGGTGATTCCTAATAAACATCCATTACCTGTCCCAGGACTGCAGGTGCCTCCTTGGCTGCAAAGGGGAGTGACATTTCTGCTCAAAAAATACGAATTATAAACATAATTTTGGTGACACATGGCCGTGTCAGATGGAACATGGGAAGCACTGAACCTCATCAAAATTCTCTTTATCTTTTATTCATTTATTCATTCCGATACAACTAAACATTTAGCCATCAGTTCCTTTTGTGTTTTCAATGATCTGTTTGGCTTATGGGAAATACTTTGTTAGTTAAGAGATCAAGGAAGAATGAAGATTTTTTATTTAACTCACCCTTGGGATGTGGGCATTGCTGGCTGGCCCAGCATTTATTGCCAGTCCCAAGTTGCCATTAATAAGGGGTTAGTGGTGATGAGCAGCCTTCTTGAACCTCTGCAGTACATGTGTTGTAAGTAGATCCACAAAGCCCTTGGAGAGGGAATTCCAGGATTTTGAAACAGTGAAGGAACAGCGATATATTCCCAAGTCAGGATAGTGAGTGGCTTGGAGGGGAACTTGCAGTTGGTGGTGCTCCCATGTATCCTTATTAGTGGTGAAGAGAATGGATGCTTGTAAATGTTTGTGGATGTGGTGCCAATTAAGCGGGCTGCTTTGTCTTGGATAGTGTCAAGCATCTTGAGTGTTGTTGGAACTGCATCCATCCAGGCAAATAGGGAATTTCCATCACACTCCTGCCTTGTGCCTTGAAGATGGACAGGCTTTGGGGATGTGTGAGATGAGTTACTCATCACAGTATTCCTAGCCTCTGACCTGCTCTTGTAGCAACTGTGTTTATATGGTGAGTCCAATTGAGTTAATAGTCAATGGTAACCCCCCCAGGATGTTGATAGTGGAGGGCTCAGTAATGGTAAAGTCATTGAACAATGGTTAGAACATCTCTTGTTGCAATTGGTCATAACCTGGCACTTGTATGGCATGAATGTTACTTACCACTTGTCAGCCCAAGCCTGGATATTGTCCAGATCATGTTGTATTTGAACATGGACTGCTTTGGTATCAGAGGAGTCACAATTGGTGCTGAACACCATGCAATCATTGGCAAACATCCCCACTTCTGACCTTATGATAGAGGGAAAGTCATTGATGGCAGCCGAAGGTGGTTGGGCCTAGGACACTACCCTGAGGAGATGTCCAGGAGCTAAGGTGACTGACCCTCCAATGATCATGACTATCTTCTATGTGCCAGGTATGACTCTAAGCAGAGTCCCCTGATTCCCGCTGCAAGGGGGAAATGGCATGGGCTTAAAAGACCGAACATTATCTAGTTGAAAATGTGTTGCTGGAAAAGCGCAGCAGGTCAGGCAGCATCCAAGGAGCAGGAGAATCGACGTTTCGGCCATGAGCCCTTCTTCAGGAAAGCCCTCTCTTCCTCCCTCTACAACCTACTGTAAATCCTCTTACAAGGATGCCTTCCTTGAAGAAGCTCTCTTCCTCCCTCTACAAGGAGATTCCTGAAGAAGGGCTCATGCCCAAAACGTCGATGCTGCCTGACCTGCTGCGCTTTTCCAGCAACACATTTTCAGCTCTGATCTCCAGCATCTGCAGTCCTCACTTTCTCCTAGAACACATTATCTAGTTGTACAGGCTTGATGTCAAATAGCTTACTCCTGCTAAATAATTTTCACATAAGGTGGTGGGCATCACTGGCTATGTGGTTACTAAGAACTGATCATTGATCTTTTGTACCAGAGAAAGTAGTATTCCCTCCTTGGAACCCCTCTCCCTGCTCATCCAGAAGCTCCCAGCTCATCAGCACCTGATTCCCACTCCTAAAGTCCATCTCCATACAATGCCAACTGCTGCCCTCTCTGAGTTGGCACTAGGCTGGCACACACATTCCCTGAGCCCAGGCTCTCAGTCTTCAACTCTGCTGATGAAGATTAAGCCCGGAGCTCCATCCTGATTTGAGATCAGGCCTCGGGCCTTCACAGCTGCTTATGGGAAGAGGGAAAGCACGGCAGAGACTTGCAGGCCCAACCCCCAATTAATATCTGGGAACAGTGCGGGAAAATCGTACACCTGGGAGGAGGCAGATGACTGCTCACACAGGCTGGGATTTCTGTTATTGTACCTGCAAAGCAAATTGTAAAGCCATCCTTCAAATAAGCAGATTCAGAATCTTACCGCACAGCATGCACAGAAGGAAACACTCCTCTTCATATCTGACAGAAGTCTGCAGGGTCTGGTTTTGAGCACTGGTCTGCCTTCATTGGCATCATTGCAGACCATCTTCTGGAAACTGATATGGCCTTAGTGCTGAGTAATACATGCTACACTGCCTGAAATTCAATGACAAATATTCTCCACATGTTAGTAAATGACAAAAGAAAGCAGCAGAAAACCCAAAGATGTGCAGGTTAGGTGGATTGGCCATGCTACCTTTCTCATAGTGTACGGGGGTGTGCAGGCTAGGTAGTTTGGCCCTGGGAAATGCAGGGTTACAGGGATAGGGTAAGTGCTTGGGTGTGATGCTCTTCAGAGGGACGGAGCAACCCGATGGGCCAAATGGCCTCTTTCGGTGCTTTTAGATTAGATTAGATTCCTTACAGTGTGGAAACAGGCCCTTCAACCCAACAAGTCCACACCGCCCCGCCGAAGCGTAACCCACCCATACCCCTACATCTACATCTACATCAACCCCTTACCTAACACTACGGGCAATTTAGCATGGCCAATTCACCTGACCTGCACATCTTTGGACTGTGGGAGGAAACTGGAGCACCCGGAGGAAACCCACGCAGACACGGGGAGAATGTGCAAACTCCACACAGTCAGTCGCCTGAGGCGGGAATTGAACCCGGATCTCTGGCGCTGTGAGGCAGCAGTGCTAACCACTGTGCCACCGTGCCACCCACCGTGCTGTAGGGTTTCTCTGATTCTAACAATGCAGCCAGTTAAATATTACATGAATACAACATTGTTGTTTATTCCTCTGGGGGTGGCACCAACCTGGTTAAATTTAATATTTGTTTTCACCCTTGGGGCATGGGTGTCGTTGGCTGGCTATCATTTATTGCTGAAAATGTGTTGCTGGAAAAGCGCAGCAAGTCAGGCAGCATCCAAGGAACAGGAGAATCGACGTTTCGGGCATTAGCCCTTCTTCAGGAATTTTCAGCTCTGATCTCCAGCATCTGCAGTCCTCAATTTCTCCTTTCATTTATTGCTGTCGGAGAAATTTGCCCAATAAAGTAGAGACCACACAAACCAGAGCGAGTGAAATTGACATGTTGTTTATTATAAGGAAATCACTGGAAGAGAAATTGACTAGGCTGACACAGAACTGACAAGCCTGTACCAGTAGATCAGGATTTATCTTCCTCAAGCTGAGGAAGAAGCCAGTTTTTATAATAATCCTGTACAATGAGGCTAATTAGAAATGGGGGAAATACAATGTACCTGGAATGTAACTGGGGATGGAGTAATCCAGTTACAATGATGCTCATTGGAAAACAGTTATTGGAGGAATGTCCTAATTCTCCAAACAAAGCAACATCATGACAGTATCAATTGGTTTGGAACTTCCATTCCTCTTCGCAGCTAGGTGCTAATGTCTCCTCTGAAGCGGTGAGGTGCTTCCATTGTCCTGTTTTGGGAGTAGTGCTCTTGGTGGTGCATCTCTGTCTGACCTGTTCTTTATGTGGCTTTGATATTGCTGGGTTGTGAAACTGCCCAGGGGGTGGGGGGGAGCTTTGGGATAGCTGTGGTGCTCTGTCATTGGTAGTCGGAGCTTGAAGTATATTCCCTTGTCTGCGAGTGCTGTCTAGTTTTGCTTGTCAGCCTGCTTGGTCCCTGCTGAGGCATTCTGGATGTTTTGATACAGTTTGGCCCATTTTGCTTTTGTGGGCTTATTGTGGGTTGGCAGGGTGGCAGATCTTGTCCCACAATTGCCCATCCCTAGTTGCCCTCAAGAAGATGGTGGTGAGCTGCCATTGTGAACCGCTGCGGTCCATGTGCTGTAGTTTGACCCAAAATGCTCTTAGGGAGGGAATTCCAGGAGTTTGACCCAGCGACGTTGAATGAACGGGGATATATTTCCAAGTCAGGATTGTGAGGGGCTTGGAGGGAAACTTGCAGGTGGTGGTGTTTCCATGTATCTGCTGCCCTTGGCCTTCAAGATGAACGTGGTCGTGGGCTTGGAAGATGCTCTCTGAGGATCTTTGGTGAATTTCTCCAGTGCATCTTGTAGATAGTACACACTGCTGCTATTGAGTGTCGGTGGTGGAAGGAGTGGATGCATGTGGGTGTGATGCCAATGAGCTGGCTGCGTGGTCCTGGATGGTATAAAGTTTCTTGGAGCTGCAGCTATCCAGGCAAGTGTACAGTGGAGAAGTGTGACTAGAAAAGGAAAGAGTAACTCCTCTAACCTCAGTCATATCATCAAGAAACGACGTTACAATTGTCTCAGATAAGGAGATCAAGATTGTCTCACTGAAGCTCTGTACAATTGCAGCAAGTTATCCCTGTTCCTGTACTCAAATGCTCTTGCTAGTAAACTAACAGATATTGCATCTGCTTATGTCAGCAACTGGTGAACAAGGATATTCTGGTTCCATTGCACATTCCTCTCTCCCAATCTATCCCATTCAGATAATAATCTGCCTTCCTGCTTTTGCAACCAAAGTGGATAACCTCACACGCATATCCACATTGTACTGCATCTGAGATGCATTTGCCCACTCACTGTGCCTGTCGAAATCACACTGAAGAATCTCTGCATCCCCCTCACAGCTCTCTCTCTCTCTCTCTCTCTCTCTCACCCAGCTTTGTGTTATCTGCCAACATGGAGACATTGCATTTAACCCCCACATCCACATCATTAATAAAGCAGCTTGCATTTTTACAGTAACTTTCACACACTCAGCTGATTCAGAGCGGTTCATTGCTGACAAGACAATTTTGAAGCGTAACCACTTTTTATTGCATGGTCAAAGATTTACACACAGTATTAGATTCACAGACTGCCAGTTAATGTTGGTTTTCGACTGTATATTGAGGGTAGAGTATTGGTAGGAAGTCTTCCAATATTTTCATATAGTGCTATGCAATTTTAGCGTATCACTCTGGATGGACACACAGACAAGGCTGCCTTTTAACATTTTATCTGAAAATTACATCCTCTCTCTTTCTCTCTCTCCCTCTCTCTCTCAGTGCTACACTGAAGTGACAGTTATGGACTCAGGTTTTGAAGTGGAACCAGAAACCATAATGTTGTGCCATGGTGGTGTGTTTGTTACTCTGCTAAACTGGCACACAGGTCATGACTCTACAGTGACCTAAATCTGGTGTGTTAAACAATGTCTGTGAGTGTCAGATCTTGTTACAAACCCTGGAGAGATTGGTAACATTTTTTAAAATGTCAAACTTCTAGAGAGCAGCTGAAAGAAAGAGAGTTCACATTTCAAAACCTTTACTGAAACAAATGACTAAAATGCTACCTCCAACCAAACACTTGCCGTTTTGTAAGCAGCTTATATTTTAAACTAAAGAGAAGTGTGTTGACTTTTTACACTTCTTGCACTCTGCACTCCAGATGGAATCACAGTCTTTTTCATGAATGATCCACAGTCTGTCCCAACTTCCAAGCACTTTCGAAACTCTCGCTTTGCCAGGGAATAATTTTGGTGCATTTTACCCAACTGTGGAAAAATTCCTAATGGTAGTAAAGCCTGTTCCAATGTTTGTCCATCCCCTGGCCAATCCAGCAGGAATATGCTGGAATCCCTGTAAGATGCATTAGGGATGGTGTCCCTCCCATGTGGCTGTGACAGCACAAAGAGCCAAAATAGTCTTTCCCTTCTAATAGAATAGAATAGAACAATACAGCACAGAACAGGCCCTTCGGCCCACGATGTTGTGCCGAACTTCTATCCTAGATTAAGCACCCATCCATGTACCTATCCAAATGCCGCTTAAAGGTCGCCAATGATTCTGACTCTACCACTCCCACGGGCAGCGCATTCCATGCCCCTACCACTCTCTGGGTAAAGAACCCACCCCTGACATCTCCCCTATACCTTCCACCCTTCACCTTAAATTTATGTCCCCTTGTGACACTCTGTTGTACCCGGGGAAAAAGTTTCTGACTGTCAAAGTTTCTGCTGACTGCCCAGAACTGCTATCAGCTCGTGTTTACTGATTTGTAGGGATGCTTGTAAATGGATGTTGAACAAGGTCCTCCTTGCCCTGTTCCCCGTGGCACCATGAAACACCTTGCTTCTTTCCCTCTTCTTACTCTCATGCATTTTTCATGTTGAGATTAAATGGACAGCCTACAACCCATTACTATCTGGAAGATTCAGTCTATTCATTTTACATTCAGAGTCTGCTGACATTGTCTTCAGCATAAATACCTTGCCCCTTCCTCTGTAAAAGAATCTAATCTTCCTTTGATCTTGAGGAACCAAACCATCACACTCTCCAGTTGGATTGCCAACACTTCAGCGTTGTGCTGGAGTCTCTTGGAATAAAGGCTTCAACATCCCGAAGAAGACAACCACCTGACGAAGGAGCGTCGCTCCGAAAGCTCGTGCTCCCGATTAAACCTGTTCCACTATCAGCTGGTGTTGTGTGATTTTTAACTTTTGTACACCCCAGTCCAACACCGGCATCTCCAAATCCTGAAGAAGACTATGAGAGTATAAGAAACAGGTAATTTGCCCCCTTGAGCCTGATCTGCCATTCAATAGGATCATAGCTGATTCGACTTTGCTCATGTCCACTTTCCTGGCTTTTCCCTGTAACCTTTGACTACACCACTACCTATCTCAGTCTTAAAACAGAGTATTGTTGAAGGCTATCCAGATGCAGATTTATCAGGGCATTCAAAGGCTTTTTAAACATTTTCCTTTGAGAGAATTTCTCTCTGACTTCTTAGTTATGGAAATGCTGGGGTTGTGATGTTTCACTGATAGTTAAACCTCATTCACCTGGGTAAACAGAAAGTCTTTCACTTCCATAGGATCCCCTACAGTGTGGAAGCAGGCCCCAGTCTGCTGAGTCCACAGCAACTTCTTTGGTGAGCACCCCACCCTGACTCATCTCCCTGTCCCTATAACCCTGTATTTCTCATGGCTAATCTACATAGCCTGCACATTCCTGGACACTATGCACCAATTTAGCAATCTAACTAACCTGCACAGTTTTGGACTGCAGGAGGAAACTGGCAAAGGAAACCCACGGGGAGACACAGGGAGAATGTGCAAACTCCATTCAGACAGTCGCCCGAGGCTGGAATCGAACCTGGGTCCCTGGCACTGTGAGGCTGCAGTGCCAACCACTGAGTCATTGTGTTGCCCACTTCACTTGTTGAGAGAAGACGGCACTGTAATGTGTTGAATGGCAGGAATATGGACTCTAGGTCTGTTAAGTGTTGACAACTCATATGCTGAAACTTCCCACACATTGTTCCACTTGAGTTGCCAGCCTCATCTTGCTGAACTTAATATACTTTTTTGTTTCATTCATGGCAATGCTCGCCAGCTAAGCCAATATCTTTTTTTTGCCCCTTAATTGTCCTTGAGAAGGGAGAGAGGAAGCACTCTCTTGAACTGCTATAACCCTTATGGTGTGGGGACACCCGCCTAGCTTTTAGGGAGGAGTCACCAGGAGTTTGACCCAGTGAGGGAGCAGTGATGTGGTTCCAAGTTAGGATGACCCTGAGGCATCACTTGTCTCAGTGTTGAGAGGGTAATGACAGGCAGTGTGTCATTATCTGGATTAGTGGTGCTGGAAGAGCACAGCAGTTCAGGCAGCATCCAAGTAGCTTTGTGTCATTATCATCTTGTACTGGCAAGCAAGAGAGATGTAACCATGTGATTCTGCACACTTCACATCGGCTGTCTAGGAATGTAAAGGTGGCCTCTGACAAAGTGACTTGAAATGTTAACTCTTTCTCCATCCACAGATGCTGCCTGCCCTGCTGATTACTGCCAGACATTTTCGGTCTCATTCTGTAAAGAAACGATATGATGAAAGTGTGATCCTGTGGCACATAAAGTACCGATTGTCTGTAGTTCAGAGTCTCAGCACTCACAGAGCTGACAATGTTTGTCACTTACTAATGGAGACATTCATGACTAATGCATTGGCAGCAGCAAATAATTAACCAGCGATTGCTATGCATCCCAGTAGCCAGTTAATGTTAATAATTATCACATTCCCAACTGATGTTGCAGTTACCTAGTCTCTTAAGTGACGTGCATAACAATCATTCCTTTTTTTTGAGATGAGCACTCTGTAATCCTGTCTGAGGCATCAGCACACGCAGCAATGCCACAGTCGGAGGATAGCTGCCAGTTTTTAGCAGCCCTGAGGGGCAGGCAGTATTTACCCTTCAGCAATACCACCCCCGACATAACATTCCATCGCATTCTATGTAGCATCTGTCACAGCATTTCAACGTACTTCTGGTAAATTCTATTTTATAATTAACTGGGAGGCAGCGTGGGGGCGTTGAGTTTATAGACGTTCTCGGCTTGTGTAGAGGGGAGTGACTGCTGCAGCAGTTTTGCTCACAATGAGCTATGAGAATGACCTCCGAGTGTTCACCTCGACTGAGAGGGTGCGACTCTGGCTCTGGCTGGTAACCAAGTACAAGGCAGTGGAATGAAGAGATCAGACAAGGGCCTGCAATTCCATCTCCATTATGTCCCTCACCGCTGAGGGGGTTTTAGAAGGGCCCCATGTTTTAAGGCCAATCACCGAGTCCACCTCAAACTCGGTTTTCGGTGAGTCAGTTGGAGAGGGGAGCCAGGATGTATGGTGACAACAACAAAAAAAAAACTTGCTTTCATCCAGAGCCTTTTACGGTATTAAAATGCCCAAAGGTGCTTTGTAGGGGTGTTAATCAATATTTGACAGCCAACCAATTGCACGATGGTACAAGTGGTTAGCACTGCTGCCTCACAGCGCCAGGGACACGGCTTTAATTCCAGCCATGGGTGACAGTCTGTGTGGAGTTTGCACATTCTCCCTGTACCTGAGTGGGTTTCCTCTGGGTGCTCTAGTTTCCTCGAGCAGTCCAAAGCTGTGCAGATTAGGGTGGATTGGCCATGCTAAATTGCCCCATAGTGTCCAGGCTGGGTGGGTTAGTCATGGGACATGCATAGCTTTGCACAAGCAGTGAATTTAAACAAGAAAGAGGGTGAGAGAGGAGGCAAGGTTTAGAGAAAAATTCCAGCCTAGCTATTAAAGGCACAGTCGAACAATAAAAACGGCTGAAGATAAGCCTTGCTAAGGAGCTTTGGTTCCTACTGTTCGGCTCTATTCCAACAGTACACTGGTCAGAGGCGTCGGCCTTAAACCAAAATACCAGAGGTGGTGATAAGGATTGAGTCAGTCTCCCAGTTGACACAGGAGCTGTTGTGGCACCTTGCCACAGCGTGGACTGGAAGGCCCATGTTCAAGTCACACCTGGCCAAGAGGTTTGTCACCAAAGCTTGTCTGAGCAGGTTGAAGAAAATAACCATCATTGGCTGCATCAACACATTGGATAACAAATATTCAGGTGGGTGAGAGCCTGAAGCATGCGTGAACTCTGCTGGATGATGCCACTGGGCTCTCCATGACCCTGGAGCAGATTGTCAATCAGTCTGATCATGAGAGATGCTACACTAGGACTGCAACTTCACATTTATTTAGTGTTCTGAGGAAGGGGCGCTAGACTTGAAACGTTAACTGATTTCTCTCCACAGATGCTGCCAGACCCGCTGAGCTTTTCCAGCCATTTCTGTTTTTGTTTCTGATTCACAGCACGTTCTGTCAGTTTTTAGCAAATTGGAGGTGTTACGTTCACACACAATGGAGATGGCTCACTTGACTGGGCAGCTGGTTCTACTGGACAGGAATGGTAAATACAATTGGGTACACTGTGGGAAGCACCACTTGCCAAATAAAATTAGAGCCAGCTATTTAAACAAAACTAATGTTCATTCAAAGTGACTTTGATTAAGGGGAAGTGCACTCTATTGAATTGTCACAGTATCGGAAATGTTGCAATATGTTACGCAGCGTAATTTGATTTAGTGATCATCATTTATAATAATTAACTGTCTGTAGCATTCAATCTGTCCTCACCACAACAACAGCCCATATGTCTCTGTTTTTGATTCGTGTGATTTTGTTGCATTGATTGGATTCATGGTATTGTGGCTCTAATCCAATTCACAGGGGGTTTTGATAGAAGCAGACACGGAGAAACTCTTCCCAAGGACAAGGGGAACTGATAACCAGAGAACACTGATTTAAAATCATCCAAATCAAAGGACTGAAGAGCTTGTTCCACTCCAGGTTCCCATCAGAGGGAGACCAGAATTGCACATAATATTCCAAAAGTGTCCTAACCAATGGTTGTATAGGACATCGGTTAGATCACTTTTGGAATATTGTGTGCAATTCTGGTCTCCCTCCTATGGGAAAAATGTTGTGAAACTTGAAGGGGTTCTGAAAACAATCTATAAGGATGTTGCCAGGGTTGGAGGATCTGAGCTATAAGGGGAGGCTGAATAGGCTGGGGCTGTTTTCATGAGGGGCATGGATATTTTAGTAGACAAGGTCTTTTCCCTGGGGTCGGGGAATCCAGAACTAGAGGGCATAGGTTAAGGGTGAGAGGGGAAAGGTGTAAAATGGACCTAAGGGGCAAGTCTTTCATGCAGAGGGTGGTACGTGTATGGAATCAGCTGCCAGAGGAAGTGGCAGAGTCTGGAACGATTGCAACATTCAAAAGGCATCTGGATGGGTATATGAAGGGATATGGACCAAGTGCTGGGAAATGGGACATGATTTGTTTAGGATATCTGGTTGGCGTGGAGGAGTTGGACCAAAGGGTCTGTTTCCGTGATGTACATCTCTTTGACTCGATGACTCGATAAGTTGCTGCATTCAGAGGTGGCTGAAAAGGGTAGCAGAAGCGGAATTGATGGTATATTTCAAAAAGGGACTGGATGCATGTTTGAACAGGAAGAGCTGGAGGGGGAAGAGCAGGCTAGTACAGCCAGCAAGCATGTACAATCAGGATGGGCCAAATAGCCTCTTTCTGTACATCCCCCAGTTTTCATCACTCTGCCAGCGGCTTCACCTTGAGATATCAAAGTCCTAGTCCTTGGAATTCTTTTCCTAAATGTTTTCGCCTCTCTTTTATGCTTTAAGACACTTCCTGAAGATTTTGTACCCAGGTGCCTTTGTGCTTAAGATAGGACAAGAAATGGAGACTTTTTGCACTTTCCACTGTACTCCTGCATCTCCGTATTTGAGTACTCTTGACAATAAACTTAATTCTAATTATAAAACTTACTTCAATGGCCTGAATATTTCCTCCCACGGCTTGGTGCCCAAATGTATTAATTTTAATGAGCCCTGTCATGCACCTTTGGCTCTTAAAGGTGCTATGTAAATGGTATGTTGTTGTTGCTGATTCTCATACAGTGTGGAAACAGGCCCTTCAGCCCAACAAATCCACACCAACCCTCCGATGAGTAATCCACCCAGGTGCATTCCCTTCCCCTATTATCCTACATTTACCCCTGACTGATGCACCTAACCTACACATCCCTGAACACCATGGGCAATTTAGCCTGGCCAATTCACCTAACCTGCACAGCTTTGGATTTGTGGGAGGAAACTGGAGCATCCGGAAGAAATCCATGCAGACACAGGGAGAATGTGCCAACTCCACACAGACTGTTAAAGAACATTTTCAAACTCTGTGCAGGAATCTGTTCACAGTGAGCAAAGATGAGCGATCTAAAATATATTTTTTGATGATTAAGAGCGAGCATATGCACAATTTCTCTGATCTGTATTCTGAGCCCTTTATTTGCCGTAATATCAATGGTACACTTGAACATGGTTTAGATTAATGTGGCACACTTTCATTGAACTACTAAGCCCATAGTCAAAATGACACTGATTGCTTTAGTAGCCCTTTGACCCAAGGTCTGCCTCATGGAAGTAAACAAGGAGTCACTGGCACAAAAGCAGAAATTGCTGGAAAAGCTCGGCCAATCTGGCAGCGTCTGTGAAGAGAAATCACATTTCAGGGCCTGGTGACCTTTCTGAGGAAGGTGGAGACATTAAACCTTCTGAGGAAGGGTCACTGGAGCTGTAACCTGAACTCTGATTTCTCCCTGCAGATGCTTCAGACCTGCTGAGCTTTTCCAGCAACTTATAGAGTCATAGAGATATACAGCATGGTCCAACCCGTTCATGCCGACCAGATATCCCAACCCAATCTAGTCCCACCTGCCAGTGCCCGGCCCATATCCCTACAAACCCTTCCTATTCATATACCCATCCAAATGCCTCTTAAATGTTGCAATTGTACCAGCCTCCACCACTTCCTCTGGCAGCTCATTCCATACACGTACCACCCTCTGTGTGAAAAAGTTGTCCCTTAGGTCTCTTTTATATCTTTCCCCTCTCACCCTAAACCTCTGCTCTCTAGCTCTGGACTCTGCGACCCCAGGGAAAAGACTTTGTCTATTTACCCTATCCATGGCCCTCATAATTTCGCAAACCTCTATAAGGTCAACCCTCAGCCTTCGACGCTCCAGGGAAAACAGCCCCAGCCTGTTCAGCCTCTCCCTAGCTCAAATCCTCCAACCCTGGCAACATTCTTGTAAATCTTTTCTGAACCCTTTCAAGTTTCACAACATCTTTCCGATAGGAAGGAGACCAGAATTGCACACAATATTCCAACAGTGGCCTAACCAAAGTCCTGTAGAGCTGCAACATGACCTCCCAACTCCTATACTCAATACTCTGACCAATAAAAGAAAGCATTCCAAACGCCTTCTTCACTATCCTATCTACCTGCGACTCCACTTTTGTTTTTTTTCTGTTTTTTTTCTTTTTTTTCTGATTTACAGCATCTGCGGTTCTTTTGGTCTCACTGGAGATTGAGATGACTCCAAATTGCCGAATAGGATACCTAGTGCTGGGTGAGGAGTGCACATCTCAAGGATACTGTTGCTCCAATATGCTCAATTCATATTGGAATCTGGGAATTGTAACGACAGTGAGCTCAAGGCTTTTTTCTTATCCTGGAGATTCCTGATGTGTTACGAATATAAATGGAGTGTCTTCTGACTGGTAGCAATTCAGTTTGGTTGCACAAGAGTGGTTTACAGAATAAAGTCAACGGGACAGAACATCATGCCAGGTATAAACGGGGCAGCCAATACTAAGCTGTTAGTAATAACAATGTGCTCTGCCTGACTCTAAGGTTAAATAATAAATCAGAGAATCACACAGAAAGATCCACAGTTACTCTCTCTAATGTTCAAGTCCCAACATTAGACAGAGTAGTCAGACCTTTATACAGGGTTTTGTTGATATCCAGTCAACTGGTGGGGATTGTTTGTACTTCTGTGAGAAACGTGAACATTTCATTTCTTTCACGGGCTCTTTGATATTTCAAGCTGCAAAGCTGGTTGCAACAATAATTAACAAATCGACAAGGGAACCTCTCAGAAAACGCAGAGTGAGAAACTATTTGTATGCTGTCCTCACAACTTGCTTTTGATATGTAGATTCAGAAAGATCTTTGTTCAATCATACTTTCTATCTAGGTAGCTTTCTGGATCTGTTGGCAGGGGAGTGATGTGACAGTGCAGAAAGTGTGGTCATGGACATTGTGATAACACGCTACCCAAGAAATAGACGAGGGGAACCTGATGGCCCTATGACAGAGTGGCCTGGCTATGCTACACTGATAGCAGCAAAGATGCAAAGTTATGGCATTACACTGTGCCATCATGGTATTACAAGAATGCAGGAACAGAAATAGGCCAACCAGCCCCTTGAACTTTCCCTACTATTCTGTTAGATCAGATACAATCTGTATCCCAACTCCAATCATCTCCCTTCCTTCACATCCCATGACAGCAAGTAGTGGTACCCAGTGTGATAATGGACCAGTTAGCTGGATAACTGATTTATGATGCAAACTTACACCAGCAGTGTGGGTTCAATTCCTACACTGGCTGAGGTTACCATTGTTATGACACGGCAATGAACCCCTCTGCTAATTAAACCAAACACCCTGCCTTGCAATCTGTTAGAGTGACAGAGAGCTACCCAACTTCCAGTATTTAAAGAAAAAAAAATAACAATTTTATTCTTTAACTCCAAAAGTGAACATTAAGCAACAAATATTTACAACTCTAGGCCTCCTTTTTCTTAAAGGTTTGTTATCTACCTCCCACTCTATACCAATATACTGATTCAATAAAGCCCCTATTAAATTTACAGCAACTTAACGTTTTCAAACCCAGACAGCTCCTGTTGGCTCCGGTGTTGTTCTTCCTCTGTTTGTAGATCTCTGGGTCACCTTTGGTCTTCGCCTGCAAAGATGTTTCATGTGAAGAAGGTACCTTTGACAGAGAGTGTTCTGGACAGTCTGTCTGACTATAGCAGGTGGGGCTCTTTTCTCCTGGCTAACTGTCCAAAATGCCTGCTTTTTATTCGCCAAACATCAGATTGTCTCATTGCTTCAATGTTGTCAAAACAGTAAAATTCAAATTCAATTGGGTTTTCATATCTTGCAGCATATTTAAAACCGACTGGTTAAATTCGAACTGCTGTGAAAACAACTCAAGTATCAAGGTTACAGTCAAATGTTACATCTTCAAATTGTCCAGTACACTCTGTGCCTGTGCATCAGTCACATGACAGGTGCTTGTCAGCTTTCACTCTCTCTTTAAGGTACAGTACATACCTTCAACTTCATAACACCATGAAGGACTCTCCCCTCACCTGAGGCATGGTGACCCTCAGGTTAAACCACCACCAGTCCTCTCTCTTTCTCTGATAAGAGAGCAGTCCTATGGTCCTGTAAGTCTATTATGACTTTACATATATTTACCATGTGCTAGGAAGGTCAGAGGTCCCTGAAAACCATAACCACATGGTGTTGGAACTCCCGATCACAAATTGGGAACTCTCAGCCCCAACTCTCCTATAGCAGGTTCCTTCCCAAAACCATTCTGCTTGAAACACACACACACACGTATACAGATGCATACACATATACACACACAGACACACACACACTAAATGCACACATGTACACAGGCACAGAGACCCACACATACACATACACTAAATAAACACATGTATACAGACACAGACACACAGACCCAAACATACACACACATTAAATACACACATGTACACAGATACACAGACCCACTCATGCACACACACTAAATACACACATGTACACAGACTCAGACACACATACCCACACATACACGCATACATGTACAGAAAACTCACACACACACGTATACAGATGCATACACATATACACACACACACTAAATACACACATATACACAGACACAGACACACAGACCCACACACACACACACACACACACTAAATACACACATGTACACAGACACACAGACCCACACATACACCCACACTAAACACATACATGTACACAGACACAGACCCACACATACACACATACATGCACAGAAAACTCACACACACGCACATACACACACCCCAAGCAGAGTAAACTGACCTGATACATGACAGATAATATTTGAAATTTGAAATTTGAATTGCTTGAATGAATGAGAAGAGGCAATAGAAACTGCAGTGGAAGTTCATTATGACATGGATGTTTGGTTGGATTCCAAAAATATGTAGAGTCTTTGTTATTTTAAAATCATTCACAGGATGAGGGTGCCTCTGGCTGGCCCAGCATTTATTCCCCAACCCAGCTGGGAAGTCAACTACATTGCTGTGGGTCTGGAGTCACGTGTAGGCCAGACCAGTTAAGGATAGCAGTTTCCTTCCATAAAGGACATTAGTGAACCAGATGGACCCAAGATGGTGCTAGAATCTCTGCTGAATTGATGGACCAAAGATTGTGTTAGCATCTCTGAGACGCAGACCTCCTCCTTTAACGTTTCTGTGATTTTTCCGACAGCTCCTTAGTCAGTTACCATGGTAATATCTGACCCGGGCTCCAGTTGAGTGGACTCTGAACCCCCTGGCCATGGGACCTCCTAGAGTTTGGAAAGATTCCAGCCATCGTGTTCTTCCCTGGTTATTGTGCACTGTCAATGATGTCAGTAAAGCCTTGGGGGCAATGTACAAAAGGTTTACTCAAGTCAGACATGGGACTTCAGCCCCATTGAGAGACCACAGGCACTGGGACAAGTCTTCCCAAAACGTAGCAACTCCGAGATTAATTGGATAGAGGGGTTCAGAATCATCGAGGTAAAAACAATGACTGCAGATGCTGGAAACCAGATTCTGGATTAGTGGTGCTGGAAGAGCACAGCAGTTCAGGCAGCATTCAAGTAGCTTCGAAATCGACGTTTTTGGCAAAAGGTCAACTCCCCCTCCCACTCTGCCGAGGACATGGAGGTCCTGGGCCTGCTTCACCGCCGCTCCCTCACCACCAGACGCCTGGAGGAAGAACGCCTCATCTTCCGCCTCGGAACACTTCAACCCCAGGGCATCAATGTGGACTTCAACAGTTTCCTCATTTCCCCTTCCCCCACCTCACCCTAGTTCTAAACTTCCAGCTCAGTAACTGTCCCCATGACTTGTCCGGACTTGTCCTACCTGCCTATCTTCTTTTCCACCTATCCACTCCACCCTCTCCTCCTTGACCTATCACCTTCATCCCCTCCCCCACTCACCCATTGTACTCTATGCTACTTTCTCCCCACCCCCACCCTCCTCTAGCTTATCTCTCCACGCTTCAGGCTCACTGCCTTTATTCCTGATGAAGGGCTTTTGCCCGAACGTCGATTTCGAAGCTACTTGGGTTCAGAATCATAGCCGGCTTCAATGGAACAGATAAAGGAGAAACTCTTTTCAGTGCTGGAAAGGCGGGTCAGAGAAGGACAAAGAGTCAAGGCAATTGACAAAAGGAACAGACAGGGGGTGACTCATACTTTGAACACAATGAGGCTGCTGTGAACCAGAATGTGCTGTCTGAAAAGGCCGTGAAAACAGGCTCAGTAATAACTCTTTGAAAGGAATTGGATAAAGACTTGAAGGGAAGCTAAGTTATCATCTTATGAAAAATATTCGATGGAAAGAATTGCAAAGTCTTTAGTGGACACGACAGGATAGATACAGAAAGTTTGCTTACTCTTGTGAGACAGTCTAGGACCAGAGGGCATCACCTCAGATATAGCGGTTGCACATTTAAGACAGGGATAAGGAGGAATTTCTTCTCTCAAAGGGTAGTGAATTTGAGGCATTCTTTACCTCAGAGAGCTGTCAAGGTTGGGACGTTAAGTATATTCAAGGCTGAGATGGACGGATGTTTAATCAGTTAAGGAATCAAGGGTTATGGGGAAAAGGTAGGACAACGGAGGATATTAGATTGGCCATGGGCTTATTGAATGGCGAAGCAGACTTGATGGGCTGAATGGCCTACCTCAGCTCCTATGTCTCATTGTCTTATGGAAAAAAGGGTGGGATTAATTGGATAGCACCACCAGAGAGAGCTACCATAGACATGATGGACTGAATGGTCTGCATTGGCACAGTATCATTCTGTTTATCTCAACTCACAGTAGGTAGGCATCATAAGTCAGCGACAGGAAACGACTGCTTTGTTGATGGTCAGTTGTAGCAGTTTACCTTTGATCAATTAACTCATCACAGAGCAGGATCGAACCTGTGGCCTAACAATTCTTTCAGGTTTGGTCCAATCTGTGAGAGCATCCAGCAGAACAGCTGGAGAACTGTGTTTAGAACTTGTGTTCTAAACTACTCTTTGATTTACAGTCAAAAATAAACATCTCTGATTTACAACTTGAATGGCTTTCTTGAAGTGACATTTACTGTTATTGTTATTGCTTGCAGCACCGCCAACTATCATTATGTTTATTGATATTCAGTAACTTAATAAAATTGTCATCAATCATTATTATTAAACATATACTTTGCTGAATTTCACTTTAAAAGTGGTTTAAAATGGCTTCATTCCTCACAATTGGAATTAAATGGTTGTTTTACCTCAGGATATCAGTAAGTTAACCATCACGTACAGATTTGACTCCTGGCCTGTTTCTTCTATAAGGTTAGTCAACTAGCCAGACAAGAAAGAATCTCATCATAGTGGTGACCAGTGGGTTCAAATGATAGGGAGCCCTAAGTATTACAGAAATGAACCAGCAAAATATTTGAGCAATGGCTTTGAATTTGAAATAGAAAAATTATTGAGCCAGTTGGTACATAGTTAGGCGCAAAGTTCAATGCTATCTTAGGCTGAACCATTTTCAGCTGCTTCATTAATGGCCTTCCCTTCATTAAGAGTGAAGTGGGGATATTTGCAATGATTACACAATGTTCAGCACCATTTGGGACTCCTCAAGCAGCCAATGTTCAAAAACAACAAGATCTGGACAATATCCAGACTTCAGCTGAAACATGGTAACTATCGTTAATACAACACAAGAGCCAGGTTGACCCCAACTAAGCAGTGGTCTTCTTGACATTTAATGGCATTTCCATTACTGTGTTTCAGCATCTTGAGGAATGGTGGTGGGAGGCATCCTCACTGTTGACCAAAAACCTATCTGGACCCAAACAGAAATTGCTGGAAAAGCTCAGTAGGTCTGGCAGCATCTATAGAGAGAAATCAGACTTAATGTTTCAGGTCGAGCAACCCTTCCTCATCAATTCTGAGGAAGGGTCACTGAAGCAGCAATTACTGTTTTATATGCTGTTGTGTTGCTTTGGAACTTTGGAAAAAAAAGTCAAAACAACAACATTTTTAAAAGGGAGAGGATCAGACAATTGAAGCACATGGTGAGGTCAGTGCAGGAGAGAGAGAGAGAAAGAAACCCACACTGCTAACTGACACAGCAGCGAATCTGAGCAGTTACCGCCTTTGCTGTTTGAATTTGTGTATCTCTGGACATCGGAATGCGTCTGGGAAAGTGAACAAACAGTGAAATTCACAACGAATCTTGGCGGACCCTGTTTGGGAGCGGTCACTGCACAGAAACAGATAAGTGACTATTTTAAGCGTGGCCTTACAGTAAGTCTGCAGTAGTGATTAGAATGGGTTCTTTCTTGATTATATGTTTTAATGAGATATGTCTCTTGATTAAGCTTAAAAATACCCATAAATATTAATTTAAACTGGAGCAGTGTTTTGTAGAAGAATAAGACAGTGCTATTTTCTAGGTCTGTTGATTGAAAGCAGCAAAAATGGCTTTAGTAGTGATATGCTCTTTTTGTCAGATATGGGAGTTTAGGGAGAGTTTACGGGTTACTGAGGATTATATCTGTAATAAATGCCATTAGTTGCAAATCCTAACAGATCAAATGGATCCGTTGGAGAGACAGTTAGAGACAATGAAGAATTTACAAGAGCAAGGGGATGTGATGGATGGTAGTTATAGGAAGGGGGGAAAGTCTTAGATACAGTCACATAGATGGGCTAACTCCAGGAAAGATAAGAGAGATGGGCAGCTAGTGAAAGATTCTTCTGTGGCTATCCCCATTTCAAACAAGTATGCTGTTTTGGAAAATGTATGGAGTGTTAGATTCTCAAGGGAACATAGCATGAACAGCCAATTTTCTGCTATTGAGACTTGTTCTAATGCAATGAGGGGTATGTAGGGTTCCAATTGTGTTAAGGGACTCTCTAGTCTGAGGTAAAAACAGACATTTCTGTGGCTAGCAGCGAAAAATCAGAATGGAGTGTTGCTTCCCTGGTGCCAGGATCAAGGATGTCTCAGAGAGGGTGCAGAACGTTCTCAAGGGGGAGAGGGGCCAGCAGGAGGTCATTGTACACACTGGAACTAATGACATAGGGAGATTACAGAGAGTTGGGCAGGAATTTGAAAAAGAGGTCCTTGAGAGTAGTAATATCTGGATTACTCCCGGTGCTATGAGTTAGTAAGCGTAGGAATAGGAGGATAAAGCAGATGAATGTATGGCTGAGGAGCTGGTGTATGGGAAAAGGATTCACATTTTTGGATCATTGGAAGCTCTTTTGGGGTAGAAGTGACCTGTACAAGAAGGATGGATTGCACCCAAATTGGAAGGGACTAATATACTGGCAGGGAGATTTGCTAGCGCTACTCGGGAGTATTTAAACTAGTAAGGTGGGGAGGGGTGGTAGGGACCCAGAGAGATAGTGAGGAAAGAGATCAATCTGAGACTGGGACAGTTGAGAACAGAAGCGAGTCAAACAGTCAGGGCAGGCAGGGACAAGGTAGGACTAATAAATTAAACTACATTTATTTCAATGCAAGGGGCCTAACATGGAAGGCAGATGAACTTAGGGCATGGTTAGGAAGATGGGAAAGGGATATCAAAACAATTACAAAAACATGGCTCAGGGTGGGCAGGACTGGCAGCTTAATGTTCCAGGATACAAATGCTACAGGAAGGATAGAAAGGGAGGCAAGAGAGGAGGGGGAGTGGCATTTTTGATAAGGGATAACATTACAGCTATGCTGAGGGAGGATATTCCCGGAAATACATCCAGGGAAGTTATTTTGGTGGAACTGAGAAATAAGAAAGGGATGATCATCTTACTGGGATTGTATTATAGACCCCCTAATAGTCAGAGGGAAATTGAGAAACAAATTTGAAAGGATTTCTCAGCTATCTATAAGAATAATAGGGTGGTTATGGTAGGGGATTTTCACTTTCCAAACATAGACTGGGACTGCCATAGTGTTAAAGGTTTAGATGGAGAGGAATTTGTTAAGTGTGTACAAGAAAATTTTCTGATTCAGTATGTGAATGTACCTATTAGAGAAGGTGCAAAACTTGACCTTCTCTTGGGAAATAAGGCAGGGCAGGTGACTGAGGTGTCAGTGGGGGAGCACTTTGGGGCCAGCGATCATAATTCTATTAGATTTAAAATAGCGATGGAAAAGGATAGACCAGATCTAAAAGTTGAAGTTCTAAATTGGAGAAAGGCCAATTTTGACCGTATTAGGTAAGAACTTTCAAAAGCTGATTGGGGGCAGATGTTTGCAGGTAAAGGGATGGCTGGAAAATGGGAAGGCTCCAAAATGAGATAACGAGAATCCAGAGGAAGTATATTCCTGTCAGGGTGAAAGGAGAGGCTGGTAGGTACAGGGAATGCTGGATGACGAAAGAAATTGAAGGTTTGGTAAAAAAGAAGAAGGAAGCATATGTCAGGTATAGACAGGATATATCGAGTGAATCCTTAGAAGAGTATAAAGGAAGTAGGAGTATAATTAAGAGGGAAATCAGGAAAGCAAAAATGGGACATGAGATAGCTTTGGCAAGTAGCGTTAAGGAGAATCCAAAAGGTTTTCACAAATACATTAAGGACAAAAAGGTAACAAGGGAGTGAATAGGACCCATCAAAGATCAGCAAGGCAGCCTTTGTGTGGAGACGCAGGAGATGGGGGAGATACTAAATGAATGCTTTGCATCAGTGATCATTGTTGGAAAGGACATGGAAGGTATATAATTAAGGGAAATTGATGTTGACATCTTGAAAAAAGCTCATATTACAGAGGAGGAAAGTGCTGGATGTCTTGAAACGCATAAAGGTGGATAAATCCCCAGGACCTGATCAGGTGTACCTGAGAACTCTGTTGGAAGCTAGAGAAGTGATTGCTGGGCCTCTTGCTGAGATATTTTTATCATCGATAGTCATAGGTAAGGTGCCGGAAGACTGGAGATTGGCTAACGTGGTGCCACTGTTTAAGAAGAGTGGTAAGGACAAGCCAGGGAACTATAGACCAGTGAACCTGACGTCGGTGGTGGGCAAGTTGTTGGAGGGAATCCTGAGGGACAGGATGTATATATATATTTGGAAAGGCAAGGACTGATTAGGGATAGTCAATGTGGCTTTGTGCATGGGAAATCATGGCTCACCAACTTGATGGAATTTTTTTGAAGAAGCAACAAAGAAGATTGATGAGGGCAGAGCAGTAGATGTGATATATATGGACTTCAGTAAGGCGTTCGACAAGGTTCCCCATGGGAGACTGATTAGCAAGGTTAGATCTCATGGAATACAGGGTGAACTAGCCACTTGGATACAGAACTGGCTCAAAGATAGAAGACAGAGAATGGTGGTGGAGGGTTGTTTTTCAGACTGGAGGCCTGTGACCAGTGGAGTGCCACAAGGATCGGTGCTGGGTCCTCTACTTTTCATCATTTATGTAAATGATGTGGATGTGAGCATAAGAAGTACAGTTAGTAAGTTTGCAGTTGACACCAAAATTGGAGGTGTAGTGAACAGCGAAAAGGGTTACCTCAGATTACAACAGGATCTGGACCAGATGGGCTAATGGGCTGAGAAGTGGCAGATGGAGTTTAATTCAGATAAATGTGAGGCGCTGCATTTTGGGAAAGCAAATCTTAGCAGGACTTATACACTTAATGGTAAGGTCCTGGAGAGTGTTACTGAACAAAGAGACCTTGGAGTGCAGGTTCATAGCTCCTTGAAAGTGGAGTTGCAGGTAGATAGGATAGTGAAGAAGGCATTTGGTATGCTTTCTTTTATTGGTCAGTGTATTGAGCACAGACGTTGGCAGGTCATGCTGTGGCTGTACAGGACATTGATTAGGCCACTGTTGGAATATTGCGTGTAATTCTGGTCTCCTTCCTATCAGAAAGATGTTGTGAAACTTGAAAGAGTTCATAAAAGATTTACAAGGATGTTGCCAGGGTTGGAGGATTTGAGCTATAGGGCGAGGTTGGATAGGCTGGGGCTGTTTTCTGTGGAGTGTCGGAGGCTGAGGAGTGACCTTATAGAGGTTTATAAAATCATGAGGGGCATGGAGAGGATAAACAGATTGGTGTTGGGGAGTCCAGAACTAGAGGGCATATGTTTAGGGTGAGAGGGGAAAGATATAAAAGAGACCTAAGGGGCAACATTTTAACGCAGAGCGTGGTACTTGTATGGGATGAGCTGCCAAAGGAAATGGTGGAGGCTCGTACAATTACAACATTTAAAAGACATTTGGATCGATATATGAGTAGGAAGGGTTTGGAGGGATATGGGCCGGGTGCTGGCAGGTGGGACTAGATTGGATTGGGATATCTGGTCGGCATGGACGGGTTGGACTGAAGGGTCTGTTTCCATGCTGTACATCTCTATGACTCTATGACTCTAAGACCCAATATGTTAACTCTGATTTCTCTCCACAGATGCTGACCGACCTGCTGAGCTTTTCCAGCAATTTCTGTTTTTGTTTCTGGTTTACAGCATCCACAGTTTTTTTGGTTTTAATTTAACCTATCTTGACCAGCCCTAAGAGGATTGTGACTAGGAATTATAGAGTCATAGCCATAGAGTTATACAGCATGCTAACAGCCCCTTCAGTTCAACAAGTCCATGTGAAACATAATCCCAAACCAAACTATCCCTGCTCCTGGCCCATATCCCTCCAAACCTTTCCTATTCTTGTATGCATCTAAGTATCTTTTAAATAATGTCACTGTGCCTAATTCCACCATTTACTCAGGACGTTTCTTCCATACATGAACCACGCTTTGTGTAAAAAAGTTGCCCCTCATGTCTTTTTTAAAACCACTCACCTCTTAAAAATATGTCCTCTAGTCTTGAAATGCCCCATTCTAGGGAAAACACACCTCCCATTAACCCTATCTGTACCTCTCTTGATTGCATAAACATCTATGAGGTCACCGCTCAATCTTCCAGGTCCCAGTGAAAAAAAGTTCCGGCCTATCCAGCCTTTTTGTGTAACTCAAACCTTTCAAACCCGGCAACATTCTGGTAAATCTCTTCTGAACTCACTCCAGCTTAACAATATCCTTCCTATAACAGGGTGACCAGAACTAGACACAGCATTCCAGAAGAGACCTCAACAGTGTCCTGTACAACTCCAATATGATGTCCCAACTCCTACAATCAAAGGCCTGATGCCAAATGTCTTCTTAACTGCCCAGTCTACATGTGACACAAACCGCAGAGAATTGGGTACCCTTTTGCATGACAGCAATAGTTACATTGGTTAGTCAAGAATAATAATGAAGAGTATCAGGAGCTACAGATTTCATATCTGACCCCATTTGGATCTCAAACTGACTTTTTGATGCTCGCCCAATACTATGCAGCATATTGCACGGACCCTAATGGTATCTCCAAAATTAAAGTCTTTTTAACTGTTCCATCATATAGCTCTCTCTCTCTGCAGTGTTGGCAGAGGGAGAGCAGTCCTTTGTCATTCTGCAAAGGCTGCCTGATCGACACTGGACGAACCCCTCACTGCCCGGTTCTACCTCCTTCCCAAGATCCACAAGCCTGACCACCCTGGTCAACCCATTGTTTCAGCCTGCTCCTGCCCTACCGAACTCATCTCCATCTACCTTGATACTGTCCTATCCCGCCTAGTTCAAGAACTCCCCATATACGTTCGAGACACCACCCATGCCCTCCGCCTCCTCCAAGACTTCTGTTTCCCTGGCACCCAACACCTCATCTTCACCATAGACATCCAACCCCTCTATACCTCCAACCGCCATGACCAGGGCCTCCAAGCCCTCCATTTCTTCAACCTGACGTCCCCACCACTACTCTTCCACTGACACTCTCATGCGTTTGGCTGAACTGGTCCTCACCCTTAACAATTTCTCCTTCGAATCCTCCCACTTCCTCCAGACCAAAGGGGTAGCCATGGGCACCCGTATGGGCCCCAGCTATGCCTGTCTCTTTGTTGGCTACGTAGAACAGTCCATCTTCCGTAGTTACACTGGCACCACTCCCCACCTCTTCCTCCGCTACATTGATGACTCCCGCGAGGAGGTTGAGCACTTCATCAATTTCACCAACATATTCGACCCCGATCTCAAATTCATCGAGACCATCTCTGACACCTCCCTCCCCTTCCTGGACCTTTCCATCTCCATCAATGATGACTGACTCAACACTGACATTTTTTACAAACCCACCGACTCCCACAGCTACCTGGATTACACCTATTCCCACCCTACCTCCTGTATGGTGTAGCACGGTGGCTCAGTGGTTAGCACTGCTACCTCACAACACCAGGATTCCAGCCTCGTGCGACTCTGTGTGGAGTCTGCACATTCTCCCCGCATCTGAGTGGGTTTCCTTCAGGTGCTACGGTTTCCTCCCACAGTCCAAAGATGTGCGGGTCAGGTGAATTGGCCATGCTAAGTTGCCCATAATGCTGGGCGCATTAGTCAGAAGGAAATGGGTCTGAGTGGGTTACTTTTTGGAGGGTCGGTGTGGACTGGTTGGGCTGAAGGGCCTGTTTCCATACTGTACAGAAAAAATAAATGCTATCCCGTATTCCCAATTCCTTCACCTCTGTCGTATCTGCTCCCAGGAGGACCAGTTCCATCACAGAACACACCAGATGACCTCCTTCTTTAAAGACTGTAATTTCCTTTCCCACGTGGTTAATGATGCCCTCCAACGCATCTCATCCACATCCCACACCTCCACCCTCAAACCCCACCCCTCCAACCCAACAAGGACAGAACCCCACTGATCCTCACCTTCCACCCTACCAACCTTCGCATAAATCGTATCATCCGCCGACATTTCCACCACCTACAAACGGACCACACCACCAGGGATATATTTCCCTTCCCACCCCTTTCCACATTCCACAAAGACCGTTCCCTCAGTGACTACCTAGTCAGGTCCACGCCCCCCAACAACCCACCCTCCCCTCCTGGCACCCTCCCCTGCCCTGCAGGAATTGCAAAACCTGCGCCCACACCTCCTCCCTCACCTTCATCCAAGGCCCCAAAGGAGCCTTCCACATCATCAAAGTTTTACCTGCACATCCACCAATGTCATTTATTGTATCCGTTGCTCCCGATGCGGTCACCTCTACATTGGGGAAACTAGACACTGTCTCGCAGAGCGCTTTAGGGAACATCCACACCAATCAGCCCAATCGCCCCATGGTCGAACATTTAAACTCCCTCTCCCACTCTGCTGAGGACATGGAGGCCCTGGGCCTCCTCCACCGCCGCTCCCTCACCACCCGACGTCTGGAGGAAGAACGCCTCATCAACCAGTTTCTTCATTTCCCCTCCCCTCATCTTACTCCAGTTCCAACCTGCCAGCTCATGACATGTCCCATCTGTCAGTCTGCCTTCCCACCCATCCGCCCCAACCTCCTCTCTGACCTACCACCTCCATCCACCTATTGCACTCTTACCTACCTTCTCCCTAGTCCCACACCCCCTCTCATTTATCTCTCCAACCCGGAGGCTTCCTGCCTCATTCCTGATGAAGGGCTATTACCAAAAACATCTATTTTCCTGCTCCTTGGATGATGCCTGACCTACTGTGTTTTTCCAGCACCACTCTAATCTTGATAGACACTGGAATGGACAGGCAGGAGGCTGGAAGAACAGGACAAGCCACTCAAATAATGCAATATACAAATGTCCTGGGGAATGCACATGACCTAGAATGTGCATCTTTCAGCAGTTGCTGGAGTACGCAGATGGAATCTGCTGGCGATTCGGAGGGAAGTGGACTTACCGATGAAATGGGGTTGATGATTCATGACCAACTCCAGAACATACAGGAGCTTGTGGACAGATGGGGGCTAGAGGGAGCATTGGGTTGAAGTGAGCACGGGATAGGGAGAATAGGGGGCTGGAGAGAGCAGGGGATTAGAGAGAGCAGGGAGTTGGAGAGAGCAGGGGGTTGGAGAGAGAGCAGGGGGTTGGAGAGAGCAGGAGGTTGGAGAGAGAGCTGGGGGCTGGAGAGAGCAGGGGGTTGGAGAGAGAGCAGGGGGTTGTAGAGAGAGCAGGGGGTTGGATAGAGCAGGGGGTTGGAGAGAGCAGGGGGTTGGAGAGAGCAGGAGGTTGGAGAGAGAGCAGGGGGTTGTAGAGAGAGCAGGGGGTTGGCGAGAGAGCAGGGGTTTGGAGAGAGCAGGGGTTTGGAGAGAGCAGTGGGTTGGACAGAGCAGGGGGTTGGAGAGAGAGCAGGGGGCTGGAGAGAGAGCAGGGGTTTGGAGAGAGCAGGGGGTTGGAGATAGCAGGGGGTTGGAGAGAGAGTAGGGGGTTGGAGAGACCAGAGGGATGGAGAGACAGCAGGGGGCTGGAGAGAGCAGGGGGTTGGACAGAGCAGGGGGTTGGAGAGAGAGCAGGGGGTTGGAGAGAGAGCAGGGGGTTGGAGAGAGAACAGGGGTTTGGAGAGAGCAGGGGGTTGGAGAGAGAGCAGGGGTTTGCAGAGAGAGGTATGGGTTGGAGAGAGAGAGCAGGAGGTTGGAGAGAGCAGGTGGATGGAGAGACCAGGGGGATGGAGAGAGCAGGTGGATGGAGAGAGCAGGGGGATGGAGAGAGCAGGGGAATGGAGAGAGCAGGGGAATGGAGAGAGAGCGGGGGATTGGAGAGGGCAGGGATTTACTTACTTATTTACAGATTACTTACAGTGTGGAAACAGGCCCTTCGGCCCAACAAGTCCAGACCGACCCGCCATAGTGCAACCTAACCAGAGCCATTCCCCTTTATTTATCGCTTCACCTAACACTACCGGCAATTTTTTTAGCGTGGCCAATTCACCCGACCTGCACATCTTTGGACTGTGGGAGTAAACCGGAGCACGCAGAGGAAACCAACGCAGACACGGGGAGAATGTGCAAACTCCACACAGTCAGTCACCTGAGGGGGTATTTGGAGAGAGCAGGGGGTTGGAGAGTGAGCCGGGGTTGGAGAGAGAGCAGCAGGTAGGAGAGAGAGCAGGGGGGGTTGGAGAGAGTGCAGGGGGTTGGAGAGAGCAGGGGGTTGGAGAGAGAGCAGGGGGTTGGAGAGAGAGCGGGGGTTGGAGAGAGAGCCGGGGGTTGGATAGAGCAGGGGGTTGGAGAGAGCAGGGGGTTGGAGAGAGCAGGGGGTTGGAGAGAGTGCAGGGGGTTGGATAGAGCAGGGAGTTGGAGAGAGAGCAGGGGGTTGGATAGAGCAGGGGGTTGGAAAGAGCAGGGGGTTGGAGAGAGAGCAGGGGGTTGGATAGAGCAGGGGGTTGGAGAGAGCAGGGGGTTGGAGAGAGCAGGGGGTTGGAGAGACCAGGGGGATGGAGAGAGCAGGGGGTTGGAGAGAGCAGGGGGTTGGAGAGAGAGCAGGGGGCTGGAGAGAGAGCAGGGGGTTGGAGAGAGCAGGGGGTTGGAGAGAGCAGGGGGTTGGAGAGAGAGCAGGGGGTTGGAGAGAGAGCAGGGGGTTGGATAGAGCAGGGGGTTGGAGAGAGCAGGGGGTTGGAGAGAGCAGGGGGTTGGAGAGAGCAGGGGGTTGGAGAGAGAGCAGGGGGTTGGAGAGAGAGCAGGGGGTACGAGAGAGAGAGCAGGGGGTTGGAGAGAGAGCAGGGGGTTGGAGAGAGAGCAGGGGATTGGAGAGTGAGCAGGGGCTTGGAGAGTGAGCAAGGGGCTGGAGAGAGAGAGAGCAGTGGTTCGAGAGACAGCAGGGGGTTGGAGAGAGAGCAGGGGGTTGGAGAGAGAGCAGGGGGATGGAGAGAGAGCAGGGGTTTGGAGAGACCAGGGATTTGGAGAGAGTGCAGGGGGATGGAGAGCGAGCAGGGGGTTGGAGAGACCAGGGGGATGGAGAGAGCAGGGGGTTGGAGAGAGAGTAGAGGGTTGGAGAAAGAACAGGGGTCTGGAGAGAGAGTAAGGGGTTGGAGCCAGCAGGAGGCTGGAGAGAGAGTGGGGTTTTGGTGAGAGAGCAGAGGGTTGGAGAGAGAGCAGGGGATTTGGAGAGAGAGCAGGGGGCTGTGGAGAGAGCAGGGTGTTGGATAGAGCAGGGGGTTGGAGAGAGAGCAGGGGGTTGGAGAGAGAGCAGGGGGTTGGATAAAGCAGGTGGTTGGACATTTATCCACCTTTATGTTTTTTAAGACCTCCATCTCTTCATCTTCTGTAATGTGGACTGTTTTCTTAACATCAATATTTATTTCCCTGAGTTCTCTAACCTCAGTAGAAGCCGAAGCAAAATACTGTCTTCATTTAATATCTCTCCCATCTCCTGAGGTTCAATACAAAGACAGCCTTGTTGATCTTTAAGGGAGTACTCTCTCTCTAGTCATTCTCTCGCTCTTGAAGTGTTTGCAGAATCTTTTTGGATTATCTTTAACCTTACCTGCCAAGGCTATCTCATATCCCCTGTTTCCTTTCCTTTTTAAGAATGCCCTAACAATGTTTATACTCTTCAAGAGATTCAGTTGATCGCAGTTGTCTATATCTATTGCATGATTCTTTTTCATTCCTGACTAGAACTTTAATATCGATCCATTGTTCCCTACTCTTACCTTTCACTCTGCCCGAGCCTCTGTGTTCTCATTATCGTACTTTTGAAAGCCTCCCACATGTCAGACGTCCCTGTACCAGTAAACAGTCAACTCCAATCAACATTTGAAAGTTCTTGTTTCATACCCTTAAAATTCACTTTACTCCAATTAAGAATTTTAACTTCAATCAAAGACTTCTGTTTTTTATGACTTCTTAAGAATTAGTAGTACAGGTAGATAATCCTTTATCCACAATTCCAAAATGCTCTGAAATCCGAACTTATTTCTGGAGTTTTTTTTCTCATTAACAAGGTTGTTTGGAGTGCAACCAGTTAACGCCTCCCCACACCCACTCGACCCACTTCACTCAGATGTGACGTAGAGGTGTGGCCCAGCACTGGGAGGTGTCAATTCTGTCTCAGTGCTTGTGGTAATCACAAGTGGGTCTGCTGTTCGGTAATTTTTCCGTTATTTCACTGTGAAAATGTCATTTAATCCTTTATCCGAAAAATTCCAAAATCCGAAAGAGAGCTGGTCCCGAGGGTTTCAGATAAAGGATTGTTTACCTGTATCATGACCACTAGTCCCAAAATGTTCCCCTGTTAACACTTCAGTCATTTCCTTTGTCTTCCTTGCCAAGAAAAGATCAAGTTTCGCTCCTTCTCTGGTAGGTGCATTGACATAGCGATAAAGAAAATTACCTTGAACACACTTAGCAATTTCTTCACCATCCAAACCTTTAACACTATGGCAGTCCCAGTCAACGTTTGGAAAATTAAAATCCCCTCCTACTTCAATCTTATTATTCTTACATATATTTGAGATCTTTCTATGTATTTGCTTCGCAATTTCTCTCTTCGAAATGCTTTAAGCCCACCGTAAGTTGTATGAATTAGAGCAATTTTTACTATGGACAGGCATAGACTTCTGGAAGACTTGATTAAAGCATTGGAATAATGCAGGGACTAGAATTTATACCAAAACAAGAACTTAGTGATTTCCTTTCACTTATTCATAGGATATAAACTTCACGAGTTAGGCCAGCATTTCTGCCCGGGGGGCAGTTAAGCATCACCATATTGAAATGGTCAGAACTGATATACAAAGACAGCCAAATTCCTGCGAATAAGGACATTAGTGAACCAGATTGGCTTTTATGACAATCTATGAGTGGTTAAATGGGCATCATTACGCTAGTCTGTCCTCTATTACGGATTTTTATTGGATTCAAATAACACCATCTGCTACGGTGGGATTTGAACTCATGCCAGCAGAACATCATCCCAGCATTCTGGATTATGAGCCCAGTGATGTTACCTCAAAACTATTACCTTAAGGCAGACCAGGTGGCTTGTGTACATACTACAGAGAACATGGTTCATATTAAAAATGGCTTCCTATCTGAGAGGCCTATTGGCATTTAGAATAAGATGCCACCTCCTTCAGGTGGTGAACTTTCATTGTATATGTTTCATTGTATATGTCCCTGCAGGAGGCTGGCACGCAGCCAACCATGTGAGATAACCCTGTTATCTCCTCCAACCTGTTTTTTAACCACCTTCCACAGGCTGGCAGGAATTTCCCAAATTCTCAGTTTTCTGGATTGGTCACTGAATTTCTTGAATGCATTAGGAGGTTCTTTAGTTGCGGTTGGATGAGAAATGTTGGGTGTTATCTTCCTAAATTGCTAATGGATATCAATCAGTTGGAAAGTTGAGTGGTGGAAGGGCCGATGGCACGGTGGCACAGTGGTGAGCACTGCTGTCTCACAGCGCCAGAGACCCGGGTTCAATTCCCGCCTCAGGCGACTGTCTGTGTGGAGTTTGCACATTCTCCTCATGTCTGTGTGGGTTTGCTCTGGTTTCCTCCCACAGTCCAAAAATGTGCAGATTAGGTGAATCGGCCATGCTAAATTGCCCATAGTGTTGCAGGGGTAAATGTAGGGGAATGGGTCTGGGTAGGTTGGCTTCGGCGAGTTGGTGTGGACTTGTTGGGCCGAAGGACCTGTTTCCACACTGTAAGTAATCTAAGTAAGTACAAGCGCGAAGGGATGCATTTGGGAGGTCAAATGCAAGAGGAAATATATAGTCAATGGCAGTAACCTTGGGAATATTGATTATACAGAGGGATCTTGGGTTCAAGTCCATCGTTCCTTGAAAGTGGAAAAACATGAGGATAAGAGAGTAAGGAAGTTGTAAGGCATTCTTGCCTTGATTAGTTGGGGCACTGAGTATAAAAGTTGGCAAGTCGTGTTGTTTAAGCTGAGAGGGGGAATGTTTAAAGGAGATGTGCGAGATAAGTTTCTTTGCATAGTCAGTACCTGGAACACACTGCCATGGGAGGTGGGGGAAGCAGTCATGATAGCTTCAGAGGCATTTAGACACACGCATAAACAGACTGGAAATAGAAGGATATGGACCACGTGCAGGACAATGGGACTAGAATGGCCTCATGGTCAGCATGGATGTGGTGTGCCAAAGGTCGTGTTCCCATGCTGCACTATTCTACGTTCCAAGTTCTAAACTGCAACATAGCTGTGTGGGATCAACTCAATGTGCTTCCGGATTCTTCAGTCTGTCTTTTTCATGTTTGTAAACAGGGTAAGATGGTAGCAAGTGAATTACAAGCAATAATCTTGTCACAACATTCAGATGATGTATAAATTGTAAAAGCTTTCCTCACAGTTCAGACCTCTCAATTGGATTAAAGTAATATAGTCCATTGATACTCATCGAGCAGCCTCTGCATAAATCCTCTGAATTAAATTCTAGCTTGTAACTTAGTTCTGCAAAGCTCAGAATCATAGAGTGCTACTGCACAGAGGGAGACCATTTGTTCAACATATCTGTGCAGCACTTTTAATACAGCTCTTCAATTTATTGGACAATGAATGCTGACTGAGCCAATGATGCCCATATCCAGTGAACACTTGAACAAAATGTACCATTGCACAGAGTTTTGTTCAGTGGGGGTATAGGTGGTACATTGTGATAAAATGCTGGTATGCCAATTCCTTGATCCATACATTGAATTTGCTTGATTGAAAGAGAATCCCTACCATATGGAAACAGGCCATTCAGCCCATCAAGACCAAATTGACCATCTGAAGAGCATCCCACTGGCACTCACCCCTCTGCCTTATCCCTGCAGTCCCCATGCCTAATCCACCTCACCTGCACATCCCTGAACACAATAAACAATTTAGCAAGGCCAATCCCCCTCACCAGCACAACTTTGGACTATGAGAGGAAGCCCTCACAGACACAGGGAGAACATGTAAACTCCACACTGACAGTCACACGAGGCTGGCATTGATCCTTGGTCCCTGATGCTGTGAGGCAGCAGTGCTAACCACTTAGCCACCGTGCCACCCCATGTTAGCCAATCCCAAATCCTAATGTCAGCTGGACGAACAGTGTGCCTGAGGAGACCATTTTACTGGAGGTAGCCAATTACATTGCTTCCTCTCTCTGCTGAGCCAACGAGAGGGCCAGCAGATCCACTGTTGAGGTGACCATTCCGAAGGATGGAGGGAGACAGGGAAAGCTCCAGGCAATCAAACTCCTGCCATCAGAGAAATGACACCTCCCCTTCCCCACCACCCCCAAAGGGGGCATTGCCAACTCCAGGGATGACCATTGCCGCTGGTGGGCATCTCCATACCACATGGAAACACCAGGATAGAAGACCTTACACTAATTACTGGGTTACCACAGGAAGAATACTGGATTAGTGGTGCTGGAAGAGCACAGCAGTTCAGGCAGCATCCCACCCATGCTGCCTGAACTGCTGTGCTCTTCCAGCACCACTAATCCAGTATTTGGTTTTCAGCATCTGCAGTCATTGTTTTTACCTTGTTGATTTTTACCACAGGAAGAAGGCTAACTGGATGTAACTAATACCAGCAGAAAAGATTTTTAAAAAGGCCAATTAATGAACTTATTTCAAAGCAGGGAACATCAATTGCATTTGGCTTCCCATCTCCCAACCTCCTAAACCTGGACTCCATTGACACGTCTCGTTGTGACAGAAAGGCTGCCAACACCATCAAAGACACCTCCCATCTCAGTAATATTCTCCTCCCAGCTGGTCTGTCACGCACAAGATACATAAATTTGAACACACGGACCAGCAGGTTTCGGAAAGCTTCATCCCAGCCATTGTTAGACTGCTAATGGACTCTCTAACTTCACATATTGCTGATGTCATTAATCTTGATAATCTTGTCCATCAGCGTCCTGTGTGATGTAACCAGGAAACCTTACTCTGTCCATCAGCGTCCTGTGTGATGTAACCAGTATACCTTACTCTGTCCATCACCGTCCTGTGTGATGTAACCAGGAAACCTTACTCTGTCCAGCAGTGTCCTGTGTGATGTAACCAGTATACCTTACTCTATCCATCAGCGTCCTGTGTGATGTAACCAGTATACCTTACTCTGTCCATCACCGTCCTGTGTGATGTAACCAGTATACCTTACTCTGTCCAGCACCGTCCTGTGCGATGTAACCAGTATACCTTACTCTGTCCAGCACCGTCCTGTGCGATGTAACCAGGAAACCTTACTCTGTCCATCACCGTCCTGTGTGATGTAACCAGTATACCTTACTCTGTCCATCACCGTCCTGTGTGATGTAACCAGTATACCTTACTCTGTCCAGCACCGTCCTGTGCGATGTAACCAGTATACCTTACTCTGTCCAGCACCGTCCTGTGCGATGTAACCAGGAAACCTTACTCTGTCCATCACCGTCCTGTGTGATGTAACCAGTATACCTTACTCTGTCCATCACCGTCCTGTGTGATGTAACCAGTATACCTTACTCTGTCCAGCACCGTCCTGTGCGATGTAACCAGTATACCTTACTCTGTCCATCACCGTCCTGTGTGATGTAACCAGTATACCTTACTCTGTCCATCACCGTCCTGTGTGATGTAACGAGTATACCTTACTCTGTCCATCACCGTCCTGTGTGATGTAACCAGTATACCTTACTCTGTCCATCACCGTCCTGTGTGATGTAACCAGTATACCTTACTCTGTCAAACACTGTCCTGTGCGATGTAACCAGTATACCTTACTCTGTCCATCACCGTCCTGTGCGATGTAACCAGTATACCTTACTCTGTCCAGCACCGTCCTGTGTGATGTAACCAGTATACCTTACACTGTCCATCACCGTCCTGTGTGATGTAACCAGTATACCTTACTCTGTCAAGCACTGTCCTGTGTGATGTAACCAGTATACCTTACTCTGTCCAGCAGTGTCCTGTGTGATGTAACCAGTATACCTTACACTGTCCATCACCGTCCTGTGTGATGTAACCAGTATACCTTACTCTGTCAAACACTGTCCTGTGCGATGTAACCAGTATACCTTACTCTGTCCATCACCGTCCTGTGTGATGTAACCAGTATACCTTACTCTGTCCATCACCGTCCTGTGCGATGTAACCAGTATACCTTACTCTGTCCATCACTGTCCTGTGTGATGTAACCAGTATACCTTACTCTGTCCATCACCGTCCTGTGTGATGTAACCAGTATACCTTACTCTGTCCAGCACCGTCCTGTGCGATGTAACCAGTATACCTTACTCTGTCCAGCACCGTCCTGTGCGATGTAACCAGGAAACCTTACTCTGTCCATCACCGTCCTGTGTGATGTAACCAGTATACCTTACTCTGTCCATCACCGTCCTGTGTGATGTAACCAGTATACCTTACTCTGTCCAGCACCGTCCTGTGCGATGTAACCAGTATACCTTACTCTGTCCAGCACCGTCCTGTGCGATGTAACCAGTATACCTTACTCTGTCCATCACCGTCCTGTGTGATGTAACCAGTATACCTTACTCTGTCCATCACCGTCCTGTGTGATGTAACCAGTATACCTTACTCTGTCCATCACCGTCCTGTGTGATGTAACCAGTATACCTTACTCTGTCCAGCACCGTCCTGTGCGATGTAACCAGTATACCTTACTCTGTCCATCACCGTCCTGTGCGATGTAACCAGTATACCTTACTCTGTCCAGCACCGTCCTGTGTGATGTAACCAGTATACCTTACACTGTCCATCACCGTCCTGTGTGATGTAACCAGTATACCTTACTCTGTCAAGCACTGTCCTGTGTGATGTAACCAGTATACCTTACTCTGTCCATCACCATCCTGTGTGATGTAACCAGTATACCTTACTCTGTCCATCACCGTCCTGTGTGATGTAACCAGTATACCTTACTCTGTCCAGCACCGTCCTGTGCGATGTAACCAGTATACCTTACACTGTCCATCACCGTCCTGTGTGATGTAACCAGTATACCTTACTCTGTCAAACACTGTCCTGTGCGATGTAACCAGTATACCTTACACTGTCCATCACCGTCCTGTGTGATGTAACCAGTATACCTTACTCTGTCAAACACTGTCCTGTGCGATGTAACCAGTATACCTTACTCTGTCCATCACCGTCCTGTGTGATGTAACCAGTATACCTTACTCTGTCCATCACCGTCCTGTGTGATGTAACCAGTATACCTTACTCTGTCTATCACCGTCCTGTGCGATGTAACCAGTATACCTTACTCTGTCCAGCACCGTCCTGTGTGATGTAACCAGTATACCTTACTCTGTCCATCACCGTCCTGTGTGATGTAACCAGTATACCTTACTCTGTCCATCACCATCCTGTGTGATGTAACCAGTATACCTTACTCTGTCCATCACCGTCCTGTGCGATGTAACCAGTATACCTTACTCTGTCCATCACCGTCCTGTGGGATGTAACCAGTATACCTTACTCTGTCCATCACCGTCCTGTGCGATGTAACCAGTATACCTTACTCTGTCCATCACCGTCCTGTGTGATGTAACCAGTATACCTTACTCTGTCAAACACTGTCCTGTGCGATGTAACCAGTATACCTTACACTGTCCATCACCGTCCTGTGTGATGTAACCAGTATACCTTACTCTGTCAAACACTGTCCTGTGCGATGTAACCAGTATACCTTACTCTGTCCATCACCGTCCTGTGTGATGTAACCAGTATACCTTACTCTGTCCATCACCGTCCTGTGTGATGTAACCAGTATACCTTACTCTGTCTATCACCGTCCTGTGCGATGTAACCAGTATACCTTACTCTGTCCAGCACCGTCCTGTGTGATGTAACCAGTATACCTTACTCTGTCCATCACCGTCCTGTGTGATGTAACCAGTATACCTTACTCTGTCCATCACCGTCCTGTGTGATGTAACCAGTATACCTTACTCTGTCCATCACCGTCCTGTGCGATGTAACCAGTATACCTTACTCTGTCCATCACCGTCCTGTGGGATGTAACCAGTATACCTTACTCTGTCCATCACCGTCCTGTGCGATGTAACCAGTATACCTTACTCTGTCCATCACCGTCCTGTGGGATGTAACCAGTATACCTTACTCTGTCCATCACCGTCCTGTGCGATGTAACCAGTATACCTTACTCTGTCCATCACCGTCCTGTGTGATGTAACCAGTATACCTTACTCTGTCCATCACCGTCCTGTGCGATGTAACCAGTATACCTTACTCTGTCCATCACTGTCCTGTGCGATGTAACCAGTATACCTTACTCTGTCCATCACCGTCCTGTGCGATGTAACCAGTATACCTTACTCTGTCCAGCACCGTCCTGTGTGATGTAACCAGTATACCTTACACTGTCCATCACCGTCCTGTGTGATGTAACCAGTATACCTTACTCTGTCAAGCACTGTCCTGTGTGATGTAACCAGTATACCTTACTCTGTCCAGCAGTGTCCTGTGTGATGTAACCAGTATACTTTACACTGTCCATCACCGTCCTGTGTGATGTAACCAGTATACCTTACTCTGTCAAACACTGTCCTGTGCGATGTAACCAGTATACCTTACACTGTCCATCACCGTCCTGTGTGATGTAACCAGTATACCTTACTCTGTCCATCACCGTCCTGTGCGATGTAACCAGTATACCTTACTCTGTCCATCACCGTCCTGTGTGATGTAACCAGTATACCTTACACTGTCCATCACCGTCCTGTGTGATGTAACCAGTATACCTTACTCTGTCCATCACCGTCCTGTGCGATGTAACCAGTATACCTTACTCTGTCCATCACCGTCCTGTGTGATGTAACCAGTATACCTTACTCTGTCAAACACTGTCCTGTGCGATGTAACCAGTATACCTTACTCTGTCCATCACCTACCTGTGCGATGTAACCAGTATACCTTACTCTGTCCAGCACCGTCCTGTGTGATGTAACCAGTATACCTTACTCTGTCCATCACCGTCCTGTGTGATGTAACCAGTATACCTTACTCTGTCCATCACCGTCCTGTGTGATGTAACCAGTATACCTTACTCTGTCCATCACCGTCCTGTGGGATGAAACCAGTATACCTTACTCTGTCCATCACCGTCCTGTGCGATGTAACCAGTATACCTTACTCTGTCCATCTCCGTCCTGTGCGATGTAACCAGTATACCTTACTCTGTCCATCACCGTCCTGTGCGATGTAACCAGTATACCTTACTCTGTCCATCACCGTCCTGTGTGATGTAACCAGTATACCTTACACTGTCCATCACCGTCCTGTGTGATGTAACCAGTATACCTTACTCTGTCCATCACCGTCCTGTGCGATGTAACCAGTATACCTTACTCTGTCCATCACCGTCCTGTGTGATGTAACCAGTATACCTTACTCTGTCAAACACTGTCCTGTGCGATGTAACCAGTATACCTTACTCTGTCCATCACCTACCTGTGCGATGTAACCAGTATACCTTACTCTGTCCAGCACCGTCCTGTGTGATGTAACCAGTATACCTTACACTGTCCATCACCGTCCTGTGTGATGTAACCAGTATACCTTACTCTGTCAAGCACTGTCCTGTGTGATGTAACCAATATACCTTACTCTGTCCAGCAGTGTCCTGTGTGATGTAACCAGTATACCTTACACTGTCCATCACCGTCCTGTGTGATGTAACCAGTATACCTTACTCTGTCAAACACTGTCCTGTGCGATGTAACCAGTATACCTTACTCTGTCCATCACCGTCCTGTGTGATGTAACCAGTATACCTTACTCTGTCAAACACTGTCCTGTGCGATGTAACCAGTATACCTTACTCTGTCCATCACCGTCCTGTGTGATGTAACCAGTATACCTTACTCTGTCCATCACCGTCCTGTGTGATGTAACCAGTATATCTTACTCTGTCCAGCACCGTCCTGTGCGATGTAACCAGTATACCTTACACTGTCCATCACCGTCCTGTGTGATGTAACCAGTATACCTTTCTCTGTCAAACACTGTCCTGTGTGATGTAACCAGTATACCTTACTCTGTCCATCACCGTCCTGTGCGATGTAACCAGTATACCTTCCTCTGTCCATCACCGTCCTGTGTGATGTAACCAGTATACCTTACTCTGTCCATCACCGTCCTGTGCGATGTAACCAGTATACCTTACTCTGTCCATCACCGTCCTGTGGGATGTAACCAGTATACCTTACTCTGTCCATCACCGTCCTGTGCGATGTAACCAGTATACCTTACTCTGTCCATCACCGTCCTGTGGGATGTAACCAGTACACCTTACTCTGTCCATCACCGTCCTGTGCGATGTAACCAGTATACCTTACTCTGTCCATCACCGTCCTGTGCGATGTAACCAGTATACCTTACTCTGTCCATCACCGTCCTGTGCGATGTAACCAGTATACCTTACTCTGTCCATCACCGTCCTGTGCGATGTAACCAGTATACCTTACTCTGTCCATCACCGTACTGTGCGATGTAACCAGTATACCTTACTCTGTCCATCACCGTCCTGTGGGATGTAACCAGTATACCTTACTCTGTCCATCACCGTCCTGTGCGATGTAACCAGTATACCTTACTCTGTCCATCACCGTTCTGTGCGATGTAACCAGTATACCTTACTCTGTCCATCACCGTCCTGTGCGATGTAACCAGTATACCTTACTCTGTCCATCACCGTCCTGTGCGATGTAACCAGTATACCTTACTCTGTCCATCACTGTCCTGTGTGATGTAACCAGTATACCTTACTCTGTCCATCACCGTCCTGTGAGATGTAACCAGTATACCTTACTCTGTCCATCACCGTCCTGTGCGATGTAACCAGTATACCTTACTCTGTCCAGCACCGTCCTGTGTGATGTAACCAGTATACCTTACTCTGTCCATCACCGTCCTGTGTGATGTAACCAGTCTACCTTACTCTGTCCATCACCGTCCTGTGTGATGTAACCAGTATACCTTACTCTGTCCATCACCGTCCTGTGGGATGTAACCAGTATACCTCACTCTGTCCATCACCGTCCTGTGCGATGTAACCAGTATACCTTACTCTGTCCATCACCGTCCTGTGCGATGTAACCAGTATACCTCACTCTGTCCATCACCGTCCTGTGCGATGTAACCAGTATACCTTACTCTGTCCATCACCGTCCTGTGTGATGTAACCAGTATACCTTACACTGTCCATCACCGTCCTGTGTGATGTAACCAGTATACCTTACTCTGTCCATCACCGTCCTGTGCGATGTAACCAGTATACCTTACTCTGTCCATCACCGTCCTGTGTGATGTAACCAGTATACCTTACTCTGTCCATCACCGTCCTGTGCGATGTAACCAGTATACCTTACTCTGTCCAGCAGTATCGTGTGTGATGTAACCAGTATACCTTACTCTGTCCAGCAGTGTCGTGTGTGATGTAACCAGTATACCTTACTCTGTCCATCACCGTCCTGTGTGATGTAACCAGTATACCTTACTCTGTCCAGCACCGTCCTGTGTGATGTAACCAGTATACCTAACTCTGTCCATCACCGTCCTGTGTGATGTAACCAATATACCTTACTCTGTCAAACACCGTCCTGTGTGATGTAACCAGTATACCTTACTCTGTCTATCACCGTCCTGCGTGATGTAACCAGTATACCTTACACAGTCCATCACCGTCCTGTGTGATGTAACCAGTATACCTTACTCTGTCAAGCACTGTCCTGTGTGATGTAACCAGTATACCTTACTCTGTCCATCACCGTCCTGTGTGATGTAACCAGTATACCTTACTCTGTCCATCACCGTCCTGTGCGATGTGACCAGTATACCTTACTCTGTCCATCACCGTCCTGTGCGATGTAACCAGTATACCTTACTCTGTCCATCACCGTCCTGTGTGATGTAACCAGTATACCTTACTCTGTCCATCACCGTCCTGTGTGATGTAACCAGTATACCTTACTCTGTCCATCACCGTCCTGTGTGATGTAACCAGTATACCTTACTCTGTCCATCACCGTCCTGTGCGATGTAACCAGTATACCTTACTCTGTCCAGCAGTGTCGTGTGTGATGTAACCAGTATACCTTACTCTGTCCATCACCGTCCTGTGCGATGTAACCAGTATACCTTACTCTGTCCAGCACCGTCCTGTGTGATGTAACCAGTATACCTTACTCTGTCCATCACCGTCCTGTGCGATGTAACCAGTATACCTTACTCTGTCCATCACCGTCCTGTGCGATGTAACCAGTATACCTTACTCTGTCCATCACCGTCCTGTGCGATGTAACCAGTATACCTTACTCTGTCCAGCACCGTCCTGTGCGATGTAACCAGTATACCTTACTCTGTCCAGCACCGTCCTGTGTGATGTAACCAGTATACCTTACTCTGTCAAACACTGTCCTGTGTGATGTAACCAGTATACCTTACTCTGTCAAACACTGTTTGTGTGATGTAACCAGTATACCTTACTCTGTCAAACACTGTTTGTGTGATGTAACCAGTATACCTTACTCTGTCCATCACCGTCCTGTGTGATGTAACCAGTATACCTTACACTGTCCATCACCGTCCTGTGCGATGTAACCAGTATACCTTACTCTGTCCAGTACCGTCCTGTGTGATGTAACCAGTATACCTTACTCTGTCCATCACCGTCCTGTGCGATGTAACCAGTATACCTTACTCTGTCCATCACCGTCCTGTGCGATGTAACCAGTATACCTTACTCTTTCCAGCACCGTCCTGTGTGATGTAACCAGTATACCTTACTCTGTCCAGCACCGTCCTGTGTGATGTAACCAGTATACCTTACTCTGTCAAACACTGTCCTGTGTGATGTAACCAGTATACCTTACTCTGTCAAACACTGTTTGTGTGATGTAACCAGTATACCTTACTCTGTCAAACACTGTTTGTGTGATGTAACCAGTATACCTTACTCTGTCAAACACTGTCCTGTGTGATGTAACCAGTATACCTTACACTGTCCATCACCGTCCTGTGCGATGTAACCAGTATACCTTACTCTGTCCAGTACCGTCCTGTGTGATGTAACCAATATACCTTACACTGTCCATCACCGTCCTGTGTGATGTAACCAGTATACCTTACTCTGTCAAACACTGTTTGTGTGATGTAACCAGTATACCTTACTCTGTCAAACACTGTCCTGTGTGATGTAACCAGTATACCTTACTCTGTCCAGCACCGTCCTGTGCGATGTAACCAGTATACTTTACTCTGTCCATCACCGTCCTGTGTGATGTAACCAGTATACCTTACTCTGTCAAACACTGTCCTGTGCGATGTAACCAGTATACATTACTCTGTCCATCACCTTCCTGTGTGATGTAACCAGTATACCTTACTCTGTCCAGCACCGTCCTGTGTGATGTAACCAGTATACCTTACACTGTCCATCACCGTCCTGTGTGATGTAACCAGTATACCTTACTCTGTCAAGCACTGTCCTGTGCGATGTAACCAGTATACCTTTCTCTGTCAAACACTGTCCTGTGTGATGTAACCAGTATACCTTACTCTGTCCATCACCGTCCTGTGCGATGTAACCTGTATACCTTACTCTGTCCATCACCGTCCTGTGTGATGTAACCAGTATACCTTACTCTGTCCATCACCGTCCTGTGCGATGTAACCAGTATACCTTACTCTGTCCATCACCGTCCTGTGGGATGTAACCAGTATACCTTACTCTGTCCATCACCGTCCTGTGCGATGTAACCAGTATACCTTACTCTGTCCATCACCATCCTGTGGGATGTAACCAGTATACCTTACTCTGTCCATCACCGTCCTGTGCGATGTAACCAGTATACCTTACTCTGTCCATCACCGTTCTGTGCGATGTAACCAGTATACCTTACTCTGTCCATCACCGTCCTGTGCGATGTAACCAGTATACCTTACTCTGTCCATCACCGTCCTGTGCGATGTAACCAGTATACCTTACTCTGTCCATCACTGTCCTGTGTGATGTAACCAGTATACCTTACTCTGTCCATCACCGTCCTGTGAGATGTAACCAGTATACCTTACTCTGTCCATCACCGTCCTGTGCGATGTAACCAGTATACCTTACTCTGTCCAGCACCGTCCTGTGTGATGTAACCAGTATACCTTACTCTGTCCATCACCGTCCTGTGTGATGTAACCAGTCTACCTTACTCTGTCCATCACCGTCCTGTGTGATGTAACCAGTATACCTTACTCTGTCCATCACCGTCCTGTGCGATGTAACCAGTATACCTCACTCTGTCCATCACCGTCCTGTGCGATGTAACCAGTATACCTTACTCTGTCCATCACCGTCCTGTGCGATGTAACCAGTATACCTCACTCTGTCCATCACCGTCCTGTGCGATGTAACCAGTATACCTTACTCTGTCCATCACCGTCCTGTGTGATGTAACCAGTATACCTTACACTGTCCATCACCGTCCTGTGTGATGTAACCAGTATACCTTACTCTGTCCATCACCGTCCTGTGCGATGTAACCAGTATACCTTACTCTGTCCATCACCGTCCTGTGTGATGTAACCAGTATACCTTACTCTGTCCATCACCGTCCTGTGCGATGTAACCAGTATACCTTACTCTGTCCAGCAGTGTCGTGTGTGATGTAACCAGTATACCTTACTCTGTCCAGCAGTGTCGTGTGTGATGTAACCAGTATACCTTACTCTGTCCATCACCGTCCTGTGTGATGTAACCAGTATACCTTACTCTGTCCAGCACCGTCCTGTGTGATGTAACCAGTATACCTAACTCTGTCCATCACCGTCCTGTGTGATGTAACCAATATACCTTACTCTGTCAAACACCGTCCTGTGTGATGTAACCAGTATACCTTACTCTGTCTATCACCGTCCTGCGTGATGTAACCAGTATACCTTACACAGTCCATCACCGTCCTGTGTGATGTAACCAGTATACCTTACTCTGTCAAGCACTGTCCTGTGTGATGTAACCAGTATACCTTACTCTGTCCATCACCGTCCTGTGTGATGTAACCAGTATACCTTACTCTGTCCATCACCGTCCTGTGCGATGTGACCAGTATACCTTACTCTGTCCATCACCGTCCTGTGCGATGTAACCAGTATACCTTACTCTGTCCATCACCGTCCTGTGTGATGTAACCAGTATACCTTACTCTGTCCATCACCGTCCTGTGTGATGTAACCAGTATACCTTACTCTGTCCATCACCGTCCTGTGTGATGTAACCAGTATACCTTACTCTGTCCATCACCGTCCTGTGCGATGTAACCAGTATACCTTACTCTGTCCAGCAGTGTCGTGTGTGATGTAACCAGTATACCTTACTCTGTCCATCACCGTCCTGTGCGATGTAACCAGTATACCTTACTCTGTCCAGCACCGTCCTGTGTGATGTAACCAGTATACCTTACTCTGTCCATCACCGTCCTGTGCGATGTAACCAGTATACCTTACTCTGTCCATCACCGTCCTGTGCGATGTAACCAGTATACCTTACTCTGTCCATCACCGTCCTGTGCGATGTAACCAGTATACCTTACTCTGTCCAGCACCGTCCTGTGCGATGTAACCAGTATACCTTACTCTGTCCAGCACCGTCCTGTGTGATGTAACCAGTATACCTTACTCTGTCAAACACTGTCCTGTGTGATGTAACCAGTATACCTTACTCTGTCAAACACTGTTTGTGTGATGTAACCAGTATACCTTACTCTGTCAAACACTGTTTGTGTGATGTAACCAGTATACCTTACTCTGTCCATCACCGTCCTGTGTGATGTAACCAGTATACCTTACACTGTCCATCACCGTCCTGTGCGATGTAACCAGTATACCTTACTCTGTCCAGTACCGTCCTGTGTGATGTAACCAGTATACCTTACTCTGTCCATCACCGTCCTGTGCGATGTAACCAGTATACCTTACTCTGTCCATCACCGTCCTGTGCGATGTAACCAGTATACCTTACTCTTTCCAGCACCGTCCTGTGTGATGTAACCAGTATACCTTACTCTGTCCAGCACCGTCCTGTGTGATGTAACCAGTATACCTTAATCTGTCAAACACTGTCCTGTGTGATGTAACCAGTATACCTTACTCTGTCAAACACTGTTTGTGGGATGTAACCAGTATACCTTACTCTGTCAAACACTGTTTGTGTGATGTAACCAGTATACCTTACTCTGTCAAACACTGTCCTGTGTGATGTAACCAGTATACCTTACACTGTCCATCACCGTCCTGTGCGATGTAACCAGTATACCTTACTCTGTCCAGTACCGTCCTGTGTGATGTAACCAGTATACCTTACACTGTCCATCACCGTCCTGTGTGATGTAACCAGTATACCTTACTCTGTCAAACACTGTTTGTGTGATGTAACCAGTATACCTTACTCTGTCAAACACTGTCCTGTGTGATGTAACCAGTATACCTTACTCTGTCCAGCACCGTCCTGTGCGATGTAACCAGTATACTTTACTCTGTCCATCACCGTCCTGTGTGATGTAACCAGTATACCTTACTCTGTCAAACACTGTCCTGTGCGATGTAACCAGTATACATTACTCTGTCCATCACCTTCCTGTGCGATGTAACCAGTATACCTTACTCTGTCCAGCACCGTCCTGTGTGATGTAACCAGTATACCTTACACTGTCCATCACCGTCCTGTGTGATGTAACCAGTATACCTTACTCTGTCAAGCACTGTCCTGTGCGATGTAACCAGTATACCTTTCTCTGTCAAACACTGTCCTGTGTGATGTAACCAGTATACCTTACTCTGTCCATCACCGTCCTGTGCGATGTAACCTGTATACCTTACTCTGTCCATCACCGTCCTGTGTGATGTAACCAGTATACCTTACTCTGTCCATCACCGTCCTGTGCGATGTAACCAGTATACCTTACTCTGTCCATCACCGTCCTGTGGGATGTAACCAGTATACCTTACTCTGTCAAACACTGTTTGTGTGATGTAACCAGTATACCTTACTCTGTCAAACACTGTCCTGTGTGATGTAACCAGTATACCTTACTCTGTCCAGCACCGTCCTGTGCGATGTAACCAGTATACTTTACTCTGTCCATCACCGTCCTGTGTGATGTAACCAGTATACCTTACTCTGTCAAACACTGTCCTGTGCGATGTAACCAGTATACATTACTCTGTCCATCACCTTCCTGTGCGATGTAACCAGTATACCTTACTCTGTCCAGCACCGTCCTGTGTGATGTAACCAGTATACCTTACACTGTCCATCACCGTCCTGTGTGATGTAACCAGTATACCTTACTCTGTCAAGCACTGTCCTGTGCGATGTAACCAGTATACCTTTCTCTGTCAAACACTGTCCTGTGTGATGTAACCAGTATACCTTACTCTGTCCATCACCGTCCTGTGCGATGTAACCTGTATACCTTACTCTGTCCATCACCGTCCTGTGTGATGTAACCAGTATACCTTACTCTGTCCATCACCGTCCTGTGCGATGTAACCAGTATACCTTACTCTGTCCATCACCGTCCTGTGGGATGTAACCAGTATACCTTACTCTGTCCATCACCGTCCTGTGCGATGTAACCAGTATACCTTACTCTGTCCATCACCATCCTGTGGGATGTAACCAGTATACCTTACTCTGTCCATCACCGTCCTGTGCGATGTAACCAGTATACCTTACTCTGTCCATCACCGTTCTGTGCGATGTAACCAGTATACCTTACTCTGTCCATCACCGTCCTGTGCGATGTAACCAGTATACCTTACTCTGTCCATCACCGTCCTGTGCGATGTAACCAGTATACCTTACTCTGTCCATCACTGTCCTGTGTGATGTAACCAGTATACCTCACTCTGTCCATCACCGTCCTGTGCGATGTAACCAGTATACCTTACTCTGTCCATCACCGTCCTGTGTGATGTAACCAGTATACCTTACACTGTCCATCACCGTCCTGTGTGATGTAACCAGTATACCTTACTCTGTCCATCACCGTCCTGTGCGATGTAACCAGTATACCTTACTCTGTCCATCACCGTCCTGTGTGATGTAACCAGTATACCTTACTCTGTCCATCACCGTCCTGTGCGATGTAACCAGTATACCTTACTCTGTCCAGCAGTGTCGTGTGTGATGTAACCAGTATACCTTACTCTGTCCAGCAGTGTCGTGTGTGATGTAACCAGTATACCTTACTCTGTCCATCACCGTCCTGTGTGATGTAACCAGTATACCTTACTCTGTCCAGCACCGTCCTGTGTGATGTAACCAGTATACCTAACTCTGTCCATCACCGTCCTGTGTGATGTAACCAATATACCTTACTCTGTCAAACACCGTCCTGTGTGATGTAACCAGTATACCTTACTCTGTCTATCACCGTCCTGCGTGATGTAACCAGTATACCTTACACAGTCCATCACCGTCCTGTGTGATGTAACCAGTATACCTTACTCTGTCAAGCACTGTCCTGTGTGATGTAACCAGTATACCTTACTCTGTCCATCACCGTCCTGTGTGATGTAACCAGTATACCTTACTCTGTCCATCACCGTCCTGTGCGATGTGACCAGTATACCTTACTCTGTCCATCACCGTCCTGTGCGATGTAACCAGTATACCTTACTCTGTCCATCACCGTCCTGTGTGATGTAACCAGTATACCTTACTCTGTCCATCACCGTCCTGTGTGATGTAACCAGTATACCTTACTCTGTCCATCACCGTCCTGTGTGATGTAACCAGTATACCTTACTCTGTCCATCACCGTCCTGTGCGATGTAACCAGTATACCTTACTCTGTCCAGCAGTGTCGTGTGTGATGTAACCAGTATACCTTACTCTGTCCATCACCGTCCTGTGCGATGTAACCAGTATACCTTACTCTGTCCAGCACCGTCCTGTGTGATGTAACCAGTATACCTTACTCTGTCCATCACCGTCCTGTGCGATGTAACCAGTATACCTTACTCTGTCCATCACCGTCCTGTGCGATGTAACCAGTATACCTTACTCTGTCCATCACCGTCCTGTGTGATGTAACCAGTATACCTTACTCTGTCCAGCACCGTCCTGTGCGATGTAACCAGTATACCTTACTCTGTCCAGCACCGTCCTGTGTGATGTAACCAGTATACCTTACTCTGTCAAACACTGTCCTGTGTGATGTAACCAGTATACCTTACTCTGTCAAACACTGTTTGTGTGATGTAACCAGTATACCTTACTCTGTCAAACACTGTTTGTGTGATGTAACCAGTATACCTTACTCTGTCCATCACCGTCCTGTGTGATGTAACCAGTATACCTTACACTGTCCATCACCGTCCTGTGCGATGTAACCAGTATACCTTACTCTGTCCAGTACCGTCCTGTGTGATGTAACCAGTATACCTTACTCTGTCCATCACCGTCCTGTGCGATGTAACCAGTATACCTTACTCTGTCCATCACCGTCCTGTGCGATGTAACCAGTATACCTTACTCTTTCCAGCACCGTCCTGTGTGATGTAACCAGTATACCTTACTCTGTCCAGCACCGTCCTGTGTGATGTAACCAGTATACCTTACTCTGTCAAACACTGTCCTGTGTGATGTAACCAGTATACCTTACTCTGTCAAACACTGTTTGTGTGATGTAACCAGTATACCTTACTCTGTCAAACACTGTTTGTGTGATGTAACCAGTATACCTTACTCTGTCAAACACTGTCCTGTGTGATGTAACCAGTATACCTTACACTGTCCATCACCGTCCTGTGCGATGTAACCAGTATACCTTACTCTGTCCAGTACCGTCCTGTGTGATGTAACCAGTATACCTTACACTGTCCATCACCGTCCTGTGTGATGTAACCAGTATACCTTACTCTGTCAAACACTGTTTGTGTGATGTAACCAGTATACCTTACTCTGTCAAACACTGTCCTGTGTGATGTAACCAGTATACCTTACTCTGTCCAGCACCGTCCTGTGTGATGTAACCAGTATACTTTACTCTGTCCATCACCGTCCTGTGTGATGTAACCAGTATACCTTACTCTGTCAAACACTGTCCTGTGCGATGTAACCAGTATACATTACTCTGTCCATCACCTTCCTGTGCGATGTAACCAGTATACCTTACTCTGTCCAGCACCGTCCTGTGTGATGTAACCAGTATACCTTACACTGTCCATCACCGTCCTGTGTGATGTAACCAGTATACCTTACTCTGTCAAGCACTGTCCTGTGCGATGTAACCAGTATACCTTTCTCTGTCAAACACTGTCCTGTGTGATGTAACCAGTATACCTTACTCTGTCCATCACCGTCCTGTGCGATGTAACCTGTATACCTTACTCTGTCCATCACCGTCCTGTGTGATGTAACCAGTATACCTTACTCTGTCCATCACCGTCCTGTGCGATGTAACCAGTATACCTTACTCTGTCCATCACCGTCCTGTGGGATGTAACCAGTATACCTTACTCTGTCCATCACCGTCCTGTGCGATGTAACCAGTATACCTTACTCTGTCCATCACCATCCTGTGGGATGTAACCAGTATACCTTACTCTGTCCATCACCGTCCTGTGCGATGTAACCAGTATACCTTACTCTGTCCATCACCGTTCTGTGCGATGTAACCAGTATACCTTACTCTGTCCATCACCGTCCTGTGCGATGTAACCAGTATACCTTACTCTGTCCATCACCGTCCTGTGCGATGTAACCAGTATACCTTACTCTGTCCATCACTGTCCTGTGTGATGTAACCAGTATACCTTACTCTGTCCATCACCGTCCTGTGAGATGTAACCAGTATACCTTACTCTGTCCATCACCGTCCTGTGCGATGTAACCAGTATACCTTACTCTGTCCAGCACCGTCCTGTGTGATGTAACCAGTATACCTTACTCTGTCCATCACCGTCCTGTGTGATGTAACCAGTCTACCTTACTCTGTCCATCACCGTCCTGTGTGATGTAACCAGTATACCTTACTCTGTCCATCACCGTCCTGTGGGATGTAACCAGTATACCTCACTCTGTCCATCACCGTCCTGTGCGATGTAACCAGTATACCTTACTCTGTCCATCACCGTCCTGTGCGATGTAACCAGTATACCTCACTCTGTCCATCACCGTCCTGTGCGATGTAACCAGTATACCTTACTCTGTCCATCACCGTCCTGTGTGATGTAACCAGTATACCTTACACTGTCCATCACCGTCCTGTGTGATGTAACCAGTATACCTTACTCTGTCCATCACCGTCCTGTGCGATGTAACCAGTATACCTTACTCTGTCCATCACCGTCCTGTGTGATGTAACCAGTATACCTTACTCTGTCCATCACCGTCCTGTGCGATGTAACCAGTATACCTTACTCTGTCCAGCACCGTCCTGTGTGATGTAACCAGTATACCTTACTCTGTCCAGCAGTGTCGTGTGTGATGTAACCAGTATACCTTACTCTGTCCATCACCTTCCTGTGTGATGTAACCAGTATACCTTACTCTGTCCAGCACCGTCCTGTGTGATGTAACCAGTATACCTAACTCTGTCCATCACCGTCCTGTGTGATGTAACCAGTATACCTTACTCTGTCAAACACCGTCGTGTGTGATGTAACCAGTATACCTTACTCTGTCTATCACCGTCCTGCGTGATGTAACCAGTATACCTTACACTGTCCATCACCGTCCTGTGTGATGTAACCAGTATACCTTACTCTGTCAGTCACTGTCCTGTGTGATGTAACCAGTATACCTTACTCTGTCCATCACCGTCCTGTGTGATGTAACCAGTATACCTTACTCTGTCCATCACCGTCCTGTGCGATGTGACCAGTATACCTTACTCTGTCCATCACCGTCCTGTGCGATGTAACCAGTATACCTTACTTTGTCCAGCACCGTCCTGTGTGATGTAACCAGTATACCTTACTCTGTCCATCACCGTCCTGTGCGATGTAACCAGTATACCTTACTCTGTCAAGCACTGTCCTGTGTGATGTAACCAGTATACCTTACTCTGTCCATCACCGTCCTGTGCGATGTAACCAGTATACCTTACTCTGTCCAGCACCGTCCTGTGTGATGTAACCAGTATACCTTACTCTGTCCATCACCGTCCTGTGCGATGTAACCAGTATACCTTACTCTGTCCATCACCGTCCTGTGTGATGTAACCAGTATACCTTACTCTGTCCATCACCGTCCTGTGCGATGTGACCAGTATACCTTACTCTGTCCATCACCGTCCTGTGCGATGTAACCAGTATACCTTACTCTGTCCATCACCGTCCTGTGTGATGTAACCAGTATACCTTACTCTGTCCATCACCGTCCTGTGCGATGTAACCAGTATACCTTACTCTGTCCAGCAGTGTCGTGTGTGATGTAACCAGTATACCTTACTCTGTCCATCACCGTCCTGTGCGATGTAACCAGTATACCTTACTCTGTCCAGCACCGTCCTGTGTGATGTAACCAGTATACCTTACTCTGTCCATCACCGTCCTGTGCGATGTAACCAGTATACCTTACTCTGTCCATCACCGTCCTGTGCGATGTAACCAGTATACCTTACTCTGTCCATCACCGTCCTGTGCGATGTAACCAGTATACCTTACTCTGTCCAGCACCGTCCTGTGTGATGTAACCAGTATACCTTACTCTGTCCAGCACCGTCCTGTGTGATGTAACCAGTATACCTTACTCTGTCAAACACTGTCCTGTGTGATGTAACCAGTATACCTTACTCTGTCAAACACTGTTTGTGTGATGTAACCAGTATACCTTACTCTGTCAAACACTGTATGTGTGATGTAACCAGTATACCTTACTCTGTCAAACACTGTCCTGTGTGATGTAACCAGTATACCTTACACTGTCCATCACCGTCCTGTGCGATGTAACCAGTATACCTTACTCTGTCCAGTACCGTCCTGTGTGATGTAACCAGTATACCTTACACTGTCCATCACCGTCCTGTGTGATGTAACCAGTATACCTTACTCTGTCAAACACTGTTTGTGTGATGTAACCAGTATACCTTACACTGTCCATCACCGTCCTGTGTGATGTAACCAGTATACCTTACACTGTCCATCAGCGTCCTGTGTGATGTAACCAGTATACCTTACTCTGTCCAGCACCGTCCTGTGTGATGTAACCAGTATACCTTACTCTGTCCATCACCGTCCTGTGTGATGTAACCAGTATACCTTACTCTGTCCATCACCGTCCTGTGCGATGTAACCAGTATACCTTACTCTGTCCATCACCGTCCTGTGTGATGTAACCAGTATACCTTACTCTGTCCATCACCGTCCTGTGTGATGTAACCAGTATACCTTACTCTGTCCATCACCGTCCTGTGTGATGTAACCAGTATACCTTACTCTGTCCAGCACCGTCCTGTGTGATGTAACCAGTATACCTTACTCTGTCCATCATCGTCCTGTGTGATGTAACCAGTATACCGTACTCTGTCCAGCACCGTCCTGTGTGATGTAACCAGTATACCTTACTCTGTCCATCACCGTCCTGTGTGATGTAACCAGTATACCTTACTCTGTCCATCACCGTCCTGTGTGATGTAACCAGTATACCTTACTCTGTCCATCACCGTCCTGTGTGATGTAACCAGTATACCTTACTCTGTCTAGCAGTGTCGTGTGTGATGTAACCAGTATACCTTACACTGTCCATCACCGTCCTGTGTGATGTAACCAGTATACCTTACTCTGTCTAGCAGTGTCGTGTGTGATGTAACCAGTATACCTTACTCTGTCCATCACCGTCCTGTGCGATGTAACCAGTATACCTTACTCTGTCAAACACTCTCCTGTGTGATGTAACCAGTATACCTTACTCTGTCCATCACCGTCCTGTGTGATGTAACCAGTATACCTTACTCTGTCCATCACCGTCCTGTGTGATGTAACCAGTATACTTTACACTGTCCATCACCGTCCTGTGCGATGTAACCAGTATACCTTACTCTGTCAAACACTGTCCTGTGCGATGTAACCAGTATACCTTACTCTGTCCATCACCGTCCTGTGTGATGTAACCAGTATACCTTACTCTGTCCATCACCGTCCTGTGCGATGTAACCAGTATACCTTACTCTGTCAAACACTGTCCTGTGTGATGTAACCAGTATACCTTACTCTGTCCAAGTGTTTTTTCATGCCATGATCTGTGTGTGTCCTTGCTTACTCTGAGATGCTCGCTAACAAAGCTTTTCACTGTACTTATGCAAATCGATAAATCAAATCAATTTACCTCCATTTGGCTATCCCCTATCTTCCCTCCTGATGCTTTCGCCTGATATTTTGCTACCTCTTCCAACCAACCTCAACCGACCCCTAACTGGTGATGCTCCAGTTAGTGACTGTTAATTATCTGCATTAGCCTTCTGAATCACTCCTTACTTGGCTCATAACTAGATCCGTTATTGTGTCGACGGGATTGATGATGTGAAAAGGGGAATTTCAGACAGCTGTAACTTGTGTCACTCAATTTGTTTTGGGCCCATCCCCCACTCACTGCCCCTCCTTGAGATTCCTGCAGGCTTCACAGACAGACAGCAGACTGGGCTAGTTAAGAAACCGTGCCAACATTTCCCTCTTCACCGATACTGTTGATTCACGGACACATTCCGGGTGCAAATAAGTGCTGACCCCCTCATCAGTCACAAAGTCACAACAACAAAAGATGCGACCTTTTTTGCAATAAAACTAGATTGCCCGCTGAGATCTGTCCGTGTTATTGCCACAGCCAAATAATCCATCTTCTTCCTTATTCAACTTTATATTGCAGTGGACCCACAGGTTTTATAAATCATCAAGGCTTATCTAGGAGTATTAGTGCCAGAGGGCCTCTCTGTGCACTACAATATACAGCCTGCATCTCATACATATATATATATTTTCATGCTCGCTGACTCGCAAATCATTTTTATTGCACATCTTGGTCCGGGGGTTCTATCAGCAAGCTATCAGCAAGTGTGTTCTGCAAGTTCCGCAATGATATATTACCAGCATGATCCTGGAAGATCACATTCGTGCCCGGAAAAGTCAACTGCCATTTTCCGGCATGAATTATTTAGCATCAGTGGGGACTATCATCAGCACTCCCTTCAAGCTGTTCTTATTGCTTTAAGCTTCAGCAAGGTTGGATGTTTGATTCAGGTAGAACACGAGCACTGGCTCATCCAGCTCTACCTCAGCACCACGGTGGCACTGTGGTTAGCACTGTTGCCTCACAGCGCCAGAGACCCAGGTTCAATTCCCGCCTCAGGCGACTGACTGTGTGGAGTTTGCACGCTCTCCCCCGTGTCTGCGTGGGTTTCCTCCGGATGCTCCGGTTTCCTCCCACACTCCAAAGATGTGCAGGTCAGGTGAATTGGCCATGCTAAATTGCCCGTAGTGTTAGGTAAGGGGTAGATGTAGATGTAGGGGTATGGGTGGGTACGCTTCGGCGGGGCGGTGTGGACTTGTTGGGCTGAAGGGCCTGTTTCCACACTGTAAGTAATCTAATCTAATCTAATCATAAAAAAACTTTGCGCGACCCCTCTACCATCTCGAAGTTGCCTTTCCACTCTCTGGTACTACACAAGCTGAAATTTCCTCTGATGAAATATTGGAAAGGTAGAAACCTTGGCGTTTGGTTGTCATCATTGAAATAACTCTTCAGTGGCTGGCATCCCATCACTGACACCCTTTTATCGACGCACGAACAGGCCGTGACTATAATACTGCTTCAGACAGAGTCAGATACCAGAGGATCAGTATCACTGACACTCACCTCTTTATGTCAGCCAGGGCTCCCCGATTGGATCAGCTCCAATCAGGAAACTCATATTCTACGAGAGGCAGAAAGCTGATCTTGTTACAAACAATACATCGCCATTCGTTGGTGAGTGACTCCATCTCCCTCACTGTCCAAAACTTAAGGAGAAAGTGAGGACTGCAGATGCTCGAGATCAGAGTCAAAAAGTTTGGTGCTGGAAAAGCACAGCCGGTCAGGCAGCATCAAGGAGCAGGAAACTTGACATTTCAAACAGAAAAGCTTACGTTTGAAATGTCGACTCTCCTGCTCCATGGATACTGCTTGACCAGCTGTGCTTTTCCAGCACCACACATTTTGTCCGAGGTTTTACCAAATTGTTCATGACTTTGGTGTCATATTTACTTACAAGGTGAGGTTCCAAGTAAATATCACTAAAACCATGTGCTTCAGCCTCTCTAACATTACCCATTGAATTGAATTTATTGCCACGTGTACCAAGACACAGTGAAAAGCTTTGACTTGCGAGCAATACAGGCAGATCACAGAGTTAAATAGCATAGATATGTAAGTAATAGGTAGATGGCAGCAAAAACAAAACACAGGTACAGGTGAATGTCAAGAGTTGTCAGTCCGCTCAGTATTCTAACAACAGTCGGGTAGGAACTGTTTCGAAATCGGCTGGTGTGTGTGTTCAGGCTTCTGTACCTTCTCCCCAATAGTAGAAGTTGTAGAAAAACATTGCCAGGGTGGAATGGATCTTTGAGAACGCTGGCGGCCTTTCCTTGACAGCGGGCCTGGTAGATGGATTCTACAGATGGGAGGTTGGACTTTGTGATTGTGCAGGCTGAGTTCACCACTCTCTGTAACCGTCTCCGATCTTGAATGGTACAGTTACCATACCAGGTAGTGATACATCCGGACAGAATGTTCTCGATGGCGCACCTATAAAATTGGCAAGGGTATTCGCTGTCATGCTATATTTCCTCAGCTGCCTGAGGAAGAAGAGACTTTGTTGGGCCTTTGTAGCCAGGGCACCCACATGAAGAGTCCAAGAAAGCTTGTTGTGGATGACCACTCCCAGGAGCTTGACACTCTCCACTCATTCCACCTCTGTGCTGTTAATGTCTAGGGGGGCATGAGGAACATCCCGCCAAAAGTCAATAATGCGTTGCTGGCATTGAGAGCTAGTTTGTTCTCAGTGCACCATTTTTCCATGTCTTCCAACTCCAGACTACTGTTTCGTCGCCATCTGAGATTTGACCGACTATGGTGGTGTCACCAGCGAACTTGTAAATGGCATTAATTTGGTATTTGGCAACACAGTCATGGGTATACAGTGAGTACAGTAGGGGGCTGAGTACACATCCCTGGGGGGGCTCCAGTGTTGAGTGTTAGTGAGGATGAAATATTGTCCCCAATCTTCACTGATTGTGGCCTGTGGGTCAGGAACCTGAGGATCCAGTTGCAGAGAGTGGGGCTTTGTCTGAGATCACTAAGTTTTGTAATCAGTCTCGAGGGGATAATAGTGTTGAAAGCTGAACTGTAGTCAATGAGTAGGATTCTTACATAGCTGTTCTTCATGTCAAGATGTTCCCAGGAGGAGTGGAGGGTAAGTGACATCGCACCTCACATGGATCTGTTGGTCTGATAGACAAATTGGAGTGGGTCAAGAGTCATGGGGAGGCTGGGGTTGATTAATGCCATGACCAGCCTTTCAATGCACTTCATGACCACCAAAGTTAGGGCCTCTAGGTGGTAGTCATTGAGACATGCTGCATGAGCCTTCTTAGTTATAGGGATAATGTTGGCCCTCCTGAAACAGGCAGGGACAGTGGCCTGTTGCAGGGAGAGGTTGAAGATGTATGAGAAGACCTCTGCCAGTTGATCTGCGCCGATTTGCTGCTCCAGGTCCAGCCACATTTTTTTGCAAAAGGGTTTGGGCTGCTCTCCAGGTAAGTTTTGATAAATTTCATGTCAGGCAGGTTTCTAATGGGAGTGTTTCATATCGGTTCTCCTTCCTGGGGCAAGTCTCTCGGGTCCCTCCATTTTCTGGCAGGCCCCAAGCCTGGGGCTTGTGTAAGCTGCCTCCAGTGGGTCCTAAGCAAACTCCCTACTGTAAAAAAATCACACACAGAAAATTACCTGTTATATTAGATTCCCAAGATTCCCTTCGGCCTACCAAGTCCACACCAATCCTCCGAAGACTACCCACCCAGACATATCTCCCTACATTTACCCCAATTGTTGCACCTAACACAATGGGCAATTTAACATGGCCAATTCACTTGACCTGCACAGCTTTGGACTCGTGGGAGGAAACCCACGCAGGCACAAGGGAGAATGTGCAAACTCCACACAAACAGTCACCAGAGGCTGGAATCGAACCCGTGTCCATGGTGCTGTGAAGCAGCAGTGCCAACCACTGAGCCACCGTGTCACCCCAATGGACCCCGGCACTGGGTCCTAAGCAGACCTTCTGCAAAAATACGCTAAACTACAACCTGCCTGCTCCACAGGGTCTTCGGAAGGATCACCTAACTGGAAGCGGTCACAATCCACTCCGAGACCAGCAGGCACTCAAATGAAAGAAACCTGCAAAGAAACCATCTCAGTTCATCTGCAGCTGAAGTAGTCTGCCATAAGCAGTGCAGTGCAGAGAATACAATAATGCCCTGGGAGTTGATAGCATGTCAAGGTCCAGGACTACATGCTGAGGAACACACTAAAGCCTGGGGCAGCTGCTGCCAAGACACAATAGGGAAGGACCACTATCTGAGGACTTCCTGCGAAAGTTCGATGGGGGTCCATTCAGTTATCAGAACCCCCTAGTGCTTCAAATGCATGTAAATGTAGTCTTGTACATGTAAGTGATGTCATAGAGTCATAGAGATGTACAGCATGGAACAGACCTTTCGGTCCAACCCATCCATGCCGACCAGGTAGCCCAACCCAATCTAGTCCCACCTTCCAGCACCTGGTCCATTTCCTTCCAAACCCTTCCTATTCATATACCCATCTGAATGCCTCTTAAATGTTGCAATTGTACCAGCCTCCACCACATCCTCTGGCAGCTGATTTCATACACCACCCTCTGCATGAAAATGTTGCCCCTTATGTCTCTTTTATATAGAACATAGAACATAGAAGAATACAGCGCAGTACAGGCCCTTCAGCCCTCGATGTTGCGCCGATCAAAGCCCACCTAACCTACACTAACCCACTATCCTCCATATACCTATCCAATGCCCGCTTAAATACCCATAAAGAGGGAGAGTCCACTACTGCTACTGGCAGGGCATTCCATGAAATTACGACTCGCTGAGTGAAGAACCTACCCCTAACATCAGTCCTATATCTACCCCCCCTTAATTTAAAGCTATGCCCCCTTGTAATAGCTGACTCCATACGTGGAAAAAGGTTCTCACTGTCAACCCTATCTAACCCCCTAATCATCTTGTACACCTCTATCAAATCACCCCTAAACCTTCTTTTCTCCAATGAAAACAACCCCAAGTGCCTCAGCCTTTCCTCATAGGATTTTCCTACCATACCAGGCAACATCCTGGTAAACTTCCTCTGCACCCGTTCCAGTGCCTCCACATCCTTCCTATAGTATGGCGACCAAAACTGCACACAATATTCCAGATGCGGCCGCACCAGAGTCTTATACAACTGCAGCATGACCTCAGGACTCCGGAACTCAATTCCTCTACCAATAAAAGCCAGTACGCCATATGCCTTCTTCACTGCACTATTTACCTGGGTGGCAACTTTCAGAGATCTGTGTACATGGACACCAAGATCCCTCTGCTCTTCCACACTACCAAGTAGTCTACCATTAGCACAGTAATCCATCTTTTTATTACTCTTACCAAAGTGAATCACTTCACACTTAGCTACATTGAACTCCATTTGCCACCTTTCTGCCCAGCTCTGCAGCTTCTCTATATCCCGCTGTAACCTGCCATATCCTTCCTCACTGTCTACAACTCCTCCGACTTTCGTATCATCCGCAAACTTGCTCACCCAACCTTCTAACCCTTCCTCCAGGTCATTTATAAAAATGACAAACAGCAATGGTCCCAAAACAGATCCTTGCGGAACACCGCTAGTGACGGCACTCCAAGATGAACCTTTGCCATCAACTACTACCCTCTGTCTTCTTCCAGAGAGCCAATTCCTAATCCAAACCTCCAACTCACCCTCAATGCCATATCTCTGTATTTTCTGCAGTAGCCTACCATGGGGGACCTTATCAAACGCCTTACTAAAATCCATATATACCACATCTACCGCTTTCCCCTCATCTACCTCCTTAGTCACCTTCTCAAAGAATTCAATAAGGTTTGTGAGGCACGACCTGCCCTTCACAAAACCATGCTGACTATCCTTGATCACATCATTCTTATCCAGATGTGCATAAATCCTATCCCTTACAATTCTCTTTCCCCTCTCACCCTAAACCTATGCCCTCTACTTCTGGACTCCCTGACCCCAGGGAAAAGACTTTGCCTATTTATCCTATCCATAACCCTCATAAGTTTGTCAACCTTCGGCGCTCCAGGGAAAACAGCCCCAGCCTGTTCAGCCTCTCCCTATAGCTCAAATCCTCCAATCCTGGCAACATCCTTGTAAATCTCTTCTGAACCCTTTCAAGTTTCACAATATCTTTCCAATAGGAAGGCGACCAGAACTGCATGCAATATTCCAACAGTGGCCTAACCAATGTCCTGTACAGCCACAACGTGACCTCCCAACTCCTGTACTCAATACTCTGACCAATAAAGGAAAGCATACCAAACGCCGCTTTCACTATCCTATCTACTGTGACTCCACTTTCAAGGAGCTATGAACCTGCACTCTAAGGTCTCTTTGTTCAGCAACTCTCTGTAGGATATTACCATTAAGTGTATAAGTCCTGCTAAGATTTGCTTTCCCAAAATGCAGCACCTCGCATTTATCTGAATTAAATTCCATCTGCCACTTCTCAGCCCATTGGCCCATCTGGTCAAGATCTTGTTGTAATCTGAGGTAACCCTCTTCGTTGTCCACTACACCTCCCAATTTTGGTGTCATCTGCAAACTTACTAACTGTACCTCTTATGCTCGCATCCAAATCATTGATGTAAATGACAATGTCTTTGGTTTGTTTGAATAGAGTCAAATGCCAGTGTTTGTTTGTTTCCTTGAAATCCTCCTGGACAGACCCGAACTGCATTTGTGACTATGTGTGTGTACAAAGTTATTCTTTATGAATAAAATATAGTTTTGAAATGAAAACAAATTATAGCTGTACCCTTCTCAATCAGAAGTGGAAAAACAGGGAACTTGCAGAGAGCTACTGACAGAATTGTAATGCCGCTGATGCCATGGGGAGACATTGCTGTCTCACAGAGCCAGGTATCCAGGTTCGGTTCCAGCCTTGGGGAGTCTAGGTGGAGTTTGCATGCTCTCTCCACGTCTGTTTGGATTTCTGTTTGATGCTCTAGTTTCCTCCCATAGTCCAAAGATGTGCAGGTCAGGTGGATGAACCATGACAAACAAGGGATTACAGGGATATGGTGGGATGCTCTTTGGAGGGATGGTGCAGACTTGAGGAGCCAAATGGCCTCTTTCCACACTGTAGGGATTCTATGAACTGCTGACTTCATTCCAACATAGACTGAAACATGATGATTGTCAAGTTGATGCCCACCGCCCATTGGCCGACCACTTCAACTCCCCCTCCCAGTCCCCCAAGGACGTGGGAGTCCTGGGCCTCCTCCACTAACAAATCCAAGCCACCCTCCAAATGGAGAAAATTGCCTCATCTTCCGCCTTGGGACCCTTCAACCACATGGCATCAACGTCGACTTCACCAATTTCCAAATCTCCCCTCCCCACAGATCCAACTCTCCAACTTGGCACCACCCTCTTGACTTGTCCGACCTGTTCATCTTCATTCACCACCTAATCACTTCACCCTCCCCACGGTCCTATCACAATTACGCCCTCCCCCACCTGCATCCACCTATTGCTTCCCACTTATCTACCCTCCCAACCCCACTCCCACTCTCTTATTTATCTTTCCGCCCCCTTTCCCCACCACATTCCTGATGAAGGGCTTATGCCTGAAATGTCATCTCTCCTGCTCCTCGGAAGCTGCCTGACCTGCTGGGCTTTTCCAGTGTCAGACCTTTTTAATCCTGCCCCCACCCACCCTCCCAAACACGTTCAGGTTACAGATTAGCCTACCATTGCAGATGAGATTGGTGATGGTCTTTGAGTGGTCTTAAATGTCTTTTTCTTTAACTTCTGCTTGGTATAAACCCATTTTTTACTGGAGATTAAAATTAGTCCCCATTCTCACCTCACAAAAAACTTATTCATACAGATAAATTAAAGAAACATTGACAGCCGTAGTCAGAATACTGCTCAGCCACACAGGCTCTTTCCTGGTGCATTCCAGTGACCAGTGTGAGAGCTGAAAACAATCCATCCAATGAACCCTGTGTTACCCGACAAGAGTGCATGTGCTATTGACTGAAACTTGAGTTCACCAGGGTCCCAACCTTTCTCTTTGCTATAAAATAGCTTCAATTGCACCAGAAAGGGCGAGGAGTGGATCTCCTGAACATATTTATAGCACAATGCCTGACAATTCTGCCCCCAAGCCGTTTATTCTTTTCACATTAAATTGCTTCAATAGCAAGAGGAAGAGATAGAGAAGAAGAGAGATTTTGAACATTTTTCACAGCAATCATAACATGTCTTGTAAAGCTCAATGTTACATAAAATCTTTTCTCTCATCGATTCTTTGTTAATGAGTTTGCAGGCTATAGACTCGGGCAGCACAGTGGCTCAGTGGTTAGCACTGCTGCCTCACATCGCCAGGGACCTGCATTGGATTCCAGCCTCAGGTGACTATCTGGGTGGAGTTTGCACATTCTTCCTGTGTCTGTGTTGGTTTCCTCTGGGTGCTCCAGTTTCATCTCACAGTCCAAAGAACCTTAGACTACAAAGGGATCTTGATCAGATGGGCCAATGGGCTGAGGAGCGGCAGATGGAGTTTAATTTAGATAAACGTGAGGTGCTGCATTTTGGGAAAGCAAATCTTAGCAGGACTTAAACACTTAAGTAATGTCCTACAGAGAGTTGCTGAACAAAGAGACCTTGGAGTGCAGGTTCATAGCTCCTTGAAAGTAGAGTCGCAGGGAGATAGGATAATGAAGAAGGCGTTTGGTATGCTTTCTTTTATTGGTCAGAGTGTTGAGTACAGGAGTTGGGAGGTCATGATGCAGCTGTTCAGGTCATTGGTTCAGTCACTTTTGGAATATTGCGTGCAATTCTGGTCTCCTTCCTATCGGAAGGACGTTGTGAAACTTGAAAGGGTTCAGAAAAGATTTACAAGGATGTTGCCATGGTTGGAGGATTTGAGCTATAGGGAGAGGCTGAACAGGCTGGGACTGTTTTCCCTGGAGTGTCGGAGGCTGAGGGGTGATCTTATAGAGGTTTATAAAATCATGAGGGGCATGGATAGGGTAAATAGACAAAGTCTTTTCCCTTGTGTCGGGGAGTCCAGAACTAGAGGGTATAGGTTTAGGGTGACAGGGGAAAGATACACTAAGAGACCTAAGGAGCAGCTTTTTCATGCAGAGGGTGGTGCATGTCTGGAATGAGCTGCCAGAGGAAGTGGTGGAGGCTGGTACAATTGCAACATTTGAGAGATATTTAGATGTGTATATGAAGAGGAAGGGTTTGGAGGGATATGGGGCCGGTTGTTGGCAGGTGGGACTAGACTGGGTTGGGCTATCTGGTCGGCATGACGAATTGGACTGAAGGGTCTGTTCCTGTGCTGTACATCTCTATGACTCTCTGACTCTGTGTGGATTGGCCATGGAAAATGTAGGGTTACAGGGGTATGGTAAGGAAGTGGGCCTTGGTTGGATGCTCTTCAGAGGGCTGGTGCAGACTCAATGGGCTGAATGGCTTTATCTGCACTGTGGCATTCTATGATTTCGCTTCAGAGTAATACCAGTAAAAATATTTTTGACACTGAGCCATGAAGGAGATATTTTTAGATTAGATTAGATTAGATTACTTACAGTGTGGAAACAGGCCCTTCGGCCCAACAAGTCCACACCGCCCCGCCGAAGCACAACCCACCCATACCCCTACATCTACCCCTTACCTAACACTACGGGCAATTTAGCATGGCCAATTCACCTGACCTGCACATCTTTGGACTGTGGGAGGAAACCGGAGCACCCGGAGGAAACCCACGCAGACACGGGGAGAACGTGCAAACTCCACACAGTCAGTCGCCTGAGGCGGGAATTGAACCCGGGTCTCTGGTGCTGTGAGGCAGCAGTGCTAACCACTGTGCCACCGTGCCGCCCATAAACAAGTGCTTGATTGAAGAAGTCGGTTTAAAGAGTGTCCTAAAGAGGAAGAGAGACAGGGAGGTTTAAGGAGAAAATTTCAGAGCTAAGGGTTCAGGTTACTGATTACAAGGCCACTAATATTGAAGCAATCAATGCTGGAAATGTGTACGAGCTCTGAGTATAAACAAAATGCAAACATTGAGCACACAGTTGATACAACACATCTTTCAAAAGGTTTATAGCTCATGCTGTGTGAGTCATGTGTCTATTCAGACTGGCAGAAATATGGTATTATCAGTTATATTGGTGATCAAATGATTGAGATATGCAAAATTGTGAGGAATCGACAGAGGAGGAACCTGTTTCCCTTGGCAGAGAGTTAAAAACAACAGGGTTTATAGATTCAAACTAAGTGGCAGAAAGATTAGAAGGGACACAAGGAAAACAGTTTTATGCAGTGGGTGATAGGTGTCTGGAATTCACTGCCTTAGTTGATGGTGGAGGGAAAAACCCCAAACTCATTTAAAAAGTCCCTGGATCTCCATCCCAAGCACTGTAGGCTTCGGGGTTAAGGGCCATGTGCAAGAAGATCGGATTAGAAAGAGTATCTGTGTCTTTGGGTTGGCATGGACAGGGTGGGCCGAATGGGTCCCTTTTGAGCTGTATCATTTCTACTGTTCTAACAGCCCTTCAATGGGGGAAAATAGATTGGACTGTGATCTTTTGCGACTGGAAAGTTAACAAGGGTTTGATGATTCCTTGCTGAGCAGTAAGCCCATCTCTCCTCAGCCTCCCCTGTGGATTACGTCTCAATCTGCAGACGGGTTTTACATTTTTCCCTCTGGTGAAAGGACAGGGGTTACAAAATCTATATTTCATCTCTACTGGAGTGTGCTAGTGGGGTTGAACTTTCTTGTGTGTACTAGTCTGTATTTGAGTGTTAGTATGCTGTGAAGATCACAAAGAACTATCCCCTAGCCACTGCATGTAAATGAATTCACTCCCTCTGATTGGTGGAAGGCAGCGAGCTAGGCACAAAGGTCAGCCAAGAGGAAAGAGGACAACCAAAAGACTCTCTCTCACCCAAATGTTGGAACATAATAACGATCAAAACGAATCAGAACTGCAGAATGTTAACCCCAGAAATAAGGACTGTGATACTGAGTGCTCAAGTACCAAAATCAACGCTATTGATAATCTCCAAAGAAATAGCCTCATGATGACTTTTTGCTTTTCCAGAGGGTGATCTGCATATCCTTTCTTCCTTACATTTTTTTAGAATCCTTTTGGTCTCACCATTTACTTCTAATAGGTGTATATGTGTGTTGTGTTACTAATTCCTCTTATGTTTAATCATTGATAAACTCAGCCTCTGTTAACTTAAGAAAAATTTGTTTTAATTGACTGCTTTTAAAACTTAAGTTTCTTTGGATCTGGCAGAAAGGCATTCATAAGGGAAAGATTATTTTTCAAATCGACCTTGTTGAGATCAACTAAGGGGGTGGGTGAATAAACAAGCAGACCAGTTCATCTGCTACCTCCTGGGAGTTGAACAATGTGCATTATCCTGTCCTGGGGAATCTTGCCTAGGTCTGGGTGTAAAACAATGAAGACTGGGTTCTTGATGAGACTGATATAGATTCCACTACAGTGTGGAAACAGGCCCTTCGGCCCAACTAGTCCACACCGACCCTCTGAAGAGTAACCCACCCAGACCCATTCTCCCTGACTAATGCACTCAACTCTAAGGGCAATTTAACTCGGCCAATTCACCTAACCTGCACATCTTTGGACTGTGGGAGGAAACCGGAGCACCCGAAGGAAACCCACGCAGACACGGGGAGAATGTGCAAACTCTAGACAGACAGTTCCCCAAGGGTGGAAACAAACCCAGGTCCCTGGTACTCAGTGCTAACCACTGAGCCACCGTGCCACCCCATATCTTGAAGTTCATTAACTACACTGTTTACAGTACTCAGACTTTCACATAGTCTGGATTCTAAAACGTTATTTTTTAAATCAACTGGATTGTACAAACTATGTCAAACCTCTGGTTCAGGTGGGACTTGCATATGGACTTTCTGACCCAGAGGTTGGGACATTACCACTGCGCCACAAGATGTCCTTACTCTGGGATTTATGCTTACTGATGTTACAGCTACATTGTATGACTGTGACACCACACATCGGCATCAGTTCGCTCAGTTGGCTGACCTGCAGTGCAATGTGATGCCAACAGCGTGGGCTCAATGCCTGAGGTTATCATGAAGGACTCACCTTCTCAGCCTTGCCCCTCATATGAGGCATAGTTACCCTCAAATTAAACCACCACCAGTCATTCCTCTTCAATGAGAGAGTGGGGTAATGGTTACACTACTTTGACTGACGAGACACTACACTGACTCAATTGCTGCTGAATGTCAGACAAGCACCTTTATACTGCAATAGTGGATATTTACATGTTGTCTACTGTCTTAAAGGTCCATTGCTTTTCTGATCTGGAATCTGTGCAATAATACAAGAGTCACCATTTACAACATTGTTCACTAAGCCCTGCCACCCTTGTTGCATTCAGCCCCATTAAGTACAAGCACATGATCTCCCCCATTTACATGGTATCTATGGTGCTATGGACCAGAACAAACCACCTTCAAATCTATCAAGGAATGGCTTAAACCCTAACTTTTATCTGATTTAAAGGCGAGTGCTTAAGGTGCTATACTCCTGATGGAACTTGACTGGTCACACTGCCCAGCTTTAGGCAAAATGCATTTCATTCACTCGGTGTTTTATTCATACCCTACAGTTAAAATACAAACAAAAGAAAGAAAAATTGGGATAACTTTAATCCGAATGGAAAACTTAACAGAATAATAGATTATTTAATGACTAAACAGCAACTGTACCAATATAGTAGCATCCCCTAAACACACCCTTGGCAAAGGCAAAGTCAGTAAAACAGATTGTCTCACAGGTAATTCTGGCAGGAGAGAGAGAACCCAAGCTTTTAGCTGTGACAGAGAGAGAGAGACAGAGAGAGAGATAGTGAGAGAGAGAGAGATAGTGAGAGAGAGAGAGAGATAGTGAGAGAGAGCAATAGCGAGAGAAGAATAGCGAGAGAGATCGTGCGCAAGAGAGAGAGACATAGCAAGATAGCAAGAGAGAGAGAGAGCTTCCACAATCAGTTTCAAAACCCCAACAACTACTGTGGGAGCCTGACCCCACCCATTCATGCAGCTTCTGTTGTTCCCAAGGCCTCATAAGCTTTACTTTAGTGCTTGGAAGAGACATTTCATCACCAGTGGCTCGAAACCTCACATTCAAAGAAAAGGACAAAATACGCCTCTTAAAGCCATAGTATCTTCGTAATGGGGAAGGGTGGGGGGGGGGGGGTTGGTTATGGAACAAAAAGCACCTCTTCCAAGAAAGATGTTGTTAAATATGGTTAGGTAAAGCCAGACTCCTCTCCAACAGCTTGCCACTTATTGGTCTGTCCTCCCATCTGAGTCCCAGAGGTTTTGTTGGATATTTTGCTTTGATCTGAATGTTGGAGTTTGGAGCTGCTGCTAACATATTTTCTGCCTTTGTGTGTGGATATGAAACAGAGACAGAGAGAAAAATGCGTCCACTGCTCTCCTGTGGATTTATAACAGAGTGCTGCCCTTTGAAGTCAGTCATCTGCATTGTCATTCAACTCTGCTCAGTGAAGGATATTCTCCGAACAGGACTCACCAATGCATATTACCCATTGAAATTATTCATCAAAGGCATTGTTCTGTCTCTCTATGCGGTCTAGAGTGTTGTCATCTGACAGAATTCAGTGAGCCAATATTGTATACTGATTTTGACCTGTAAAATTCCTGAAACAAAAATCCCCGGTCACCAATCACTGCTGCGCTATAATCTCACTCACTGAGCCTTACTAGTCATTGAAGGGTAGAATGGTAACATGACTGGAGTGCTCTCATGGTGTTTACTGTTTTCTCTTCAAGTCTTTACTGGGAAGGAGTGTCTATAAATGATAATTCAGGAAGGATAAAGAATCCTATGACTGAGAACCTTCAATGCAGGCTCCATCTTACAGTTTACAAAGCAGGTATTGCTTGCTTTCATATTTGAACAGTGTCCCATTGAATGTTTTGGCCCTTCTTACCCTGAATCCACCATTTTTAGAATTTCCTGACCGCAAATTAAAACAAATTGCATTTTATTCATCCGCCCAATAACACAGGGAGTACCTGAACAGCACAGACCCTAGGAGCCTTCAGGTTCAATCCCTGCCATGTCCCAGTTCTGAGGTAGGGCCACTTGATCCAAACTAGGCAAAAGTGAGGACTGCAGATGCCGGAAATCAGCACAGCAGGTCAGGCAGCATCTGAGGAGCAGGAAAATCGATGTTTCAGGCAAAAGCCATTCGTCAGGAATGGAGGCAGGGAGCCTCCAGAGTCGAGAGATAAATGGGGGGGGGAGGTAGGTGAGGGGTGGGTGGGGCTGGGGAGAATGTAGCAAAGAGTACAATGAGTGAATGGGGGTGGGGATGAAGGTGATAGGTCAGAGGGGTGGGTGGGGGAAGGCAGCAAAGAGTACAATGGGTGAATGGGGGTGGGGATGAAGGTGATAGGTGAGGGGGAGGGTGGGGGAAGGTAGCAAAGAGTACAATGGGTGAATGGGGATGGGGATGAAGGTGATAGGTGAGAGGGGAGGGTGGGGGAAGGTAGCAAAGAGTACAATGAGTGAATGGGGGTGGGGATGAAGGGGATAGATCAGAGGGGAGGGTGGGGGAAGGTAGCAAAGAGTACAATGGGTGAATGGGGGTGGGGATGAGGTGATAGGTCAGAGGGGAGGGTGGGGAAAGGTAGCAAAGAGTACAATGGATGAATGGGGGTGGGGATGGAGGTGATAGGTCAGAGGTGAGGGTGGAGCGGTTAGGTGGGAAGGAAGATTGACAGGTAGGACAGGTCATGGAGACAGTGCTGAGCTGGAAGGTTGGAACTGGGGTGAGGTGGGGGGAGGGGAAATGAGGAAACTGGCGAAGTCCACATTAATGCCCGTGGGGTTGAAGTGTTCCGAGGCGGAAGTTGACTCGGCCCAAAATGTTCACTCTGATTTCTATCCACAGATGCTGCCAGACCTGCTGAGTATTTCCAAAATTTCTATTTTTGTCTGTGATTTGCAGCATCCAGAGTTCTTTCGGGTTGTGTTCTATGAGGGACTAGTTCAGAAGGAGTTAAAGTTGATGTTGCATTAGGCTCCACCCACTCTAACAATAGAATCACATCGCGTGAAAGAAGTCCTTTTGCTTATCGAGTCTGCATCGACAAAAACTATCCTAAAGGTACACTCGTCCCACTTTCCACCACTTGGCCAATAGTTTTGAATATTATGACATTTCAATGCTCATCCATGTACGTTTTTACAGGTTGTGAGGTTTCTTGCCTCAACCACCGTGGGCGGCACGGTGGCACAGTGGTTAGCACTGCTGCCTCACAGCGCCAGAGACCCGGGTTCAATTCCCGCCTCAGGCGACTGTCTGTGTGGAGTTTGCACGTTCTCCCCGTGTCTGCGTGGGTTTCCTCCGGGTGCTCCGGTTTCCTCCCACACTCCAAAAGATGTGCAGGTCAGGTGAATTGGCCATGCTAGATTGTCCGTAGTATTAGGTAAGGGGTAGATGTAGGGGGTTGCGCTTCGGCGGGGCGGTGTGGACTTGTTGGGCCGAAGGGCCTGTTTCCACACTGTAGTAATCTAAAAAAAAACCACCCTGTACCCCCCAAGACATTCCAGATAGTGTTAAACAGATCAGCCTGAGTCTCTGAGAAGGGGTTGTGGGTTCTGCACATCTCCTGAGAGCCTGAATATGCCGAGAAAGTTATGCAGAATGTATCTAGTAGAACATACAATGAAATAAACTACCTTGTTGTGTAAGACATGTGCCTCTTTTGTTTCAACTTACCCAGTGGACTATCCTTCACAGCTGATAAGCAGACAGGCTCTCGACTCAGCATAGGAAAAGGAGATTGGTGGAGGGTGCTATGCAGTCCATGCAGTAGGTACATTGCAATCCATTGCAATACACTGGACAAGGAACATCATTCAGGGTTCCCACCTCCTGACTGTTGCCTGGTTTCCACGTCTGATATACAAATGACTCAGGATGAAGTCATCATTAGGTTCAAAATTGAGGCAGGCAGGCTGTTGATGCTCACTCCCAAGCTTCACACATCAATAATAGCAACTCTATCAGTTATTTGAGTACACCCAGTATACTGCAAAATTCAATGCCATTGTTATGAGTATTTCAGTCGCATCCAAGCCAACAGTCATGACTCTCATTTTTATATAGTCCATGCCTATTACCACCATGTTATGAAATGTTGAGACATTTTTTTTGTATCTAAGTGCTCCAATTAATGCCTTTACTTTATCTGTAGAGTTTAAACACACAGGGCAGACACCACGAGCAGTAGGTAAAGGGATTATCAGTTGTTTTCTATTTGTTTGTGGGGTATGGGCTTCACTGGCTAAGTTAGCTTTTGGAGCCCATCTCGAATTACCCTTGAGGAGCTGCCTTGATGAACCACTGCAGTCCTGTGCAGTAGAGGGACACCTGCAGTGCTGTTAGGAGGGCATTTCCAACAATTTGACCAAACTACAGTGGAGAAACAGTGATTTAATTCCAAGTCAGGATATTGTGTGGCTTGGAGGGCAACTTACAGATGGTGGTGCTTTGATGTATCTGTTGCCTACTGTCTTTAAGTTGGTTGATGCTTGAATTGTTGGTAATGTGAGGTATTGACTCAGACCCTCAGTGTGAGGGAGGGGTACAGCAGTGAAGCATGATTGATGAAGATTATTGGTAGGTGCGTGATGCATTCTGGGTCAGTTAGGAGGACATGAGTCTAATAGTGCACTTGGTGTGATATGGCATTTGAAGTTGAATTTATTGACATTAACCACTCATGTAAAATCATTGAGTTCCAATTGACACTGCTTTCAGATCCAGGGCTACACTGCTGTTATACAGCTGCATGGATATATGCACCATTACTTTCACAGAGTTTGTCCAGAGGGTGCTGACGAGATCCTGGAATCACGGAGAGGAGCAGGCTGCCCAACGCTTGCACATGGTGACTGAATCAGAAACAACTCTCACGGGCTAGTTGTAACTCTTGAAAGCAGTTTTAAAACTTTGCCTTCAGGAAAGGCACAGTGTGGGACCAGATTGGCAGAGAAGTTCATCGAACGAGACAAAGGATCACAGTCAGTAGCATTGCACTTCAAAAATGGAATTTAATAATAACTTTCACTGTCTAATTAGTATGGATTATCCCAGATGATCAGAGTAATCAGCTACCTGTCAAAGGCAAGGGTCCTGGAGCTCAGTCTGAAATACAGTGTTATAAAGCCCATTTTGGGTCATGATACATCTGACAATGTAACCTTTCCTCTCTTCCTTTTACTGGATCTTCTGCTGTTAAAGTGTTTTATGGATCTTTCTAACTGCCCCATAAATATCAATAAAACTCAGAAGTGATAGTCATGAAGCATAGCTAATAGATCTTTTGTTTCTCTATTATCATATGCATCAATGAATCTCTATCTCCTTAACTGAATGTTAGGAATGTGTACTAAATCTTCATAATTTGTGATGAACAAAATCAACACCTTCCACTTAGCAAGCATAACTGTAAACAATATCACAACTCATGCTGTGGAAGTCTTCCTCGTTCTGACACTGGGCGGCTCACTCTCTCTCTTTCTCTCGCTCTCTGTCTCCTTCTCCCCACCCACACTAACAGCAGCACTGACATGTTAACACACGGTCTACAAACCCACTGACCACCAGCCTATCCCCAGAACGGAATTCTCCAACTGCAGCAGAATCACTGTGAGCCAATGTTCCTCGCGCTCTGAGCTACAGGCAACACTCCCATTATTCACCAAGGCAATCGAAACACTAACAAAACACTGGGAATGTTTGGCTTGGATATGGTTCTCCTGGGAATGTGATTTCATTAGTGATACCAAAATCAAACAGCAGAGGACAAGACGCCTGCAATAAAGATCTATTTAAACAACAACTTGTATTGATTGATCAAAATTCGGCAAACAGTTTTTAAAAATAAAACAACACTTGTTTGTGAAATATGATCACCTCCAGTAAGGCCTGCATTTAGTGCGCATTTTTTATTTCCCTCAGGGGTCGGGGTGGGGGGATGGGGTTGGCAGGGGCAGTGCTGAGCTGTCTTCTTGAATAGCTGCAAACCTGTCGGGAAGGAGGCAGTGACAGGCGACAGTGGGAGCAGCCGTGACAGGGAGAAATGCAGCAACAGAAGACAGAGTGGGTGATGGGTGTTAGGAAGTTTTGCAGCATCACCACTCCCCCCTCACCCCCAGCTCCCCACCATCTAGCGTTCAGGCTGAAGGTGCACATTAATTTACCCAGTGACCTTGGCATCACTCCCCTCACCTCCCACCCCACCCCAACTACCCCTCTCCCAAGCATCATCAAATTGGGAGACATTTTAAGGTAGTGGGTGCGGCCTACACCGATGACATTGAGTGTGGCTCAGTGGTTAGCACTGCTGCCCTTATAGTGTCAGGGGCCTGGGTTTGATTCTAGCCTCAGGTGGCTATGTGGAGTTTGCATGTTCTCCGTGCGCTCCAGTTTCCTCCTACAGTCCAAAGATGAGCAGGTTAGGTGAACTGGCCATGCTAAATTGTCCAAAGTATTCAAGGGTGTGTAGGTTGGGTGCATTAGTCAGGGATTGAATGGTAGGGGAATGGGTCGAGGTGGGTTACTCTTTCGAGGGTTGGTGTTGGCTTGTTGGGCCAAAGGAGAAGGCGAGGACTGCAGATGCTGAAGATCAGAGCTGAAAATGTGTTGCTGGAAAAGCGCAGCAGGTCAGGCAGCATCCAAGGAGAATCGATGTTTCGGGCATGAGCCCTTCTTCAGGAAGGTCAAAGGGCCAAAGAGCTTGTTTCCATACTGTAGAAATTCTAACAATTCCTTTGAGTTGACCCACTTCCTCCAAATCTGTTGTCACAGGAACTCATGAGGATGTTTGCCACGCTTGCGTTGTTGGTGGGATCTATGGAATATTCTTTGTCCAACCTCACTCAGGCTCCCTCCCTCAGCTCTTTCTTCAAGTGAATTTAGACAGCAGTGGTGCTATTTCCACCTTTCATTCCTAACTGGGCAGTTTCATCGACCTTCATTCCAATTTGTACACTTCCCTCGATTTGACATACCCAACGCTCATTCTTCCTTCTCTCTCTCTCTCTCTTAACTTTCCTAGCTCCATTTCTGGGAACAAGCTGGCAATAATTACTTAATAAAATCCCATGAACTCTCACAGCTACCTCAATGCTGTTTCCTCTGATTCATAGAGTCATAGAGTCATAGAGATGTATAGCACGGAAACAGACCCTTTGGTCCAAACAGTCCATGCCGACCAGATATCCCAACCTAATCTAGTCCCACCTACCAGCACCCGGCCCATATCCCTCCAAACCCTTCCTATTCATATACCCATCCAAACGCCTCTTCAATGTTTCAATTGTACAGCCTCCACCACTTCCTCTGGCAGCTCGTTCCATACATGTACCACCCTCTGTGTGAAAAAGTTGTCCCTTAGGTCTCTTTTATATCTTTCCCCTCTCACTCTAAACCTGTGCCCTCTAGTTCTGGACTCCCCGATCCCAGGGAAAAGACTTTGCCTATTTATCCTATCCATGCCCCTCATGATCTTGTAAACCTCTATAAGGTCACTACTCAGCCTCTGACGCTCCAGGGAATACAGCCCCAGCCTGTTCAGCCTTTTCCTATAGCTCAAATCCTCCAATCCTGGCAATATCCTTGTAAATCTTTTCTGAACCCTTTCAAGTTTCACAACATCTTTCCAATAGGAAGGAGACCAGAATTGCACATAATATTCCAACAGTGGCCTAACCAATGTCCTGTACAGCTGCAACATGACCTCCCAACTCCTGTACTCAGTACTCTGACCAATAAAGGAAAGCATACCAAATGTCTTCTTCACTATCCTATCTACCTGTGACTCCACTTTCAAGGAGATATGAACCTGCACTCCAAGCTCTCTTTGTTCAGGAACACTCCCTAGGACCTTACCATTTAGTGTATAAGTCCTGCTAAGATTTGCTTTCCCAAAATGCAGCACCTCGCATTTATCTGAATTAAACTCCATCTGCCAATTCTCAGCCCATTGGCCCATCTGGTCAAGATCCTGTTGTAATCTGAGGAAACCCTCTTCGCTGTCCACTAGACCTCCAATTTTGGTGTCATCTACAAACTTACTAACTGTACCTCTTATGCTTGCATCTAAATCATTTATGTAAATGACAAAAAGTAGAGGACCCAGCACTGATCCTTGTGGCACTCCACTGGTCACAGGCTTCCAGTCTAAAAAACAACCCTCCAACACCACCCTCAGTCTTCTACCTTTGAGCCAGTTCTGTATCCAAATGGCTAGTTCTCCCTGTATTCCATGAGATCTAGACTTACTAATCAGTCTCCCATGGGGAACCTTGTCGAACGCCTTACTGAAGTCCATATAGATCACATCTACTGCTCTGCTCTCATCAATCCTCTTTGTTACTTCCTCAAAACCTCAATTAAGTTTGTGAGACATGATTTCCCATGCACAAAGCCATGTTGACTATCCCTTATCAGTCCTTGCTTTTCCAAATACATGTACATCCTGTCCCTCAGGATTCCCTCCAACAACTTGCCCACCACCAACGTCAGGCTCACTGGTCTATAGTTCCCTGGCTTGTCCTTACCACCCTTCTTAAACAGTGGCACCACGTTTGCCAACCTCCAGTCTTCCGGCACTTCACCTGTGAGTATCATTGATACAAATATCTCAGCAAGGGGCCCAGCAATCACTTCTCTAGCTTCCCACAGAGTTCTCGGGTACACCTGATCAGGTCCTGGGGATTTATCCACCTTTATGCGTTTCAAGACATCCAGCACTTCCTCCTCTGTAATCTAGACATTTTGCAAGATTTCACCATCTATTTGGAGAAAGTGAGGACTGCAGATGCTGGAGATCAGAGCTGAAAACGTGTTGCTGAAAAAGCGCAGCAAGTCAGGCAGCATCCAAGGAGCAGGAGAATTGATGTTTCAGGCATGAGCCCTTCTTCAGGAATCAGGACAGTGTGCCAAGCCTGTTTGGCATACTTTTCTCATTCCTGAAGAAGGGCTCATGCCCGAAACGTCGATTCTCCTGCTCCTTGGATGCTGCCTGACCTGCTGCACTTCACCATCTATTTCACAACAGTCTATATCTTCCATATCCTTTTCCACAGGAAATACTGATGCAAAATATTCATTTCGTATCTCCCCCATTTTCTGCGGCTCCACACAAAGGCCACCTTGCTGATCTTTGAGGGGCCCTATTCTCTCCCTTATTACCCTTTTGTCCTTAATGTATTTGTAAAAACCCTTTGGGTTCTCCTTAATTCTATTTGCCAAAGCTATCTCATGTCCCCTTTTTGCCCTCCTGACTTGCCTCTTAAGTATATTCCTATTTCCTTTATACTCTTCTAAGCATTCACTCGATCTATCCTGTCTATACCTTACATATGCTTCCTTCTTTTTCTTAACCAAACCCTCAATTTCTTTAGTCATCCAGCATTCCCTATACCTACCAGCCTTCTCTTTCACCCTGACAGGTATATACTTTCTCTGGAATCTCGTTATCTCATTTCTGAAGGCTTCCCATTTTCCAGCCATCCCTTTACCTGCAAACATCTGCCCCCAATCAGCTTTTGAAAGTTCTTGCCTAATACCGTCAAAATTGGCCTTTCTCCAATTTCAAACGTCAACTTTTAGTTCTGGTCTCTCCTTTTCCATCACTATTTTAAATCTAATAGAATTATGGTCACTGGTCCCAAAGTGCTCCCCCACTGACACCTCAGTCACCTGCCCTGCCTTATTTCCCAAGAATAGGTTAGGTTTTGCAGCACCACTAATCCAGTATTAGGTTTTGCACCCTCTCTAGTAGGTACATCAACATACTGAATCAGAAAATTGTCTTTAACACACTTAACAAATTTCTCTCCATCTAAACCCTTAATACTATGGCAGTCCCAGTATATGTTTGGAAAGTTAAAATCCCCTACCATAACTACCCTATTATTCTTACAGATAGCTGAGATCTCCTTACAATTTTGTTTCTCAATATCCCTTTGACTACTAACGGGTCTATAATACAATCCCAATAAGGTGATCATCCCTTTCTTAATTCTCAGTTCCACCCAAATAACTTCCCTGGATGTATTTCCAGGAATATCCTCCCTCAGTACAGCTGTAATGCTATCCCTTATCAAAAATGCCACTCCCCCTCCTCTCTTGCCTCCCTTTCTATCCTTCTTGTAGCATTTGTATCCTGGAACATTAAGCTGCCAGTCCTGCCCATCCCTGAGCCATGTTTCCGTAATTGCTATGATATCCCAGTCCCATGTTCCTAACCATGCCCTGAGTTCATCTGCCTTCCCAGTTAGGCCCCTTGCATTGAAATAAATGCAGTTTAATTTATTAGTCCTACCTTGTCCCTGCTTGCACTGACAGTTTGACTCGCTTCTGTTCTCACCTGTACCAGTCTCAGATTGATCTCTTTCCTCACTATCACCTTAGGTCCCCCCACCCCCCCATCTTACTGTGCAATTCCTCCCGAGCAGCTCTAGCAAGTCTCCCTGCCAGTATATTAGTCCCTTTCCAATTTAGGTGCAATCCATCCTTCTTGTACAGGTCACTTCTACCCCAAAAGAGATTCCAATGATCCAAAAATGTGAATTCTTCTCCCATACACCAGCTCCTCAGCCATGCATTCATCTGCTCTATCCTCCTATTCCTGCCCTCACCAGCTCATAGCACTGGGAGTAATCCAGATATTACTACTCTCGAGGACCTCCTTTTCAAATTCCTGCCCAACTCTCTGTAATTTCCCTTCAGAATCTCAATCTTTTCCCTTCCTATGTCGTTGGTTCCAATGTGGACAATGACCTCTTGCTGCCCCCTCTTCCCCGAGAGAACATTCTGCACCCTCTGTGAGACGTCCTTGATTCTAGCACCAGAGACGCAACCCACCATTCTGCTTTTTCACTGCTGGCCACAGAAACGCCTGTCTGTATCTCAGACTAGAGAGTCCCCTAACACAGTTGATGTCTTGGAAGCTGACGTACCCTTCGTTGCATTAGAGCCAGTCTCAAAGCCAGAAACTTGGCTGTTTGTGCTACGTTTCCCTGAGAATCCATCACCCCCTACATTTTCCAAAACAGCATACCTGTTTGAAATGGGTATATCCACAGCAGACTCCTGCCCTAGGTGCCTATCTCTCTTACCTTTCCTGGTGTTAACCCATCTATGTGACTGTATCTGAGACTTTTCCCCCCTTCCTATAACTGCCATCCATCACATACTGTTGCTGTTGCAAATTCCTCATTGCTTCTAACTGTCTCTCCAACCGATCCACTCGATCTGGTAAGGTTCGCATCCAACAGCATTTATGGCAGATATAACCCACAGTAACCTTTAAACTCGCTTTAAATTCCCACATCTGACAAGAAGTACATATCACTGCAAAGGCCATATTTGCTCCTTCACAATCTACAGACCCAGAATATAACACTATCTTATTCCTCTACAAAACACTGCACCAGGTTAAGTTAATAGTTATAGCTTACATTTTAAGTTTAATCAAGAGACATATCTCCAAAAACATATAATCTAGAAATAACCCACTCTAATCACTACTGCAGCCTTTCTGTTGGACACACTTAAAACAACCATTAACTTATCTGATTCTGTGCTGTGACCTTCGCCCAAACAGGTTCCTCCAAGGTTAGTTGTGAATTTCACTGTTTGTTAATTTTCCCGGACGCACTCCGATGTCCAGCGATACATGAATTCAAAACAGCATAGGCGGTAACTGTGCAGGTTCCCTCTCTCTCTCTCTCCCTCTCTCTCTCTCTCCCTCTCTCTCTCTCTCCTGCACTGTCCTCACCATGTGCCTCCTTTGTCTGTTCTTCCCCCTTTTAAAACTGCTGCTGTTTTGACGTTTATTTTCCCAAAGTTCCTCCAATTCTGTCTCCCATCTTTTCCACATCCATTGCATCTACTCTGACTGTGTCACTGTCCACACTAGTTTGTGATTTGTCTTCGATTTGCAACAACCGAGGATTCCTGTGATGCTTTCTGATTCTTTCTGGTTTCTGCTTTCAGCCCAACATAAGTAGCTTTGGGAGTTGTCAACCTAGTGGTGTTATTGTTCAACTATTAATCCAGAGAGTTGAGAGTGTAATGCTGGAAAAGCACAGTAAGTCAGGCAGCAGGAGAATTGATGTTTCGAGCAAAAGCCCTTCATCAGGAATGGGGCTATAAGCTGAGGGGAGTGGGGGAGGTAGGGCTGGGGGGGAAGGTAGCTGAGAGTGTGATAGATAAATGGAGGTGGGGGTGAAGGTGAGAGGTCAGAGTGGAAGGTGGAGCGGATAGGTGGGAAGGATGATAGATAGATGGGACAGGTCATGAGGGCGGTGCCAAGTTAGAAGGTTGGAACTGGGATAAGGTGGGGGGAGGGGAAATGAGGAAACTGGTGAAATCCACATTGATGCTGTGGGATTGGAGGGTCCTGAGGTGGAAGATGGGGCGCTCTTCCTCCAGGCATCGAGTGGTAAGGAAGTGGCGATGGAGGAGGTCCAGGACCTGCATGTCCTTGGCAGAGTGGGAGGGGGAGTTGAAGTGTTTGGCCACAGGGCAGTGGGGTTAGTTGGTGCGGGTATCCTGGAGATGTTTTCTGAAGTGCTTTGTGAGTAGGCATCCTGCCTCCCCACTGTAGGGGAGACTGCATCGGGAGCAACGGCTGCAGTAAATGACGTTTGTGGAAGGTCGGGAACGATGGATACTATTAACCCAGAGAGCAATGATCAGATTCAATTTCTGGATTAGTGGTGCTGGAAAAGCACAGCAGTTCAGGCAGCATCCGAGGAGCAGTATGATCAGATTCAAGTCCTGTCATGCCAGATGGTGGAATTTGAATTCAATAAAAATCTGGGATTAAGAGGCTAACGATGACCATGAAACCATTATTGATTGTCAGGAAAAAAAAACATCTGGGGAGGAAAAAGCTCACTTACCTGATCTGGCCTTCAGATGCATGGCAATGTAGTTCCCTCTCAACTGCCCTCTGGGAAATTAGGGATGGACAATAAATGCTGGTTTTTGCCAGCGACACCCACGTCCTGTGAATGAATAAAGAAAGCCCAAAGTTAATTCTATGTGAAATCTGAAAAATCTTCATTAAGAATTCCAACAACAATTGGGTCTCTTATGAATTCTTATTTCAAAGCTCCAAATTCACAGATGTCTGCTAATCTGTTGAGGTCATTAATAGAATTGTCTGTAGATTCTCCTTGAAGTTGAACTCTTCTATTAAATCTTACTTTTTCAAGGATTTTATTTGTTCTTAAATTGAAGTAATTATCAAAAGCTTTCAGGACATTTTCAAAAGGATTTGTATTCTCTTTAATGTTCTGCTGCTTAATAACAGCAGCAGCAATCAGGCCTACTGAATATGATAGTGTATTAATCAGCTCAGCTCCACACTTAGCAGTTTAAGGCTGTTTAAGATAGTCCTCTGCCACCCATCCCCCCTCCCCCCTCCATCCCCCGCCGCATCCCCCCTACCCCCATTTTTATACTTTGTCAACAGGCCCGTCAAACAATCAATACTACAGGATAAACCACTGTGGACTATTAACAAACGAGGCACTGTTCTCAGTTATTAAGAAAAATTATTGCATGAGACTTGTAAGTACAAGTGCATTACTAATAATTATCAGGACACTCGCGTGATGTACAGAATATATCTGCTCCCTATAAAGGCTCGTGTAGGACACACTGCCTGAATGCCAATAGACTGGGGATAGCTAATGTGAACATAAACTCCCTCAGAATCAATGCCTTACATAGAACATAGAACAGTAAAGCACAGCACAGGCATTTCGGCACTCGATGTTGTGCCAACCTTTTATCCTACTCTAAGATCAAACTAACCTGCATACCCTTCATTGTACTATCATCCATGTGCTGTCCAAGAGTTACTTAAATATCCCTAGTGTATCTGACTCTACTGCCACTGCTGACAGTACATTCCATGCACCTATCACTCTCTGAGTAAAGAACTTACCTCTGATATCTCCCCTAAATTTTCCTCTAATCACCTTAAAATTATGTCCCCTCATGATAGCCATTTCCATCAGGGAAAAAGTCAATGCTATCCACTATCTATGCCTCTCATCATCTTGTACACCTCTACAAGTCACTTCTCATCCTTCTTCGCCCCAATGAGAAAAGCTGTAGCTCCCTCAACCTTTCTTCATAAAACATGTCCAGGCAGCATCCTGGTAAATCTCCTCTGCACCCTCTCTAAAGCTTCCACATCCTTTCTATAAAATAAGGCGACCCAAACTGAACACAATATTCCAAGTGTGGTCTAACCAGGGCTTTATAGAGCTGCAGCACAACCTCGTGGCTCTTAAACTCAATGCCGTGCTAATGAAAGCAAACACACCATACACCTTCTTAACAACCCTATCAACTTGGGTGCAACAGTTTTAATGGTTTCCATTTTTAGATCATACGGGGTTTTGGTTTGATGTCTGATCCAAATGTCTGCAACTGAACTGGGGGGAGGGGTGGTGTTGGAGATTGCAGTTCAGGTTGAACCACTAGAAGACAGCTGAGGTCAGTTCTACCCTCACTCTACCTCTACATCTACTGCTGGGGACACTGGATGGTAATCAAGAATGGACACTTGTTCATATTTCTGCTCCCAAATTCAGTTGGTTTGACATTATCTCTCAGTGGTCATTATCACTCATCTACTCACTGTATAAACCCATTCTCTCCAAAAGAGGCCAGTGTGTACATAATAGACACAATAGCTCCCTTGGCACTGTGATAGCTGAAAAGAACTCTAAATGACTCCAGAAAGACAGTGGTAATGTTGACCTTGGGTTTGAACTCATTATCAAACTGATTTAATGAAGCTCTCCTCTGATTATCCAAAATGTAATGGATCTTGTGTCAACTCAATCTATTTTTGTGTGGGTGAGAACCCATAACATAAAAGTTGAGTATTATTAGGCTCTCAAATGTAAAACTACCTCTGTTATGTGCACTACCTTCATTATAAGTTCTGCAGTTCTGACACCACATCTGTTATGCACTCTATCTTCATTATAAGGCTCTCAGCTATAACACTACTTTCATTAGATGGTGACAAATGCCAATTCCCCATATTTTACATTAAATTTTACCCTACAGTACACCCGGCTAAAAGCTGACAATGGATAACATCCACTTGTTATATATTTCATGTCAAATTCTGTAATGAGCTCTGGATGAGTCAGAGATGCACCACAACAGAGCAGCCAATATTTGAAAGCAGGGCAAGTTGTCTTAGTGATGGAAGAGCTGTTACATATTTGCGTAGCATGTCAGGTGGGTGCAGCAGTAGAAATGAGTAATACCCATTCTCAGTACAAACAGTGTACATCTCCTGGTTATAGCTGTCAAGAATCTCACATTAGTCCAAGCTTTCACCTTGCACAGTTTTCATCAGAGCACACAGATTACTTGACACTCAATAACCCACATAGAGTCATAGCCATACAGCACAGAAACAGACCCTTCGGTCCAACCAGTTCATGCCGACTATAATTCCAAACTAAACTAGCCCCACCTGCCTGTGCTTGGTCCATATCCCTCCAAACATATTTTATTCATGTACTTATCCAAATGTCTTTTAAACATTGTACCTGTACCTGCAGCCACCACTTCCTCTAAAGGTCCATTCTACACATGGACCACTCTCTGTATAAAACAAATTGCCCACATGTCTTTCTTAAATCTTGCTCCTCTCATCTTAATAATATGCCTCCCTGGTCTTGCAAGCCCCCACTCTGGGGAAAAGTCCCCATTCACCTTAGCTATACCCTTCATGATTTTATAAACCTCTGCATGGTCCCACAATCAACCTCCAATACTCCAGCGAAAAAAGTCCCAGCCTATCCCGCCTCTCCCTGGAAGTCAAACCCTCCATTCCCAGCATCACCCTAGCCAATCTTTTCTGAACCCTTTCCAGCTTAATCATCTCCTTCCTATAACAGGGCAACCAAAACTGGACACAGTACTCCAGAAGAGTGTGGGCCACTTGATTTACCAGAATCTGCCCTTTGAAGGTTTTGGGGAGTTGTGTGGCTGGGGGGGGTCAGAGGTCATTGGGTGGAGGGAGGGGTGTTGGGAGAGACACAACCTCAAAGATCCACCACCTGGGAAAGTCCCTGGCATGATTTGTTCTCGGATTGCAATCAGCTAAAATGATTTTTAGATTCTCAGGCAAACAAGATCTATGGGGATCAGGAAGGTAAGGGTGTTTGAGAATCAGCGATTTTCCTATTTAATAGCTAAGCAGGCTAGAGGAACTACAAGGCTTTCTCCTGCTTCTATTTTGTATGAGCTAAAAAGTGTGGTGCTACAAAAACACAGCTGGACAGGTAGCATCCAAGGAGCAAGAGAGTCAATGTTTCGAGCATAAGCTCTTCATCAGGAATCACTCCTGATGAAGATGTTCATGCTTGAAACGTTGACTCTCCTGCTCCTTGGTTGCTGCCTGACCAGCTGTGCTTTTCCAGCACCACACTTTTTGACTCCAATCTCCAGCATCTGCTGTCCTCACTTTCTATTTTGCACGCTTTGAGATTGGAGATTTTGAGCTGGGGCCAACTGGGATCAGGTGGGAAGGTGAGAGGAAGAGAGAAGGGTGCAATCGTAGCTATTCGTTATCATTGGCGTCATTGAATTCTGAGTTAGTGCAGCAGGGTTGCACATGCGCGCAGTCACTTCAGAGGTTTGGTCGGGTTTAGGAAGATGTACTTGAGGTACAGAGGAGAATGAAGACGCCAGTTTGGGCAAATTGCATAGGGGCTTAAGCTGAGAGCTCCCACCCACTCCACGTTCCGAGGTCCTAACTAACCAGAATGAACAGTTGCCAAATAACAATGCGGTTAACTGTGATTTGACTCCTGATTCAGCATTACAGAGAGTGTGTGCAGAATAATGATATTTCATCAAACAACAGCTCTAACCTTTTCATTCAATTAAACGTTTATTTAAGGTGTCGTCTTGAATGAAAATATACAAATTGACCTGGACCCTCAAATGAGTAATTTTCTGAAAGCTTTAAAAGTAATCAATTTCCCTCCCCCTAACTAGTCTTAGTCTTTCTAACTCTGCCAGTGCATAACATACAGCATTAATATTTAAAGGGAAATTTAAACAAAGCTTGTTAATTACTCTGTATCAATTAGCATGATATTGTCATTATTTTCCAGGCTTGTCAATGTTTGTCTTGGGTGCCTGGTTGCTATGTAACCTTTATAGAAGAAATGACTTGATAATACTTATAATGGGTGGGAAAATGTAAAACTCAACAGTAAATCATAATTGCAGCAAAATACTATAATGAAAGGTCTCCAACATTGGAGCCTCTGGGAGAAATGATCTTGCTTTTGTTAATGACTTTGTCAAAGGGAATAATAGTGATTATTATGAGAGTTAATTATACAATCCCTACTTAATGGACAGTAAGTTATCCATAACAGCAGGTTAGATGCATTGTGTTCGTCTATATAAGTAGCATAGCTGGAGGCAGCTACATTGCTATTGCATTAAACTGGCCTTGTTGTGAGTACCGACATTGATCTTTGCATGGATTTGTATTGGAACTTATACTTAGTTTGTTATACATTTCCCAAAGATCATTTTTGTTTTAAGACACTGTGCTTAGCCTTCCACCCTTCGACCCTGGATTTTCAGGGTTTAATTGATGCCATGGGGAAAGAGGGATTCACTGAACACCACTAATCTCCTATTGCAGTCTGGTGACCAATGTAAGCGAATGTTCCCTGCCTTCCTGGTTTCAATTCCCTGTTGAGCTTGCTGTGTAAAATTGCTCGACTATTCATCCGTCACCCTATGCAAAGTTCCATGATACTGAGAGTCTGCAGAACAGATGTGTTGCATTAACAGAAGAGAGCAATGCCACAGGCAAAACATCATTGAGGTAAGTTAAAACTCACACAACACCAGGTTATAGTCCAACAGGTTTATTTGGAAGCACTAGCTTTCAGAGCGCTGTTCCTTCATCAGGTGGTTGTGGAGCAGAACCACCTGGTAAAAGAGCAGTGCTCCAAAAGCTAGCACTTCCAAATAAACCTGACGGACTGCAACCTGGTGTTGTGTGATTTTTAACTTTGTCCACCCCAGTCCAACACCGGCATCTCCAAATCGGAACTTAACAAGTGCTAGAGACTTGCACTGAGGCTGCTCGGCATTTACTCTGGTTGTAAAGTCAAAACCGTCTGTTCAATAGTGCAGCTATCTCTCTCCTTGATGACCACAAAAAGTATATATTAGGACACAAACGTAATGATTCCGCAGTATTTGAAACGTTCCTGTAAAGAATTCATTAGCCAGTGCAGAACTCGATTCTTTTTGGTTCGGACCGTTTCCAGTAATAGAATGGACCTGACATTCTTCATATTGATTATAGTGGAAAAAGGCTTTGAGGGCTGTCGAGGAAATAATTTCAGAGGCACTTTCAATTCGACGCCAACTCAGCAAAGTAATGGAATACCTGACATGGGTGAAGGCAGCCATTAATCAGGGTGGCCTTTGGACAACCTTTAGAAGATGGATCCAATTGTGAACACACAAATTGGCTGCAGGTTTCACAGGATCTCGTTATTTTGAGCATTATGATAAAGGTCAAAGTTTATTTTGTATTTCAGCATATGTGAATATTATAATAACAATTTTTGCCAGTTTGTTATCACATCAGTAGGGGAGGAGTTGCAACACAGAGGTTCATTCCTTTTCCCTTTTATCCCTTAATCTTTGTTTTAACACTCCCACCTTTACTACAAGGTAGATTATTGCAAATCCTTATGCTTCAATATAATGTATAGAACTAAGATTACAAGTTTGGTCAACATTGATAATCAGAAGGAAATTCAGTGCAGCTGTTTAAGAAATTCTATATTACTTGGACTGCAGATAGATAGAAAATGTGAAATTTTAATGTGTGACAGGGCGATCAAGCATAGAAAATTAACATTCAGCCATACACATTTAAGCTAATAAAACAAAATTTCTACATGTGTATTTATACGAAGTGTGAATACGTATGGGTTGCAATTTGTTGAAATTTCTCTTCACAATACTTGCTTTTGGAGGTTTTGAGCTATAGCTCATGAGCTGTTATTTGTTCATAGAGGTAAAGTTGCCATTGTCGTACTCCCTCAATAGCGAAGTTTAACCTGAGGGTCACCATGCCTCATGTGAAGGGAGACGTAGAAAAGGTGAGTCCTTCATGGTAACTTCAGTTAGTGCAGGAATTGAACCCCCACCAACTGAGCTAACCGACTCCCTATTTCGGTCATGCGCAATTTAATGTTTTCAAAATAATTACCAATGAAAAGGTTGAACAGCAACAAATTATATTGAGAAAGTACCATTTTCACGATGAAATGCCCCAAGGCTCTTCGCAGGAGCTTATAAGAATTGAAATAACATTGAGGTACGTATTGGATAGTATCTTCTGAGATGGTGGCATAGTTTATGAAGAGATAATGGGGTGTAGTTCCCTGCTAGGGAAAAGTCAATCCCTCCTGGAATGGTCAGGAAGCGACTGGAGGCACCCCCAATCTCCAAACAACTAGCAAAAACGGTTTGGCAGATTCTATTATCGTAGGTTTCCATATACTGACTTCTGGCAGCTACAGAGTCCATTTAGCAGAACAGGAAGGGGAAAGGGCAAATTGTGGTCACAGGCAGCAGTCCCATACAGGCTCAGTGGGATTATATGGAATGTTTATATCGTGGGCATATGTACATAGTATACAGTGCTCTCAGCACTCTTGATTGTTGCTGTTCGCTGCCTGTTTTGAGTCCCTCCAACACTGAACCTAAAAACGAATGGAGAGTTTGCCTTGCGTTGCAGAGTTGGCCTCACACCAAGTTGACAGTAGAGACAGAGTGAGAGAGAGAGAGAGAGAGAGAGAGAGAAATGGAGAACAAGGCTCAAGCAAAATCCCCATGCAGCCAGTAGGGAATTTTAGTGAGAAAGTGAGCGATGAAACCACCACAAAGTGTTTGAACTTGCTCCTGTTTACCTAGAAAATTCACTCCACCAATCCAGTGTGTTACAATGACAGACCAGAACCCCAATGTATTTGTAGATATTTATTATTTTTAATTCCTCAATATGTTTCCTTTCTTCAACAGGGGTCTACTGCAGCAAGAAACAGAAAAAAAGTGCATGGACATTAGTTCTGAACTTCTCTGGCAAAGTCCTGAATGAAGTCCATGGAACGTTTCACCTGTAAAGTGTCAGAGAAACTTCAAAAATGGAAGATTTAACAAGAAGAGATCACAAGCTGATCTAGGAAGGTCTCCCCTCTTACAAACAAATCCCCCCTTACTGCCAAGTCCATTTTATGCTTCAAGAGTATGTGAGAAAAGAGGTTATTAATTGGCTGGAACACTGGCCTGTTTGTGTGGTTGGCTAGACTTCCTGGAGTGTGGACTAAAATGTTGTGAGGAACACAAGATTTGTTAACATCTATTTTAAACACTTCTGCATGGTACATTAAAAAAAAAGTCTCTCATTTGGAATGCTGGAGTTAAAAAGACTCAGAACAACAGAACTTCCTGCCAGCCTGCAAAACCCAGAATCTCAAGACTGACTGCTCATCTGCCAAATGTCAATGCTACCAACAATAACCAGAACATCATCCTGTCTGCACTACATGAATAATTCAGAGGCTGATCCACATATCTTCATTTTACTTTTATCTTTTTGAACTCACCCTTTATTCTGAATCTGTGTGCACGTGCAATGAAACTGAAAATGCCAGAGACACTCAGCAGGTCTGCCAATATCTGTAAAGACAGAAACAGAGTTAACATTTCTAGTCTGACACAACTTCTTCAGAACCAGTATATGTGTGGCGTGTCAGTATTTCTTATTTTGTTTATTAATAAATAAACTCGCCTCTTTTTATTATTTCAGGGAAGCCTGGTTAATTTGGCTCCTCCTTAAATAAACGTTTGTTCGGGAAAGGTGAAGGGGTCTGATTTTAAATTAACTTTGCTATGAACAATTGGAGGAGCGGGTAAATAGCTAAAGGGAACTGTCATATCAATCCTCACACGGCGCTTTCATAGTCAAGCATCTTCCAAGATTGGACCGTGATTGGAAAAGAAAATTCACTGAGATTCCGAGACTCCAGGTGAAACAGAGAGCTGCTTCCAATGCCCTGCTTTTGGCTCCTTTGATACATTGGTAAGGCTGAGAAACCAAATTTAGCAAGTTTCCTGCCAGCAACCTGACTCAGAATCTCAAAGCCTCGAGCCAAGGTAATTCAGCAAAAGGAGAACTGGTCTCTGCATAAAACTGGGTGCAATGACTGGTGATATACAGGTACACAATCCTTTATCCAAAATCCTTGGGGCCAGATGTCTTTCAGATTTTGGAACTTTTCGGAATTCAGAATAAATGACATTTTCTCAGTGAAATAAAAAACCTTCCTGAACAGCAGAGCCACACGTGACTAGCCTGAGTGCTGAGACACAATTGATGCCTCCCAGTGCTGGGCCACACCACCACGTCACATCTGAGTGATGTGGGTCGAGTAGGTATGGAGTTGGGTCACCTGTTCGCATGCCAAACAACCTTGTCATGCAGAAAAATATTCACAAAAGAACTTTGGAGTTCAGAGCTTTTCGGATTTCAGCATTTCGGATAAAGGATTGTGTACTTTACAGCAAAAGCTGTTTTAACTAGCACCTTATGAACTGGTACCCTTGATAAACTGGCAGAAATTATATACTTCCAATACGGCAAAGTTTACTGTATTATTCTGGCAATTGACTATAGGTTTTAAATTTATTTACCTCAACATAAATAGACTTGTTGTTCAATTCAATGGTCACACAAAATGTCAGTAGTTGACTCAACTTCAAATCAATTTCTCCTCAATTACTGTGATCTATGGTGATGTCTGAGTAGTCAGTTGAGGGTGCAAGGTTTTCTCATATGGTGATGGCTAGCATAAGGGGACATAGCTTTAAATCAAGGGGTGGTAGATAGGAATGTTAGGTCAAGGATCGATGGGTTTGGATGTGTCCACGGACATGTCCTGGAATGGCATCACTCTGAACTAGTTCAGTTAATCCCTGCCTGAAAAGGTCATGGTGTGAAATGACTTGAGTCCAGGACTTATGACCCAGGAAGAAGTCTCATCTCAGAGACTTGGCCTACAGCTCAGGAATCTCAGCGGCACCATCTTGGACAGCACCCATTGCTGAGATAGGAAGAGGGGTGGGCAGTGGAACAAGGATGACTTTCAAATATAAAATCATTGCTGACAGAAGGGCATTCTCATGAAAGTGTGACCATGCTGCTCCTTGAACAAGGTTATGTTGTCCTTGTTTTTTTTCTCAGAGGAGACAGAGGAAAGGAAGGAAGAGAGGGAGTTTGAACTTCAGAAATTGGCACTTAGACCAGAAGGTCAGCTTGAAAGGCTGGAGATGAGGCTGAAGATAAGCTGGTCGTAAAGACACATGTTCTGGGGTGTACAGTTTGGATGGGATTTCAGGCCAATTTCAATATAGCTCACAGATATTGCCTCAGGAAAAAGGCTTTCAAGTTAAAAGAAAATGCTTGTCCAATGAAAGGGAAGTGGCCTGTTCTCCCAGCTCAGCTTTTCTCTGGGTTAGTTTGGTTTTAGCTAACAGTCAGGTTTTTTTAAGGCTGTGGTAAAAGAAACAGCACCATAGAAGAAGGCGTTCCATGCTAAAACTCTCTGACATCTCTCTCTCTGCTGTAAGACCTTGTGTTTGATTTTACCTTTTTTGGCAAGGGGGTGTTTGTGCGGATTGTTGCAAAATTTTTAAACAGTATCATTAAGTTGGCATGATCTGTGGGGTTTTCAGATAGGTTCTGTTCTCGTTTGTTTGTGTTTCATTCGGTAATCTTATAAATAAATTCTATTTTGTTTAAAGTTAAATGGTTTGACCAGCTGCATCCCTCCTGGAATATCCATGTTACACCTGCTAAAAACAACTAGCAATGTTAGGCTCTGGGCCACTTTCTTGAAATGTTTTGAGGGGGTCTGGCCTGCTCCATAACGAATTGAGGGCTCTTTGTGAGATTTGCTCGATAGTTCCGATTTGGGATTAGGGTTGCTGGACACAAAGGCAGCGAGTGGTAGGTTTTCATAGGTTTTGTTCTGGGTAGTGAAATTGATTGGTTAAATAGTGCTTGGGATAGCAATCGCTCTTTCGGTCACCAAGAGTTTTCTGGGGGAAGAAGAAATTACTTTGGGGGCTTTACAAAAGGTGATGAAGGCCAAGCTGCTGGAATGAGCTGCCTCCTTCCATGAGGAAAGGAAAGATAATTACTGTATTAATAGCTCTGTATTTAAATTTGCTGGTAACGCCATCAGAATCATTAGAGACGGCTAAAATTCAATTGAAAATGAAGCAGCTTGAGTTAGAGGCAAAAAACAAGGAATGCGCAAAGGAAATAAAACCAAGTTACAATTAAAAGTGAGGAAAGAGAAAAAGAACAAATTGCTTTAGCAGAACAAGAAGAAAATGACAGAGAAAGAGAGAGAGAAGAGAGAAAAAAAGAGAGTGAGGAAAGGAAGGGAGGGAGCTTGAACATCAGATATTGGCACTTAGACTGAAATTCAGCTGAAAAGGATGGAGATGTAGGCTGAAGGTAAGCTTAGTGATGAAGAGAGTGAGGATGAGCAAACTCATGGTAACCAAAGGCCTGGTGGGGATCTCATAAAGTCATAGAAACGTACAGCACGGAAACAGACCCTTCGGTCCAACCCGTCCATGCCGACCAGATATCCCAACCCAATCTAGTCCCACCTGCCAGCACCCGGCCCATATCCCTCCAAACCCTTCCTACTTATAGACCCGTCCAAATGCCTCTTAAATGTTGCAATTGTACCAGCCTCCACCACATCCTCTGGCAGCTCATTCCATACCCGTACCACCCTCTGCATGAAAAGGTTGCCTTTAGGTCTCTTTTATATCTTTCCCCTCTCACCCTAAACCTATGCCCTCCAGTTCTGGACTCTCAACGCCAGGGAAAGGACTTTGTCTATTTATTCTATCCATGCCCCTCATAATTTTGTAAACCTCTATAAGGTCATCTGTTTAAATATATTCATGCATCACCTAAATTTGATGAGAAGATTGTGAAAGTCTTGTTTATCTCATTTGAAAAAGTGACAAAACAAATGCAGTGGCCAGTGACCACGTGGGTTTTGTTGATCCAATCAAAATTTGTAGGTGGAAGTAATGAGGTATTTGCATTTTAATCAGAGGAGGTATCTGGGGTGTACGAGAAGGTATGGGCTTGTATATGGGCTTGTGCCAGAAGCCTACAGACAACGTTTCAGGAATCTAAGGATAGACCTGCCCAAACATTGAGTTTGAAAGGATCAAACAAAGTAATTTTGTTAGGTGGATAAGGGCATTAAAAATAAAGCAAACCTATGGTGCTCTTAAGTAGTTATTTTGATAATTATTTCGGAGGAGTTCAAAAATTCACTTTCTAAAGTAGTGAATGGAAAAGTAGAGAGTTAAAATGGCGAGATTATCAGCTGAAATGGCTGATGATTATGAGTTTGTTCATAAATCCAAGCTTGGCTTCCAAAATCAGCTTCAATCCTTTCGGGATAGAATTTGGGGCAAAGAGAAATCCTCACGTGGAAAGGGAAAGGTAGATCTTTGTAAAGATCATAAGGAGAACTCACCAACGGTAAAAAAGAAACTCTTGAAGGGGAGCGAGAACTCAAAAAGCTCAGGTGTTTTCACCATAATAAAGTAGGCCGTGAGAAATCAATGTGTTGGTGGGTTAGGAAAAGGACTGGGAAGTCAGATGTAGGAAAACAGGATAAGCCAGTGAATTTTGTTGGAGTGGTACTGAAAAGCACAGTGGAGGCTAGAAAGCTGCACCAGAATGTATAACCTGGTCGGAGATTGGTTAAGGAGGAAGTGCCAGATCGTCAGAAACCATATAGCTGCAAAAGTAAAGGCCAGAAACAGCAGGTAAAGAAGTTACAATCTGAAGAGATACAGGATCTTCTCAATCTTTGATGTTGAAAGATGAGGAGAGATGTACATCTGACGGACTATTGCCAGAAAAGGTACTAGTAATGGGAATTCATGGTGAGACAATTATGTAGAGTGAGGTTAGACTGTCCAGTGAAGAGTGGAGAAGTCATGGTAGGAGTACTGGACAAACTCTGCTCCAGGAATACAGCTTGTCCTTGCTAACAATACAACTGGTTCACAGGTAGGAATGCTGCCTACTGTGGTTGAAACACCAGTGGAAACTCAGGCAACTGAACTATTAAATGGTGCACATCCTGGGACTTTTCCTGACTTTCCCTAACGAGGTCACAAAGTCACCAGTTGAAACAGGAAAGGTCAAAGAGTACAGATAAGAAAGTTGAATCAGAGACCCTGTTTGATCAATTGGTTGACACAAAATAGGAACAAACAGATGACAAAGCAGACATGTTTAGTTCAGAGAAGTTAACTGAGTTACAGCAGAAAGATGAAAAACTGAACCAATTGCACCAAAATGCATACATGGAATCCAAGTGTATCCTAATGTGTTACTAACTTAAAAATGATGTCTTAGTGCAGACCATCACAGACTCAGGCAGATGAGAAATGGCCAGAAGTTCATTAGGCCAAGTGCTGGCAAATAGGACTAGATTAGGTTGGGATATCAGGTCACCATGGACGAGTTGGACTGAAGGGTCTCTTTCCATGCTGTATATCTCTATGACTCTATAAGTCACATTGCCAGCGGGTTATAGAAAGGATGTGGTTTGGGTGGTGCATGAACTACCAGTAGGCAGTCATTTAGGGGTAAGAAAAACCCAAGCTAAAATAAAAAAGCATTTTTACTGGCCTGGACTACACAAGAACATAGCTGAATTTTGCCTGACATGTCATATATGTCAGGTAATTGGAAAATCATAGGCAGTAATAGAACCTGTACTTCTACTACCTATTTTTGCATTTGAGGAATCTTTTACAAGAGCCTCAGTTGACTGTATGGGACCCCTACTTAAAACAAAAAGTGGGAATCAGCATTTGTTAACAATAATGGATGTGTTCACTATATTTCCAGAGGCCATTCCATGATGCAATATCACAGCTGAAAGGATTGTAAAGGAATTACTCAAATTTTTCTCTTGACACGGACGACCCACAGAGATACAATCAGATCAAGGGTCAAGCTTCACATCAAAATTATTCAAGGAAGTTATGGATAGCCCAGGAATAAAACAATTCAAATCTACTGCGTACCATTCAGAATCACAGGTAGCGCTAGGTAGGTGGCATCTGACATTATAGCTGATGCTGAGGGCTTATAGCTAAGACTATCCAAATCAGTGGGATAAAAGAATTCCATTTACACTTTTTGCCATCAGGGATGCACCAAAATAATTGACTAAATTCAGTCCATTTGAATTAATTTTTAGACATGAAGTGAGAGAACTGTTAAAATTAGAGTCATAGAGTCACAGAGATGTACAGCATGGAAACAGACCCTTCTGTCCAACTTGTCCATGGTGACCAGATATCCCAACCCAATCTAGTCCCACCTGCCAGCATCTGGCCCATATCCCTCCAAACCCTTCCTATTCATATACCCATCCAAATGCCTCTTAAATGTTGCAATTGTACCAGCCTCCACCACTTCCTCTGACAGCTCATTCCATACACGTACTACCCTCTACGAGAAAAAGTTGCCCCTTAGGTCTCTTTTATATCTTTCCCCTCTCACCCTAAATCTGTGCGCACACCAGGGAAAAGACTTTGTCTATTTATCCTATCCATGTCCCTCATAATTTTGTAAACCTCTATAAGGTCATCCCTCAGCTTCCAGGGAAAACAGCCCCAGCCTATTCCCTATAGCTCAAATCCTCCAATCCTGGCAACATCCTTGTAAATCTTTTCTGAACCCTTTCAAATTTCACAACATCTTTCCGATAGGAAGGAGACCAGGATTGCATGCAATATTCCAACAGTGGCCTAGCCAATGTTCTGTACAGCCACAACATGACCTCCCAACCCCTGTACTCAATACTCTTATCAATAAAGGAAAGCATACCAAACGCTTTCTTCACTATCCTATCTACCTGCGACTCCACTTTCAAGGAGCGTTGAACCTGCACTCCAAGGTCTCTTTGTTCAGCAACACTTCCTAGGACCTTACCATTAAGTGCATAAGTCCTGCTAAGATTTGCTTTCCCAAAATGCAGCACCTCGCATTTATCTGAATTAAACTCCATCTGCCACTTCTCAGCCCATTGGCCCATCTGGTCCAGATCCTGTTGTAATCTGAGGTAACCCTCTTCGCTGTCCACTACACCTCCAATTTTGGTGTCATCTGCAAACTTACTAACTGTACCTCTTATGCTCACATCCAAATCATTTATGTAAATGACAAGAAGTAGAGGACCCAGCACCGATCGTTGGAACTTTCAATTGATTAAAGAGAAATCGGTAAGTCAGAATTCAGAGACCACATATTTGGACTGTTTCAAATTTTGAGGAATGATTAAATAGAGCAGGGGAATTGGTTAGACGGCATTTAAAGGTATCACAGCATACAATGAAACAGGAGGCAGACAAGAAATTAAAAACTCGCAGTTTTGGTATCAGGGTTAAGGTGTTAGTGTCTCTTCCAGTGATAGGTGAATCTTTAAAAACAAGGTTTAGTAGAAATTATCAAGTCAAAAGGAGATTGAGTGAGGTGAACTATTTACGGACAGATAGAAGTCTCACAGAGTACGTCATGTTAATCTGCTCAAAAGGTATTTTGACAGGGAAGGAAAGCAAAAAGAGACTATGTTATTGATTACAACACAGAGTGAAGAACCAAGTTCAAAGGATTCTGGATTGGACATTCCTCAAATTAAATTAGACAATGAGGAAGTTGTCAAAAAATAGAATATACTATTGAGCTACCTTTCAGAGGAAAATCGAAATGACCTGAAAGAGTTATTACTATTGCATGGGGAGATTTACGGAAATAAACTGGGAAGTACTAACCTAATTGTGCATGATGTAGATACAGGAGATGCTGTTCCGATTAAGCAATATCCTGATAGGCATAACCCTCTAAAGTTGGCACAGGGTTCAGAAGGCGATAAAGCACATGCTCCAAAATGGCATAATCAAAGTGAGTTACAGTGACTGGAGCTCACCCATAGTCATGGTGCCAAAGCCAGATGGTACCCAATGGTTATGTGTGGACTATCGCAAAGTCAATGCAGTTACAATGACTAGTGTACATCTGATTCTATATTTGGAAGTCTATGTTGAAAAGGTGGGACAAGCAACTTGTAGTTTTAAGTTGGACTTGCTCAGAGGGTACTGGCAGGTACGTTTGTGAGAAAGAGCGAAGACAATTTTGGCTTTCATAACCCCGAATGGACTGTGTCAATTTAAAGTTATGTCATTTGGCATGAAAAATGCTCCAACTACATTTCAGAGACTAACTAATAAGGTCATTGTCGGATTGCCCATTGTGTCATGTATATAGATGACCTGAGATTTTTAATCACGCGTGGAAAGAATATTTGCAACATTTATCAGGATTGTTTGATTGACTTTGGGAGGCAGGCTTGGTGATAAACCTAGCTAAAAGTGAATTCGCCAAAACCTAAGTCACCTTCCTGGGCCACGTTATTGGAGATGGACAAATGCCCCCACAGGATGAAAGAACAAAGGTAACTGGGGAGGTTCCCATTCCGTTAACAAAAAGAGCAGTATTACGGTTCCTGGGATTGAGTGGAAAATTTCATGGAAAATTATTACCAAATTTTAACAGTGTGGATCCTGCACTCACTGGATTACTAAAGAAAGGCAAGAGGTTTCAGGGGACAGCTGACTGTCAGAAGGCATTTGACAGCCTGAAAGCTGTGTTAACCATTGCCCCAGTATTAGCCCATTATGCAAAGCCATTCAAGGTGGCTATCGACGCAGGTGATGTGGGGATCGGTGCTGTGCTCTTACAGGAAGACGATGCGAAGATGAAAAGACCTATCGAGTATTTCTCCAGGAAATTGAACACTCAGCAGCAGGAATATTCGATGGTTGAGAAGCAGACTTTGATGTTGGTGTTGGCATTACAACATTTCAGCGTTTATGTTACCGGTAATGTTTCTGAGACAGTGATCATAACCCATGGAAGTTTGTGGAGAAATTGAAGGACAAAAATGCCAGGTTGTTCAGATGGAGTTTGTTGTTACAGCCATTCAATTTGAAAATTGTGTATGTGGCAGGACGAGATTGTCGACGCGTTGTCGAGACTTCAATGAGAAACGGTGGCAGGAGTAAATGGATTGAAACAGAATGTAGTAGTGCGCATCTGCATGTTTATAGGCAATATAATGTATATAAGAGTTGTAATGTACTAACATTGTAAGATTAAGAAGTTTTAAAATAAAGCCATCTTTGACTATTGATGGTTCATTTTTTCTTAAGGGGGGGAGGTGTGATGATGCTGCTTCTTTAACAAGGTTAAGTTTTCCTCGGCTTTTTTTCAGAGCAGTCATTAACAAACAGGTCTAGGGTGTCCAGTTTGGATGGGTTTTTGGGCCAATTTGATTATATTTAACAGATACTGCCTAAGAAAAAGGCTTTAAAGTTTAAAAAAAACAGACTTGTGCAATGAAAAGGATGTGGCCAGTTCTCCCAGCTCAGCTTTTCTCTGATTTGGTTTGGTTTTAGCATGCCGTGAGTTTTTGAGGCTGCTGGTAAAAGACACAGCTCCATGGAAGAAGGTGTTCCATGTTAAAACTCTCTGTCATCTCTGTCTCTCTCTCTCTATCTCACTCTCTCTGCTGCAAGACCCTGTGTTTGATTTTACCTTTTTTGTCAAGGGGTGTTACTGGGGATTGTTGCAAGTATTTGGAGCAGCATCATTTAATTGGGATGGTCTGTTAGGTTTCAGATAGGTTAAGTTAGTCTGTATTCTGTTCTGTTTTGTTTGTGTTTCATTTGGTAATCTTGTAAATCAATTCTGTTTTGTTTAACGTTAAGTGGCTTAATCAGTTGCATCCCTCCTTGTATATCCACTGTACACCTGCTTAAAACAACTAGAAAAGTTAGGTTCTGGACCACTTCCTTGAAATGCTTGGAGGGGGGGGGGGTCTGATCTGGTCCAGAGCAGAAGAAAGTACCGTGGGCTTGATATCTGACGCTCTCTTTGCTTAAACAGATAATCTATTCACCGTCATCATAGAATATCTACAGTGTAGAAGTAGGCCATTCGGCCCATCAAGTCCACACCAACCCTCCGAAGACCATCCCACCTGGAACCTCCCTCTCACCCTATTCCTGTGACCCTCCATTTCCCACGGCTGAGTCACCTAGTCTGCACACATCCCTGACTCTATGGGCAAGTTCCCATGGCCAATCCACCTGACCTGCACACCTTTGAATTGTGGAAGGAAACAGGAGCACCCAGAGGAAACCCATGCAGACACGGGGAGAATGTGCAAATTCTACAGATAGTCGCCCGAGAGTGGAATCGAACCTCGGTCCCTGCCGCTGTGAGGTGGCAGTGCGAACCACTGAGCATCATCTCTGTCTTCAAAGACTGACCGCTTGCTCTTTTACTATGAATCCTAGTTTTATTGTCCCAACAAGAGGAAACATGGATCGGGTGAATAGTCAAGGCCTTTTCCCTGGGTGGGGAAGTCCAAATCTAGAAGTCTAAAGTTTAAGGTGAGAGAAGAAAGATATGAAAGGGATCTAAAGGGCAACTTTTTCACACAAAGGGTGATGCATGTATGGAACTCGTCCATGCTGACCAGATATCCTAAATTAACCTCGTCCCATTTGCCAGCACTTGGCCCATATCCCTCTAAACCCATCCAGATCGCTTTTAAATGTTGTAATTGTACCAGCCTCCACCACTTCCTCTGGCAGCTCATTCCATACATGCACCACCCTCTGTGAGAAAAAGATGACCCTCAGATCCCTTTTAAATCTTTTGCCTCTCACCCGAAACCTATGCCCTCTCGTTCTGGACTCCCTTCCTCAGGGAAAACAGAACATGGTTAATCACTCTACCCATGCCCCTCATTATTTTATAAAACTCTATAAGGTCAACAGGTCTACCTGTTTCCCTCTTCACTGACACTCCCTGATCTTTCCTGTCACTGGGGACTCCTATCTCTTAGGGCACAATTAGCCAATAGTTTTTCTAAGCATGGGAGCAAGTGCGTTAAGTGGTGACAAACACGACACCACTGCTCCCATCATCTGAATTAAGGTCGATGGTCCAGGGACAACAGAATATTTCTTATTTGCTTGTCGTGGGGTGGAAGTTTCAGGGACAGGAAGGTCATTGAGGCCAGAGGCAAGACATGCGGATACCCTTCCTCGGACACCCCAGTAACACCCCATTCTTCCAGTTGCCCTGAAATTATGAGGTCACCCCTCTCCCTCCACCCCCAACCCAACAGGCAGGTTGCCATGGCTTCCCAATGGGGAAACAAGTCACCGGTCCTGTTTGCTGGGGAGGAAAGGGGTGAGTTGAGGCCATTGAGTGGCCATCCATTGACCACTTCAGGGTCTTAATTCCCGGGAAGTCAAGAAAGTCCTGACAAGACCTTCTTGTCCAGTATTTAATTGGCAAGATGGAAGTGAGATTCTCTCCAGCACCAACTCGCCTCATTATTGCCACTTCTCTTGGCATCGCCATTATTTTAATAGCACCTGCTTCAGTTAGGTGACAACTAAGTCAATCAATCCTCGTCTCAGTGATTCAGGCCTCATGAAGTTTAAGGTAATCTCTTGTTCATAGAATCCTTACAGTGTGGAAGCAGGCCATTCGGCCCAATGAGTCCTCCAAAGAGCACATCTTTGGACTGTGGGAGGAAACCAGAGCACCTGGGGGAAACCTGTGCAGACACAGGGAGAATGGGCAAACTCCACACAGACAGTTGCCTGTGTCCCTGCTGCTGTGAGGCAGCAGTGCTAATCACTGAGCCACTGTGCCACGTGAATATGTCTGTAGCTTGTAGTGTCAGTGTGTAATGCTTAAGCTCCCTTTTCTAATCATCATGCTCAGACAGTGTCCCATTCATGTTTGAGAGAAACAAAACCAATTGGGTTGTTAAATGGGGATGCCAATCTCTCACTGCCGGTTTCTGGAAACAAAACTTTTCAGGGTGACAGCTATGTGTCATCATTACAGAAAGGGCTGATGGTTCAGAGATATAATGGATAAACTCAGCCTGCCTTCGCATGCAGCTCAATGGGATTAAACAGGAATTATAAAAATGAAAAGCAAACATTTGTTTCGCATACTCCAGGTAAGGCAATCCATGTTTTAAGTTGTTACCCTGGAGACCCAGGCAGAAACGATGCTCAGCATTTCGGAAACAAAATGGGAGAAAGAGCCAAGGGCTGCACAAATATATCTACTTCAGGCTGGGCCTTATCGCCAATTAAACTCTGTCAGGAAAGGCTACTAAAGCATTATTACCCCAAATGTAGTCTGTTCAGTTTGTGGTCACCCTGAAGCTAACTTTTAACTAGCTTCCCAACCACTTTACTCACTCCAGGATACCAGGCGGTGAGCAGTGTATTCCCACGGTTCAGACTAGATGCCTTTCAGCCACTGAGAAATACTTTATCTTATAGCTACAGTCTTTTTCTTTCATTCCAGGATAACATTTTGCAGTATTTCCCCTGCTGATGTCAATACCCCAATACGTTCAGGGCACTGAAGAACTCTTAATGTTATTCTTTTCAACCTCTTATCGTGACTCGTGAACACCCACTTTTGAAACGAAGGCTTATTTCAAACATTTCAACGATAAGTTGCTTAATGAAAGGTGCTCGGCAAATCTAGCTTTTTCAGAAAGCCTTAATTTGGCAAGGTACTATGGAGGAAACTACAGAAAAGATTAAAGGATTAGAGGAATTGTAGCAACTTGAATTTAAATTTGTTTGAGGGGAGGAAACAGGTGTGGAAGTAAGGGGCAGTTTCCCATATTTCTTGAAAGCATGTAGAAAAATCCCACAGTGCTGCATTTTGAGATTGCTTTGAACTAGAGGGTTCATCAATGCGTTGTACTTAGGACCCAATAAAAAGATGACTAAATCTCCACTTTACGCACAAGCTGGAGGAACAATAAATAATGAGGACGAGCAATAACAATTGCAAAGTTGAATTGATAAGGTGGTGGAATGGGCAGAGAATAATAGATGCAATTTGGTATTAGCAAATGTGAGGTGGTTGATCTTGGTGTGTGATAAGTAAAAGTAATAATTATACTTTGAACGAGAAGAAAGTTGGATGATGTGGAACAATATCAAGAGTTGAAGATTTGGATTCAGAGGACATTTAAAGTAGCACCTTCTTTGGAGATCTTCCAAAGTAAAAGTTAAGGGTATACTAGGTTTTAAGGCAAGTGATATAGAATATAAAAATCTAAAAACCTTAGCAAGAACGCAGTTGAAAAATAGGGGCTCACTTATTTTAGATAGAAGGAGTTTTTTTTTTCTCACAGAAGATTATGATGGTTTGGAACTCATGCAAAATAGAATCCTTGCAGTGTGGGAGCAGGCCATTCAGCCCATCATGTTCACATCAACCCACTGAACAGCATCCCATGGCTAGTCCACCTAATCTACACATGGGTAATTTACCTGTGGTCAATCCACCCAACCTGCACACTTTTGGACTGTGGGAGGAAACCAGAGCGCTCAGAGGAAACCCATGCAGACATGGGGAAAAGGTGCAAACTTCACACAGACAGTCTCCCAAGGCTGGAATCAAACCCGTGTCCCTGGTACTGTAAGTAGCAGTGCTAACCACTGAGCCACCTTGCCACCTTCTTCCTTAAAGAGCAGTGTTAGATCTTTTGGCCCTTCAAGCTTGTTCTGCCATATCACTGCTGACCAGTTTGTGATCCAAATTTCCATCTATCCCTAAAAACCTTCAATTCCCCTAGCCTAACAAGAATGCATCTGCCTGTACCTGAAAAATAGTCAATGGCTCAGCTTGCAGTGTGGTCTGAGGTAGAAAAGTCACACAACCTTCTGAGAAAGATAACCTCTCCTCATTTCTCTCCTACAGGGCGGTACCTAACTTTGAAACAGTGTCCCTAGACTCAGCCACCAGGGGAAATACCTTTTCCAAATCCAACTGGTCAAGACTATTCAGGATCTGAAGTTCTTCAGTTAAATTACCTCCCTCCCCCTCTGCACTTTTCTGGACTCTGGTGGAAAGAAAGCCCAGTCTGTCCAATCTAGTCTGGTAAGACAACTCACTCATTCAAGGTATCAATCTAGTCAACCTCCTCTGAACCTCACATTGACATCCTCCCTTTCATAAAGAGATCAAAAACTATGCATTTTATTCGAGATATGGTCTCACCAATATCTGTGTAAATGAAGTTAACATCTTTACTTTTTGGTTCAATTCCTCTAAAAAAAAAAGCATCCCATAGTTCATTCCTCAAAATGTGATGGAAGCAACGTCTTTATATCAAGAATCTTGCAAATGGAAATATTCAAGGGGGGGGGGGGTGACATAATGTCATGAAAGTGCAGAAATTTGGAGTAAGCAGATCAGCTGTGACCTTATTAAATGACAGAGCAGGCCGAAGGAGCCAATGGACATATTCCTGCTCTGAATTCATAAGCTTGTCAGATGTGCTGTGTGCAATTTGGATTCCACACAACAGTAATACTATTGTAGGAACAGAGAGGATAAGTTGCAGAGGTCTCTTCTCTGGATCATAATTTGCTTGATCTACAAAATAAAATTGCATGTTTTGCTTGACGACCTCTAAGATATGACTTGCTGCCCAATCCATTATAACTGTTTGGCTTCCCTTTCTCATTGAATGTCTGGTGCCTATTTTTTTTTAAATTGAAGAAGAATACAAGGCTTGTTGTTACCTCATTTTACTTGCTTTGCTTTGCTTTCTGTTTCATTTCTTTCTTTCGCTTCAGATTTAATTTGTTTTTCATTATTGCAACTCCTTTACTGAATTTTGACCACTTTGGCTCTGTTCCTTTAGGAATCTAGATTCCTAGGATTCTAGACAGGGAACACAGGGGGCTAACACCTTCAACATCTTATCTGGCTGACATCAATTGTTACAGTAAGCCTGAGAATGTAACTTTTTAAAAAGTGTTTTGTGATTTACGTATGAAAGAAGTGAAACTATCATGTTCATTCCAACTCAACAAACAATCAAGGTATTTTTCAATGTATAATTTCAGTTACATCACACTGTAAATTTTTGCTATAAATTCTGTGTCTTACAATAGTGTCCTCCACAACCACCTGATGAAGGCGCAGCGCTCTGAAAGCTAGTGCTTCCAATTAAACCTGATGGACTATAATCTGGTGTTATGTGATTTTTAACATTAGAAATCTAGACATGTAAAACTGGGCTTCAACCTCTCGATGGTGTTTGTGCTAAATAAGGCATGATGATATCACATAAGTTTTCCTCTCTTCTGCAGCCTGATTGGAGAGTCAAAATGGCAGAACCAACTGACCTCTGCACACAGGTTGGCTGCCTCAGTTTAGCAAAGTGCATTTTTGGATTTTAGAAGCTATAAGGAGGGCTCTGTATTTAAACTGAGAATAATGTTTGACTTATTAAAAATTGTTCATTTTGTAACTTCTAATTTTTAACTTCTAAATAGGAAAGCAAGCTGACATTCTTTTTGAAAAAACAAAGTGAGACAGGGCTTCTGGTCAAAGGCCTTCTGATTTTTTTAATCTGGAGATCTGTATTTACTGAAATTGGTGCTGTTGGTTTTTTTTTAATGCTTTGATGTCTAGGGCAGTTTGATCTTCAGTGATAATCATTATGATGTACCATCATGATATGGGATTCTGCCTCCAGCAGACTATACGTACTTGTTGAAGTGATATTTATGGTCGCTCCAGCAACAACAAGAAAACCAGAAATGGGTAACACAGTACTGCAAGATTCAATAAATGTTTATTACAGCTCCTGGTGTGTACATATATTACAGTTACTGGCACTTCAGTGCCCAGGTTAGTTCTAAGCTAACCAGTTAGAAACATAAGAAGCACAATTCCATCAACTTGCCATGCTTCAAGTGGCCCCAGTTATGATGGAGATTGAATCATTATACCTCAGGTCACATGTGATGATACAGTCATGAAAGACATACTGCGTTCTGTGAAATAGAACAAAACAGACTCTCGACTCGACAAAGACCAATGAAGGATCTTTCCAGCAACAAGACCACCATAGATGAAGGCTACTTGACCCTAATGCTGACCCTCTTCCCCTTACTGGGTTCTCAGTGACTGACCCCAGCTATGCTGCCTCACTTATCTTTCCTCTGTGGCTCCCGCAATGAACTGGGTGGCCCTACACATAAGATCCTGCTCCACAGTTAGCTGATGAAAGAGCAGTGCTCCGAAAGCTAGTACTTTCAACTACACCTGTTGGACTATAACCTGGTGTTGTATGATTTTTAACGTAGACTTTTTAATCTTTCCTCAATGCCCATTATATAGGCAACAGGTACTGACTGCCCTGTGTATTTGCAGTATGTCTCATCAAACAGTTTATTTCTACTATTTCTGGTCTGGAGCAATAGGGTATAAGAAAAAGCACAAACAGTTTCAGATGTGTAGTGGGAAAACCATTTTTTCACAGAGGAGTGTGAGAGGGTTGAATGTGTCATGGGTATTATTGATTGAAACAGAGACCATGAAATGAAACTTCAGCAAAGTTTCTCTTGTTCTGCCACAGTATCACCCAGAGATATTTTGCAATGGAAAACCTGGTTGTGCCTGATGAAATTTTGTTGACCTCCCGATTCTCCTTTCAATGATTGACTCAACTTATTTCTCCAATCCTCATAGGGGGTCAACCTTAAAAACGAGTAAATGCTGAGGAAGAACTTCACAAAACAAAACAAAAAATCAGCAACAAGAAAGTGCAGCTTTGAACTGTGAAAATAAAAAAGTTGCCCAGGCTATAGGAGTGAACAGACACAACTCCCTCCCTTTCTCATTTTTGAGGAAATATCATGGAGACATGAAAAGGAAATCCAGAAGTAAGATGAAAAAATTATGATATCTTCATAAAACGATGTTGAGGTTTGATGCATTGCTGCTAAGGAATGTGGTAGGAGATAGAGTCAGGGGATGGATAATATTCTCTGTAGCCACAACTAGGTGTTCCAAAAATTTTGTTTCCTGTTTCCAGGGTTCAGAACACCCAGAAGGAATTGCAGGTTATGGCGGAGATGGGAATGCAGGATCCTTTAGTCATTCACGGAATGTGGGCGTCACTGGCTAGGCCAGCACTTATTGCTCATCTGCCATTACTCAGCGCGTAGTTAAGAGTCAACCACATTGCAGTGGGTTTGGAGTCACATGTAGGCCTGACTAGTAAGGATGGCATCTTCCTTCTTTCAAGGACATTAGTGAATCAGATGAGTTTCCCCCCACCAAAAAAAAATCAACTCACAGTCATCATTAGACTCTTTTGTTCAGAGTTTGAACTCCTATCCCAACCTCTGCTATAGTGGGATTCAAACTTGAATGTTACCTGGGTCTCTCATTAACAAGCTAACAGTAAGACCGCCAGGCCACCACCTTCCCACAGAAGCACAGAAAGGTCAATCATGATCATGTTGAATGATCAAGTAGGATTGAAGGGCTGATGACCTACTGCTGCACATTATTTGTATCTTTGAATGTATCTCTTCGTGGTTGCAGGAAAAAAATCTGGGGAGCAGAAGGGGAAGGATCCAGCTGTGCAATCCACATTGGAACCAAAGATACAGAAAGAATCAGGAGTGGAGCACTTCAGAGAGAGATTGGGGATTTGGGTTGAAACTAAAATATAGAATCTCAAAGGCTATAATCTCTGGATTGTTTCCTTACCTCTGCATAAACTTGCTCAGGAGCAAAGAGATCAGAATGTTAAATGTACAGTGAAGTGTGAGAGGCAGTGGTTTTAATTCGTGGGGCACACATAACCATGTTGTTGTGAACAAAGGGGTTGTTTCATTCGGACGTGTGGCTTATAAAATGGACTGTGACCAGCTTTCTGGCAAATACCCAGGATGTTAGTCAGAGCTGCGGAAGCGACAGTGAAGAGGACGTGGTTGGTCAGAAGGATTCAGGAAAGGACAATTCAAAACAGAGTTACAACTATCAAGGCTGGGGAGCAAAGTAATGATTTTGCTAAAAATGAGAAGTTTGGCTCAGAAAGAGAGAGACGTTTAACAAAGATTTTGAGGAACAGAGATGAAAAGCACATTGGAGAATACAGACAAAATGTTTATACTAAATACACTATATTTAAACGTGTAGAGTGTTTACAAAAAGTCATTGACTTAACAGCACAAGTCAAGATAAATGGGTTGACTTAATTGTAATTACACAGATATTAGTTGCAAAGTGACAAATTAACCAAAACAAATCCAAGAACCGCGGATGCTGAAAATCTGAAACAAAAAACAGAAATAGCTGGAAAAGCCCAGCGGATGTGAAAGAACCTGTGGAGAGACCATTTCGAGTTTAGTAACCCTTCTTTATAATTGAAGAAGGTTCACTGGACTCAAAATTTCTCTCCGCTTTCTCTCTATGGATGCTGCCAGACCAGCTGATTTCTCCAGCAATTTCTGTTTTTGTGACAAAGTGACCAAACGTGTTCACTTGTTTTTTTTTTAACAGGAGAAGGATTAGGAAACAGACAGGTAACAGACCTGGCAATAAAGGATGGGATAAATATAATGGAAAGGAAGCATCTTAGCTCAGAAAATCAAGATCTCGAATCAGGTGCTAATGAATACCAAAGAGACACCAAACATTGATCAGAATAATTCACAGGGGTCTGTCAGAAGTTGTTTGCATCCAGCTGTGGGAGGCAATAGCCTAGTGATATTATTGCTGGACTGTTAACCCAAAGACTCAGATAATGTTCTGGGGAACTGGGTTTGAATCGTGCCGCAGCAGATGGTGGAATTTGAATTCAGTAAAACAAAAAAATCTGGAATTAAGAATCTAATGATGACCATGAATCCATTATTGATTGCCTGGAAAATGCATCTGATTCACTAATGCCTTTGAGGGAAGGAAACGGCCATCCTTAGCTGATCTGGCCTACATGTGACTCCAGACCTACAGTAATGTGATTGGCTCTTAACTGTTAGGGATGGGAAATAAATGCTGCCTAGACAATGACGTCTGAATTTAAAGAACTAACAGTGCCAAGCAGAGTAGGAGGCCTGAAGTTAGATGAGCATGTAATAATGGTTGATGATAATCAAATCATGAGGAACTTGATCTTCATATGGACTTGGTAACTAACATTGACAGTAGTAGTTTGGAGGATAAGTTCAGAGATAGTATTCAAGGTAGTTTTTGAGGTTAATATGGTGAGCAACCAATTATATTAAACCTGACATTGCACAATGAGAAAGCATTAAATAATAATCTTACATTAAATGTACCTATGTGGAGGAGTGACCGTGATGGAAGCTGAACCAAGCAAACTATACATGTAATAATCTAGATTGGGAAACTAAATTAAAAAGTAGAAAGACAGATAAGCAAAAAGGAATGGTTCAATAATGAGTTCATAATCTGCAACAACTTTACATTCCCTTAAGGTATAAAACCTCTCAGCAATAATCATCCAACTATTGCTAAAAAGAGAAGCTTAAGACAATACTAGAGTGAAAGAAAAGGCTGATAACACGACCAAAACTAAATGCAAGTCTAAGGATTGGGAGGGTTTTGGAATTTAGTGCAATTTTCAATACACTACACCCCTAGGGTCCCCAGTAAATCTGAGATACTAAACCCGCCACTCCCTTGTGAGCTCTGTTCAATTCTAGCCCCACCTTAACTTGGTCATTGATTTTGCTCATATGTGGCAAACACAAGCAAAGTGTTTGGGTTTTCCATGAGATTTACACGGCTCACCCTCCAGTGTTGACTCAGTGTTGCCAGGTTCAAAACGTGCTCTGGACAAGTTGCAAGCAGCTGAAAAGCAGGTGGTTGCTTTGCAGGGGGCTTTGGTGGCCAGTGTGCAATGTCGATGCAAGTTGAAGCTGTTAGCAATCTCAGTGTACCCTTTGGAATCTATCGGCAGTCACCTTGCTGAGCCAACAGCTTGAAGAGTTTTCTGACTTTATCACGGAGCACAGTTGACCAGAAACTCAAGCTTCAATTCTGGAAGAATTTAGATTAGATTAGCTACAGTGTGGAAACCGGCCCTTCGGCCCAACAAGTCCACACCAACCCTACAAAGGGTAGCCCACCCAGACCCAGTCCCCTACCCTACATTTTCTAATGCACCTAACACTATGGGCAATTTAGTGTGGCCACTCACCTGACCAGCACATCTTTGGCACCTCATTTTCCAGTTGAGGACCCTGCAGCCTTCTGGACTCAATATCAAGTTCAACAACTTGAGGTCTTGAGCCCTCCCATGTCCTTACTCCAACCGCCCACACACCAAGCCGTGTTATCACATAGTCTGCTATTACAAACGACCCACCGTTAGCTGCTGAAAGTCTCCATTACTAGCTATTCACCCTCCTAGCCAGATCATTATTCACTCCTTTGACTGTTCTTCTCTTTCTCCGGGCTCTATTCCCACCTATCATTTACTTCTTAACCCCTCCAAGAAACCTATCTTCTGCATATAAACCAACATTTTCTGAGCTACCATCAGTTCTGAGGAAGAATCACTGGAGCCAAAATGTTAACTGTAATTTTTCTCCACAGATGTTGCTAGACCTGCTCGCTTTTTCAGCAATTTCTGTTTTTCCTTCAATTCTATGTGTTTTTGATTTTCTGTTCGACATGCTCGACATCAATGAAATCATCAATTGTCTCAAAATGGTTCATCATCTCATTTGCTTCTTGCATTGTGTGCCTCGGGATAGTTTCCTTTGTATTACTTTACTCTTCACAGGCCAAATCAAAATTGGCTGTTCATGAATTTTTTTTGTTGTTGAATTGCAGTCATTTTGAGCAGGTGTGAGCTTAAAATGAGCTTCCAGCTGTTCACTCTCAGAGTGGAGAAGTAAGATAATTTACCTTGTATACAGGATTATGGAACATCTCGTCATGCCTTTGGAATGGAATGGTCATGTTTGGCAAAGTGCCAAATACAGCTATGATTCTAAATGCACATCAAAAATGTGACAGATTGAAAGCAGCAAGTGCCATATTGATCAGCAACAACGAAACATTTTTTTTTCTTTTTGTTTTCTTTTTTGTGTGCAGGTGTGAGACACAATGAAAGACAGCAGGTGCACAAGTCTTTATTCAAGTCGCACCACCAGGAAGAAAAGAAAGCACCCAAGTGGCCAGTGACAAGCAGTGCCCTTCATGTCGAAGGGCAATGCTGTGTGATCAAACAGTGAAGGGGAGGGCAGGGACTAAGTCAAAATAGAATTGGAGGGGGAAATAATGCACTCCACTCCCCGTGGCACCCACCTCTCCCTGAATAGCTCAAGGGTGTTGGTGGACACCGTGTGCTCCTTCTCCAGAGACACCGAAACATCTTATTCTAATGAAATGTCTCCATGATGATAAAAGGTTAATTAATATTTCGAGGCTGCATTGTCATACTGGTGAGGTCCAAGTGAATGTATTCACTCTGTGTCCAACACTAGCGCATTGGGTTCCTAACTCTCCACCTTTCTGCTGCAGAAAGCAAATAAATACGTTTCCAAAGGATTATTCCGGAAACCAATGTTGCCTAATATCCACCATCACCATCGTTGTTGCCAGTGTAAAGTTCTTTAGATGAAACAGATGCAGTCAGAAGCACTTGAAATTAGAACTGCATATTCTTTTAAACATTAATAGTGGGATTGAGAACTTCACAAGAGTATTAGCATGAAGTGTTATGAAAGTGTAGGAGTGCACTGTACATTTAAGAGAGTGAAGGACTTGGCAAACACACAGTGCTGGAGAATTTACAAAGTAACATTTGGTTCAGAACGGATAGCACTAGCTGAGTTGCTATGAGACAAAACAAAACAAATTCAAATTCGGCCAATCAATTTAAATTATACCCCAAAAAATACCACATTCCAATCCAGTTTGAATTTAGTATATTGACAATCTGAAAAGCCAATGACACAATCCGATGCTTTGGGGGTATAAGACTGGGGAACATTGAATTGGGAGGAGAACTGCCAAGTCACCAGCATGTAAAGACTGCCCAGAAAATAGCTCTTTTAAAAGGTGCCTTTATCAATCAGTAACCCGTGAAGCAAAATCCCCAAGAAGAAGAAAAGAAGACAGGAATACAGAGAAAAACTGAAAGTTGCTGGACTTTGAGAGAAGAAGTTTTGCTTTATAAATCTTAATCGGGATTTTTATTGGACCAGTGTTCTAGAGGGGAAAATAAAAGATAGGTTAGGGGAAGGAGTTGTAAATAATTGTTAGTTAATTATTCTCAGTTACACTTTAAGAAATAAAGCTGTTGATTTTTACTTCAAATAGTTCTTGGCCTCTCAAATTTTCACTGGTAACTGCATGGGATAAATTTTTTCTGTGTTGCTGGTTTAAATTAAGCAGAAGGGTTTACTCTGTCATAACAAAGGGTTAGTGTGAGGATTAGGTTTAGGATTAGTGTTAGGGTGAAGTCTAGGCTTTGGGTTTGAGTTTGGGTTCAGGTGAGGGCTAGGGTTAGGGTGAGGGTCAGGGTTAGGGTGAAGGTTAGGGTTAGGGTTTTAGTTAGCGTGAGGGTGAGTGATAGAATTAGGGTAATGGCGTAGGCTATGGTTAGGGTGAAGGTGAGGGCTAGGGTTAAGGTTAGAATGAGGGTGATGGCTAGGGTTAGGTGATGGTGAGGGTTAAGGTTAGAGTTAGGGTTAGGGTTAGCATTAGCATGAGGGTGAGGGCTAGGCTTAGGGTGATGGTGAGGTTTTGTGTTGGGATGAGAGTTTGGGTTAAGGTGATCGTTGAAGAGTTAGGTGAAGGGAGTGATAGAGTTTGACTGATTGTCTTAACTGAAACATTTTCAGTCTCCAGGAATTAGAGTCAGAGAAAATAGAGAAGATTCTTTGGCCCATCAAGTCTCATCGATTGAGAACAACCATCTAACTGTTCTAATTCCATTTTCCAGCACTTGGCCCATAGACTAATATGGCATTGGCATTGCCAGTGTACATCTAAATGCTTCTTAAATGTTATGAGATCTTCTGCTCTACCCCTTGTGTAGGTAGCGAGATCCAGATTCCCATCATGCTTTGGATGAAAAAGCCTTTCCTCACATCTCCTCCAAACCTCCTGTCCCTGACCTTAAACCACTGGTCATTGATCCTTCCAACAAAGGGAAAGGTTTCCTCCTGTCTACTCTATCTGTGCCCTTCTCATAATTTGATACATCCCAATCATGTCCCTTCTCAATCTCCTCTGCTCTAAGCAAAACACTTCCAGTCTGTCCAATCCCTCTTCATGAGTGGAACTCTCCAGCCCAGGCCACATCCTGGGAAATCTCCTCTCCAGTGCAATCACATCCCTCCAATAATATGCATTCCAAAACTGCACACCATATTCCAGCTGTGGCATAACTGTTGCACAGATAGCAGGGAGGATGAGCATGGCATCATTCAAGTGTAGGGAGCCATTCAGGTGAAGCGAGGGCAACAACATTGTAATAAGGGCAGGGCAACTGTCATTAGGGGGATGGATATAACTCTCTGCAGCTGCTGGTGTGAGTCCTGAAGGTTGCGTCTGCCCAGTGCCGGGGTTAAGAACATCTCCTCAGGGCTGGAGTGGAACTTGGAATAGGAAGTGGGGATCCAGTTGTTAGTACTAATGACATTAGTAGGACTAGAAAGGACATTCTGCTAAAAGGGAGGCAGAGGGGAAATAGTGAATTCTGGGCCAGTTAGCGTGACATTGGTAGTGGGAAGTGTAGTGATTGTAATGAGGTCAACCAGGTGGACTTCATAGGATATGAGTGGACCAGATTAATAACCTCAATCAGGGAGCCCTGGCTGACAGTTATACACAAGCGTGTCAGAGGTTCTGTTAACTCTGAGAGCTGGCCCAGAGGGGGCTGGATTAGTAGCAAAGACTCTCCATGTGTAAATAAAGGGTGATTTGTTGACAGGATACGGGCCTCTGTGGAGTTATTTCAGTGGCAATGCGATAAAAACATGCTCCTGAAGAAATTTGCTCATAATAGCCGTCTTTGAGTTGAGGTAAGCATTTCTGGTGTGATGCTGTCATTTGGGAAGCTGGCCTTGTTTGAACCTGCCATCGAAGACTATTGAGTTGTGGGAAGATTTATAGTGCTGGTTGAGGTTCTGGAAGTAGGTTTGCTCACTGAGCTGGAAGGTTCGTGTTCAGACGTTTCATCACCCTACTAGGTAACATCTTCAGTGGGCCTCCAGACCAAGCTGAATATAAACCTTCCAGCTCAGTGAGCAAACCTACATCCGCATTGAAGACTAGGCCCAGTATATGGAAAGAATGCAATAATTTTCCCAGGGAAATGAAACTGGGGCAGAAGAAAAGCAATGCATAATTCTGCTGAATGCTCTTGTGGACTCGCAGCTTTTTCAGTTATTAAGAGCTGAATTTTCCTTGGGAATCGGTTTAGCTCAGTTGACTGGATTGTTGGTTTACAGAGCAGTGTGATGCTAACAGCATAGGTTCAATTCCCAGCACTGGTTTGAGGTTACCATGAAGGACTCTTCCCTCACCTGAGATCTGGTGGCCCTCGGGTTAAATCGTGACCAGTTGCTTCACTCTCCAATGAGAGAGCAGCCCCTTTTGGTCTGGTAAGACTAAGGTGACGCAACAACTATCTCTGAGACACCAGATATTAAAACCCTTCAAGAGTGAACAGATTTAGTTCATCAAAATTATGATCTAAGCTTCCTCCAATTCTAACTCACTATCGGTTTTACGAGGCAATTTGAGAACCAAAGTAATTGATATTGGAATTTTTGACTGGATTAAGGTGACTAGCAGAGGAGTGTGAATTTGGTTTAAACCTTAATGAGATGCTGAGAGACCATTTGATATGTTGGGTTAATGACGTAACCATGCTGAAGAGCCTACTAGCTAAAGCCCGACTGGACTTCAACCAGGCATTACAACTGGCTTTATCACTGGAAAATGCAGCAAATGGAGCATATTAGTTACAGTGTATTCTGATGGAAGTGGACTCCCTCACCAGTCTGACTGAACTTGGGGGACACCACTTGAGTGAAGGCAATTGCATATTCTCACTCAGGGCATATCCTGATCAGATGGACTCTAGGTCAACACACAGCAAAACTCCAAAACAAAGCCAAGCCTCGGCCAAACAATTCCAATTTTCTTCAGGATCTGGGATGGAAAGCCATTGTAGTTGCTGCTGGTATGTGGACTCAAGAAGCAAAGGAATCCCAAGTGACCTAAATTGAGTCAGAAAACTCATAGAACATTATCCAGGAGAGAGCACATACCCTGAAAAGTTCAATAGACCATAAAACATAGGAGCAGAAATAGGCCATTCAGCCCATTGAGTCTGCTCCACCATTGAATCATGGCTGATAAGTTTCTCAACCCCATTCTCCTGCTTTCTCCCCATAGCCCTCGATCCCCTTGATAATCAAGAGCCAATCTATCTCCATCTTAGAATATTCAGTAACCAGGTTTCCACAGCCTTCTGTGACAATGAATTCCATAGATTAACTCTCTAGCTGAAGAAGTTTCTCCTTATCTCAATTGTAAAACATTTTCCCTTTACTCTAAGGCAGTGCCCTCGGCTCCTTGTCTATCCTACCAATGGAAACATCTTCCCAACATCCACTTTGTACAGGACATTTAGTATTCTGTAAATTTCAATTAGATCCCCCATATCCTTCTAAACTCTATCGAGTATAGACCCAGAGTCCTCAAACGTTCCTCATACGTTAGGCTTTTTATTCCTGGAACCATTCTCCTGAACCTCCTCTGAACACACTCCAGGGCCAGTACATCCTTCCTGAGATATGGGGTTCAAAACTACTCTGACTAGAGCCTTATAGCGCCTCAGGAGTCCATCCCTGCTTTGATATTCAAGTCCTCTCAAAATCAATGCCATCATTGCATTTGCCTTCCTAACTGCTGGCTCAACCTGCAAGTTTACCTTGAGAGAATCCAGGACTAAAAGCCTGGGAACTATAGACCAGTAAGCTTAACATCTGTGGTGGTTAAGTTACTTGAGAAGACTCTGAGGGATAAGATATACATGCATTAGGTGTAGCCAGCATGGCTTTGTGCATGGGAGATCATGCTTCACAAGTTTGTTGGAGTTCCTTGAAGAAGTGACCAGGAAGAATGACGAGGGAAGGGCAGTAGATGTATTCTGCTTGGATTTCAGTAAGGCCTTTGATAAGATTCCACATGGTAGGCTGCTCTGGCAGGCTAGATTACATGGAATCCAGGGAGAGCTAGCAAATTGGATACACAATTGACTTGATGGTGGGAAGTAGAGGGTAATAGTGGAAGGATGCTTGTTGGACTGGAGGCCTAAGACTATTGGAGTGCCTCACGGGTCAGTGCTGTTTGTTATCTACATCAACGATTTGGATGAGAATGTACAACGCATGTTTAGTAAGTTTGCAGATGACACTAAAATAGGTGGCATCATGACAAGAGGACCATTATCAGAAATTGCAGCAGGACCTTGATCAGCTGGGTAAGTGGGCCGGGAAATGGCAAATGAAGTTTAATATAGAGAAGTTGAGGTCATGCATTTTGGAAAGTCAAATCAAGGGAGGAGTTCCATGGTGAATGGTAGGGCCTGAAAGAATGTAGTGGAACAGAGGGATCTTGGAGTTCCGGTACACGGTTCTCTGAAAGCGGAGTCCCAGGTAGACAGGGCAATGAAAAAGGCTTTTGGCACACTGGCCTTCATCAGTCAGGGCATCGAGTATAGAAGTTAGGAAGTTATGTTGCAGTTGTACAAGATGTTGGTGAGGCCTCACTTAGAATATTGTGTTCAGTTTTGGTCACCTTGTTATGGAAAGAATGTTATTAAAATGGAGAGCTTGAGGGAGATGTTGGGCAAGCTAAGACTCTTCTTAGAGCATAGGAGACTGAAGGGGGATCTTGTGGAAGTGTATAAGATCATGAGAGGCATGGATGGGGTGAATGCACTCAGTCTTTTTCCCAGGTTTGGGAAATCAAAGACCTAGAGGGCATCAGTTTAACTTTGGAGGAGAAAGAATATAAAAGAACCTGACAGGGATTTTTTTTACACAGTGAGTGATATGCGCATAATATGAGCTGCCAGCGGAAGCGGTTGAGGCAGGTACATTAACAACATTTAAAAGACATTTGGACAAATAAATGGATAGGAAAGGTTTAGAAGGATATGGGCCAAGTGCAGGGAAATTAGGTTAACGTGGACGGACATTTTACTCAGCATGGACCAGTTTGGGCCAAAGGACCTGTCTTCATGCTGTAGTACTCTATGACTCTAAGTCCATCTACATCTGGTTTGGAACAGTTAAATTGCTCAGCAACATTCAAATTAGAATCAAATGAAATAAGTGTCTAGTTAAAGGGTCACCCAATTCTAATGGAGGTCGCTACCACCACAGCCATTTCAGTGATATGAGAAGGTTGGGCCTGTACTCAATAGAATACAGGAGAATGAAAGGTGACCTTATTGAAACATATCACATTCTTAGGGGATTTGACAGGATAGACATGTAAAAGTTGTTTCCCCTTGTGGGAGAGTGTAGGCCCAGAAGGCATAATCTCAAAATAAGGAGTTGCACATTTAAAGAAAGAGATGAGGACGAATTTCTTTTCTCAGAGGATATAGAATTTCTTAAACTCTTTGCTGCAGAGGGCTGGATTGTTGAGTACATTCAAGGCGGAGATTTGCAGAATTTTAATCAATGAGGGAATCAAGGGTTATGGGGGAAAGGCAGGAAAGTGAAATTGAGGATTATCAGATCAATCATAGTCTCACTGAATGGTAGAACAGACTCGATGGGCTGAATGGCCCACTTTTGCTGCTATGTTTTACGCTGTTGTGTAAGTGGGGTTGAAACCTCATGGTTCCAGGTACTTGATTAAAATTTCACAGTTTCTGGGGATGGCTTTCTGAAACTTGGAGCACTTTTTCAGTTACATTTTGCTTCCCGTGAACGCACTTATTTTTTTTAAAAACAATCAGCCACTTGATATTCAAGCTGGCTGAGCCAGACTGGCCTTGACGCAAGTATTTTTGGATAAAAGCACAAAGCTGAATTTTTCAGAGCTTTAAAAATTCTCAAGCAAAGGCAGCTAATGCTTGGATCATGCAGCAACAAAAAGGTAGCAGCTGCGGCTGTTCTGAGCCTGTGTCAAAGCCAGAAAATAAGACTTTAAAAGCTCGAATTATAGATGAATTGCATTTAAAAAGGGAACACAACAATGGAAAGAGGAGGGAAAATACACACAGACCAATAGACTGACCTTTGGACTGCAGCGTTGATTCTGAATGCCACTATTTTTAAAATGGTTATGGAAGCAACACAATATAAGCTTGTAGATTAAGGAATCATGGCAAGATGATACTTGAGAGCAGAACAATCTACATTAGTTTGTGGAAGAGCCAGTATTCATCTGCCTGGCATCTCACAGCTACAATAATGTGTGGGTATAATTTTAGATTGAATTATTACTGTCAGTCCACTGCTATTAAGGTTTCCAGCCACAGGCAGAAGAACACTTAGCGTGATCGGTGTGTGTATATATGTATATATATATATATATCACTTGCTCATTATGTTCTCTCATACTGTGGACAATACGAATGTACGCAATTTAGGAAACCTCTCCTGGCCAATTAGCATGTCACATGCTGGGACCTTCCTACTCATTTTAGTGCAGGACCAAGTTCCACGCTGCTCTCATTGGCACATCTAGCAGCCAGAAGCCAATCATTTTGTATCTTAGAAATGAAGTGGGCTCCAGCAGTGAAGTTCCATAATTATAAAACAAAGTTGGCTATTAGTTTCATGACAAGACGTAAGACTATAACTGAGAGTTTTACTGATGAAGATGGATGTACACTGGAGTCTCGACAGACAAATGTGTGAAATCCCAATTAAGCAGTTGCCGCCAATTATTAGGAAGGGGGTGATGATGTACTCTCTGATGTCCTGAAGATTGAGAAAGCCATATTAAGCCATCACCTTTTCTCATTAAGTTCATGAATCGATATCCAAATGCATACAATATGGAAAAAAATTAAGAGGCTTCCTTATTAGCTAGGCATTTATAGACAGTTTTCAGCACTAGGGGTTCAAGTATACAATTCTTTGAAGTTTGCTTCACATGTAGACAGGGTCATTAAGAAGGTAATTAGTATGCTTGCCTTCCTTGGTCAGACCTTTGAGTATCAGAGTTGGGGCATTATGTTCAGGCTATAGAGCATGTTGATGAGGCCTCTTCTGGAGTGCAACATTCAGTTCTGGTCACCCTGTTGTAGGAATGATATTGTTAAGCTGGAGAAGGTTCAGAAGACATTCACCAGGATGTTGTTGGGAATGGAGGGTTTGAGTTATAAGGAGAGGCTCGATAGAGTCATACAGATGTACAGCACGGAAACAGACCCTTCAGTCCAATTTGTCTATTGCAACCAGATATCCTAATATAGTCTAATCCCATTGAGTCATAGAGATGTACAGCATGGAAACAAAGCCTTCGGTCCATGCCGACCAGATATCCCAACTCAATCTAGTCCCACCTGCCAGCACCTGGCCCATATCCCTCCAAACTCTTCGTATTCATAAAACCATCCAAATGCCTCTTAAATGTTGCAATTGTACCAGCCTCCACCACTTCCTCTGGCAGCTCATTCCATACACGTACCACCCTCTGAGTGAAAAGTTGCCCCTTAGGTCTCTTTTATATCTTTCCCCTCTCACCCTATACCTATGCCCTCTAGTTCTGGACTCCCCAACCCCAGGGAAAAGACTTTGCCTAGTTACCCTATCCATGCCCCTCATAATTTTGTAAACCTCTATAAAGGTCAGCCCTCAGCCTCCAACACTCCAGGGAAAACAGCGGAACATTTTTCACTGGAGCGTAGGAGGTTGAGGGGTGACCTTATAGAGGTTTTCAAAAGTCATGAGGGGTATAGATAAAGTGAATGGCAGGTGCCTTTTCCCTAGGGTGAGGGATTTCAAGATTAGGGTGCACGTTTCTGAGGTGAGAGAAGAAAGATTTAGAAAGGACATGTAGAAGCAACTTTTTTTAAAAACAGAGAGCAGTTTGTGTGTGGAATGAATTTCCAGAGGAAGTGGTGGATGTGGGTACAGTTTCAGCACTTAAAAGACATTTCAGGAAGTAAATGAATAAGAAACATTTGGAGGAATATGGGTCAAACGCAAGCAGATAGGAGTAGTTTAGTTTTGGGATTATGTTCAGCATGGACTAGTTGAACTGAAGGGTCCATTTACGCACTGTATGACTATAGCTCTATGACACAGATTTGATGAAGGGAAAATGCTTCCATTAAGCATTAATTGTGGTAAATCAATCAATGTTTTTCACATGTGATCAACTGGCTGGAAATATGACTAAAGGTTATATATAAGGATAAGTTGGGGGTTATTTTGGAGCATTGCAAGTCATCAAGATGTAAGAACAAGAGTAGATTCTTCAGCCCCCTGCACTTGCCTGGTCATTCAGTTATGACTGTGGCAGGTTGTACCTTCGCCTTATTTCTTTATGGTTGCTCCAGACCTCTTAATTCCCGTATCAAACAAAATCTATTACTTTCAGAGTTACACCTCACTGGTGTAGCTCACTGGAAAGTGACCCCTGTTTTTCCTCAGATTCTTGGAAAAGTTAAAGTACACAAAGTTCTCCAGTTTATCTGATTCAAAGACCCAGTTTCTCAAAGCCAGGTTCCTGTACTGATCAAGAACCACTAGTTATTACAGGCAATGAGATGCTAGTTACAGGTAAACAGTTACAGACAATCGGCACGCAAGAACACAAATTAAAAACTTGAATCCCCTTAGAAACTCCCTCTTACAGGCAGATAGCCAGAGTAAAACAGGTTATGGACAGAGGAGATAAAACTGGAAAGACAGCATAATAGTCATTGATTCCAGGCTCTGTTGTTAAGCTGATCTTCATGAACTTTCTGCTGGTCAGCACATTATTTCAACCGTCTTTCTCTGGATGCTTCCGTCTTTACTGGTTGGTAAGAGATGCAAGGTGTCTGGTTCACATATAAAACATTTGTTTTAAAAGTAAAAGTCACGGTTTACAAAAACAGCTGCAGGAAAAATAAACTTGTTTTCCAGGTTTAAAGTTAGTGCCAATAATAGAGAGACTGTCCCTGAGCTGGGGAGAAGTGAACACATCTCTCTCTCTCTCTCTATAATTTGTTTCCAGCTCCAACCTGTTCAGTTAGACAAGCTTGAGGCTGGAAGAACACAGCAGCATCAAGAGTTGGAGAAGTCAACATTTCAGTTGTAATCCTTCTTCAGGACCTTCTAATCAAGCTGCTCAGTTACCTGAGACCGAATCACACAATATTGACAGGCTAAAGGTTGACTATCATTAGTAACTGGTCACTAGTACATAGACCAATCAACTTCTTGTTGATAACAAAAGCTACATCTGTCCAGCCTCCTAGCTCCAAGTAGTCTGCAACTCAACCTTCCATCACTGTTTACTCAGTTGGTTGTCTTCATGATGATGGTTACTTGCTTTTCAAAACATATACCTATCCATCCAAACACTGATTTTAAAACTGCTCTTTCCCATTTCAGTGCACATCCTTTTTTTTTAAAGTAACATCACAAAATAAAGAGACATGATCATTGCAGCTTTCTTGAAGTCTCCAAATTTCCTAGCATCCACAAGCCTTTTAGACAAGGGAGCTCCAGGTTTCCTGTACCTTTGATATGAAAAGATAAAGTTTTAAAGATTTTGCACATGAAAGGTCTTTTCTGAAAAAAAAAGAGCTTCGTGTTTTTAATTTTCACAACACTATACCAACCTGGTCAAATCCTTTCAACACTTTCATCACCAGGATTAATTCACTCTTCCAAGGTCAAGGAAGAACAAGCCAATCTTATGCAAGATGCATTTACAATTCAACTTTCGAAACCTGCTATAATTCTGGCAAATTTGAAATGCACCCCCTTCAAAATCAATGTAATGATTGGAAGTGCACAGAGATATTGTCCAAAGGTAATTATCTAACTTGATCATTTACAGTTCCTTGCAATGTAAATATATAATCTCCTGCTCTGGTACGCTGTTGGGCAGCACAGCTGGATGTTTGGTTAAAAATCAAAAGAACCGCAGATGCTGTAAATCAGATACAACAATAGAAGTTGCTGGAAAAGCTCAGCAGGTCTGGTAGCACCTGTGAAGAGAAATCAGATTTAATGTTTAGGGTCCTGTGACCCTTCCAGGAAGGGTCAACAGACCTGGAATGTTACCTCCGATTTCTCTTCGCAGATGCTACCAGACCTGCTGAGCTTTTCCAGCAACTTCTATTGTTGTTTGCTGCTGGATGCTTGGTCCAGTAATGCCATTAAATGTCAAGAGGTGGTGGTTAAGCTGTCAGTGGGGACACAGCTTTCTCTGGCACTTGTAGTCATGAATGTTACTCGCTACTTCTCAACGCAAGTCTGATCACTGCCTACTGTTGAAAGCAAGGACGGAATACTGCAATGGCTGAAGCATTGCAAATGGAGCCGCACCATGATCAGGAACCAATCACATTTCTCCCTTGTTCTAAACTCAAAAACTGGAAGGAGGTTTGTTAAAGCAGTTGAGGATGATTGAGCCTAGGTCACTGTCCAGAGAATTTCCCCAGCTTTTGGACATGAGATCATTGGCATACAACAAAGAGAAGCATTGTCTTTTATATCACTTCAGCCACTGGAGAATTCTCACCAGATCCCCATTAATGTTAATGTTATTAGGGCTCCTTTGTGCCATACTCAATTAAATATTTCCTTAAAGTCAAAGGTAAGTCACTATTGTCTCATCTCTGAAATTCAGGCTTTGTGTCCATGCAATCACAATATTTAGACCTGAGCACTTCTGACAGAAATTAAACTGAACATGATTGAGCTGGTTTATCGTGATTAAAGTGTCACTAGTTTCCATTATTTGTTACTTTGCTCTTTGTCACTGATTGTGAGTCGAGTGATGGGCGGTAACTTGCTTGGTTGGATTTGTTCTGTTATATTTTGACAGGAAATAACTGGTACTTTTTCTCATTGCTCGGTCAATGATGGTATGCTATCTGTATGACTAGTGACAAAACTAGTCTGGAGCACAAGCTCTAAGAACCAATACCATGATGGCATTGTACTGTTGTTTGAGCTGAATTTTCATTATGCCCAGTTTTAATTTTGGTTTTGAGCGATAAACTGGGAACTATGAGCTAAAGATGACGCTTGAATTGTGGGTAACAGCTTGTATTAAAGGGAATTCAGACCAAACGAGTTTTTATTCATTGCTAAGACTGGAAGTTAATTGTGGGTTGATTCCTGAGCAAAAGATTGTGCAGATGCTTCATTACTGGGAAAGACCACTAAGTTTAAAAAGAAAGCAGAAGCTGGTTATTAATGAGGTCAGTACCCAAGAATTGGTTCCAGCAAATCCGGAAAAGACCTTATGCTCAAACAAATGGCAGTTTTTCAATGATAACAAGGACCTCATGGTGGAGATGGTCAGTATGTCAGGGAGTAGTCACAATTTTGATTTGGGGTTTGGACTGTGTTTTTGATGAGGAAGAATCTGGATGTTGATGCAACAGCATAAAGATTTGAAAACCCACTGCCTGACTTCCTATGAAGCTCAAAGAGTAGAAAAACTCAGTTGAAAGGCTTTTTCTGAGGTAACTGTAAAGGTGACCCTGATCAACATCTTCACAAAATCAACCAAGAAGCCATCATCAATACCTGTGGAAAAATGTCTCACGAAACAAAAACAGAAATAATTGGAAATGTTCAGTAGGTCTGGCAGCATGTATGAAGAGAGAAAGCAGAGTTAATGTTTTAGGTCAAATGACGCTTCCTCAAAAGGAAGTGTCACTCGACCTAACCCTTAATTCTTCTACTGTTCAAAAATTTATCTAATTTTGTCTTAAAAACATTCAAAGAGGTAGCCTCAACTGCATCAATGGGCAGGGAATTCCACAGATTCACAACCCTTTGGGTGAAGAAGCTCCTCCTCAACTCAGTCCTGAATCTGCTCCCCCTTATTTTGAGGCTATGCCCCATCGTTCTAGTTTCACCCACCAGTGGAAACAACCCCCTTACTTCTGCCTTACCTATTCCCGTCATAATTTTATACGGTTCTATAAGAACACCCTCCCATTCTTCTAAATTCCAATGAACATAATCTCAGTCTACTCAACCTGTTCTCAAAAGGAAACCTTCCCAATTCCAGAATCAACCTGGTGAACCTCCTCTACACCCCCTCCAGTGCCAGTACATCCTTCTCAAGTAGGGAGACCAAAACTGCACATGGTACTCCAGGTGTAGCTCACCAGCACCCTATACAGCTGCAGCATAATCTCCCTGTTTTTAATGCAATCCCTCGAGCAGTGAAGGACAGTATTCTATTTTTCCTTCTTAATTACTTGCTCCACCTGCAAACCAATTTCTCATGATTCATGCACAAGGACGCTCAGGTCCCTTTGTTCAGCAGCATGCTGCAAATTTTAATAATAGTCCATTCTGCTGTTATTCCTACCAAAATGGATGATTGCACATTTACAAACATTGTACTCCATCCGCCATTACCTACTCACTTAACCTATCTGTATCCCGCTGCATACCTTCAGTGTCCTCTGCACACTGTCCACACTTCCAGTCAAAGCATACAGCACGGAAACAGACCCTTTGATCCAATCAGTCCATGCCGACCATAATCACAAACTAAACTAGATTCATTTGCCTACACATGGCCCATGTCCCTCCAAATATTACGTCTTTTGTTTAAGATGTCGCCTGTGATGCCTGGAGTTGATTATTCAAATGCTTGGCTGAGAACAATTAGGTGGAAGTGGGTGCTGCAGATGCTGGAGATTAGAGTCAAGATTAGAGTGGTGCTGGAAAAGCACAGCAGGTCGGGCAGCATCCGAGGAGCAGGAGCAGGACGTTTTAAGCAAAAGCCCTTCATCAAAACGATTAGGGTCAATTTTGATGATCTTTGAAAGTTTTAAGTTTACTGTCTTGTAAATACAAAAGTAAAAAGGCTGATTAGGTTCAGCTGCCTGTCACTGTGTTATAACATTGCACTGTTCGCCACAGGCAGTATTTTATGATATAAAGTTACATGCACACTGGCATTTTGTATGATTTCCCCCTTACCTCTGGGGGCAGACTGACAAAATCCTCAGGGAGATAGGATAGAGTGGTTATATGGATAAGGTGACTTTGTTCATAGAGAATTTTGCATGTTTATGCGTGAGGGGTATAGATAAGGTAAACGACAGGTGTCTTTTCCCTAGTATTGGGGATTTCAAGATGAGGGGACATATGTTTAAGATGAGAGGAGAAAGATTTGAAAAAGACATGAGGGGTGTGTTTTTTTTACCAACAGTAGTTCATGTGTGGAAGTGGTGGATCACGTGCAGTTGCAACATTTAAAAGATATTTAGGTAAGTACATGAATAAGTAATGTTTGGAGGGATATGGGCCAAGTCCAGGCTGGTGGAGCTAGTTTAGTTTGGGTTGGCATGGACTGATTGGACCAACCTGTCTGTTTCCGTGCTGTATGTTTGGACCAAAGGTCTGTTCCTGTACTCTGATTCTATAATTGCAAGGCCACAGTTTTGGTTGTGGTGTACACATTCATCAGTTTTCACAGAAGTGAATAGAAATGAGGATTTCAATCCCTAGAAATACTAGCAAACAGGATGGCATTCCATGTAATTAGAAGAGAGTAAGATACTAGCTGAATATAAAGCCTAATTATCTAGAAGGCCTGTGTAAAAATTTGACTACAATCTATTATGGTAATTAGTGTCCTCCTTGTTAATACTGTATATCGTGCAGTTAAAAAACAGAAATTCCTCAGCTTTGACACGTGAATGCCTATTTTCCAGGCACTGAGCAGAGATAAAGAAAATCTATCATTCTACAATACCAAATCTCAGCTCCAGTATTGTTTCATGATTTATGGGAGAGCAGGATATAATCTCAAGGGGAAAGTGTAAAGTAACCACATACACGGTGTATGAACATATTTGTATGAGTCAGGAGTGGCATAACACATGCACACCAAATTTTCCTTCATAGTAAAGGAAGATTCAGGAGGCTGGAAGATTTAGACAGACTGCTAACAAGATCCCTTTAACCTGCCATTAAGTAAACATTGTTTGCAGAGCTTGTAGGAAGGTTATCGAGGGCTAGAGGGCTCAGTGTGTTGTATGAAGACAGCAGCTCAGAGGCCCCAAGGTTGTGGTCATTACAATGCTGCACTGCCCTCATGGTCATGTCCATAATGTGACCTTGTGAGCACGTGTCCAGGGTTCTTGAGTGGATACACTTCAGCAGTACCTGACAGACATCCACATTAGAACAGGAGGATTCTGTGTAATGCAATGTGGGCCACACATTCCCAACACTGTTGGGTGTGGGTCTGAAAGGTTTCATATCTGGGAGAATGTGGAATGCACAGTCAGGCTCTGTATAAGACCATCCATAGGGAAATGGGGAAAGCTTCTCGCAAGAGCAGCAGCATCATAGAAATACTCAAGTATCGCAGAATCACAGAAATATTAAGGCATGGAACATGACCATTCGGCCCATCTTACCTGTGCCAGCTTTTCAAGCAACCTAGTGCCCATCTCCTGCTCTTTTCCCAGACACTTGTATGCTATTTTGCTCCAAATAATCATCCCCTCTTCAATGTTTCAATTGAATCTACCCCAACCACAGGGTGGCTCAGTGGTTAGCATGGAACCCAGATTACATTCCACCCTTGGGTTACTGTGTGGCATTTGCACATTGTCCCAGTGTCTGCATGGGTTTCCTCCAGGCACTCCAATTTCATCCCACAGTCCAAAGCTAGAGGGATTGGCTATGCTAAATTGTCCCATAGTGTCCAGGGATGCGCTGGTTAGGAGGATTAGCATGGGAAATGTAGGATTACAGAAATGGAGGGGGTATAGGTGGGATGGTCTTTGGAGAGGCAGTGTGGACCCAATGGGCCAAATAGCCTGTTTTCACACTGCAGCGATTCTATGAAATTGACTCAATATTTCCAGGCAGCACATTCCATACTTTTAACGACCCACTGACTGTACCCTGTATATGGATCAGAGTTTTGTAATAAACATCTGACTGTTCACTTGAACACACCCTCAAGATCTCTACTTGTTTAACCACAGTGGGTTAACTCATCCACAACTAACCAGATCATCATGATAACCAGTAGAATTCTGACATTGGTGATAGCAGCAGTTTTTCAACTAAATCTAACTTAATCAATGTCAAAATCAAGAAAGAAAATAGAACTGGGACAACATGTGATGATAAAAAGGTCAGACTTGAAGGATTGCTGATGAGTCTTTCTCAGATTTATTACAATCTGAAGAAAATCTCACTCCAGAGAAAGAAATTCGTTTGGAAAGAAAAGCAAAGCAGAACAGATCGATCCTCAAGGGTGAGAGAAAATCCTTGGTACAGGAGAACTTCCAAATCTATTTGCTTTTTTAAGAACAATACAGCAAAAGGAAACCAAGAAAAGATGATAGATTCGGGAGGACGAGCACAAGATATCTGAAGTTTTCATCAATGCACTGGCTGAAAATGTGTTGCTGGAAAAGCGCAGCAGGTCAGGCAGCATCCAAAATGCAGGAGAATCGATGTTTCGGGCATGAGCCCTTCCTCAGGAATGAGGAAAGTGTGTCCAGCAGGCTAACATAAAAGGTAGGGAGGAGGGACTTGGGGGAGGGGCGTTTGAAATGCAATAGGTGGAAGGAGGTTAAGGTGAGGGATGATAGGCCAGAGTGGGGGTGGGGGCAGAGAGGTCAGGACGAAGATTACAGGTTAGGAAGGTGGTGCTGAGTTCGAGGGTTGGGACTGAGACAAGGTGGAGGGGAGGGGAAATGAGGAAACTGGAGAAATCTGAGTTCATCCCTTGTGGTTGGAGGGTTCCTAGGCGGAAGATGAGGCGCTCTTCCTCCAGCCGTCGTGTTGCTATGGTCTGGCGATGGAGGAGTCCAAGGACCTGCATGTCCTTGGTGGGGTGGGAGGGGGAGTTGAATTATTGAGCCACGGGATGGTTGGGTTGGTTGGTCCGGGTGTCCCAGAGGTGTTCTCTGAAACGTTCCGCAAGTAGACGGCCTGTCTCCCCAATATAGAGGAGGCCACATCGAGTGCAGCGGATGCAGTAAATGATGTGTGTGGAGGTGCAGGTGAATTTGTGGCAGATACGGAAGGATCCCTTGGGGCCTTGGAGGGAAGTAAGGGGAGAGGTGTGGGTGCAAGTTTTGCATTTCTTGCGGTTGCAGGGAAAGGTGCCGGGAGTGGAGGTTGGGTGTGGACCTGACGAGGGAGTCACGGAGGGAGTTGTCTTTTCGGAACGCTGATAGGGGAGGGAAGGGAAATATATCCCTGGTGGTGGGGTCCGTTTGGAGTTGGTGGAAATGACGACGGATGATACGATGTATCTAGAGGTTGGTGGGGTGGTAGGTGAGGACCAGTGGGGTTCTGTCCTGGTGGCGATTGGAGGGGCGGGGCTCAAGGGCGGAGTAGCGGGAAGTGGAGGAGATGCAGTGGAGAGCATCGTTGATCATGTCGGGGGGGGGGATATTGCAGTCTTTGAAGAAGGAGGCCATCTGGGTTGTTCAGTATTGGAACTGGTCCTCCTGGGAATTGATGCGACAGAGACGAAGGAATTGGGAATATGGGATGACATATTTGCACGGGCCAGGGTAGGAGGAGGTGCAGTCTAGGTAGCTGTGGGAGTCAGTCGGTTTATAGTAAGTGTCCGTGTTGATTCTGTCACCCGAGATAGAAATGGAGGGGTTGAGGAAGGGGAGGGAGGAGTCTGAGACGGTCCAGGTAAATTTGAGGTCAGGGTGGAAGGTGTTGGTAAAGTGAATGAACTGTTCAACCTCCTCGTGGGAGCACGAGGCAGCGCTGATACAGTCATCGATGTAGCGGAGGAAAAGGTGGGGGGTGGTGCCAGTGTAGCTGCGGAAGATGGACTGTTCCACATATCCTACGAAGAGGCAGGCATAGCTGGTGCCCATGCGGGTGCCCATGGCTACTCCTTTGGTTTGGAGGAAGTGGGAGGATTGGAAAGGGAAGTTGTTCAGAGTGAGGACCAGTTCAGTCAAAGAAGGGTGTCGGTGGAAGGGTACTGGTTGGGTCGGCGGGAAAGGAAGAAGCGGAGGGCTTTGAGTCCTTCGTGATGGGGGATGGAGGTGTACATGGACTGGATGTCCATGGTGAAGATAAGGCTTTGGGGACCGGGGAAGTGAAACTCTTGGAGGAGGTGGAAGGCGTGGGTGGTGTCCCGAACGTAGGTGGGGAGTTCTTGGACTAAGGGGGACAGGACCGTGTCGAGGTATGCAGAGATGAGTTCGGTGGGGCAGGAGCAGGCTGAGACAATGGGTCGGCCGTGGCAGTCAGGTTTGTGGATGTTGGGCAGGAGGTAGAAACGGGTGGAGCGGGGTTGTGGGATTATGAGGTTGGAGGCGGTGGATGGGAGATCCCCTGAGGTGATGAGGTTATGGATGTTCTGGGAGATGATGGTTTGGTGGTGGGAGGTGGGGTCATGGTCAAGGGGGCAGTAGGAGGAGGTGTCTGCGAGCTGGCGTTTAGCCTCAGCGGTGTAAATGTCACTGCTCCAAACTACTACCGCGCCTCCCTTGTCTGCCGGTTTGATAGTGAGGTTGGGGTTGGAACAGAGGGAGTGGAGGGCTGCACGTTCCGAGGGTGAGGTTGGAGTGGGTGAGAGGGGTGGAGAGGTTGAGGCGGTTAATGTCGCGGCGGCAATTGGCTATGAAGAGATTAAGGGCAGGTAAGAGGCCAGCACGGGGTGTCCAGGTGGATGGGGTGTGTTGGATGTGGGAGAAGGAGTCGTCAGAGGGTGGGTGAGAATCCTGGTTGAAGAAATAGGCTCGGAGGCGAAGGCGGCAGAAAAATTGTTCGATGTCTCACCACGTGTTGAACTCGTTAATCTGAGAGCGTAGGGGAATGAAGGTGAGGCCTCTGCTGAGGACCCAGCCCTGCCGTGTTTTCACCATCCCTCCAGAACTACCCCTCTCTGAGGATGAAAGATCAGTCCTAAACCTTCCCCTGCAACTGCAAGAAATGCAAAACTTGCACCCACACCTCCCCCCTTACTTCCCTCCAAGGCCCCAAGGGATCCTTCCATATCCACCACAAATTCACCTGCACCTCCACACACATCATCTATTGCATCCGCTGCACCCGATGTGGCCTCCTCTATATTGGGGAAACAGGCCGCCTACTTGCGGAACATTTCAGAGAACACTTCTGGGACACCTGGACCAACCAACCCAACCACCCCGTGGCTCAACACTTCAACTCCCCCTCCCACTCCACCAAGGACATGCAGATCCTTGGACTCCTCCATCGCCAGACCATAGCAACACAACGGTTGGAGGAAGAGTGCCTCATCTTCCGCCTAGGAACCCTCCAATCACAAGGGATGAACTCAGATTTCTCCAGTTTCCTCATTTCCCCTCCCCCCACCTTGTCTCAGTCATATCCCTCGAACTCAGCACCGCCTTCCTAACCTGCAATCTTCTTCCTGACCTCTCCGCCCCCACCCCCACTCCGGCCTATCATCCCTCACCTTAACCTCCTTCCACCGATTGCATTTCCAACGCCCCTCCCCCAAGTCCCTCCTCCCTACCTTTTATCTTAGCCTGCTGGGCACACTTTCCTCATTCCTGAAGAAGGGCTCATGCCCGAAACGTCGATTCTCCTGTTCCTTGGATGCTGCCTGACCTGCTGCGCTTTTCCAGCAACACATTTTTCAGCTCTGATCTCCAGCATCTGCAGTCCTCACTTTCTCCATCAATGCAGTGGCCCCAAAAATCTTAAAGAAACAAACAGCATCCAGTCATTAAAACAGAATCATCAGAACTGAGTACTGAAGATGGGTCGCTGGACTTGAAACATTAAGTCTGCTTTCTCTCCACAGATGCTGCCAGACCTGCTGACGTTTTCCAGCAATTTCTGTTTTTCCTTTAGATCTTCAGCAACCACAGCTTGCTGTTTTAGAATACTGAATGGACCTAAACTTTTAGCATTCGCCTGTACCTGTGTTTTTGTTGTTGCCACTGTTCACCTATTATTTACTATCTATGCTATTTAACTCTGCGATCTGCCTGTATTGCTTGCAAGACAAAGCTTTTCTCGGTGCCTCGGTACGCGTGACAATAAATTCCATTCAATTGTTTTATTCTCAGATGTAGAATCTTGCTTAGCAAAACCAAATGGAAACTTTTAGTTACACGGCTTAAGAAGAATTGAAATATAAATCAAAAGGTATGTTCCTATCAACTTTGCTACACAACAGGAACCAGATAATAGAAAATGTGTGGAGACTCCCTACAGTATGGAAGTAGGCCTTTTGAAGGGCACTCAAAGCCAGCTCCTACCCCATTTTTGTGAACCCTGCATTTCCCATGGCTGATCCACCAAGCTTCAACATCCCTGGACACTATGGGCAACTTAGCATGACCACTCCACCTAACCTGCACAGCTTTGGACTGTGGGAGGGAACCCACACAAACATGGGGAAAATATGCAGATTTCACTTGGCCAGCTGCCCAAGGCTATGATCAAACCTGACTCTCTAATACTGAGGCAGCAGTGCTAACCACTGAGCCACCATGTCACCCGTACATCTGCAACAGCTTTTAGTCTTGAAGACGCTCGTGCTGACCTAAACTGCATTCAGAAACTCAAAGAAATCAATCAAGAAAAAGTACAGCATTACTTTGAAAGGGACTACCTAAACATTCAAAGGAAGTCAAAAGGTTGAATACAGTATCACTTTATCGTCAACGTATTGCTTTGCCTAGAAACGTTCCACATCCCTGAATGAAGCAGGTTTGAAGAATGTGGGTGACCGTTCTGGTCACAAGACCATAGTGGAGTTCTAATACAATCCCAGTCCCCAAACCTGCTCTTGCATTTGTGTTGCATCAATATTAAAAGGTGGTGGCAACAGGAATACACCCCTCCACCCACAATACATAAACATTTAGCAAAATTATCCAAGAGCATTAACAAAGGGGTGGCAGAGTGGCTAGCACTGCTGTCTTACAGCGCCAGGGACCAAGGTTCAGTCCCAACCTCGGACAACTGTCTGTGCGGAGATTGCACGTTCTCCCTGGGCCTGCATGGGTTTCCTCTGGGTGTTCTGGTTTCCTCTCCCAATCCAAAGATGTGCAAGTTAGGGGAATTGACAATGCTAAATTGCCCATACTGTTCTGGAATGTGTAGGTTAGATGCATTAGTCAGGGGTAAATGTAGAGTAATAGGGTAGGGGGAATGGGTCTGGGTGGGTTATTCTTCAAAAGGGTCAGTGTTAGGCTGAGTGGCCTGTTTACACGCTGTAGGGATTCTATGGTGCTGTGAAAGCTTGATGCAAATAGTGGCTCTTGGGAGGTTCCATTACATGAGCAACCAAGACTACGAACAAATTTCATAACTCCATCAAGAAAACGTTGCTTCAATTGCTCACCATTTAGCATTAGCACCTGAGCTTCTCAGAGTCATAGAGATGTACAGCACAGAAACAGACCCTTCACTCCAACTCGCCCACGCCGATCAGATATCCCACCCCAATCTAATCCCACCTGCCAGCACCCGGCCCATATCCCTCCAAACCCTTCCTATTCATATACCCACCCAGATGTCTTTTAAATGTTGCAATTGTATAAAGAAAAATGTTGAATATACTTCATTTTTCTTAGAACACATTGTCCATATTGGATGCAGAAATATCAAAAGCCATTACTGAACCGTTGGGCTAAGATCTTCAAACGTTTCTGGGAATGGTCAATAACGTGGCAGCCGTTTTAACCAATTTTACACTGTCATTAAACCTTTGAGGCAACTTCTAAAGAAAGCTCAAGTATGGTGCTGGTAACTTCATGAGAAATAGACATTTCAGATGATTAAGAAAATGTAAGGTTCCACAGAAGTCTTAGCACATTAAGAAGGAACTCTCAAGAATACAGGATTTGAAAAGATTGATGAGATTTGGTTAAAAAGTATTTATGTACAAGGTCACCTATAAATAATAGCAGATTCACTCTCCAGAGCAACTGTAGATAGCTTTGCATGACAGGATATTGATTCTCTTGAAGAAATTGACTCATTCACTCAATCAACTGGCAAGCAAGGGAGGATTGATTCAGACAAATTCATTAGGAGCAGATGCAGGGCTAGAAACTTATCAAAATCCATCAATATTGTCAAGGAATTTGGCCAAGATACAGGTATAGTCATAAAAACCTACTTTCAACATGGCAAAGTAGGTTCACTGCTACCAAAGAGATATTGCTCTATGATGAGAGTTATGATGAGACCAGTTACCCCAATTTCACTCAAAGAAGCTACATCAATGTCATGTGGGCATCACCAATTGAAAAACAATGACTCAGTAATCAGTGTAGTAGCCCAAAGGCTAATGAGGAAACTTCTTCTAATTGCCAAAATGTAATACCCACTGACCAGACAGACAAAACCATCAATATTGAGGAAGTTTGTAAATTAGCCATGGGAAGGCTCAAAGTTGATCAATTTGTTTTCAATGGCAAGTCAAAGAGTCAGAGTTATAGAATCATAGGATCATACAGTACAGAAAGAGACCCTTCGGTCCCATTAGTCTATGCTGACCATAATCCCAAACCAAACTAGCCCCACCTGCCTGCTCCTGGCCCATATCCCTCCAATCCTCTTATTCATGTATCTATCCAAATGTCTTTTAAACATTATAATTGTACCCGCATCCATCACTTCCTCAGGAGGTTCGTGCGAACCACCCTCTGTGCAAAACATTTGCCTCTTTGTGTCTTACTTAAATCTCTTACCTCTCATCTTAAAAATACGCCACCTAGTCTTGAAATCCCCCCAGCCTAGAAAAAAGACAACTATCTATCTATTAACCCTATCTATACCTCTCATTACTTTATAAACTTCTATCAGGCTGCATGTCCACCTCCTACACTCCAGTGAAAGAAATCCAAGATTATCCAGCCTTTTTATTATATCTCAAACCTTCCATATCTGGCAACACCCTGACAAATCTCTTCTCAACCCTCTCCAAAGTAATAATATCCTACCTATAACTCACATTTGATTGCAATTGACTACTTATCAAGAAAGATTGAAGTTAAAAATATTTACACTAAAAGCTGCCAGCAGAATTTTGGAAGAGACTTCTGTAAATCTTAGAATCCCACAAAGTTGTTTCTGACCACAATTGGCAAATGAACACTTCAATTACTTTGCAGAAGGTAGTGCACTCAAATATTTTACAAACTTGGCAAGAGCTCCTCAAGATAGAACATAAATCTTGCTAAAAGGAGACAAGATGTTGAAACTTTTACCAGAATGAAAACATGAGAAACAGACTTGAAGAAATACACCATTTTAATAGCACGAGAGGAAGATGCTGATTGGTTAGGCTATTATTGGAACAGAGATGCAGCAAGAACAGTTAACTGTCAATATTCATTCTCAGAACAAGCAAATAGATTCTGATTGGTCAGGGCATTGCCATGGGGATGCAACAGCGATTGGCTTTCTCCATGACCACTGTGTTTTGAAACAAAAGGTGCAACGTACTCACACAGAAGGGCTGGGATAGTCATACTCAACAAATGTGATTACAGCAACAAAATTCCCGTCATGCTCAATGATGATCCCAAGTTTGTAGCCATAGGAACTGCTAGTACACATGGTCAAACAGTCACACTCAACAGCAAGCTGCAGAGGTGCTGATTGAACTTGCATAGGTGTGGCAACGTGCCTGGGGATAGTCATGATAGGATTAATCCTCATCATTATAATGAGATCTTGATCAACTGGGCCAACTGGCTGAGGATTGGCAGATGGAGTTTAAATTGGATAATTGTGAGGTATTGCATTTTGGTAACACAAACAAGGACAGGACTTATACAGTTAATTGTAGGGCTGTGGGTCGTATTGTCAAACGCAGAGACTGAGGAATTTAAGTATGTGGTTCTTTGAATGCTGGTTTCGTGTAGACAGGTAGTTTAAAGGCTTTTATCCTCTTGTATTCGTTGCTCTGGCCATTGACAATAGGAATTGGGACTTAATTTTGAGGTCTTACAAAACATTGATACGGCCACTTTTGGAGTACTGTGTACAGTTTTGGTTGCTCTGCTCTTACGAGCAATATTATTAGATTAGATTCCCTACAGTGTGAAAACAGGCCCTTCAGCCCAAACCAACCTCCAAAGAGGAACCCACCCCCCTCTGACTAATGCACCTAACACTATGGGAAATTTACCTGACCTGCATATCTTTGGACTGTGGGAGGGAACTGAAGCACAGGAGGAAACCCACACAGACACAGGGAGAATGTGCAAACTCCACACAGACAGTCACCTGAGGCTAGAATTGAACCTGGGATCCTGCTGCTGTGAGGCAGCAGTGCTAACCACTGAGTCACTGCAGAAACAATTTACAAGAATATTGCTGAGGCTAGAGGGTTTAAGTTTTAAGGAGAAGTTGGGCAGGCTGGGATTTTTTTTCACTGGAGCATATGAGATTGAGTGGTGACCTTGGAGAGTTTTATAAAATCATGAGGGGCATAGATAAGGTGAATAGCAACAGTCTTTTCCCTCCGGTAGGAGAGCTCAGAACAATAAGGGTATGTTTTTAAGGTGAGAGGAGAAAGATTTTCAAGTGACCTGACGGTTAACATTTTTATACAGAGCATGGTTTGTATGTGGAATGAAATGCCAGAGGATGTGATAGATGCAAGTACAGTCATTTCAAAGACATTTGGACAGGCCTGTAAATATGAAAGGTTTAGAGGGATATGGACCATCCACAGATAAATAGAAGTAGTTTTGTTTGGGAAACTTGATGGATGTATAACTTGCTCTATGACTCTATGACCACTCATGTGCAGGCGACCCAAGACACACAAAAACAATACAGCCCTATGACCTATTCTCTCTTTGATTGGCTCTGCGCAACATGAATTGGCCAAGTTGCTAAGGGAGTTATTACAACCAGTTCGAAATGGGTTTCCCACATACCTAGTGCAGGATTCTTTCACATTTGTAAAACAACATTGATTAATTGAGAGCAATAGCATAGAGTCATGAGTCACAGCACAGAAGGAGGCCCTACGGCACATTGAGCCTGCACTGGTCAAAAACAATGACTTAACTATTCTAATCCTATTTCTCAGCACTTGGCCCATAGCCTTGTATGCCTTGGTCTTGGCCTTAATGATGGGTTCCACCTCTATCACCTTTCCAGGCATTGGGTTTCAGATTCCCATCACTCCCTGGGTGAAAATGTTTTTTTCTTACATTGCCTCTGAACCTCCTGTTTATTACCTTTCATAGAAAAATAGAAACTAAGACCAGGAGTCTTCGTTCAGTCCTCCATTTGCTTCTCTGCATCTGCTCCACCATTCAATATGAGTTTGGTTGATCTTCTATCTCTTTGGACATTTCTAGCTTATTTACCAACACAGTATTAAAGAAGCATTCTTCCAGCATAATGCCCCAATCCTCTTCTCTGCCCTGAGTCTTATTCTATACCTGAAGCTGAAAACCTTTTGGCTGCCAAACACCAGTCTGGAGGCCCACACGTGTGGAAGGAAATGGGTAAGTGAGCCAAAGGCCGGGGAACAGAGTGAAGCAGGGATTTTGAGCCGCTTGGCAGAACTGGAGATGGAAGCTGCAAGGTCAAATGTTCATCAAGGAGATGTGTGCTCAACTGAAAAATCTCAGGATCTACCTCTGAGAGGCTGTACTTTAAAAAGGAAAAGATTTGAATTAAAACAACATTTTATTCATCCATTAAATGCTACAAATGATGGGTGAGGTAGAGTGGCCCTTCGTCTTCCACAATATGGTGAATGAATGTTCAGAACTGTCATCAGTGCTTGGAACTCCCAAAACGATGGGCCGAATAGCAGCTTGATTCACTGCACTCAGCTGAAGGACCAGAGAATGCTGTCTGTTCTGGTCTTCAGGTGAACAGGACTGGACTGTAGATATGTCATTTCCCAGAGCAATAATGACTTGAGTAGTGCCATTTGGATCATTTGGAGTGGCTCAGTGGTTAGCACTGCTGCCTCACAGTGCTAGGGGCCCAGGTTCAATTCCACCCTTGAGCGACTGTCCATGTGATGTTTGCACATTCTTCTGGTGTCTGCATAAGTACCCTCTGGTTTCCTCTCACAGTCTAAAGATATGCAGGTTAGGGGTGGATTAGCCATGGGAAATGCAAAGTTACTGGGACAGGTTAGGTCTGGGTATGGTGCTCTTCAGAGAGTTGGTGTGGACTCGATGGGTTGAATGGCCTGCCTCTGCTGTTATGGTTCAGGCCAGACCCCCTCAAAATATTTCCAGAAGGCGATCAAAACCCTAACCTTTCTAGTTGTTTTAAGTAAGTGGAAAGTGGATATTCTGGGAGTGATGCAGCTGATCAAACCACCCAGTTTTGAACAAAACAGGATTTATTTACTAACTACCATGCAAGAGACAACAGAATTTAGAATAACAACTGTTTGAAAACCTTACCAACATGATCTGTCCCACAACTTAACAAAGAACTGTTCAGATTTCCTGCAAAATCCCATAACACACCCCTTGGCAAAAAGGTAAATGCAAACACTGGTTCTTACAGGAGAGAGACAGATTGCAGTGAGGATCAGCCATGGATCATTGGCCAAACATGGAACATCTTTTTTTCCCAGCAGCTTCTTGGGGTCCCCAGCTAAAACTGAACAAAACTAGAAAAATGCCCGAACTGGGAGAACTGGCCACTCCTCTTTCATTGTTCAAGTGTTTTTTAAAAAAAAAATCTGAAAGCCTTTTTACCTGATTGGTGCCTTAGGCAGTATCTGCCAGCCATTAGCAAAGTGGCCTTAACCCAGACAAATCAGAACCTCTGCCTTTTATAACCCCTTTTAAAAAAAAACAAGGACAGCATAACCTTGTTAAAGGAGCAGTGCCATCACACCATGCTGCAGGAATTCTATGATTTGAGAGGGTTACAGGCCGTGTAGTGACATTCTGAACCAGGCCCAGCATTTACAGTCTGGCAGCTTTTACACTTGATAGGGCAGATTGCCAAAATTGATTGGCTGTACCCATGGAGAATTTGCCATCTGACTTTCAAGACCCAGTCTCAAAGTCCTGCTATTCCTCACCTAACATGTCAATCTCTCCAGCTTCCTGTATTACCCTACCAAACAGAGAGCAAATGGCCTTTATTAGATTAGATTAGATTACTTAGATTAGATTAGATTACTTACAGTGTGGAAACAGGCCCTTCGACCCAACAAGTCCACACCGACCCGCCGAAGCGCAACCCACCCAGACCCATTCCCCTACATTTACCCCTTCACCTAACACTACGGGCAATTTAGCATGGCCAATTCACCTAACCTGCACATTTTTTGGACTGTGGGAGGAAACCGGAGCACCCGGAGGAAACCCACGCAGACACAGGGAGAATGTGCAATATTAACCATTGGATGATGATTCAATGTCCTTCTCATCCAATCTAATATTTTATAGCTGATATGGGCACCTGAGACAGCACCTTCCAAACCTGTGACCATGACCATCTAGGAAGAACAAGGGTAGCAGATACAATGGGAACAGTACCACTTGCAAGTTCCCTCCAAGTCACTCACCATCCTGACTTGGAAATATATCCCCGTTCCTTCACGGTCGCTGGGTCAAAATTCTGGAAGCACCGTCCTCAGGGCATTGTGGGTCAACCTACAGCAGGTGGACTGCAGCAGTTCAAGGAGGCAGCTCACCCACACCTTCTCAACTAAGGGCAACTAGGGATGGACAATAAATACTGGCCTGGCCACCGTTGCCCACTTCCATGAATGAGTAGAAAAAATAAAAGAAAATCAAGGTGTGAAGAATATGAAAATGAAAATCTCAATTTTTCAAGGCCAGCGGGTTTTCTCTTGCTGTTTCTGGATTTCTTCTTAGAGGACAGAAGGCTGAGAGGTGACCTGATTGAGCTGTACAAAATTCTGAGGGGCACAGACATGGTCAATAGGGAGATGTGCCCCCCCACACAGTAGGTCAATAAGCTGGGGGTCAGGTCTAAGGCAAGGAGCAGGAGGTTTAGAGAGAACTGCAAGAAATCTCTCTCTACCTGAGTGTTGTGCCTTCCTAGAGAGGGGTAGGAGAGGCAGAAAGGCCTCAAGAAGTACTTAGATGAGCACTTGAAATGCCATACCATATACGGGCTCACTGCTGGAAAGTGGACTCAGAGTAGATAGATGTTTATTGGCCATCACAGACATGATGGGCTGAATGGCCTTTCTCTGTGCCATAAAATCTTCACAAATCTAACCTTTTCAAACCAGCCACTATCAGACAATCCTCACTCCAACAGCCCATAGACAGCACATAGCAGGTATATCTGGGCAGCTTCATGAGGTACTGCTGATTTCCCTCTGTCTCTGAATGAACGAAAGATTGGTCTGACACTTTTCTCAGAAAGGAATTTAACTTTAAGAATGCCGATTGCAGGATTTAAGAGGACTTTGCAATTTTTGCCTTTTACTTCTGAACGATTCATTCTATTGCTCCTCTGAGAGAAAGAGAGCTGAATTCAATCTGTCCGAGTCACTTATCCACCAGTATTGAGAGAATATTAGCTTCCAATTTACTCTTGTTCCTTTGTCTGTTATCTTTGTGTTTGTGTTTAGCTCAAAGCTTCCAGGCTCTAATTGATTAAACATGCTTGTGCAGATGCAGTCAGTGATAATCACTGAAAAGAATGAAGGAGGACAGAGTGATCAATGAAACTTGTGCTGGAGGAATGAAGTGCTGTACATCTTAATGTCGTAGACAACTGGAATCCACTGTAAATTGCAGGCATGTGCAGTCTACTTTCCTTAAAGAAACATTGGAGAAACTGAAGCATGGAAATGGTCTTTATTGGTCTTGTTGGTGAATTTTGAATAGAATGCCAAAGATAACTTTGAGTGGTCTACTGCAGTGGGGTAGAAGAGAACTTCACATCCAGTTTATAGTTCACTCTGCAGCCAAAATAACATCATGTCTTACTGATTACTAATATTTTCAGAACTTGCATGGAATCTGCAGTGAATTTACCTTCAACTGGGGGTTATACTTGATATAGCAATGTCTCTGTTATCTCCCACAATAGAAGACACTGAACACAGATAGTGTGGCACTGATGAACCCAACAGGCATGTAGAAGAACCAATGCTTATATATAACTATAACTTTCCGCAGATACATAATTAAGTGATGTCCTAGTGGTGTTATCACTGGACTGTTAATCCAGAGATGAAAATGTGTTGCTGGAAAAGCGCAGCAGGTCAGGCAGCATCCAAGGAACAGGAGAATCGACGTTTCGGGCATAAGCCCTTCTTCAGGATTCCTGAAGAAGGGCTTATGCCCGAAACGTCGATTCTCCTGCTCCTTGGATGCCGCCTGACCTGCTGCACTTTTCCAGCAACACATTTTCAGCTCTGATCTCCAGCATCTGCAGTCCTCACTTTCTCCTGTTAATCCAGAGAACCAGGTGATGCTCTGGACACCCAGGTTTGAATCCTGCCATGGCGGATGGTGGAATTTGAATGCAGTTAATATCTGGAATAAAGAGTCAAATGATGACCATCAATCCACTGTTGATTATCAAAAACATCCGGTTCACTGATGTCTTTCAGTGGTCTGGCCTGCTTGTGACTCCAGACCCATAGCAATGTGGTTGATTCTTAACTGCCTTCTGGGCAGTTAGGGATGGGAAATAAATGATGGTCCATCCAGTGATACCCTCATCCTGTGAATAAATAAAAAAACTAAATGGTGAGTGTCTGGGCTAACATTAGGTTATATGTTTACAAAGGAAGAGTATGCATCCAGTAGAGTGTCATACTTCAAGTGACCCAATATAAGGTGGAGTTTGTGACTTTTATACCCTCAGGTCATAGGTTATGACACAGTGATGATGAGATGAGCGTGTGTCCTAAAGGTACACTGACATACTGACTGTGATACAGCAGCATTCCCTCTAAACTGCACAGTCACACAGCTACCCTGAGGCCCATGCACCCTGATCCACATGCTGACATCATTCCCACCTTCGACATCTGACTTCAGAAGATGCTGCCAAGCCTGGTCTCTGAAGGCCTGTGTAGAAGGAAATAAGGGAACATGGTATTCAAGGATCTCATTGTTATGAGCTGCTTAGTTAAGCTGGTCTTTGGTGACTTCTAATGATGATAGTGCTAGCTTTTGAGAAATTGATTTGATAAACATCTTGCTGTTGAGTTGTTAACTACTCCTCAAGCATTTTGGTCCTCATGATAAAACTGCCTTATTAATGCTTCCATTAGCATTGTTTGGTCATGCTAGCTTAACACTCCTTCTCTTAATCTCAGGAAAACTTGCACAATTAAGGTAGAGTCGAGAGTGTGGTGCTGGAAAAGCACAGCAGGTCAGGCAACATCTGAGGAGCAGGAGAATCGACGTTTTGGGTGTAAGCCTTTCATCAAGAAAGGCTTCATCATGATGAAGGGCTTATGTCCGAAACATCGATTTTGGATGTTGCCTGACCTCCTGTGCTCTTCCAACACCACACTCTTGATCCTGATCTCCAGCACCTGAAGTCCTCACTTTCTCCACAATTAAGATAGTGTTAAGGTTAAGACAGTCCTGTGCCTATCAATAGCTGGGGTAGCTGTACCATTTGATTCATATAGTCTCTCTCTCTCTGTTGATTACTAAAACAAATTAAAGAACCTAACAAGATCTACAAGAAAATGCTAAATTTATGAACAGTTTGTATTGGAAGCAGAACACTGTTAGTGTTGAGAATCACTGACCAACACTGTCACATCCATGGCACATACGAAACATTCAGTCAAAAGCCGATGTTTTCTTACTTCAGTAATTAAAAAGAAGCGTAAATGCAGAAGATTAAACATTACAGAAAGAGAACCTGACAAAATGTTTCCAGTCTATGATTATCGGTTAAATCTTCTGAAGGATTTGGGAAAATCCAACAGACATTCCTGTGTCACTAGCTTGGCCTATCCCTAATTACCTACAGGGCAGTAAAAGGTCAACCACATTGTGGTGGGTTTGGAGTCACATGTAGACCATACCAGAAGAAGGATGCTCGATTTCAATCCCTAAATCAAGGATATGGGACAAGTGCAGGAAATTGGGATTAGCACAACTTTAGTGGTAGTTAAAACCAAAACAGAAAATGCTGGAAAATCTGGATACAAATGTCACCATCTACCATAGCAGGATTTGAACCCACATCCCCAGCATGTTAACTTGAGATTTGGGATTGCTCACCCGGAGACATTACCATTTCATCACCAACTAACCTATATGTAAATTGCATAATTGATATGCAATGTCACATGGCATTTTTGATTTTTGACATGAGGTTGAGTTTTGCAGTGCAGTTTGTGAGCTATGGACCAGGGTGGAAGGTGCATGGCTATATACATGGGTTCTTGGTCCTCCGATACTGCATCCTCATCCCCAGCAGTGTTTAAAGGCTTTCTTAAGATGTTCATTGTTCCCACTCCACTCACCACTCCCAGGCCTGTCCATGCCTCTTCATTTCTCCCATGCCAGTTCATGCCAACCCTACAACCTCATGGTCATCGAATCATAGAGTTATACAGCACAGAAACAGACCCTTGAGTCCAACCAGTCCATGCTGATCATAATCCCAAACTAAACTAGTCCCACCTGCCTGATCCTACCCCATGTCCTCCAAACCTTTCCTGTTCATGAACATATTCAATTCTTTAAAAATGTCAGAATTGTGTCTACATTCATGTAGAACTTCAGAAGATCCAAGGAAAATAGTTCACCAAGGAGGAAGAAACCGACAACAAACTCGCATTCCGACGTCACAGTTGAAAGAACGGACAACGGAGAACTACAAACCTGCGTATGCAGAAAACTGACAAACACTGACCAAATACTTAACTACACCAGCAACCATCCCAACACACACAAACGAAGCTGTATCAGAACACTATCCCAACGAGCCACCTCACACTGCAGCACAGACGACCTTCGGAAAACAGAGGAGAACCACCTATACAACGTATTCAAGAAGAACAGATACTCAAAAAATACAGTCCGCAGGTTCCTCAAGAACAAACCACAACAAGCAGACCAAACACAGCCAGAAACCCTAACCACCTTACCATACATCAAAGAAGTTTCAGAAATGACTATTAAGACCCCTCGGAATCCTAGTAGCACACAAACCCACCAACACTCTCAAACAAAAACTAACAAACTTAAAAGACCCAGTCCAACCCATGGACAAAACCAACGTCATCTACAAAATTCCATGCAAGGACTGCGACAAACACTACATAGGACAAACAGGAAGAAAGTTAGCCACCAGGATACACGAACACCAGCTAGCCACAAAAAGACACAACCCTTTCTCCCTCGTAGCCCTACACACGGAAGAAAAAAACCACTATTTCGACTGGGACAACACATCTATCCTGGGATAGGCTGAGCAAAGACATGCCAGAGAATTTCTAGAGGCCTGGCACTCCAACCACAATGCCATAAACAAACACACAGATCTAGATACCATCTATCAACCCCTCAGAAAATGAACAGGAAGTGACATCACTACAAACCCCAGGAACCCCATCCAGGACAAACATATAAATAGAAAGCAGGAGATAACAGCTTCGCTTCACTTGGAGGTCGCCACTGATGATGTTACCTAACCAGGTAATGAAATGTCTGGATATCAAATCTACAGCTCAGCGAGCAAACTTACACCCTAGAAAATAGCTTACGTATCTTGGTGAAGAATAAGCCTTCCAACATCAATTGTAATTCTGTCATGTATAAAAAGAAACCTTATAATAATTGTTATCCTATTAGCTTGTGTCATCAAATACCAAAACATATTCAAGGCACAATCTGTTGTTACAACTGTCATTCATTCTCAGATAAATAGAGCAGCTATTGTGCTGAAATCCATTAACATTTAAAACTTAATTAAGCATAGAAAATAGTCGCTTTCCTTTTGGTGAGTTCAGTTTTCAGGACTCCTAGTGTTGAGTCACAATGTTGTGAGTCCACCAGCCAGCTGATTTACTGTGGGTTTACAAGCTGCACAACACAAGGTAACTCGTTGGTTGTAATGTCTACTTTAGAGCTTATAGTTAAAAATTATGCAATACCAGGTTAGGGTCAAACAGGTTTATTTGGAAGTACAAGCTTTCAGAGCATTGCCCCTTCATCAGGTAGTTAGTGGAGCAGGATTATAGGACACAGAATTTACAGCAGAAGACCATAGTGTCATACAACTGATGCGATATGTTGAACAAACCTAGATTGCTGTTAAGTCTTTCATCTTTTAGGATAGGTTGCAGGTTTCAATTCATTAATACGTAAATCCCAGAACTTCTTTCAAGTAACACTCCCGAGATAACTTAAGGTTTCATAAAAAAAAATGATGACATCTCAGCTCAGATAAGAAAGCTTGTACTCCCAAATAAACCTGTTGAACTATAACCTGGTGTTGCGTTATTTTTAATTTTGTCTGCCCCAGTCCAACCCCGGCACCTCCACATTAAAACTGATAGGAACACAAAAACATAGGTAGGCCAATCAGCCCATCAAGCCTGCTCTGCCATTCAACACAATTATGGCTGACCAGTTACTTCAATGTCTTTTACCCATGTCGTGACATCATTTAATGTGTTTTACTTCAAATAAGTTAACCTACAGATCACTGTCGGGTTATTGATTATGAGAGTATCACCATGATAATGTCATCACTACCTAAGGAATAAACTGCTGTTTGGGAAGAAAAGAACAGATGGTGTTCATTTCAATGTCAATTTGAAAATCGATTGCTTGTCAATCACAGGAAAGCTGATGGATGTTTTCTAACTCTATTCGAAAAGTACTATGATGCCTGGGATCAATTCATAGAATAGAATAGTATAGAATATCTTTTATTGTCAAGTGCTCTCCAGTACAGAAGTACAGAAGTTATGATTCAGCAATGAACTCTTCTGCTAATTAAACCAAACACCCAAAAAAGCTCATCTCACCTCATAATCTGTTAAAATATGAGTGGCAGAGAGCTCCCAAATTCCACTATTTAAAGAAAATAATATCTAAGAGTAACTCTAAGAGTAAATATTAAACAACAACTATTCACAACTCTAAGCCCCCTTTCTCTTAACCCCTTAATGTCTACTTCCAACTCTATAAGAATATACTGTTCCAATAAAACACTTATTAAAATTGCATCAACTTATTTTCAAAGGCATACAGCAGCTGTCATCATCGGTATTTTTTCTTCTTCCAGCTGTAGATCTCCCTGAGTTGTCTTCTTTCTTTTTACTGTGAATTTTTTTAATATGAAAAGGTATCTTTGTGAGAGAGAGTTTCAATGGCAATTACTCTTTTGATGGCAGATATTTGTCTGACTTTCAAACTGCCTCCATTTTTTGTACACCCCAACATCGGATTCTCTCATTGGTTCGAAGTTGGCATTACAATAAATTCAAACTCGATTGGGTTTTAGTATCCTGAGGCTAATTTAAACTGATTGGTTAAATTTGAGTTGTTTTCAAAACAGTAACTAATTCAGATATCCATTTCGCAACCAAATGTTACATATTTTCAAATTTCCAGTGCACTCTGAGACTGCTAGTTAGTCATATGGCAGGTGCTTGTAAGCTTTCAGTTCAGCACAGCAGTCTCTCTCTCTCTTGAAGGTTCAGAATACACCTTCAACTTCATAACAAATGAAAAGTTCAAGCAATGGGAGGTCAAAGTGAGACCTATTTACCTTTGCTGGACAAATCCCAGTGATCCTATCTGACTGCTTTCAAGACACATCTGCATCACAATATAATGACTCATCATAAAACTTGAATGATTAACTCTCACTCTCAGATGTTCCAGATTCCTCAGCAAGTATTCCATTGGGAAGTGTGGGGGAAGGCTGGCTGGCTGTGGAGTACTGGTAAAGTGGTAGAGTCCTTGAATCATGCAGCACAGAAACAGACCCTTTGGTCCAACCTATCCAGGCCAACCATGTTTCCCAAACTAAACATTTGCCTGCGTTTGGCCCATATCCCGCTAAACCTTTCCTATTCATGTCCAAATGTCTTTTAAATAATGTAACTCTATCTGCCTCTCTCAGTTTCATTGGCAGTTCATTCCACATATGCACCACCCTCTTCGGGAAAAGGGTCAATATCCTGGAACTCCCTACCTAACGGCATTGTGGGTCTATTGATAGCATGTGGAGAGGGCAAGAAGGCAGCTCATTGACACCATCTCAAGGGGGTAACTAGGGACAGGGTAATAAATCCTGGCCCAGTTAGCGATGTCCACATCCCATGAATGAATAAGAAAAGAAATGTCCTTTTGATGAGGAAATCTGACATTTTTATCTGGTCTAGTGTACATATAACAGCAGACCCACAGCAACGTGGTTGCCTCTTAACTGGCTCTCTGAAAACCCCCCAAGCCACTCAGCTCCAATAAGGAATGGTCAATGAACACTGGCCCAGCTAGCATTGAACAAATCTTATGAGTGAATTTTTAAAAAAACACTCTTCGTAAACCTCACACTCTTCATGAACTTCCAAAACCATTGCACCACCAGACCATCCAAGGCTTTGCATATTTTGATGGCGGTGGTGGATACGTTCTTGGTGTGCAAAAGGGGTGAAAGGTTATCAGGGAGAGGTGGGAATGCAGATAGGATCGGATCAGTTGGGATCGTATCAAATGGCGGAGTATCTCTAAAGGGCTGAATGGCCTATTCCTGCTCCCTGTTTGGATGACCACGGTGTGCAGGAGCGAATCAGATTTACTGACCCCATTTAAAGTGGGAAACCGAATGTCATTGGAGGTGTGTGAGAATAGGAACATGCCTGGTTCACTAAAAGGCCAGAGGAAGATGGGTTAGGGGCAGGCAAGAGAGTGAAATATCAGATTTCCTTCACAGAATGGGCATACATTGACCAACTCGTGCTCCTGACCTGTGGCAATGACAGAGCCCATTAACTCCCTTTACCTCCCCTCAGCAGCTCCTTGACCTGCTGAGTATTTCCATTTGTATTTCAAATTCCCAGAGTCCACACTATTTTATTTCTTCCACCCTTACTCCAACCTTGAAAAGTACCCCTCAGCACTGATGGGATATTCCCATTCCCTATCGCTTGAGTCTGTGGAATGGATTTACCACTTTCTGCTATAGGCTTTCAGCACTTTGAGATATGTGTTGGCTATGAATGCAACTATTTCTTTTTGTCTTTTTTAGAAGAATAAACATTGCAGACAGAAACAAAAATTGATCGGTTATATCCACTTACCTCTGCGGAACGGCAAACGTTTTATCTCCAAAGAATTGCGCCGGGTTTTAGAGTGAACTTTGTTTCTCTGCATTGATTTGTTGAGGAATAATCAATTGAACTATATTTAGGGATCAGTATGTGAGAATGTCTGGAAACATGCTTTCACCACTGGGAACACACTTCAAATTCAAGCCTTCGAGAAGAGCTGAAGCCTTTGCTGTCTCACAGAATGGTTGGGAATAACAAGCAAAATAAATCTGGACAGTTTTAAAATCAAAAATATTTCGGAGACATAAAGTGATTTTAACCAATTCATGATATTGTATGCTCTTGCCTTTGAAGGGAATTTGGAGTTAATGTATTCACCTTTTCAACAGATAACTAGCAATCCAATGCTTCCCAACATAACTTCAAAGACCACCTTTTGTTTATCCAAATGAACAATAACTGTTTTGAGTTGTTATCGGAGCTATGTTTTCTATAATAAAGATCTGTTTTGTGTTTTAGTAATGGTTTAGAGTATCCACTGAGTCAATCCCATTCTTTGACCTGCACATCCTTATATAAGACTTGTGAAAGAACATTCTTCATTTTTAGACGCACCCAGTCAGATAATAATACAGCAATCAAACACAGTCTGTCCTGTGAGATAGTCTGTTATATGTTTTTCTTTCTTTGGTCATTCTGACAGATATATTGCAGCTTTACAAACTTTACATTCGTAAATGTTTCTCAGTATAATTTTGCTTGTTTAGAATTAAGTTGGTACGTAACTTCATCATTTAAATATGCAGCCAAAGGTTCAAGTTCATTAATTTATTTAATTCATATTTTGATACTTTATGCCTTTGACTGGGGTGGCATGGTGGCTCAGTGGTTAGCACTGCTGCCTCACAGCACCAGGGACCTGGGTTCAATTCCACCTTCAGGTGACTGTGTGGAGTTTGCATATTCTCCCCGTGTCGGCGTGGGTCCCCTCAGGGTGCTTCAGCTTCCTCCTATAGTCCAAAGGAATGCAGGTTAGGTGGATTAGCTATATTTAATTACCCCATTGTGTCCAGGGATGTGCAGGCTTGGTGGATTAGCCATGGAAAATGCAGGGATGCTCTTTCAAGGGGTCAGTGTGGACTTGATGGGTGGAATGGCCTCCTTCCACACTATAGGGATTCTGTGAAAAGTTGCAAGAAGTGACTTGATTGAAATATGTAAAATTATTGACAGGGTGGATGTGAAAAAGATGTTTAGTCTTGTGAGAGCACCTAGAACTAATTGTTATGGTTTATAAATGTAGCGTTGCTCATTTAAGAAAGAGATGAGGACTTTCTTTTTCTCATGAATCTTTTCAGCTCTCTTCCTCAAAAGGTAGCAGAAGCTGCGATATTGAGTATTTTCAAGGCAGAAGTAAATAGATTCTTGATAAACAAGGCACTGTGCTCACGGCATGTAGGCAGCATGGCTGACACTCCTTCATACACACAGTCCCATTCTCTCAGCCTTATCGCTGCCACTGGGCTATAGGGTTTACCTGTCCTTAGCTTAATCCTGTCTAAACACTTTCTAAGTCACTGTTACACTGTTCCCAATGTTATGCACCAGACCAGAACCCTCTCCTAAAGTATTGTAAGGAGATAATCTAGATGCTATCTTTTAATTTAAAAAAAAACACAAATATAAGGTGCTGTGTTCCAGTTGTGATTCAATTGGTCCACCAAATCAGAGCACACTTTATTCTTACAGCACAGTTAAAACATGGCAAAACAATTGGCATTGCAATGCTTGACAAAATAATGTAATATTTAACTAATTATCGACTGTTCCAATATTAGCAGCCTCACATAAATGTACCTTTTGGCAAAAATGCAATTCAGCAAAATAGTTATGATTCTCTCGTGCTGAGTACTGAAGATAGAACAACCTGTCCATTTTGATTTTTAAAAGGAAGCCTCACTGTCTAAGTCCTTACTCTGGCAACCGGGAACTCAAGCTTTTAGCTGAGCAATAGCAGAAACCTTCTCACTAACTGTAAGAACAAGTAAAAAGCCTTCCTGGGTCTGAGTGAGCCCTGATCCTACCCACTCACAAACCTTTCTTAAAAAAAATCATCCATTTAAAATAAAAAGAAGGATACATTTCAGCACCACTCCTTCATACACACAGTCCCATTCTCTCAGCCTTATCGCTGCCACTGGGCTATAGGGGTTAACCTGTCCTTAGCTTAATCCTGTCTAAACACTTTCTAAGTCACTGTTACACTGTTCCCAATGTTATGCACCAGACCAGAACCCTCTCCTAAAATATTGTAAGGAGATAATCTGGACGCTATCTTTTAATTTTTTAAAAAACACAAATATAAGGTGCTGTGTTCCAGTTGTGATTCAATTGGTCCACCAAATCAGAGCACACTCTGCAGGAAAAACAGCACAGAACACCTCCTTTAAAGGCACAGTATTGTCCCACCAATGTCTCAATTAGAGTGGTGCTGGAAAAGCACAACAGGTCAGGCAGCATCTGATGAGCAGGAAAATCGACGTTTCGGGCAAAAACCCTTCAGCAGGAATAGAGGCAGAGTGCCTGTAGAGTGGAGAGATAAATGAGAGGGGGGTGGGGGTGCTAATGGCCAGTGGATCCTTGTATCTTGTCATTGTCTAAGTGGGGAACATCACTTACAGATAATCAACTGGACAGTTCCAGAACCAGGCTTTTATTGACAGCCAATGAAAGGGACCAAAATGAATGGAGGTTCCAGTTCACCCTCCTCAAGATAAATCAAATACTGGCATCTTGACCAACGAATATGTAACATTCTGTGATGGTCCGTTACACCCAACTGCGATTGACTGGAACCCGAGTGTCAGACTGCTCGCGGCAGCCTATGGCGTCTGACACATGAGCTCTATCATGGACAAGGAGAGTTCCTCCTCCCCAGTGTGCTCCTCAGACAACTGCTCTCCCAGTTCCTCAACATTGATCACACTGCCTCATTGCCTGCTCCAGTTGTGCAGAACTCAGCACACCAGGATGATGTGGCACACTCTGCGAGGCATGTACTGGAGGGCACCCCCCCCCACCTCCACCAAGACTTTGGATGCTGTAGAACTGCAGCCCTGTCCCATCATGCCCCTGGTTGAAGCCAGCTTGATGAAGGTGCCAAGCTGACACATTACCAGGGCATACTGCATTGCATCTAAAAGGTGCAAATACTCCACTCTAACTCTCTTCCCATACCAGACCCATACCAACATCCCATTCTCTATTACATTCATTAGACTCTATCATCATCCTTAGATGACAGAGGGTGCAGAGATGCTCCCCTTGTCTCAACAGGCCTTTGGAAGTTCCAAAACTAGCATTTTAAACTCATGGCCACTAACATCTGCATGTTTGAGATGTCAATGTTTGACCCGCAATGACATGGTGCGATCTGCCTTTAACCAATAATTGAGGGCTAAGCTTGTTCGTGCAGCATGCATTACAAATGGGCAACAAAAGGACTAGATTAGTCACGGTCGGCATGGACAAGCTGGACCAAAGGTTCTGTTTGCGAGCTGTATATCTCTCTGACTCAATGACTCTAAATGAAAAATAGTTGAAAGTTGCTAACCCATGCCCCATTTATTTGTTGCCTCAATGTCCTGGTGTCTCGCAGTACTTTCACCCATCAAAGTGGCACTGACTTCGCCTCCCTCGGGCATTTGCCCACCATTTCCCAGTAGCAGTTTGCATCTAGACAAAGGAAGGGCAGGGCAGAGAATACAGCTCATGGTGGGCCCTGTCAGTAATGGGCTCTGCCAGGTACCCCCTCTCCAATGCTTCCATATCCCCTATTTCCTTCACATTACCCTTACAATCCATTTTGTCACATCCTCCCCCACCAACTCCCCATGTGGAGACCCATTGCAATGAACTTTACCTCCAAATGCCCACCCTCCCCACTTAGCCCCAACATTACACCTTAATGATGCCCACTGTGCTGCTCCACACTCTACAGTAAAGGGACAGTAAAGCCACTTACCACATGTTACCATCGAACACACACCCATTATCCCGGCTCTCCATTGGGATAACTTCTTCACCAATTTCCCATGTTACCTCTGATTCTCTGCGCTTGATTTTCATCAAGGTCTTCTTATGTGGAACCTATTGCATGTCTTCTGAAGTTCGTTTAAGTAATAACCTAAATCCTCGCCATTCCATTCTCCATTACATTCATTAGACTCCCTCACCATCCTTATATGACAGATGATGCAGCAATGTCTCCCTTGTCACACCAGGCCTTTGGAAGTTCCAAAACCAGCATTTTCAAACCATTGCCACTAAATTTGACAAGAATCACAGAATTGTTATGGTGCAGAAGGAGGCCACTCGGCCCATCTTGTATGCTTCGGTTTTTCAAACAAGCAACGTTAGTTAGAACCAATCTCCTGCTTCTTCCTTGCTCACGAACTCCACCTCGAATGTTCTCTTGAATGCTGCATTTGGATTTGCCTCCATCATATTTCCAGGCAGTGCATCCCATACACGAACAGTTTCATTCTCTCACCACCCTTGCTTAGCTTGTACATCACTTCCCAGGTGTGTTCGACGTGACCTCTCCATGACCAACAATACTGGGCTCTCCCATTCAAGTTTCTTCAGTCGGCCTGTCCCTTAATAGAGTCGAGTAAGTTCCTTACAACAGGCATTAAATTTTATTCTCTACATCATAATTTAATTCAACTCCTGTTCAGTTTTCACACAGCAGACGAATCTGGGTGGAATGCGTGAACTGCTCGAGGGGGGGAATAAGCTTGAACATTATAAGTGATCAGAAATGTCTAGTTGTGTTTACACATCTAATTAGTAGCTTTTTTCTTAGTCTATATGTGCCTAGGGCTCCAGATCAACAGGATAGTAGGCAATAACACAGTTTAATCTGTGTAGTGAAAAGATTCCTTGCTTTTAGAAATCAATGTGCAATCAGTGAAACCCATGGTAGGAGTAATCTTAAAGCATGTAGCAGAGGTAGGTGCAATAAACTGGTGCATTACTGTACTTCAGGTGAACTCCAACTGAAGGAAATAGCCTTAGAATTTGATAGTTCCATTAGATTTTTGAGTTTAGTCATTCCCCTCCAGCCCCAGAGACATTTTAAAGCTTCTTAAATAAATAATGCATCCTTTTCATGTGGAAGTGCAAACTGATGACTAATGGATTGTTAAGCTTTTAATGTTGAAGTGATAACATTCAGTGTTGGTACCTACGATGTAAATATGTTTCTTTAGGGCAAGATGTAGAAGTGCCAGTGTTGGGCTGGGGTGGACAAAGCCAAAACTCACACGACACCGGGTTACAGTCCAACAGGTTTATTTGAAAGCTTTCGGAGCTTCTGATCCTGCCTCAGAAGAGAGAGTACATCGGGCACAGAATTTATTAGTAACAGATCAAAGGATCGTACAACTTACGCAAATGTATTGAACAAACCTAGATGACCATTAAGTCTTTAATCAGTTAGAATGGAGATGCAGGTTTCAATTGATTAATATGCAAATGCTAGAATATCTTTGAATTTACTGCTCCAAGATCACTTCAGGTTTTATCAAGATAAGACAATGAGTGTGACCTGAGGTGACATCCTTATTCACAGCACTCAAAGTCTTGGTGGGGGAGCTCAAATAAACCTGTTGGACAGGAACCCAGCGTTATGTGAGTTTTGCCTTTAGGACAAGGCTGACTTGCACTTGGTCTGTGGAATAGGCTGTGGTCAGAACACTCCATGCTGAAATGGGGGTGGCACGGTGGCTCAGTGGTTAGCACCACTGTCGCACAGCACCAGGGGCCCAGGATTGATCCCCGCCTTGGACGACAGTCTGTGTGGAATTGCCCATTCTCCCCGTGTCTGTGTGGGTTTCCTCCGGGTGCTCTGGTTTCCTCCCACACTCTAAAGAAGTGCAGGCTAGGTTGGTTGGTCATGATGTGCCAGCGAGGTAGATTAGTCATGGGAAATGGAGGGGGTAGGCCTGAGTAGATTGCTGTTTGCAAGGTCAGTGCAGACTCCATGGGTTGAATGGCCTGCGCGTCAGTTTCCAGGTTTGTTAGACATGATTTACCCATTACAAGCAATGCTGGGCTCTCTCTGTTCAATGATTCTAAGCTCTGATGCTGTCTCATTTGTTGGGAGATGGGGTGTGTGGTAGAGATGGAGGCGGGGAGGGGGGGAGCTGCTGGTTGCTGGTGGAATAAGTAGTTACATTCAAATACTTAATATTGAAGAGTCACTGCTTTGGATCACATTATAATCGAACCAGCTAAAAAAAAGTAAAGATTACCCACCAGTTGGTGCGAAATGTATTATTGATCAAATGATTGTCATAAGCCAATCTTTTTGGTTAAAATGACTCAGAGTAATAACACACTGTAATGAATCCAATCTCTTCTTGCAGGGAGTATGGCTGCCTCAAAGTGAGCAGGACAACAATTTCACCTGCTTTCTCCAGAACTGGGATTGGGAATGGATTTCAAGGTGATTGTTATGAGGTCAGCCAGGTGGACCTCATAGAATATGAGTTCCCTGATTAGATTCCCGACAGTGTGGACACAGGCCATTTGGCTCAACAAGTCCACACCGACCCTCTGAAGAGTAACTTGGCCAGATCCATTCCCCTATATTTACTCCTGACTAATGCACCTAACACTATGGGCAATTTAGCATAATCAATTCACCTGACCCGCACATCTTTGGATTGTGGGAGGAAACCAGAGGAAACCCACGCAGTCATGGGGAAGATGTGCAAACCCCATACAGACAGTTACCTGAAGTGGGAATCGAACCAACGTCTCTGGAACTGTGAGGCAGCAGTGCTAATCACTGAACCACTGTGCCGCCAATGTTAATCTGGTCCAATCAGGGAGCCCCAGCTAACAGATAAAAATGGGAGTGTCAGAGGTTCTGTTCACTCTGAGAGCTGTCTCAGACAGAGGCAGTACTAAAATAAAGGGCTGTACATGTGTAGATAAAGGGCAACTTGGTGATGGGATACCAGCCTCTGTGGAGTTATTTCAGTGGTGAGGAGAGTAAAACACGATTCTGAGGAAACTCGCTCGCGACAGTTATCTTTGAGTTGGGGTAAGCATTTCTTACAGAATTCCTTTATTTGGGAACCTTGACTCGTTCGTCCCTGCCAACAAGAACCGGGCCCAGTTTGTGAAAAGAATGTAGTATTTTCCCTGGGAAAGTAACATTGTGGCAGATGAAAAGCAACCAGTCTGTCCTGACAGCCTGTGGAGCCACAGCCTTTTTTGATACTGGGAGCCTAACTTTTCCTGAGGCTCCAGAAAGCAAAACCTTTCAAGTTAATGATGGACATAGTTAAGGCATATTATGACCCCCAAGCCTCCTCAAATTCTGAGTTGCTTTCATTTTTACTCAAGTTCCGGGGAGAATTTGTATCCAGGAACCTTTGCAGATTAAGGGTTCACCTTCAGGTCTTATGAAATGCAGCTGGTTCAGTAACCAGTAAAAGTCTTGGGCCCAAACTTGATAGGACAAAATTCATTGCAACAGATTCACCTAGATTAGCTCAAGTTGAGCTAATTTCAAATTGAGTGAAGTCCTAACTAATTACCCAGAAATTTTTGTATGAAAGTCTGGGGATTATCCAGATGACTTTGCATGTTGACCAGGAAGCAATTCCGCATAGCCTAGCCTCCATCCTGGCACCTTTGTATCAAATCCTAAAAAAGGGGTCAGCCTTGGAAATAGTCACATAGACAAAACCTAGGTTTCAGTGAAGTAAAGAAACAGCTAACATCCTCTAAGGTGTCGGCACACTATACCCCAAGAAAGAGCTGGTATTGACATGTGATGTCTCCCTGGACAGCATTGGGGTAGTATTAGCTCATAGGTGGCCCTTAATGGAGGAGAACGCCCAATAGCTTGTGCATCCAGGATCTTGGCGAATGCAAAGTGTTAATACGCCCAGAGAAGGAAGGAAGGATGGATGGTCATTTTTGGAGTCAGGAAGCACTACTGAAAGCTTTATGGCTGAAAATGTGTGATAATCAAGGACCACAAACCCCTATTTGTACAAGACAGAGGACAAAGACAGACCGCCAGCTGCTCCCTCACATCCGTTGGAATGGCCAGGTAAACCTTGGACTCAGTTGATGTCGGCTGTGCAAATCCTTTTATGGGCTCACTGTTCTTAGTCACTATGGACACCCACTCAAAGTGGTTGGATGTGCATAGAGTCCATTCATCAAACACGGAGATGATGATAGAAAAATTGCACACATCTTTTTTCTATACATAGAGTCTCAGAAGTATTGGTCACAAATAATCAGCCATCATTCACCAGCAGCAAACTTAAGGATTTCCGAAAGTCAAATGCCAGTTGACATATAAGGACAGCTCCATACCCCTCATCATCCAATGGCCTGGCAGAAAGAACAGTCCAAACTTTGAAGGCTGGCTTGAAGAAACGGCCTACAGCCTCACTAGATACTAAGAAGTCACGGTTCTTGTTTATTAGAAGTCCATCACACATACAATGAGATGAATACCACTGACAGAGTTGCTAATAGGGAGTAGACTCTGCACCAGGTTAAACCTGATCTTCAAGGACCATGGGAGGAGGGTGAAACGGCATCCAAAGTGCCCATGCCAAACACAAGACTCCCCCATGTGAAAGAAACAGTTTGATACAAGGGATGATATTTGGTGTAAGAATCATGAAAGTGGCCCTACATGGGTAAGAGATATAGTTGATGTGAGGTCAGGACCAGTGACCTATACGGTTCAGGTTGGGGCAATGGTCTTGAACAACCACATGGACCATATGAAAGCCACAAATTCACAAACAATGTGGGAGCAAGATGTGCTCTACCCCTCAGAAAGGCTGCTGGAACTCACAGGTTCACCCTCTCCTTCAAGTGTTGGCAAACTCTCCAAATCAGAGATGGACATGATAGATATATCTGCCTCAACACTTTTGCCACTGGAAGAAGAGAGTGAAATTTTACCAAGGTGCTCCTGGTGCAAGAAGCAAACTCCTGTACATTATACACCACTCATATTGGTCATGGAGTCAGAGGGACCTGACCCAGTGCTAAAATGCCCAAGGGGCCTCTCCAAGAAAGAGGACCGTCCTGTGTCATCGTGGGGGAGGGATGTAGCAATTGTAAGGAAGTTAGCCAGTTGGACCTCATAGAATATGAGCTCCTTGATTGGGGCTGTTCATCTGGTCCAATCAGGGAGCTCTGTCTGACAGATAAGAACAGGAATGTATATTTCTCCCTCCAACTCTATTTTGATTTAGTCCCTATCCTCCCCTCCACTGTTTTGCTCACACAGCATTGCCCTTTGATGAGAAGGGCAGTGCTTGTCACTGGCCACTCGGGTGTTTTTCCTATCTTCCTGGTGGTGGAGATTGAATAAAGATTGGTGCACTTTGTGTCCTTCACTGTGTTTTACACCTGCACACACACACACCATGGGTGCTGGGGAAAAAATAAGCACTACCGCACTTACGCGGTATTGTGGGGGTTTAAAAAAAAAACTGGAAATTTACCCTCCCCTCCAAAAAAAAATAAAATACAGAGACTTCCTTGGAGAAGGAGCACGCGGTGTCCACCAACACCCTGGAGTCGTTCAGGGAGAGGTGGGCGCCGCAGGGAGTGGAAAAAAAAAGGACAGGAATGTATATTTCTCCCTCCAACTCTATTTTGATTTAGCCCCTACCCTCCCCTTCACTGTTTTGATCACACAGCGTTGCCCTTTGATGTGAAGGGCAGTGCTTGTCACAGGCCACTCGGGTGTTTTTCCTATCTTCCTGGTGGTGGAAATTGAATAAAGATTTGTGCACTTTGTGTCTTTCACCGTGTCTCACACCTGCACACACACACAACATGGGGGCTGGGGAAAAATAAGCACTACCGCAGTTAGGTGGTAGTGTGGGGGTTAAAGGAAAAAAAAGAGGAAAAAAAACAAAGAAAAAAAAGAAACAAAAATATATATAACCAGGAGATTCACACAGTGAAGAAAGAGAACAAAACAAAAAGAAAAAAAAACAAGAGTGTCTGATCACACAGCATTGCCCTTTGATGTGAAGGGCAGTGCTTCTCACTGGCCACTCGGGTGTTTCCTATCTTCCTGGTGGTGGAAATTGAATAAAGATAAAAAAAAAGAACAGGAATGTAACAGATCCAGGGCCGTGGAGGGGGTCGTTAGGGCCGACTGCCTGCCCCTCTTCCGTGGTTACGTTAGAGCCCGGGTGTCTCTGGAGAAGGAGCACGCGGTGTCCACCAACACCCTGGAGTCGTTCAGGGAGTGGTGGGCGCCACAGGGAGTGGAGTGCATTATTTTCCCCTCCAACTCTATTTTGATTTAGTCCCTACCCTCCCCTTCACTGTTTGATCACACAGCATTGCCCTTTGATGTGAAGGGAAGTGCTTGTCACTGGCCACTTGGGTGTTTCCTTTCTTCCTGGTGGTGGAAATTGAATAAAGATTCATGCACCTTGTGTCTTTCACTGTGTCTCACACCTGCACACACACAACATGGGGGCTGGGGGCAAAACAAGCACTACCGCAGTGAGGCAGTAGTGGGGGGGTTTAAAAAAATAAACAGGAGTGCCGGGGTTCTGTAAAAGAATAAATAAATAAATAATTAGGAGTGTCAAAAGTTCTATTCACTAAAACAAAAGAACAGGAATGTCAGATATACTAACACTCTGAGAGCTGACTCAGTAATGGGCCGTTCACGTGTAACTAATGGGTTACTTCATGACAGGGTTTAGGCCTCTGTGGAGTCATGTCATAGCCATCCTGAAAGGAAAGAGTGAGTAATTGTAGCAGAGAATACAAATGGGTCAAAATAGGGGTGACTGATGTTTTTTCAAAACGCTGACTTGTGTTGAGGTTACCCTCAACATCCATCCACTCTTGAACATAAAAACGGCAAAGTTAATATGCAGAACAGTAGTTTTGACTTTCCATACATATTAGAAAACACATGTCAAGGCTTGACAGATAAAAAATTCCTTTAAAGATTAATTTATATGCTTGGTGCATCAGTAGTGACTTTCAGCACTTCATTAAAAATCACACAACACCAGGTTATAATCCAACAGGTTTATTTGGAAACACTAGCTTTTGGAGGTGCTGCCTCAAGAGCTAGTGCTTCCAAATAAACCTGTTGGACTATAACCTGGTGTTGTGTGACTTTTAACTTTGTCCACCCCAGTCCAACACCGGCATCTCCAAATCATTTCAGCATTTAAGCATTGTCCTTTCTGGGCTATAGTTATCAGACAGCCTGGGAATCTACCCTAGTGATGTATGTTGAGGTTTGGGAACTTAGTGGTGGGTGTGGATCAGATATTTGACAATCTACTGCAATACCTTCTTGGTAATTGTAGTCGATAGACATTGAATCTTTGGCAGTTTAATAACAGTTTGTAAAAAGACAGGAAAGGTACATCAAAACTTCTAGACAATCCAATGAAAGTTCTCTCCTCTTCTGCAGTGAATGTAATATTTAGATAAGCCAAATTCAATGTTTCATAATAAGACTTTATAAGAAATTCAAAGTCTTATGGCAATGTATATTTGACCTGGAAGGTGCTCTATGTCATGGAAAAGCTGCTGACATTTCCGAATTCATTGATTTCATATTTTAAATGTAGGTTTCAGAGTGCTGGTGATCAGACCGAAATTATAACCCATGATTGTTTCAGGAACTTAAATGGACATTTCTTTGAGGAGTGAAAAGTCCATCCTGGGTGGTGCTGTAAAGTGGATAATATAATAGATGGCTCCTCAAACTGTCACAACCATAGGTCAGAACCCAAAATATTTTGGGCATTTTTAGCCCTTAACAGCATTTTTAGAATTAGTTTCAAAAGAAGGCTGATGCTGCCAAAACTGGTTGCTGATTTAAATTAAGGAGCTGCCTAGAGAGAGAAAGGGAGAGACCAATGGGAATGTAACAGTTAAAAGAGTCAAGGAGACTGCAAACAAACTGGTTCCCTTGTGACTACAGCTACTCCTCCAACTTTGGAGCGATTCTGGGGGCAGCTGTTAAATGTTTGTGCTCGCCCCTCTGAGTGATGGAGAATTCTCACTGAATAGTTTGATACATGGCTCCACATGAAGTGTGTTTGCCAAGTAACCTGCTGGTGTGTACTACGAGTGTGACACTGACAGAACACATTGTTGGAAAGAAGATGTCCACCGTCTTGACTGCTGACTGGTGCTCAGTGAGGCAAGCGGTCTGACACTGTTACCGTGCTAGGCTGGACAAAGTGGTGAGCCTGCAGCATGCAGGAGCAACATCCCTACAGGAGTTCCTCAATGCAGTGCCCTTGGCCTAACCATCTTCAGCTGCTTCATCAATGACCTTCCCTCTTTCATAAGGTCATAAGTGGGGATGTTTGCTGGTGATTGCACGATGTTCAGAAACCGTTCATGGTTCCTTAGATACTGAAACAGTCCATGTGCCAATGCACCAAGCCCGAAGTGGCCAGTAAACATTGATGATGCAAAGTCCATGTTCAAATGGAACAGGATCTGGAGAGTATCCAGGCTTAGGGCTGACAAGGAGCAAGTTACATTCGTGCTACACAATTGCCAGGCAATGACCATCTCCACTAAGAGACAAGTTAACCACCAGCCCTTGACATTCACTGAATCCCCCATTATCAACATCTTTGGGGTTAACAGAAACTCAACTGGACTGACCACATAAACACTGGCGACAAGAGCAGGTGCGAGGGTAGGAATACAACGGTAAGGAACTCACCTCCAAGGTCTGTCCACTATCTACAAGGCTCAAGACAGGAGTGTGATGGAATATGCCCCACCAGTCTGGCTGGGTGCACCATCCAGGACAAAGCAGCCCACTTGATTGGCACCATATTCACAAGCATCCACTCCCTCCACTCACCGACGTTCAGTAGCATCAATGTGTACTATTTACAAGATGCACAGCGAACTTTACCAAAGATCCTTAGACAGCACCTTCCAAACCCATGACCACTTCCATCTAAAAGGACTAGGGCAACAGATACATGGGAACACTATCACCTTCAAGTTCCCCTCTATGCCACTCAAAATCCTGACACTAAATTCTGGACAGCCATGTCCAATAAATGAACTAAAAAAAGGTGCTAAGTGAATGAGTACTGAGAGCAGGTGAGTAGCCCTAAGATTTTGCCCAGTCCACCGTGTCCCTGTATGCACAGTGTCCTTGCAGCAGCAATGCATACTTTAAAGTTTAGAAGTATCCTGCCAGTAAGTTAGCAAGGTGCCCTAAGCACTGTCAGTTGTCAGATACTAGCATCCATGCATGTGGTGTGCATGTGGCTAATGCCCTGGAACATGTCCTGAGACATTGGTGCCGGTTGTTCAAGATGGCTGCCTGGAGAAGTCAGCAGTGAGCTGAGGTTGCCCAGTCTAACTTTTGTGTCAGGAATTGTTAACGTCTAGTTCCTTTGACAATCAATGATTGAATGGGAAACTGTATATTAGTGATTTGAGGTTCGTTGTTAATGAGGCTATTAATAATCAATAATCTCTTTTAATAATCATCTCACTGCTCCCTAGTGAGAATCACATCTTAACTCTCGGAACCCTGTTTGAAAATGTAACAAGTTGTTCCTGACCTCCCTGAGAAAGATATTTTTCACCATACTGATGCTAGTAAGACACCTAGAACACAACTCCATTTACATTTTCACTTTGAAGTATACACAAGGATTCTGGTTAAAAAGCCAACTTCAACTCTACTGGAGTAGTCTAGTGAGACTGAACATTCTCAAGTATATACTTGCTCATATTCATATTACAATGCTATGACAGTCGCAGTCAAAGAAGTATCCCCTCTGTTGCAGGTAAAGAGCCTCTCTCACTCTGAGTCCTGTAAACCTGTGAAAGAAGGAGCAGGATGTCAAAGCACTCTCTCTCAGCTTGTATGCTGGAATTAAAATCAACCGAACTCCAACCCAATTATCAATGTTAGCACTACTGGTGACTTCCACTGCAGTGGCTGCAGTGTGTAGCTATCACAAGCAAGTCAGAATCTTTTCCATATGTCTTTTGTTTGGGACACACCTTTTATTTCTAACCCGGAAGCATTTGTGTTGTGTCTCATGTTTATGAATTAATATGCCCTCTTTTTGTTCATTCAAGAGCGTCTGTTTAAATTGGCTTCCTTTAAAATATACGTTCACATGGGTCTCAGAGAAGTATCCACAAGAGGTGGGGTCTTTTTTAGAATTAATCTTGTTGTGACGAACTGAGGGGGTGAGTGAATCAAATAGGGGAGTCAGTGAGGTATATGCTGCCCAGAATTGTAATGAGTTAGGAAACCTTACCCGGGGTTTGGTTGGAATAATGCTTAATTTCATCCACTGCAACGGATATGAATATTAGGAACTAAGTGAGATAGATATCACCCAATTGGCATCATCTCAGCTTAATTTTTATAGAAAGATCTTCATTTTATTTTTGAATTTTTAAAAATAATCACACAGGTTCTGAATCAATGTCAATTCCAGTGAAGAAACCTTCTATCCTTCCCATTTCTGATGCATGCCTCCTACCAGTCCAGTGTTATGGGGTGTCAACTCTCAATGGGTGAATAAGGAATCTTTATCACTGTACATTGACTTACTGGAGTCACATTGATATAAAGTTGACAAAGTCAATGAAATGTGGAGAAGTGATAAAGCATTGTTTTTTTTTCTGGCTGGAGCAAAGTATAGGACGCAGCTCCCCAGGGTGGGGCTTTGAATCGCTACTTTTCTTGATCTGTATTAATAACTTAGATTCGGGAGTGGAGCACAAATTTCAAAATTTGTAAATGAGCCAGATTTTGGAAATAGCCCGAATTGTGAGGAAGCTAATGAAAGTTGTACACAGGAGTGGGAGGATACAGGGCCAATGGAATTTAGTGCCGAAAAGATAGAAGTGATACAGTTTGCTGGGAAGAACAGGGGAAGGAAACATGAAATAAAGGATACGATTCAAAAAGGATGGCAGCAGCAGAGGGACCCAAATTGCCACAAATTATTGAAGATGTCCGAGCAGATTCAGGAAGTGGTGAATGAAGCACACAGCGTTCTGACCTTTATATATAAAAGCAGAATGCAAAACCAAGGAAGCTGTGATGAACATTGTGAACATACTTGCTTGGCCTCAGTTGATGTATTTTGCCCATGTTCTGGGCTTCCACTTTCTAAAGGATGTAAAGGCTTTAGACAAGGTGCACAAGGGTTCAGGAGATTCGTTCTGAGGATGAGGCATGGATGAACTGGTGGAGCTGTGGCTGTTCTCCCTTGGAACAGCAAACTGAAAGGAGAGAGGTACAGTTCGTAAGTTTGCTGATGACACCAAAATTGGAGGGGTAGTGGATAGCGAAGGAGGTCAGCTTAGATTACAATGGGATCTTCATCAGATGGGCCAAAGAGCTGAGAAGTGGCAGATGGAGTTTAATCTAGATAACTGTGAGGTGCTGCATTTTGGAAAGCAAATCTTAGCAGGACTTATACACTTAATGGGAAGGTCCTAGGGAGTGTTGCTGAACAAAGAGACCTTGGAGTGCAAGTTCATAGCTCCTTGAAAGTGGAGTCACAGGTAGATAGGGTAGTGAAGAAGGCATTTATTGATCAGAGTATTGAGTACAGGAGTTGAGACGTCATGTTGCGGCTCTACAGGACATTGGTTAGGCCACTTTTGGAATATTGCTTGCAATTCTGATCTCCTTCCTATCGGAAAGCTGTTGTGATACTTGAAAGGGTTCACTAAAGATTTACAAGGATGTTGTCAGGGTTGAAGGATTTGAGCTACAGGGAGAGGTTGAATAGGCTAGGGCTGTTTTCCCTGGAGCATCAGAGGCTGAGGGGTGACCTTATAGAGGTTTATAAAAATCATGAGGGGCATGGATAAGATAAACAGACAAAGTCTTTTCCCTGAGGTGGGGGAGTCCAGAACTAGAGGGCATAGGTTTAAGGTGAGAGGGGAAAGATATAAAAGAGACCTAAGAGGCAACTTTTTCACTCAGATGTAAGTACGTTTATGGAATGAGTTGCCAGAGGAAGTGATGGTGGCTGTTCCAATTGCAACATTTAAAAGGCATCTGGATGAGTACATGAATAGGAAGGGTTTGGAGGGATATGGGCCGGGTGCTGGCAGGTGGGACTAGATTGGGTTGGGATATCTGGTCGGCATGGACGGGATGGACTGAAGAATCTGTTTCTATACTGTACATCTCTATGACTCTATGACTCTAAGTTGTTCAAAACCATCTGCTCAGAGTAGTTCGAGTGAGACTGTTCCATTTGGTGGAAACAGAGATCTCTAATGCAAGGTGGTTGGTAAAGAAAGCAAGAAGAAAGAGTTTTTTTTTACACACAGAATAGATGCGATCTGGAATGGGTTGCCTGAGAGTGCGGTGGAAGCAGATTCAAATGTGGCTTTCAAAAGGAAATTGGAAAGAAAACGCCTGCAGAGAAAAACAGAATTGCAGGAGGAAAAGTTGGGATTGGGACCAGCAAAGATACCCTCTCAAGGGATGTGATGGGTTGAATAAATTCTTACCATCATTGAACATTCAAATTGCCCCAGATTCTATATTCACCATGTGTAGTACTGTATTCCTATGTTATGGAGTATGCTCATTTGAATTCTTGAGCTGGGCCACAATGCACTCATGCCCTCTGACTGCAGGATGGGAGCTGTCTTAAATGGCAGTCCTATAATATTAACACAGAATTCATTTTACTGAATGCTCCTTCAGTAATGCAGCAAATCTTTCTGCACTTTGCTCCTCCCTCCCATATTCAGCAGTTTTGGCTGAATTCCCATTCTTTAATTATAGAATCATGTGAACCCCACGTGTGGAAGCAGGTCATTCGGCCCATCGAGTCCACATCATCCCCTCTGAAGGCCATCCCACCCAGACCCTCCCCAGCCCTATAGTCCTGCATTTTCCCATTGCTAATCCACATCCCTGGACAATTTAGCATGGCCAATCTACCTAACCTGCACATTCTTGGACTGTGGGAGGTAAACAGAGCACCCGGAGGAAACCCAGACAGACACAGGAGAATGTACAAACTCCACACAGTCACCCAAGGCTGAAATTGAACTCAGGTCCCTGGTGCTATGAGCCAGCAGTACTTTACACTGAGCCACTATACTATCCCAATGATTTAGGCAAAGATGTTGCTATCAGTATCTCCCTCAGGATTATATTCTCAAAGGCCAAGAAATGTAAAAAGGATTGATTATTCTTGAAATCTGGCCTTCACAATCACATTTAATACCAAAGCATGTCTTTGTACTGTAATTATCACAGCAAGTGAACATCAATTTCATCTACATATCTTCAAACCTTATAATAATCTGAATGTTGCACTTCACATTCAATTTTAAAACATTCGTGCATATAAAATTAGTATGTATTGCAAGTACCATCTCCTCATGGTAATCAATGGTTTCAACCTCTCATAATTTATCCAATATCCTCACACTCAAATCCAGTTGCTAGTTCATATTTGGTTATTTTGATTCCTTTGTTGTACTGCACTTTCTGCACCGTTAACATACAACAGAGTGCAAAATTATGGTCCAGCAAGTGATGCCTTTAAATCAATTATTAATCTCCAGAGGTAAGCGAATAATGTTTGGCTAATTGGACTGGAATAAGCTCTGGCAGCCTTAGCCAAGTCTGTAATACCTGACATGAGCCAGTAATCACATTTACAAGAAAATCTGAATTCAGACAGAATATTAACTAAAGCTGCAGTTCCACATCGTGGCACCCACAAAAAGAGAATAATTGATAGCCCCAAGTGTATTACAGGCTGTAACATAACTGAAGAGCTCATGTGGTATATGTATAATGAATGCTTGCAAATGAGTTACAGGCTGGAATCTAATCGAGGGGTTCAAATAGTTTTATAAAGAGAATAATGGATTCCTGAGAGTAAGCCACAAATTGGAATCTATTTAAGTAGTTTATATATAGAATGATAAATACGTGAGAATGAGTCATGTACACCGACACAGAGAACTAGCCATAGCTGATCTGCAGCTTCACAACTGCTTCACAACTTCACTGAAGAAACAAGCACTGGTTGATCACATGTAAGAGTCCTTAAAATGATTTTTCTGTTAGTAGTAAAACACTGGGCTAAATGGCTTCCATCTGTGTCATACATACTTCATGTTTTCTAGCTTTCAGTATTAAATCCATTGCTTTCCAGATATACATTCAGCACCTAGAATCAAATACCATATTGTAAATTTAAAATTTGCGCATGACTGTGTGGAACTTGTTATCTGCAGTGCAATCAATACTGAGTCTGGATTCCACCATCGACCCATGAGCTCCAGCCCCATGTTGAAGAGTCCACATAAACCTGGACAATCGAGTTGAATTTCACATCAAAGACACAGCCCATTAATCTGTATGACCTTGTAAAATTCGAATCAATGGGAGAGGAGGAGGAGTTGGGGATGGGCAGGGTGGGGAATAGCATGGGAACCTCTACAAGATAGTTGTGGTTGCTGGACATCAATCATTCAGAGTCAGGAGTTGGGTGCAGGAGTTTGTCAGGGTAGTGTTTTTGGCCCACCCATCTTCGGTTGGTTTATCAGTGACTGTCACCCCATCATCAGGTCAAAAGTGGGAATGTTTGCTGAGGTTTGCACAGTGCTGCACACCATTTGCAACTCCTCAGATATAGAAGCAGTCTGTGTCAATATTCAGCAAGGCCTGATCTGGGCTTATAAATGGCAATTAATATTCACACAAGGGAGCGACTATCTCCAATATGACATGGTCTAATTACTTCCTCTTGACATTTGACACAGTTACAATCACTGAATCCTGTACCTTGAGTATTCTAGGAGTTAGCATTGACCAAGAATTGAAATATGGAAGCAATATAAACACTGTGTCTACAAAAGCAGGTCAGGGGTCATAGCTTCTGCATCAAGTAACTCACCTCCTGACTGCTACCAGTGATGGCCTACTCTCTGTTTCTCTGGTACAGCCTCGCTGCAACAACCCTCAAACATCATGACATTATCTAAGACAAGGCAACCTACTTCATCTACACTGCTACTGATGTCTTAAATACTTACCCTGTTCAACAACAGTGCACATAGATAGCAAGCAGCACTGCAGGAACATACCAAGACTTCTTTGACAGCACCTCTCAATTCAAAACTCAAGTTTCGACCTTTACCATCTGGAAAATCAAGGGAAAATGCATGCGTGGAATGCCTGCAAGTTGCCCTCCAAGCCCCGCACCTTAGTGACTTGGAATTATCACTGGAACAAAATCTAGAAGTACAAACCCTACAAGAGATAAGAGTACATAGGTATCACATGAATTGCAGTGGTTCAACATTAGGGCGGCACGAAGGCTCAGTGGCTAGCATTGCTGCCTCACTGCGCCAGGGACCTGGGTTTGATTCCAGCCTCGCGCGACTATCTGTTATAGTGTTTGTACATTCTCCCTGTGTCTGCCTGGAGTTCCTCCAGCTGCTTCAGTTTCCTCCCACAATCCAAAGATGTGCAGGTTAGGTGATTGGCTGTGCTAAATTGCCCATAGTATTCAGGGATGTGTAGGTTAGGTGCATTAGTCAGGGGTAAGTTTAGGCTTGGGGAATGGGTCTGCATGGGGTTACTCTATGGAGGGTCAGTGTGGACTTGTTGGGCTGAAGGGCCTGTTTGCACACTATAATGTTTCAATGGTTTAAGACAGCTCACTACCACCTTCTAAAGGTAGGTAGTGCTGGGTATGCCAGTGACCTCATAACGACTGAATAAAAAAGTTCAAATTCTTTTAAGTTATTGGATGACAGTTATCCAGCAATGGTGTAAAAACAATGACTGCAGATGCTGGAAACTTATCCAGCAATATTATGCCATGAATTTGCTGCTCTTTCTTTTCACTTTCACTTTCACTTAAACTTAGCTTTCTTTCTTTTTTAAATTCTGTTGGCTCCAGGGAAGTATAAATCAACAGGACAAATCTAACTGCTCATCCATGATAAGGACGTCACAAGCTGCTTAAACATTGATAACTCCACAAGGTCTACTCCAGGGATAAATCATGGACACTTGGGAGTCAATTAGAGTGGAACCTATAATTTTAGATAATGCTTGTCAATTCAAGTAGTTCAGCACCAGAATTCAGATAATAGCCTAACTAGCCAGCAGTGATATTTTATTGAAGGTATAAATATTGTCTTTTCCATAGCTAACAACTCGGGAATGAACATGGTGAAGCCAATACAGTTTCTGTGAAATTGCACCAGTGTACTGCATATTTCTTGGGAAGTGTTGTGACAGGAGAAAGTTTTTACATAGAGTTTGAAGAGTCCGTTAAAAAATATCCCACAGACAATTCCACCATGCAAATATTGAAGAATTATCACCTGTTTATTGGAACGACTGAGAATGGAGAGGTCCAACATTATTCTAATCCCTATAGTTTACATTTTATAACGTGTAATCAAGATTCTTTTCCCAGTTACAAGGATGGCCAATTATTTACTTTTATCTAAATAAAAACTGAAAGAACTGTGGACATCGGTTCAGTGGAAGGGTCACTACACCTCAAACATTAACCCTGATTTCTCTCCACTGATGCTGTCAGATCTGCTGAGCATTTCCAGCACTTTCTGTTTTTGTTTCTGATTTAACTTATCTATACCAGGTTTTATATTTAAAAACATATCAATCAGATTACTTTAATAAATGCAAGTATTTACTTATCATAAAACCAAAATGTTTTCAATAAAGATAAATACCTGATTAAAATACACAGTCAGCAATATGGGAGTATAAACATCTATCCCTCTAAATAATACAAAATACACAGAATCACACACACGCGCGCACATACGTGTGCACACATACACACACATGCACACATACACACACATAAGCACATACACGCACACACACATACACACATGTGCGCGTACATACACATACACACACATACACACATACACGCACACACACACGCACACATATACACATGTGCGCACGCATACACACAGACACACCTTACTCCCCTCACCTTAAAAATGTGCTCCAAGTCTTGAAATCCCCCACCTTCGGGATAAAAAAAAGCTCTATTGATACCTCTCAGTATTTTATAAACTTCTGCAAGGAAAACAGATAATAAAAACAGGTTTGTCTCTTCAAAGGTACACTTTTGAAACAAAGAAGAACATTCTTGGGCAATTAGGGTTATACTTGAAGACAGAAGGATTGGGCATTAATTGTTTTGAGATCTGTTATCCTGAAATTCTACGTGGTCACAAATGACTGTCTTTGGACTCTTGACAGATGCAGGTTTCTCACAATTTACAATATTGAGAAGTTCCTTCAATCACTGTTCTGAAAGAACAAATAGGTTTTGCCCTGAACCCAACAAGAGGAGTTTTTTTCTGAAATAGGAGAGATCAGCTGGGCAACCACAGGTTTCTTGTTCCCCAACTAATTCCACGCTAATTCTGAAATAATTTCTATCCACCCATTGTTTGAATAGCCTGAGCCAAGGTCTGTAGCAAAGTAAGTAGGTATCACAAGTCACATGATTTCTACGAAGCCTTGTTAAAATAAATCTTCAATGCCCACAGTGACCAATCACTATGTCTTTTAAAGAAATCACACTAATTGATACAACATCGTTGAACTTTTTTCCACAATCCTTTAAAACTAAAATTCTCCAAGATATAAACATGAACTGTCTAAATAACTAGGTGCCAACATAAATGAACGTTATCATAATTAAACAGCTGGATTTGACAAATACTGGATTAGTGGTGCTGGAAGAGCACAGCAGTTCAGGCAGCATCCAACGAGCAGCGAAATCAACGTTTCGGGCAAAAGCCCTTCATCAGGAATAAAGGCAGAATTTTACAAATGTCTAGTCAACGTGATCTCTTCATTTAGGTTTACACAAGAATGTAACAAGAAGCCTCTTAGTTCATCCTCCATGTACTGTCTCCCAATCTGACCTAACAGTTTTTCATCTTGTCCAACCTAAAATCCATTTTCTTTCACTCACTGTCTCATGCAATTCTTCTGAAGTTAGATTAGGTTACAGGCAACTATAATGTCCACAAGTAATAAGCATGCACACTTGCTCCTTCCACTTTCTAAGCTCGTGCCTTCTTCATCGCTAAGTTTGGATTATTTTCACTTCATTTTCATTGAAACGTGAAACAATGATAAATGATATTAATAAGCTGAAGAGGGTTCAGGTAAGATTTACCAGGATGTTACCAGGAATGGAGGGTTTGAGTTATAAGGAGAAGCTGGGACTGTTTTTCTAGAGCGTAGAAGGTTGAGAGGTGACCTTATGGAGGTTTATAAAATCATGAGGGCTATAGATAAGGTGAATGGCAGGTATCTTTTCTCTAGGGTGGGGAATTTCAAGACTAGGCAACATGGTGAGAGGCAGAAGATTTTAAAAAAAACATGAGGGACAACTGTTTTACACAAAGAGTAGTTCATGCATAGAATGAACTTCCAGAGGAAGTGATGGATGCAGGTACAATGTTGAAAAGATATTTGGATGAGTACATGAATAAGAAATGTTAGGCCAAGCGAAGGCAGATGGGACTTGTTTAATTGGGTATTATGGTTGGCATGGACTGGTTGGGCCAAAGGGTCTGCTTCTGTGCTCTATGACTATGACTCAATGGGTCAAATTTAACTGCCCCAAGTAAATAGTAAGTCACAGTCTACTTCAACATTGTAGCTGTGATAACTGCATGGTCTGCTTTGAGGCAAATTTGGCCACTGTTAATAACTTTGACCAGTTGACAGATTAATTAAAATCAGCTGGCTTCTATTTCCCATATCAAATGCATGTAAATCTGAACTTTACTGAGTGGTTCTTCAGGGCATCCTGAATGACAGTGTCCAAGTTACAACTTGTGTGAAATTGGGTGATAAAACCTGCAAATGACAGTGATGGAACTGGGGATCCTTCACTCTTTAAATTTTAACCCTTTGTTACAATAGGAATGAAAAGCATTTCGCAAACAGATTCCTTTAGTATCAGTTCACATGCTGCACCAACAGGAGAGGTTCTAAAGGATGTGGCATTAACCTAGAGTCCTGGGTTCAAGTCCCATCATGGCAGATCGTGGGATTTGAGTTTCAGTTTATTAAAAAAATCTGCAAGTGAGAGTTTGACGATGACCTTGAAGCCGTCATTAATGATTGGGAATTACCTAGTCTGGCCTATTTGTGACTCCAGACCCCAGCAATGTGGTTGTCACTTAAGTGCCCTCTGGGCGAATAGGGATAGGCATTAAATGGATAATTGGTGATGCCCAAAAATGATGAATGAATAAAAATAATAAACTGGCTGTATAATGGGGAAAGGCCGTGCAGTAATTTGCTTTTGCAACAAGGACAATATTCCTTGTACCTCTTCAATGCTGAGGCTGGATTCTTGATCAAGAGGGGAATCAAGGGTTATGGGGGAAATGCAATAGAGTGGACGTGAGGAATATTGGATCAACCATGATCTTATTGAATGGTGAAGCGGGTTCGAGGGGCCGAATGACCTACTCCCATTCCTGTTTCTTATGGACAATGTTAAACTTAAAAGTTACTTCCACTGCCTCTCAAGAATAGATCAGTGTGGAAAAATTCAACATTTGTTAAAAATTTGTTTGAGGACTTTGTCTCCCACTCTCTCTCTCTCTCCACTTATAATTCAAGTGACATTTTTGGATTGACTTTTTCACTTTTACAGCAATTAGTAGTTGGTGCTGTAGGCTTCTTACTGTTCTCCGTATCTTTCCCCTTTCATTTACGTTTCCACACTTCATCTATCATCCCTAGTGGAGAGTCAAGTGTTTCTTAGAAGAAAGATTTCTTATGTTCTTTCTAATTTTCAACGATTGCCTTTCTCCCCTTTTCCTGAATCAAATATACTCACTGAATCTTACACTTGACTCAATGGGTTACTATAGGCTACGATGATAGAATAAGGTGAGAGAAAATGGGAAGAGTCTCAGGGGATCATAAGCACCAATGTGGACTATTTGGGCTGAATGGCCTGTTTCTATGTCTAGATTAGAGTGGTGCTGGAAAAGCACAGCAGGTCAGGCAGCATCCGAGGAGCAGGAAAATCGATGTTTCGGGCAAAAACCCTTCATCAGGAATGAGGCAGGGAGTTTCCGGGGTGAAGAGATAAATGAGAGGGGGGTGGGGCTGGGGAGGAGGTAGCTGAGAGTACAGTGGGTGGATGGAGGTGGAGAAGAAGGTGATAGGTCAGAGAGGAGGGTGGAGCAGGTAGGTGGGAAGATAGATTGGCAGGTAGGACAGGTCATGAGGACAGTGCTGAGCTGGCAGGTTAGAGCTGTGGTAAGGTGAGGGGAGGGGAAATAGGAAACTGGTGAAGTCCATATTGATGCCCTGGGGTTGAAGTGTTCCGAGGGGGAAGATGAGGTTTTCTTCGTCCAGGCATCAGGTGGTGATGGAGTGGCGGTGAAGGAGGCCCAGGACTTGCATGTACTTGGCAGAGTGGGAGGGGCAGTTGAAATGTTCAACCACAGGACAGTGGGGTTGATTGGTGTGGGTGTCCCGGAGATGTTCCCTCAAGCACTCTGTGAGCAGTTTCGATGCCCTATATCTACATGTTCTGTTGGCTCTCTGAGTCAGGGACTCTTTGCTCCATTCCAGAACTTGAGCACTAAGGAATGATGAGCATCAAATAAGATCAAAGTGGAGAATAACATTAAAAAGGTTGCATTAAATGTATTCTATCTGGATGCATGCAACATTCATCACATTTTTGACAATTTGAATGCTCAAATTAAGGTAAATGGATATGATTTAATTGATACTATTGAAATGTAGCTACTGACATCGGGAACGGAATATCCACGGATAATTTAGGAGTGATGGGAGAAAAAGGAAAAGGAGCATTCTGATGAAGGGATGACATCCGTACACATGTAAGACGGGATGTTCAATTGAAAGAGCCAGATGTAGAATCTGTTGGGGTAGGACTAAGAAACAGTGAGGGAAAGCAATCATTGGTGGGAGCTGTTGACAGAATACCAAGCTGTGGTATTAACGTTGGACGATAAAGCAGGAAATTAGAGGTGCATAATGCAATGTGGGTAACATCGTGGCAGTGGGTATTGCATATAGTCTGGGTTAACCAAGTCAGAACTGGTGCTGTGGAGGATGATTTCCTGGAGTGTGCACAGGATGGTTTGTGGAAGGGATATGGCTTATAAGAATACCACAAATGATCGTAAGCCTGAGGATTGGGGCAATTATGTGACTTTGGTTTGGCCACACTTAAGAGTATCGCATTTAATTCTGGTAGAAAGGATGTGAAGGCTTTGGAGAGGGTGCAGAACAGGTTTACCAGGATGCTGCCTAGGTTAGAGGGTCTGAGGTATAAGGAGAGACTAGAAAAGCTAGCTTTGTTTTCTCTGGAGTGGCAGAAGCTTGAGGGGGTGTGGGGGGTGTGGTGGGTTCGTGGGGGGAGGGGGGGGTGCTTGATAGAAGTCTATAAAATTGTGAGATGATTAACTAAAGTTGACAGACAGAATCTTTTTCTGGATTAGTGGTGCTGGAAGAGCACAGCAGTTCAGGCAGCATCCAACGAGCAGCGAAATCGACATTTCGGGCAAAAGCCTTTCATTTATTCCTGATGAAGGGCTTTTGCCCGAAACGTCGATTTCGCTGCTCCTTGGATGCTGCCTGAACTGCTGTGCTCTTCCAGCACCACTAATCCAGAATCTGGTTTCCAGCATCTGCAGTCATTGTTTTTACCTAGACAGAATCTTTTCCCCAGAGTTGAAATGTCTAATACTAAAGGGCAAGCATTTAAGGTAAAAGGGGGCAAGTTCAAAAGAGATGTGAGTGGATAGTCACACACCTAGAGTCTGGAGTATGCTATCAGGGGTGGGGTGGAGGCAGAAATGATCGGGATGTTTAAGGGACATTTAGATCAGCACATGAATATGCAAGGAATGGAGGGATACGGACCAAGGGCAGGCAGAAGGGGTTAGTTTAATTTGGCATCATGATCGGCACAACATTGTGGGCTGAAGGGCCTATTACTATGTTGAACAGTTCCATGTTATACTACTGAGGTTCTAGTAAAGGAGGGCTAAGGAGACTGATAAGGAAAATGAAAAAAAATATGAATTCAAACAAGCAAGGAACATAAGAAAGGATTATAGAAGGTATAAATATCACTGGATTAGTAATCCAGAACACCAGGCTACTGTTATTGGGGCATGAGATCAAATCCCACTTTAGCAAATGGTGATATTGAAATTCAGTCAAAATCTGAGATACAAGTTAAATTAGCCTAATGGCAGTCAGATAAGCACTATAAGAACTTAACTAATTCACTACTGTTCTTTAGAGAAGGAAATCTGCCATCCTTATCTGGTCTGACTCCAGATTCACAGTAAGGTGACTGACAGTGAATAATTAGAGTTGGGTAGTAAATGCTGGAATGCCTGTATTCCACAAACAAACTTTAAAAAAAAGCTTCCATCACGATGTGAAAGGAAAAAGACTGGCAAGGATAAATGTGGGCTTGTTACAGATGGGACCTGGAAAATCTCTAGCGGAGGAGCCTTAAGTGTTCAACAGCACAAGTCAATCTTTATTCAGAACTCGTGGGAGAGGTCTCTGTAAGCAGTCTCGAAGACACTCTGCCTGCCCCGATCAACTACAGAGTATTTATACAAGTCGTGCTACAGTGGTTACATCAGGTTATGAGGTTATCTGTTTACACCATCTGTTAGTCAATCCTCCCTGCTGGCAGGATGGAGCTTCTCTCTACTGACTACAGCTACTTGTTTAAAGGAATTCAGTCACATCCCTCAATATTAGTTTGTCGGCTGCATTTATAATTTTATTATCAGTATCTTATCTACTCACTTACAGTGAGTACAAAAACCATGATTTTGACCATGTAAACGACTGTCTTAGCTAACAAACTTCTTTGGCCATTTCATGTCAATTCAAACTCCTGGGTGGCCATTTTATGTCACCTTTACCCATGAGCCACCCTGACAATCTCATGGTGTGGGGCAGGCATTTAAGATGGGGGTTAGGAGTAACTTTTTCACCTGGGGGTGTGGTAAGTCTTTGGAATTCTCTACTCTGTGGAACAGTAGAAGCTCAACGATTGAGTTTTCTGGAGACCAACAACATTGGAGGATGTTGGAGTTGGTGCGGGAAATGATTTTGAGATGATGATCAGCCATGATCTACAATGGTTAGGTAGGCCTGGTATTCTGTTCGGCCTACATCTGCTCCCACAACAAAGATATTGCTTTTCTCCCTCCAAGGAAGGAGTCTTCTTTTTGAGATGACTGTGGAAGAGAATCTGGCATTACTTGAAGAACCGAGAGTTCTCCCATCAACTTCACTAATTAGATAGGATAGTGAAGAAGACATTTGGTATGCTTTCCTTTATTGGTCAGAGTATTGAGTACAGGAGTTGGGAGCACATGTTGTGGCTGTACAGGACATTGGTTAAGCTACTGTTGGAATATTGTGTGCAATTCTTGTCTCCTTTTTATCGGAAAGACGTTGCGAGACTAAAAAGGGTTCAGAAAAGATTTACAAGGATGTTGCCAGGGTTGGAGGATTTGAGCTACAGGGAGAGGCTGAACAGGTTGGGGCTGTTTTCCCTGGAGCGTCAGAGGCTGAGGGGTGACTTTATAGAGGTTTACAAAATTATGAGGGGCATAGATAGGGTAAATAGGCAAAGTCTTTTTCCCGGGATCAGGGAGTCCAGAACTAAAGAGCATAGGTTTAGGGTGAGAGGGCAATTTTTTCACACAGAGGGTGGTACATGTATGGAATGAGCTGCCAGAGGAAGTGGTGGAGGCTGGTACAATTGCAGCATTTAAGAGGCATTTGAATGGGTATATGAATAGGAAGGGTTTGGAGGGATATGGGCTGGGTGCCAGCAGATAGGACTAGATTGGGTTGGGATATCTAGTCAAAATGGACGGGTTGGACCAAAGGGTCTGTTTCCATGCTGTACCTCTGTATGACTCTATCTCAGGGGGTTCTGTCATGAGTTCTTAATCATTTACAATGTTTCATCAGACATTTATGCCAATACAGCCTACTAGGTGGTGCAGGAGAGCAGCCTCTTGTCCTCTGATGTTCTCCCCCACGGACTCCCCACCCCCCCACCCCCTCCACCAATGGAAATTTACTGCATAGAAGGAAGCCATTTAGCCCGTCATGTCCATACAAACTCAAAAAGAAGATACCTACTTATAGTGTCCTGTAGGCCTGGAGTTAACTTAAGTAGGCCCTAACTGCAGATATAATTGTGACATGCTAGGCCATCTAACCTGTTCAATGCAAGCCAGGTGGCATGACTTCAGTGTGCCACCTCCTCATTAACCTGCCCTCTTTATGCAGACAGCACAAAGTAGTAAGGAACCAAAAATCAACACTCACTGTCGCTACCTGTGGTCAGTATGTGCCTCTTAGAAGGGAGATGCACTGTGATTGTATCAGGAACTGGGTGTCCTTTGTGATCGAAATCTGACCTGACCTGACCTAATCTGACAAAAGATAACCGTGTGAGAACAGAGGTACGTGGATTTCCAAGAATGCACTGGAGGAGCTGAGAAACAGGTGGAAAGGGTTCCATCTGCATTTCCCATTGCCAATATCATCAAAGACCCCTCCCACCACTCTCAACGGGCAGAAGATACAGAAGCTGAAACACACAAACCAACAGGTTCAAGAACAGCTTCTTCCCCGCTATTTATAGAATCCCAACAGTGTGGAAACAGGCTCTTTGGTCCAACAAGTCCACACTGACCCTTCAAAGATTAATCCATCCAGACCCATTCCCCAACATTCAACCCGTGACTAATGTACCTAACCTACACATACCTGAACACTGTGGGCAATTTGCTGAACCTGCACATCTTTGGACTGTGGGAGAAAACCCACAGACACAGGGAGAATGTGTAAACTCCACATAGACAGTTGCCAGAGGCTGGGATTGAACTCAGGTCACTAGCGCTGTGATGTAGCAGTGCTAACCACTGCGCCACCATGCCACCCCGAGTGTATCTCTTAAATTTCAAATCTAACGTTGACCTTGTCATTTTTGCATCTACTTAGCAGCTGTAACTTTGTATTCCTCGCTCTGTTCAATCACCCTATGATCTTTGTATTATGATCTGCTGTCCTGTCCTGTATACAAAACAACATTTTTTCACTAATAAATCAAATCAAATCAGATCAAATTAAGAAACAGATCCTATAGCCATAGGGAACCAACAGATCTTGTATGTGCTGGGAATCAAGACATTTTGTATCTACAGAGAATGAAGAGGTTCCTGTATTCCTAGGGATCAGGAGATTCTGTATTCACAGGGAACTGTGAGATCCTATATCCACAGGGATCCAAGATGTCTTGTATTCCCAGGGAACTAGGTGATTCTGTACCTACAGGGAACCAGGAGCTTCCAAATCCCCAGAGAGTCAGCACAGAGATATTCTACAAAGCAGTTATTCTGACTGCGTTTGGTTTCTCCAATGTAAAGTAGTCCACATTGGGTGCAGCGAATGCCATCCACCTGATTGGAAGAGATACAGATGAAATGCTGCTTTACCTGGAAAGAGTGTTTAGGCCCTTGGACGGTGAGCAGGGAGGAGGGGAAGGGGCAGGGGTTGCACTTTCTGCAGCTACTCAGGAAGGTGCCATAAGAAGAGACGATTGGTGTTGGTGGTGAAGGAATGGACTCGGGTGTCCCAGACTGAGCGGTCCCTGCAAAATGCAGATAGAGGGGAAGATGTGTTTGGTGGAGGGGCCTTGAATGTGAAGGCTGGTGGGGTGAAAACTGAGCCTTTGAACAACATCGTCAAACTAAGCAGTTTACAACCTTCTGGGCTCAAGATTGAGTTCAATACATCCAAATTGTTAACCAAATGCAGAATGGGTGACCGCTTTGCGAAACTCACTTGTCATCCCACGAGCGTCCTCATTCAAAGGATCATTAGCCGCCATTTCTGACAACTCCAGCAGAACACCTCCACACAACACATCTTCCCCTCAATCCCACTGTCTGCATTTCACAGGGATCATTCCCTCCAGGACATCCTAGTCTATTCCTCAACCACTAACACCACACCCCTTTCCCTGTGTAACCACAGAAAGAGCAACACCAGCCCCTTCCCCTCCTCCCCTGCTCACCGTCCAAGGGCTGAACCAATCTTCCCAGGTGAAGCAGCATTTCACCTGTACCTCCTCCAATCTTGTGTATTGTATTCACTGCACCTAATGTGGCCTACTCTACATTGGAGAAACCAAACACAGACTGGACAATCACTTTGCAGAACACCTCCAGTCTGTGCACAGGTATAACCCTGGCCTTCCCACAGTTGGTCATTATAACAGTGTCCTGCTCGCCTGCCCATGTGTCTGTCCTCGGCATGCTGCGGTGTTCCAGTGAATCACAGCGCAAACTAGAGGGACAACATCTCACCTTCAGACTAGCCAGCTTCCAACCTTTTGGGCTCAATATTGAGTTGAACACCTTCAAATTGTGAACCCATTCCTTCCCTTTCTTTCAGCTTTACTTGTTACACTCTTTGTCACCATGTCGTCTCTCTCCCCTCCCCTTACTCCAGTTCCTCCCAGTCTGGCAGGTAGACACACCTTTGTTCTTCCATTCTCATGTTCTGATCATTTAATCTGAATTATCAACATCCTTTCTCCTCCAGCACTCCAACAAACACTCCCCATTACATAAATACTGACCCTTCCACACTTCCTTTTAGCTCTGATGAAGAGTCATCTAGTCTCGAAACATTAGCTTGCTGTCTCTCCATGGGTGCTGCTTGACCTGCTGCGATCTCCAGCATTTGCTGCTTTTCCAAACTACATAGCTAGTCTGTTCCCATTCCTTGGTAAAGAGAATGGTTCTGTGTGAGGGCTAAGTCCATGTGTTGGGTGCTCCAACTTGGCTGCGGTGGCTCAGTTGTAAATCTGTGTAGCTTTCAACAGGAGAAATTTTCTGATTTTATTGGGACTGCCTATTTTTCTAGGTTGGCGTCTGTCCTTGGCTGTCTGTAGTCTTTGCTATTTGAAACAATGCCACTATCTGAGATCACTCTGTGGATAGATTTTTTTTGACACATTTTTATCTGATCATGGTGGATGGGCCACATTTCCTGAGCTGCCCTTCAAATAGTCCTTGAACCTTAATCTCATTCAAACTGGCAGGCAATGTGTGAGTTTAAACTGTGAATAAATAGCTGCCTACAGGACCGTATCATCAATAATACGCATTATTACATGGCCACCCTATCTGAGCTGAGCTCTCATGATGACTGCTTCAGTTACTGCTTTTTCAAGAATCTCAGGGCTGAGTGATTTATCTTCCCATTCAATGGTGATAATGTTCCAAATGTATCCCTTATAGATAGTCATCATCCTCATCATCATCAGCAGTCTCTCGCAGACGAGGATGATGCTCTCCCACTCTCAGGGTGAGTCTGTAGGAGGCTGCACAGCCCTATATGGCTACCACAGGCTCTGTTACACTTGGTGCAGAAGGTGGTCATGGGAAGGAGGTGGATGGGAGCGTCGGTGTGGCAGCACGCTCCTTACGCTTTGCGACTTCAACCTTTTCCCCGAAGGCAGGTCTCGAGGTGCTCGACACCTTCCTGGATGCTCCTCCTCCACTTTGGATGGTCTTGGGCCAGTGATTCCCAGGTATCTGTGGGAACGTTGCACTTCCTCGTGAGGCCTTGGGGGCATCCCTGAAGCACTTCCCCTGTCCACCTGGGGCTCACCTGCCAATTCAGAGCTGGGAGTAGAGCACCTGCATGGGGGGGGGGGAGGGGTGGTTTCGTGTTGGTCATCCGGATGATGTGCCCAGCCCAGGACAGGATCTGGAAATGAACCACACTCCGTTGGGGAACCATTTCAAAGACATGTGTGTCTGAGTAGGGAGTAACCCACAGCATAGCCCCACTACCCATCCTCACTTGGGTGAGCAGAACCTATCTATGTCCAAATCATACTATCAAGTCAATGATCACTGTGTTCAGCAACACAAGATGCTCGTGTTCTTTGCTACATTTTGGTGCATTTGGAGAGGGGATTACCAATCTCAGCACATTCGAGACTTGGAAGGCAAGTGCAAGTGACCTCACCCAGCAACCAACTGACCCATTGTCCAGCCATTCCAATGTACATGACCTTCAATGATAGCAGGCAAAAGTGAGGACTGCAGATGCTGGAGATCAGAGTTGAGAGTGTGGTGCTGGAAAAGCACAGCAGGTCAGGCAGCATCCGAGGAGGAGCAGAATCGATGTTTTGGACAAAAGCCCATCATCAGGCATGAGGCTTGTGAGCCAAGGGGGTAGAGAGATAAATGGGAGAGGGGGTGGGGCTGGGGGGAAGGTAGTTGAGAGTTCGAGAGGTAGATGGAGGTGGGGGTGAAGGTGATAGGTGGGAGGGGAGGGTGGAGCGGATCAGTGGGAAGGAAGACGGACAGGTAGGACAGGTCACGAGGGCGGTGCCGAGTGGGTAGGTTCAATTTCTCTCTTGCTGGATATGGCCATTGCCTGGTTCATGTGTGGCACAAATGTTACTTGCCATTTGTCAGCCAAAGCCTAGATATTGCCCAGATCTTGTTGCTTTGGACATGGGACTGCTTCAGTACTTGAGGAGTTGCAAATGGTGCTGAACATTGCATAATCATTAATGAACGTCCCCACTTCTGATCTTGTGATGGAAGGAAAGTCGTTGATGAAGCAGCTAGAAATGGTTGGGCCTTGGACACTACCCTGAGGACTCTGGGTAAGTGTCTGAGTAAGATCCTGTGGGTAAGTGGCATTGAAATGCCCATCAACCATGATTGAATGGCGGAGTGGACTCTATGGGCCAAATGGCTTTATGTCCACTCCTATGTCTTATCGTCTTATGGACTCCTGCAGAGATGGCTAACCTCCAATAGCCGCAACCATCTTCCTATGCACCAGGTATGATTCTAACCAGCAGAGAGATTCCCTTAGTTGCCATCGCCTCCAGCTTTGCTAGAGTTCCTTGGTGACACTCTTGATAAAATGTAGCCTTGATATTAAGGGCAGTCAACCTACATCATCTCTCCTGTTTAGCACCTTTGCCCGTGTTTGAACCAAGGCTCTAATTCAGTCAGGAGCTGAGTGTAGCTGGTTGAGCTCTCGCTGAGCATCAGTGAACAGGTTAAACCTGAGTAAGTGAAACTTAATGGCATTGCTGATGACACCATTCATGATGATTTATTGATGATCGGGAGTAGACTGATGGGACAGTAACTGGCCAGGTTGGATTTGCCTTGCTTTTTGTTTATAGGATTTTCCACATTGTTGGGTAAATGCCAGTGTTGTAACAGTACTGGAACAGCTTGGTGAGGGGAGCGACAAATTCTAGAGCACAAGCCTTCAGTACTATTGCTGGAATAGTTGTTAGAGCCTATAGTCTTTGCAACATTCTGTGCCTCCAACCGTTTCTTGATATCACATGGAGTGAATCCAATTAACACTTCTACAGCAAGAAATTAAAATATGAACCTTGTATCCAATTTTGGGGTCGGTTTTGTAAGATGAACTTGTTTGTGTGCTTTGGATACTGGCTTTAGCTTTTTCAGGAATGGGATGGCAATGAAGATGCTGTTTTACATCAGTAAGGGAAATCTGTTCCAATCTTGACATTCACTTAAGCAACAATCTACGCCTCAAATGTATGAACCTGCAATACAGTGACAGCTCTGTCATCATCTTGCTTGCAAACATTGTGTAGAGAGAGACGGAACTTTCTTTTTAGTTGAAACTGTGGGTGTTTTTCCCATTGTTGAAACATTTTGGATAATAGATGTCAACTGGCAATCTATTCTCCCTTGTTTTCTTATTGGCATTTAACTGTCGACTAACAATTCAGACAACTTTAAATGGAAACAATTTAGGGACAGTCCCTACATTATATTTCTCTCCTACAGCTTACAACCACAGTTGAGTTGCCTCCTCATGAAGGTGAACAGTCAATCTGATTAATGGCGATCCCATGGAGCTTTTAGGGAGTTCCATACTTTCAACGTAATGGTATTGAAGGAGGTCAGGATGCCATGGTTGATGCATGATCGGAAGGTGATGGGGATCCAATGGATCTGCTACTATAAGGTGTGGGTCACTGAGTTGGGTGCTACTGCTCATCAAGTCTTGCCCGCTTTAATGCAGTGCCTCCTACACATAATACTGCAATCCCAGAGAACCAAGGATGATGAAATTCAAGGTTACACTCAAGGATGAAATAGCAAGCAAACAAACAATTTTCTCCCAGTTAGTTAAATAAAAGCAAAATAATGCAGATGCTGGAAATTTGAGAAATAGAGAATGATGGAGAAACTCAGTAAATCTGACACCATTTGTGGAGAGAGAAACAGTCAACATTTCAAGTCCAGTATAACTCTTTTTAGAATTGTTGAAAGATGTGAAACCTCAGACTCTGAAGCAGAGTCATACTGGACTTAATATGCTAACTGTTTCTTTCTACACAGATGATGCCGGAGTTACTGTGTTTTTCCAGCAGTCTCCGTGTTTGACCTGGTTAGTTTTATGAATTGAAGTGTATTGGTCAATAAAATGAGACTCAATAGCCAGATTGCTGATTGCCTACAATGCTGAGTCGATAAAGTGTGGTGCTGGAAAAAGCACGGCAGGTCAGGAGGCACCTCAGGAGCTCTTTAGCAGCTCATCAGGTCCTGATGAAGGTCCTGCCCGAAACTCTCCTAAAGAGCTCCTCGGATGCTGCCTGACCTGCTGTGCTTTTTCCAGCGCCACACTTTATTGACTCTGACTCTCCAGCATCTGCAGTCTTCCCTATCTCCTCGCCCCCTACATTACTGATAATAATGATTAGGATTTGGCTACTGGGCTACAATTTTGCATTGCAATTTCTCTCCACATTTCCTTCTCTTTTTTTCTCATGCATCATGAGTTAGATGCCTTCTTGTAGCTCTCCCGGATAAGCTTAGCTATGGTTATAGACTGTTCAGCCTTACAGATCTTCAACACTAAAGCCAGGATGGTGGCAAAATCATGGCCTTGGCTGAGTCTAGTGCACTTCATTGATGCCCTCATGGTGTGAATTGAAATGGAATAAAGCCACTTCTGGCTGAAGCTAGCTGCAAAGTCTCAGAAGAATAGCTGTATATGGAAGATTAGTCAGGGTTAACGCACTACTCTGATACACTTTGCTAATAAGACAGTGCTGTCTCCTAGCTCAGCAGTAACTGATGTTGCTTACCGAGTTAAGAAAACAGAGTGCTCGAATCATCGAGGTCTAATATGGCTACAGTAATAAGGTAAACTGACAAGTGCAGTAGCATGTGTTTTTGCAATGAGTTTGTTTCATGTTGACATAAAAAGAGCCTTTGTGTGTTGTCAGTGTGATGCTGCAGTGGTTTAAGTAGAGCACACTGGGAAGAGATCTCCGAATCAGGTCAATCTCATTGCAGAGCTCAGTCCGCTCTCCATGCAGAAGCACGCTTTGTGATAAATCTGCCATCAGTCTGGAGACAGCAGCGTGAGTAAGTGCATCTGCCACTGGATACGTTGTGCTGTGTACTCCCAGGGTGCTCAGCCAGCTGCTTGTTAACAGAAACAAAACTTTTTTTCTGAGGTTGAGGAGCCGCTGTGCTGCGGAGAATTTCAGAACCCTTCTGACAGCGTAAATAAGCTGACATTCATTTGTTTCCTGCTCATTAGGTGAAAGATGATAGCACTGGGCTGTACGGAATTATTTGATTTAGTCGTTTCTCTGTGTCCCCGGCCTCCTCATCAATAATCCCATTCACCAGGCAATGGATGAAGTAGTTAATCTTCCTTAGGAACCAAAATGCTGGCAGAAAATGGCACAGCATAGCTCTACATGATACAGATTTCTTCCTGCACTGTCACAGCCAGATGTGTGAATTATCATTTTGTTTGAGTACATAAGAGCCTTATGTCTAATCCATCTGAGGATAAGGCACTTGTGATTTTAACTCTTATCCAGTAAATAGTATGTTACTTCCATCTGTCCACAGTCCCAGAAAATAACAGCCCACAAACACCTGTACAAATTTTGCGACCTGATATTTGCTAAATGACTTTATCAGAAATAGCCGGCCGTTTAATTCTTCATATGTAAACACTCAGCAGGGTGTGTGTGAGTTATTGAGCATGCAGTCAGCTCCTGATCCAGGAAAGAAGAGAGGATTTGTGCACAGCTTTCATAAGCTCAGAAAGTATCAAAGTGTGGTCACTATTGTAAGGTTAGTCACCAGATAGCAAATGTACACAGCGAGATCTCAAATAAAGTAATATAAAATAATAATGCAAACTAATCTCCTCCAAAACTGTGGATTGATGAATAAATGTTGGTGAGGGCATAGTGAACGCCAAAGTTCACTGTGCTCTTAAAAAGTGCTGTGAGATCTTTGATTTTTGACCGATTGAGAGGTTAGGTTTTCAGTTTAATGGATCATCCCCAACAATGACATCTGCAGCAGCACAACACTTCCCTGACGCTACGCTAAACATAAACTTTCATCAGATGATCATCCAGGGTCTCATTTGGACCCGCCTGGTGACATGGATAGAGAACCATAGAAATGATACAACAGTGAAGGGCGCCATTCAGCCCATCTCGTCCATGTTGGTTTACTGCACAGAGGAAAGAAATTAAACATTGACAAAACCATTTGGCCAAACAGCGAGCATGGAGCAAACTTTAACCAGTGACAGACAGACATTTCTGCTCCTAATAGTTCCCGCAGTGTTAATCTTACATGGACTTGTTCCTGCAATGATTTGGTGTTGCAGCTTTAACCATCACCTCATTTATTAACAGTGTAGAAACTGAAATAAGGCGCGCATTTAAGTTGGCATGCATGCATTGCAAGTAATGTGAATGGAAGTGTCCTGATCTGGAAGTTGACATTGATAAGACTAAGTGAAAAGATAAAAGGGCGACAACTGATTTTAAAGTCAGCAAACATGAGGACATCCACTTTGGCCCCAAAATAAATAGAGCAGGGTTCTTTCAAAAGAGAGAACTGAAAACAATGCAGGTCAAAAGAGATTTGGGAGCCAAGTATGGAAAGCATTAAAATGTTATGAATAAGTAAAAGGGAATGGAAATGGCTAGTGGTATGCTGATCTCTATAGCTAGGATAGCGATGGGTAGTTAACTAGGATACAAGGCGGTAAAACCCACAGCAATACAAAGCCGGGGTTAGACTAAACCTGGGAATGCTGCAACACGTGGTGACATGGATAGAGAACCGTAGAAATGATCCAACAGAGAATACAGCCATTTAGCCCATCTTGTTCATGTTGGTCCTCAGTGGTGACATGTTAACTTGGTGGAGATGGTGGAGGGGGAGCAATGGAACTGCAATGCTGTTTTACTAGAATGATTTAGAAGGTAAGTTGTGGGGAGAGAATTGGAAATCCTCGGGATTTAGAAGGTTATGGGTGATGAGTTTTTAATTTTCATGATGTGAAATGATTCCTGCTGGCTGGGGAGTCTAGCACTGAGCTGGGGACAGTGGGGTCAGGGTGCAAGAGATGGGATGACGCATTGTGTTGGGTGGGGGGGGGAGCGTGGTTGGATGGCATGGAACAATCTAAAGATTACAGCTGGATCTTTCAGGTTGGAATTAGGAAATGTTTCTGCACATAGAAATTTTCAACAGCCTTTTACAAAGTGATGCTGGAGCCATTAGTAGACTCGGTAGTAGATTAGCGAGTTTTGAGAAGACCTGTGGCTCAGGTTGAGGTCCTAGATGTAGGTTTGATTGCTGAACTGGAATTTAGCATTTACCACCCTCTGAGAAAAAGAACAGGAAATGAAATCACCATAGGAAATGATGTTACCACAGGAAATGACATCACCAACCCAAACATATAAATAGAAAGTGGGCTGCACCACCAGTGCTTCATCTGGAGGCTCACTGAAGATGTTACCTAGTAGGGTGATGAAATGTCTTAAAACGAACCTTCCAGCTTAGCGAGCAAATCTACGTTTAGTAGTAGATTTGCTATCTTTAAGGGTATTTAAATATTCATTAGATAAATACATGGATGATAATGGAGTAGTGCAGGATAGATCGCCTCACTTGGGCTTCACAGGTTGGCACAACATCTGCGCTGTAATGTTCTATATTCTATGTTCAATGTTCAATTATTATTTTGTTTAAATTGGAGATTGGCGTTTTTTTTTTCTTGACTAAAGGTCTTAAGGGATATGGAGTGAAGGGAGTTGGGTTAGCTGATGGATCAGTTCTGAAAAGCAGGAGAGAGTAGGGGGCATTGCTCCCTCTAAGGTGTGCTCACATACAGCTGTTCTGATGTTCCACACATGGCTATCAGGCTGCCAACACGGATCACAGTTTTGATCTCCCGGTTCTGAAATTGATGCCACGTACAGGTTAAATTAGATTAGATTCCCTACTTTGTGAAAACAGGCCCTTCAGCCCAAACCGAACCTCAGAAGATAATCTCACCCAGACCCATTTCCCTCTGACTGATGCACCTAACACTATGGGCAATTTAGCATGGCCAATTCACCTGACCTGCACATCTTTGGATTGTGGGAGGAAACCGGAGCACCCGGAGGAAACCCACGCAGACACGGGGAGAATGTGCAAACTCCACACAGACAGTCACCCAAGGCTGGACTTGAACTTAATTCCCTGGAGCTGTGAGGCAGCAGTGCTAACCACTGAGCCACTGTGCTGCCATAATCTCGGCAGCATGCACGAGCTTGAAAAGAAATCAGAGGGAACACTGCTGCAGGGGTTAAATGACGGGATCCTGCTCCTATGTTGTAAAACAAACCCTGCGCTGACACGCTGCGATTTGTAAAGCCAGGTTTGCAAGTGCTTCAGTGAGACGTTGCTATGGCAACTAGTCAATCAAATGCAGAATCAAGGATGCTTCAGTTCCAGAAGGCTTTTGCAATTGTGTGAAAAGAAAGATTTTTGACTTTCAACATAATACCGCAGACATAGAGTACTATTCTTGAAATTGCACAATTGCATCACTTTCTGTGTGAAAAAAATTGCCCCTTAGATCTCTTTTACATCTTTCCCCTCTCACCTTAAACCTATGCCCTCTGGCTTCTCCTATCCTGGGTAAAAGGCCTTGTCAATTTACCCTCTCCATGCCCCTCATGATTTTATAAACCTCTGTAAGGTCACCCCTCAGCCTCCGACACTCCAGGGAAAACAGCCCCAGCCTATTCAGGGTCTCCCTATAGCTCAAATCCTCCAACCCTGGCAATATCTTTGTAAATCTTTTCTGAATCCTCCCACGTTTTGCAACTTCCTACAGCAGGGAGACCAGAATTGCACACAATGTTCCAAAAGTGGTGGAATCCATGTCCTGTCCAGTTGCAACATGACCTCCCAATTCCTGTACTCAATACTCTGACCAATAAAGGAAAGCTTACCAAACATGTTCTTCATTATCCTATCTACCTGCTTCTCCATTTTCAAGGAACTATGAACCTGCACTCCAAGGTCTCTTTGTTCAGCAACACTCCCCAGGATCTTACCACAAAGTGTGCAAGTCCTGCTCAGATTTCCCTTCCCAAAATGTAGCACCTCGCATTTATCTAAATTAAACTCCTTCTGCCACTCCTCAGCCCATTGGCCCATCTGATCAAGATCGTGTTGTACTCTGAGGTGATCTTCTTCGCTGTCCAATTTTGGTATCATCTGCAAACTTACTAAGTATACATCCTATGTTCACATCCAAATCATTTGTGTAGCAATTTTCATAATCTTCGATGTCTCTTTACTGTCAATTAATTACTTTTAGTGTGTAGTGATTGGTGCAGGAAATACAGAGCTAATTTGAATGCAATAAACTCCTGCTAACAGCAGTGTAATAATGATCCAATTGTCTTTTTTGAATCTATATAATAAAGCAAAGAACTATGAATGCTGAAGATCTGAAACAAACAAAACAGAAATTGCTGGAGAAACTCAGTAGGTCTGGCAGGATCTCTGAAAAAGGGTCACTGGCCTCGAATCACTAACTTTGTTTTCTCTCCACAGATGCTGTCTGACCTCTCCAGCAATTTTTGTTCGTTTTTTAAAAAATTGATTTGGTTAAGGATAAATATTGGCAGAGTACAGGACATTGGTTAGGCCTCCTTCCTATTGGAAAGATGTTGTGAAACCTGAAAGGGTTCAGAAAAGATTTACAAGAATGTTGCCAGGGTTGGAGGATTTGAGCTATAGGGAGAGGTTGAATGTTCTAGGGCTGTTTTCCCTGGAGCATTAGAGGCTGAGTGGTAACCTTATAGAGGTCCACAAAATTATGAGGGGCATGGATAGGATAAATAGACAAAGTCTTTTCTCTGGGGTGGGTGAGTCCAGAACTAGAGGACATAGGTTTAGGGTGAGAGGGGAAAGATATAAAAGTGACCTAACGGGCAACTTTTTCACGCAGAGGGTGGTACATGTGTGGAATGACCTGCCAGAGGAAGTGGTGGAGGCTGCAACATGAAAAAGGCATTTGGATGGGTATACAAATAGGAAGGGTTTGAAGGGATATGGGCCTGGTGCTGGCAGGTGGGACTAGATTGGGTTGGGATATCTGGTTGGCATGGACGAGTTGGACGGAAGGGTTTGTATATCTCTATGACTCTATGACTAACTAATGTTAGTCCACAATACTCAAAGATGATCAAGGCTGGATAATGTCATTGTTGAGACCAATGAAAAAGAAAAATATCATCACAGTAGTGAGTTATAGTCACACCACATTAAACTCCTTCTGCCACTCCTCAGCCCATTGGCCCATCTGATCAAGATCGTGTTGTACTCTGAGGTGATCTTCTTCGCTGTCCAATTTTGGTATCATCTGCAAACTTACTAAGTATACATCCTATGTTCACATCCAAATCATTTGTGTAGCAATTTTCATAATCTTCGATGTCTCTTTACTGTCAATTAATTACTTTTAATGTGTAGTGATTGGTGCAGGAAATGCAGAGCTAATTTGAATGCAATAAACTCCTGCTAACAGCAGTGTAATAATGATCCAATTGTCTTTTTTGAATCTATATAATAAAGCAATGAACTGTGTGGACAGATTGCTGTTTACCCATATTTCTGCAGATGCCATCTTCCTGGTTCTTGAACTGACTACGAACCCCTTGATGTGGAGGAGCTGGTGTTGGACTGGGGTGGGCAAAGTTAAAAAGTCACTAGGCAAAAGTGGGTACTGCAAATGCTGGAGATTAGAGTCAAGATTAGAGTGGTGTTGGAAAAGCATATCAGGTCAGGCAGCATCCGAGGAGCAGAAAACTTTCAGGCAAAAGCCATTCATCAGGTAATTGCCTGATGAAGGAGCAGCGCTTTGAAAGCTAGTGCTTCCAAATAAGCCTATTGGACCATAACTTGATGTTGTGTGATTTTTAGCTGCTAACACCTTGTAACATCACTCACTAGCTCAAACCAGTCAATAGACAATCATCATTTGCTTTGATCACAACCAGGCTGATACCTACTGATAAAAGGCATGACGTACAGGACATAGAAACAGTAACAGGCAGTTTGGTTCCTCGAACCAATTCTTCCTTTCAGCAAGGTCCTGGCTTGAAGCTCAAACCTTTGATCCATTCAGATGTATACAAAACCTACAGCACAGAAGGAGCCAACACTTTAAACAGAGAAGAGATGAAAGAAAACAGCCTGGACTCTGATCTCCTGTAACAACAACAATAACACAGGGCTGACAATCCCCTGCTCAACAGCAAGACCACACTCCCCCTGCCAGGATTATATCCCAAATTGCGGTCAGATCTTGTGCTTTTTCCTTCAAAGAATTCCCGAGACCAGTGGTTAAAAATCCCATCTCTAATGTGCACATAGGACAATGATTCATGTGTGTCGGTTAGTGGGATTGATGTACCCACGTGAGGCAGTGGGCTACGTTACCAGTGTAGAGTAGCCTGCATTTTAAAAAATTGGATGACAATATACATTTTTTTTCTGTTCTGATTCAATCCAGCATTTGGCCTGTTTCCTGCAATTAATCTCATCAAGGCACAAAGGGTTGGAGGATGCTTTAGTAGGCTGAAACTAAGTGTTGAGGAACATCTCGGGACTCATTGGTAATGACAACATTCTAAAACCTCAAGTGAAAGATTAACGTGAGGTTCCTATGCATCTGCTACCCTTGCTCCCACCTCAGTTATTATAATAATATATCTCCTCCCTCAACATCTCATAAAGTGATGTGAGGTGCATGATTTAACTCTAATTAATATCATGTATTTCAAATTATTGGATTTTGAACTAGTGGCATTGTTGTTTTCTATCTGCTGTAAAGAAGTTTTATGATTTACTTGCAAGTCTTTCTATATCCATGTTGATTCTTTTTAAAACACTGTGTGAGGGGCAGACTTGCTAGAAAATAATGGGAGGAGAAAGTGAGGACTGCAGATGCTGGAGATCAGAGCTGAAAATGTGTTGCTGGAAAAGCGCAGCAGGTCAGGCAGCATCCAAGGAACAGGAGAATCGACATTTCAGGCATCAGCTCTTGAAGATGAGAGTTTTACAAGCACAGATTAAACAGTGTAGAACATTAGAGTTCAGTTATCCCCTTCACTTAAGAGAAATATTAACTTCAGTTTGGCAGGTTTTCTGAAGTCTTGGCTGAAGCTGTCTGAATAAGATAGTTGCTCCTGAAGAAGAGAGATAGTTTAAAATAGTTAAGAAATAAGTTACTTCAGTGCGGGGAAGTAGGATGAAAGTTCCAGAACAGAAGTGTTTGGTTAAAACTCTGAAGGGGCAATTTGAAGCTGACAAAGTCTAACCTCTGGATTAGTGGTGCTGGAAGAGCACAGCAGTTCAGGTAGCATCCAAGTAGCTTCGAAATCGACGTTTCAGGCAAAAGCCCTTCATCAGGTTTTTATTCCTGATGAAGGGCTTTTGCCCGAAACGTCGATTTCAAAGCTACTTGGATGCTACCTGAACTGCTGTGCTCTTCCAGCACCACTAATCCAGAATCTGGTTTCCAGCATCTGCAGTCATTGTTTTTACCAAAGTCTAACCTCTGCTGTGTGAAGACTTGGGGAAGAGGCTGTCAGATTTTCAGGATTGCTGGGGATGCTGGAAAGTCTGAAGCTGGATAAATGACTTACCCCAGTGTTCTGAAGAGGAGGGCTGAGGAGATTGGAGATGCAATGCTGGTGATCGTTCAGGAATCACTGGAATCACAGAGGGCCAGAAAATATAAACGTCTTTTTAAGGAGGGAGGCAGAGGATGAGAAATTATAGGACGGTTAGACTGTGGCCATTTGCTGGTTTTAGAGTATGAGATTGTGGAGTATTTGGAAGTGCTTGGTAAAATAATTCTGAGTCAGGACGCTTCATCAACAGAAGGTCATTCTTTTTAACTGCTTGCTGTACCAGTCAGTGCTTATAATCTTCACGTTACAATTCAGTTTTCAAGTGGGTTGCATGAGAAAAATCAAGTGCTGAGACATGTCACAGAACTCGGCATGTTCAATTTCAGACATGCCAAAAGTACGTATGGTGGCATGGTAGCTCAGTGGTTAGCACTGCTGTCTCCCAGTGCCAGGAACCCAGGTTCAATTCCCACCTCAGGTACCTGTCTGTGCGGAGTTTGCACATTATCCCCGTGTCTGTGTGGGTTTCCTCATGGTGCTCCGGTTTCCTCCCACATTCCAAAGATATGCAGGTCAGGTAAATTGGCCATGCTAAATTGCCCATAGTGTTAGGTGCAGTCGTCAGGGGTGAATGTGGGGAGTGGGTCTGGGTGGGTTGCTCTTCAGAGGGTCGGTGTGGACTTGATGGGCTGAAGGGCCTGTTTCCACACTGTAGGGAGTCTAAGGGTCATGGCTGAAAAAAATCTCTGATAGATTTCTTTGAGGAGGCAAGACCAAGTTAGATGAAGGACAACCAGTGGATATGATCTATTTGGATTTCCAAAAGGCTTTTGATATTGTGCCACACAGGACACCACTACTAATTATGATAAGAGTGTTAGGGGCAAGGTACTGGCATGGATAGAGGATTGGCTGACCGGCAGAAGGCAAATAGTGGGGATAAAGAGTCTTTGTCAGGAAGGCAGCTGGTGACTAATGGACTTCTACAGGGATCAGTGTTGGGGTGAAGGAACTGAGGGCATTGTTGCTACATTTGTAGAGGACACAAAGATAAGTGGAGGGACAGATCATGTTGACACTGCAGACAGACTTGGGCATGCTAGGAGAGTGGACAAAGAAGTGGCAGATGGAATAGAATGTGGGAATGTGTGAGGTAGCGCATTTTGGTAGTGTCCCTACTCCTGGACCAGGAGGGCCTGGTTCAAGTCCCACCAGCTCGAGGGGGGTGTAATAACAGCTTGATGAGAAAAATGGGCTTTCAAAATAAAAGTAGATTCAGGGTGCTCCTATGGCACTGTGGTAGTGTCCCTACCCTTGGACTGAGAGGCCTGGGTTCATATCCCACCTGCTCCAGAGGTGTGTAATAACATCTCTAAACAGGCTGGCTAGAAAAATAGAACACATATAAAAGAAAGCAGACCCAGTCCAGGTAGCAAGCTGTGAAGGAAGTCAAATCTGCTGACTGTCTGCCTCCTCCTCTGTGGATGTACTTGGAGAGGGTGCACGTGGTGTCCAATGCTTTGGAGAGGTGGGCACTGCATTGGATACACTGCTTTATTTCTGCCTCCAACTTCTTTTTAATCCAGCCCCTTCCCTGTCTCCCTAACTCCCTCTTCACTGTTGATGGTTACCTTTGCCTGTAATGGACTTTGCTGTAATGGCTTTTGCCCGAAACGTCGATTTCGCTGCTCCTTGGATGCTGCCTGAACTGCTGTGCTCTTCCAGCACCACTAATCCAGAATCTGGTTTCCAGCATCTGCAGTCATTGTTTTTACCTCGTTTGCTTATAAATGTCTAATTGATTACATGGGGGTTTTACTGGTGGTGTGTGGTAGGTTAAACCAAGGAAAAGTCACAGCGATTTGGTGGTGGGAAAGTCACTCAGTTGTGTGTGATAGCACTCCTGGGTAGAAGACAAAACAATTTATAGCAGACTCAGGACTGTCTGTCCCAGGCTGGGACTTGCCTGGTTACATTTCAGGTAGTGGTTCTATTTTGGTGTACAATGAATAATAGTGCTCTTTTCCGATTGGTCTCCTGACTTAATACAGAGACCTAGTTTGGGATTCTCTTAAGGTTAACATGAAGTTTCAGTTGGCGTTAGGAAGCCAAATGCAATGTTAGCATTCATTTGGAGAGGCCTGGAATGCAAGAGCAGGGGTGTACGACTGAGGCTGACAAAGGCTCTGGTCAGACTGCATTTGGGATATTGTGTGCAGCTCTGGGCCCCACATATAAGGCAGGATCTGCTGGCATTGGATGGAGTCCAGAGGAAGTTCACAAAAATGTTGCTGGGGGATAAAGGGTTTATCACATAAGGAGTGACTGAGGACTCTGGTCTGTATTCTGGGTTTAGAAGGATGGTGGAGGGATGTTACAGATTATTGAGAGGCCTGGATGGGGTGGAATTGGAAAGAAGTTTCCACTAGCTGGAGAGACTCGGACTTGAGGGCACAGCCTCAGAATGAATGGACAACCCTTTTGAACGGAGATGTGGAGGAATTTCTTCAGCCAGAGGGTGGTGAATCTGTGGAACTCATATATGGAATACTTAGAATTCAGTTGAAGGCTAAGGCAGAGATAGCTAGGTTCTTGATTATTAAGAGGATCAAAGGTTATGGAGAGAAGGCAGGAGAATGGGGTAGAGAAACATATCAGCCATGGGGAAGCTGATGTGATGGCCTAATGGCCTAATTTTGCTCCTCTATCATATGGTCTTATTGTGAATTGGAGGTACAGTTAAATAAAACCATTTGGATGTGATGAAAAAGGGGATTTTTTTCTGATGTGATTAGTGGAATTTTATTTCACTGTGAGTTTCAAAATCTTTAAACTTGAGTTATAAGCAAATAATTTGTTTTATTGAAAACTGTCTTTATTTCTTTTACGTAATAAACTTCTGTTTTATTGTGAATTCCAAATCTGCAATATAGTGTTTTTTAAAAAATTTCAATCAAAGTCCACTTTGGTAAACTAAGAAAAAAATCCTCCACCAAGCCAGATTTCAGTCTGGGATCTGACTTATTCAATAATAACATCAGCTGGAATCACAAGGATCTGAAATCCAACCTTAGAAAAACAATGTCTGCTATACCAGCCTCCCTGTGCACTAGGAGGAGAAAGTGAGGACTGCAGATGCTGGAGATCAGAGCTGAAAATGTGTTGCTGGAAAAGCGCAGCAGGTCAGGCAGCATCCAAGGAACAGGAGAATCGACGTTTCGGGCATCACTAACCATTCCAATGGAATTTCAGGGTAGCAGTTGTTAATTCTCTGATAAATTTCTGCAGAGTTCCCTTTGAAGATGGAAATTAATTAACTTAATTAATAAATGGAAAATACAGAGCAACACCTTAGGAATATTCACCTCGGCCCTAGCAACTTCTGGTTGCACCTTTCTCGTATTACACGAGGGAAAGGTTCATCGGTTTCTTGTTTAAAATGAACCACTTTTCCACAGCAAATGACCTGAGAAAAGGCAATGTTGAACACTGAACATTTCAAAACCGAGATTAGCAGGAACTATTCTTCAGCAAAATGTTTAATGAACGTTGGGGTACGTACGTGTGACTGTGCTCATATGCCGTTCTCTCTGAGGAATACACTCAGACTGCTGCTTATAGCAAACGGCAATATGAAATTCTAAAGTACACAGTAAGTCAGATAACCTGCCGACGGCAGCTAATTCACTGGAGTTGCCAACAGTCTGACAGGCCAATTTATTATGAATAAGTAGCAAATTGCTGTTGAAAGCTTATCTCCTTCTCTAAAAGACCAGTGGGAGCTTCCGTTTGTGTCAATACCATACACACAATTCCTCTCTGTGGTAATGTGACCGGAGATTTAGTGTTTAGAATTACTTTGCATCAATACCAGACTTAAAGAGCAAACCAGTTACAATGTAGGTTACACTCTTGTAATGGCTACCAAAACAGCAGATTATATCAATTCCTAAATCCTTGATTCTGTTCGGGTTGCAAGTCCATTATCATGCATTGGCTAACTTGCTAGATCCAGCATCAAGAGGAGATGGTGTGTGGAGCACTATATTGATGAGGGCAATGAAAATTCACATTTGGAAGTGGGGTCAGAGAATACCTTTGAAAAGGTTTTTCTGTTATTTTTGCATGAGAGCTGGTTGTTGCTGGCAAGACCAGAATTTGTCACCCATCCCTAATTACTCTTGAACTGAATGGCTCTTTCGGCCATGTTAGAGGGCAATTCAGATTGCCGGGCTCACTCCCTGACTGTCCAAAACCTGTTCACCATCTGCAAGGAACAAGTCAAGAGTGTGATGGAATACTCTTCACCTGCTTGGATGGGTGCAGCTCCAACAACACTCAAGAAACTTGATACCACCCAGGACAATGCAGACTCTTCATTGGCACCACATCCACTCCCTCCATCATCGATGCTCAGGAGCCGCAGTGTGTACTATCTACAAGGTGCAATGCAGAAACTCACCAAAGATCCTTAGATAACACCTTCCAAACCTGAGACCTCTTCCATCCAGAAGGATAAGGACAACAGATACATGGGAACACCAACACTTGTAAGTTCCCTTGCAAGCCACTCATCATCCTGGCTTGGAAATACTTTCTTCACTGTCGCTGGATGAAAATCCTGGAATTCCCTCCCAAAGGGCATTGTGGGTCAACCCACAGCAGGTGGACTGCAGCAGTTCAAGAAGGCAGCTCATCGCCACCTTCTCAAGGGCAATTAGGGACAGGTAATAAATGCTGGGCCCAGCCAGTGACACCCACATCCCATGAGTGAATAAAAAACCACATAGGTCTTAGCAGGTAAAGATGCCTGATTTATTTCCCAAAAGGGCATTAGTGAACTAAATGGATATTTGCAACATTGGGCAGTCATCAATAGGTTAAATGTTAATTGCAGACTTTATTGAATTTAAATTTTCTCATCTGTCAATTCACTCAGTTTTCATGTAAATTGCGCAGCCTCATGAAAGGCTGTAACATGGTCGCTCATAGTTCAGAAAAGTGTCCATTCTACATCTGACTACTTTGAAGGAGAAGGTTTCTTGAAGGTTTGAGCCACAGTTGAAGCTAGCTGTTTAATGGTGCTACTATGCAATAGTAACATGAGCGGTTATCACCACTAACAGGATGCTGCCATCGTGACAAAAAGGCCTTCTGCCCTATCACACAAATGAATAAGGTAGTATATAAGTTTCAGTGCTGGTGTGATACCAGATATGAAGGCCATGTGTCCTAAAGACTAGCAGACAGTATCCAAATGCATTTCCCTTCAGCCGTTTGCAACATGTAGAGTATAGACTCCATTCAAATATTTGCAATTGTGCTCAATATTAGTTGAGATTCTGCAATTAGTCAATACTTGCTTATGATCCTCAATGTTTGAAGAAATACACTGACAACAATTTAGGATTGCCAGTCGGGCATGCACTTATTTGCACTGGAGGCTACATATAATAAAAGACAGAGAGACGGAACATGTACATGCACTGCATCTCTTTAAACTCAACAAAATAGTTAATAGCTATTCGTTCATTCATTGTTCAAGGCACTTAACAATGGGAGTCAGTCTGTCTGCTTTAAAATTTAAACAAAACCTGGCAGTTAACTGTCAAGCTTCAGTAATTGGTACATTCTCTGTGGCAGTGCCTCTACCAATCAGAGTCCACTTGCCTATCAATAATCATCTCCTGTTGTGAAGTGTAAATATTGGATTCCTCCTTGGGTTGATAATGTTGAGAATTGTTCTGATCAATACAAAATGGCAAACCTCTCCCAAATGTATCTATTTCCTCAATTAATAGCCATCACATTGTTCTCTTTTCAGCATAAAAATAAACCCCTTCTGCACATGCATGTTCTAATCCAGTTTTATAAGATTAATCATAGCTTTCAACATTTTAAATAAAGAAATCCCCTTTGTGAATTCTAAGACCCGAAGAAATAGGAACAGTGGTAGGCCATTCTGCCCCTCAGGTCTGCTCCCCCAATCCAGTAGGATTACAGCTGATCCGACATTCCTCAAGTCCACTTTTGTGGGTTGCACCCTTATTTAAGCATCTGCCTGAACTCTGTATGTCTGCTCCTGCTGATCTTTAGTTGAGAGACTCTGATTGGTGGCCCGGTTTCAGCCTGCATCCCTCCCCAGGCCTGGGTTGGCTAATGGGGAAATGATGAAGGCACAGATAGCGTGGCAAGGATGGAGGCAGTACTGCTGTCAGCCCAGGACAGGACAACAGGTTCATGTTCCATGGAGCTTCTGCCACTCATTCCGATTGCCTGCCCAGCAATTCTGATAATCTGCTGCATGACAGATCACCTTGAAGCTCTGTGAAGCTGCTGTGAACAGTGTTGCTGTATCCGTGAGGCAGTACACCTTTATTCTACATAGCTACCGGACATGGGCACAAGGAACTGCATATCATAGTAATAACAGATCACGAAGAACTGGAACTGCAGGGCTCCAGATAAGATGCCCTCTCTTATCATCTTTACAGATGCATTCAATAAAGCCTGTTTGTGTTCGCTCTCAAGAGCACAGAAATCACGTTACTTAGTATTCAGGGCTATGATGCTGCAGCAGACTCAGCTTTGACTGCAGCACTCAAACTTTCGATAAAATCCTTTCAGGGAAAATGTGTGTGCTGCAGCATAAGGTCAGACACAAGCCTTCGGACTGGTTGGGTTCGACAGAGGTGGCCACGCATTCCTTGTTGGCAAGTAATAGGGACGCATGTAGCTACCCGGCACATTCATCCTATGGCACAGGAGGCCACTCAGCCCATTGTATGCCTGCCCCTGAAAACATTGCTGCCAAGTTTGATCCCACTTTCCAGCTCTCTGTCTGTAGCCCTATAGATTCAAGCACCTCAAGTTGATCTCCAAGTATCTTTTATCAACGCAATGTAGGTTTCTACCTCTATCGTTCTTTCAGGCAATGAGCTCCAGACCCTGAGCACCCTCTCCCTGCTATAGGAAGGATGTTGTGAAACGTGAAAGGGTTCAGAAAAGATTTACAAAGGAACCTTGATTATCTAGCATTCGATTAACCAAATATCCAATTTTCTGAAGAAGATGATATGGTCCTGATATGTGGCTAACTATGTTATTCAGCATCGATTATCTGGCATTCTATTAACTGAAGGAAGCACTCCCCGACCTTGTCCTTTGGATAATCGAGGTTCCTCAGTACAAAGATGCTGCTAGGATTGGAGGGTTTGAGCTACAAGGAGAGGCTGAACAGGCTGGAGTTGTTTTCCCTGGAGCGTCAGAGGCTGAGGGGTGACCTTCCAGAAGCTTATAAAATCATGAGGGCCATCGATAGGATAAAGAGACAGTCTTTTCCCTGGGGTGGGGGAGTCAGGAATTATTGGGCATAGGTTTAGGGTGAGAGGGGAAAGATATAAAAAGGGACCAAAGGAGCAACTTTTTCACACAGAAGGTGGTGCATGTATGGAATAAGCTGCCAGGGAAAGTGGTGGAGGCTGCTACAATTACAACATTTAAAAGGCAGCTGGATGGGTACATGAATAAGTTGAATTTGAATCTTGAATTTGAATTGAATTTATTGTCACATGTACCGAGGCACAGTGAAAAGCTTTGTCTTGCGAGCAATACAGGCAGATCACAGAGTTAGGTAGCATCGATAGTAAATAATAGGTAAACGAGGGCAAAAACAAAACACAGATACAGGTGAATGTTAAGAGTTTGTGAGTCCATTCAGTATTCTGAAACAACAGTAGGATAGAAACTGTTATGAAACTGGCTGGTGCATGTGTTCAGGCTTCTGTACCTTCTCCCCGATGGTAGAGATTGTAGAAAAACATTGCCAGGGTGGGACGGATCTTTGAGAATGTTGGTGGCCTTTTCTTGACCTCGGGCCTGGTAGGTGAATTCTATAGCTGGCAGATTGGCCTTTGTGATTGTCTGGGCCGAGTTCACCACTCTCTGTAACCATCTCCAACCTTGAATGGTACAGTTGCCAAACCAGGTAGTGATACATCCAGACAGAATGTTCTCGATGGCGCACCTATAAAAGTTGGCGAGGATATTCGCTGTCGTGCCAAATTTCCTCAGCTGCCTGAGGAAGAAGAGATGTTGTTGGGCCTTTGCAACCAGTGCATCCACATGAAGGGTCCAAGAAAGCTTGTTGTGGAGCTTGACACTCTCCACTCATTCCACGTCTGTGCTGTTAATATGTATGGGAGCATGAATAACATCCTGCCAAAAGTCAATAATGAGTTCCTTCGTTTTGCCGGCATTGAGAGCTAGGATGTTCTCACTGCACCATTTTTCCAAGTCTTCCACCTCCCTCCTGTAGTCTGTTTCGTTGCCATCTGAGATTCGACCAACAATGGCGGTGTCATCGACGAATTTGTAAATGGCATCAGTCTGGAATTTGGCGATACAGTCATGGGTATACAGTGAGTACAGTAGGGGGCTGAGTACACACCCCTGGGGAGGGGGCTCCAGTGTTGAGTGTTAGTGAGGATGAAATATTGTCCCCAATCTTCACTGATTGTGGCCTGTGGGTCAGGAACCTGAGGATCCAGTTGCAGAGAGTGGGGCTTAGTCTGAGATCACTGAGCTTAGTAATCAGTCTCAAGGGGATAATAGTGTTGAAGGCTGAACGGTAGTCAATGAGGGTTTTGTGGGATATGAGCCAAGTGCTGGGAAATGGGACTAGATTAGGTTAGGATATCTGATTGGCATGAATGAGTTAGTCTGTTTCCATGCTGTACATCTCTATAACTGTGACTATATGCTCAATTTTCCTCTAAATCTCCCTACTTGTGCCTATTTGTTTCATAAATGTCTGTAATGACACAGATTATAAAATGCCAGTGGCATCTGCCATTACCTTTGAATTATAGTCTCTCTTTATTTTTAAAATTTATTCTTAGGAACATGAGCATCCTGGCTCGGCCAACATTTATTGTCCACACTTAATTTCCCTTGATAAGGTGGTGATGAATTGTCTTCTTGAACAGTTGCAATCTGTGTGGTGTCCTTAAGGAGGAAGTTTGGACTGAGTAACATTGGAGGAATGGTGATATAGTTCCAGTCAGGATGATGTGTGATTGATATTATGATCCCAGTTGATGTTATTACTGGACAAATCAAATCCTGGACGGAGATCTGGCTTGATGGAACATATTTTGCTTCATTTTGGTTTTACTGAAATAGTCTCTCACTGAAATATAAGTATGCAATTTTACAGATTTGATTTTAACAGAAAATCAGAATTTTATTTCACATAAAGATCAAATAGAATATGACCCCTAACAATTTATACATAGCACAAGTTTAGAAGTTGTGGAACATATGGTGAAATATTATCCCATTAATTCCAATAGCACTCCTTCATAGGTTCCAAAAACATGCCTTTACAGTTTTCACATAGGGGAAAAAAATCTTTTCCTAGCATCTTGATTGGCTTAATGTAACTATTAATTCATCCATAATCTGGTAGACTTTTCCTGGATCTTTCATATTCCTGGGCTTAAATGCTCTGAGCTTCAAATAATCTCTTCAGGATTTTATTCAAACACTTCTGGTCTAGAATGATTATTAATCGCCTTACTCCAAAACAATCTAATTTTACTATCTTTTTTCATGCACAGGAGTGCTGCACTATGCATCCATCTTTATTTAAGAACTTTTGGATGACTATCCAAACTGAAACTTAAAAAACAGCTTGATTTTCAAACTTTGTGCTCAGAGCCCAGCACGCAAGCTTAAGCCTAAAAAAAAACCCAGAAGTTTTGAAAAGAAATGCTGATGCACAATTGTTTAGTTTGCTGAGTTGTTAACTCTTACATACAGATAAAACATCAATTCTGCAAGTTGCCTTTTCATCTCTTTGTTTCAAAATAAATCGTTATGACTGCAGAAAAGCTCATAGGTTAATCATTAAACCCTTCAGGCAGTTAGAGAAACCCATATGTGACCACTTCAAAGTTTAAAGAAATCCAAATAAAAATAAATGATATTAGAATATATATAAATCACACATCCTACACCACCCTTGCAGGTGGTAGTGTTTTCATTCATCTGCTGCCCTTGTTCTTCGAGATGGTAGAGGTTGTGTGTTTAGAAGGTGTCGTCAAAGGAGGTTTGCAAGTTGCTGCTGTGCATCTTGTAGCTGGTACACATTTTGACCTGTGTGCTGGTGATGGAAGGAATGAAAAACTCAATCTAACATGACTATCGAGTGGTTCAGAAAAGATTCATGAGGATGTTGCCAGAGTTGGAGGGGTTGAGCTATAGGGAAACGCTGAATAAGCTGGGGCTGTTTTCCCTGGAGCATTGGAGGCTGAGGGGTGAACTTATAGAGGTTGATAAAATCATGAGGGGCATGGATAGGGTAAATAGGCAAGGTTTTTCCTCTGGGGTGGGGGTGTCCAGAACTAGAGGGCATAGCTTTAGGGTGAGAGGGGAAAGGTTTAAAACGAAGTTAAGGGGCAACTTTTTCATGCAGAAGCTGGTGCTTGTATGGAATGAGCTGCCAGAGGAAGTGGTGGAAGCTGGTACAATGGCAACGTTGAAAAGGCATCTAGGTGGGTAACTGAATAGAAAGAGTTTTGAGGGAAATGGGCCAAATGCTGGATTTATTTTGGGTATCTAGTCAGTGTGGATGAGTTGGACTGAAGGATCTGTTTCTGTGTTGTATATCCCTATGATTCTATTAGATCAACCCTCATTCAATAAAGCATGTCACTGGCCATGTGAAGTAAATACCAAAAAAAGATACCCAGCTGCTGATACAATCACATGGTCCTATATGATTACTAAACAGTGGAAACAGCAAACAAAATCTTAGACTTATTCTCTGACATGCCTCAGTGAAGAGGGTTGATCTCCTGGCTTGATGGTAATAATAGATTGAGGGTTTCACCCCTTCCATCACCAGCGCACAATGTGCCAGCTACAAGATGAAATGACAGCAACTTACAAGTGGTTGAGAAGGCAAATGGAATGCTTTGATCCAACAGAAAGCAGTTCAGAAGAAAGTTCTGTAGTCCTGTTACATCTAATCATGCTCGAAGGCAAGGAATTGGAGGAGTCAGTTCCATGAATGTTCCCATAGTCAATGACGACAAAGACCATCACACCAAGACAAAAGACGAACAATCATCTTCATCCAGAAGTGAAGAATCACATCTTAGATTACTTACAGTGTGGAAACAGTCCCGTTGGCCCAACAAGTCCAAACCTACCCTCTGAAGAGCAATCCACCCAGACCCCACGCCTCTACATTTACCCCTTCACCTTACGCTACAGGCAATTTAGCATGGCCAATTCACCTAACCTGCACATTTTTTGGATTGTGGGAGGAAACCCACACTGACATGGGGAGAACGTGCAAACTCCACACAGACAGCTGCCTGAGGCGGGAACCGAACCTGGGTCTCTGGTGGTGTGAGGCAGCAGTGCTAACCACTGTGCTACCGTGCCGCCCACTGGCGTTCCTTTCTGAGGTCAATCCTGCATCACCGCTCCATCCCCATCTTCTAGTGTGCACTTTTAATTCCCCTTATTTAAGAAAGAATATGAATGCATCCAAAAAAGTTCAAAAACCATGTTCTATTGACTGTTATCTAGGATGTGAAGATTACCACGTGGCCCTTTATCCACTGGAGCTTCGAAGGATCATGGAGTTTTGAGCTTGAAACAAACAAGATCCTGAAAGGACTGAGCAAAGCGGAGGCTGACAGTTGCTTTTCCTCATGAGACAGACTTGAACTAAGAGCCTCGGTTTGAAAACTAGAGGTCCTCCATTTAAGTTAGAGATGAGGACAATGTCGTGCTCTCAGAGAACATGAGGCTTTTGAATGCTCTTCCGCAGAGAGTGTTGGAGGTAGATTCATTAAATATTTTTAAGGCAGCGATAGACTCTTGAAGAGTTAATGAATACAAGAAGTAAGTGGGTACGTGTAGTTAAAGCTATTAACAGATCAGCAATGATCTTATTTGATGGTGCAGCAAGACCAAGGGGCTGAATGGACTATTGGTTCGTATGTTAGTGTGATCTGTTCATTAATAACGCCAGCCTTAAAGCCAGTTCAATTTGCACAGAATGGATTTAGCGTCAAGCTCTGGCACATTCCCAACTGTATGCTGATTATTTTTATTCCAGGATGGGACATGCCTGTAGCCGAGCTGTTCCAATATGGGCTCCTAACGATGTGGAAAAGTACCAGGTATTATCCAGAAAAGACGGCCATATTCAATATGGACTATTTCTGCCCCTTCAGTCTACTCTCTGTGAAGGTGTCAATCAGGTGACAACAAATGAATACAATTATATTTCTTTCACATTCAATGGCATCAACACTGTTATATGCACCGCCATCTACAACAGAGGGTCATGGTTGACCAGAAATCTCACTAGTGTCGAGATTGTGGTGCTGGAAAAGCACAGCTGGTCAGGTAGCATCCGAGGAGCAGGAGAGTTGACGCTTCGGACGTAAGTCCATACGAAGAGCTTATACCTGAAACGCCGACTCTCCTGCTCCTTGGATGCTGCCTGACCTGCTGTGCTTTTCCAGCACCACACTCTTGACTCTAATCTCCAGCATCTGCAGTCCTCCCTTTATCCCAGGAACCTAACTAGACCAACTATATAAATACCGTGGCTTTTTACAAAAAGTTTTCCTAAGATGCGGGTGTCACTAGCTAGGCCAGCATTTATGATCCATCCTAATTGCCTGGGGGGAGCAGTTAAGGGTCAATTTTCTGCTTTGGGGCTGGTGTCACATACAGGCCAGACCGGGTTAGCTTGCCTAAAAGGCATTTGTGATCTCGATGGATTTTTATGTCCATTAATAATGGCTTCATGGTCATCATTACACTCTTCATTCCAGATTTCTCTTGAAGTGAAATTCCACAACCTGCTGTGGCAAGATTCAAACCCTGGTCCCCAGACCATTACCTGAGTGTCTGGCTCTAGGGATAATAACACTGTGCCATTATCCCCCCCCCCCCATACAGCTGATAAAAGTACATCAGAAATTGTAAGGTGTGTGATTCACTTCTTGGCAACCTTTACAACAACATCACATCCTGGGCGTGATGAAATACCCCCTATTTACATGGATGAGGTGTACAGCTCCAACAACACTCAAGAAACACAATAACATCCAGCCCAAAGTGACCTGCTTGAGTAGCATCCTGTCCACCACCTCCTGCTTATTCATTCGTGGGATCTGGGCTTTGCTTGTGAGGCCAATATTTACTTCCCATCGCTAATTGCCTTTGAAAATGTCATTGTGAGCTGCCTTCTTAAATGGTGAAGCCCTTGTGGTGCAGGTACACGCACATTGCTGTAGAAAGGGAGTTCTAGCATTTTGATACAGCATTGAATCATAGAGTTATACAGCATGGAAAACAGACTTTTCAGTCCAACCAATCCGTACCACCCATTTTCCCAAACTAAACTAGTCTTTCCTGTCTGCACTTGGCCCTTCCAAACCTTTCCTATTCATGACCTTATCCCAAATGTCTTTTAAACATTGTAACTGCACTCGAATTCACCACTTTCTCTGATAGTTCATTCCACACTCTCTGTGTAAAACAGTTGTCCCTTAAGTCCTTTTTAAATCTTTCTCCTCTCACCTTAAAAATATGCCCTCTGGTTTTGAACTCGCCCACCCAAGGGAAAGGTCCCTAATCATTCACCTTATCCGTGCCTTTCATGATTTTGCAAACTTCAATAAGGTCACCCCTCAACCTCCTACAGACCAGTGAAAAAAGTCCAAGTATTTCCAGTCTATTTTCATATCTCAAACCCTCCATTCCTGACAACATCCTGGTAAATCTTTTCTCAACTCCCTCCAGGTTAATAATATCCTTCCTGTAACAGGACGACCAGAACTGCACATAGTACTCCAGACGAGGTCTAATCAACACCCTGTACAAGCTCAACATGATTTCACAAATCTTATGCTCAAAGGTTTCAGCAATGAAGGCAAGCTTCCTAAATGCTTTCTTAATCACCCTGCCTACCTATGACGCAACTTTCAAAGAATTATGTACTTGAACCCCTACATCCCTCTGTTCTACAATACTACTGAATAGCTCTGAGTCAGGATGGTGAGTGGTTTGGGGTGGATCTTGCAGTTGTTGGTGTTTCAGTGCAGCTGCTGCCCTTGACCTGAATATTAAAGCTGCTGGATATGGTGCCAATCAAGCTGAATATCTTATCCTGGATGCTGTTGAGCTTCTTGAATACATTTACATACATCCAAGTAAATAGAGAATATTCCATCCCATTCCATACCTGTGTCTTGTAAGATGTTTGATAGGAGCTGAGTTACTCACTGCAGTATTCCTAGCCTCTGACTGATGGATATATGACTGGTCCTGTTCAAGTTCTGATGACTGGTAACCCTCAGTGGCGGGGTGGGGGAGGAGGGGGGGAATGTTGGAAGAAGGGTCACAGGATCTAAAAGGTCAACTCTGCTTTCTGTCCACAGATGGTGCCAGACCTGCTGAGTTTCTCCAGCAATTTCTGTTTTTAATAGTAAAAGCCAGCCTTGCCAACCTTTTGTGGCAGACCCTTGCTGTCTTACTGATGGTCCAGTTTGTAACTATGATTCTGCTTCCCTGTGTTTCCAGGAAATCGGACACTGGCGCTTGCTGTTCATTGTTATCTGCCCATTATGGATGGGTTACGTGTGCGACTATAGTTTGTTAAGTTTGGGCTCCATTCAATGGACATTCTACGCTGGAAACATGAATCGTGGAATTGTGCTGATGGGCTTTGGAATACTCAATAGGCTCGTGGCACCTTAGTCATTATTCTTCAACTCCACTTTATTTGCCCTTTGGCACTTCAGATAAGGCTTTACTGGGCCAATATTAAATGTGAAAATTCAGGGCCCAGAGCAAATAGTTGTCAGAAATCTTTGTGAACTCTTAAACAGAGCTGGCTTATCTCTGTTTATTTAGCACTGTAAGGGATCATTTTCTGCATATTGGTCTCTCTATGAAAGAACATTTGATGCTCTGAGCCGTCTTGCAAGTTAATCTTGACTGAATTATAGGATCTGATTTAAATAATAGCTCTTTCCAAAGATAATTCACATTTAGTTCTTTTTGTATTTCTTTCCCTCTGAATATCATGCACTTTGGCTGAAGTCTCATTAAAAACCAAGGGGGAGATAAACCACTCTACAGTATGATAGCCTGTATGCTGTTGAGATATGAAGGTTGAAGCATATGGTGGCTGTTATTGAATTCCCTCATCTGTTGACTTCCCAGTGAGACTCGCAGCATTTAAATGAATACAACTTATTTTGGGTGGATGAGAGGCGGCTGAGAATTTATTTGGACAATTGTACTGAATTGCACAAAGTTCGGCTTCATTTTCTGATTAACTCTCAGGGAAAATTAGGCTGAATTTTCTGGAGATCCCAACGCCAAGCCTAAATGGTCAGTGTGGGGTTTGCCTCTTTCTCTATATCCCAATCCCTTGGGAATATCAGGCATATCACAGGAAGGCTGGAGCTCCCTCGTGTGTGATTTAGGGAGGGGGAGGGGAGGAGCTCTGATGAACTATTGACTTTTGTGTTAATTAATTGGCTTGTTTGTTGGTTAGCTGCCAAATTTTACTGGTACTATATCTATATCTCACAAGGATTCTGCCACTGATTTGTATATTTTGGTGAATAAGGATGCTCTGCTGTAACTTTATTCTGATCAGAGGGAAGATAATCACAGGATCTTGATCAGCTGGGGAAGTGGACCGAAAAATGGCAAATGGAGTTTAATATAGATAAGTGTGAGGTCTTGCATCTTGGAAAGTCAAATCAAGGTCAGAGTTTCATGGTGAATGGTAGGGCCTTAAGGAGTGTAGTGGAACAGAGGGACTTTGGAGTTCAGGTGCATGGTTTTTTGAAAGTGGAGACACAGGTGGACAGGGCAGTGAAGAAGGCTTTTGGCATACTGGCCTTCATCAGTCAGGGCACTGAGTATAGAAGTTGAGAAGTTATGTTGCATTTGTACAGGATGCTGGTGAGGTTGCACTTGGAATATTGTGTTCAGTTTTGGTCACCTTGTTATAGGAATGATATGGAGATGCCAGTGTTGCCCTGAGGTGTACAAGTTAAAAATCACACAATACCAGGTTATAGTCCAACAGGTTTAATTGGAAGCACTAACTTTCGGAGCACCGCACAACCACCTGATGAAGGAGCAGCACTCTGAAAGCTAGTGCTTCCAATTAAACCTGTTGGACTATAACCTGGTGTTGTGTGATTTTTAACTTTGTTGTAGGAAGGATGTTATTAAACTGGAAAATGTGCAGAAGAAATTTACAAGAAAGTTGCCAGGACTCAAGGGTCTGAGTTATAGGGAGACTTTGGACAAGCTAAGACCTTTTTCTTAGAGCATAGGAGACTGAGGGGAGAGTTTATAGAAGTGTAAAAGATCACAAGAGGCACGGATAGGGTTAATGCACTCAGTCTTTTTCCCAGCGTTGGGGAATCGAGGACTAGAGGGCATCAGATTAAGGTGAGAGGGGAAAGAATAAAAGGGAACCTGAGGGGGCAACCATTTTACACAGAGGGTGGTATGCATACGGAATGAACTGCTGTGGAAGTGGTTGAGGTGGGTACATTAACAACATTTTAAAAACATTTGGACAAATACATGGATAGGAGAGGTTTGGAAGGATATTGGCCAAGTGCAGGGAAATGGGGTTGACATGGATGGGTAATTTGGTCGGCATGGGCCAGTTTGGGCCAAAGGGCCTGTCTCCATGCTGTAGGACTCTACGACTCTATGAGATCGGAAAATGAGGCAGATATTTCAGTCAATTCTGATGTACACTTCTGTTGTAACTGTGACTTGACCACAGCACCACAAAAGCCCTGTGGAAAATGTTGCATTCCTTAAATTAAACAATGCTGTAGGTGATGACTTTATCAGCCATATTGGAGCAATAGGCTCATTTCTATCCCTGGAAGAGCATATCAAAATATATCCAAGCCTGTATCTAAATACTATATAAATACTTTATACACCTCATCATAGAATCCAATGAGTCCCTGATTCGCTGAGAGAAGTGAAGTTGGATTTGGTCAACTGAGAGACATTGATGACCTAGACTTGTAGCACCTTCTCTCAGATCAGTCATGATTCTATTGAATGGCGGAGCAGGCTTGAGCAGTCAAATGGCCAACTCCAGTTGCTATTTCTTATGGTCTTATCATGTCGCGGTAAAATTACTGCTTCTCCTAGCTTGACAGAAAGACTTTGGAATTTTATTTTGGAAGTCAAAATGGAATGACATTTTTTGGCAGTCACTGAATATCCTAGATAGGCCCAATTCTTGTAGCATTATCTTCAATTTTTCACTGAAGGCTAAAACAGATGTCAGGCCTCTCCTCTATTTGTATCAGTAAATGATATAACCACGGTTTTATATCACTGCCAGAGACACTTTGTGAGAGCTCAATTAAAGACCTGACCGATGTCTCACAAATATCTTTTGACAGAGGACTTTGATTCTCAGAATTGACCCTCATGCTTCCAGCTTTAAACAATTAAATTGGTTTATGTAATGTAACTTTGATGTTACAGTTTATGTTACAGTTTATGTAATTTTGATTTATGTTTTTTTCTTCATCGATGATGCAATTTCACTTTCATTGTATAAAAGAACATTTGGTTTATTCTTACACCCATTTCATCCTGGTTTCTTGTACTTTCTAATGTCATTCATGCTGTCGTTTTCCATTCCTGAAACTGTTTTTCTCATGAAGGCAATAGATGCCTTACCCATTTTTCCTTTGCTATTTGATCTTTCTAAGGGCTGCTATTCTTGATGTGCTATAGATGACATAGTCTTCAGGCCTGTATCAGCTTTAATGCCTTTCCGACTGTGATGAAACAAGCAATGCTATTGAATACAACATGGGTTTCTTAAACCAGGCAAAGCTTTCAATCATTTTATCTCTTTCTAACAAGAGATTACAAAGCCTTACAAACAGCATCTCACACATTGAAAATGTTGAGCAAGAGAGACCTATTGCTTCATTTTCTACAGAAGAAGATAATAGGAGGATGTGTTAGTTACTTATTCCCTTGAACCTACTCCATGATTCAATATGATAATAACTAATCTGCTCAACTTCATTTTCACTCACTGTCATTGCATCCATTGATTCCTTCAGTATCCAGAAATCTATTATAGAACATAGAACATTGAACATTATTCCTTGGCCCTTGATTTTGCACCAACCTGTGAAACCAATCTGAAGCCCATCTAACCTACACTATTTCATTTTCACCCACATATTTATCCAATGAACATTTAAATGCCCTTAGAGTTGGCGAGTTCACTAGTGTTTCAGGCAGTGCATCTCATGCCCCTGCTACTCTGAGTAAAGGAACTACCTCTGACATCTGTCCTATATCGATCACCCTTCAATTTAAAGCTATGTCCCCTCATGCTACCTGTCACAATCCAAGGAAAAAGACCCTCACTATCCACTCTATATAACTCCCTGATTATCGTATATGTCTCAATTAACTCACTTCTCAACCTTCTTCCTTCTAAAGACAACAGCCTCAAGTCCCTCAGCCTTTCCTCATAACACCTTTTCTCCATACCAGGCAACATCTGAGTAAGTCGCCTCTGAACCCCTTCCAGTGCTTCCATGTCCTTCCTATAATGCGGTGACTAGAACTATACTTATTACTCCAAGTGCAGCTGTACCAGAGTTTTGTACAGCTGCAACATGACTTCATGGCTCCAAAACTCAATCCCTCTACCAATAAAAGCTAACACACCATCTGCTTTCTTAACAATCCTATCAATCTGTGTGGCAACTTTTAGGGATCTATGACATGGACTCCGAGATCTCTCTGCTCATCCACACTACCAAGAATCTTACCATAGCCAAGTACGCTGCATTCCTGTTGCTCCTTCCAAAGTAAATCACTTCATACTTTTCCACATTAAACTCAATTTTCCACCTCTCAGCCCAGCTCTGCAGCTTATCTCTATTTCCTACCACCACCTTCTTTCAGCTAGCTAATTTCTGATCCAAACCTCTAAATCACCCAGTGTTCATTACTGATATACAAAACACTGCATTAGCAATTCCGAACAGTTATAATCTGTCGGGTGAAGAGTTTCTCTTCATCTTAGTCCTAAATTATTAATTCCTTATCTTATATCTGTGATCCTAGTTCTAGACTTACTAGGTTGAGGCAGCAGTTTCCCAATGCTTATTCCAGGAAGACTCTTCAGCATTTTATATATTTTGTAGTTAGACTATCTTTCATTCTTCTAAACTTTAGGAAATATAGAACAGCTCTACACAATGCCATCTCATAAGAAAATTCTCTTATATCAGTAATTTGGAAGATTTGTTGCACTTCCCTCGAAAGCAAGCATATCTTTCCTTATGTAAGGAGACCAAATAGTACATCGTGTGCCATGTGTGATCTGACCAAGAGCACATCTAATTGCAGTCAGATTCCATTACTGTTATATTCTAAGCCCTTTATAGTACACAACAACAGCTTTCTAATTGCTTGCCGTACCTAAAAGTTAACATTATGATTTAAGTATACTAGGCATCCAGCTCCCTATGAATGCCAAAATTTCCAGCCTGCTACCAATTAAAAAATGTTCTGCTTCTTTTTATTATTGTACTGTCAATGATTTTATGTTTCTCCATATTCGATTCCATTTGTCCTTTAGTTATCCATAACAGCGGACATGTGGAGAGGATTTGAGGAGCAGTTGTTGCAAGTGATACACAAATTTGTTCCTCTGAGACGGGTAAGAAGGGGTAAGATCAAGGAACCTTGGATGACGAGAACAGAGGAGCTTCTCATCAAAATGAAGAAGGCAGCTTATGTAAGGTGGAGGAAGCAAGGATCTAGCATAGCTTTAGAAGATTACAGACTTGCTAGAAAGGAGCTCAGAATTGGACTGAGGAGAGCCAGGAGGAGACATGAAATGGACTTGGCAGGAAGGATTAGGGAGAACCCAAAGGCATTTTACTCAAACGTGAGGAATAAGAGAATGATCAGGGAGAAGGTAGGACCGATCAGAGATAGCGTAGGAAACTTGTGCATGAGTCAGAGCAGATAGGGGAAGCCCGAAATAAGTTCTATGCTTTGGTTTTCACCAAGGAAAGGGAACTTGTTGCAAATGAAAACTTAGAGGAGCTGGGATACAGTCTTGACCAGATCAAGATTGATGAAGTTGATGTGCAAGAAGTTTTGGAAAACATTAAGATTGATAAGTCCCCAGGGCCAGACCAGATTTATCCTAGGCTGCTCCAGGAAGCGAGAAAGGAGGTTGCTAAGCTACTGATAGGATATTTGCCTCCTCACTCTCCACAGGAGTTTTACCGGAGGATTAGAAGGAGGCGAATGTTGTTCCTCTTTTCAAGAAGGGTAATAGGGAAATCCCTGGCAACTACAGACAAGTCAGTTTTACGTCTATAGTCAACAAAGTTTTGGAAAGAATTATGAGGGATAGGATTTATGACTATTTGGCAAAGCATAGTGTGATTAAAGTCAGCATGGCTTTGTGAGGTAAAAACAATAACTGCAGATGCTGGAAACTAAATACTGGATTAGTGGTGCTGGAAGAGCACAGCAGTTCAGGCAACATCCGACGAGCAGCGAAATCGACATTTCGGGCAAAAGCCCTTCATCAGGAATAAAGGCAGTGAGCCTGAAGCGTGGAGAGATAAGCTAGAGGAGGGTGGGGGTGGGGAAAGAGTAGCAAAGAGTACAATGGGTGAGTGGGGGAGGAGATGAAGGTGATAGGTCAGGGAGGGGAGGGTGGAGTGGATAGGTGGAAAAGGAGATAGGCAGGTCGGACATGTCCGGACAAGTCAAGGGGACAGTGCTGAACTGGAAGTTTGAAACTAGGATGAGGTGGGGGAAGGGGAAATGAGGAAGCTGTTGAAGTCCACATTGATGCCTTGGGGTTGAAGTGTTCCGAGGCGGAAGATGAGGTGTTCTTCCTCCAGACGTCTGGTGGTGAGGGAGCGGCGGTGAAGGAGGCCCAGGACCTCCATGTCCTTGACAGAGTGGGAGGGGGAGTTGAAATGTTGGGCCATGGGGTGGTGTGGTTGATTGGTGCGGGTGTCCCGGTGATGTTCCCTAAAGCGCTCTGCTAGGAGGCGCCCAGTCTCCCCAATGTAGAGGAGACCACATCGGGAGCAACGGATACAATAAATGATATTAGTGGATATGCAGGTAAAACTTTGATGGATGTGGAAGGCTCCTTTAGGGCCTTGGATAGAGGTGAGGGAGGAGGTGTGGGCGCAGGTTTTACAGTTCCTGCAGTGGCAGGGGAAAGTGCCAGCATGGGAGGGTGGGTCGTAGGGGGGTGTGGACCTGACCAGGTAGTCACGGAGGGAACGGTCTTTGCGGAAGGTGGAAATGGGTGGGGAGGGAATATATATCCCTGGTGGTGGGGTCTTTTTGGAGGTGGCGGAAATGTCGGTGGATGATTTGGTTTATGCGAAGGTTGGTAGGGCGTTCTGTCCTTGTTACGGTTGGAGGGGTGGGGTCTGAGGGCGGAGGTGCGGAATGTAGACGAGATGCGTTGGAGGGCATCTTTAACCACGTGGCTTTGTGACGGGCAGGTCATGCCTCACAAATCTTATTGAGTTCTTTGAGGAGGTGTCAAGACAGGTCAACAAAGTTCGAGCAGTGAATGTGGTGTATATAGACTTCAGCAAGGCATTTGATAGGGTTCCCCATGGTAGGTTCATTCATAAAGTCAGGAGATATGGGACACAGGGAGATTTGGCTATCTGGATTCAGAATTGGCTGGCTGACAGAAGGTAGAGAGAGTGGTTGTAGATGGAAAGTATTCTGCCTGGAGGGTAATGTTGAGTGGGGTCCCGCAGGTCTCTGTTCTTGGGCCTCTGCTCTTTGTAGGATTGAGAGATGACTTGGATGAGGAGGTTGAGGGGTGGGTTAGTAAATTTGCAGATGACACAAAGGTTGGAGAAGTCGTCGATAGTATAGAGGGCTATTGCAGGCTGCAATGTGACATAGACAGGATGCAGAGCTGGGCTGAGAAATGGCAGATGGAGTTCAACCTGGATAAATGCGAAGTGATACATTTTAGAAGGTTGAACTCGAATGCTGAATATAGAATTAAAGACAGGATTCTCGGCAGTGTGGAGGAACAGAGGGATCTGGGTGTGCAAGTACATAGATCCCTCAAAGTTGCTAACCAAGTGGATAGGGTTGTCAAGAAAGCATATGGTGGTTTGGCTTTCATTAACAGGGGGATAGTGTTTAAGAGCCACGAGGTTTTGCTGCAGCTCTACAAGTCGCTGCTAAGACCACACTTGGAATATTGTGTCCAGTTCTGGTCGCCCTACTATAGGAAAGATACAGAGGCTTTGGAGAGGGAGCAAAGAAGGTTACCAGGATGCTGCCTGGACTGGAGGGCTTGCTGTATGAAGAAAGGTTGAATTAGCTCGGACTTTTCTCTCTGGAGAGAAGGAGAAAGAGAGGAGACCTGATCGAGGTGTACAAAATAATGAGAGGAACAGGTAGAGTCAATAGCCAGAGACTTTTCCCCAGGACAGGATTGACTGGTATGAGAAGTCATAGTTTAAAGGTATTTGGAGGAAGGTATAAAGGAGACATTAGAGGTAGGTTCTTTACGCAGAGAGTTGTGAATGCATGGAATGCGTTGGCAGCTGTGGTGGTGGAAGCAGAGTCATTGGGGACATTTAAGTGACTGCTGGACATGCACATGGAGAGCAATGAGTTGAGGTTAAGTTACTATATTTTTCATTAGGATTAAATCTTGGCACAACATTGTGGGCCAAAGGGCCTGTTCTGTGCTGTACTTTTCTATGTTCTATGTTCTATAATTCCTTGGAGCAATTAAGAGTCAACCACATTGCTGTGGGTCTGGAGTCACACGTAAGCCAGACCAGGTAAGGATAGCCGTTTCCTTTCCGAAAAGACATTAGTGAATCAGATGGGTTTTTCCTGACAATCAATTCATGGTCATCATTAGAATTTAATTTCAGATTTTTATTGAATTCAAATTCCACCAGCTGCCGTGGCAGGATTCGAACCCAGGGCCAGAACATGATCCCAGTCTCCAGATTAATCATCTAAGCAATAATATGACTAGGCCCTCACCTCCCTTTTTAGTCACATTCAATTCTCCATTCCTTTTTCTTAACCAGTATTAATCCTCATTTTCGCTTGATCTTTGGTTCCTCACTATTGCTGGATTTTTTAAAATACTTTTTGTCTTGAATTGAGACTCAAAGTTTAATGTCTATGCTATTTTTTGATTCCCCATCACAATTTGTCTTGCCTCTGCCAGGGACCTTTGTTTATTTTTGCTAATCACTGTCTTTTCAAATATCTATAGACACTATTACAATCTGCTTTTATTTCTCCCTGCTCCGTGAAATGTGAAAGTATTCCCCAGTGGGAGCAAATTGCCAATTGGTTGAGATCTTGTAATTCTGAATCTTGCAAAGAACTGGGTCCATAATTTCACCTTAAACAGCTTGAACTCGCGTGTAACACAAAGAGATGGTTGATTATGAAAAATTCAGTTTGAGGAGATAATTTCAAGTACAGACAAACCCCTCATAATTAACACCTGAAGAAGAACGTCACTAAAGTTGAAAGCAGAATTTTTCTTTGTTAGGTCATGTCAGCAGGGGGAAAAAAAACGAGAAAAGGATTTCTTGTGTTTGCTGAGGCTCGAAGCATATTCTGACTTAGGAAACTGAACACTTGCCTTTCATACTTAGAAAGCTGTCTTTATTGTTCACAAGTAGGCGCAATCTTCTCACTCACAGTAATGGCTAGACACGAAAATCTAGTGTGTATGTGTTAAAGGAACTACATTGACTTGATGGTGTTGTTCTGCAAAGCCAGTTAGAATTCTTTTTAGATTGTATTCAAAAACTGGCATTCTGACATGAAGGTTCCACAGCTACACATGATTAATAAACATTTATGTCGGTGTATGATGGAAATACTGCATCATTTGTGGGCAGATAGTAGAATCCCTACAGTGCAGAGAAAGGTCACTTGGTCTATAAAGACTGCACTGACTCTCCCAACCCCATCCCCAACCCCTGAACACTATGGGGCAATTTAGCAAGGCCAATCCGCCTCATCTGCACATCTTTGGACTGTGGGAGGCAAGTGGAGCACCCAGAGGAAACCCACGCAATTACAGGGAGAAGGTTTAAACTCTACACAGACTATCACCTGAGGCTGGAATTAACTTGGGTCCCTGATGCTGTAAGGCAACAGTACTAACCACTGAGCCTCTGCCCTGCCCTTAGATTGCCCTATCTATTGAGAAGCTGTATTTTAATAAAGTTGACACTGTTCCAGAGAGCTATAAGCAGCTGTCTCATTAGAGAGCGATGACTGGTGGTGGTTTAACCTGAGGGTCACCCAGCCTCAGACAGGTGGAGAGGTTGAGAAGGTAGGACTTTCCTGGTAACACAGTTGATGCAGGAATTAAACTGTATTTGTATAGCTACAAGTATAAGATCAGAATGTTTTCCTTCTGAGTATTTTGTTTTTACTAAAAAGGGATTTTTAAAAAACATTTTAAAATTTATTTATACAGAACCTTTGTGTTCTTGATTCGATTTCGCCTCCCCAAAACATTCCCACTCATAGTCTGCTGCAAGATGTTAAACCCTGCTGACTGTGCATCTGGGAGAAAGTGCGGACTGTAGTTGCTGGAGATCAGAGTTGAGAATGTGGTGCTGGAAAAGCACAGCAGATTAGGCAGCATCCAAAGAGCAGGAGAGTCGACGTTTCAAGCATAAGTCTCTTTCCTGATGAAGAGCTTATGCTCGAAACATCGACTCTCCTGCTCCTCCGATGCTGCCTGACCTGCCGTGCTTTTCCAGCACCACGCTTTCGACTCTGATTGTGCATCTGAGAAGGAACTCGGAAGCTAAAGCAACATTTCAAAGTCATGCCTGGATATTTAAACTGAAATTTAATGCTAATTGATATAAAATAGTGGGTTGAGCTCTGTGGTAGATACATAAAAATGAGGAACTAGATTAAGGTGACTGAAATTCATTTCATTGATTCACCTTTCAGCTGTCAAATAGAAGTATTTATCCTGTCGGTTTCTGGGCTTGATTACAGTGCAGGTCGCAATGGTTAATAGGTGGATTTACAGTGTCAATCCAGCCCTCTTGTAATTATAAACTGCGATGCTTCCAGCTAAATCCATAAACCCATCATTGCAAACGAGTAACTATCAATGCCTACAATTATCTCCATGTTTACATCATCTTTAGTTTCATGCACTGTCCTGAGGGTTTGTCAGATTGGGTTCATCCTCGAGTGTTTTGTGATACTTTGACACTCGTGATAAATTATGATTAAAGTCCAATCTTTTAATTAGATAAGCCTTTAGATAAACGTTAATGAAACTGAAAATCAGCAAAACCTTCATTTGTGCTATAATTCTCATCTTCCTGTCTTCTTTTCTTGAAGTCATGGATTTGTGTTTTCTTTTATTTGATGAATTTGTCACCTTTGGATATCCGACTAATCCTGACAAGAAACAAGAGGTTTTGTGGTTGGATCAAATTCTGTCCTTCTCTAGTATGCAGAGGCAGGCACTCTGGCTTGCTGTTATCCCTTTCCAGCACCTGTTGAAATATAGTGTTGTACAGCACCGAAACAGACCCTTCAGACAACTCGTCCTTGCTGACCAGATATCCTAAATTTAGCTAATCGTTCCCCGCCCCCCCACCACCCCCGCTAACTCCAGCGAACTTGCATGAACATACACTATTCTGTCACCCTGGCTCAGACCAGCTGTCTCAATATAAACCAGAATCAAATCTGTGACTGTCCCTGTGTGTAGATACTAATATCATAAATACAAGATAAAATACTTTTACTGTTATCAATAACATTACTGTTCTATATATCATGACTGCTAACTGCTGTTTTTTATCTTCACCTTTTAATGATGAGTGTTATTTAATTTGGTACTTTGCTAATACTGTTGCAACATGGTATTGTTCAAACTTTTAGCCTTGTGCTCCAAAATAACATTTTAAGGTTGACTCTTTGCCTGCAAGTGCCATATTTTCAGAAGTCGCTGATTCACAGTCCTGTTCTCAGGCAGTGTATCTACAAGTCCCATTATGCTGCAGCTAAGCTTTGCTGTCCATTGGGAACACAGAATTGATGTCAACAGTCATGTAGCAGTCTGTCTTCAAGCACATCAGAAGGCAGCAGAGCTGGCATTCATGATCCTCATTCACATGGAGAGGTGACCAGAACCATTTAGATAAACTGAGCTGTGTGTACCTTTACTGCGATGTAGATTTCAGACTTCATTAAACACAATATTCATATTTGGAAACCCAAGCACAATATAAAAACACAGGTAAACATCTTCCTTAGTGAATCTTTTTGGGGAAGTCATCAAGTCATAGGTCCAACTCATCCATGCCGACCAGCTATCCTAACCTAATCTAGTCCCATTTGCCAGCACTCGGCCCATGTCCCTCTAAACCCTTCCTATTCATATACCTATCCAGATGCCTTTTAAATGCTGTAATTGTACCAGCCTCTACCACTTCCTGTGGCAACTCATTCCATACACGTACCACCCTCTGTGTGAAAAAATTTCCCCTTTTTAAATCTTTCCCCGATCATCTTAAACCTATGCCCTCCAGTTTTGGACTCCCCTACCCTGGGAAAAGACCTTGATTATTATCCTTTTCCATGACCCTCATAATTTTATAAACCTCTATAAGGTCACCCCTCAGCCTCTGACGCTCCAGGCAAAACAGCCCCAACCCGCTCAGCCTCTCCCTATAGCTCAAACCCCCCAATCCTGGCAACACCCTTGTAAATCTTTTCTGAATCCTTTCAGGTTTCGCAACATCTTTCCGATAGGAAGGAGACCAGATTTATTGTGCAGTATTCCAGTAGTAGCCTAACCACTGTCCTGTATAGCTGCAGCACAACCTCCCAACTCCTATACTCAACAAAGGCAAGGATACCAAACACCTTCTTCACTATCCTATCCACCTGCAACTCCTCTTTCAAGGAACTATGAACCTGCACTCCAAGGTCTCTTTGTTGAGCAACACTCCCCAGGACCTTACCATTAACTGTAAAAGTCCTGCTCCAATTTGCCTTTCCAAATATAGCACCTCACATTTATCTGAAGTAAACATGGGTGATGGCCTAGTGGTATTATCACTGGAGTGTTAACCCAGAGACCCAGGTAATGTTCTGAGGAGGTGGGGGTTGAATCCCACCATGGCAAGTGATGGAATTTGAATTCAATAAAACAAAATCTGAAATAAAAATTTAAAGTCTAACAATGATCATGAATTGACCATCAAGAAAAACCTATCTGGTACATTAATGTCCTTTAATAGAGGAAACTTCTATCCTTACCTGCTCTGGCCTACACGTGACTCCAGACCCACAGCGGTGTGGTTGATTCTCAAGTGCTGTGTGGGGGGTTAATACTGACCCAGCCAGCAATGCCATCATCCTGTGAATGCCTAAAAAGAAGAATCATTCTGTAAAAGTATATCAGATTTGTCTTTACATTGACAGCTCTTCTTTCAAATGTGTTGAAGCTGATCCAATAATTGGAGGTGTTTTTAATTAGAGAATGCAAGGACTATTACACTTTGTGAGGAGAATGGTCCTATTTAACTCCAAGTGGGCAATGAATTAGAAACCAATTAAGTTAAGCAGGTTAAAGGAAGGTCAGCCTACTGATAACGTTTAAAATGCAAGTCGAGAAAAGCTTGTGAGGTTTCTGTAGGTTGAAAGCTTTTCCTTTCAGAGGTTATTGCAATAATGGGCTGAGTTGCAGCCTTGCAGTGATTCTCCTCAGCTACTGTTACTCTAAAAGTAATCAGTGATATTAATTCTGCTGATGTTCAACTAAGTGGAAAGTCCAAAAGCAGCATGTCCCCAGAATGAACTTCTCAAGCAAATACTTTAATTATCTTCTTGCTGGACTAAATTTTTAATCAAGTTATTCCCCTGGACCAATGCATTGATGGAATACCACTGCCACTCTGTGAGTGTTTGTGCTCATTACCTTCTGAGATGGAGTCTGCATTAATGTTGGTGGGTCTCCTCGGAGCGGAGGTGGTTCAGGGGAGATTGAATAGAGGTGTCAAAAGCATGAAGTGTTTTGATAGAGTAAATAAGGAAAAGCTATTTGTGGTGGCTGGAGGACCAGCAACCAGAGGATACAGATTGAAGGCAGTTGCCAACAAAAGAAATGCTCAGAGGCGAGACGAGTTATTTTTATGCAACGAATTATTACAATCTGGAATCCTCTGCTGAGAAGGACAGTGGAAGCAGACTCACTAATGAATTCCATAAAGAGAAATGGGTGAATACTTTCAGGAGAAAATATTACAGGGGAGTGAGACTAACTTTGTAGCTCTTTGAAAGAAGAGGCAAACACAGATACACAGCCTCGATGCTGTACCGATCTTTGATTCAGTTCGTGAAACCACTTCCTGCTCCAAGACTTGTGAATGCGCCAACTGAAGCTTTCCAGGGTATAAAGTCAGCAAACAGCAGAGGCAATGGGAAAGGGCATGTAAAAGCACAGAACCTGTAAGAAATAGGAACAGGAGTAGGAGATTCGGTCCCTCGAGCATGGTCTGCCATTCAATAGCATCGTTTGATTGGAGTTATGTGTACTAAGTACAGTGTTTACGAGCACAGGCAGAGCACAGTAAGCAAGGATGTACAATTCATAGGGTGAAATAAAACTTAGACCAAGGTATACAGGTTATGGCCCACAGGGCGTGCACTAGGCAAGATCAACATTAGCAAGATGGGCATTATTTGGAGTTACACAGCTCCATTCAGCAGTCTAAGAATGGCAGGGAAGAAGCTGTTCCTGAACCTGCTGGTGTCTGTGTGTTCAAGCTTCTGTAATTTCTCCCTGATGGAAGAGGTAGTAGGAGAGCCTTACCGGGGTGGGAGGGCTCTTTGAAGATGTCAGCATCCTTTCCGCTGCAATGAGAAATGTAAATGGAGTTCATGGATGGGAGGTTGGCTTCTGTGATGGTCTGGGCCACGCACACCACCTTCTGTAGTTTCATATGGTCCTGGGCAGAGCAATTGCCATACCAGGCCGTTATGTACCCAGACACAATGCTTTCAATGGTGCATCCGTTAAAGTTAGTGCGGACGCTTATGGACGTGCTGAATTTCCTGAGCTGCCTGAGGACAAAGATGTATTGTTTTGCCGTCCTTACTGTCGCAGCTATGTGGGAAGTCTAGGACAGTCTGTCGGTTATCGTCACTCTGAGGAACATGACACTCTCAACCCTCTCCACCTCAGCTCCATTGATGTAGATGGGGGCGTGTTCTCCTCCTTTCTTCCTGAAGTCAATGATCAGCTTTTTAATATTGTCGATGTTGAGAGAGAGGCAGTTCTCATGGGAGCATGGCTGATTTAACATCCTCTTTCCTATATTTTCCCTTTATTCCTCTACTGTTCAAGAATCTCTCTATCTTAGCCTGAAGTATACGTAAGGATTCTGCCCTACAGCTCTCTGTGGCAAGGGGTTCCAATGGCCATGGATATAACCTAGGCATATGGCATCACACGTGCCTTCAGACTATTGCATTTATCAGTGTCGCTCAGATTTGGATGAGCTTCTTTAAGTGGGTTTTGTTTCTGTTAGTGATACTCACTGGAAGACCAATTCAGCGTGTTCCATGATGGAAGGTATTCTCAATGTGAAGGCGGCACTTTGGTTCCACAAGGACTGTGCATGGCCACTCTTACTGATACGGTCCTGGACAGATGTATCTGTGGCAGTCAGATTGATAAGGATGAGGTCAAGTATGTTTTCTCTCTTGTTGGTTCCTTCACCCACTGCCACAAACCCAGTCTGGCAGCAATGTCCCTTAGAACCTGATCAGCATTGGTCAGCAGTGGTGCTGCTGAACCACTTTTGATGGTGGACATCGAAGTCCCCCATTCTGCCCCCTGGCCAAGTTCAACGCTTCCTCCAAATATTGTTCAACATGATTTATCAGTTGCGGAGGGGCAGAGAGATAATCTCATCATGCGGGCTGTGAAAAGTCAAAACGATAGAGGGAGATGATCTTGACATTGAGGTGGGCCCTGCCATACTTGTTGTTCAATTTGGCCACTTGTCTCAACATAGCCCATGTTGCACACTGCCTGACCAGATTCTGTCTGTTGTTCCCACTGTGGAAGGATAAGAATCCAAGTGAAAGTGATTGGAAAAAGAAACAATCTTAATAGGTTTCATGCAGAGTGATGGTTTTGGATGGAGAATGCAATGCCCAAGAGTGAGATGGAGGCTGATTCAATTATGCTTTTGATTAGAGAATAGAATAAAAATCTTTAACATAATTGCTGGGCTGGTGTGTGACATTGTCACTATGTTAAATGCAACAGACATCGAACAGATCTTGGATTTTGGATTAGTGGTGCTGGAAGAGCACAGCAGTTCAGGCAGCATCCAAGGAGCAGCAAAATCGACGTTTCGGGCAAAAGCCCTTCATCAGGAATAAAGGCAGAGAGCCTGAAGCGTGGAGAGATAAGCTAGAGGAGGGTGGGGGTGGGGAGAAAGTAGCATAGAGTACAATAGGTGAGTGGGGGAGGGATGAAGGTGATAGGTCAGGGAGGAGGGTGGAGTGGATAGGTGGAAAAGAAGATAGACAAGTCATGGGGACAGTGCTGAGCTGGAAGTTTGGAACTAGGGTGAGGTGGGGGAAGGGGAAATGAGGAAACTGTTGAAGTCCACATTGATACCCTGGGGTTGAAGTGTTCCGAGGCGGAAGATGAGGCGTTCTTCTTCCAAGGGTCTGGTGGTGAGGGAGCGGCGGTGAAGGAGGCCCAGGACCTCCATGTCCTCGGCAGAGTGGGAGGGGGAGTTGCAATATTGGGCCACGGGGCGGTGTGGTTGATTGGTGCGGGTGTCCCAGAGATGTTCCCTAAAGCGCTCTGCTAGGAGGCGTCCAGTCTCTCCAATGTAGAGGAGACCGCATCGGGAGCAACGGATACAATAAATTATATTAGTGGATGTGCAAGTAAAACTTTGATGGATGTGGAAGGATCCTTTAGGGCCTTGGATGCATGTGAGGGAGGACGTGTGGGTGCAGATTTTGCAGTTCCTGCGGTGGCAGGGGAAAGTGCCAGAATGGGAGGGTGGGTTGTTGGGGGCATGGACCTGACCAGGTAGTCACGGAGGGAACGGTCTCTGCGGAAGGCGGAAAGGGGTGGGGGGGGAAATATATCCCTGGTGGTGGGGTCTTTTTGGAGGTGGCGGAAATGTTGGCGGATGATTTGGTTTATGCGAAGGTTGGTAGGGTGGAAGGTGAGCACCAGGGGCGTTCTGTCCTTGTTACGTTTGGAGAGGTGGGGTCTGAGGGCGGAGGTGCGGGATGTGGACGAAATGCGTTGGAGGGCATCTTTAACCACGTGGGAAGGGAAATTGCGGTCTCTAAAGAAGGAGGCCATCTGGTGTGTTCTGTGGTGGAACTGGTCCTCCTGACAGCAGATACAGTGGAGGCGGAGGAATTGGGAATATGGGAAGGCATTTTTGCAAGGGGTCGGGTGGGAAGAGGTATTCATCAACAGCAACAGAACTGTACTCCAGCACAATCTGTAACCTCATGGCCCGACATATCCCCCACTCAACCATTACCATCAAGCCAAGGGATCAACTCTGGTTCAATGGAGAGTGCAGGAGGGCATGCCAGAAACAGAAACAGGCATAACTGAAGATGAGATGTTAACCTGGTGAAGTCACCAAACAGGACTATTTGCATAGCAAATCACATTATCTGAATGATTCCACAACCAAATGATCAGATCTAACCTTTGCAGTCCTTCAGTAATGAATGGTGATGGTCAATTAAACAATTCACTGGAGGGGAAGGCTCCATAAATTTCCATTCTCAGTATAAGCCCAGCACATCGGTGCAAAGGATAAGGCTGAAGCACTTTCAGCAATCTTCAGTCAGAAGTGCCGTGTGGATGATCCATCTCAGCCTCCTGTGGTGGGCCCCAACATTCAGCCAGTTTGATTCACTCCGCGTGATATCAAGAAACAGTTGAAGACAAAGTTATGAGCCCTGGCAACATTCCGGCAATAGTACTGAATAGTTACAATTCCACTAGCTAAGCTCTTCCAATACAACACTGTGGGAAGTGTATGAGATTGTAGGTAGTGTATTAAGATCGATAGAAAATTATTTAGCACCCACGCAACAAACAGCAGGAATGAATTAGTCTTTTTCTGAGGCAGGTAGTGAAATAGCAATCGGTAATGGGACCCCAGCTATTCACAACATGTGGTAATGATTTAGGCAATTAAATGTAATACCTCAAAATTTGCAAATAACATAAAGCTGGTTGGAAGGGTTATGAGGAGGTTTGGCAGCGTGAGTAAGTGGGCAAACACGTGGCAGATACAGTATAATATGAATCAATGTGAGGTTATCCATTTTGGTAGCAAAAATAAGGCGGCAGATTTTTCCTTGAACAGCTGTAAAGTGAGAGGGAGGGAATATTCAACAAGACCTGGGTGTCCTTGTGCACCAGTCGCAAGTGCAGCACCTTGTGGTACTGGCAGGAAAGAAGGCAAACTGCGTGGGTCGGACGTCACAGCCAGATGATTCCAGTATGGGGACAAGGATGTCTTGCTGTAACGATACAAGGCATTGGTAAGGCCACACCTGGAATATTGTGTGCAGTTTTCATCTCCTTATCAGATGCTCTTGCTCCAAAAGGTGTGCCGTGACAGTTTACCAGATTGATTCCTGGGATAGCAGGACTGACGTACAAAGAGGGAATGAGTCAACCAGGATTGTGTTCACTGGAGTTTAGAAGTATGAGGGAGCCTATAAACTAGAAGCCTATAAAATTCTACCAGGATCAGACAGGTTCGATACAGGAAGCATGTTCCAGATGGTGGAGGGTTCCAAGAGCAGGAGTCACTGTTTAAGGGTAACGGGTGAACCTTTTAGGACTGAGATGAGGAGAAATTTCTTCACCCAGAGAGTGTTGAGCCAGGAGAATTCACTACCACAAGAAGTGGTTTGGGTCAAAGCATGTGTTTCCATGAAGGCAGTAGATATAGCTGTTGTGGCTAAAAGGATCAAAGGATTCGTGGGGAGGCTGGGGCGAGCGTATTGAGCTTAATGATCAGGAAAGATCATAATGAAAGGTGAAGCAGGCTCTAGGGGCTGAATGGCCTACTCCTGCTCATATCTTCTATGTTTCTATGGGCCATGGAACCAGACTATTTGTTCCAAGCAATCCAAATTGGCAACTACCATTCAGGCAAGCAATTCGTTCTATTCACATTTACTTAACATAAAAATTAGAAAATGAAAAAGCACAGAAAGAGGCCGCTTGGCCCATCATATCTGTGATGACTCTTAAGTAAAGCTATCCAATTAATTCCAGTCCCTTTCCCATTCCCTATATTTCCCTGTAGACCTTTAACCTTTCAAATATTTTTCAGTTCTCCTTTGAATGGGAGACGGGAGCATGGGGGTAAGAATGTATTTATACAACATCTATTACACCCTTTACAACCAATTAAGTATTTATAACTGACCTCTTAGTCATGCCATCACAAATTTCCACCACATAACATTGCCAACTTATTCCTTACTTAGTTCCCCTGCAGTGTAAACCTTAATCCATGCCTTTGTTACTGCTAGATTCAACTGTTCCATTGCACTCCTAGATTTTTTTCCCATGCTCTAACTCCCATAAATGTCAATTCCGCTAAAACTTTGTTCCATTTCACATTAAATCCCTTCCCCTTATCACCCCTGTGATTGTTGACATAAGTTGGCCCTCCATCAAGCTAGGTCTTGACTGTACATCCTCATCTTAAAAATGTGTTGCTGGAAAAGCGCAGCAGGTCAGGCAGCATCAAAGGAGAAGGAGAATTGACGTTTCGGGCATAAGCCCTTCTTCAGGAATAAGGAGGGTATGCCCTGAAGCTCTTCAGCCGGCCTATCACCCTCACCTTAACTTCCTTCCACCTATCGCATTCCCAACGCCCCTCCCCCAAGTCCCTCCTCCCTACCTTTTATCTTAGCCTGCTGGACACACCCTCCTCATTCCTGAAGAAGGGCTTATGCCCTGAAAAATCGATTCTCCTTCTCCTTGGATGCTGCCTGACCTGCTGCGCTTTTCCAGCAACACATTTTAAGCTCTGATCCCCAGCATCTGCAGTCCTCACTTTCTCCCTGTACATTCTCATCCCTCTTTTCAAATCCCTCCATGGTCTTTCTCCTCCCTATATCTGTTATTCACTTCAGCCCCACAGCCCTGTATTTCTGTAACTCTGAACTCCTGTGCATTCCTAATTATAATTTCTCGACCATTGTTGGCAACGTCCTCATTTGCCCAAGCTCGAGAATATCTTACCATCATCTTTCTGCCTCAGTTTCCTATTGAAAGACATTCTGGAGTACCTGCATCTTTGATCAGACTTTTGCGCAGCAACTTGTCCCATTCACCCATGGACATGGGCATTGCTGGCTGGCCTTCATAAATACTGACCTAATATATCCCTACGTGTCTCCTTTGGTGCTATTAACATTGTGATTGGAATGTGGTCAGCCAGGTGGATCTCATAGAATATGAGTTCCCTGACTGGGGCTGTTAACCTGGTCCAATTAGGGAACCCTGGCTGACAGATATAAACAAGGTAAAAACAAGGACCGCAGATGCTGGAAACCAGGGTCTAGATTGGAGTGGTGTTGGAAAAGTACAGCAGGTCAGGCAGCATCTGAGGAGCAGGAAAATCGACGTTTCGGGCAAAAGCCCTTCATCAGGAATATAGGCAGAGTGCCTGCAGGGTGGAGAGATAAATGAGAGGAGGGTGGGGGTGGGGAGAAAGTAGCATTGAGTACAATAGGTGAGTGGGGGTGGGGATGGAGGTGATAGGTCAGGGGGGAGGGTGGGGGAAGGTAGCAAAGACAGATATAAACAGAAGTGTCAGGGCTTCTGGTCACTCTAGGAGTCAGACAAATGGCCCAATGAAACATAGAAGATATGAGCAGGAGTAGGCCATTCAGCCCCTTGACTAGGCAAAAGTGAGGACTGCAGATGCTGGAAATCAATGTCTAGATTAGAGTGGTGCTGGAAAAGCACAGCAGGTCAGGCATCATCTGAGGAGCAGGAAGATCAATGTTTTGGGCACAAGCCCTTCATCCGGAAGGGCTTATGCCCGATACGTCAATTTTCCTGATGAAGGGCTTTGCCTGCTCCTCAGATGCTGCCTAACCTGCTGTGCTTTTCCAGCACCACTCTAATCTAGACCCACATTCAGCCCCCTTGAGCCTGCTCCACCATTTGTTATGATCTTTCCTGGTCATCAAGCTCAATACTCTCGCCCCAGCCTCCCCACAAATCCTTTGATCCCTTTCGCCACAACAACTCACTCTGAGCTAGCTGGGTCAGTGTCATGTACTATGCACGTGTAAATAAAAGGTGACTTGGTGCAGGGATATCGACCCTGTGGAGTTATTTCAAGTAACATTCCTGTTTTTAAATGCTCCTTTGAAGTGCTTTGGAAATGCTTCATTGTGATAGAGGTACTATGTAAATAGAAATTGTTGTTACAATTTGGGAATCCTAACAGCCAATTCTGTTAGAATTTCATGAACTGCTGGGAACTAATTGACCAGATTGCTTACTTAGGTTAGTGGAAGTGTGAATATTGATTAGAAAACTGTGTGAACTCTCCCCTCCTTATTCAAATGCTATTTAATGGGATATGGGATCTTTCATACCCACACCTTGGAACTTCGGTTGAGAAAGGCAGTGTGGAAGACAGTACGCAGAGAAATTATCAGTCTATATTAATAAAGACAAGAAACCTCAACTGAGAGGATAATGAATCTCAAGAAATGAACTGTTTTCCATTGAAGTTTGTTTTTATTAAAACACTAACTCAACTATACCGCAGTAAATCAGATCAAAAGATACAACAGAAGAACTTCATTCTTTTTAATGTCCCTGAGGTTTTATCAGGATTGTGCATGACAATTCAGGGATGCAATAAAGGCCATTCGAAATTAATCTGAGATACACGCTCTGTGCAAAATTATTAGGTTATTTTAGAAAATGAATCTCAAACTTCTAAAAGTATAACCATCCTCATAAAATAATAATAACCATTAAGTGCTGAATTCCTAGATCACGACACATGCAAATGGCCATAGCCTTGCAAACTGAACTCTCTGATGTGGGCCTCATTAAGATTAATAAATACAAGCAAATACTAGCCACAGTGATGTGAATAGAAAACCTCCTGCTCTGCAGCTGATGCTCAGGCTTGTATTGTCTGCTGTATGTAACTCTGAAATATTATACCATAGAGAAAGATGAGGTTTCATTTGGCCCATACATCAAACTTTCCACTTCCAGTTTGCGACTATGGAAGTCTGTGTTAGAGTCATAGAGATGTACAGCATGGAAACAGACCCTTCGGTCCAACCTGTCCATGCCGACCAGATATCCCAACCCAGGGTAAAAACAATGACTGCAGATGCTGGAAACCAGATTCTGGATTAGAGTGGTGCTGGAAGAGCACAGCAGTTCAGGCAGCATCCAAGGAGCAGCGAAATCGACGTTTTGGGCAAAAGCCCTTCAGGGTCTCCCGACCTTAACCCTGCATTTCACATAGCCAATCCAACTAGCCTGTGCATCCCTGGACACAATGGACAATTTAGCACGGCCAGGCCACCTAACCTGTACATTTTTGGAAGGTGGGTGGAAACCAGAACACCCGGAGGAAACCCATGTAGGCATTGTGAGAACATGCAAACTCCACACAGACAATCACCCAAGGTTAGAGTTGAACCAGGGTCCCTGGTGCTGTGAGACAGCAGTGCTAACCACTGAGACACCTGAAAGGACAGAGGGAAGGGCTGTCCTCCCTGTGCTGTAGCCATCACATGTTTGTTCTCAATCCAATGTTCCTTCTCCCTCCAAACCAACATGACCTGAATTAGTTTGCAAGGCTAGTGTGGAGAAGAGTGACTCCGACATTATTTTCTGCGTGACACATTTAAACAAGTTTTAACCAGAGAAAGTAAGTCTCAAGGTGAACAAAGGCCATATGTACTAGAGAGTTGGGGGCTCGGTTAAAACATCAGACACAGCAAATAAAACCGGAGGCAGCTAAAAAGGATCAGACCATCATACAGTGTGAAAACTGGCCCTTCGACCCAATAACTCCACACCAACCCACCTAGATCCATTCCCCCTTCCTAATAATTACCTCTGACTAACCTACACATCACTGAACACTATGGGCAATTTAGCATGGCCATTTCACCTAATCTGCACATCTTTTGGATTGTGGGAGGAAACCGGAGCAAACCCACGCAGACACGGGGAGAACGTGCAACCCCCACACAGAGAGTCACCTGAGGCTGGAATCAAACCCTGGCACAGTGAGGTAGTCGTGCTAACCATTGAGCCACTGTGCAGCTCACAGAGGGCGACTGGGGAAGTGGGAGAGGCTTGAACACTCTCTCAAGCTGTCACATTGCTGTAGATTTGCAGTCCGATAGTGGCTCTTGATTCTTAATGCCACCTCAGCAGGTTAATAAGCAGCACCTTTCAGATGTGCTCAGATTGCTTCCTGCCCACTCTCTGCCAGAGCTCTGTTCCTTGAACAGCCAGCGCGCTCACGAAAGCACAGCCCAGAGAATAGGAAAGACGCAAATCTAGTTCAGTCACTGGCTATTTTGTCCTATTTAGTGCTGCAGCATGTGTAACTCCAACCTAGATTTGAGTTATGCTGCATTCACAGGTAGACGACACTCTGACTGGAGGAGATTTGTTTGCTTTTTTTGTGGCAAATTACATTCTCCGCAGTGGAGAAAGTAGATCAATTTTCATTTGTCAATTTAATTTGCTGCTAAGTGCAGAGAGTGTCTGGAATGATAACCCAATTCCGCACACTGGGGTCTGGGTTTTGGAACAATAAGGATGTTGAGTTGCTGTCCTTTCATTCGGTGCAAATTGACTGCATCCTGTCCCACCCCACCCACTGCACCCACTGCTCAAAAATAAAACAATTCCTCTGCCACTGGTCAGCCATTTGCAATATTGTAAAGAATTGTCAGGAACAGGGATTAGAGCTGGATCCTTTCTGAAAACAATTTAAGGCTACACCATCGCCACACCAGCATTTTTAACCCTCAAAAACATTCCAAGGTGCTTTGTAGGGGGAATAAGAAATACTGAAGGTGGAATCTGAGCAGGTTGGCTATGGAGAGATTTGTGGCCATAGAGCCAGAGTTGTACAGTATGCAAACAGACCCTTCAGTCCAACTGATCCATGCCCACCACATATCCTAAATTAATCTAGTTCCATTTGCTAGCATTTGGCCCATAATCCCTCTTTTTTGGGGGTTACCCTCCACACTACTGCTACACAGCAGTAGTGCTTATTTTTCCCATGTCCCTCTAAATTCTTGCTATTCACGAACCCATTCAGATGCCTTTTAAATGCTGCAATTGTACCAGCCTCGACCACTTCTTCGGGCAACTCATTCATATGTTCATCATCCTCTGTGTTAAAAAGTTGCCCTTTAAGTCTCTTTTAAATCATTCCCCTCTCACCTTAAACCTACGCCCTCTAGTTCTGGATCCCCTACAATGGGAAAAAGACCTTAGTTATTCACCCTATTCACGCCCTGCATGATTTTATAAACCTCTATAAGGTTACCTCTCAGCCTCCACTCCAGGGCAAATATTCAACCTGTCAAACCCTCCAATCCCGTCAACATCTTTGTGAATCTTTTCTGAACCCTTTCAAGTTTAACAACATCTTTCCCTTAGCAGGGACACCGGAATTGAGCACAGTTTTCCAAAAGTGGCCGAACCAATATCTTTTACAGCCACAACAAGACCCCCCTACTCCTATTCCCAATACACTGACCTCTAAAGGCAAGCATGCTTCACACCTTCTTCATTACCCTGTCTACCTGCGACTCCACTTTCAAGAAACTATGAACCAGCACCCGAAAATCTCTTTGTTTGGCAACACTCCCCAGGATCCTCCCATTAAGTGTACAAGTCCTGCCCTCATTTGCTTTGCTGAAGTGCAACACCTCATATTTATCTAAATTAAACTACATCCCCCACTCTTCAGCTCATTTGCCCATGTGTTCAAGTCCTGTTGTACTCTAACGAAACCTTCTTCACTGTTCTCTAAAACACCATAGTGAGGGTAACCTTGATATCAGGAACATCCTGCTATACCTTTTACGCTTTTCACAATATAGGCACCCCCTTTCCACAAGGGGGCAGCACAGTGGTTAGTACTGCTGCCTCAAGCACCAGGGACCCAGGTTCGATTCCAGCCTCGGGTGACTGTCTGTGTGGAGTTTGCATCTACTCCCTGTGTCTGTGCGGGTTTCCTCTGGGTGCTCTGGTTTCCTCCTACGATCCAAAGATGTGCAGGTTAGGTGAATGGGCCATGCTAAATTGCCTGTAGTCAAAGGTAAATATAGGGTAGGGGAATGGGTCTGGGTGGGTTACTTTTCAGAGGGTTGGTGTGGACTTGTTGGGCCAAAGGGCCTGTTTCTGTTTTGTAGAGAATCTAATCTAACTTGCAATAATGGCATGTTTCTTGCTGGCAACAGTGAGTTGCCAATTAAGGGGTATGGTTGCTGGTTAAGTGCCTCATGGATTGTCCATTAATGTTCATTTTTCTCTTACCAAACATGTCAAACCAGATAGATATTGAGAAATCTTCAATCAGAGGGTATCTGGTGGATTTTTTCATTCACTCATGGGACCTGGGTGTTGTTAGGTAGCCTGCATTTATCGCCAGTTCCCTACTTTCCCTTGGTGAGTTCTGAAGAGGGGTTGCTGGGCCTGAAACGTTAACTCTGATTTCTTTCACAGATGCTGTCTGACCTGCTGGGCTTTTTCAGCAATTTACGGTTTTGTTTCTGATTTCCAGCTTCTGCAGTTCTTTATTTAGATACAGAGAATGTTTGATTTAAGTCGACTCCAATGTTCTCTGATGTTGTCTGGGTATTCCCAGGGTATATTTTTAGCAGTTGTGGTCTGTAGGAGTTGCAGAGTGAGTGTGTCACCCAGGATCACCATGTTGAATCTTGGTCGAGTCTGTTTCTTCTGAAATCCCCTCGTTCTGTGTAGTCTGATGGACATTGTGAAATGGATGAGGTGGTGATCAATCCAGCAGTTCATCTGAGCCAATCCTAGACACGGTGACAATCACGTCCCGAAGGACTGTGCAGCCAACAATGGTGTAATCAATAAGATGTCGTTGTTGTTTTGAGCGTGGGTTCCTCGAAGATGCTTTGAACTTGTTTTTCTGTTAGAAGAATGTATTTATGATGGTGAGGTTATGCTCAGTGCATTTTGTATGAAGAAAGACTCCAGTGGAGTTGATGTTGTCAATACCTTCCCTTTCTATGGTGCCATTCCAAAGGTCGTGGCCTTGACCAACCCTGACATTGAAATCTCCATGAAGAATTACCTTATCCTCATTGAGGCTGCTTGACAACAGTGTATTAAGGTTGGCACAGAATGTTTCCTTTATGTCCTCCTCTGCGTCAAAGGTTGGGGCATAAGCGCTCACAACTGTAGACATATTGTTGATAGTGAGCATCAGGCAGGTGGTCATGAGTTGGTCATTGAACCCCACAAGAAGTTCAGAGAAGCAACTGATAAGCTGGTTCTTAATTGCGCATCCAACACGGTGAATTCTGGGCTCATCAGCAGCCTTCCCTTTTCAGAAGAAGGCATAACTACCTTCCACCTCCTTCATTCGCCCATTGTTTGCAAGGTGGGTTTCGGAAAGAGCAGCTAGGTTGATCTGGCAACTCTTCAGTTCATTGGCTATGGTCGCAGTTCTTCTCTCAGGTCGGTCACTGTTAGCTGAGCCCTTCAGGGTTCTTACATTCCAGGCTCCAATTATGATTATATAATAATATTATTATTCATTTATTATTCTTTGTTTCTGACCTCATGTGTGTGAACCTCTCAGACATGGTAATCCTCTCAGGAGTTGTGAGACAGGTTAGTTTTAGGCCCCTCCCCACTGGGGTGAGCAGAGCAGATCGTAAACAGGGCTGCTCAGTGGTAGGTACAGCTGCTGAAATGCTCTATCTGCCTCGCCCGGGGCAAGACTGAATCGGACACCCACCACCTAATGTGTCAGCCTATGACTAGGGGCTCCTAGACATCACAGTCCTTCCCCCCTCCCTCTTGGGTGGTCGCCTGTGTGTGACGCTTTTTGTCATGGGGAGGCTGATGCACAGACAGCCACCACACCGACCTTGGCAGATGGGGGTCAAAGCCCAGGGGCATGGAGACCAAAACAACTGACAGCCCTTCCCAACTGTTGTGGAATCATAGAATCCCCACAAATTGGAAGCAAACCATCTGGCCATTCGAGACCACACCGACCCTCCAAGAGCATCCCACCCTCTCCCTGTAACCTTGCATTTCCCATGGCCGATCCACCTAACCTGCACATCTTTGGACTGTGAGAGGAAACGCACAGAAAACTCATAAAGACACGGTAGAATGTGCAAACTCCACACGGGCAGTCGTCCTAGGCTGGAATCGAACCTGGGTCCCTGGCGCGGTGAGGCAGCAGTGCTAACTACTGAGCCACTGTGCCACCCCAGTTGTGATGCTCTAATTTAAGTTCAGCTATCATCCTCCAGTTACTCTGCCATTGAGGTCTTCATGGATGGTGCTTTATCTGGAACCTCTCCCCTTGACCTTACCATCATGGGTGACCTATGCTCCAGATAGTTTAGCTCTCAGGTTCCCAGTACTCACTAGCCTCTCCACCACAACAAGATGGTGATCCTCGGAGAGGCATTGGCCCTGGGTTGATCCCTTGACTTGATGGTAATAGTTGGGTTGGGGGAATATGTTGAGCCATGAGGTTGTAGATTGTGATAAAGTTCAATTCTGCTGCTGCTGATGGCTCATAGCACCTCATGAGTGCTGAGTTGTGAGTTACTAGATCTGTTTGGAGTCTATTCCATGGCGGTCACTCTAACCAATGAAAAATCATGGGCAGATGCATCAATGATAGGAAGATTGTTGAGTATGAGATAAAATGTGTTTTTCCCTCTTGTTGCTTCTTTCACCACCTGCCACAGTCTAGCAACAAAGTCTTTTCGGATGTGACCAGTTTGATCAGTAGTTCTGCTGCCGAACCACTCTTGGTAATGGGTATCGAAGACCTAGAATACATTCTGCAACCTTATCACTCTCAGTGCTTCCTACAAGTGTTGTTCAACGTGTTTGCATCATCCGAGGGATGAGGGCTGTCCTTGGTAATAAGTAGGAGATTTCCCTGCCCATGTTTGACCTGATGTGATGAGATTTCATGAAGTCTGGAGTCAATGTTTCATCCTCCTAGGGTAATTCTCTCCTGACTGTGTCAGCACCTCAGCTGGATTTGTTCCACTCGTGGGAGAGGACATACCCGAGGATGGTGATGGTGGCATCCGTAAAGTGTGCTCCCATGAGTATGACTACATCAGGCTGTTGTTTGACTCATCAGTGAGACAGTTCTCGAATCTTGGCACGAGCCCCCAGACTTCCGTAAAGAGAACTCTGCAGGGTCAACGAGGCTGAAACCACTGTCAATCATTGCCGGGGCTGAGGTCAGCGCTATGAATTCTGTTCAGTCACCGGTGTTACATAAATGCGATGCAATAAAACGAGGAACTGCAAGAAATCTGAAAAAAAACAAACAGAAATTCCTGGAGAAACTCAGCAGGTCTGGCAGTATCTGTGGAGAGAAAATAGCGTTAATGTTTGAGGTCCCGTGACCCTTCTTCAGAACATTCTGAAGTGTTATGCAAAAGGGTCACTGGACTTGAAATGTTAACTCTGTTTTCTCTCCACAGACACTGCCAGGCCTGTTGAGTTTCTCCCCAATTTCTGATTTTCTTATATAAATTTCAGTAGCTGGCTGAAAGAAGCAGAGGGAGAAAACACCGTAGAGGGCTAGATGGGCTGAAATCAAGGAAACAAGAAGATTCAAAACGCAAAGTTTTGGAGGTTAACATTCCAGTATGGGTGAGCAAGTAATGATGGGTGAGTGGGACCTAAAGGTTCAGGTTTTGATAAGTTGGAGTTAGCTGAAGTCCACAAAGGGAAGAATTGAAGAAATCCTGACTGGAGGAGACAAGAACAGAGCTCTGAGTTGCATTATTAGACAAGAAGGGCTCAATGAATTTGAAATCCGTTGTCACATGCTGATGGGGTTGTGGTTGTACTTGCAATGTGTTCTTTAGTCATCATGCTGAGGAGATAGCCTAAATTCTGGTACCATGTTAAGGCCGTGATATACTGTCGGTGTGGAGTTTGAACTTTATCCCCGGGTCCTCATGAGTTTCCTCCGGGTGCTCTGGTTCCCTCCCACAGTCCAAAGATGTGCCAATTAGGTGGATTGGCCATGCTAAATTGCCCTTAGTGTGCAGGCTAGGTGAGTTAGCCATGGAAATTGTAGGATTATAGGGATAGTTTGGGTTTGGGTAGCGTGTTCTTTGGAGCGTCGGTGTGGACTTAAAGGGCCGAATCACCTGCTTCTACTATGTAGGGATTCTATGATAGGAACAGAAAGAGGCCATTCAGCCCATTGAGTCGACTCCACCATTTAGATTATGGCTGATATATTTCCCAATCTATTCTCCTACCTTCACCTCATTAACCATGATCCTCATTAACTAATCAATAGCCTATCTATCTCTGTCTTAAAAACACTCAATGATTTGGCATCCACAGCCCCCTGTGGCAATGAGTTCCACAGATTCACCACACTGTGGCTGAAGTTAAAAATCACGTAACACCAAGTTATAGTCCAACAGGTTTATTTGGGAGCACTAGCCTTTGGAGCGCTGCTCATTACCTGATGAAAACTAGTACTTCCAAATAACTCTGTTGGACTATATCCTGGCGTTGTGTGATTTTTAATTTTGTCCACCCCAGTCCAACACTGGCACCTCCACATCATGACATTTGGCTGAAGAAATTCTCCTTGTCTTAGTTTTAAAGGGTCACCCCTTCCCTCTGAGGCCCTGCCCTTGGGTCCTAATCTCTTTTGGAAAGTCTCAAATGCACTTGATCCTTCCAGCCCTACGAAATAATTCCAAACTCACCAGACCATGGAATATGGTCAGAGTATACAAGGGATCACTTCTGATCTAAAACAGCACCATGCGTTCTGAAGCTCTGATTTTCATATTGAGAAAACGAGGTGCCTCTCACTTGAAACAGGGAGGAGTTGTGGGTTCTCAATATTGTTGTTAACCTTTGAAATGCTGCTGGTCTCTTTGCCAGTGTTAATGTGACAATAAGTTTTGGTAAGTTAGAGTTAGCTGAAGTCCACAAAGGGAAGAATTGAAGAAATCCTGACTGAAGGAGACAAGAACAGAGTTCTGAGTTGCAGTATTAGACAAGAAGGGCTCAATGAATTTGAATTCCATTGTCACATGCTGATGGGGTTGTGGTTGTACTTGCAGTGTGTCACTCTCGCACTGTGACTATTGCCTTCTGATTAACATCACATAATAGGGATGAAAATAAACCTCTACAACAGGGATTCTGTAAAACATTTTCAGCAAAGCCAGGTGAGCTCTGAAGTAATGGGGATGAAGGGCTCCTGCCCGAAACGTCGATTTTCCTGCTCCTCGGATGCTGCCTGTCCTGCTGTGCTTTTCCAGCACCACTCTAATCTTGACTCTGATCTCCAGCATCTGCAGTCCTCACTTTCGCCTAATGGGGATTTGCACAGCTCCTTTACAACATACAGAGTGGGGGGTAACATTGATTTAATCAAAAAAGCACAGACTCCAGCCACTTTCCGAACATATAACTGTTCATCAGCAATTTAAATACGAGCTCAAACCATTTTCCAACCTTATAAATAGTTCCCTATCTCTTGCTGAAAATGTCTATTTTCTGAACAGTTTGTCCATCGTTTCATCCTCAAGGACAATACACAGCAATTTGTAGCAGAGTTTAAAATCTCGCCTTCCATTTTCCCTAAAATATTACACCATAAACCATTTTTCTGATTTTCTCATCACCCTCAGATAAACATTAATGAATTTAATTTCGGCGGCATGCTACTTTACTGCAGCAGTTAATGCGTTCACATTAATTCTTTTCTGCACTATTTTAATGGAATTGGTAACCCATTTAAAATAAACAGGTTAATGATGTTTGTGAGGTAGCGCTGACAGGAATTTATGCAGCTTCATTAACTGCTCCTGAGGAAGGAGGAGTAGGTTCAGTGTATTGTCTACCTTGGCATGCTGGATGTAGAATAATTACAGAGTCACACAGACCAAATCTTTCTTTGCAAAAGCAAGCGTCGTTGTGAAATCTTTGCTGTTTGAGTAAAACGTTCTTCAATTGTATCTGTCTCGGTAAAGTGTAGAGACCCTAAATCTCTCACTGTGCAAAGCAATTTACTTAGATCAAACCGATGGCAAATGACTATAGCTTGCAACTCACAGGCATAGCCTGTTATTGTTTGTAAAGCCAGCTCTGTTTCCTTCACCTGAGCAAGTTGCCAAAGTCATCCCAATGTTCAAAGGCTGAACTGCACCTTTGAAGCCATACAGGCCAGTGTCTGGCTGCAGCCTTCATTACAGGGAGGAAACCACACTTTCTTTTATTATTTCATAGCATGGGGGCACCCCTGAAAGGGACAGCGTTTATCACTGATCCCTGGTTATCCTTGTAGTGTTGGTGGCGTGGCTGAACTAATGCCTGGAACAAGGGCTATATGGTGCCAGTAGGGAAACACAGCGATCATTGAAGATGGGCGACTGCTGAGAGATTGACTTAGAAGGAACGTGGCTGTATCATGTGAGCAGTTAATGGAGTTAACAACCAAGGCAATGGAGCAGAAGGAGGCAACGGGTCAAGAAAGGAATGAGAGAAGCAAAGAGCCACAGGATTTAACAAAGGGAAGTAAAAAGGTCTTCCTGATAGGCCGGGGCTCACTCCAAAATAGCAAGGGCTGTATGAGATGATAATGACAAGTGACATCAGCTTATGCCTTGGAAGCACTTGCTGCAGATTAAGCTTCAGAACTCCCAATCTGTTTTTGACAATAGGAAAGCACACCAATTGCTTACTGAAAGATGTTGCCATCTCTCAGCAGCCATCCAAGCTGACTGATCCTTTATACTGGATGTAGGATTGCTTGTTGAGCTGGAAGGTGCATTTCCAGACATTTCGCCCACAGATGATGTTACCTAGTATGGTGACGAAACGTCTGGAAATAAACCTTCTAGCTCAGCGAGCAACATCCAGAACCTCAACCTGAGCTACAAATCTTCTCAAAACTCACTAAGATCCTTTATACAGCTAAGTTATCAAACACTAATTCCCAAAAACATTGTGCATTGGTTACCTAATTTACAAATGATCAGTGGATTTCTAGGTGCTGAGCATATCAGAAATATCACCAGATCTGTATATCTGCCAGTTCCATCATCTTCTGTGGCACATTGTCTGTTTGTCGTGGATTGGTTGGGAGGGAGAATGGAGTGGTTGGGAGTTGAGGTGGAGCTGGAGGATTGAATTAAACATGCATTTTTATAATCTTCATCTGGTTTATGGGGAATGGATTCTAAAGGGCTCAGTTCCAGACTAGTTGCACTGATTGTCAAGCTGGTAAATCTCTTTTTCTCTATGTACTTGCTCCAGTCCTTCAAAAATGTTAGAGAAACTGCCAAGTAAAGTCAGCATTTGCCATGACCAGTCCTACCATGATAGATGCTGGAGTCACAGCACGTGAGCACGTAAGTTGTAGGAGTAGACAAATCACTCGGCCCCTTAGGTCTGACATCATAGCTGACCTGTCCAGACCTCAACTCCTCTTTCATGCCAGCTTATAAAATCCTCAGCTGCCTGATGGCTCAAAAATCTTACCACCTCCTCTTTAAATATTTTCAATGATCTGTCTTCCACAACTGTCCACAGATGTGCAGATTAGGTGGACTTGCCATGGTAGTGTCCAGGGTTGTGTAGCTGTGGTGGATTGTTCATGCTAAAGTGGGGTTACGTGGATAGGATGGGTGCTGGCTCTGGATGGTTAATGTAGGCTTGATGGGCCAAATGGCCTCTATCTGCACTGTAGGGTTTCTATGTTTCGATGAAACTCTCTGGGGTAGAGAATTCCAGACATTTATTACCTACTGGGAAAAGAAACCTCTTTGCTTCTGTTTTAAATGAATATCCCCTTATTTGATAACAACGCCCCATTGTTCAAGATACTTCCTCTTCTAGAAATGTCTTCTCGACATCTTCATTCTCAAGCCCCCTCAGAATCTTAGATGTTCCATTAAGATCACCCTTCATTCTTCTAAACACTAAAGAATAAGGCCTAACCCATTTTGCCTTCCTTGATAAGTCAGCCTCCATCATCCCAGTCATCACCATTACTGAACAATCTTCAATGTCAGTGCATCTGTTCAAATACATGGGGATCAAAATTGTACATAGTATTCCAGATGAACCCTCACTAACACCCTGCACAGTTGGAACTAGACTGACCTAGTCTTTCCAGGAGAGGACAAACTGGAGAGGCATTGGTGGCTCAGTGGCTAGCACTGTTGCTTCACAGCGTCAGGGAGGGTTTGATTCCTGCCTTGGGTGACTGTCTGTGTGAAGTTTGCACATTCTCCCTGTAAGGAAAAAGTGAGGACTGCAGATGCTGGAGATCAGAGCTGAAAATGTGTTGCTGGAAAAGCGCAGCAGGTCAGGCAGCATCCAAGGAGCAGGAGAATCGACGTTTCAGGCATAAGCCTTTCTTCAGGAATGAGGAAAGTGTGTCCAGCAGGCTAAGATAAAAGGTAGGGAGGAGGGACTTGGGGGAGGGATGTTGGAAATGCGATAGGTGGAAGGAGGTCAAGGTGAGGGTGATAGGCCGGAGTGGGGGTGGGGGCGGAGAGGTCAGGAAGAAGATTTCAGGTTAGGAAGGTGGTGCTGAGTTCGAGGGATTTGACTGAGACAAGGTGGGGGGAGGGGAAATGAGGAAACTGGAGAAATCTGAGTTCATCCCTTGTGGTTGGAGGGTTCCTAGGCGGAAGATGAGGCACTCTTCCTCCAACCATCGTGTTGCTATGGTCTGGCGATGGAGAAGTCCAAGGACCTGCATGTCCTTGGTGGAGTGGGAGGGGGAGTTGAAGTGTTGAGCCATGGGGTGGTTGGGTTGGTTGGTCCCAGTGTCCCAGAGGTGTTCTCTGAAACGTTCCACAAGCAGGCGGCCTGTTCACCTCATAGTCCCACAACCCTGCACCGCCCGTTTCTACCTCCTGCCCAAAATCCACAAACCTGACTGCCCCGGCCGACCCATTGTCTCAGCCTGCTCCTGCCGCACCGAACTCATCTCTGCATACCTCGACACGGTCCTGTCCCCCTTAGTTCAAAAACTCCCCACCTACATTCGGGACACCACCCACGCCCTCCACCTCCTCCATGCTTTTCGCTTCCCCATTCCCCAACGCCTTATCTTCACCATGGACATCCAGTCCCTGTACACCTCCATCCCCCATCACGAAGGACTCAAATCCCTCCGCTTCTTCCTTTCCCACCGACCCAACCAGTACCCTTCCACCGACACCCTCCTTCGACTGACTGAACTGGTCCTCACCCTGAACAACTTCTCTTTCCAATCCTCCCACTTCCTCCAAACCAAAGGAGTAGCCATGGGCACCCGCATGGGCCCCAGCTCTGCCTGCCTCTTCGTAGGATATGTGGAACAGTCCATCTTCCGCAGCTACACTGGCACCTCCCCCCACCTTTTCCTCCGCTACATCGGGGACTGTATCAGCGCTGCCTCGTGCTCCCACGAGGAGGTTGAACAGTTCATCCACTTTACCAACACCTTCCACCCCAACCTCAAATTCACCTGGACCATCTCAGACTCCTCCCTCCCCTTCCTAGATCTTTCCATTTCTATCTCGGGTGACCGAATCAACACGGACATTTACTATAAACCAACCAACTCCCACAGCTACCTAGACTACACCTCCTCTCACCCTACCCCCTGTAAAAACACCATCCCATATTCCCAATTCCTTCATCTCCGCCGCATCTGCTCCCAGGAGGACCAGTTCCAATACCGTACAACCCAGATGGCCTCCTTCTTCAAAGACCGCAATTTCCCCCAGACGTGATCGATGATGCCCTCCACTGCATCTCCTCCACTTCCCGCTCCTCCGCCCTTGAGCCCCGCCCTTCCAACCACCACCAGGACAAAACCCCACTGGTCCTCACCTACCACCCCAGCAACCTCCATATACAGCGATTCATCCGCCGACATTTCCGCCACCTCCAAACAGACCCCACCACCAGGGATATATTTCCCTCCCCTCCCCTATCAGCATTCCGAAAAGACCACTCCCTCCGTGACTCCCTCGTCAGGTCCACACCCCCCACCAACCCAACCTCCACTCCCGGCACCTTTCCCTGCAACCGCAAGAAATGCAAAACTTGTGCCCACACCTCCCCCCTCACTTCCCTCCAAGGCCCCAAGGGATCCTTTCATATCCGTCACAAATTCACCTGCACCTCCACACACATCATTTATTGCATCCGCTGCACCCAATGTGGCCTCCTCTATATTGGGGAGACAGGCCGCCTACTTGCGGAACGTTTCAGAGAACACCACTGGGACACCCGGACCAACCAACCTAACCACCCCGTAGCTCAACAGTTCAACTCCCCCTCCCACTCCACCAAGGACATGCAGGTCCTTGGACTCCTCCATCGCCAGACCATAGCAACACGACGGTTGGAGGAAGAGCGCCTCATCTTCCACCTAGGAACCCTCTAACCACAAGGGATGAACTCAGATTTCTCCAGTTTCCTCATTTCCCCTCCTCCCCACCTTGTCTCAGTCAAATCCCTCGAACTCAGCACCACCTTCCTAACCTGCAATCTTCTTCCTGACCTCTCCGCCCCCACCCCCACTCCGGCCTATCACCCTCACCTTGACCTCCTTCCACCTAACGCATTTCCAAAGTCCCTCCCCCAAGTCCCTTCTTTTATCTTAGCCTGCTGGACACACTTTCCTCATTCCTGAAGAAAGGCCTATGCCCGAAACGTCGATTCTCTTGCTCTTTGGATGCTGCCTGACCTGCTGCGTTTTTCCAGCAACACATTTTCAGCACATTCTCCCTGTGTCTGCGTCAGTTTTCTCCCGGTGCTCCGGTTTCCTACCACAGTCCAGAGATGTGCAGGTTGGGTGAATTGACCATGCTAAATTGCCCATAATGTTGAGGGATGTGTAGGTTAGGTGCAATAGTTAGGGGTAAATATAGGGTAGGGGAATGGGTCTGGGTGGGTTACTCTTCAGAGGGTTGGTGTGGACTTGCTCGGCTGAAGGATCTATTTTCACACTGTCGGGATTCTATGAAAAAAAAGACAGAATAATAATCTCTTGTGAATTTGTGTCAGATTGTGGACAGATTTGTGCTTTGCACATGCATCTTTGACAGAGATGGAAATAAGCTCACTTTTTAAAAAAAGTCAAATTAAGATGTGACACGCTTAAATGTTAGCTGGAGTTAGAGTCAGAGTAATCACATTGCAAAATCTTTTCGGAGAGAAAATCGCACACTTTGTAAATTGGATACAAGTTTCTGAATTCGATATCAAATGCATTAATTTGTATAGCTAATGGGCATGATGAGAGTGCACAGTCTTAAATCCTCGGCTATACCCAGGTCATTGGCTCAGTGGTTAGCACTGATGCCTCACAGCATCTGGGTTTGATTCTAGCCTCGGGAAACCGTCTGTGTGGAGTTTGCACATTCTCCCTGTGCCTGCATGGGTTTCCTCTGGGTGCTCTGGTTTCCTCCCACAGTCCAAAGATGTGCAGGTTAGTGTGGATTGGCCATGGGAAATGCAGGGTTACGGGGTTACAGGGATAGGGTAGGGGGTGGGTGTGGGTGGGATGCTCTTTGGAGGGCTAGTATGGATCTGATGGGCCGAATATTCCTGATTCCACACTGGAGAGATTCTATGAGTAGTGCCGGAAGGAGTAGACGTGGTTGTACATTAGCTGGGTGAAATTAATGAGCATGAGCATAATTTGGCATTTCATACAGAAGTGGGCTAAATGAAAGTGCAACAAATTAACCTCTAGCTGTTGAATTCATAAATGTTCCATTTCCTGCTTTAATCCAATTGGAATTGAAAAAGGCTTTGAAATGAAAGAAAATTATCAGTAATGGTGCAATAACATTGAAATACATCAGTGTTTAAACATAGCTGGACATCAAAAATTAATAAACACAGATATTTCAAAATTTCTCTGACAAATATTGAAACAAAAATGCTTTCTGGAAGTTCTCAAGAGCACTCCCCATCCATGTCAATTGTGGTCATTGAATTCATGTGAATCCATTCTGCAGGAGCTCCCAGCTCTTGACTTCTGCCTTTTCAGATAATTTAACTTTTACCCCTTTTGCTCTTGCTTTGTTTTGTGGAAGGTGCCTTTAAATATTATTCCTTTATTCTGCCCTTTAAGTGATGACATAGGAGACATTTCCTAACCCCAATCTCAACAGGCCTGTCAACTCTAATTACAGGCAAAAGACGACAAGCAGAAAGCATGAAATTATTAAAATGGATGACACAAGGTATGCTTATTTTCTTACAAGACAATCCCATTTGAAGGGTTGTTTTCTGTTCACTACAGATGTTAAACTTTTGTTCCATTATCACAAATGACAAGCAGGCCGATGGAAGTATTGTGAATAGAAACAATCGTAATAATTAGCGAATATATGCAATTGTTCGTTTGCTTTAATTTATTCGATGTTCTTCTTTCTCTTGTCATTTCTTCTCCAGAGATGGCAGCAAAGTGGTTATGTCATGAAGTTATTAAACTAGGCTAAGGATCAGGTGATGTGAGTTCAAACTGCACCCGATTGAAAGGTCATATGAATTTGATTATCAATTACATCAGCATTACCATTTTGTGTTAGTAATGATGACCATGTAACCACTGGATTTGGAGCAGAAAATTATCCACTTCTTAAGCAAGTCTGTATTTAGCTGGTCCAATCTGTATATGAACAGCTTCATCACTGTTTCCTAAATTGGCCAAGTCAACCACTCTGTTGTCAAGAAGGTACCATACCACCACTTCCTCCATCAACAATAAGTGCTGTCTTTCCAAGCAATTCCCAAGCCCATTAATGAATCAATAAAACAATCACTAAATCTCAATGCTAAAAGGTACCATTGTTGATAAGAGCAGACAAATAGTATGATTGCAGGACAATATCATATTGGTAGGCAATATCTGAGGACTGCAGATGCTGGAAATCAGAGTCTAGATTAGAATGCTCCTCATGGTTTTATAAACTTCTATAAGGTCATCCTTCAGCCTCTGACACTCCAGGGAAAACAACCCCAGCCTGTGCAGCCTCTCCCTATAGCTCAAATCCTCCAACCCTGGCAACATCCTTGAAAATCTTTTCTGAACTCTTTCAAGTTTCACAACATCCTTGTTTTTTTTATTATGTAGATTCATAGAATCACTACTGTGTGGAAACAGGCTCTTTGGCCCAGCAAGTCCACACAACTCTCCAAAGAGTATCCCACCCAGACCGCCCCCCCCCCCCACTATTGTGGGTGGCATGGTGGCACAGTGGTTAGCACTGCTGCCTCACAGCACCATGAGACCTGGGTTCAATTCCTGTTTTAGGTGACTGTCTGTGTGGAGTTTGCAGATTCTCCCCGTATCTGTGTGGGTTTGCTCTGGTTTCCTCCCACAGTCCAAAAATGTGCAGGTTAGGTGAATTGGCCATGCTAAATTACCTGTTGTGTTAGGTGTAGGGGAATGGGTGGGTTGTGCTTTGGTGGGTCAGTGTCGACCTGTTGGGCCTGTTTCCACACTGTAAGTAATCTAACCTATTACTTTACATTTACCCCTGACCATTGCACCTAACCCACACATCCCTGAACACGACGGGTAATTTAGCATGGCCAATTCACCTAACCTGCACATTTTGGACTGTGGGAGGAAACCGGAGCAAACCCACACAAACACGGGGAGAATGTGCAAACTCCACACAGACAGTCACCCGAGGCTGGAATCAAACCCGGGTCCCTGGTGCAGTGAGGCAGCAGTGCTCACCACTGAGACACCCTGCCACCCTAATTCTATTTCTTTAATCTGTGGAATGAGATGTTAATGTAGATCAACTGGTTGTATAAACAATGATATATGCAGATTGAACAACCTGAGAAGGAGGATGAGAGAGATGGAGCACTTAGTATTTAGGGAAACATGGCTCTAATGAAAACTATAGTAATGTATAGAGAGTGAATAAAGAATTGGATTTATTTACTATGCTATGTTCAGACTGCTGCTAAAGTAGAGCAAGTATGTTTTTTTTCCAACCAAAGCAGTGTTAAGGGACAAACCGAGATTGACATAAAATGCAGATGGTCATGGTCACCTTAATCCAAAATCGCAAAGAGGTTTTGGTAAGCTAGGGCTTGGTGTCAAATTGTGTTTGATAACACTTCTGTGAAACACCTTTAGACTTTTTACTATGTTAAAGGCATTTTAGAACTGCAAATCTGTATTGTTATGAACTACATTTATCCAATTGCAGGGCGAATCATAAAGGTTCGCAATTACTAGAACAAGTCACATTAAAACAAATGTGTAACTAACAAGTGAAAATGCTTCTACTGAACTGCCTTGACTTTCTAGAGGACAATGGTTCCAGTAAGTTACATGGACAACTCTGGAAAATGAATAACCAAAATGGAAAGTGCTGGAAAATGGGTTTGGAATAGTTAGGTGGTTGTTTTTGACTGGTGTAAACGCGAGGGGCCAAAAGGCATTATTCAGTGCCATAGAGCGTGATGAATCTGTGACTCCGTGGACTCATGACTGGCAAAAGGAACTTCATACCCCAAAACGTCACCACAAAAGTTGCTTACGGGAATGGACCTCAGCACAACCATTTATAGCTCATTCACTAATTATATTCCCTCTGCATAGCGGTTCCATTCACAATCCTTTTCAATAATAAAGCAACTCATTCCAGCCAGCGTCAGGACTGGGATAACATTCAGATTTGTGCTGACAAACAGCAGGTAATACTAATGGTACACAGACACACAGTAATGACCATCTTAAACAACAGAAAGTCTAATCATCTCCCTTGAGCTTTTAAAAGACCACCATCATTGCGCACGCCTCTATCACCAACTTGAAGTTCACCGTTGAAATTAGTCTGAATTGGTCTAATGCATCATCATTTTGGCGGCAGGAACAGGGCAGTGAATGGGAATCAAGCCCTCTTGTCCATCACTCATTCAGATAGCTGTTGCAAGGTGAATGAGGAAGTGTGGTGTTCGTGGTAATGTCACTGGAGTAGTAATCCAGAAACCTGGATTAATGCCAAGGGATATAGGTTCAAATCCTGCCATGGAGAAAGTGAGGACTGCAGATGCTGGAGTCTTGAAGAAGGGCTCATGCCCGAAATGTTGATTCTCCTACTCCTTGGATGCTGTGCTTTTTCAGCTCAAATCCTGCCATGGCAGATACAATTTGAATTGAGTGATATACCAGCCCAATGGTAACCATTACTGTAAAAGCCCATCCTGCTTTGCTAATTCCCTTTAGGGAAGGAAATCTGCCATCTTTACTTGACCTGTGACTCCAAACCCACAGCACAGCAATGTGGCCACCTCTTGGTTAATTAGGTGTGGGCAATAAATGTTGGCCTCCTTATTGATATGCTCATCCAATGAACAAATTATAACAAAGGGATGCACATTGTTCTTCATCATGGTGTACCCTCCATCTGATAGATGTGCTGCTACCATTCTGTTTCTTTGTTAAGATCAACGAGGTCCACTTGGTTTAGTGGGAAGCCACTTGCTAGTCTAATGGTAAAAAGGCTTGACTTCTCTGAAAGAACATGTGGCTTTCTTCATGGAAGTCAACTATGTACAAGTTACATTGCCGTAATAGACATTTTTGCATTGAGCAATAGGAAGTCTCAGGTGCTGTGTTCTGCTCCTTTGAGACCTTTAGCTGGTCCCCGACACAATGTCTTTATGACATCACATCATGGGTGGTACTTAAAAATCTCCTCGGCATTAAAACTTTCAGTCCCCACACCTCAAAGAGCTCTTTTTCTCCCATTGTGAATATTTGAACATTTGTGTGTGTAATTATCTCTGATCTTCTACCCCCATGGCTCTATCTTTACACATGCATTTGGTCTGGAATTTACATTAATCACCTACAATGTATTCTTTTCAAGCATGGAAGATTTGTCGATTTCTGGGTTGTTAACCTTGACTCTGTTCTTTGTGAGGGCTGTAAGTCCCATTAAAACAGAGGCCCTGTTACCCCTGGGGGCTGTCTCCCAGGAAGGACGTCAATCCTGCTGGAAACAAGTGGATGCTCCATTGTAATATCTGGAGGTATTACTTTGCTTTGCGGAGAATACCTGCTCTGTTGAAGCAAGCACTTTCCTTCTTGCAGAACCCTGCATTTCCAGACCAGTACACTGGATGTCCCGAAGAGGCAATTTGTTCCTCATTGCCTCTTGTGTCTGTGGACATTTGTCCTCCTGCCTCAGCGTTGGTTTCCAGGGTGTCCATGCAGCACCTCTTCAATCTGTGCCAGCAAATTGCTGTTTGGTAGCTGTCAGTATATCTGTGCTGAAATATCTAAACTCTTCTCTCGTTACTTTAACTTGGATGCTTTCATTTGCTTTTGACAATTGTAGCATTGGTGAACCCAAAATGTTCATTTCTTCAGTCAGACAGGTCTACTTTTCATGGCCAATGTCACTGGTGTTGAGGACTCTTCTTGGGAGGATAAAGTAATAACGTTTTCTGCATAAACTTGTGGCTCCTTGATGTCTAATAGCAGATTTAAATCTGTCATGTTTGAACTGTATGTTCACCAAGCCACGTTGTCCCCTGATTCACACCAATTAAAGGTTTGTCAGTTAACTCCAGTGGAGTATACTGCTTATTGGCTACCTGATTGCCTGAGTTGTCCTGCAAACTGTGCGGATTTTTGCAAACAGACTCACTTTAGTGTTGCCAGCAGTGGAAAAATGTTTTTGCCAGTCCAGCATATTTCCATCTTGCTGATAGTATGATATAAATTTCTTCTGCCGCTGCAGCTAATCTCCATGAATTCTGTGTTTTGTTGGGATCTCTCATGAGCCCCTGTGAAATCTTCTGCCAGTTCCCCTTGCTCCACAGTATTGACAATACCTAGTCTTACTCACTGCACCATTTTCTAATGTGAGTCTTTAGGCTTTGTTTATCATAAGAAAAAAAGGGATTCTGCTGATCTCTTGTGAGAAGGCTGATCCTCTCCTTTTAGGTTTGATGTGTCCTACTTCTGGATTTCTGCTTCATTAACTATCTAAATAACTTTTTCCAAAGTCAAATCTTCCTCAGGCTGCGATAAATCTGACAATGTTTCATCTGCAATTCCAGCAACAACTCTGTTTTCACGAAAAAAGAAGAAGGGTCTGAAGGAAAGGTCACTGCCAACTGAACCTTCATGCTCACCTTAAAATAACCCTGAATGAGGACTTTGTGCTGCAGAATTTCTGAAGCCTGGGCTCTTTTAAAAAATAGTTAATGTCTCTATTCTTCCTATCAAAATGCTTATCTCATACTTTCACACATTGTATTCCATCTGCTGTGTCTTTGCCCATTATCCTGACCTATCTAAGTTCTTCTGCAGCATCCCACATCCTCATAACAACCTGGCCCTCAACCTATCTTTGTGTCACCTGCAACTTTAGCAACAATGCCCCTAGTTCTTTTATCCAGACCGATAATGTATAATGTTACAGTCCCAACACAGAGCCCTACAAACTCCACTAGTCACCATTTACCACTGGGAAAAAAACCTCTTTTATTCCTACTTGCTGCCTTCTGCCAGTATGCCAATTAGCGATCCATGCCAGTACCTTGTCTTTTGTAGCAGCCTGCTGTGTCACAGGTATGTTCTACCTTGTTAAAGTCCTTCTGGAAATCCAAACAGGTCGTGTCCACTGGCTCTCCTTTATCTAACTTGTTCATTACTTTGTCAAAGAACTCTAGCAAAATTGTCAGGCATGATGTTCCCTTGACGAAGCCATGTTGGCTCAGCCCTATTTCACCATGCACTTCCAATACTCTACAATCTTATCCTTATGGAGGAAGTGAGGACTGCAGATGCTGGAGACCAGAGTTGAAAAATGTGGTGCTGGAAAAACACAGCAGGCCGGGCAGCATCCCAGGAGCAGGTTAATCGACGTTTCGGGCATAAGCCCTCCTTCAGGAACGAGGCGGGTGTGCCAGGCGGGCTGAGATAAAAGGTAGTGGGGAAGGAATTTGGGGGAGGGGCGCTGGGAATACGATAGGTGGAAGGAGGTGAGGGTGAGGGTGATAGGCCGGAGAGGGGGTGGGGGCGGAAAGGTCGGGAAGAAGATTGTACGTCAAGAGGGCGGTGCTGAATCCGGGGGTTAGGACTGAGATAAGGTGGGGGGGAGGGGAAATGAGGAAGCTGAAGAAATCTACATCTCATCCTTAATAATGGATTCTAAAATCTTATCAATGACTGAGGTCAGGCTAACCCTAAAGTCCTATCCATAGCAGTGGTTTTGTGATTTACGCAGTCTCTGGTCCCAGCATGATTCAGACGGAACTCGTCCCATCAGAACAGCTCCCTCCTTCCCCAGTACTGGTGCCAATGTCTGATGAATTCAGACCCATTTCTCCCACACCAACTTTTTAGTCACACATTTACCTCTTTATTGACCCTGTGATAATTTGCTCATGGCTCAATTATTCCTTTTTGGTTCTGCTTTGTAAGTTGGCCCTAGTTGCTCATATTCCCTCAGCAGAACCTCGTTCCTCTTTCTGCCTGTATTATCGGTACCTATATGGGCCACGACAACTGGATCTTTCCCCTCTCATTCCCTCTGCAGCCCAGATGAGAGATCCTGAACCCAGGCACTAGGCAGGCAACACAGCCTTTGGGACTCTCGAGCCTGGCCACAGAGAACAGTGTCTCTTCCCCTGACTATACTATCCCGATTACAGCAAATTTCCTCTTTTTTCCCCTCCTCTTGAATGGCTCCCTGTACCATGGTGCGATGGTCAGTTTGCTCATCCTCCCTAAAGCCCCCATTCTCATCCACATGGGGAAAAAGAATCTAAATCTGGTGGACAAGCTCAAGGGCTGAGGCTCCTATGGCACTACCTCCTGGATCCTCCAACTTGCCTCGCTCATAGTCACACCCTCCTGTCCCTGACCAATGACTGAATTCGAGGTAGTTAACCTAAAGGGTGTGACTGCTTCCTGAAACACAGCGTCCAGGTAACTCTCCCCCCCCCCTCCCTGCTACGCTGCAGTGTTCGAAGCTCAGACTCCAGCTCATCGATTCCTACCCCGAGTTCCTCAAGCAACCAAACCCTGTTACAGATGTGGTCACTATGAACCACAATGGGGTCCACCAGCTCCCACATCATGCAGTTACAACACATCGCCTGGCCCGGCATCTCTATTTTCATTACCTGGTTCTTCATTTGATTTTTAAAATGTGTTTTTTTTAGTTGGTAACCTGTAAATATTTCCCCAATTTACCTTCAATTTAACCTATATTAGTATCGATCACTAACCAGTGAAATTATGGTTTACCTGTGATATCGCTCTTTTGTGCTAGGCTCCTGATCCTGGACTTCACTTTATCCTGTTTTAAAAAAGCAAGTAAAAACCATCTCTTCTCCTCAGCACTGAGTTCCCATAATACCTCTGAATTCCCCAAACTCGTATTCATTCAAGTTGTGTCTCACTTTGGATATGATCTCTCCTTCCTGACTGTGCGCAGCTTACTGATCCTCCTACCTGTAGTTTTTAAGCTGAATTCTACCATCTCTAACAGCTTTCTACAGATGTTTCACATTGTCGCAGCATTTCCCCTAAAACCTGTTACTTTGATAAAGACTTCCATTTACTTAATCAGCTACTCCAGTTGAAACCAAATTTTTGTGGCCTTAAATTGTTCTTGTCTTAACTACAGCTTCAATTATTGCAACCATTCCTATTATCTTCATCTGCTCAGGCTTCTAAATTTCTCCTTTATCACTTAAATTCTGACTTTGCAACAATCCCTGTGCTGCTGAATTCTCTTACCCATGATTCACCTGCTGACTGTATCTTGTGGTTTCTGCTCACAATCTTGCTCTGAGCTGTAAACACTTTGCAACTCATTCTTGGTTTTTCAGCCTGTAAGTATACTGATTTTGAAAAAGTATTCCCCTTGCCTATTAGGGACTTAAACATTACTCACAGAGCATCAATTTTCTATTTGCTCCCTGGCTGACTATTTCATCTGGATTGCTCCAATTCTTGATGAGTCAGTTAGCTCAGTTGAATGTCCAGCTAGCCTGTGAAGCAGAGTGATACTAACAGTGTATCATCTGAGGTTACCACCACAGTCCCGTCTTCTCAATCTCTCCCGTTACCTGAGGCGTGATGATCCTTAGTATAAAATGCCACCAGTCATTGCAGTCAAATGAGAGGTCAGCCCTCTGGTCCTCAGGGGCTATGGCACTTTTATTCATCTAACTGCTAGGTGCCAGCTCCATATAGCTTCTGGCTCACATTTGCTTCTGTGCTTCTCTTACCAGGTCTGAAATACTTATACAATTGACTATAGATTGGGCAGCATGGTGGTTCAGTGGTTAGCACTGCTGCCTCACAGCTCCAGAGACCTGGGTTCGATTCCAGCCTTGGCCAACTGTCTGTTTGGAGTTTGCACATTCTCCCCGTGTCTGCGTGAATTTCCTCCGGGTGCTCCGGTTTCCTCCCACAATCCAAAAATGTGCAGATCAGATGAATTGGCCATGTTAAAGTGCTCATAGTGTTTGGTATATTAGTCAGGGGTAAATGTAGGGGAATGGGTTACTCTTCGGAGGGCCGGTGTGGACTTGTTGAGCTGAAGGGCCTGTTTCCACATTGTAGGGGAACTAATCTAATCTAGATCATCCCTTGATGAGTCTAATAAATATCAGGCCAGCCAACGTGGCCCACATTCCTTGAAAGAATAAAGTAAAAGAGGGATCCAGACAGAATAAATAGAGAAAAACTGTTCCTGTTCGCGAATGGGTCAATAAGCAGAGGGCACACATTTAAGGTAATTATGTACAACATCTGTAAATCAGGTGTGATTGGAAGTCTGGAGTGCACCACCTGAGAGTATGGCTTAGGATGATTCAACTGAGACTCTCAAAAAGAAATTGGATGATTATTAGGAAAGAAACATTTTCAGGCCTAGGGTGAATAGGCAGAAAATTGTAACGAGGTGGGTTTATCGCTCAGATAGCCAGCATGGATGTGACAATCTCAATGGAATCCTTCTGTGTGGAATGGAATCCTTCTCTCTCCTCTCCACCCCCCCCCCCCCCTCACTATACCATCCTCTTCACACCACCTCATGTGGCAATATTCCTTTCACTGTGTGGGGTGAGAATGTTAGACAGGCTTTCAGGGAGCTAGGTTGGACGCTCAGAGCTAGAATGAACAGAGTTGTTGTCTCTGGTTTGTTACCCGTGCCACGTGATAGAGAGTCGAAGAATAGGGAGAGAGAGGAGTTAAATGCGTGGCTACAAGGGTGGTGCAGGAGGGAGGGATTCTGGTTTCTGGATAACTGGGGTTCTTTCTGGGGAAGGTGGGACCTCTATAAACAGGATGGTCAACACCTGAACCTGAGGGGCACCAGTATCCTTGGGGGGAGGTTTGCTAGTGCTCTTTGGGGGAGGTTTAAACTAACTCTGCAGGGGCATGGGAACCTGGAGTGTAGCTTTAGGGTACAGGACCTTGAGTGTAGGGAGGTTAGGAACAAGGCATCGATCTCGAAGGAGGGTGCCTGTAAACAGGAAGGTGGCTTGAAGTGTGTATACTTCAATGCCAGAAGTATGAGAAATAAGGTAAGTGAGCTTGCAGCATGGGTTGGTACCTGGGACTTCGATATTGTGGCCATTACAGAGACGCGGGTAGAACAGGGACAGGAATGGCTGTTGCAGGTTCCAGGGTTTAAATGTTTTAGTAGGATCAGAGATGGGGGTAAAAGAGGGGGAGGTGTGGCATTGCTTGTCAAGGATAGTATTATAGTGGTGGAAAGGACGATGGATGAAGACTCGTCATCTGAGGTAGTTTGGGTGGAGGTTAGAAATAGGAGAGGTGAGGTCACCCTGTTAGGAGTTTTCTACAGGCCTCCTAATAGTCCGAGAGAAGCAGAGGAAAGTATTGCGAGGATGATTCAGGAGAAGAGTGAAAGTAGCAGGGTGGTTGTTATGGGGGACTTTAACTTCCCAGATATTGACTGGGAAAGCGATAGCTCAAGTTCGTTAGATGGGTCGGTGTTTGTCCAATGTGTGCAGGAGGGTTTCCTGACACAATATGTAGACAGGCCAACAAGAGGTGAGGCTATACTGGATTTGGTTCTAGGTAATGAACCAGGCTAGGTGTTAGACTTGGAGGTAGGTGAGCACTTCGGGGGCAGTGACCACAACTCGGTGACTTTTACTCTAGTGATGGAGAGGGATAAGTGTGCATTGCAGGGCAACAGTTATAGCTGGGGGCAGGGAAATTATGATGCGGTGAGGCATGACTTAGGATGCGTGGATTGGAAAAATAGGCTTCAAGGGAAGAACACAAATGATATGTGGAGATTGTTCAAGGAACAGCTAATGGGTGTCCTTGATAAGTATGTACCAGTCAGGCAGGGAGTAAAGGGTCTTGTGAGGGAGCCGTGGTTTAACAAGGAATTGGAATCCCTTGTGAAAGGGAAGAGGGCGGCCTATGAGGAAGATGAGGCGTGAAGGTTCAGTTGGGGCGATTGAGAGTTATAAGGTGGCCAGGAAGGATCTAAAGAGAGAGCTAAGAACAGCGAGAAGGGGACATGAAAAGTCCTTAGTTGGTAGGATTAGGGAAAACCCAAAGGCTTTCTATAGGTATGTCAGGAAGAAAAGGATGACTAGGGTAGGATAGTAGTGGGAAGTTGTGTGTGGAGGTGGAGGAGATCGGTGAGACACTAAATCAATACTTTTCTTCGGTATTCACTCAGGAACAGGACATTGTTGCCGATGTGAATACTGAGTCACAATTAATTAGAATGGACGGCTTTGAGGTATGTAGGGAAGAGGTGTTGGAAATTCTGGAAAGGATGAAAATAGATAAGTCCCCTGGGCCTGATGGCATTTATCCTAGGATCCTCTGGGAAGCTAGGGAGGAGATAGCAGAGCCATTGGCCTTGATTTTTATGTCGTCGTTGTCTACAGGAATAGTGCCAGAAGACTGGAGGATAGCGAATGTGGTCCCCTTGTTCAAGAAGGGGAGCAGAGATAGCCCGAGTAACTATAGGCCAGTGAGTCTCACTTCTGTTGTGGGCAAAGTCTTAGAGAGAATTGTAAGTGATAAGATTTATGAACATCTGGATAGGAATAATGTGATCAAGGATAGTCAGCATGGTTTTGTGAAGGGCAGGTCGTGCCTCACAAACCTTATTGAATTCTTTGAGAAGATGACCAAGGAAGTGGACGAGGGTAAAGCAGTAGATGTGGTGTATATGGATTTTAGCAAAGGGGTTTGATAAGGTACCCCATGGCAGGCTAATGCAAAAACTACAGAGGTATGGCATTGAGGGTGCATTAGAGGTTTGGATTAGGAATTGGCTGGCTGGAAGGAGACAGAGGGTAGTAGTTGATGGTATAGGTTCATCTTGGAGCGCAGTTACTAGCGGTGTTCCACAAGGATCTGTTTTGGGACCATTGCTGTTTGTCATTTTTATAAATGACCTGGAGGAGGGACTTGAAGGCTGGGTGAGCAAGTTTGCGGATGACACGAAAGTCGGTGGAGTTGTCGACAGCGAAGAAGGATGTGGCAGGTTACAGCGGGATATAAATAAGTTGCAGAGCTGGGCAGTAAGGTGGCAAATGGAATTCAATGTAGCTAAATGTGAAGTCATTCACTTTGGTAAGAGTAACAAGAAGATGGATTACTGGGCTAATGGTAGACTACTTGGTAGTGTGGATGAGCAGAGGGATCTTGGTGTCCATGTACACAGATCTTTGAAAGTTGCCACCCAGGTAAATAGTGCTGTGAAGAAGGCATATGGTGTACTGGGCTTTATTGGTAGAGGAATTGAGTTTCGGAGTCCTGAGGTCATGTTGCTGTTGTATAAGACTCTGGTGCAGCCTCATCTGGAGTATTGTGTGCAATTCTGGTCGCCATACTATAGGAAGGATGTGGAGGCACTGGAATGGGTGCAGAGGAGGTTTACCAGGATGTTGTCTGGCATGGTGGGAAGATTGTATGAGGAAAGGCTGAGGCACTTGGGGCTTTTCTCATTGGAGAAAAGAAGGTTTAGGGGAGATTTGATAGAGGTGTACAAGATGATTAGGGGTTTAGATAGGGTTGACAGCGAGAACCTTTTTCCGCTAATGAAGTCAGCTGTTACTAGGGGACACAGCTTTAAATTAAGGGGTGGTAGGTATAGGACAGATGTTAGGGGTAGATTCTTTACTCAGCGGGTTGTGAGTTCATGGAATGCCCTGCCAGTATCAGTGGTGGACTCTCCCTCTTTATGGTCATTTAAGCGAGCATTGGACAAGCATATGGAGGTTATTGGGCTAGTGTAGGTTAGGTAGGCTTCGGTCGGCGCAACATCAAGGGCCGAAGGGCCTGTACTGCGCTGTATTTTTCTATGTTCTATGTTCTAATGATTCTATGACAGAACATGATAATTTGACCAAGGTTACTTTAACAACAACCGCCCCCCTCCACCTTGCCTACTTCCCAAAATTCCTCCAACACCAAAGAGACAGGAGCAATCATGCTATGGGAAAACCTTTATCTGCAAGGTTCTTTCTCAAGTCACACGCATGGTTATATATTACTGGTCCTCCATATCATGGAGGTTTCCTACTCAACACCATTGTGGATGCACTATCATAATATTGCAGTACCTCCTTCAAGAAAAGCTAAGAGAAATTGGGGATGTAATTAGAACATTGAACATTGTGGGTCAAAAGGCTCAATCCTGTGCTGTACTGTTTTCTGTTCTATGTTCTAATACACAAAATTGTGCTAATCATAACGTCAAATGAAACCAATCCCTTGGTCAATATCCCTCCGTTCCTTGCATACTTTTGAGCTTATCTAAAAGTCCCTGAAATGGCACTATTACATCTGCCCTCACGACTACCCCTTGTAGGGCAGTTCTGACTTGTACCACTCTTTGTGTAAAATACTTGCCCCTCACATCTCCTTTGAACTCCCCCCCATGCCCCTCACCTTAAATCCATGCCACCTACTATTAGACATTTCAACTGTGGGTAAAAGATTCTGACTGTCAGCCCTATCTATGCATCTCACAATTTTATAGACTTCTGTCAAATCTTCCCCAGCCTCATGCTGCTCCTGAGAAAACAACCTGAGTTTTTCCAGCCTCTCTTTATAGCTCGTACCCTCTAATCCAGGCAACATCCTGGTAAATCTGTTCTACACCCTCTTCACATCCTTTTTGTAATGTGGTATCCAGAATCGAGCACAATACTCAAAAGTGTGTCCTAACCAAGGTCTTATAAAGATTAGATTAGATTACTTACAGTGTGGAAACAGGCCCTTTGGCCCAACAAGTCCACACCGACCCGCCAAAGCGCAACCTACCCATTCCCCTACATTTACCCCTTTACCTAACACTACGGGCAACTTAGCATGGCCAATTCACCTTACCTGCACATCTTTGGACTGTGGGAGGAAACCGGAGCACCCGGAGAAAGCCCACGCAGACACGGGGAGAATGTGCAAACTCCACACAGTCAGTTGCCTGAGTCGGGAATTGAACCCGGGTTTCTGGCGCTGTGAGGCAGCAATGCTAACCACTGTGCCACCGGGCCGCCCAATACCACATCCTGACTCTTGTATTGAATTCTCCAACCAATAAAGGCAAGCATGCCACATGCCTTCTTTACCACCCTATCTACTTGAGTGGCCAATTTTAGGGAACTATGGACTTGAACCCCAAGATCCTTCTGTACTTCAGTGCTGTTCAGGGTCCTGCCACTAACTGTATACTTTTCCTTCACATTTGGTCTCCCAAAGTGCAGAATGTGAGTCTGCACTTCCTATGCCCAATGGCCTTGCTGGGATATAATTCCAGAGTGTTCTTAAAGAGGTAATTCCATACATATATCACATACTGATCTCAAAGGGTTAAAAGTGCCTTAAAGAAAGCAGAAATGGAGAAAAGGTAGAGTAAATAATTTGCAAGGTGGAGTGACATATCTGTTTATGTGATTAACAAATGGCAGGGAATGCGCAGCAGTAGATATGGGATCCACAGAGCAGGGTTTTGTGAATTTAAATAAGAACACTCTGAAAAATGACTGCCAGTATCACAGTGTGGCTTCTGCTCAGAAAACCATTTACAATCTGAAATTTAATTTGAATAAGTAATACCAGTTCTGTACAGCTGCATTTTGATAAGCACACAACTGTGCTGCCAAGAGATTTGGAGTTTTGTTCAGGATTATTCATGGATCACTTATGAACTGTGCTTAAAAATTTGCACCTCAGACCATTTGCAGCCTTTCATTCTGCAACAGTGTCGAAATGAAAACCATTTGAAACATTTCACTCATGTGTACGGTAACAAGAACAAATGAGCTTTCACAAGAAGACACTGATTAGGTAGTAACAGCAGAGTTAAAGCATGGAACGAGAAAGATCTATTCAAGCTGTCAAGCCTAGTCTTCCAGCAGACTGTGTATTATCTGTATTTATTTAACATTCTGAGGAAGATAAACAACTGCAAATATATTTTTGGGGGAAGAATGGAGAAATAGCTCTAGCAAGCAAAGGTAAAGTTACCATAGTCCTACTGACTATAAGGTTACCCTCTCAGAGAGAGAAAGATGACTGATGGTGACATTAACCTGAGGCTCGCCGTACCTCAAGCAAGGGGAGAAGGAGAGTCCTTCATCGTAACCTCAGCCGAGGTGAGAATGTCTCTGTACCACCAAAACAATGGAGTGAAGCCATTTCATAGGAGTAGGCTATTCAATTCTGTTTAGCCATTCAATTAGACTGTGGCTATTTTGTGTCTGAATTTACTCACTGGTTCCGTATTCCTTTATATCTGTAACAAACATGAATCGATCAGTTTCTATGGCAAAACAGTTCAACTGATCTGAACTCAATAGTTTTCTGTGGAGGGTTCCAGATGACCACTGCCTTAACAAAGCAAAAGCCAACTTGTAATACCATAAGATAAAGGAGCAGAATTAGGCCATTCGGTCCATCAAGTCTGCTCTGCCATTCCATCATGGCTGATAGGTTTTGCAGCACCATTCTCCTGCCTTCTATTCATAACTCTTGACTCCCTTATTAATCATCAACCTAACCATCTCTGTCTTAAATACACTCAATGACTTGCTCCCACAGCCATCTGCGGCAAGGTGAATTATTCAACTGTGTCTGAACATTTTCTGATAATGACATCTCAACTGAGTCTAGTTCTTTTTGCAGTCATAGTCATTGTCACCCAATGGCTGTTGTGCCATCCCCCAGCCCATCTCACCATGCATGCTTCCCAGAACCATTCATGACTCAGCAGATATCCTGGCATTCCCTTGTGTTCGTACCACCTTTAAAAGCACTGTCAGTCTGAAGCTGCTCTGTACAGTTGCTGGTAGATATGACAGACAGGGAGAAAATGGGTCCCTGCTTTGGACTGGATGCCGCCAACAAAGGACTCCTTCTTCCCCTCGTGCTAGCCTTGGAGGCCATGACACCAGACTATGATAACTTGATCCAAGATTACCACGCAGGTCAGCATACTCTCAGCCATTGGAGGAATGCTTAGCACTGTCAGATGAAGATCAATGTCCTTCTCCACCCTGCCAGCATTAGTGTCACTACCTTCTCTCCAATATTTCACACTCACTAGAGAATTGAATTGAATTGAATTGAACTTATTGTCACGTGTACAGTGAAAAGCTTTGTCCTGTGAGCAATACAGGCAGATCACTGAGTTAAGTAGCATTGATAAGTAAATGATAAGTAAACAGCGGCGAAAACCAAAACACAGGTACAGGCGAATGCTAAGAGTTTGTGAGTCCATTCAGTATTCTAACAACAGGAGGGTAGGTTTGAGGATCGGAGGAGCTTCAAACCTGTGAGCTTAGATAAAACATAGTTATTAGTAACTTTTAAAAGTATGCTATTAAGTTTAAAGAGTGTAGAACGATTGTAGGAAATAGGAAACCTTGATCTGCACGCAGAAGCTCGACCATATCCGGTGCCATCTTGCAAACTTAACCATAGAAAAGGTGCCATTTGGCTCATCTTGTCTATGCTGACTCAAAGACACCCAGATGCTCTTTCTAATCCCATCTTCCTGCACTGAAGAAGGGTCACTGGATTTGAAACGTTACCTCTGCTTTCTCTCCACAGATGCTTCCAGACCCTCTGAGATTCTCCTGGTAATTTCTATTTTTGTTTGTGGCAGTATTGTGAGCCCTCTATCTCAGGCTAAGTGCAAACGGACAAGACAAGGCAATGCAAGGCAGGGACATTGGGTAAATTAAGTGTATTCAAGGCTGTGATAGACAGACTTGTAATCAGACAGGAGTCATGGGTTAAGAAGAAAAAGGCAGTAAAGTGGAGTTGAGGATTATCATGATGATCAGTCACGATCTCTTTGAATGGCAGTACAGACTCGATGGGATGAATGGCCTACTCCTGCTTCTATGCCTTATGGTTTTGATTGTGTTTAACATCACTAATAGATTGACAATGGCACATTGTTCAAGACCTTTGCTATTGAGTTAGCATTAATGTGTATTAATGCGTTCCCACCTTGACTCCAATCGGTGCTATGGTTGCTGCCTAGTTCAGTAAAATATGAAACACAGCAAAGTGTTGGCTTGCTGTCTCTGAGAAAGAGTGAGGGATTTCAATGCCAGCTAAATCAATACTCTATCTTTTCTCCTTTTAGTACCCTATTCAGTCGCTTTAGCCTCTATTTTTAAAACCTTATTAACCATTTGAGTAAATTATAGTGCTTTCTACCATAGGATCAATTAACCATCTGAGCAGTAGGCTGACAATTAGTTTTAAATTGATAGTTCCTTTAAATGTGTTTAGTGTTTGTCATTGAGAGGCTAAATGCTTTTTTAACAGAGCTTCAGAGTGAGCAGTAATATTGGCAGCCCAGATGTAAATGACAGCGTGCAACTGATGTCACGTGAACATTTATCCTTGATAGCTGACTCCCTGAAATGGAGAAGGTGTTTAGTACGCTTACGTTTATTGGTCAGTGCATTAAGTAAAGGAGTTGGGAGGTCATTTTGTAGTTGTACAGGACATCATTTAGGCCACTTTTGGAATACTATATGCAAATCCAGTCTCTCTGCTATAGGAAGGATGTTTTTGAACTTGAAAGGGCTCAGAAATGATTTGCAATGATATCACTATGGTTGGAGGGTTTGAGCTATAGGGAGAGGCTGAACAAACTGGGGCTATTTCCCTTCGGCATCAGAGGGTGAGGGGTGACATTATAGAGATTTATAAAATCATGAGGGGCATGGATAGGGTAACTCAACAAAGTCTTTTCCTTGGGAAGGGGGAGTCCAAAACTAGAGGGCATAGGTTTAAGGTGAGAGGGAAATTATTTAAAAAGGACCTAAGGGGCAACTTTTTCACACAGAGGGTGGGTGTGTGTACGGAATGAGCTGCCAGAAGAAGTGGTGGAGGCTGGTGCAATGACAACATTTAAATGGCATCTGAATGGTTACATGAATAGGAAAGGTTTAGAGGGATATGGGCCCAGTGTTGGCAAATGGGACAAGATTAATTTAGGATATCTGATCAGCATGGACGAATTGGAGCAAAGGATTGTTTCCATGCTGTACATCCCAATGACTCTAAGACGACAAAGTCTTTGGCACTGAAAATATTGATTGCTGTTAGCGATACTCTTTGTGAAATGAAAGGCAGTGATGGACTCTTTCTGCACGTTACAGGATGGTGTTCTCTAGCAGAATGTGATATAACACTATTTTGTTTTCACTAGGATACCAGCAAAATACTCTGTGTCACACCTTACTGCAGCAGTCATTACCACAGCAGTGCTCCCATCTGGGGCAGAGGTTCACAAATTTGCACGTACAACTAGCTGGACCAGGACAATACAACCTTTCAGCACAGTACACAGACACATTTCAGCTCCTTTAATAACTGTCGCAGCAGAATTGTAGAAACAGTGTTGAAGAGTGTGGTGCTGTAAAAGCACAGCCAGACTGGCAGCATCCGAAGAGCAGGAGAGTCAATGTTTCGGGTGTAACTGTTCATCAGGAACTTGAAATGTTGTCTCTCCTGCTCCTCAGATGCTGCCTGACCTACTGTGCTTTTCCAGCACCGCATTCACGACTCTGATCTCCAGCATCTGCAGTCCTCATTTTCTCTGCATTGTAGAAACAGCCTGAAATGCTTTTGTAACTTCTGTTATTCTTCTGGGATCGAGATTAGAATGGTGCCGGTTAAAGCACAGAAGTTCAGGCAGCATCCGAGGAGCAGGAAAATCGACGTTTTGCGCAAAAGCCCTTCATCAGGAATACAGGCAGTGTCTGCAGAGTGGAGAGATAAATGAGAGGAGGGTGGGGGTGGGGAGAAAGTAGCATAGAGTACAACAGGTGAATGGGGGAGGGGATGGAGGTGATAGGTCAGGGAGGAGAGGGTGGAGTGGATAGGTGGAAAAGAAGATAGGCAGGTCTGACAAGTCATGGGGACAGTGCTGAGCTGGAAGTTTGGAACTAGGGTGAGGTGGGGGAAGGGGAAATGAGGAAACTGTTGAAGTCCACATTGATGCCCTGGGGTTGAAGTGTTCCGAGGCGGATATGAGGCGTTCTTCCTCCAGGCGTCTGGTGGTGAGGGAGCAGTGGTGAAGGAGGCCCAGGACCTCCATGTCCTCGGCTGAGTGGGAGGGAAAGTTGAAATGTTGGGCCACAGGGCGGTTTGGTTGATTGGTGCGGGTATCCCGGAGATGTTCCCTAAAGTGCTCTGCTAGGAGGCGTCCAGTCTCCCCAATGTAGAGGAGACCGCATCGGGAGCAACTGATACAATAGATGATATTGGTGGATGTGCAGGTAAAACATTGATGGATGTGGAAGGCTCCTTTGGGGCCTTGAATGGAGGTGAGGGGGGAGGTGTGGGCGCAGGTTTTGCAATTCCTGCGGTGGCAGGGGAAGGTGCCAGGAAGGGACGGTGGGTCGTAGGGGGATGTGGACCTGACCAGATAGTCACGGAGGGAATGGTCTTTGCAGAAGGCGGAAAGGGGTTGGGAGGGAAATATATCCCCGGTGGTGGGGTCTGTTTGGAGGTGGTGGAAATGTCAGCGGATGATTTGATTTATGCAAAGGTTGGTAGGGTGGAAGGTGAGCACCAGGGGCGTTCTGCCCTTGTCACGGTTGGAGGGGTGGGGTCTGAGGGCAGAGGTGTGCGATGTGGACAAGATGTGTTGGAGGGCATCTTTAACCATGTGGGAAGGGAAATTGCGGTCTCTAAAGAAGGAGGCCATCTGGTGTGTTCTGTGGTGGAACTGGTCCTCCTGGGAGCAGATCCGGCAGAGGCGGAGGAATTGGGAATATGGGATGGTATTTTTGCAGGAGGTAGGGTAGGAAGAGGTGTAATCCAGGTAGCTGTGGGAGTCGGTGAGTTTGTAAAAAATGTCAGTGTCAAGTCGGTCATCATTAATGGGGATGGAGAGGTCCAGGAAGGGGAGTGAGGTGTCAGAGATGGCCCAGGTAAATGTAAGGTCAGGGTGGAATGTGTTGGTGAAGTTGATGAAGTGCTTAACCTCCTCGCGGGAGCACGAGGTGGCGCCAATGCAGTCATCAATGTAGCGGAGGAAGAGGTGGGGAGTGGTGCCGGTGTAATTATGGAAGATGGACTGTTCTACGTAGCCGACAAAGAGACAGGCATAGCTGGGGCCCATACGGGTGCCCATGGCTACCCCTTTGGTCTGGAGGAAGTGGGAGGATTCAAAGGAGAAATTGTTGAGGGTGAGGACCAGTTCGGCCAAACAAATGAGAGTGTCGGTGGAAGGGCACTGGTGGGGACTTCTGGAGAGGAAGAAATGGAGGGCTTGGAGGCCCTGGTCATGGCGGATGGAGGTGTAGAGGGATTGGATATCCATGGTGAAGATGAAGTGTTGGGGGCTGGGGAAACGGAAGTCTTGGATGAGGTGGAGGGCGTGGGTGGTGTCTCAAATGTATGTAGGGAGTTCCTGGACTAGGGGGGATAGGACAGTGTCGAGGTAGGTCGAGATGAGTTCAGTGGGGCAGGAGCATACTGAACATTCTTCTGGGAGGCTGACCCCATGAAGTATCCCTTTGGGTGAGACAAAACCAATTTTTACTTTCGAGTCTAACTTTTACATCAGAGATATTTATTTCGTGTTACAGTACAATATTTTTGTAAACTTGCCTTTTTAATGCATGTGGCAATGAAATTGCTTCCAGATACTGTCAGATCTCGAGTCAGTCCAGCTGTACAAGGAATTTGACCAATCTGTTTAAAGCCAGTGATCCTTGGAAGAGTTAACCTGAGGTAAACTGTTAGCCTGAGGCACAACAATGGCTAAAGGCCATTTTTGTCGATTGGCAGCATCCAACTCCTCACCAATAGTTGAGGCAAGGTGCTCTTCCAGAGCAAGGAGTCAACCCTGACCGAGTGTTGCAGACTGGCACATTCCAAGGTCCAGGAGTATGCGCTCAGCGATACGCTACAGCTTGGAGCAGCTGCTGCCAAGATGCAGTGAGGAAAGACCACCATCTGAGGTCTTCCTACTGAAGTTAATTGGGCGTCTGTTCCATTATCAAACACCCCTAGTGTCACAGTGTATGTAAATATAGTCTTGTATGTGAAAGAGATGCCTTTGGTTAGTTGGGATAGAGTCAAACTCAAAGGTTTACTTGTTTACTTGATGTGGGACTGTTCAGAACTGAACTGCAGTTGTGATTCTAAATATATATATGAGCGTATCTAAAATGATCAAAAAGAAATCACTTTTTTATTTTAAAAGTATATTTTTTTCATTTAGAAAAACCTTGTGTATACACAAAATGACTTTTTATGGATAAAGTATATTTTTTAAATGAAAAGAAGTCTTTCTTTTTGATCATTTTAGATAAGCTCATGGATACGCAAGGAATAGAGGAATATGGACCAAAGCCAGATGGAAGGGATGATGTTTGGCACATCATTGTGGGCCGAACGGCCTGTTCCTGTGCTGTACTGTGGGACATTCTATGTGCTATTTTATGTCTATTGTGATGTTTGAATTGCATCTGTCACATGATGTCCCATATGTAACATTGCAGGGGAAATGACAGAAGCATGCAGCTAAAATGTGACTCCTGGAGTGTGAGGTGGAACATCAAAAGGATATGACAGTTTGGAGCACAGTAGTGGTCATAGAAATGTACCACCTCAGAATAGCAACCAGGCAGAAAGAGACCACTCAGCCTGACATGGCCATGCCAGCTCTCTGCAATAACAGCTCACTTAGACCCTTTTCTCTTCCTGTTGCCCATAGCCCTGTAAGTTCTTTCCCTATAGGTTGTTATACAGCACCGTTAGAAACCCTTTCAGCCTGTGCATCACAAATTGCTGCGAATAAAAGGATTATCTTCATGTTGTCAATACTTCCTTTGCCTCAGTCAGTACCCTCTGGTTCTCAATCCTTCTGGTAGGAACAGTTTCCCTCAGTCTCCTCAGTCTGGTTTCCTTCTGGTTGCAAACATCTCTATCAAAAATCCTCCAAATATTCATGGCTCAGTGGCTCAGTGGTTAGCACTGTTGCCTCACAGCAGGGACCCGGGTTCAATTCCCACCTTGGGCAACTGCCTGTGTGGAGTTTGCACATTCTCCCTGTGTCTGCATGGGTTTCCTCTGGGTGCTCTGGTTTCCTCCCACAGTCTAAAGATGTGTAGGTTAGGTGAATTGGCTATGCTAAATTGCCTGTAGTGTTAGGTGCATTAGTTAGGGGAATGGGTGCTCTTCGAAGGGTTGGTGTGGACTTGTTGGGCCGAAGGGCCTGTTTCCACACTGTCAGTAATCTTAAAAAAATATCTAACCCCAGTATCTCAAAACTAAAACAGAGACGTGCTGGAGATCTGAAACCAAAGCTGAGTTGATGTTTCGAGTCTGGCAACTCTTCATCAGAACTCCAGTTAAATCTGTTGTCTTCCCACAGACACTGCCCGACCTGTTGAGTTTCGCCAGCAATTTCTGTTCTAAACTATTTGTGTAACACAAGCCACTCATTCCTGAAACCTATCTCACAAATCTTTTCAGCAGCCTCTCAAGAATCCTTTCTGATGTGCAGTGCCCAGAACTGGAAGTCAAAAAAAGGGTTTTATAAAGATTTTTCATAACTTTTCACCTTGGGCACTCCATGCCTCCCTGTATGGAACTCAGATGGTCATCTGTCTCTTTAAGCACTCTTTCCGCCCGACCTGCTACCTATGATTTGTGCACATACACTCACAAAGCTCCATGGTGTATGATATTCTTTTCTTGTACTGTATCTCCTTGTTCTTTTGACCATGATGTATTACTGCACTCTTCTCTGAATTACTTCTCATCTGTGGCGCGTCTGCCCTCTCAACAGCATTTCTGCATCCCCTTGATGTCTATCATTATCCTTCTCGAAGTTCAAATACTTCTGAGTTGTGTGTTACTTGCAAGTGTTACATTTTGACTTGTACACCAAAGACTAGACTGTGGTCCTGTGAGATCTACTTTGTCGTGAATGAACAGCAATAGGTTTTATTGAACATAACCTTTAAGAGGATAATGAGACAGAATATACTGACTGGAACCTGACAGACCCAAGTTGCAGATTGATTAAATCTCATATCAGTATGACCTTGTCCCTCCCATTCATTTACCCTCGCTGCACACGGTAAATTCTCTTTATTTCGCATGGATTATCGATATACATTGAGAAAAGTATTGGACTATTACATACATTTAGAAATCCCAGTGTTTACCTTCCTCCTGTCCAAAATCACAACAATGCACCACTAATCTCTGTTTCCTGTCAACCTCATATCCATGTTGCAACCGGAAGCACATGCTTCCACATTTTTTGGAAAGCCTATTAGGTGGCACTTTAACAAATGCCTTTTGGAAGTCAGTGTACACAACATCAACTACATTACCCTCATTAACATAGAACATAGAACCCTCATTGTTGCGCCACCCTGTGAAACCAATCTGAAACTCACCTAACCTACACTATTCCATTTTTTGTCTGCATACCTATCCAATCACCATTTAAGTGTCCGTAAATTTGATGAGTCTAGAACTATTTCAGTCAGTGCATCCCATGTCCTTACTACTCTCTGAGTAAAGAAACTACCTCTGACATCTGTCCTATATCTATCACCCCTCAATTTAAAGCTATGCCCCCCTCGTGCTCACCGTCACCATACTTGGAAAAAGGCTCTCCCTGTCCACCCGATCTAACCTTCTATCTTATATGTCTCTATTAAGTCACCTCTCAACCTTCTTCTCTCTAACAAAAACAGCCTCAAGTCCCTCAGCCTTTCCTCGTAAGACCTCCCCTCCATACCAGGCAACATCCTAGTAAATCTCCTCTGCACCCTTTCCAAAGCTTCCACATCCTTCTTATAATGCAGTGACCAGAACTATACACAATACTCCAAGTGCAGCCGCACCAGAGTTTTGTACAGCTGTAGCATAACCTTATGATTCCGGAACTTGATCCCTCTATTAATAAAAGCTAAAACACTGTATGCCTTCTTAACAACCCTGTCAACCTAGGTGGCAACTTTCAAGGATCTATGTACCTGGACACCGAGACCTCTCTGCTCACCTACACTACCAAGAATCTTACCATTAGTCCAATATTTTGCATTCCGGTTACTCCAACCAAAGTGAATCACCTCACACTTGTTCGCATTAAACTCCATCTGCCACCTCTCAGCCCAGCCCTGCAGCTTATCCACATTTCTCTGTAACCTACAACATCCTTCATCACTATCCACAACTCCACCGACCTTAGTGTCGTCTGCAAATTTACTAACCCACCCTTCTACGCCCTCATCTAGGTCATTTATAAAAAATGGCGAACCACAGTGGACCCAACACCGACCCTCGCGGTACACCACTAGTAACTGGACTCCGGGATGAACATTTCCCATCAACCACCACCCTCTGTCTTCTTTCAGCAAGCCAATTACTGATCCAAACTGCTATATCTCCCACAATCCCATTCCTCTGCATTTTGTACAATAGCCTACTGTGGGGAACCTTATCGAACGCCTTGCTGAAATCCATATACACCACACCAACCGGTTTACTCTCATCTACCTATTTGGTCTCCTTCTTAAAGAACTCAATAATGTTTGTGCTAATTTCCCTTAATAATCTACAAATGTCCAAGTGACTGTTAATTTTGTCTTGAGTTTTTGTCATGGTTTCTAATAGCTTTCCCAGTAAACTGACTGGCTTGGCCCCATGTGCCTTGTTAACATGATACCTATTGTATGCACACTGTATCTGCTGTCCATTACTCTATCGTCAAGTGGCTGCTTTGCATTTCCCCACCTAGTAGGAATGCAATTCAACTATCTCCTCTTCAATGCTTATCATCAAACACCTATCTCTCCATGGGGGATGGTTTGAAGTTCTGGAAGATTTGCAGGCTGAATAGCAAACTGTCGGACCACTTTGTGAATTGTCATCTCTGTGGCCAACAAGTTGTGAAGTGGGACTTGAATCTGCTGCCAGTCTGATTCGTAAACAAAGGTGCTGACATTGCTCCATTAGAGTTTTGCCTGCCCATCTTTAGTTCAAATCTAGATAACGGAGGTGTCAATGCATAAGGCCTTTGACGTGAATAAATCAGCATTCTTGGTCTCCGTCTTTATCGCCATCTCTGGGTCAAAACAGAGGATACTGGAAAATGCCACCAGGTCAGGCAATATATGTGGAGAGAGGGTTACCATTTTGAATCCATGGCAACCCTGCTTCAGCTTTACAGTGGGAGGTGCTGGGGGTGTTGAGGAAACTGGCAACCTCCCCTTAAGTATATCACTGACCTGTAATCTCGGTGGGATCAGAGAATGTGAATTCAACCTTACATTTCATGATTTGGAGATGCCGGTGTTGGACTGGGGTGTACAAAGTTAAAAATCACACAACACCAGGTTATAATCCAACAGGTTTAATTGGAAGCACACTAGCTTTCGGAGCGACGTTCCTTCATCAGGTGATAGTGGAGGGCTCAATCCTAACACACAGAATTTATAGTAAAACTTTGCAGTGTGATGTAACTGAAATTATACATTGAAAAATTGATTACCTGTTAAGTCTTTCATCTGTTTGAATACCATGATAGTTTCACTTCTTTCATGCGTAAATCACAAAACCTTTTTTTAAAAAGTTGCATTCTCAGGTTAGCTGTTAACAATGGTGATAGCTAGACAATATGTTGAAGGTGTTACCCCCCTGTGTTCTCGGTCTATGCCACTATGTTTAGATTGATTCTAATCTAAAAAGTGAGATAATGGAGTTTTACATGAATTCATGCAGTTTTTGAGCAGATATAATCTGCAGTAACCCTTAAACTCTCTTCAACTCCCACATCTGACAAGAAGTACATATCGCTCTATTAAAGGCCATTTCTGCTCCTTCACAATCTACAGACCCAGAAAATAACACCGCCTTATTCCTCTACAAACACTGTCCCAGATTAATTTTCTAGTTATGGCTTATATTTGAAGTTTAGTCAAGAGACATATCTCCAAAAATATATAATCAAGAAAGAACCCACTCTACTCACTACTGTAGCTTCTCTGTAGGCTACACTTAAAACAACAATTCATTTATCTGATTCTGTGCTGTGAACTTTGCCCAACAGTTCCTCCAAGATCAGTTGTGAATGTCACTGTTTATTAATTTTCCCAGATGCACTCCATCCCAGATGCACTCTGATGTCCAGCGATACATGAATTCAAACAGCAAAGGTAGTAACTGTGCAGGTTCCCTCTCTCTCTTTCTCTCTCTCTCTCTCTCTCCTGCACTGTCCTCACCATGTGCTTCCTTTGACTGTTCTTCTCCCTTTTAAAACTGCTTTTGTTTTGACTTTTCTCCCCCAAAGTTCCAAAACAATGCAACAGCATATAAGACAATAATTGCTGCTCCTGGAATTTGAGGAAATCACCTCCAGCACCTAAAATACCTCAAAAAAGGAGCAGCTGTTCCAGCCAGAAATTTTTCCCATCCTCCATCTTGGATTACCCAGAATCTGCCCATAATGTTGAATGCCTACTGAACATCTTGATATTTAAACATCTATCTACATCATATCATAGAGTCAGAAAGTCATAGAGATATCCACATGGAAACAGACCCTTTGGTCCAACTCGGCCATGCCGACCAGATATCCCAACCTAGTCTAGTCCCATTTCCCAGCGTTTGCCTCATGTCCCTCCATACCCTTCCTCTGCATATTCTCATCCAGATGCCTTTTAAATGTTGTTATTATACCAGCTTCCACCACAGTATTCCTCAGAAAGCACTGAGTTTGTTTCTGTGACTGGTCATTATTCCTTCAACAGCACCTTCTAAACCTGTGCCCTGCAAGCTCCCCTTCAAGCCACATACCATTCTGCCTGAGAAATATATCACCATTCCTTCACCATTATTGGGTGAAGATTCTGCAGCTCCCTCCCAGTCTTTCCTCCTGGTGACTCTATACCAACAGCAAAAGTTCAAAGAGCAGGCCAACCCACTACAGAGGAGCCTCAATTATCCGAATGACATGGTTAGGGAGTATTTTGTTCAGAGAATCAGATGTTCAGATAATCGACTGCCGGAAAACACAGTTTAGCCAAGCATTGGGACCTTGCGATCTTGTTCGGATAATCCAAAATTCGGATAATCGGCATTTGGGTAATCAAAGTTCTTCTGTATTTCTCAAGAGCAATTACAGATGTGAAATAAACCCCATCTTCACCAGCGGGTGGTCACATCCCCACAACCAAACGACAGACAGACCAGTATGTGCTCTCACAGTAAAACAGTTCGTTTCTGCGATCAATTCCAACTTCTCTTGTGATCAAATGCATCCATTCTAAAAGTTTTTGGTTAATCTGTCAGCAACCTCCTCACTAAAGTTCAGATTTACTGTTTGGTTATCTAAGGCTGCTGAGCACAGAGTGAACCACTAAATTTGAAACTGGATTTTATAGCACCGTCTCCCTTACATTTGACGTCTGATCTATCGTTTATGTCGATGATTTCGGCTCTGTTTAAGAGGCCAGTGATATTTTCTCTGGTGCAAACTTTGTCTTCAGTGTCACAGCTGTAGCATAGGCACTTTTCTTGTGTCCAGGAATTGAATGAAAGAGTTTCCTTGCTGATTGCTTAAGGGTGTGATAATTGTTCACTCAAAACATTAGTTAACGACTGAACTTGCACACATTATATCAATGAGTGAATCCTGCCTGTCACATTAATTCAGCATGTCTCTTGAGAGTGTACTAAGAGCAATTATCTAAGATTATGCCATTAGGAGTTAACTCTAGGTGGAAGACAGATGACAGCAATTTACTGTGGTTTGCCACCTCAGATTTCAATAAAGACAATATCCTGACAAGTTCAAAAGGCCCCACTGTATCAGTGACAATTTTATCCTCTGCATATTGCAGAAAAGGAACAGATTACAATTGGGTTGTATGAATAATTGCAATCTTATTATTCCAGCTTCTATGAAAATTGCATGTCACATCAGTAAGTAAATTGAGAATGGGATATCCAGAAATTACAGGCCATTATATAGGAAATTATAGTTAATTTAATAACTGTGTCAAGAAATTACGGGTGTTATGATTAAGGACAGGGTGCTGTTGGTGTGGTGCTCTGTAGTGTCATGGTTGTTGTATGTGAGAGAATGTTTTGAAAATTTTCAGCTGACTGGAATGGGCCAGGAAGGATTTGCAAAAGATAGGTTATGCCTGATGAATCAAATTTGTTTCGGTTTTGAAAGATGTGACTAAAATAGCAGAAATTGGAATGGCTGTTGATATTAAACACACGTCCAGAAGGCATTTTATAATCTCCATCTCAAGAGACTGTTAACTAGATCATTGACCTGAGACCAAATTGTTAGTTAGTTGGTTAAGAGATTGGCTGATTGAATGGGGAATGTAATGAACAGGTTGTGATGAGTGGCAACTTATAACAATCAATGTTGAACCCTCGATCATTCACAGGAGTTATTAACAATTCAGATAATGAGCCACATATCTAATTTTGCCAAAGATCCAAAAAGCAGGATTTTTGCAATGACAGAGACTCCGAATGAGCTCAGAAACCTGAAACCAGCACAAGATACTTTGTGTTGTTTTAGCTTTGTTCATGGGATGTTAGGATTGCTGACTAGGCCAGGTCTTGCAGCAGTGGGAATGGGGGTGAGTTAGAATTCCCACATATCTGTTTAATTGAGGCGGCTGCTGATGGTTTGAGGTATCAGCGGCTTCAGCTCAACTTGGATTTGGCCTTCCTGCGGTTGCTATCCATATCACTGTGACCTCTCCCCTCCCACTCAATGGGAGACTGTGCACCAATGTCTCTGACTCTGACACCTTTTCCTGCACTCTTGTGCAACGCCTTTCATTAGATGTCATCAGCTCTCCATGTGTGCTATCTCCATTCACTGTGCTGGCATCCGATGGGGCAAAGCTTGAGCTGACAAAATATGTGATGAAGATGCGTTATTAACATTAGCTGGAAACCTGGGACAGCGCTATTTATAGCTCTACATTTAATTTTTTATTGTGTTCAGAGAAGAAGGACATTGTTTTACTCTCATTGTGGATTAGCTCTGGGAGTGATATCAGGTTGTCTGAAATTTGATTACATTTAAATGACTCTGAAACAAATGCCCTTGAATACAGGTACCCCAGGGCTCACAGTCGAAGGATCCAGGCTCAACCATTTAGAACATAGAATATAGGACAGCACAGCACAGGAAGGGACCCTTCAGCCGACAATGTTGTGCTGAACATGATGCCAAATTAAATCCTTTCTGCCTGTCCAAATCCCTCCATTCCTTGTATATTCATGTGCTGATCTAAAAGTCCCTAAAACGCCCGATTGTATCTGCCCCCACCACAACCACCACCACAACTGGAAGCATATTCCAGGATTCTACCATTCTCTGTGTTGAAAACTTGCCCCTCACATCTCCTCTGAACTTTCTCCCTCTTACCTTAAATGCATGCCCCCTAATATTAGACATTTCAACTCTGGGAAAATGATTCTGACCGTCAGCCCTATTGATCCATCTCATAATTATATAGTCTTTCATTAAGCCTAATGGGGGTGGCATGGTGGCTCAGTGGTTAGCACTGCTGCCTCATGGTACCAGAGACCTGGGTTCGATTCCAACCTCGGGTGACTGTCTGTGTGGAGTGTGCACATTCTCCCAGTGTCTACGTCGGTTTCCTCTGCGTGCTTCAGTTTCCTCCCAAAGATGTGCAGGTCAAATGAATTGGCCACGCTAAATTGCCCACAGTGTTCAGGGATGTGTAGGTTAGGTGAATTAGTCAGGGGTAAGTGTACAGTAATGGAGTAGGGGAATGGGTCTGGGTGAGTTACTCTTCAGAGGGTTGGTGTGGACTTGTTGGGCTGAAGGACCTGTTTCCATACTGTCGGGATTCTGTGATGAAGCCTTCACTGCTCAAGAGAAAACAACCCAAGTTTTTCTGACATGTCATTATAGCTCATACCGTCTAATCCAGGTAGCATTCCGGTAAACTTAAGACTGAGACGAGAATGATCGATGGAATTAGAGGGAACACAGTCATCAGCAATGAAGAGAGGCTGAATATCCTCGGGACGTTTTCTTTAGAGTAGAGCAGGTTGAGTGGTAACCTGACTAAGATGTATGTGATTCTGTGGGACATTGACAGGGTGGATGGAAAGCAGCTTTCCCCTACATTGAATGACCAATAACAAGAAGGCATAAGTTTAAGGTGAAAGGCAGGAGAGTATTTTAGGAAAATGTTTTTCGCCAAGGGGGTAGTGGGAATCTGGAATACACTGTCCGAGGGTGTAGTTGAAATAGGAGACACCACAATCTATAAAAAGTACTTTAATGAGCACTTGAAATGTCAAACTATTCAGGGCTATGGACAAGTACTGGAAAGTTGAATTCATGAAGATTTGGAGTAGTTTTTTGACTGTGCAGATTCAGTGGGCCAAATGATTCCATGGCAACAGCGAGGACTGCAGATGCTGGAGATTAGAGTCAAGGGAGTGGTGCTGGAAAAGCACAGCAGGTCAGACAGCATCCAATGAGCAGGAGAATCGACATTTCGGACATAAGCCCTTCATTAGGAATGAGGCTGTGAGCCGAAGGGCTAAGAGATAAATGGGGGGGTGGGGTGGTGGGGGGAAGGTAGCCTAGAATGCGATAGGTAGATGGAGGTGGGGCTAATAGTGATAGGTGAAAGAGGAGGTTGGAGCGGATAGGTGGGAAGGAAGGTGGACAAGTAGGACAGGTCATGAGGGCAGTGCCGAGTTGGAAGGTTGAAACTGGGATAAGGTGGGGGAGGGGAAATGAGGAAACTGGTGGAATCTACATTGATGCCATGGGATTGGAGGGTCCCGAGGTGGAAGACAAGGTATTCTTCCTCCAGATGTCGGGTGGCAAGGGAATGGTGATATTCTATGAGACATCATTACATAGTATCTTTTCTAGCTATTGCTGGCCAACAATAATGCCAACTCCTTGGTTGTGTCTTGAGAATCCATTCCAAGCTAAAGTACAGGACACTTTTATTCTGCAGCAAAAATGATTATTCTTCATGGGGAAAGCCAATGATGGGCCATCTATTCCAGGGTAAATTAACAGTTGGACAACATTTACAAAGTTCACACTCACTGGTGACCAACTCCTCAAAGGTGCTTTTCTGAAGCCTCACAATATATTAAGCCCTCCTCCAAACCTCCAGGGGTCCTGTCCCACCTGAAAGTTTCCATTTGTTTGCACTCACCCTCTACCTTGTCCTGAAAATGTGACGTTCAGTTTGACATTTTTAAAAACTGGGTTCATGGAATGAAGAATTATCCTCATTATACATCTGACTAATGGACAAAAATCCAGGCCAATGATAGGCTGTATTATAGTCAATTTATAAGCCAAGTGGATGGAAACATAAAATGGCAAAGAGGCTTTGATAGGTGAAGTAAAATGGCAAAATTCTGACAAATGGTTTTAACTATATGTGTTAATCCACTCTCTGAACTGAAATAGTACAAAGAAAGACAAATAGTCAAACTCAGCAGATCTGGCAGCATCTGTGGAGCGAAAGCAGAGTTAACGTTTTGAGACCAGTCACCCTTCTTAGAACAGTTCAGTCATAATCTCTAAGGGGTAAATGGCCTCTTCCTGTTGTCTTTTTATTGTTAGTCTACAAGTAACACATTCATTCATGCAACTTTCTTTATCAGTATCCATCCTTGATCAACAGCACAATAGTCTTTAATTTCACATATCCAAATTTGATGATGATGCAAAGTTAAACATGATGTGGAGGAGCCAGTGTTGGGCTGGGATGTACAAAGTTGAAAACCACACACAACGCCAGGTTATAGTCCAACAGATGTATTTGGAGCTTTTGGAGTGCTCCACACCCACCTGATGAAGGAGCAGTGCTTCAAAAGCTAGTGTTTCCAAATAAACCTGTTGGACTATAACCTGGTGTTGTGGGACTTTTAGCAAAGTTAGACAGCATTGTAGGCAGTGTAGGTAATAGCATAAAATTACAAAGGAATAATTGATAGACTGAGTGAATGGGCCAAACTGTGGCAGATGTACTGCCGTGTAAAAGCAAATGTGAGGTTATTCATTTTAGACCCAAAAAGGTTAGACCAGGGTACTTTCATGATGGCATGAAGTTAAATCCAGTGGATGTCCAAACAGATTTGGGCATTCAAATACATACATCCTTTAAATGTAGGAAACAGATGCAGAAAGTAATCAAGAAAGTTAATGGAATGCTGGCTTTTATATCTAGAGAACTGGATTAGAAAGATGCAGAAGTTATGTTGCAGTTTTTCAAAACCCTGGTTAGATCTCTCTTGGGTAATGCGAGTAGATATGGGGACCACACCTTAGCAAGGAATACATTGGCCTTGGAGGGAGTACAACATAGGTTTACAAGATAATACCTAGACTTCAGAGGTTAAGTTATGTGGACAGATTATACAAATTAGGCCAGTTTTCTGTAGAATTTGGAAGGTTAAGGGGTGATCTGATCAAAGTCTTCGAGAGATTAACAGGAAAAGACAGAGTAGATAAAGATAAACTGTTTCCACTAGTTCGGTAAAAATGAGGACTGCAGATGATGGAAATCAGAGTCTAGATTAGAGTGGTGCTGGTGGGGTTGATTGGTGCGGGTGTCCCAGAGATGTTCTCTAAAGTGCTCTGTGAGAAGGCATCCCATGGCCCAACATCTCAACTCCCCCTCGCACTCTGGTGAGGACATGCAAGTCCTGGGCCTCCTCCATCGCCGCTCCCTCACCACCCGACACCTGGAGGAAGAACGCCTCATCTTCCACCTCGGAACACTTAAGCTCCAGGGCATCAATGCGGACTTCACCAGTTTCCGCATTTCTCCTTCCCCCACCTTACCCCAGTTCCAACCTGCCAGCTCAGACCATCCTCATGACCTGTCCTACCTGTCAATTTCCCTTCCCACCTATCCTCTCCACCCTCCTCTCCGACCTATCATCTTCACCCCTTCCTCCATCCACCTATTGCATTCTCAGCCAACTTCTCCCCCGCCCCACCCCCCTCCCATTTATCTCTCCACCCCAGAGGCTCCCTGCCTTCATTCCTGATGAAGGGGTTTTGCCTGAAACGTCAGTTTTCCTGCTCCTCAGATGCTGCCTGACCCACTGTGCTCCATTTCCACTAGTTGGAGAACTAGGAGGAACAGTCTAAAACTTAGGCCCAGACCACTCAAGAGAGATGTTAGGGAGCACTTCTACATGCAAAGTCTGGTAAAAGTTTGGAGCTGTCTTCCACAAACAGTGCAGGGACAGTTGTTCATTTCAAATCTGTGATAGATAAGTTTTTGTTAAACAACTGTATGAAAGGATGTAGATCAAATGGAGCTTGGCCACAGATCAGCCATGATCACATTGATTGGTGGAACAGGCTTGAAGGGTTGAATGGCCTTCTCCTGTTCCTCAATTTTTAATTTCTCCTTAGAAGGGTTATCTCATAAATAACATTATTGGCTGAACCAATACATAGGAGAAAGTGAGGACTGCAGATGCTGGAGATCAGAGCTGAAAATGTGTTGCTGGAAAACCGTAGCAGGTCAGGCAGCATCCAAGGAGCAGGAGAATCGACGTTTCGGGCATAAGCCCTTCTTCAGGAATGAGGAAAGTGTGCCAAGCAGTCTAAGATAAAAGGTAGGGAGGAGGGACTGGGGGAAGGGCGCTGGGAATGCGATAGGTGGAAGGAGGTTAAGGTGAGGGTGATAGGCCGGAGAGGGGGTGGGGGGGCGGAGAGGTCGGGAAGAAGATTGCAGGTCAAGAGGGCGGTGCTGAGTCCGAGGGTTGGGACTGAGATAAGGTGGGGGGAGGGGAAATGAGGAAGCTGGAGAAATCTGCATTCATCCCTTGTGGTTGAAGGGTTCCTGGCGGAAGATGAGGCGATCTTCCTCCAGGCGTCGTGTTGACATGGTCTGGCGATGGAGGCGGCCAAGGACCTGCATGTCCTTGATGGAGTGGGAGGGGGAGTTAAAGTGTTCAGCCACGGGGTGGTTGGGTTGGTTGGTGCGGGTGTTCCAGAGGTGTTCCCTGAAACGTTCCAGAAGTAGGCGGCCTGTCTCCCCAATATAGAGGAGGCCACATCGGGTGCAGCGGATGCAGTAAATGATGTGTGTGGAGGTGCAGGTGAATTTGTGACGGATATGGAAGGATCCCTTGGGGCCTTGGAGTGAGGGGGGTGGTATGGGTGCAAGTTTTGCATTTCTTGCGGTTGCAGGGGAAGGTGCCTGGAGTGGAGGTTGGGTTGGTGGGTGTGGACCTGACGAGGGAGTCACGGAGGGAGTGGTCTTTCTGGAATGCTGATAGGGGAGGGGAGGGAAATATATCCTTAGTGGTGGGGTCTGTTTGGAGGTGGCGGAAATGACGAAGGATGATGCAATGTATCTGGAGGTTGGTGGGGTGGTAGGTGAGGACCAGTGGGGTTCTGTCCTGGTGGCGATTGGAGGGGCGGGGTTCAAGGGCAGAGGAGCGGGAAGTGGAGGAGATGCGGTGGAGAACATCGTCAACCCCACGTCTGAGGGGACGTTGTGGTCTTTGAAGAAGGAGGCCATCTAGATTACACCTCCTCCCACCCCGCCCCCTGTAAGAACGCCATCCCATATTCCCAATTCCTTTGCCTCCACCGCATCTGCTCCCAGGAGGACTAATTCCAATACCGAACAACCCAGATGGCCTCCTTCTTCAAAGAACGCAACATCCCCTCAGACGTGGTTGATGATGTTCTCCACCGCATCTCCTCCACTCATTCCTGAAAAGGGCTCATGCCCGAAATTTTGATTCTCCTGCTCCTTGGATGCTGCCTGACCTGCTGTGCTTTTCCAGCAACACATTTTTCAGCTTTGAACCAATACATATACTATCACCTACTGTGGTGTCCCTGGACCGAAAGCACAATAATTGTGCAGAGCAATAGTTCTGAAGGAAGAGTCTGCGGCTCGCTGGGTATGCCTTTAGAATCTGTGAATGGCATGTTCTGGGTGCATGGAAAGAAGAAGTACCCACTCCAAATTTCGCTTGTGATGTGCAATTTAAAGTCGTCATTCATTATAGTAACAATCTCAAAGTCATTGATGAAGCGGTCATTCTGAATCAATAGCAAAATGCCTTGGTATGGTTTTGAAGATTGAATATTATTGTTAGATTCTAGAAGTCAGCACATATCATGATGCAATATGCATTAAAACCCCAGTGGGTGTCTAATTGAGTCTCTGAATACTATTTCATCCCATCTGATGGCATTTGAGTGAACACTCCCTTTCATTCTCGATCTCTATCATATTCAAATGATTAGGAATTTGGATCAAGCTAGTGACTTGTCCTGATTTTAAGAAAAAACATTTGAAAACAACCCAAACCAGAATCTGCAGCTTGTAATAGCAGTAAATGTCATGTACCATTTGGTACAGAAGAAGGAGCCCGAAGGGTTGTCAAGGTTCAACAATCAGTTCATAAGTCAGTCTTTTCAACCACATAATTATGCACATTACTTTGCTACAGTCTGCATACATGCAAGACTTTTTTTCCGACATGACTGAGTGTTTTCTTTATGCCTGATTTAGGCCAAAAGCAATCAATGTGAGTGAGCTCAGTACAAACTTTCAAATATGAAACACCTGCAGACAAAATGATTTGAAGCAATCGATCAAGAACAGTTAAAATAGGATCTCATTTTCTTAACCTAATGAAAAATGCACTGGAAAAAATGTTTGACATGAACTATCTATTAACTTCTTTAAAAGTGTATGGATCAGATTGAAATATTGAAATTAGAAGTGCAAGAGGCATGCGAGTGAACAATAGGCATATGAGATAAAGTGCTACCTTCCATTATTAAGGAGATTGTAGCAAGATAGTTTACAAAAAAATCACAACTTAACTAGGCCAAGCCCACACATCTTTGTCAAAGGGAAATTAGAAACATAGAAACATAGAAAACATAGAAAAAATACAGCGCAGTACAGGCCCTTTGGCCCTCGATGTTGCGCCGATCCAAGCCCACCTAACCTACACTAGCCCACTATCCTCCATATACCTATCCAATGCAATAATTATGTTAAACTAATTATGTTAGTTTAAACTAACTCATTATGTTATGTTAAACTAACTCATTAAGGTGTTTTGAAAAAGTAACATCTATGGTTGATAAAGGGGTATTGATACATGTGCCGTACTTGGGTTTCCAAAATGTATTTGAGAAGGTACCAATTCAAATGGTGTTCCAAAAGATAAGAGCGCATGATGTAGGGGGTAATATATTAGCACAGATAAAGGATCAGTTAGCAAACACGAAACAGCCAGTAAGGTTAAATAGGTCTTTTCTGGCTGGCAAGCTATCACTGGCAGAAAGCCACAGGAATCACTGCCAGATCCTTAACTGTTTAAAGTATATCATCACCAGCAGTCCCTCACTATTGAGTATGGATATCTAATTAGGAAATTCTATCACTGGCCACCGATCTTGGGGTCCTTGAGTGACTCTCAAGTGACTCTCAAAACAATAATTAAGACATAAGGTAACAAATATAAACAGGACTGGGATAAACAATTTGAGTTATTGTTATTTGGTTCCAGGTATTCCCCAAATGAATCTACTGGGTTGAATCTATTTGAATTGATCTATGTCTAAAGATAAGAGGTTCATGAAAATTGATCAATGAAAAATGCTTTAAGACCGAGAAATTTTTAATGGTGGATTAAGTAACTAAACAAAAAAAATCTAAAACTAAACATCAGCTTTTGTTACCCCAAATATGAAGAAATTCCATTAGCATTTAAAACCACCCTACCTAGTTTCTAAAGACATATGAATCAAGTCGTAGCTAATGTGCCTAATTGTGTAATTTATTTGGCTGGTGTCTTGATCTGCATCAACACCTGGGAAGAACTTGTAAAACAATGAGATAACTTATTTAAACATATATATTTTGTGGGTTGTATAAGTGAGTTTGAAAAAGCAAGGGTAACTTATTCAGAACACTTCACAGTGTTGCCATAAACAGGGAACATGAAGGCTCTTTAAAACTTCCGTATTCCAAAACCTAAATGGGAATTCATGAGATTTCTGGCAGTATCTGTCTTTTTTATCAGAGGTTCCTGATTAATGTCCACACTTTGGCTGCATCTCTGACAGACTGTCTACGAAAACAAGGAAAGGTAACATGGTCTAAAGTGTCCCAAACACCTCTCGAGAAGTTGAAGACAATCCTAATTGATGGTTTTGCTTTGGCCACTGCTGATATAAAAAGTGTTTTAAAATGGATATTTTTGTCAAGTGATGGGTGGGTGATTGCAGTCTTATTTCACATCAGGAATAGAAAAGCCACTAAAGTACTTTTCAAGAGATGGAACCAATGTCAGAAGAATAGAAAAGAAGGCTCCGGAATTGTTACTGCCTCTTAAGTATGTTGAAATTTATGCTCATCACAGCCACAAAGATGCCTTAATACACAGTGGCCATAATGCCATGGTCTTTGTTGAGAAACTGAAATCTCAAAATGCGAGATTATTTCAGTGGAGTTTGTTAATTCAAATGTACAAGTGTTGTTCAAACTATTGGAAAGGATAATGTAATTGAGATACATTATCAAGAATGTAATGATGCTGAAATAGGTTGGAAACTTGTCGATAAAAAGTTATGTAAAAAGTGCATGAAAAATTAGTGAAAAGGAATTGATGTAACTTTTTGTACTTTATTGTAGAAAAATGTCATGCTTACCTTGTGATGAAATGCATCCAAGAATGACTTTCAATCTGCATCAAGGGTGGAGACATGTAAAGATTACCTATGCTTTATTCAGAAATACAGACAAGGCAAATGGAAGCTATGAAACTGCCATGTTGCAGAGAAAATATATGAGTTTTTTAAAAACAACATAAAGGGTAAGTAGAAGTGTGTGGTCATCACTTACTGGTTACAAAAGATTATTAACTTTTGGAGAAGCTGGATTCAATCCTTCTGAGAGATACACAAGCACCAAGTGTTTTGGGTTAAAACACTGCTTAGCAAAATTCTTTATTATCAACTATTGTTAGATACAAAACTGCCTAAAAGACAAAAAGAAGAGTGAAACTTGCAAATTACAAGCACTGGTCTGAAAAATTAATTGTTTTTTCAACTAGTTTTTGCTTCTGTGTGTGAGAAAGGGGCATTTGCACTCAGATCTTCAGAAAGCCAGCAAGCTTTCAGTAAAGACCCATATGCCACTGTTTATCATCATAGTCTTTATAGGTCTATGAAGGTCAACATACACATGATTATGTTGAGGAGACTGGTTAGTCTTACTCCCTCCCTCTGTCTCTGGAAAGGAACTGTACTCAGAGACTCTGAAAAGTAGGAATTCTAACAGAAACAAAAGCTTCGGTTCTGAATGGTCAGCTACCAAATTGATGCTGTCCACAGTCACCAAAACATGATATCTTCACCAGGAACCAAACATTCTGTGAGAAAGCCGCTTCATTCCATCTTTGCAGTTTGAACTCTTGATCCTCTGAATTTGATCCTTGTTGTCTACGACTTGCTCCCATGAAATTTTGACAGAACTGTCTGTCATGTCTGAATGAATAGCCATATGTGTGTGGGTGTGTGTGTGTGTGAGTGTGTGTGTGTGTGTTAGGGTACAATTTAAGCTTTCACAGTACAACCTCAGTTATCCGAACATCAATTATCTAAATTTCGAATTATCCGAATAAGATCTCAAGGTCCCGATGTTTGGATAAACTGTGTTATCTGAACATTCGATTATCCGATCAAAATGCTCCCCATGCCGTTCGGATAATTGAGGTTGTCCTGTATATTAATAATTTAAAATCCATTATTAAAGAATGAGCCTGTTTAAAGTAAATAAGTTTGGTATCTGGTTTATTGATGAAACCTCAAGTGAGTTTCTTTAATCTTTGTGGGTGGTTAAGGTTTGGCTAACTAACCACCACCCCTAACTTGGTCAAATTGGTCACACAAACACTTGTGACAGCTCATGGAACAGTGGACTTGATTTCCAGCATACACTTCCCTCTAGGGTTTTGACAATATAAACAGACATTACTGCAATAAATTTAAGCCCAGTTACATTCATATAAAAAAAGTTAAGCCTTCCTTGTGCTTGACCAAAGATAACAAAGTTGCTTTGGTAACAAATACAAATAAATTAATAGGATTGTAATATTATGGAACAGTGTTACTGCAACAAGACAAGGACATAAGTTGAAAGGTTATTTCTAAGTTATCACAATGTTTAGATGTTTTAAACATCATTGATATCAATTGTGGAGTACATTCTAAATCTAAGGAGCAGGAGAATCGACGTTTCGGGCATGAGCCCTTCCTCAGGAATGTTCCTGAAGAAGGGCTCATGCCCGAAACGTCGATTCTCCTGCTCCTTGGATGCTGCCTGATCTGCTGCGCTTTTCCAGCAACACATTTTCAGCTCTGATCTCCAGCATCTGCAGTCCTCACTTTCTCCTACATTCTAAATCTAGCCTAGGAAGATTATCATCAGTAAAGACTCATATGCCACTTTTATCATAGTAGTTTTGTTAGGTCTATGAAGGTCACCCTACATGATTATTATTTGTTTCACTTTGTGTCAGTAAGGTCAGGAAAACCTATTTAGATTCATCTATGTTCTCATTATGCTGCAGTTTTCCCTCCAAAATCTTAATTTTCTCGGAAATGGGCTTGTTGTCTGACAGAGGCTCATCTTGGAGCATTTGTTGAATTGGTTTCAATTCTGTGCCTTCTCCAACTTTCAACATTGACATAATGCAACACAAATTTTCTAGCAATCCTGTGCTGGTTGATATCTGAATGCACAATTTTAGACTGAGGCACAGCGTGTGCACAGACAAACTTCGATTATCCGAATGAGATGGGTGGGAACAATTTCGCTTGGATAATTGATTATTCGGATAATCGATTTGACCTTAAACAAGGAAAGTCATGATGATCTAACACTATGCTCTACCGGAAAACTTGTTTAAATCTACAATTTTAATGTATTGAACACAAGAGGACACAGATTTCACATGATGAACAAAATAAAGCAATGATATCACGAGAAAACTTCTTAAAAATGTAGCAGTGGTTAACATTTGGCAAGGAGTGGTGAAGACAGCATTAAACAAGGCCCTGAACAGCTTCTACAATCACAAGAGCAGTTGTCAGTTTCCGAGAACTCAGTTTCACAATCGAAACACAGAAGCACTGCCCTCGTCCATGGGTTAATGCTCTTGACCATTCTTTTCATGAATGGCCCAGTAAAGTGACGGACTACAGTACTGTAAAGCATTTACTTTTGCAAAAGGCTGTGTAACAATCCTTACCTAAAAAAAAATCCAGTCACTGATGCTTGAGCTGCTTGTGTTTCTTTGTTTTAGCCAATGTTTTTGCGTGTTCCTCGGTACAGGTAAATCGAATGCACTTACCTCTTTGATGTAACATTTTTGCAGGATCTTGAAATCTTTTTTGGATAATCTGAAATTCGAATAATCGATATTTGGATAATCGAGATTCCTCTATATTGGCATCGTTTCGTCCACGTGTGACAAACGATCCCGTAGTGGGGTGGTGCGTTCCTTCTGTCGGTGTATCTTTGCTGATGGATGTGAAGATCAATTCTCGAGAGATAGGCTGGACCCAAGTGCTGCACACATAGCTGTCAAGTGACGTTGCCTGTTGTTGTTTTCAGCGCCAGTGCCTGCTGCCCTTGTGATGGTCCACCCTGGCCCACAGTGGGGATTAGCAGTTCTCTCCTTATCAGCTACCAATTCCCAGGTATGATTGTCAGTGTTTGGGGCCATGTGTTGTGCTTGCAAGCAGACCCCTGGGCACCTCACTCATTGCCTGGCTCTAGCTACCTCACCATACAGAGGATCTTGGCAAAACGGTCATCTTCCAACCAGCCTAATCCACTGAAGCTGCTTCTGTAAATCATGCTATTGTTTGTTCGTTGATGTGAGGGTTGCTGGCCGCGTTTATTGTCTGTCCCTAATTGCCCTGGAAAACATGGCGGTGAGCAGCCTCCATGAACCACTGCAGTGTTAGTGTGTAAGGGATACCTATGGTGCTGAGAAATAGTTGTTGGAACTACTTTGTGAGTTTGTTTTAAGACACTGAGCCATCAGTTTCTGACTGCCTCCCAGCAGAAAAGCTAAAATCCAATAACACTAACATTCAGCCTACCCGTCTCTTTCACCCGACTACATTTCCCCCCGGAACAGTGATCCCTAAATGTGCTCAGAAACCTATTAAAGTGTTTTCAAAACATCCCCCAGCCCTACCACAGAACAGAACTGAACAACGTCATATTAATAACTATGGTCCGAGTGCGTTCTGAATGTCTTATATTCTCTGAGAATGCGGAGTTTCTTGGCACAACTGATTGCACAGGAAATGATGTCATCATTTTAGGGAGTTCCAGGATTTTGACTCAGTGATACAGAAGGAATGGTGACATATTTCCAAGTCGGGGTGGAGAGTGACCTGGAGGGGAACTTGCAGTTGGTGGTGTTCCCATGGATCTGCTGCCCTTGTGCAATGAAGTGGGCTTGGAAGGTGCTGTTGGAGGAGCCTTGGTGAGTCACTGGAGTGTGTCTTGCTGATTATACACACTGCTGCAACTGTGTGTCAGTGGGGAAGTGAGTAAATGGTAAAAACAATGGATGGGCTGCCAATCAAATAGGCCACTTTTCCCTTGTTCATTGAGGCTTCATTCATCCAGGCAGCTGGGCAGCATTTTGCCTGGTCAATGGCAGATTAGCGTTAGTGAGACAGAGGTGATTGATTCACTGATATACACTTCGAGGATGGAGTACATTTGAGTGCTGTGCATAGTTTTGGTCCCTTATTTAAGGGAAGATATTATTTCACTGGAGGCATTTCGGAGAAGATTCACTCAGATGATTTCCGGTATGGAGGAAATGTCTTATGAGCAAACAGGTTGGAACACTCACTGGGATTTAGCAGGATGTGAGATGATTTCATTGAAACATAGAGGATTCTTAAGGAAAACAAAAAATAATAAAGATTGCAGCCGGTCAGGCAGCATCCATGGAGAGAAAACAAGCTAATGTTTCGAATCTAAATGACTCTTCATCAGAGCTCCGATAAGGATTCTTAAGGGGCTTGACAGGGTAAATACTGAAAGGATGTTTTCCCTCATGGGAGACTTTAGGACGAGAGGACACAGTCTCAGAATAATTTAAGATTGTGATATGAAGGAATTTCTTCTCTCAGCAGGTTGTGAGTCTTTGGAACTCCTTGCCACAGAGAGCTGTGGGGACAGAGATCTTATATTTAAGACTGAGATAGATAGATTCTTGGTTAGTAGGGGAACGGGCAGGAAAGTGGACGTGAGGAATGTTAGAACAGCCATGAATGGTGGAGCAGGCTTGAGGGGCTGAATGGTCTACTCCTGTTCTTGTTTCTTAGTCTTCTAGCTTGTGAAATGCTCTTATAGTCACAGTATTTATATGGCTTGTCCAGCTCTCTTGGGTTTTGATAGTGGGGGAATTCAACAATACCAATGTCATTGAATATCAAGGGATAATGGTTAAATTCCCTCTTGTTTGAGATAACCATTTCTTGACTCTCATGAGGTGTGAATCTAATCAACCACTTTTCAGCTCAAGTTCTTGTTGCAGACAGACATGGACTGTTTTAGTATCTGAGGAATAGCAATGGTGCTGAATATTGTGCAGTCATCGCCAACCAAGCTCACCTCTGACCTTATGGTTGAGGGAGCATCATTAATGAACTACACTGGGCCTAGGACACGCCCCAGAGTAATTTATACAATAATGGCCTAGGGCTGAGAGGACTAACCTTCAAAAACAACAACCGTCTGCATTAAGGCTAGATATGATCCAAGCAGTAGAGGGGTTTCCCACTGATTCCCATTGACTCCAGTTTTGCTAGGGCTCCTCAATGCCCTTTATGGTCTAACACTGCCTGATGTCAAGGGCAGCCACTCCCACCTGCCCTCTGGAGTTATGGTCTTTTGTCCATGTTTGAGGTCTTGAGCCAAGTGGGTCTGGCAAAATCCAAACTGAGCCATCAATGAGCAGGTTATTCAGTTCCACTTTGATAGTACTGTCATAAATCCCTGTGTTACTTGACAGGGAGTAGACTTACAGAGCAGTGACTGGTTGGATGGATTTTTTGGTGTCTTTGTGCAACTTTGTGCAGTACCTGGGCCATGATCCACCTTGATATGAAACTAAAAAACTGTGGATGCTGATGAGCTAAAATAAAACCAGAAATTGCTGTAGAAACTTAGCAGCATCTGTGGCAACCCATGTCATGTGGTTATAGGACCAAGAGTGGGCGAGAATGGGTTGGCCATGTTCCCACACCAACATTTCTGTCATAGGATTGCTGCAGCTCTCCAGCAAGGCCGAGAGCAATTTGAAGAAGACCAGCTTAACTTTCATTTGGGGACTCTGGAGCCTCTAGGACTCAACATTGAGCTCAATAACTTTAGGGCCTGATTATGGGTTTTTACCCTTCCCCACATCCAATCCTGTCATAACTTGGGTTGCTTTCAGCACAGAATGCCTATTCTGTCCTATTTTTAACTCATTACCAAGTATTCAGCTTTCAACCATTCCCTTGTCTGCCTATCCCATTCATATCTCTCTCTCTCTCCAACCTCTGTCTCCACCTATCTCAGTCCCCTCTCCCCAATGCACCCAAATTCAGCTTCAGCATGTCTTCAGCAGTTTCCGAGCTGTTACTGGACTCAAAATGTTAACCCTGCTCTCTGCCAACAGATGCTGCCAGACTGGCTGAATTTCTTGAGCAATTTCTGGTTCTGTTTCAATTTTCCACATTGCCGGGCAGATGCCAGTGTTATAGCTATACTGGAATGACTTGGCTTAGGGTCCATCAAGTTCTGGAGCAGAAGTCTTCAGTACTATAAGCAGAATCTTGTCAAGGAGCATTACTGTTATAGTACGCAATGGCTTCAGCCCCCTCTCTCTACAGCTTGCAGAGTGAATCAAATTGGTTGACTACTGGCATCTGTGATACTTGGAACCTCAAGAGGACTCCAAGTGGGTCATTCATTTGGCATTTCAGATTGAAGGTGGATGCAATACTTCACCGAGGAACATTACACTGATGTGTTGCACGTCCCCACCTTTGAGGATGGGAATATTTGTGGACCCTCTACTTCCTGTTACATGTTGACTGTCATCCATGACTGTTTGTGAAGAGACTGCAGGCATGGATCTATTCATTGTGGGATCCTTTTGAGTTTGCCCAGTGCTGTTCCTGGCATGCCCTCCTGCACCCTTCAGTGAACCAATGTCAATCGTCTGGCCTCAGCAGACAGTGGAGGATACGCAAGGCAAGGAAGTTGCTGATTGTCTTTGCATATTGTTATGGACCAAGCCAGACCCCCTCAAAACATTTCAATAGAGTAGGCCAAACCCTAACATTGCTAGTTGCTTTAAGCAGGTGTACAGTGGATACCCCAGGAGTGATGTAGCTGGTCAAACCACATAGTTTTATACAAAACAGAGTTTATTTACAAGGTTATTGAATGAAACACAAACAAAAGCGAACACAATACCAAATAACTTAACTGATTCGAAATCCCAGCAGATCATCCCAACTTAATGATGCTGTTCCAATACCCCCATAAACACCCCTTGGCACAAAAAGGTAAAATCAAACACAGGGTCTTAAAGGAGAGAAGTCAGAGAGAGAGAGGGTCAACATGGACCTGCTTATCATTGGTCCAACAGCTTTACAACTGCCTGATTGCTTTCAGTGACTAGCCAAACCATCAAAAACCAAATCAAACCAGAGAGATGCTGAGCTGGGAGAACTGGCCACTCCATCTTTCATCGTACAAGTGTTTTTTTCCAATGTGAAAGCCTGCTGCCTGAGGCAGTATCTGTTAGCTATAATCAAATTGGCCCTAAAAACCCATCCAAGCCCAGACTTTTCAGAGCCTATGTTCTTACGAATGCTCTGAAAATGAAACCAAGGACATCATAACCTTGTTAAAGGAGCACCATCATCACATGCTCCCTCTTAAAAAATGAGCTATCAATATCCAAAGATGGCTTCATTTTAAAACCCCTTAATCTTAACTGTTGGTACTCTATAACATACACACACTTACATTACATTGACCATAAATATGCAAACATGCACTACCACATTCTGTTTCAGTCTGTTGCACTCCTGCCTCCGTTTCTCATTCGAGTCTCAACAGTGCGTCAGCAATCACGTTTTCTCATCCTGCCACATGCATCATTTTCAAATTGAATACCTGTAACAACAAGCCCCATCTAAACAGTCTGGCATTTTTGTCCTTAAATTTCTCCACTCTTCACTGGACAGTCTAACCTCGCTCTACATAACTGAGCACTTCTTGTCTCATCATGAACTCCTGTTACTTGGACGTTTTCTGGCAAAAGTTCTTCAGACGTACATCTCTCCTCATCCTTCAGCATCACAGATTGAGAGGATCCTGTGTCTCTTAATATTGTAACCTGCTGCGCCTGGCCTATGCAAATAAACTTTACTTTTGCCACCAAATCTGGCACTTCCTCCTTAACCAATTTCCGACCAGGTTGTACATTCTGGTGCAGCTTTCTAGCCTCCACTGTGCTTTTCAGTACCTCTCCAACAAAATTCACTGGCTTATCCTGTTTCCCTACATATGGCTTCCTAATACTTTTCCTAACCTTGTGATAAATTATTACATTAGATTACCTACAGAATGGAAACAGGACCTTCGGCCCAACAAGTCCACACTGACCCTCTGAAGAATAACCCACCCACACTCATTCCTCTATCCTATATTGACCCCTGATTAATGCACCTAACACTATGGGCAATATAGCGTGGCCAATTCACCTGACCTGCACATCTTTGGATTGTGGGAGGAAACCGGAGCACATGGAGGAAACCCACATAGACACGGGGAGAACGTGCAAACTCCACACAGTCAGTTGCTTGAGGTAGGAATTGAACCCGGGTCTCTGGCGCTGTGAGGCATCAGTGCTAACCACTGTGCCACTGTGCTGCCCACTTCTTTTTTTTAGGATTACTTGATTTAATTTATTATAGTCACATATATTTTGTTACAAACACAGCCTTCGAGAGTCTCCAGCGCCATCTTGAAATGCCAAAAATAACTGAAGGTTGTCTAGCGTGGTACCAATGTTTAAGAAGGGTGGTAAGGACAAGCCAGAGAACTATAGACCAGTGAGCCTGGTGTCGGTGGTGGGCAAGTTATTGGAGGGAATCCTGAGGGACAGGATGTACATGTATTTGGAAAGGCAATGACTAATTAGGGATAGTCAACAATATACGTGGGAAATCATGTCTCACAAACTTGTTTGAGTTTTTTGAGGAAGTAACAAAGAGGATTGATGAGGGCAGAGCGGTAGATGTGATCTATATGGACTTCAGTAAGGCGTTCGACAAGGTTCCCCATGATTAGCAAGGATAGATCTCATGGAATACAGGGAGAACTAGCCATTTGGATACAGAACTGGCTCAAAGGTAGAAGACAGAGGGCGGTGGTGGAGGGTTGTTTCTCAGACTGGAGGCCTGTGACCAGTGGAGTGCCACAAGGATAGGTGCTGGACCTCTACTTTTTGTCATTTACATAAATGATTTGGGTGCGAGCATAAGAGGTACAGTTAGTAAGTTTGTTGATGACACCAAAATTGGAGGTGTAGTGGACAGCGAAGAGAGTTACCTCAGAGTACAACGGGATCTTGATCAGATGGGTCAATGGGCTGAGAAGTGGCAGATGGAGTTTAATTCAGATAAATGCGAGGTGCTGCATTTTGGGAAAGCAAATCTTAGCAGGACTTATACACTTAATGGTAAGGTCCTAGGCAGTGTTGTTGAATAAATAGATCTTGGAGTGCAAATTCATAGTTCCTTGAAAGTGGAGTTGCAGGTAGATAGGATAGTGAAGAAGGCGTTTGGTATGCTTTCTTTTATTGGTCAGAGTATTCAGTATAGGAGTTAGGAGGTCATGTTGCAGGTGTACAGGACATTGGCTTGGCCACTGTTGGAATATTGTGTGCAATTCTGGTCTCCTTCCTATCGGAAAGATGTTGTGAAACTTGAAAAGGTTCAGAAAAGATTTACAAGGATGTTGCCAGTGTTGGAGGATTTGAGCTACAGGGAGAGGCTGAACAGGCTGAGGCTGTTTTCCCTGGAGCGTCGGAGGCTGAGGGGGTGACCTTATAGAGGTTTACAAAATTATGAGGGGCATGGATAGGATAAATAGACAAAGTCTTTTCCCCGGGGTTGGGGAGTCCAGAACTAGAGGGCATAGGTTTAGGGTGAGAGGGGAAAGGTATTAAAGAGACCTAAGGGACAACGTTATCACGCAGAGGGTGGTACATGTATGGAATGAGCTGCCAGAGGATGTGGTGGAGGCTGGTACAATTTCAACATTTCAGAGGCATTTGGATGGGTATATGAATAGGAAGGGTTTGGAGGGATATGGGCTGGGTGCTGGCAGGTGGGACTAGATTGGGTTGGGATATCTGGTCGGCATGGACTGGTTGGACCAAAGGGTCTCTTTCCATGCTGTCCATCTCTATGACTCTGTGACTCTATAAAAGACACAAACACCTATCACTCTCGGTCTTTGAGTCCAACAATACTAATCCCAAATCTGAACTATTGAAAAAATCCCACAAAAGAGCCCCCAGTCTATTATGGACCAGATCCCCTTCCAATCATTTCAAGAAAGTAGACCAGAGCCTAACTTTGCTAGTTGTTTTCTGCAGGTGTATCAAGGGTATGACAGGAATGACACAGCTGGTCAAACCACTTAATTTTAAACAAAACAGAATTCATTTACAAGAGTTTTGAATGAAGCACAACCAAAAGAGAACAGAATACTGAACAACTTAATCTATCTGAAAACCTGACATTATCCCAACTTTATGGTGCCATTCCCCCAATACTTCTAACAATCCCCCATAAACACCCCTTGGCACAAAAGGTAAAACACGTAGTCTTAAAGGAGAGAGATCAGAGAGAGAGGAGGATCAGCATGGACCTGCTTGTTTGGGTCCAGCAGCTTTACAACTGCCTGACTGCTTTCAGTGAATAGTCAGACTGTCAAAAACCAAATCAAACAGAGAAGACCTGAACCGGGAGAACTGACCACTCCGCTTTCATTGCACAGGCGTTTTTTTTAACGTCAAAGCCATTACCTGAGCTATAATCAAATAGACCCTAGAACTCAGCCCAACCAGACTTTTCAGAATTGCTGCTTTTATGAGCGCTCTGAAATAAGCCAAGAACATTATCATTATAAAGTTGGGACAAGCAACTTATATTTCTAGGTTGGGCATGCTCAGAGGATACTAGCAGGTACCTTTGTCTAAAAGAGCAATTACAATTTATGCTTTCATTACCCAGTATGGACCATATCAGTTTAAAGTCTTGCCATTTGATTTGAAAAATGCACCCATCACATTTCAGAGACTAACCAATAAAGTCGTTGCTGGATTATCCAACTGTGTCGTATATGTATTTGACCTGATGATTTTTAATCACGCATGGAAGGAACATTGCAACATTTATCAGAATTGTTCGATCGACTTTGGAAGGCAGGCTTGATGATAAACCTGGCTAGAAGTGAAGTTGCCAAAGCCCAAGTCACCTTCCTGGACGATGTTATTGGTCATGGCCAAGTGGCCCTACAGGATGCAAGAACAAAGGTAACTGGGGACTTTCACTCTGTCAGTTAACTAGCTAATGCTGAGGTGAACTTTGCAGAGTTGACACCTACCTCGGTTCATGACATCTGGTCCATCTGGTTTCCTTCTTTGGAGAGTTTGTTCAACTTTACCTTCTAGTGTGTCAGGGTCAGGGAAGCACCAGCTAGTCTCCTGATCACGGCAAAAAAGATTGACTCAGATGCAACTTGCTATCTCCTCACAAATACTTAATTGAAGGTGCAGACATCAACAATCATGTAAAGTAACTCCAGAACTTGCCACAAAAGTATTTAATAAAATGCTTACTTGCACATTGCAATAATTGAAAGTGAGCCAAATACATATAAGGATTGCACAGTAAAATGAATTGCAGAAATGCAGATGCTGGCAATCAGAAATGAAAGCAGGAATTGATGGAGAAACTCAGCAGTTCTTCAGAGCTGAGGAAGGATCACTGGACTTGAAACATGAACTCGAATACCCCTCCACAGATGCTGTCAGACCCTCTGCATTTCCCCAGCGATATTTCTCTTTGTTTCATAGAGGGATTATGGTTAACATGCAGTAAATTTAACTATATTCACAATTGAATTCTTAGTGAAAAAAAACACAACAAACTAGATTTTGAGTGTTCATGTATACCAGTAAATCTCCGAAACATTTTAACATTGGCATTAATGATAAAAACATTATGTACTATGGTGAAGGGGGTGCTGTAAGGTCAAGTGAGATATCATTTAATGGATGTGCTCAGAAACAGCAAACTTCAGCAAATTTAATTTGGAATAAATTGTACCCAGTCATTGAAAAGTATGATGAACTACCTGCCAGGTAGATTATATATCTATAATGAAAGTGCTGCAAACTCATCCTTACTTTAGAATAGAGGCAAGATGCTATCACTATGTGCTTCCCCAGTTGTACAGCTGCTAATAGCATCATGTGACTGAGCTGTACTGACCAGGTTGATCTGCTTCAGCCTTGACACAAATGTTTTGAATTGATTTTGACTCCTCAGATCAGGGAAGGGAGTATTATATAGCACTTAGTGCTGGTAGTGAGATCTCCTAAAAAAAACTGGGAGGGGTAAATCCAAATTTAGTTTGGACGCAGTGACGATATTAGCACGGAAGAGATCAGCAGTGATGATATTGGCGGTGATGATATTGGCGATGATGATATTGGCGATGATGATGTTGGCGGTGATGATATTGGCGATGATGATATTGGCGATGATGATGTTGGCGGTGATGATATTGGCGATGATGATATTGGCGGTGGTGATATTGGCGATGATGATATTGGCGATGACGATATTGGCAGTGATGATATTGGCGATGATGATATTGGCGGTAATGATATTGGCAGTGATAATACTGGCGATGATGATATTGGCAGTGATGATGTTGGCGGTGATTATATTGGCGATGATGATATTGGCGGTGATGATATTGGCGATGATGATATTAGCAGTGATAATATTAGCGATGATGATATTGGCAGTGATAATATTGACATTGATGATAATGGCGGTGATGATATTGACAGTGATGATGATGGTAGTCATGATATTGGCGGTGATGATATCAGCAGTGATGACTTTGGCAATGATGATATTGGCGGTGATGATATTGGCGATGATGATACTGGCGGTGATGATATTGACATTGATAATGGCGGTGATGATGATGGTGGAGATGATATTGGCAATGATGATATTGGCGGTGATGATATTGGCGGTGATGGTATTGGCGGTGATTGTATTGGCGGTAATGATATTGGCGGTGATGATATTGGTGATGATGATATTGGCGGTGATGATATTGGCGGTGATGATATTGCTGACGATGATATTGGCGATGATGATATTGGCAGTGATGATATTGGCGGTGATGATATTGGCAGTGATGATATTGGTGATGATGATATTGGTGGTGATGATATTGGCGATGATGATATTGGCAGTGATGATATTGGCAGTGATAATATTGGTGAGGATGATATTGGCGGTGATGATATTGGCAGTGATGATATTGACATTGATGATATTGGTGGTGATGATATGGGCAGTGATGATATTGGCGATGATGATATTGACAATGATTGTATTGGCAGTGATGATATTGGCGATGACGATATTGGCGGTGATGATATTGGCAGTGATGATACTGGTGGTGATGATATTGGCAATGATGATATTGACTGTGATGATATTGGTGGTGATGATATTGGCAGTGATGATATTGGCGATGATGATATTGGCGGTGATTGTATTGGTGGTGATGATATTGGCGATGATGATATTGGCGGTGATGATATTGGCGGTCATGATATTGGCAGTGATGATATTGACATTGATAATATTGGCGGTGATGATATTGGCGATGATGATATTGGCGGTGATGATATTGGCGGTCATGATATTGGCAGTGATGATATTGACATTGATGATATTGGCGGTGATGATATTGGCAGTGATGATATTGGCGAAGATGATATTGACAATGATTGTATTGGCGGTGATGATATTGGCGGTGATGATATTGGTGGTGATGATATTGGCAGTGATGATATTGGCGATGATGATATTGGCGGTGATTGTATTGGTGGTGATGATATTGGCGATGATGATATTGGCGGTGATGATATTGGCGGTCATGATATTGGCGATGATAATATTGGCGGTGATGATATTGACGGTGATGATATTGGCGATGATGATATTGGCGTTGATGATATTGGCGGTGATGATATTGGCGGTGATGATATTGGCAGTGATGATATTGGCGATTATTGTATTGGCGGTGATGTTATTGGCGATGATGATATTGGCGATGATGATATCGTCGGTGATGATATTGGCGGTGATGATATTGGCAGTGATGATATTGGCGATGATGGTATTGGCGGTGCTGATATTGGCAGTGATGATATTGGCGGTGATGATATTGGCAGTGATGAAATTGGTGATGATTGTATTGGCGGTGATGATATTGGCAGTGATGAAATTGGCGGTGATGATATTGGCGATGATGATATTGGCAGTGATGATATTGGCGATGATGATATTGGCGGTAATGATATTGGCAGTGATAATACTGGCGATGATGATATTGGCAGTGATGATGTTGGCGGTGATTATATTGGCGATGATGATATTGGCGGTGATGATATTGGCGATGATGATATTAGCAGTGATAATATTAGCAATGATGATATAGGCGATGATGATATTGGCAGTGATAATATTGACATTGATGATGATGGCAGTGATGATATTGACAGTGATGATGATGGTAGTCATGATATTGGCGGTGATGATATCAGCAGTGATGACTTTGGCAATGATGATATTGGCGGTGATGATATTGGCGATGATGATACTGGCGGTGATGATATTGACATTGATAATGGCGGTGATGATGATGGTGGAGATGATATTGGCAATGATGATATTGGCGGTGATGATATTGGCGGTGATGGTATTGGCGGTGATTGTATTGGCGGTAATGATATTGGCGGTGATGATATTGGTGATGATGATATTGGCGGTGATGATTTGGCGGTGATGATATTGCTGACGATGATATTGGCGATGATGATATTGGCAGTGATGATATTGGCGGTGATGATATTGGCAGTGATGATATTGGTGATGATGATATTGGTGGTGATGATATTGGCGGTGATGATATTGGCGATGATGATATTGGCAGTGATGATATTGGCAGTGATAATATTGGTGAGGATGATATTGGCGGTGATGATATTGGCAGTGATGATATTGACATTGATGATATTGGTGGTGATGATATGGGCAGTGATGATATTGGCGATGATGATATTGACAATGATTGTATTGGCGGTGATGATATTGGCGATGACGATATTGGCGGTGATGATATTGGCAGTGATGATACTGGTGGTGATGATATTGGCGATGATGATATTGGCTGTGATGATATTGGCGGTGATGATTTTGGCGGTGATGATATTGGCAGTGATGATATTGGCGATGATGATATTGGCGGTGATGATATTGGCGGTGATGATATTGGCGACGATGATATTGGCGGTGATGGTATTGGCGGTGATGATATTGGTGATGATGTTATTGGAGGTGATGATATTGGCGATGATGATATTGGAGGTGATGATATTGGCGATGATGATATTGGTAGTGATGATATTGACGATGATGATATTGTCGGTGATGATATTGGTAGTGATGATATTGGCGGTGATGATATTGGCGATTATGATATTGGAGATGATGATATTAATGGTTATGATATTAGCAATGATGATATTGGCAGTGATGATATTGGCGATGACGATAATGGTGGTGATGATATTGGCGGTGATGATATTGGCAGTGATGATATTGGCGGTGATGATATTGGCGATGATGATATTGACGGTGATGATATTGGCGATGATGATATTGGCGGTGACGATAATGGTGGTGATGACTCGGCTCAGGACGGTGGACTCACAACTGAAATGTCTGAGGGTGAGTTCAGCTTCTTGGCAGCTTCTAGTGCTAGTCTGGCTCACTAACTAGTGTAGCCTCCGAGTGAAGGTGAAGCTGGAGGTTCCGGGAGCCTGTAGCAGTTGAATAGTTCATTCATAGAAATAAAGAAAACAGGAGTATGCCCTTTGTTCCTTTGAGCCTGCACCACCATTCAATAAGATCATGGCTGATCATGCAATCTCAGTATCCCATTCCCACTTTCTCGCCATACCCCTTGATCCCTTTAACCACAGGGCTACATCCAGCTCCTTCTTGAATATATCTAATGAACTGGCGTAAACAGCTTCCGGGGGAGTGAACTCCATAGGTTCACAATTCCCTGAGTGAAACAATTCTCCCTCATCTCAGTCCTGAATGGCTTACCCTTTATTCTTAGACTGTGACCCCTAGTTCTGGACTCCCCCAACATTGGGACCATTCTTCTTGCATCTAGCCTGTCCAGTCCCATCAGGATTTTACACGTTTCTATGAGATCCCCCTTCATTCTTTTAAATTCCAGCGAGTACAAGTTCAGTCAATCCAGTCTTTCCTCATAAATCAGTCCTGCCATTCTGGGAATCAGTCTGGTGAACCTTCGTTAAACTTTCTCAATACAAAGAATGTCCTTCCTCTGACCAGGAGCCCAAAATTGCACATCATAGTGATTGTGTGGCCTCACCACAGTCCTGTTTAACTGCTCCAAGACATCCTTACTCCGATATTTAAATCCTCTCACTATGGAGGCCAGCAGGCCATTAGCATTCCTCACCATCTACTGCCACTGAATGCCAGCCTTCAGTGACTGTTCCACCATGACACCCAGGTCTCATTGCACCTCGCCTTTTCCTGGACTGCCACTATTCAGATAATAATCTTCATTCCACCTTTGGTGACAAAAGTGGATAACCTCAATTTACCCACATAATATTGCACTTGTCAAACATTTGCCCACTCAGCCAGTTTGTTTGGATTAGGAATTGGCTCTCTGGAAGAAGACAGAGGGTAGTAGTTGATGGCAAAGGTTCATCTTGGAGTGCCGTCACTAGCGGTGTTCCGCAAGGATCTGTTTTGGGACCATTGCTGTTTGTCATTTTTATAAATGACCTGGAGGAAGGGTTAGAAGGTTGGGTGAGCAAGTTTGCGGATGATACGAAAGTCGGAGGAGTTGTAGACAGTGAGGAAGGATATGGCAGGTTACAGCGGGATATAGAGAAGCTGCAGAGCTGGGCAGAAAGGTGGCAAATGGAGTTCAATGTAGCTAAGTGTGAAGTGATTCACTTTGGTAAGAGTAATAAAAAGATGGATTACTGGGCTAATGGTAGACTACTTGGTAGTGTGGAAGAGCAGAGGGATCTTGGTGTCCATGTACACAGATCTCTGAAAGTTGCCACCCAGGTAAATAGTGCAGTGAAGAAGGCATATGGCGTACTGGCTTTTATTGGTAGAGGAATTGAGTTCCGGAGTCCTGAGGTCATGCTGCAGTTGTATAAGACTCTGGTGCGGCCGCATCTGGAGTATTGTGTGCAGTTTTGGTCGCCATACTATAGGAAGGATGTGGAGGCACTGGAACGGGTGCAGAGGAAGTTTACCAGGATGTTGCCTGGTATGGTAGGAAAATCCTATGAGGAAAGGCTGAGGCACTTGGGGTTGTTTTCATTGGAGAAAAGAAGGTTTAGGGGTGATTTGATAGAGGTGTACAAGATGATTAGGGGGTTAGATAGGGTTGACAGTGAGAACCTTTTTCCACGTATGGAGTCAGCTATTACAAGGGGGCATAGCTTTAAATTAAGGGGGGGTAGATATAGGACTGATGTTAGGGGTAGGTTCTTCACTCAGCGAGTCGTAATTTCATGGAATGCCCTGCCAGTAGCAGTAGTGGACTCTCCCTCTTTATGGGTATTTAAGCGGGCATTGGATAGGTATATGGAGGATAGTGGGTTAGTGTAGGTTAGGTGGGCTTTGATCGGCGCAACATCGAGGGCTGAAGGGCCTGTACAGCGCTGTATTCTTCTATGTTCTATGTTCTATGTGTCCAAGTCACCCTGCAGCCTCTAAGCATCCTCCTCAACACACACTGCCACCCAGCTTACTGTCATCTGCAAATTTGGCAATATGACATTCAATTCCTTCGTCTGAGTCATTAATGTACATTGTGAACAGCTGGGATACCAGTACTGAACCCTGCGACACCCACTGGTCACTGCCCGCCACTCTGAAAACGATGCATTTATTCCAACTCTCTGCTTCCTGTCTGAAAATCAAAGTGTCATAGAATCATAGAGATGTACAGCACGGAAACAGACCCTTTGGTCCAACTCATCCATGCCATCCAAATATGCTAAGTTAATCTAGTCCCATTTGCCCAACATTTGGCCCATATCCCTCTAAACCCTTCCTATTCAAATACCCATCCAGATGCCTTTTAAATGTTAATTGTACCAACCTCCACCACTTCCTCTGGCAGCTCATTCTACACATGCACCTGAAAAAGTTGACCCTTAGGTCTCTTTTAAATCTTCCTCCTCCCACCTTAAACCTATGCCCTCTAGTTTTGATCTCTCCCATCCCGGGTAAAATACCTCGTCTATTTATCCTATTCATGCCCCTCATGATTTTATTAACCTCTACAAGGTTACCCCTCAGCCTCCAACGCTCCAGGGAAAACAGCCCCAGCCTATTCAGCCTCTCCCTTTAGTTCAAACCCTGGCAATATCCTTGTAAATCTTTCTGAGCCCTATCAAGTTTCACAACATCCTTCCTATAACAGGGAGACCAGAACTGCACACAGCATTCCAAAAGTGGCCTAACCAATGTCCTGTACAGCTGCAACACGACATCCCAACCTCTTTACTCAGTGCACTGACCAATAAAGGAAAGCATACCAAACATCCTCTTCACTATCTTGTCTACCTGCGACTCCACTTTCAAGGAATTATGAACCTGCAATCTAAGGTCGATTTGTTCAACAACATTGCCAAGACCTTACCATGAAGTATATAAGTCCTGCTCTGATTTACATTTCCAAAATGCAGTACCTCACGTTTATCCAAACCAGTTCTCTATCCATGTCAATATATTAGCTCCGATGCCATGAGCTTTAATGTTCCTCAATAATCTCATGTGGAATCTTGTCAAAAGCCTCTTGAAAGTCTGGATACATAACGTCAACTGATTCATCCTTTTCCACTCTGCTGGTCACATCCTCAAAGCAAAACTCCAGAAGACTTGTCAAGCAAAGGCTCATGGCTGCCTTGGCTGGGGCTGAAGATGAGACCTTTTGAGCTTCCTCAACAGGATGAGAGCAGGTCCAGCCTTCTGAGCACATGCAGTGGCCGGGGGGGGGGGGGTGGGGCAGCAAGAATCAGCTCCTTGGGCTGAGCGAGGCCAGTGCTGAGAGAGTGAGCCTTTAGGGAGCTCGCAATAGGAGCCATTGTGGATCCAGCGGTGAGAGATGGCACTGGAGTGAGACATCTTCAACATTGGTAGGCCCAGTGTAGGACCCGAGACCGTGGCCATGGCAACAGCTTTCAACGGCAGGGTGGTGGAGTTGAGGTGCGGCAATGCGGTAGGCCTGATCAGGTGGTGGAGGCTGGTACACTTACAACATTTAAAAGGCATCTGGATGGATATTTGAACAGGAACGGTGGTTGCTGGGCGATAGCATAGTAGGCCCAATACGGGGCCTCCTAAAGTGGACTGTGTGGACAAAGCACACAGCAAAGAGGAGATCGAGTCCCTGCAGGAAGTGCATCCCCAGCATGGTTCAAAAGACTGTAATGTTTAACTTTTTACTTAATGCTACTTAATACAAAGAATTACTGCAATGTTTAACTTTCAACTTTGTTCTTTCTTTCTACTTTGTTCTTCTGATTCTGTACCTAGGTACAGGTGCACAATCCTTTTTCCGAAATGCTCGAGACCAACTGGTTTTTGGAATTCAGAATTTTTCGAATTTCAGAGTAAGTGATAGTTTGATGGTGAAGTTTTTTTTAAATCATACCGGAGGAGCATGACTCACTCAGTAAAACGGGCCCTGAGAAAGAATTGAGGCTTGCCAGTGCTGGGTCACGCCCCACGCCCCACGCCCCACGCCCCACCCCCCACATCGCATCTGAATGACACACATCGAGTGAGTGTTGACTTGGGTTAACTGTTTGCACACTGCTAGAAACAAGTTTAATAAATTTTAGACGAGACTACCAAAACTGCAAACAAGACAATTAATTCTATGATCTTGCAAGAAAGGGCATGAAATGCAGAATTGAGCAATGAGAATTCAAACTCTTACATAGTTATACCTTTGAACTGCGTGAGGTCATCTCTCCTGACTCCTACATTACCCAATCTTTCTTTGTATTCTGCCACTGTCCAGCTGTGCTCTGCCCTTATTGCCCCCTTCTCTCCAAGTTGGCAAACTTTCCCTCTTTTTACTTTGCTTGTAACATCTTCCATTGTCCATGGGTACTTTCCATTCTTGAACATACATTTTAACAATGTATCTTTTTCGTGCCTAGTTTATGCGTTTCAGCTATCTCAGCTATTTTGCTGAGACTATTATTTAAAACATTATGATGAAAGAAATCATTTGCTTTAATAGTTCTGCACTAAAGTTAGTACTCAATTATCCATAATTATACATTAAAGATAAAGATACATTTCCCTAATGCTTGCTTAGCTGATATTTTTCTTGTAGCCCTTTTTTGCACATACACACTCTTGCTTTTCCACTTCTGCAAAAACAGCACACTTCCCTATTTCTTACACCAGACAAGCTTGTAAATAAGAAAAAAAGTCACAAAAAACCTTTGGATTTTGGAGCTTTTCGGATTTCGGATAAAGAGTTGCCTACCTGCACTTGAACCTAAGATGGCACCTTGTGTGGCGACAATATACACTTTTCACTGTATTCCTGCACTTTTGTACTTGAACACACGTGACAAAAGAATTCTAAATCTAAATCTAAATTGGGCTGGACTGAGCAGGTTATTATTTGCATGTTTAGTTGGGAATAATTTAAAAACTGCTCTGATAGGCACTGCCCAATCTGAGACACTCTCCCTATATAACAGAACTGGAAGTTAAGACCTTAAAGGCCAGTGAAGAGAATTCAAGGCCGCAGCTGGAAGTTACTGCAGCCAGCAAAGGGAAATAGCTTAAAGAGTTCACTCCTTAGCCATTATGCAATTCCAGAGGGAGGAATTCAAGAAAAAAGAAATACTGCAGAGTAGGTTGTGATTTTTGATTAAGTAAACTGCCACGGGTGATTTGGTAATGGGAAAAAAATGTACAGTTGTGTGTAAGTGCAAGTCTGGATTAAAAAAGCCAAACATTAAAAAAAAGGCAAAAAGGAAGAATACAGCATAAATTGTCAACAAGTTTCAGAGTCCTGATTGTTTTCATCCTACGGTCTTCAAAGAATTAACAGTTGAAGCCTTTCCAAAACTCATTAGATTTGGGAAAGATACCTTCAGACTGGAAAAAAAATAGCAACATGACTCCTTTATTTAAAAATGGAGGTAGGCTGGAAGCAGGAACATACAACTCAATGTTTTGTCATAGGGAAAATGTTAGAAGCTATTAGATTAGTTTACTTACAGTGTGGAAACAGACCCTTCGGCCCAACAAGTCCACACCGACCCGCTGAAGCGCAACCCTCCCAGACCCATTCCCCTACACCTAACACTACGGGCAATTTAGCATGGCCAATTCATCTAACCTGCACATTTTTGGATTGTGGGAGGAAACCGGAGCACCCGGAGAAAACCCACGCAGACACGGGGAGAATGTGCAAACTCCACACAGAGAGTCGCCTGAGGTGGGAATTGAACCTGGGTCTCTAACGCTATGAGGCAGCAGTGCTAGCCACTGTGCCATCATGCTGCCCACTATTATTAAAGGTATTATTGCAGCACCCTTGGATAAATCCTAGGAAATCAGGAAGACTTAATATGGTGTTGTCAAAGGGAGGCCCTTTTTAACTAGAGTCATAGTCATAGAGATGTACAGCATGGAAACAGACTCTTCAATTCAACTCGTCCATGCCGACCAGATATCCCAACCCAATCTAGCCCCACCTGCCAGCACCCGGCCCATATCCCTCCAAACCCTTCCTATTCATATACCCATCCAAATGCCTTTTAAATGTTGCAATTGTACCAGTCTCCACCACATCCTCTGGCAGCTCATTCCATACACATACCACCATCTGTGTGAAAAAGTTGCCCCTTAGGTCTCTTTTATATCTTTCCCCCCTCACACTAAACCTATGCCCTCTAGTTCTGGACTCTGTGACTCCAGGGAAAAGACTTTGTCTATTTATCCTATCCACGCCCCTCATAATTTTGTAAACCTCTATAAGGTCACCCCTGAGTCTCCGACGCTCCAGGGAAAACAGCCCCAGCCTGTTCAGCCTCTCCCTGTAGCTCAGATCCTCCAACCCTGGCAACATCCTTGTAAACTTTTTCTGAACCCTTTCAAATTTCACAACATCTTCCGATAGGAAGGAGACCAGAATTGCACACAATATTCCAACAGTGGCCTAACCATTGTCCTGTACAGCTGCAATATGACCTCCCAACTCTTATACTCAGTAGTCTGACCAATAAAAGAAAGCATACTAAACGCCTTCTTCACTATCCTGTCTACCTGCGACTCCATTTTCAAGGAGCTATGAACCTGCACTCCAAGGTCTCTTTGTTCAGCAACACTCCCTAGCAGCTTACCATTAAGTGTATAAATCCTGCTAAGACTTGCTTTCCCAAAATGCAGCACCTCGCATTTATCTGAATTAAACTCCATCTGCCACTTCTCAGCCCATTGGCCCATCTGGTCCAGATCCTGTTGTAATCTGAGGTAACCCTCTTTGCTGTCCACTACACCTCCAATTTTGGTGTCATCTGCAAACTTACTAACTGTACCACTTATGCTCGCACCCAAATCATTTATATAAATGACAAAAAGTAAAGGACCCAGCATCGATCTTTGTGGCACTCCACTGGTCACAGGCCTGTTTTGGGACTAATTTAACTAATTTATCTCTTTGAAAAGGTAACTTGTGCTACAAATAAAGGGGAACCAGTGGATGCATTATACTTAAATTTCCAGAAGGCCTTTGATAAGGTGTCAAATCAAAAGTTATTGGGGAAAATAAAAGCTCATGGTGTAGGGGTAGCCTATTGCCATGGATAGAAGATTGACTCGTTAACGGGAAAGCAGAAAATAGGAATAAATAAGTCATTTTTCAGGCTATCAGCATGCCAGGAGTTGTGTACCACAGGAGCTGGCCCTCGGGCCTCAGCTCTTTACAGTTTATATAAATGTTGTAGATGAAGGGACCAAAGGTATGATTAGATTAGGTTCCCTACAGTGTGGAAACAAGCCCTTCGGCCCAACCAATCCACACCGACCATCTGAAGAGGAACCCACCCAGACCCATTTCCCTCTGACTAACGCACCTAACCCTACAGGCAATTTAGCATGGCCAATTCACCTGACCTGCACATCTTTGGACTGTGGGAGGAAACCAGAGCACCCGGAGGAAACCCACGCAGACATGGGGAGAATGTGTAAACTTCACACAGGCAGTCATCCGAGGCTGGAATTGAACCTGGTGCTGTGAGGCAGCAGTGCTAACCACTGAACCACTGTATAGTGGACAGATTTACTCTTGACAAAGATTGGTCAGAAAGTGAGTTATGAAGAGGACATAAGAAGCCTAAAAGGGAGATGGCTAGGTTAAGGCAGTGGATCTGTAAAATGGACTGTAATGTGGGAAAGTGTGACATTGTCCATTTTGGTCAGAAGAATTAAATAAAAAAGCATATTATTTCAATGGTAAGAGGTTGAACAGCTGAGATGCAAAGAGATCTGGGTATCATAGTATATAAATCATAGATGGTCAGTATTCAGGATGAGCAAGTAGCCAGCAAAGCTAACAAAATGTGGTCTTTTATTGTAAAATTAATTAAATGTAAGAGGATGGAGGTTATACTTCAGCTATTTAGAGCATTGCTAAGTCTACATCTAGAATACTGTGTACAGTATGTACTTACAGAAGGCTGTTAATGTGTCGGAAGCTGTTCAGAGGAGGTTTCCCAGACTAATAGCTGGAATGATTGGATTGTACTTTGTGGAATGATGGGTCTGTACCCTCTGGAGTTTAGAAGAATCAGAGGTGACTTAATTGGTCCTGAGAGGACGTGACTGGAGAATATGGCAATGATGATTCCTTCTGGAGAGAATCTCGAAATAAGGTCACAATTTAAACATAAAGGGTGGCCCACTTAAGACAGCGATGAGGATAAAGAAGTCTCTCAGAGGATCATGAGTCTTTGAAATTCCCTTCCTCCAAAGGCAATAGGCACAAAATCATTAAATGTTTTTAAGGAGAAAGTGAGGACTGCCGATGCTGGAGATCAGAGTCGAAAATTGTAGCACTGGAAAGGCACAGCAGGTCAGGCAGCATCCGAGGAGCAGGAGAGTCAATGTTTTGGGCATTTAAGACAAAGGTAGATAGATCCTTGATTACCAAAGGGATGAGGTGTTCAGGAATAGAGAATGGACATTGATATTAGAGCAACAATAATTTTATTCACTGACATGCCAGGCTCAAAGGGCCAAGAGGCATCCTCTTGTTCCTTGTTCCTCTGTTCATCTGCGACACTTTGTGAGCCTGCAGGAATCTATCATTATAATCAAGCCAACACTTCAATGCAGAACTAAGGGAATGCAGTACAATGTGCGATATTGGTTTCCAATAAAATGATAAATTGAGGCCTCATCAGTCCTCTCAGCTCTCATGGTATTGATTGTTGTCATGGCAAATATTTAACCCTCAACTACCATCGTCAATACGAACCAGTTGGTCAGTTATCATAAATGTAGAACTGCAGAGCGTGCACATTGACTAGAAAGCAATTTGGGATGGCACTCACAACATTAAAGAGAAATTCTAGTTACTTTCTTTTTGCTTCTGCCCAACTCCATCCAAATGTATCAGAACAACATCTTGTAATGCAGTGTCTCTGGGCCAGGAGGTTTAAGTTCCACCAATTCCGGATATGTGCCATAATGTTAATAAAGGAACTAAACACCATGAAATCGCTGCAGTAAGTCCATCTGTCAAAAACTGAAATGATGAATTTGCACCATTATGAGCAGAGTAAAGGAGCCATAATCCTAGCAGATCATCAGGCTGCTCTGTCATAAGAAAGAGAGAGAGACGCAATGGTGATGGTTACCAGAAGGTTACCAGACCTCAGACAAAGGGAAGTTCAGAAGGAGAATCCTTGACGATAGTCTCAGCCAGTGCAGGAATTGAACCATATTCATCTCAAACCAGGCTTCCAGCATCTGGCAATTTGGAGAACATTGGATGGCATTATTAAGTCTCAGCTGAGAGGAAAGGTGTGCTATCACTCACAGACGATCAAGTTCAATTTTGAATGTTCTCTGCAAGTAATAGCTCTTCATCCTCAAAAGCCTCTTCCTCTGTTTCACTGCCACTATGAAATGTTCAACACCAGAGCAGTAACTGAGCTGACACTTAAAGTCACTAATATGTTGAAAGCAGCCATCATACAGAAATTGCATCAAATGCAAATACTTAATTTGGAAAACTAGTCAGCTATGCACAGTCAAATCCACCCCAATAATTAGTTTAATTAGTACTTCATTCATCATGTGCTAATTTGTGTGAAAATGCAAACTTACACCAATTAATAAGAATAAATGTTAACAAATTCATCATCGATGGAAGTGATAATGACTGAAATGGGATCATCACTGATTCTAGCTCCCACTTGTTTCTGAACTACATGATAAAGTTAGTTGTTGTTCTATTTAATAGAGGTTATGCAGATGAACTTCTCTTTCTCTCATCAATGTGTTCTTTTTGCCCAGCTTTAACGTGAGCCACGGACACCACATAGGGCTACAAAAAGCTGTAACAATAGATACTGCCACTTAACAACTTTATCACAAGGGCACATGTCTCCCCCTCTAGTACCCTTGCTGCGCTGACGAGCAGCACAACATTAAAGGCACAGAAGTATAACTTGACCAGCCACATAAAACATATTTGGCAACAATAACCGTACTGGGAGTGCACCCTTCCCTCTCGGAGCAGCAGCTTTCCCTCACTGACACCTGGGATTAACTAGAGGCAGCTGCCTGTCTAGGAAACATGGGAGATGTGCTGGAACTCAGGGGAGACTGAAACTTTAGGGTTTCAAGTCCCCCCATTCCCAGCACACTCTGGGCAAAAGTCCAAACCATTGAAAAGAAAATGGATGAAATTAAAACTAGACTCACCTTCCAAAGAGAGTTGAGAAACTCCTGTGTGTTCTGTGGTCAGAGGCTAGTTATTTATTTGCAAGTTACTCACTTCCTTGTGCCTTTTCATCATCGACAAAGCAGGAGTCAGAAATATGGAGCTCCATTTGCCTGCATGAGTACAATTCCAACTAACTCAAGTAACTTGACATCATTCAGGGATGAAGTTGCTGAACAGTGCAGGTTCATAGCTCCTTGAAAGTAGAGTCGCAGGTAAATAGGATAGTGAAGGAGGCATTTGGTATACTTTCCTTTGTTGGTCAGAGCACTGAGTTATAGGAGTTGGGAGGTCATCTTGCAGCTGTACAGGACATTAGTTAGGCCACTTTTGGAATATTAAGTTGAAAATCACACAAAACCAGGTTATAGTCAAATAGGTTTATTTGGAAGCACTTGCTTTCGGAGTGCTGCTCCTTGGGCAGAATTTATAACAAACATTGACAGCGTGATGAAACCGAAATAATGTATTGAAAAATACCTGGATGGTTTGTTAAGTCTCTCATTTTTTTGAATGAACATGTTAGTTTCAGTTCTTTCAAATGTAAATCCCAGAATTTCTTTTAAAGTTACATTCTCAAGTGAACTTTAAGAATAGATGCCGTGTCGTCTCAGATAATGCATTGAAGGTGTGAGGTTAAAGTCTGTCTGTCTGTGCCCCAGTGTTCAGGCTGATTCTCTTTCTAAAAAAGGGATTTACAGAATCTTCCATGGATTCATGCAGTTTTTGAGCAAAATAAAAACCGTGTGTGTGTGTGTGTGTGTAGTGCAGTAGGGTCACCTAGAGTGCAGCGTGAACCCAAGGTCCCAGTTGAGGCCATCCTCATGGGTACTGAACTTGGCTATCAGCCTCTGCTGAGACACTTTGCGTTGTTGCCTTCCTGAAGTCTGCCTTAGAAGATGGTCACCAGAAGGTCTGAGATCGAATGTCCCAGACCATTGAAATGGTCTCCGACTGGAAAGGAACACTGCTGTCTGGTGATTGTTGTGGTGTCCATTCATCTGTTGCTGAACCTCTGTTTGGTCTCGCCAATGAACCATACCTGCGGCGTATGTGATAGACAACATTGGCCGAGTCTCATGAGTACCTTCCGTGTACATGGTGGATTTTGTTCCCATGTGTCATGAAGGCATCCGTGTTGACACTGACACATCTTGCAGTGTCTACTGTGACAAAGTTGCGTGGTGTTGTCCTGAAAGCTGGGCATTTTGTTGCGAACAATAATTTATTTGAGGTTTGGCGATTGTTTAAAGGCGAACAGTGGAGGTATGGGCAAGGTCTTGGTGAGGTGCTCATCCTCATTGATAATGTGTTGCAGGCTGTGAAGAACACGGCATCGTTTTTTCGGCTCCTGGGAAGTACTGGACAATGAAGGGTGCCCTGTTGATTGCAGCACGTGGCTGTCTCCTGAGGAGGTCATTACAGTTTCTCGTTGTGGCACTTTGGAACAGGCGGCCGATGAGTTGAGCGTCGCACCCCATTCTTAATAGGGCATCCTTGAGTACTTCCAAGTACCAATATTGCATGCAATTCTGGTCTCCTTCCCATCAGTAGGGTATGGTGAAACTTGAAAGGGTTCAGAAAAGATTTACGTGGACGTTGCCAGGGTTGGAGGGTTTGAGTTATAGGGAGAGGTTGAATAGGTTGGGACTGTTTTCCCTGGAGCGTCGGAGGCTGAGAGGTGACCTTACATGGGTTTATAACATCATGGAGGGCATGGATAGGATAAATAGACAAGGTCTTTTCCCTGGAGTGGGGAAATCCAGAACTAGAGGGCAGAGGTTTAGGGTGAGAGGGGCAAGATATAAAAGGGACCTAAGGGGCAGCTTTTTCACACAGAGGGTGGTATGTGAATGGAATGAGCTGCAAGAGGATGTGGTGGAGGCTGGTACAATTACAACATTGAAAGGGCATCTGGATGGCTGTATGAAAAGGAAGGGTTTAGAGGGATATGGGCCAAGTGCTGGCAAAATGGGACTGGATTAGGTTTGGATGTTTGATTGGCATGGATGGGTTGGTCTGAAGGGTCTGTTTATGTGCTGTACATCTCTATGACTCGACTGATGCCTCATCCAGCACTTTGAACATTCATATCGTCCACCTTCAGTTCACACTACCATCTACAGAATGGATGTTGGCACCTCTCCGTGAATCCTTTGGCAGTTCCTCCCTCATGCACAAGTTGTATCAACCAGAAGTCAAGGACAGCAAACTCATAGGAACTAAACCTCTTGCAAGTCCTCCCTCCAAGTCACAGAGTACTCTGACGTGCAAATATATCGCTGTTGCCGCAGTTAAAGAATGTAGTGAATGCCACTTTCCCGATACAAATGGATGGACAATAAATGCCAGTACAGCCAGCAATACCCATGCCCAGAGCTGAGGTAAGAAGGCACGTATTTAACTGAGAAAACAAAAGAAAGAGCTCATGGAAATGGCTCACGGAATAAGTTTTGTAAAATGCATAAAAACACGCTTTGTGACAGATAAAAGAAAGGAGCTGGTCAAAATGTATTCCTTAAATTTATATTAAATTGAACAATTATAAATTTGAATAGGATTAATTCAACCTGCCGCTACATGTCACGAGTTTGACAGTAATGAGCGCTGATAATCAACATTAATTATTCAGAATGATGGTTGAAAACTGTCTTTAGAGCTGTAATTTTGATAAATGGCAGATTCTAAATATGCAATTTGCCTAATAACTTCAAATTAATGCCTGTAGCTATTTTAATGAAAATAATGCAGAGTTGCTTGTCTGCAGAGTGTTGTATGTGCCTGAGGTGTTTTTTACAAGTAAACATGAGGTTCCCTTTACATTATTCCTTCAATGGATGTGGGCTTTGCTGGCTGGTGCAGCATTTATTGTCCATCTTTTGCTACCCTGGAGAAAGTGGTGATGAGCTGCCTTCTTGAATTGCCATAGTCTATAAGGCTCCTCTTTCAAATCCCTCACCTCATTGCAATAACCTCACCACCGATAGCATCCTCATTCTCTTCCATTCACTGAAAACCCCATTCTTGAATTCCAAATAGAAATGTTCTCTCTTGTTTCGTCCCTCGGATTCTGACTGAGCAAATTCTCAGTCTTGCAGTTGTTTTGATCTTCACTTCAATTCATCTTAGAACATAGAACAAAGAATATTACAATGCAGCAGCACAGGCCCTTCAGCCCCCACCACTGAACTGTGAAACCAATCTGAAGCCCATCTAACGTACACTATTCTATTCTTGTCCATATGCTTATCTAATGGCCATTTAAATGCCCTTAAAGTTGGCGAGTCTACTATTGTGGCAGGCAGTGTGTTCCACATCCCTACTACTCTCTCTGTAAAGAAACTACCTCTGACATCTGTTCTATATCTATCACTCCTCAATTTATAGCTTTGCCCCCTCGTGCTAGCCATCACCAACTGAGGGAAAAGACTCTCACTGTCCACCCTTTCAAACCCTCTGATTATCTTATTGTCTCAATTAAGAACATCTCTCACTGTCTCTCTCTAACAAAAAACAGCCTCAAGTCTCTCAGCATTTCCTCATAAGAACTTCCCTCCATACCAGGCAACATCCTAGTACATCTCCTCTGAACTCTTTCCAAAGCTTCCACATCCTTCCTATAATGCAGTGACCAGGACTGTACACAATACTCCAAGTGTGACTGCACCAGAGTTTTGTACAGCTGCAGCTTGACCTCATGGCTCCGAAACTCAATCCCTCTACCAATAAAACCTAACATTCTTAACAAACCTATCAACCTGAGTGACAGCTTTGAGGGATCTATGCAAATGGACACTGAGATGTCTCTGCTCATCTATACTACCAATAATCTTACCATTAGCCCAGTACTCTGCGTTCCTGTTGCTTCTTCCAAAGTGAATCACCTCATACTTTTTTGCACTAAACTCCATTTGCCACCCCTCAGCCCAGCTCTGCAGCTTTTCTATGTCCCTCTGTAGCCCACAACATCCTTCTGCACCAACTGCAACTGTGCTGACCTTAGTGTCATCCTCAAGTTTACTAAATAGTAGTGGACTCAAAACAGATCCTTGTGGTACACCACTAGCAACTAAACTCCAGGATAAACATTTCCCATCAACCACCACCCTCTATCTTCTTTCAGCTAGCCAATTTCTGATCCAAATTGCTAAATCACCCTCAATCCCATGCCTCTGTATTTTGTGCAATAGCCTACTGTGGGGAACCGTATCAAACACCTTACTGAAATCCATATACATCACATCAACCACTTTACCCACACCCACCTGTTTAGTCACCTTCTCAAAGGACTCAATAATATTTGTGCGGCGTGACCTACATTTCACAAAACTGTGTTGACTATCCCTAATCAGCTTATTCCTCTCTAGATGATTATAAATCCTATCTCTTATAAGCTTTTCCAACAGTTTACCCACAAGCGAAATAAGTCTATAATTCCCAGGGTTGTCTCTACTCCCCTTCTTGAACAAGGGAACAACATTTGTTATCCTCCAGTCCTCTGGCAATATTCCTGGAGACAATGATGAAATAAACATCAAAGCCAAAGGCTCTGCAATCTCCTCACTTGTTTCCCAGAGAATCTGAGGAAAAGTCCCATCCGGCTGAAGGGACTGATTAATTTTTACACTTTCCAGAATTTCTAATATCTCCACCTTGTGAACCTCAATCCTATCTAGTCCAGTAGCCTCTATCTCAATATTCTCCTCGACAACATTGTCTTTTTCTCATCTGAACACTGAGGAAAAATATTCATTTAGTGCTTCCCCTATCTCCTCTAACTCCATGCACAACTTCCCACTACTATCCTTGATTGACCATAATCTTAATCTAGTCATTCTTTTATTCCTGATATCCCTATAGAAAGGGCAGCATGGTGGGACAGTGGTTAGCACTGCTGCCTCACAGCGCCAGAGACCCGGGTTCAATTCCCGCCTCAGGCAACTGTCTGTGTGGAGTTTCCACGTTCTCCCTGTGTCTGCATGGGTTTCCTCCTGCAGTCAAAAATGTGCAGATTAGGTGAATTGGCCGTGCTAAATTGCCCGTAGGGGAATGGGTCTGGGTGAGTTGCTCTTCAGAGGGTCAGTGTGGACTTGTTGGGCCGAAGGGCCTGTTTCCACACTGTAAACTAATCAACAAAAAAAAAGCCTTGATTGTATCCACCAACAACTTCTCATGTCCCCTCCTGATTTTTCGTAACTTTTTCTTTCAGTCTTTCCTGGCTAACTTGTAACTCTCAAGCACCCTAACTGAGCCTTCACATCTCATCCTAACATAAGCCTTCTTCTTCCTCTTGACAAGAGATTCAAGTTCTTTTGCAAACCACGGCTCCTGCGCTCAACAACTTCCTCCCTGCCTGACTGGTACATATTTATCAAGGACCCACAGTAGCAGTTCCTTGAATGAGCTCCACATTTCTCCACATTGCTCTACCCTTGTCTCCGAAGTGGCCACAACATCAAAGTCCCAGGTACCAACCCATGCTGCAAGTTCACCCACGTTATTCCAGAATTAGCCTGGCATTGAAGTAGATACTCTGCAAATCAACTTCTTGCTTGCTGGTGACCTCTTGTGACCTTGAAACCTTATTTTGGGCCTCACTACTCTCAATGTCCCATATACTCGTACCACAGTTTGTGTTCCCGTCCCCCTGCTGAATTAGTTTAAATCCACCAGGAGAGCATTCGAAAATTTTCCCCCCCAGGATATTGGTACCTTCTGGTTCAGGTGAACCATCCTGTTTGTAGACGTCCCACCTACCCCAGAAAGAGCCCCAGTTATCCAGGAATCCAAAACCCTCCCTCCTGCACCATCCCTGCAGCCATGTGTTCAACTCCTCTCTCTCCCTATTCCTCGCCTCGTGGCATAGGCAACATGTCACATGGCACAGGTAACAAACTAGAGATAACATCTCTGTTTGTCCTAGCTGTAAGCTTCCACCCTCGTTCCCTGAATTTCTGCCTTAAATCCCCATCCCCATCTTGTCCACTTTATCTTCTGATTTCACTTAATCCCATTCCCTCCATTGATCTCTCCTACTCGTTGTTATGGACTTGCATTTCCCTCTCAATCTTTCCATCTCAAATGGCCTTACTGTCATAATCTGAGTCAGCCATAGTGCCTCCTTAATATCTGTTGGTAATGGATTCTAACCAGGCTGGTGAAACAGAAGCTAAGCAAAATAGATTTTCTTTGTGCAGAGAGTTTATTGACTATCACAGTCCAACAGTTCTGACCTCCTACACTTGCTCCACCTTCCTTCTCCTCCTTATTTTTCTACACAACATAATCAACCATGGGGTTCCTTTAGCACAGTGTCACTTTTCTCTCAAGCACACACAATCTCACTATCTCTCTCTCTCTCTCTCTTTCACACACAACCTCATTATATCTCTCTCTCACACACATACACACAATCTCACTATCTCTCTCTCTCTCACACACACACACAATTTCACTATCTCTCTCTCTCTCTGTAGGCCAGAATATTCAGATTCAATTCTCACTGCCATGGAGGTGTTAAAACAGTACAGATAGATTAAAAATAACCATCCATAATCCTCCCTCTTTCCTTTAAAAACATTCTGATACATTCGATTACAAAGCAATTTAAAAAGATTATTTTATAATGCAAGATTTTCCTCTTCAAGGGCACTTAATAATTTCTCTGGGCAAATAATTCTGTTTTAAAGTAGTCAGACAATTTGTAACTTGTGGCAATGTGTTTTAAATTTTAAAGATTTTTTTGCTTCCAATATTTCTTTCAAGGTCAATCCTTAACCTTTTCATTGAAATACCATTTGTTAAGTGAACATTGTCCCTAAGTAAACAATTATTCACATAGCATTCTTTGGGCATTTTTTTCCCTCAAGTTGCCCCTTGATTAGGGTTTCTTTCAAAATTATATAGGCAAGTGCACCCTTGGTCAATTGTTCTCATTTCTGATAGTGTTACAGCACTTAACATGTTTTTAACTACCTTCTCTATTTTCTTAGCTTTCAGGTTAATGTACACCATTTATTATTCCTTCCAACCAAGAATATGATAAATATTGCCATAGTTGAAAATTAATTTGCAAGATTGGTATGTGCATTAGAGTACATTCAATATATAGTACATTGGAAGAAGATTTACATAAATGATTCCAGGATTGAGAAACTACAGTCATGAGGATCAATTTAAGAGGTTGAGACTGTTCTCTTTGGAGAGAAGAAAGCAGAGAGAGGATTTGTTGGAGTTATTCAAAATATTGCGCTGTCTGGATAGAGTAGTTAGGGAGAAACTGTTTTCACTTGCAAATGGAAAAAATAGGATTTGGATGTAAACTGATGTTCAAATGAAGCAAGAAAACTATTTTTTCACACAATGAGTAGTTAGGATCTGGAATGCGCTGCCTGGAAATGTGATGGAGGCAAGTTGAATTGAAGTGTTCAAGAGGGTATAGGATGAATATTTAGGGAATATGGGGACAAGGCAGGAGATTGGCACTAAGTAATAGACCAGTGCACTTGTGTGGATGAATACAGCTCCAACAATGTTCAAGAAGCTTGACACCATCCAGGACAAAACAGCCTGCTGATTGGGACCAGATCTACAAACATCCAGTCACTTCACCATCAATGCTCAGCAGCAGCAGTAAGTTCTATCTACAAGATGCGTTGCAGAAATTCACCCAAGATCCTTAGACAGCACCTTTCAATTCTACGACCACCTCCACCTCGAAGGACAAGGGCAGTGAATACCCGTATGGGAACACTATCGACTGCAATTTCACCCCCAAATCACTCACAATCTGAGTTGGAAATATATCGCCATTCCTTTGCTGATGCTGGGTCAAAATCCAGGAATTTCCTCCCAGAACATGGACTGCAGCGGTTCAAGAAGGCAGCTCACCACCACATTCTCAAGGGCACTAGGGATAGACAATAAAGGCCAGTCAGTCATGCTCCACAAGTAAATAAATGTGCAGTTGACTAAATGACCTCCTTGCGTGCTATAACACCTCTGTAATTCTGCAGCATGTTTTGTTATGGTCCTCAATTCTAATAGATCGTAACAAACATGGAGTTTAGTCTGAGTGCATGACCTGTTCAACGACCAATCAAATTTCTTAACTGATTCATTTCCACTTTTGGAGTAGTTTCAGTGAAGGTCTGGTTCTATTTATTGAGGTGCAATTGGCATTATCTAAGTAGGATGATGATCCACAGTCAGTCCCAACTAACTCTGCTTGATATCTAATCCTATGTACGAAGAGCTTCTAAAAGACTGACTACAAAACTTGAACTTCTTTTATTATTGCACTTTCAAACATTGCTTACAATCTGCCAAGCCTTTCCACAGAAATCACAAACATGTATCATAAAGATGCCTGCTAGTTTCTTCCTGTTGATCTCAGTCACACATAGTTGGGTCTACTTTCTGGTTGGGATGTTGTTTGGAGGTATGGTGTGGACTTAATGGGCTGAAGGAGATTCTATGATTCTAATATGTATAATATTGGTCACCTTATTTAAAAAAGGATCTGAGTGCATTGGAAGCAACTCAGAGAATGTTTCCAGTACGTGGAATGGGCAGGTTGTTTACGGATGAAAGATTGAACAGTTTAGACTTGTAACTGCTAGAGTTTTGAAGTGTCAACGGTGACGATTAAAACATATAAAATCCTGAGGCATCTTGATAGGGTGGATAAGGAAAGGATGATCCTTCTCATGGGAGTAACAGAACTTGGGGGTCACTGTTTAATAATAAGGAATGAAGTCAATTTTTTTTTTCTCTCTGAAGGTCATGAGTCTTTGGAACATTGTTCCTGAAAAGATGCTGGAATGAGCATTTTAAAGCCAGAGATAGATAGATTCTTGTTGAACAGAAGGACAAAAACATTATCAGGGATAGGCAAAAAGGTAGGTGAAGGGATAAATGGGCAATTTAGCATGGCTAATCCACCTTAACTTGCACATGTTTGCACAGTTTGTAAGTATGCTTGTATCAAGTTCAGAACTCCGCTATGATCCCAGCTGATGTAACTGCTGGATAACCCAGATCTCAGAATGAAGACCGGCTTGGTAGAACACATTGTTTTGTTTAACACAGTAGTCTTTCACTGCAATATAAACGCACGCCCCTGTAGAGTCAGTTTTAACAACTAGACTGAAGTTTATTATGAGAAAGTTTTATTACAAGAAATTATTTTATTAAGAAATACAAACTAATTTAAAACAAATCAACTTGTCTACTTATAAGACACGTTGAAAAATTATAAAATATACAGAAGCCAAATCCTGCCTGGTCCCTAGCATTATCATTTTTACAGTTAATCAAAATCCCTATCACCACCACAGGTTTGACTAAACTGCTGCTTCTCTCTTCTAGTACTTCATATAACAGAGAGCTTAGAGTTCCTCAGCTTTTTGATAACCTGCAGAATTCTAACCAAGTACTCCTGGTCTGGAAGTTACTCGTATTGAACTTTTTCACTGTGGTAACTTGTTTCCTTAACTGGTTTCCCTAGGTGAGATTGTATGTTTTCTCACCCTAGTCAAGTTTGCTCTGAACAGACCAAAAGCTTTTGAACTAATGTTTTTTTAAAAAATGTAATCTTCGACTCTGCTAAGCTAATTTTTTAATGTTTTCTCTCTCCCATTATACCTTCACTGTACAAACTTCCATTAGCACTCCAGGAAGTACATACCAGATTGAAATTATGAATCTGGAAAGACTATTTAATTAAGACCAACTAATTTTTAAACCTCTTCATAAAAATAAACCAGAAAAAAGTATGTCATGAGGTCAAACAAACTGTAAAACAAAAATTAATATATAAATCACACACCTCCCAGAACAGCTACAGGATCTCTCCTTCCCACAATTACATTTCATGATTCTATGATCGCTTCCTTGGATAATGTTTTCTCATAGAATTTTCAGATGCTGCATTTTGTGGCATTCCATTCAGCCTAAAGATGTGCAAGTTAAGGTGGATTAGCCATGCTAAATTGCCCATAGTGTCCAGGGATGTATAGGCTAGGTGGATTAGCCATGCTAAATTGCTCATAGTGTTCAAGGATGTGTAGGCTACGTTGTCTGGCCATGGGCAATGCTGGCTTACAGAGATAGGGTGAGGGGAGTGGGTCTGGGTGGGATGCTCTTCAGAGGGTCAGTGTGGACTCAGTGCACCAAATGGCCGCTTCCATACTGCAGGGATTCTATGATTTTGTATCTTTACCTCCTTTTACCAATCTGCAGATCTTACTTTCTGTCCCTTATCTCACACATTTTACCAATGTTTGTATTTGCCAGTGGTTTTCCCTGCTGTGTCTGGAACACACACTACTTCAGTGCTGACCTCCAACAGTTGCTCATCGAGATCAATAACCCTGTGTATCTATATTGATTCATTCACACGTAGTCAGCCCTTCATTTGCCATACTTGCTCCTTGTAATTGTTCAAAATATGTTTATGTGAAGCAGTTCTTCATTATTTTCTACCTCTTTTTCCAATTCCGTAAATGTATAATCCATACCAATTAACCTCAAGAAATGCACTCTAATGGTCTGCTTGTAATGATGTAAAATTACTGTTTTAAATTACTACCTATAACCTTACCCATTCAACTCTTACTCATTTGTAAATCACAATTTTTCAAAAATTAAAATTTATTTCTGATGGCGTTCTTTTTAAATCTCAGTCTTCTTCCTGCACGTATGCAGGTGCTAGAAAATATGGAGCTAATTGTTCAACAAAAACTGAAGAACTGAGGATGCTGGAAATCTGAAACAAAAACAGGAAATGTCCAGCAGATCTGGCAGCATCAGTGCAGAGAATGGAGAGCTAACCTTTCGGGTCCAGTCAGCCTTCTTCAGAAATCAGTTAATTGTTAAACCTTCTTCTATATTCTTTGCAAACACCCACATTTGTAACTGATCTCATTTTCTCAATGTCCCTGCATCCTTTGGTATGACGTTTAGGTGAGATAACGATAAGTAACTTGTTGATGTAGTTCTTATGTTTTCCTTGAAGCTCCTATTTTCAATACCATTAATATTTCTTCAGTATTTTGATGAGAGAATTCGGGTCCCCTAAGGGGTAGCTCAGTGATTAGCACTGCTGCCTCACAGTGCAAGAGACCTGGTCCAATTCTACCCTCAGGTGACTGTGTGTGTGGAGTTTGCACATTCTCCCCATGTCTGTGTAGGTTTCCTCCAGGTGCTCCACTTTCCTCCCACAGTCCAATGATGTGCAGGTCAGGTAGATTGGCCACAAGAAATTGCCCATAGTGTCCAGGGATGTGCAGGCTGGGGGGTTAGCCACAGGAAATGTGGGTTTACAGGGATAGGGTGGGCTGGGGGTAATGTGAGTCTGGGTGGGATGCTCTTCTGAGGGGCAGTGTGGACATGATGGGCTGAATGGCCTGGTCCTGGTTTCACACTGGGATTCTATGATGAAGAGGGATGCAATAAAGTCCAGATTGTATAAACTGTAAATCCACTGAGTTCCCAGCAGCTTGCTTGTTATGCTTCATATACAGTTTCACTTGAATCTTTTTCATGAGCAGCCTGTTCAAGCATGTGCTCATTTACTTGGCGCCACAACTGTGCTGATAAAGTCGTCAAACTCAGCTATGTTACATCAATCATGACCTTTTACTAACTTTAATGCATGGTGTTCCCCAGACCTCAAGCACACAGGACATCAACATGCCTTAATCTTGCAAACATCATATTTATAACTGACCTCATGTCCTGAATGTCCCAGCACTTCCTACGATTAGAGAATCTGAGTAATCAATCTACTCCACACAATGTGGATGTGCAGTCATTGTCCAACACAGCACAATTGACCAAGTCTGTGACTAAAACATTCATGTTGAGGTTGAATATTTTTGTAACAAGTGCAGTTGGTCTGCCTGGAGAAAGTGAAGACTGCAGATGCTGAAGATCAGAGTTGAGAGTGTGGTGTTGGAAAAGGACTGCAGGTCAGGCAGCATCTGAGGAGCAGGAGAATTGACGTTTCGGGCATAAGCCTTTCATCAGGATTCCCTTCTATTCACAGTCAACACCCTAATGAGGTTTAATGATTGAAAAGGGCGCACGGAGTTATGAATCTCTAAAGAGAGTTTTGAAATCCTAAGTATAAATTTCATTCTACATTCCTCTATAGAACAACCATCCAGTTCTCTAAATGTATTGTGACGATATTGTGGCTTTAAATGGTGCATTTTGTCCTGATTTTTTTAAAGCCCTTTTTGCAACATAGCTGTCTCCTCCAATCTAATAGGCTAAACAGCTTGTGAGGCCTTTGTCTTTTAGTTAAGTTGGAACAATAGAAGCAGCCTGAATGGGTGAGGTTAGTCTCCAATAGAGCCAAGGTTTTAATTTTGCTTTCAACAATTGCTGGTGTCTTGAAGCTGGATGTTGAAGTTCTTATTCCTCTCTTTGTTACAGTTAAAAGCTGGAGTTATCTTCCTGCTGCCAGAATCGCACGTGAAACAATCTATTTTATTGAATTTGCCCTTGCAAAGGATGCGTTTATGGGATATTACTATACTGCAACAGTTGCTGTATAGTGGCTAAATAATCTATGATTCTGTTAATTTTTCCAATAAAGTTAAAGTTATATCAATTTTTCTTTATTTTGTTCATACTTTAACTTTAGAGTAAGAATGTTATTGAATCATAGAGATGTACATCAAGAAACAGACTCTTCAGTCCAACTCATCCATGCTGACCAGATATCCCAACCTAATCTAGTCCCATTTGCCAGCATTTGGCCTATCTTGCTATCTACCCTTCCTATTCATATATCCTTTTACATGTTCCAAATGTACCAACCTCTGGCAGCTCATTCCACACACGCACCACCCTCTGCATGAAAAAGCTGCCCCTTAGGTCCATTTTAAATATTTCCCTCCCCAACCCGGGGAAAATACCTTGTTGATTCATGCTCCTCATGATTTTGTAAACCTCTACAAGGTCACCCCTCAGCCTCTGATGCTCCAGGGAAAACAGCCTTCATCTATTCAGCCTCAGACCAAGTAGCGTAACCAATCAAGTTGCATTTGGAATACAACACCTTACATTTCGCTTTAAATAAGAAAATGTAAGGTCCAGGCTATCTCCTTGATATTGGATTAGTGGTGCTGGAAGAGCACAGCAGTTCAGGCAGCATCCAACGAGCAGCGAAATCGACGTTTCGGACAAAAGCCCGTTTTTACCTTGTTGATTTTATCTCCTTGATATGTTTGAATGGGATCTGGGTGGTCCATAACACTATCAAAATGTGAACATGCCTCAGGAGTATTCATCTTTCTTATAAATGTAGTCCATAAACTTGAATAGACTTTCCAAATCTTTCTCAGTGTTGAATTGCTGACCGCCAAGGCCTGAAAATATTTTGTATGTCATCCTGCCTCTAGTAGGAAGCGAAAGCTTCAAGGCCATTCCTTAGTTTTGTCCTGAGAAAGGAACCCATTTCAGATTGCCATTGATCATAAAGCTCAGCCTTACAGAATGTCAATTTCAATCATATCCCACCTTATACTTGGTTTCCGGCTTCTTCACCAAAGTTTACTTTCAATATTATTTCACGGGATGTTTGTGTTTCTGGTGAGGCCAGCATTTCTTGCCCATCCCTTAATGCCCTTGAATTGATGGTTATCTGGGACATTTCAGAGGGGAGTTAAGAGTCAAACATGTGTTGGACTCACATGTAGACCAAACCAGGTAAGGATGACAGATTTCCTTCCAAGATGGGATTTTGCAATATTGGCAATAATTACATGGGCACCATTAGACTAGCTTTCTTAAAAAAAAATCATTATTTTATTGAATTCACATTTCAAAACCTGTGATGGTGGCATTCAAACCCATATCCACAAAATATAAGATCTCCGCATTAATAGCCCAGTGACATCCCCAACTGCCCTACAGTCAGTTCTCCAAAGTAACTTGAATTACATCTATTGTTTGTAACAAGTCTTTGTTCCTATCTTTAGGCTACCACCTTCTGCTACCATTGCAATAAGCTCTCACCAGGCTGGTCAAACAGAGATTAAAGACATCCATTTTCCTTGGTACAGTTTTTTGTCAATTCCAAATCAGCAATTCCCTCTCCTTGTAATCAAACAGTTCCCCATTGTAGATATTTTCAAATCTAACTATTCAGAGATGTTAATATACCTCGGTAAGTAGATTCTGAACCCTAGGTCTCCTGGCTCAGAGGTAGGAACTACCACTGTACTACAAGAGCCTTATTTGCCTGTTCTATATCTATACATCAATTAATCAATTAATATCCATCACTTACTTCTCATCTAATATTAATTACTTGTTCTATTAACAACTGTTATTACATATTCCCCTAAACATTTGTGATCCCACTTCCTTCTGCATCATCCCCTGAGAACAAACACTCATCCCAATGTTCAGATAAATACATTCTCAGTACTCTAAACTGTGTAGGTTTTAGTTTTTAATTGTGATATTTCTGCTGACATATTCAAACTGCAAGTGATTAAAATCACAAATCATACCACTCACTGTTTACATCTCGATGTGTTCATATGCATTTGTAATTACAGAAAACAGGTAATGTTTATTTATTGTCCCTCTCGATGGTCAGTCTATTTTATTTCTCCCTTTTGCTGTAGCGATTCCTGTTACAAATTTCAGATTAAGAATGTGATATTTCATTAATAAAGCACCTCACCAGCGTTATGGTGGCTGTATGCCAGAAGATCTAGAAATTTTCACTCCTGTAGCTTCTCTAAAATAATCAGGTAAACAAGAGGTAATGTATTAACAAATTGCCAGTGGTATTGCAATTCACCAGCTGATGCATTTTGCTCTTAATGCATCAAAACCCTTTAAAGACTTGTAATTCAATCTATAAAGTAAGTGTCTTTCTGGTTTTTCTCATTACCTGTACTTATTTTGACTCATGTTAAAGGATTGAATCAAGGTTATGGTAAACAACACACACACTGAACAACACCAATATGTCTTAATGAAACTAATACCAAGGCCAGAGATGGGAGTATTATCTTAAGATACAACAAGACAGAAAGTACTTCACTAAAGCATACTGGAAAATGATATAAAAGTGAATATCGCAGTGTGAAAAGCATACTTGTTCCCTATTGTATCTGTTATGTGCTAATAAAACAACATTGAGTGCATCTTCATTAAATGGGACATCAATGTGGCACATTTCTGAAATTGACTCTATAGTGACACCTACTGGACAGAGACTGTAAACTAATTGGAAATTTGCCCTGGAAATCCATGGCCCAGTTTTTACCATGGTAAATGTTGCCAAAAAGGATTGATGAACAATCGTGACAGCAGAATGCAAACATTTCCTGGCAAGATATTTAGATAAATATACAGAGATGATTCGGAGATGCCAGTGTTGGACTGGGATGTACAAAGTTATAAATCACGCAACGCCAAGTTATAGTCCAACAGGTTTAATGGGAAGCACACTAGCTTTCGGAGCTATAAATTCTGGGTCTTACAACTGTGACCTCCACACCCACCTGATGAAGGAGCGTCGATTCAAAAGCTAGTGTGCTTCCCATTAAACCTGTTGGACTATAACCTGGTGTTGTGTGATTTTTAACAATATGTAGAGATGCCTAGTAGATTTTGTTTCTTTCATTTCGTGATTATGGTAACCAATCTTAGGGACTTGGTTATTTCGCTTGGCCGGATAGCAGGTCTTTGGTGTAGAGTAAAGCCAACCGTACAGGTTCAATTTCCTTCACTGGCTGAGTTAACCATGGAGACTCCACCTTCACAACCCCACCCCTTACTTGACGCATGGTTAAACACAGCACCAGTTGCTTCTTCCAAATGAAAGAGCAGTCCTCAGGATAGTGATGACTTAAAACAACTTCTGTTGGTATGATTTAGCTAGTTTTGTGACATTCAGTGAGCTGGTGCCTTGACTGTAATCTTTCAGCTACACCTGGAGCTAATTCTTGCTTCTACTGTTTACAATAATAAACATTTATAACCATGAGACAGAGTACAGGAAAGAGATAGACAGCGAAAGGCATGGTGTAAAGACAATAATCTCTCCCTCATTGTCAGCAAAACAAAGCAGCTGGTTATCGACTTCAGGAAGCAGAGTGGAGGACACACCTCTGTCTGTATAATGGTGCTGAGGTGGAGCTGGTCAAAGGCTTCAAATTCCTCGGGGTAAATATCACCAACAGTCTATCCTGGGCCATCCATGTCAAGATTACAGTCAGGAAAGCACACCAATGCCTCCACGTCCTCAGAAGGCTAAAGAAATTTGGCATTGCAATGGACATTGTTTCTACAATGACTCTTAGCAATATCTATCGGTGCACCATAGAAAGCATCCTATCCAGATGCATCACAGCTTGGTATGGCAACTGCTCTGTCCAAGACAGCAAGAAATTACAGAGTTAAAAATCACACAACACCAGGTTATAGTCCAACAGGTTTAATTGGAAGCACACTAACTTTCGGAGCGGCACTCCTTCATCAGGCGATTGTGGAGGGTTCGATCGTAACACAGAATTTATAGCCAAAATTTACAGTGTGATGTAACTGAAACTATACATTGAAAAATTGATTGTCTGTTAGAATACAGTGATAGTTTCACTTCTTTCATGTGTAAATCACAACCTTTTTTTTAAAGTTACATTCTCAGGTTAGCTGTTAACAATGGTGACAGCGAGACATTGTAACTCTGCATTGTACTTTGCTCAAACACTGCATGCATTCATGTAGAACTCTGAGCTCAAAAACTGCATGGATTTATGTAAAACTCCGTTATCTCACTTTTTAGATTAGAATCGATCTAAACATCAGGGCATAGACAGAGAACACAGGGGGCCAACACCTTCAACATATTGTCTAGCTATCACCATTGTTAACAGCTAACCCGAGAATGCAACTTTTAAAAAAAAGGTTTTGTGATTTACACATGAAAGAAGTGAAACTATCACTATATTCTAACAGATGAAAGGCTTAACAGACAATCAATGTTTCAATGTATAATTTCAGTTACATCACACTGTAAATTTTTGCTATAAATTCTGTGTTACTATCGAGTCCTCCACAATCACCTGATGAAGGAGTGACGCTCCGAAAGCTAGTGTGCTTCCAATTAAACCTGTTGGACTATAACCTGGTGTTGTGTGATTTTTAACTTTGTACACCCCAGTCCAACACCGGCATCTCCAAATCAAGAAATTGCAGAGTTGTGAATGGAGCCCAGTCCATCACACAAACCATCCTTCCAACCAATGACTCACTTCCCACTGCCTTCGGCAAACATCCAACATAATCAAAGATCCCTCCCACCCCGATAATACTCTCTTCAACCCACTTCCATTGGGAAGAAGGTATAAAAGTTTGAAAACACGGACCGACAGATTTAAGAACAGCTTCTTCCCCGCTGTTATCAAACTTATGAACGGACCTCTCAGAAATTATAGTTAATTGTTCTCTTTAGCCGTAAGACTATATTCTGCATTCCGTTCTATTAGCCTGTCATAGTTATGTAACATATGATTTGTCTGGTTAGCACGCAAACCAATGCTTTTCACTGTAACTCAGTACTTGTGACGATAATAAATGAAATCAAATTAAACCTCCCACCCAGTTCACTTACCAGTGATCCTGATACTATCACATCCCAGTTACTAACTGTGTGTAGTTGTGGCCCTCAGTTCCAGCAAGTTGTACGTGTATATAACATGATATAACAAGATGACGATGAGAATTTTTTCTAATACTGGCAGCAAAATAATCAGATAAGTAGTGATGTCACCATCATAACCATTGGCTCTGATTTCCTAACTGATATTTGCCCGTATTTATGCAGCTAGCCTTAAAAGGTTCACTCTATCACACATTTTTCTTAAAATGTGGAAACTTCAAAGCCAAAATTTGCCTCATTTTGCAAAGTTGCCTAAGATTGAATCAAGAAATGCCTTTAATTTCAAAACAGGAATCCCTGCCCCTCTCAGCCAAACTAATAGCTGCAACTCTTACAGTAGTCTCTGAATTTAAATCCATATTCATCTTTGTAATTGATGCTCTCCTTGATTTAAATAATCAGGAAGAACTAAAAATAAATAAACAGCTGCCATCACTATACCAACTGGAACGGTTAAGCACCCCAGTGTAGAATTAATTTGGTTTTTGCTTTCCTCTGTTTTGCTCTAAATCAGTGCTGGCAGTCTGAGTGATTAAAACCTATGCAAATGATGTGTGGCTGGGAGATTGCCTGTCACCATTTGCCCTCTGTTTTTTTTGTTGCACTGTGTAGAACATTGCTACATGTCTTAATTAGAACATTAGAAGCCTACAGTATGTTTGCTGTACCTCACAATACACTCTGGGTGACTGTGCACCCTGCACAACTTCAATAGACATTGTCTATCGGAGTTATGGCCCTGGCACATAATATTCAGGAAATCTTAGCAAACATTTTGCACTTAGACTTAAAGTGCGCAATGCCATGGAGGGTCCGTGAGTTAGCTTATGCAACCTGTTCTAATACATCTACATTCACACACTCCTGACAATGGAGAAGTAGGCTATTCAGCCCATCGAGTCTGCACCAATCCTCCAAAGATCATCCTGCCAAGATCCACCACCCCTGCTAAGCTTATTCCCTGTAACCCTGCATTTCCCATGGCTAATCCAACCAGCTGCATGTCCCCTGGACAAAATGGGCAATTTAACATGGCTATCCACCCAGCCTGCACAACTCTGGACACAATGAGCAATTTAGCATGGCCCATTCACCTAACCTGCACATCCCTGGACACAGTGGGCAAATTAGCCTGGCCAATCTACTTAACCTGCACATCTCTGATCTGTAGGAGGAAACCAGAACACTCAGAGGAGACCCACATGAACACGGGGAGAATGTGCAAACTCCACGCGGTCACCTGAGGGAGGAATCGAAGCTGGAAACCTAGCACTGTGAGGTAGCGGTGCTAACCACTGAGCCACCATGCCAATACAATGCTGGCATCCACCTGACAAAGTGGAAGATCACTTAAAAAAGACGAGACAAGTACAACCCACATAATTAGTGCCTCAACAGTCCATTCTTGATCATCAGCAAAGGGGCGGCTGGTGTTGTGACAGTGTTCACGGAGTAATCACCCTGCTCACCATCAGACTGTCCCTGATCTCATTACAGGATTAATCCAAACACGGACAAAAGAAATGAATTGCAGAGGTGAGGCTGGAGTGACCTTACTTTACTTCAAGTCAGCATTTGAATGAGAGAGGCCCCAAGGAGCCCGAGCAAAATGTGAAGTCAGTGGGTAGAAGGCAGAAAGTTTGACTTTCTGCTTGACTTTATATAGAATGAAGACAAACAATCATGGTTGGTGGAAACTAGTCATCTCAATTCAAAACATCTCTGAGGGTGATGCCCTCAAACGTCTTCCTTTCCTGCAAAAAATAACATTGCCTCCACGATAAGGTGAGAAGTGAATTAAACTGATTTAGCTTTATTGTCACATGTACTCACATGAGTACAGTGAAAAGTTCACAAGTCGCCACTTATGGTGCCATCTTACGTAACACAGTACCTAGGTACATAATCTTGGTACAAAGCAGAAAAATAAAGAAAACAAAATGTAAAAAGTTAAACATTACAATCCTTCTTACTAAAAGGTAAAAAAAACAAAGAAACACAGTCAACAATTCAGTACCAGAGTCCATAAGGGCCTGGTCACGCTGGTCTCATTCTCCCGACATTTAACATGGGTGTGACAGAAGTGCTGGATAATGATCATCCCCACTGGGTGAGGGTCTTACCATTTCGCCTTGAGAGAAGTGAACAAGCCACAGGAATCCTGTGGGTTACAGAGCAAGTCAGAGGCTGCGAATTATATGACGAATCTGACTCCAACAAGGCACAAATCAGGAGGGTGATGCGATACTCTCCACTTGCCTGGATAATAGTAACCGCAAACGCATTTAGGGTGCCTGTTACAACTGGGACCAAGCCTTTTGTTTCATTGGCTCCATGTCTACCGCCTTGAACATTTCCATGTTCCAACACCAACACACAACGTGTACCATTTGCAAGATGCACTGCCACAAATCACCAAGACTCCTTCCCAACCCACTTCCATTGAGAAGGACAAAGCAGAAACTGTTTGGGAACACCATCAACTTCCAAACCACACACCATCCTGATTAGGAACCATATTGCTACTCCTTTGCTATCACTGGATCAAAAACATGGAATTTGCTTACTAACTGCTTTTTACCATTTATATAAATGATTTGGATGTGAACATAGGAGGTAACATTAATAAGTTTACAGGTGACACCAAAACAGAGGTGTAGTGGCCAGTGAAGAAGGTTATCTCAGAGTGCAATGGGATCCTGATGGGCCAATGGGCTGAGGAGTGGCAGATGGAGTTTAATTTGGATAAATGCAAGGTGCTACATTTTGGAAAGGCAAATCAGGGCAGGATTCAGACACTTAATGGTAAGGTCATTGGGAGTGTTGCTGAAAATTGAGACCTTGGAGTGCGGGTTAATAGTTCCTTGAAAGTGGAGTTGCAGATAGGTAGGATGATGAAAAAGACATTTGGTATGCCTGCATTTATTGGCCAGTAAATTGACAAGATCTTTTCCCTGTGGTAGGTGAGTCCAAAACTAGAGGGTTTTGGTGAGAGGGAAAAGATGGAAAAGGGACCTCAGGGACAACATTTTCACGTAGAGGGTGGTGAGTGTATGGGATGAGCTGCCAGAGGAAGTGCTGGAGGCTGGTACAATTACAACATTTAAAAGGCATCTAGATGAATAGGAAGGGTTTAGGGCAATATAGTCCAAGTGCTGGCAAATGGGACTAGATTAATTTTATATATCTGGTTGGCATGGACGAGTTGGATTGTTTCTGTGCTGTACACCTTAGATTAGATTAGATTCGATTACTTAGATTACTTACAGTGTGGAAACAGGCCCTTCGGCCCAACAAGTCCACACCGACCTGCCGAAGCGCAACCCACCCAGACCCATTCCCCTACATTTACCCCTTCACCTAACACTACAGGCAATTTAGCATGGCCAATTCACCTAACCTGCACATGTTTGAACTGTGGGAGGAAACTGGAGCACCCGGAGGAAACCCACGCAGACACGGGGGGAATGCGCAAACTCCACACAGTCAGTCACCTCTATGACTCTATAACGCCGTTGTGGTTGCATCTCAACAATTTAAACTGCAACAGTTCAAGAAGACACCTTACCACCTACCTTCTCATGTTTAATTAATGATGGGCTATAAATAATGGCCTCGCCAGTGATATTCACATGCCATGAACAAATAAAATAAGATTGATTTGTTTGCATCCGCTGTCCACTACATTTCATGCACCCTTTGCTCTTCACAGATCATGACTAATGCAATTTCCATTGTCAAACAGAGCCAATAATTTTAATTCTATGGCTTAGAATCTCTCCTGCAGCACAAAACATTGTCACGGAGGGCTGCCTCAGAATAAAAAGTAGGTCTGGTCTGGAACTCCCTAGATTTCCTGTTGGACTGATGGGACTCAAGCTTTAGCTGAACAAAGATTTGAAATTCCTCACGTCCACATGGGTGTGGTAATGTCACTGGGTTAGTAAGCTAGAGGTTAAAATTCATATTTGCCATCCTGTGGAGTTCAGAACCTCACCAGAACACCACCAGCCTCAAGTTCCCCTCCAAGCCACTCACCACCCTAAATTGGAAATATATCCACTTTCCTTCATTATTGCAGGCCCTACCTCCTGGAATTCCTTTCTTAATGAGATTGTGGGGTTATTTACAGCACATAGACTGCAGCGGTTCAAGAAGGCAGCTCACAACCACCTTCTCAATGGCATCAGGGATGAGCAATAAAGGCTGGCCTATTTTTAATTCATTAAAACGGTGCGAGAGAAGCCACTCACCTCGTCATTTCTGCGCTGGCTTTCCGAGCATTTTGTCTCAGTGCTAATCTGGTCCCTTTTCTCCACAGCAGGGCGAACCATCGAGCCACCGTGCCACAGAATATGGGGCCAACAAAAAATGCCTCATTTTTTAGCACACTCATTTTATATGTGCCCAACGCTGTGACACATAGTATTGTGAGAATGCAAAATGCACGCCTGTGGAAGACAACCAATGTAAGCAGTAAGCCTTGGTAAGAAATGAGGAGTGGGCATTGTGCAGATTGAGTTGTCATGCTGTAAACTGTTTTGGTGACCATGAATAGTTGACTCTTGTTTTTACCATTTAAACTGACTGCACTGCTATCTCAGTCCACGACCTGCCTCATTCATGCTGCTGCAGTTTCTTTTTTTTCCCATTTATAAAGCATTTCGAAATTCGCATTCAATCTGCTGTCTTAATTGAATATCTGCAAACGAATGAAGATGAATGGTATTTCTCAAAAGTTTCGAGCTCAGGTGCTCTCCGTGGAATCCCCCATTTTGTCTAATGTGAATTGCTTTTTCAAAAAGATCTTTGTAAAGAATTAATTTTACAATTTCTGTTGTGCAATGAATCTGAATGTGCTTAGGCAACTTGAAGAGCATAAATTGATCCAAATGATTGAAAAGAACATAGAGTATAGAACAATGCAGTGCAGTACAGGCCCTTCGGCCCTCGAAGTTACACCGACTTGTGAAACCAAAAGCTCTTTCTGCATATAATTATTTTAATTTGTAAAATTTTCCTTCGACTTTATGATCGACAGCAGGTTTGCCTTGACTTTGTGAGCAAGTTTTGGTCTTTGGGGAGTCCCTGTAATTACTGAAATAAATAGAAGTTGCTATTGTATTTAAAATTGCAGAAACATGAGTGTTAATTACAGGAGGAAATTACTCAAAGTGACATTACGAAAAGAAAACAATATCACAAAAGCTGGAAGAATATTTGAAGTTGTCAGTATCTGTAATATTAATTTGAGGTGCAATTGTCATCTTAATGAAATCTGTTTAATTCCAAGTGTTAAATGGAAATGAATGGCACTTGCCTTGATTGTAATGCTTTGGAGACAATGTACAAGTTTAGAATTCACCCGAAGCTCATTCACATGCACATAATTAGTATTCATTCTGTATTATAATCTTTGAAATTACCAGTTTGTGTTGTGGCAGAACAAGATAGCATTGCTCATGTCATGAACCTGTGTGTGCAGTTTTAGGGCAAGGCAGTGATACTCTCTAGATTACCAGGAACCTCTCCCCAGCCTTGCCATCAGCTTAATTGGAAGAATTTACAAACTGATAAACAATCTTTTTGACTGTATTATGACTCATCTTCCATGGCCGTCTAATCCTGAGGTGGGATTTGAACCTGGAACATTTAAGTCAGACGTAGCAAAGCTATCACTCCAACACAAGGCATCCTATTTTTAGCTTTTGTGAAATGAAGAAACCTAAAGGTAGAATTAGATATGGATTGCTCCGGGAAATAATCAATACTGGCTCAGTAATCCTTCCCCTGTTTTGATTTGATTTGATTTCAATTTCATTGTCATGTGTACGCAAGGACAGGTGTACAGTGAAAAGTGTATCATGGCTCAGAGACCCCCACATCAGGGACAAGAGACCCCCACATCAGGGCCCAGAGACCTCCACGTCAGGGACTAGAGACCCCCATGTCAGGGCCGAGAGACCCCCACATCAGGGACAAGAGACCCCCACATCAGGGCCCAGAGACCTCCACGTCAGGGACTAGAGACCCCCTTGTCAGGGCCGAGAGACCCCCACATCAGGGACAAGAGACCCCCACATCAGGGACAAGAGACCCCCACATCAGGGCCCAGAGACCCCCACATCAGGGACAAGAGACCTCCGTCAGGGCCGAGAGACCCCCACCTCAGGGCCCAGAGACCCCCATGTCAGGATCCAGAGACCCCACGTCACGGCCCAGAGACCCCCACGTCACGGCCCAGAGACCCCCACGTCAGGGCCAAGAGACCCCCGCATCAAGGCCAAGAGACCCCCACATCAGGGCCGAGAGATCCCCACATCAGGACCGAGAGACCCGCCCATCAGGGCCCAGAGACCCCTACATCAGGGCCCAGAGACCTGCACGCCAGGGCCAAGAGACCCCCACATCAGGACCGAGAGACCCCCCCCCCATCAGGGCCCAGAGACCTGCACGCCAGGGCCAAGAAACCCCCACATCAGGACCGAGAGACCCCCGCCCCCCCATCAGGGCCCAAAGTTCCCAACATCAGGGCCCAAAGACCCCCACATCAGGGCCCAGTGACCCCTAACTCAGGGCCAAGAGACCCCCACATCAGGACCAAGAGACCCCCACATCAAGGCCAAGAGAACACCATGTCAGGGCTGAGAGACCCCCACGTCAGGGCTGAGAGACCCCCTCATCAGGGTCGAGAGACCCCCACATCAGGGCCAATAGACCTCCACGTCAGGGCCGAGAGACCCCCTCATCAGGGCCAAGAGAACACCATGTCAGGGCCAAGAGACCCCCACGTCAGGGCTGAGAGACCACCATGTCAGGGCTGAGAGACCCTCACATTTGGGCCAAGAGACCACCAGGGCCAAGAGATCCCTTGATCAGGGTCGAGAGACCATCATATCAGGGCTGAGAGAACCCCATAGTGAGCTGAGAGACCCCCACGTTAAGGCCGAGAGATTCTGCCCGGGGCTAACAGACCCCCACATTGGACTGAGAGACCACACGCAGGGCTAACAGACCCCCACATTGAGCTGAGAGAACTCCATGTCAGGGCCGAGAGACCCCACGCTGGGCTGAGAGACCCCATGTAGTGCTGAGAGATCCCCCCGCATGGCTGAGAGACCCGCTCGCTGGGCTGAGAGACCACCACGCTGACTGAAAGACCCCCATGCTGGGCGGAGAGCCCCCGCACGCTGGGCTGAAAGTCCTCCTCGCCAGTCTTGGAGGCCTCCACACCAGACTGGGAAGCCACTGTGCCAAGCCCAAGGCTGCCACGCCAACCCCAGGAGGCCATCACGCCAAGGTGGGAGCTTGCCTTGGCAGGTCTCTGCTGAGTCTGAGGCCAGGAATCCATGGCCAGGAGAAGAAAGAAGAAGGAATAAAAGAAACATAAAAGAGAGGAAGAAATGAAAAGGAACCAAATGGAGCAGACAAGTCCCATCTGAAATGTCCTACTCTGCAGCCAATTTGGGTGAGTGCACTTGCATGGTCAATTCCAAAGCATCACTTGTCTAGAATGAAAACTTTTCATTCGAACATAAGAACTAGGAGCAGGAATAGACCATCTGACTTACTGGCCTACATGGCTGATGTTTTCACAGCCTCAGCTCCATTTACCAGCCCCACTCACCATAACCCTTAATTCCTTTACTGTTCAAAAAATTATCCAACTTAGCTTTAAAAACATTCAATATTTTGAGGACGCCTCAACTGCATCACTGGGCAGAGAATTCTACAGGTCCACAACCCTCTGGGTGAAGAAGTTCCTCCTCAATTCAGTCCTAAATCCCCTTATTTTGAAGCCCAGCCCTGTTCCAGTTTCATCCACCAGTGAATACAGCCTCCCTGCTTTTATCTTATTTATTCCCTTCATAATCCGAGAAATAAAAACCCAAGCACTCCATCCATTTGGGTACTAATTGCAAAATTGCTCAGGCTCAACTATCATTCAGCACAGAGATGCAAATATCCAATGCATTTGTGAAGTTATGTGGTTAGATTACATTACTTACAGTGTGGAAACCGGCCCTTCGGCCCAACAAGTCCACATCGACCCGCCGAAGAGCAAACCATTCCCTTACATTTGCCCCTTCACCTAACACTATGGGCAATTTAGCATGGCCAATTCACCTAACCTGCACATGTTTGGACTGTGGGAGGAAACCGGAGCACCCGGAGGAAACCCACGCAGACATGGAAAGAATGTGCAAACTCCACACAGTCAATTTCCCCGGGTCTCTGGTGCTGTGAGGCAGCAGTGCTAACCACTGTGCCACCATGCCGCCCACAAAGCCTGACGACGAGGACTTTCAGCCCAACGTGTGGGGCTCTCCGCCCAGCATGATGGTCTTTCAGTAGACATGGTGGTCTCTCAGCCCAGCGAGCGGGTCTCTCAGCCCTGACACGGAGTTCTCTTAGCTCAATGTGGGGGTCTGTTAGCCCTGGGCGGAATCTCTCGGCCTTAACGTGGGGGTATCTGCTTCCAAAAATTGGAGCATTCAAATTTTCATCTCTTAATGTCAAACAAACTGCTCTGAAGAAAATTTATCTGAAATTTTAATTAAAGAAATTATAGACTGGACATTTTTGTATGTCTTGGAGATTTTGGAAATAACGATTTTAAAGCAAAAGAGACCAGCTGCAGCAGGAAAAAGACGTTGCATTTGTGAAGAAGGCATAAATGGTGTCATTGAGCTGTCAATACTTTCAAGGGCAGAAGTTCCAACACAGTTTGTGGATGTAGCGAAGCTTTTTATCTGAACATTGTCAATCTGAGGTAACTTACTTCAAGAACCACAGCCTTTGCTTTGTTTCTCTTTCTTTTTTTAGAAACACCCCTCATCAAAGCTGGCTCGAGTCATGAACTCTTAGAGATGTACAGCACATAAATAGACGTTTCGGTCCAACTCGTCCATGCCGACCAGGTATCCTAAATTAACTGAGTCCCATTTGCCAGTACTTGGCCCATATCCCTCCAAACCCTTCCCATTTATGTTCCAATCCAAATGTTGCAATTGTACCTCCACAGCCTCCTCCACTTTGTCTGGCAGCTTATTCCATACACACACCACCCTTTGTGTGAAAAGGTTTCCCCTTAGGTCCCTTTTAAATCTTGCCCCTCTCATCCTTAACCTATGCTCTCTAGTTTTGGGTTCCCCCAACCCAGGGAAAGCAATTTGTCTATTTACCCTCTCCATGCCCCTCATGATTTTATAAACCTCTGTAAGGTCACCCCTCAGCCTCTGACACTCCAGCCCCATCCTATTCAACCTCTCCCTGTGGCTCAAACCCAGGCAACATCCTTGTAAATCTTTTCTGAACCCTGACAATTTTCACAGCATCCTTCTTGTAGGAGGGAGAGTTGCATACAATATTCCAAAAGTGGCCTAACCAATATCCTGTACAGCTGCAACATAACTTCATTGGACCTCAATGAAACCCATTGGAAGATCTCATCACCTCAAGGAGAATGGTGCTAAAGACGTTTTAATTGCTACGATCTGAGAGTTCTTAAGAGAGAATTCCATTGTCTTCAGATTAAAATAATTCATCCAGCCATAAATGATCCAGCAAATTCAGTTCTTGATCATAATGTGGGACAATCTGTGAATAATACTTTTTTTCTGAACTTAACTGTTCCTTAACCAAAATAGCACCCAGTCAGAAGTCACACAACACCAGGTTATGCCCAACAGGTGTAATTGAAATCACAAGGTTTCAGAGCACTGCTCCTTTGTCAGGTGAAATGAAGCACCACTTTGTCTGATGAAGGGGCAGTGCTCTGAAAGCTTGTGATTTCAAATAAACCTGTTGGACTATGACCTGGTGTTGTGTGACTTCCAACTCTGTCCACCCCAGTCCAACACCTACATCAAAATAACACACAGCGGGATTCTTTTCCTTAGGCTTGGAAGTTGTGCATGTGTTAATTTTTAAGTAGTTGTATATATTTGTGTTGTTTACAACTTTTGTTATTAATCTTTGCACCTATACCAGAGTAAATTTTGTTAGCAGTCAAATTTTTTAAAATTGTTTTAAGGATCCTAGTTGACTTGCTTATGACATTGAGTTATATATAGTCTAATATGCATGTGTGTATATTAACATTTTTCAGTATCACCTCCCTTTTTAAATTCAAACTTCATTGTGACCAGTGGAATAGAACAATGAGAGGCAACAATTCACTCTATCATAACAAGGAGAAAATAATAGATCACATGATTATTGGTCAATTGAAGGTATGCCCTGATTGGATGAAGTGATTCTCCAGTTGGACGTTGGCTTTTGGAAGAGATTTATCAGGATGTTGCCAGGAATGAAGGATTCGAGTTATAAGGAGATGTTGAATAGGCTGGGACTTTTTTTCACTGGAGAATAGGAGGTTGTGAGGTGACCTTATAGAGGTTTATAAAATAATGAGGGTTCTACATTCTATGTTCTATTATCGGTAAGGTGAACAATCTAAGAGTACAGTTGATGTTTCAGGATTGTTTATAAGCAATATAGCACCAGCTTCATATCGCACTGCTTCTATCAGGCGTTCCTTTGATGATTGTGTAAACATAAAAATTGTTTCTGCTAATGGTTTTGTGAGTAATCCAAATAGCACCAGAAGGAGTAACGAGCCTAATGCTCTGTTAATAGAGAGAATGATAAACTCTGATTCCTGTTAATACAATAATGGAGAGGAGAGAGTGTGCAGCTGCCTGACTAATTTATTTAAGGCAGAGTGAATAGACTTAGTTCATCCCTCTATAAGATATTGGACAAGAGGTAAGCTATGAACGTGAAAAGGGAGTAAAATTAAGCAACGTTAAGCACTGCAGCAGCTGTTTCAAAGAGCACAGCACTGATGTTTGCAAAGAATAAATAACCATTCCTATTCCATCATATTGAATCAACCCATAATCTTCGCTCAGGTCTTTCTGAGGTTCAAATGGCCACCATGCTCAATCATGCAGCTGCATTTCGGCCTAAGTTTGCTGAGTTTAGGTAAAATAATGATGAGCATCAATTTTGTGCAAAAATCTACCATTTAAAAGCAGCACATACTCTTGAAGGGGTAGCTGCAAGCAATTGTAACTGAAGATTATGGACAATGGCAAGGGCAAGAGGAACTGCAAGCCCTCCCTAGTATTTGCTTCCCGCCATCCACCCTCCTCATCCCAGCATTTCCCAACACTGATTTGGAGTTTTTTGTGGAGGAGATTGCTCAGAGGAATAACATCATCCATCTACCAAATGGTAGGAAGACATGGGGCCTGTTAACCAGCAAGAGTAGGCTATCAGTTTTAGAAATGAGGCTCATTTCTTTAAGAAACAAATTTAAGAACAGCTCTGGAACTGACCCAGAGCAGTGATGCTCAGTGGTCTTCATACTTAAAAGCTGAATACTTCGCACAGTAGGAAGTTGGCGTTTGGAGAGGTTTTGGAAGAGGTTTACCAGGAAATGGAGGGTTTGAGTTATAAGAAGAGGCTGGATAGGCTGGGACTTATTTCACTGGAGCTTAGGAGGTTGAGAGGTGACTTAATAGAGGTTTATAAAATCATGAGGGGTGGAGATAAGATGAACAGCAGGTGTTATTATTCCCTAAAATGGGAGATTTCAAGTCGAGGGGATATATTTTTAAGGTGAGAGGAGAATCAAATTTTAAAAGACATTAAGGGGCAATTCTTTTATACAGTGAGTGGTTCGTGTGTGGAATGAACTTCCAGAGGAAATAATGGATGTGGGTACAGTTACAACATTCAAAGGACATTTAGATAAGAACATGAATAAGAAATGTTTGGAGGGATATGGGCCAAGTGCAGGCAGGTGGGACAAGTATAGTTTGGGATTATGGTCAGCATGGATTGGTTGGGCCTAAGGGTCTGCTTCCATGTTGTATGAGTCTATGATTCCAGATGTAGGTTTGCTCGCTGAGCTGGAAGGTTCATGTTCAGACGTTTCGTCACCATACTAGGTAACATCTTCAGTGAGCCTCAGGACGAAGCATTGCTGATGATTCCTGCTTTCTATTTATATGTTTGGGTTTTTTGGGTCGGTGATGCCATTTCCTGTGGTGATATCAATTCCTATAGTGATGTCATTTCCTGTTCATGGGTGGTAAATCGAGTTCCAGTTGGAGGCTCCGTCCAGAGGCTCACTGAAGATGTTACCTAGTATGGTGATGAAACATTTGAACATGAACCTTCCAACTCAGCCAGCAAACCTACACCCAGAACCTCAACCTGAGCTACAAATCTTCTCAAAACTCTCTAACTCTATGATTCTATGACAGAGAAAGGATCCAGATGGGCACGATGGAAACTATAGTTTGTGTTAGATTTAGAATAAAACCCTTGTAAATCTCTGAAAATCTTTTGCAGGGATATTAATCTCTTAATTATGAGTAACAGGCATAGGGTATGTCATTGTCTGAAGTATCAGTTCAGCATAAGGTTGCAATGCAGGATAACGAAAGTAAATGTTCTTGCCCATGTCTCTCCTTTCCGATGTGAGGCCGTTGCTGCCACACTCATAGCCCTTCCCTCGTGGAGTACCGCTACTCTCCTCCGATCACTGCAGCATACTGCACTACTCCTTCTGCTGCTGTTACAGCCCTCTGCACCTCTCATTCACTTCACTGTTCCTTCCTTCACCTCCTCATACGTCTGCCATCTTTCAGAAACCAGCAGCACTGCTCCACGTTGCCAAAGTTCCTCACTTTTAGCACAAATAAAAAAACTTCCTTCTCTCCAACTCATATGAAGTCATGCCTCATGTGTCAAATTGTACGCCAGAACCAGCCGAGTAGTTGGCGGGAATATTTTTGTTCCAGGGAGTGATGATTTTGTTGACTTATGGCTTGACCTGGGAAACTCCTTCACCCTCCAACATCTTGCTTCAATACTCCTGCAAGCACTGCTAAACACACAAAAGTAAATTAGCAAATGTGATGAGCCCTGAGTTTTTCTCAATGACTCGGTATTAGGTTTGTAAATTATTATGACTGCTTTCCTGAGATTTCACCGCAGTTTTCATGTCCCTGCTTTGTAGTTTCAAACTTCCTGGTTAGACTCTTTTAATTTTTTTCCCCTCTTGAATCAAGGCTGCTGACATGATGGCACAGTGGTTAGCAATGCTGCCTCCCAGTGCCAGGGACTCGGGTTCGATTCCAACTATGGGTGACCATCTGTGTGGAGCTTGTACATGTTTCCCATGTCTGCGTGGGTTTCCTCCCACAATCCAAAGATGTGCAGGTCAGGTGAATTGGCCATGCTAAACTGCTCATAGAGTTAGGTTCATTAGTCATGGCTAAATGTAGGGGAATGGGTCTGGGTGGGTTATCCTTCGGAGGATCTGTGTGGACTTGTTGGGCTGAAGGGCCTGTTTCCACACTGTAGGGAATCTAATCTATGCTCTCTAGTTTTGGACTCCTCTACCCTGGGAAAAATAACTTGACTATTCACAGTTAAAAATCACACAACACCAGGTTATAGTCCAACAAGTTTAATTGGAAGCACACTAGCTTTCAGAGCACTGCTCCTTCATCAGGTGGTTGCGCGGTGCTCCGAAAGCTAGTGTGCATCCAGTTAAACCTGTTGGACTATAATCTGGTGTTGAAAATGTGTTGCTGGAAAAGCGCAGCAGGTCAGACAGTATCCAAGGAGCAGAAGAATCTGATTCCTGAAGAAGGGGTCATGCCCGAAACGTCGATTCTCCTGCTCCTTGGATGCTGCCTGACCTGCTGCGCTTTTCCAGCAACACATTTTCAGCTCTGATCTCCAGCATCTGCAGTCCTCACTTTCTCCTATAACCTGGTGTTGTGTGATTTTTAACTTTGTACAACCCAGTCCAATACCGGCATCTCCAAATCTCGACTATTCACTCTATTCATGCCCCTCGTGATATAATAAACCTCTATAGGGTCACCCCTCAGGCTCCAACCCTCCAGGGAAAATAACCCCAGCCAATCAGACTCTCTCTATAGCTCAAACCCTCCAACTCTGGCAACATCCTTGTAAATCTATTCTGAGCCCTTTCAAGTTCCATAACATCTTCCCAATAGCAACTCCTATACACAATGCACTGACCAATAGAGGCAAGGGTACAAAATGTATTCTTCACTATCCCATCTACCTTCGATTCCATTTTTAAGGAATTATGAAGCTGTCCTCCAAGATCTCTGTTCAACAACCCTCCCCAGGAGTTTACCATTACCAATGCGAGGTTATTCACTTTGGAAGCAAAAACAAGAAGGCAGTTTACTACCTGAATGGCAGTAAATTGGGAGAAGGGAGTGTGCAGTGGGACCTGGGTGTCCTTGTGCACCAGTCACTGAAGGTGAGCATGCAGGTGCACCAGGCGGTAAAGAAGGCAAACGGTATGTTGGCCTTCATTGAGAGAGGTTTTGAGTACAGGAGCAGGGATGTGTTTTTTTTTAGATTAGATTACTTACAGTGTGGAAACAGGCCCTTTGGCCCAACAAGTCCACACCGCCCCGCCGAAGCGTAACCCACCCATACCCCTACATCTACATTTACCCCTTACCTAACACTATGGGCAATTTAGCATGGCCAATTTACCTGGCCTGCACATCTTTGGACTGTGGGAGGAAACCGGAGCACCCGGAGGAAACCCACGCAGACACGGGAAGAACATGCAAACTCCACACAGTCAGTCGCCTGAGGCGGGAATTGAACCCGGGTCTCAGGCGCTGTGAGGCAGCAGTGCTAACCACTGTGCCACCGTGCCGCCCACGTTGCAGATATATTGGTCCTTGGCCACACCTAGAATATTGTGTGTAGTTTTGGTCTCCTTTTCGGAGGAAGGATGCTCTTGCTCTTGAGGGAATGCAGTGATGGTTTCCCAGGCTGATATCAGGGATGGCGAGACTGACGTATGAGGAGAGATTGACTGGATTAGGATTGTTTTCACTGGAGTTCAGACAAGTGAGGGAGAGATCTCATGGAGACCTATAACATTCTAACAGGATTAGACCGGGGAGATGCAGGGAGGATGTTCCCAATAGTGGGTATGTCCAGAACCAGGGGTCACAGTTTGAGGATTCGGGGTTGACCATTTAGGATGGAGATGAGGAAACATTTCTTCATCCAGAGAGTGGCGAGCCTGTGGAATTCATTACCACAGGAAGTAATTGATGCCAAAATATTGAATATAATCAAGAGGCAGCTGAATAAAGCACTCAAGGTTATTGGGAAACAGCAGGATTAGGCTATTGCGTTGGATGATCAGCCATGATCATAATGAACAGCACAGCAGGCTCAAAGGGCTGAATGGCCTCCTTTTGTTCCTATCTTCTATGATTCTATGTTTCTATTCAGTACATAAGTCCTACTCTGATTTGCTCTACCAAAATGTAGTACCTCACATCTTTGCTTTTAAATGCTGCAAAAATAAAAATGTACTTTTTAAATATTGTAACTTCCAGGAAGGACTGCGACGGTCAAGAATCACATGTCCCTTAATCACTTGATGGAGTTAAAGAAATAGGCATTAGGTTAAGATGAATTAAATCATGCATCACAAGTAGTCAACATTATTTATTCAAAGGCAATTTGGGACTTCTTACTAATTAGTATTAAGAATTAAGTTTATGAAGGGAACAATTATCATAAAACAAGGAATACACATAATAAACCATTAAGCATAATGAGAAGTGATAGTTGTCTATGTCATTGTGCATGCATTTATAATTGCAATGAAGAAAATGCACAGTGGAAATTGTGTATAGCATGAGCTGGTGTTGAAGAATGTTTAGAAATGTAAATTACACATGACATGCAATGTAAATGGTTTGTATCTTATAAACATGGATCATATGTGGTATGCCATATAATGGGATATGTGTATGTCTGGATTATGGTAAGAGTAGATATTTGTAAGAAAGGAACATGTTAGCAATTAGAACGCAATAAGACCAATTCCTTGACTCTTCTCCTTTCCAACAAGGCTTTACATTAGAGCAGAAGCAGGGAGAGTCACCCCAGTATGTTTTGAGAATGAGGAAAGCTCTTGTGGTGCAGTGGTTGTGTCTCCACCTCTGAGCTAGGAGTCCCAGGTTCGCATTCCACCTGCCCCAGAAATGTGTACTAACTTCTCTGAATAAGCTGAGTGGAACTGTCTACATGGGAATGCAATCTGAATGGAGATTATATTCGTGTGCTGCATTACAATAGGAGATACACTATGTGTTGAGATGGATCCAATATTCACTCCCCTTGAGTCACAGTCTCAGAGAGAAGTCAAATTCATCATGGCACTTCTTGTGGGTCAAGAAACATGGTAAATATTGAAAGAAATGTGTAGCAGCTTACTTTTAGTGATGATTTGGAGATGCCAGTGTTGGACTGGAGTGTACAAAGTTAAAAATCACACAACACCAGGTTATAGTCCAACAGGAAGCACACTAGCTTTTGGAGCACCACTCCTTTATCAGGTATTCTGTACTTTTAGTGAGCTAATGTGGACAACTGGGCGTTCACGTTACTGCACTTTGGGCTCACTTTGACCTAGTGATCTGGAACTGAAACCCCAGCAAATTGGCAAGAAAACTTAGGCTTGCAACCAACTCATATTGAATAAACAAGTTAAATTAAGGAGGTTATCACTTGGAGATGAAGAAGAGAATCTGCTATTAGAGTACGTGTGGCTTTCAGTGAACCAATACAGAAAGGTCATTAAATTCAGAGAAATTGTAAAATCACTCAGATGATGTCATGCTTATAATTTATACTTATGAGGCGAGGCAACAGATAGTCACTGGAGCAAAGAAGGCTAAGTGGTTTTTAATAGAGGTTTAATGGAGGATTTTGAAATTCAGATAGCTATGGTAACGAAGATGGAAAACTATTTCTTTTGGTTGGAGAATCAATGCTGACACATCTTCAATTTCAACAAGTGACCTCAAGAGTGAAGAAGGAGACTTTTAGAGCATGAATTACTTAACGCTGGGCGAGGCAGAGACATTGAATCTTTTCAGGGAAAATACAGACTGGTTAATGTGTTCTTGCTAAATTCCATCTAGGATCAACAGAGCGATGCTGGCATGTCATTGAGTACAGTTTTATATTCAAATGTCATATCCCATAATGCATATTCTTCTTCAATGCGACAGAACCAGACAAGAAGTGAGATGAAAGCAAATAAAGGGAGAAAGATTTTCTTTATAGATTCTGTGAGATCTCCCTATTGAGTGGCAATTGATCTGTCTGCATCATCTAGCAGCACAATCCAAGAGTTCATTCTGTGCAGCTCACCTCACTCCAGGACAATGACAACAAAATGGATTTTGTAGCATTCATTGAATAGATGCTCTAAAGTTCCTTTTCAAAACTTCATTCATCAGATGCTAGGCTGGCATTGATTGCTTCTAGTTGCCCAGAGGGTTGCTAAGTCAACTAAGAGAAAGTGAGGACAGCAGATGCTGGAGATCAGGGTCGGAAATGTTGGGCTGGAAAAGCACAGCAGGTCAAGCAGCATCTGAGGAGCAGGAGAGCCGACATTTCAGATATAAGCCCACCATCAGGAATGAGGCTTGTAAGCCAAGGGGTGGTGAGGTAATTGGGAGGGGGTGGGACTGGGAGAAGTAGCTGCGAATGCGATAGGTAGATGGAGGGGGTGTTCTGGTGATAGGTCGGTGGGAATAGTGGAACGGACAGATGGGAAGGAAGATGGACAGGTGGCTCAGGTCATGAGAGCAGTGTCAAGTTGGCAGGTTGGATCTGGGATAAGGTAGGGGGAAGGACAATGAGGAAACTCGTGAAATCCACATTAATCTCATGTGGTTGGAGTCAACCACATTGCTGGAGTCTAGAGTCACGTATCAGCCAAACCAGTTAGGGACAGCCGTTTCTGTCCCTAAAGGACATGAAAGAACCAGATTTTTTTTTGCAATAAACAACAATGATTTCCATGATCATCATCTGATTCTTAAAGCCAGGCTTTTTAAATTGAATTAATCTGTCATTGTGAAATTTAAACGTTATGGCGGATCTTAAAGGAGAAGGAGTAGAGTGTCTCACTGGTTTAGCAGAGGATTGCCATGCAGGTCAGATACTACACTTGGAGATGAGGGAGAAAGAGTTGCACAAGACACCAGACTCAGGGAACCAGGGAACTTGTGGGGGATGTGCACCTGGAGAACATCAGGAGGATCGGGAAAAGATAAGCCATGAAGAGATCTAAACACATGGATATGAAGTTAATCATTTCAGTTACTGGGGACTTGAGCTAATGTATGTCAGCGGGTACATGGATGAGGGAGAGCAGGACTCGGTGTAGAATAGGATGGGGCAGCTGTTGAAATGTGCAGAGAGTAGTTGATGGAGACTGGCCCAGGAGCTTTGGAAAGATTGAAGCCTGCAGTGATAAATGTGAGTTATAGTAACTGATGAGCTGATGGAAAGGCTGGGAGTGAACAATGTTAGACACTATGCATCTTCATGGGGTGGGAAAGGGACAAAACCTTTTTCCATAATGGCATGGGTCAACTCCAAGCCTTGTGAAAGCAAAGTGCCCTCCACTGGACTCCTGGTGATGGTGGCGGTGGTCCCTGAGCCTGGACTCCTCATGGCAGTAGGCCAGGAGCCTAGATTCTTGACAGAGCCTGGACTCCTGGTGTCAATAGACTAAGATCCTGAATTCGTAGTGGGTGCCGAGCCTGGAGGCTGGACTCCTGGTGGCAGTAGGCCACGAACCTGGATACTCATTGGTGGTGGTGCCCAGAGCAGGGATTCCTGGTGGCGGTAGGCCAAGAGCTTGAATTCTTCTTTGTGGTGGTAAGGTGAGAGCAGTGGCAGTAAAGCTGGGGTCTCCTGGTTTTAGAGGGACTTTATGTATCAATATCTATCAGTGATGGTTATGGAGAGCCTGTGTGAATCAGCGTAGGAACATTGGAAACATTGGACCTGGATGATCAATCAGTGATGCTTATGGAGGCCTCTCTTATTCAGAGACAATTCCATAATCTCACCATTGGCAATAATAAATAATTCATCTACACAAAATGAATCGTAAGTGCCATTATCCTTCCACATAGCGAGTTTTGAGAAAATTTGTAGCTCTGGTTGAGGTTTTGGATGTAGGTTTGCTTGCTAAGCTAAAAGGTTCATTTCCAGGCGTTTCGTTACCTCACTAGGTAACATCTTCAGTGGACCTCAGGCGAAGCAATGCTGAAAATTCCTGCTTTCTCTTTATATATTTGAGTTTCTTTGGGTTGGTGATGTCATGATATCACCAACCCAAAGAAACTCAAATATATAAAGAGAAAGCAGGAATTTTCAGCATTGCTTCACATGAGGTCCACTGAGGATGTTACCTAATAAGGTAACGAAATGCCTGGAAATGAACCTTTTAGCTTAGCGAGCAAACCTATATCCAAAATCTTTCTACATGTCATTAAATCCCTTTTAAGGAAATTGGAACCTGTTCTTTCTGCCTGCTTGTTTTATTAGTAAGTGTATAAACAAACAATCTGATATTTTGGGCTCAGAGGCTCTAATGTAGCAATGGCCACCCTAACAAGTCCCCATCTCCCCACACCCAAATCCCTCAACTCTCACACGCTTCACTGAGGGCCATCACCAGGTTTCAAGCCTAGAAATGGTGTTAGTTCAGGTAAACGTTTGAGAAGCACTGTTCTTGCAGAGTCATAGAGTTGTGCAACATGGAATCAGACCCTTCAGTCCAATTCATCCATGTCGACCAGATATCTTAAACTGATCTAGTCCCATTTGCCAGCATTTGGCCCATATCCCTCTAAATCCTCCCTAGTCATACATCCATCCAGATACTGGATTAGTGGTGCTGGAAGAGCACAGCAATTCAGGCAGCATCCAACGAGCAGCGAAATCGACGTTTCAGGCAAAAGCCCTTCCTGATGAAGGGCTTTTGCCCGAAACGTCAATTTCGCTGCTCGTTGGATGCTGCCTGAACTGCTGTGCTCTTCCAACACCACTAATCCAGTATTTGCTTTCCAGCATCTGCAGTTATTGTTTTTACCTCATCCATCCAGACGCCTATTAAAAAATATAATTGTACGAAGCCTCCACCTCTTCCTCATTCCATACACATACCACCCTCTGTCCCTGAGGTCCCCTTTAAACTTTTCCCCCCTCACCCCAAACCTATGCTCTGTATTTTTGGACTCCCCCACCCCAGGGAAAAGATTTTGTCTATTCACACTGTCCAAGCCCCTCATGATTTTATAAACCTCTATAAGGTCACCCCTTTCTTTAGATTTTTAACCGTGATCTTCATCATAGAGAGAGGTGCAAACCGAAAATATTTATTATTTCAGAACTGGATGGAATATCTTCCTTTCAAAATGTCACAGACTAAGCAATATTTTTCTTGCTCATGGACAGCTAGCTGGCTTAGAAAAGCACCAATCGATCCGTCAGATCGGCATGTTGTACATTTTCAGTTTCCAGCCTCTAATTTTCTGTTTCAATTTAGGAGACAATTTCAGTCAGTGATGGTCAAAGAGTAGGCAGGGGCACAGATAAATGTTTCATGTTATCCAGGCAGTGCAAAATATTGTCAGCCCATATTTAAACAAGTTAAATTTTGTGGATGATAGCCAACTAGAGAACATTCCGAAATATGCAGGCTCCTATCCTGTGAATTCTCATTTACTTATCAACACACCACAGCCCACCAATATACCATTTCTCATGTTTAATGGAATATTTTAGACTAGCAAATAGCTAGAGGAAACTTCTGGTAAAGCCAGAAATCTTAAATAAAATCAAAAGTTGCTGGAAGCACTGGAAAAGCCAACGAAACTCTTAATAAAAAAATTAAAGTTGATGGTGTCTCATCAAGTCAGCAACAGGTTGTATTTATAAAGAAAATATACTGTGGAAGGTGGAAATCTGAAACAAAAGGAGAAGCTGCTGGAGAAACTCAGCAGGTTTAAGCATATCTGTGGAGAGAGAAACAGAATTAATGTTTCGAGTCTGAAATGACTCTTCTTCTGAAGTGCAAGGGGCTGGAGAATGATGGTGTTGGCAGAGGTGGGAAAGGAGTGAGTGGAAAAGATGATTGGGGGCCTAGAGCAAAAGATAATAGAGTGCTAAAGGTGGGAAAGGAGTGAAGGAGATGTAAACTTACATCTTTACAATCACACCACTTTACATTGGCAACTATTTTACACCTCTATCCCTCCTTCACCACCATTGCACTCCCTTTGTCTTTCTCTCTGGGCACAATCTTTTCCACTCACTCCTCTGCTGCCCATGGTATATTATTGTTTATTCACTCACTAACAGTCTAAGACCGCCACTGACTACAAACCACCATTTTACAGCCCCTTTCGGCTCTGAAGAAGAGACATATCGGGCTCGAAACGTTAACTCTGTCCAGAGATGCTGCCAGATCTGATGAGTTTCTCTAGCAATTTCTTCATTTCCTTTTTGCATTTATAAATCATCTTTCACATGACAATATCTGCCAAGGCTGTTCATGGAGCCTTTATCAATCAAACTATGATGTAAGAAGATAAGCAAATGCATATTTGTTATGGACCAGGCCAGACCCCCTCAAAACATTTCAAAGAAGCAGTCTGGACCTTAACCATGCTAGCTGTTTTAAGCAGGTGTAGAGTGGATATCCCGGGAGTGATACAGTTGTTCAAACCACTTGGTTTTAAACAAAATAAAATTTATTTACAAGATTACCGAATGAGACACAAACAAAAGAGAGCAGAATACAGACTAACTTAACCTACCCAAAATCCCAGCAGATTATTATTCCTGAAGAAGGGCTTATGCCTGAAACGTTAATTCTCCTGCTCCTCAGATGCTGCCTGGCCTGCTGTGTTTTGCCAGCACATTTTTCAACTCCCAGCAGACCCAACTTAACGCTGCCGTTCCAAATACTTGCAACAATCCCCATAAACATCCCTTGACACAAAAGGTAAAATCAAACACAGGGTCTTACAGGAGAGAAATCAGAGAGAGGGATCAGCCTGGACTTGCTTCTTCCATATGGCTGTTTCTTGGGCCAACAGCCTCAAAGCCTGCTTTCAGGGAATTGCCAGACCACTAAAACCAAAGCAGAGAAAAGTCGAGCTGGGAGAACTGGCCACTCCCCTTTTATGATATGAGTGTTTTTTTTAAAAAAAAACAAACTTGAAAGCCTTTTCCAGAGGCAGAATCTGTTAGCAAAAACCAAATTGACCCTACAGGTCTTTATGACCTCCTGAAACAAAAATAAGCACAGCTTCACTTTGTTAAAGGAGCAGCATTGTCACATATTAGACCAGCTAACCAAAGGCTTGTTCAGAGATGTTGATTCCAGGGCAAGTGAAAGAAAAAGAGAGGAGTTAGAGGAATGGTTAGGCAGGGAACCCCAGAGTTTAGGACTTATAAACTTCAAAGAAAACAAAAAAAAATCAGTTATGTTAAAAATGGCCAGAAGTGGAAGAGCATGGAGATGTCAGAACATTGTTTGTCTGGAGGACATTAGAAAGATAACAAGTGAGTTGGGGTGGTTTCAGTCAAGTTAGTCCCAGACCAGAAGCCAAGTGGAAGATTGACTGAGAGTTGGTATGAGTTACAACACAATCAGAACACTTTAGTTAGCTGGGTGCTCAGCAAGAGTACGAAAGGAATCACTGACAGCTAACGCACAATGTAGTGTTTCAGCCTGAACAAATTCTTTGTTGAAGAAGTGATCTCTGAGTAAATCAGTGCCAGATTACCTTTGAGAACTCCAGTCCTCTGAGGTCATTATCGGTGTTATTTCTGAAGAGAGACTGACACAGCTGAATTTCGTATCATTGGAGGGAGACAAGATTAAAGTTACTTTTGTACTGCTCCTTTGTCATGTTAGAATAACAGCCAGTTCCAAGCTTTACAATGCTGATTACAGCATCAAAATAAACCTGCCAGATTTAAATAAGAACATTTACCAAGAATTGAACAAGTTGACCTTGTGTTGGTCCAGTATCATTGACTTTCTGAAATGCCTTTGAAGCCAGTGGCATTATAGCAATATAAAAACAGTTGTACACAATCCAAGATTTGAAAATGCTAAAGGGCATGAATAGGATGGATGGAGGTAGCTTATTTAGCTTAAAACTGAGCACATAATCAGTCATATGTAGAGAATTCAAAAGCTTCACACAAGCATAGAAACTACAAGTGCTTCTTTTCTGAACTGTAGAGTAGGTATCTAAGAATAGGGTTCTAGTAAGATTATTAGAAACATAGAAAATAAGTGCAATCGTAGGCCATTCAGCCCTTTAAGCCTGCACTACCATTCAATATGATCATGGTTGATTCCTAGGATGGTGGATATCTAGATGTTGTGGTCAACCTAGCAGTTTTGATTGTCAAGGATTGCCTGGCTTCCAAACCCTGTTATGAATATGCAGAGTAGGCATCAACATTAAGAACAGTGTTTTGGGATGGAATTATGCTATGGCCTTAATATATGAACACTGTAGGAATGTAAGGAGATAGGAACACAGGACATGAGTGCAGGACTAGGTCATTTGGTCCTTCAAAACTGCTTCACCATTCAAAGCAATCATGGCTGATGTGGCTGCGATTTCAATACACCTTTCCTGTCTGTTCAGCGGAACACCAGGCTCCCTTGCCAATCGAATATTTATTTGCCTTAATAAAATGCAATGACCAGCCTTCACTGTTTGCTGGTGAAGGAAACTCCACAAACTATCAATGCTCTGAGAGAGAAAAAGAATTCTCCTCATGTCCGACTTTAAAGTGGGGTCTATTAATCTTTGATCAGTCCCCCATCTCTAGTTTCTCCTGAAAGGGCGAAGCATCATCTCAGAATTCATCCTATCAAATCTTCTCAGGATCTTATGTGGGTGAAGGGACGACTCTTTAGAGCTGAGATGAAGAGGAATTTCTTCAGCTAGAGGGTGGTTAATCTGTGGAAATCATTGCCACAGAGGGTTATGGAGCCACGTTACTGAGTATATTTAAGGCAGAGATACTTAGGCAATTGATTAGTAAGGGGTTTGAGGGTTACTGGGAGTAGGCAGGAGAAAGAGGTTACAAAACATATCAGCCATGGTCGAATGGTGGAGCTGACTCGTTGGGCTGAATGGCCTAATTCTGCTCCTATATCTTATGGTCAGATGATATTATGGTGTTCAATCATCTTTCATTCTGCTAAACTCCAATAGGTAAAGGCCAAACCTGGACATCCTTTCCTCATAAGATGAGCTTTTTAACCTAACAATGAGCCAAGTGAAACTTCATTGAAGTGCTTCTAATGAAATTGCTGTCCATCCTTTTACAAATAAATGAACTAAGATTGTACCCAATTTCCTGGATATGGCCTCACCGAGGCTCAGTTCAGTTGCAGTAAAATGGCCTTACCTGTATTCCATTCTCCTTGCAATAAACATTCCATTAACCTTCCTAATCACTTTCTGTACCTCTGTACTGACACTTTGTGATTCATGCACCAGGCCACCCAGGTCTCTCGCTGTACCTCTGAGTTCTGCAATCTCTTTCCACTTAAATAGAAACAGCTTTCCCAGTCTTCCTGCCAAAGTGGATAAATTCACATTTATCCACATTACATATCATCTGCCAAATTTGTGTCCCCTCATTAAACTTGTCTGTATCACTTTACAGTCTCCCTCTCTTTAGTTCCACATGAAAATGTGCTTCATTGGCTACGTTGGTGTCAATGGCACTGATCCCTGTGACACTTCACCAATTATCATTTGCCAACCCAAAAGAAATACCACTCATCTCTCCTCTCTGCTTCCTTTTAGCTAACCAATCCTTTATCCATGCCAATACGTTACTTCTCACACCCTGAACCCTTGTCTTGTGAAGTAACCTTTGATGTGGCACCTTATTAAATGCTTTTTGCAAATCCAAGTACGCCACAGTCACAGGTTCCCCTTTATCAATCTTGCTGATATTCCCTCAAAAACTCGAAAAAATTAGCTTTGTATTCTTATAAACTTTGCAGCGTACCAATGTTTATGAGATTTATGCTTCCCTTAAAATGGACTTCAAAGAAATGCAATGTCAATGCATTCAAATATCACTCTATATAATTTCATCCCAATTACGAGGCAATTAAAATCAAAGCACAAACAGAAAGCAATGTGTCAAAATGATATATTTAACAACATCTGTCCAAAAAAGTACTGTATATTTGATTTTAAAGCAGAATAAGTTGAGAGTTTTAAAATATATTTTTCAAGTTAGAATTATAGAATGATTAAAAGGAAGCCATTCAGCTCATCAAGTTCGTCCGTGCTCTCTGTTCACCCCAGGTTCTTGAAGGAATGATAGCGTCGGCAATAAGGACAGCAGAGGATCCCAACAATGATAGCAGTGGCTGGAGTAACGTCAGATGAGGAACAGGAGGGACAAACCCTGTGCAGCCCCAGGCTCACGGGCTCTGGCCCGGGCGCAACAGTCGTGATTGTTGGAGAGGTGGAGGTCCACAGTTGGGACTCCAGAACCTGTTGCAGGGATCCAGGAGCCTATTGCAGTGACTCCAGCCAATGTCAAACAGTGACTGGAGGAGCAGCGGAGGGGGAACAAGAAGGAGAAAGAGAGAGAGAGAGACGAACTCAATTGCAGTAAAATCTTACATCACGTTCAGTGTTTCAAGATGGCGCCGGAGATTGGCAACACTTGGCATATAACAGGCAAAAAAACATTTTTCACTATATTTTCTATGTACATGTGATAAAAAAATCAAAATCTAATATAGTCTATAGTTTGCCTGTCAACCACCATTTTGTATTTCCCTTCAGGTACTTGCCTTCTTGAGAAAGCCTAGTCGAATCTACCATAATACCAGAGAATATATTTCTGATTAAAAACACTCACTGTATCACCTCATTTCACATAGAACAGTACTGTACAGTATAGTACAGGCCCTTCAGCCCTCAATGTTGTGCTGGCCTTTTATCTTACTCTAAGATGAGACTAACCTATATACTCTTCATTGTACTAACTTCCATGTGCCAACTTCCATGTCACCGTGGCTTCTTTTCCCATTCACCTTCAGTCAGTATTCTCTGGTTCTCAAACCTAGTGCCAGTGGAAACAGCTTCCCTCTGTCTATTCTATCTTGAACCCTCATGACTCTGAACACCTCTGTCTCACCTCCAAATACTAGCACGCAATCCACACAGTCCAGGGCATGAAGAGTGTGGTGCTGGAAAAGCATATCTGGTCAGCAGCATCCGAGGAGCAGGAGAGTCGATGTTTCGAGCATAAGCTCTTCATCAGGAATTCAGGACACTGTGATGAAGCTGCTCCAGTAACAAGGTTCTGTTGTTCCGGGTTTCGTTTTGTGTCAGAGAGCAGCTCCGTCACAATGCATTCTCTGAAAACAAAAGTAACACGTCTCACTCAGCATTGTACATTTTTTTTCAATCACGCAGGAGTTTGGAAGCCTATTGTCTTGTATGGCTTTCATTGTGACAATGCCTCAACCAATTAGTTGACTTGACAACTAATGAGTATTGAGTTCTCCTGTATAATTTGCTGTGATCATTGGAAATTTGGAGTTCTTGCATTTATCTAGATGGGTGCAAAATGAAAAGCTTCTGTAACATGTCTCTTCAGTAATATTCCTACATTGAGACTTTTTCTTTCTCAAAATAACATGGTAAGAAAGCATCATGTTTGCATTTTTCATTTCGAAATACTCCAGCCCTGTTTTAATTGGAAATGGTCACAACAGGCATCAGTCAAATGAATGCCAGGGTGATATTTTCCAACTTTGTTTGTAAGATAAATGATCACCCATCTTACATCTGAAGATTTAATTTAAAATATAAAGGGTTTTCTTCAATCGCATGATCAATATTCTTGTGTTTTTGTCCTGTCAGAAATAAATTGATTCTAATTTACAAGAATAGAACAATTTTTTTTCAAGTTTCAACATTGATTTTTGCTAGATTTTGTTTTGACAAGTCTCCTTTGGTATTTTTGTGAAGTTTATTAATTCATTAAAATACAGTCTCCAATAAAATCTGACAGTCCAGATATGAAGTCTCCTGACCTCCCGCTCATCGTGCACATGGTGCTGGTGTGTGCATGAAGCTGAAGATCCTGGGACTCTGTTCCACGGAGTGATAATGTGAACTTGTTATCTTGTCTGCCACCATGAAGGAATATTCAACAGAGTCCTTACTTCAAGAGGACAGCATGGTGGCTCAGTGATTAGCACTGCTGCCTCACAGCGCCAGGGACCCAGATTCGATTCCAGCCGCGGGTGACTGCATGGAATTTGCATGCTCTCCCCATGTCTGTGTGGGTTTCCTCTGGGTGCTGAAGTTTCCTCCCATTGTCTAAAGATGTGTAGGCTAGATGGATTAGCCATGGGGAATACAATGTTACAGAGATAGGATAGGGTGTGGATCTGGGTGGGATGCTCTTCGGAGGGTCAGTGTGGACTCAATGGGCAGGATGGCCTGTTCCACACAGTGGGGATTCAATGATCCTATCGTGATTAGATTACTTACAGTGTGGAAACAGGCCCTTCGGCCCAACAAGTCCACACTGCCCCGCAGAAGCGTAACCCACCCATACCCCTACATCTACATCTACATCTACATCTACCCCTTACCTAACACTACGGGCAATTTAGCATGGCCAATTCACCTGACCTGCACATCTTTGGACTGTGGGAGGAAACCGGAGCACCCGGAGGAAACCCACGCAGACACGGGGAGAACGTGCAAACTCCACACAGTCAGTCGCCTGAGGCGGGAAATGAACCCAGGTCTCTGGCGCTGTGAGGCAGCAGTGCTAACCACTGTGCCACCGTGCCGCCCTATTGTAACACATATTCCAGAACTAAGTATGTTCCTAGCCAGGTTTAATGAAGAACACTGCCATCCACCTTCCAATGTGGAAAACTGCCCTGTTCACGAAGAATAAGGCAAATCAAATGACTGCCCCATCAGTCTATTCTCAATCATCAACAAAGTGATGTATGGTCCTATTGACAGTGAAATCAAATGGCCATATACAGCAATTATCTGCTTCCTGAGTCTCAGCTTGTGTTCCACTGGAGCCACATAAAAAATGCAAAGAGGTGAGCTAGGAATGGCTGTCTCTGACAGCAAAGCAATGCCTGAATAAGGAGAAAGTGAGGACTGCCGATGCTGGAGAGTCAGAGTCGAAAAGGGTGGTGCTGGAAAAGCACAGCAGGTCAGGCAGCATCTGAGGAGCAGGAGAGTCATTGTTTCGGGCTTAAGCCCTTCATCAGGAATCATTCATCAGTAGAACTAAGAACATGAGTAGGTCATGTAGCCCTTCAAGCCTGCTCTCCTTTCAATAGGATTATGGCTGATCAATATTCCTTACATTAATTTAACTGACCACTTGAACTAACCCTGAATGTGAGTGTGAGATGATGATGTAAGTAAAACAAGAACCATTCCCCCGGAAATATCATTGGATTAACCTGCTGTCAATCATGTCACCTTATCATATTTGATTGGTCTTTTCTTGTAATTAAGGCTGTGCTGTCTCATAAAAAAAATATAAAAATTTCTTATTGTTCAATTGTAATTGCTCAATTTCATCACAGAACACAGCAGTCTTGTGGCAGTGGTATGGTGGCTCAGTGGTTAGCACTGCTGCCTCACAGCACCAGGCTCCCAGGTTCACTTCCAGCCTTGGGTGACTGTCTGTGTGGAGTTTGCATATTCTCCCCATGTCTGTGTGGGCTTCATCCCACAGTCACAAAAGATGTACAGGTTAGGTGAATTGGCCATGTTAGGTACATTAGTTAGAGGGGAAATGGGTCTGGGTGGGTTACTCTCTGGAGGGGCTGAAAGGCCTGTTCCCACACTGTAGGGAATCTAATCGTTAACCTCTGTGTTGCTGGACAAAACTGTGCCAGACTGCCTTATTTTATTAAATTGGTAACCTTGTTTTATACAGATCGCATTCCGTTGATTCTTTTGACCGAACGTGAAACCAAGAGGTCCCTCCTGGAATCTAGATCTTCATTTTTTCCATCCATTTCTCTGTAACCCTTAATTCCTCAACTGATTAAGAATCTATCTACTTCAGCGTTAATATTTACAAGGATTTTACCTCCTCAGCTTTATCATGATGATCACAGGAATTTCTGCTGATGGCTGCTGTACTTAGAACTGTTCACAAATCCACAGATACTGAAGGGTTCCAAGTCTGCATCTAGCAAGACCTGGGCAACATTCAGACTTGAGCTTCTAAGCGGCACTGTCTCTGCATAAGGTCAGGCAACGGCTGTCTCCAAAGGGAGAGATTCTAACCACCTCTCCATGATGTCCAACAACATTGGAGCGGCATGGTGGCTCAGTGGTTAGCACTGCTGCCTCACAGCGCCAGGGACCCGGGTTCAATTCCCGCCTCAGGCAACTGTCTGTGTGGAGTTTGCACATTCTCCCCATATCTGCGTGGGTTTGCTCCGGTATTCCTCCTACAATCCAAAGATGTGCAGGTCAGGCGAATTGGCTGTGCTAAATTGCCCGTAGTGTTAGGTGTAGGGGAATGGGTCTGGGTGGGTTGCTCTTTGGAGGGTTGGCGTGGAGTTGTTGGGCCGAAGGGCCTGTTTCCACACTGTAGGGAATCTATAATAATAATAATTGCACTCACAACCATCAATACTCTGAGAGTAAGTGTTGACTAGAAATTCAACTCAAATGCATACTGTAGCTGCAAGAGAGTTGGAATCCTGCCACGATTATTTCACCTCCTGAGTCCCCAGAGCCTGTCCACCATCTTCAGGACACAAGTCAGGAGTACGATGGAATACTCCTCACTTATGTGGATGGAATGTGGCTCCAACAGTACTCAGGAAGCTCAGCATCACCCAGGCCAAAACAACATACTTGATCAACACTTCACTTCTTATTCCACGACTTCAGTGTGCACTATCGACAAGGTGCACTGCAAAATCTTACCAATGTTTCTCCAGCCTACTCTTCACCTTCCTCTAACCTCGATCACCTTGAAAGGCAAGGAAAGTTGGGGCTTGTGATCACCCAGTTACAATTTCTCCACCAAGTCACAATTCATCAGGACTTGGAACTACATATCTGTTTCTTTGCATCACTGAATCAAAATTGAACTATCAAACAGGCAGTGCCCCTCTTTTACAGTTATGTTCGAGATCAGGTGTCCTTGGAGAGGGAGAACGTGGTGTCCACCTTCCCTCTTGATGCCTGTAGGGAGAAGTGGGCACTGTGGGGGATGGAGTGCTTTACCTGCCCCTCCAACTCTAATTTAATCTCTATCCTCCCCCTTCTTCATGCTTTTATCCAGTTTTGCTTGTTACTGGTTCACTGGGTGTCTTCCTGGTGGTGCAAGGTATGGAATTAAGTTTTTGCACAGTGGTATCTTTCTAAAAGAAAAACGTAAACAGCAAGTTCAGAATCTCTTCACTGCAGGAACTGACTCCGAGCTGGGCTGGCCACAGCCAGTATCCTGTGGACCAGTAAGTAAAAGGTAACTTGGTGATGGAAGGAAAATACAACTATCAAACATGATTGGGAGATGCCGGTGTTGGAGTGGGGTGTACAAAATTAAAAATCACACAACATCAGGTTATAGTCCAACAGGTTTAATTGGAAGCACGCTAGCTTTCGGAGTGCTGCTCCTTCATCAGGTTGTTGATGAAGGAGCAGCGCTCCGAAAGCTAGTGCTTCCAATTAAACCTATTGGACAATAACCTGGCGTTGTATGATTTTTAACTATCAAACAGGCAGTGTTGAAATACTCTTCAGAGAGCAGCTCACTATCTCCTTCTCAAGGGTATTTAGGATTGGCAAATGATCATTTTGTCTGAATGAATAAAAGTAATGACATCACAACCATGGGCATCCTATCTGGTGGTGCAGCTGAAAAAAGACCCGATTTACAGATCTAACAAGTTTACAGTTATTTATCATGTGCTGGTGGTGGCATTAGGTGGGGGTTTAAAAAATGCTTAATAACAGCCACTTTTAAAATAAAATCATTTTCAAAGTGGAAATATTGCATTTATTGCCATTCCATAGTAACCTTGAAATCTAAATCAAAACACTTGAATACTGGTCTATTGTAGATAGTAAAAGGTAGCCCCAAAATATGGAACTGAGGTCACGTGCATACTTGACTGAGTAGAGGATGACAAATTTCCTACTCCACAGGAGTTGAGTGAACCAGTCTTATTCCTAAAGCAATCTCTTACAAATGATCAGAGATATGCTGCAATTCTAGAGAGCGCTGGTTCGACCACACTTGGAATATTGTGTTCAGTTCTGGTTACTTCATTATGTGAAGGATGTGGAAGCTTTAGAGAGAGTGCAGAGGAGATTTACCAGGATGCAGCCTGGACTAGAGGGTATGTCTTAAGAAGAAAGGTTGAGGAAACTGCAGTGAAGAAGAATGAGAGGTGACTTGATAGAGGTGTACAAGACGATAAGAGGCATTGAAAGAGTGGATAGTCAGAGGCTTTTCCCCAGGGCAGAAATGGCTATCACAAGGGGGCATAATTTTAAGGTGATTGGAGGAAGGTTTAGGGGAGATGTCAGAGGAAGTTCTTTACACAGAGAGTGGTGGGTGCGTGGAAGGCACTGCCAGCAGTAGTAGTAGAGTCAGATACATTCGGGACATTTAAGCAACTCTTGAATAGGCACATGGAACATAGTAAAATGAAGGAGATGTAGCTTAGTTTGATCTTAGAGTAGGATAAAAGGTCAGCACAACATTGAGGGCTGAAGGGACTGTCATCTGTTGTATTGTTCTATGTTCTATATGCAATCTTTTGTGATCTTTCGAACTCAATGGGGGTGGGATTGGTTTCCTTGGAACAGAAAAGGCTGATGGGTGCCATAATTGAAGTATCCAAAATTGTGAGGGATTAAGATAGAGTAGATGGAAGGAACCTGTTTCCCTTGGCAGCGAGTTCACAAACCAGGGGTTATAGATTCAAGCAAAGTGGCAGAAGGATTAGAGGGAACGTTGGCAAAACGTTTTCATGCAGAGGGTGGTGGGTGTCTGGAAATCACTGCCTAAGTTGGTGGTGGAGGAGAGACCTGGATCTGCAGCTAAAGTGCTGTAAGCTGCAGGACTACAGGTCATCTGCAGGAATATGAGATTAGAAAGGGTATCTGGGTGTCTTTGGGTTGGCATGGACAAGATAGGCTGAAGAGCCTCCTTTTGTGCTGTGTCCCCCATTTCTAAGGTTCTGTGATTGACTGCTACTTTAACTCCAGTGACGTGTCACTATGTTTTATTCCTCATGTATCTCCATTGGAGGAGATAGCAAAGGCATACTTGGCGGAAATAGGAGATCCTTCACAACTGGATGTTTATGCCAATGGATATCTGATCCAACTTAGGTTTGATCCAGAGATGAGTGTCACTGTCTTACCCAACTGAACACCTTGCCTAAAACACATGAGGTTACAGCCTACAATCCTACAGGTATGTGGTGTAAGTGAAATGGCCATTGACCTTAGAGGAATATTACAGGGGACACTACAGCAGGAATTCCTGATGTTCAAGTCTTCTAGAATCAACAAAACTCAGCCTTGAGTAACAAAGCATGCTTTCCCCTCAACATCCTGAAATTCATTGATATCGTTCAACCATTTCATATGAAACTACCTTTGACCCACCTCAGTAACACAACCGGTGGAAGACCTTTAGGGCTATTGGGGCAGCCTGTGGTCATAGGTGGCATAATATGGCATAACCCTGTTGGCTTAAATATGGTGGAGAGTTTTAGCCACAATAATACAATTAGCTTATCTCCCCGACAAGGGCCTCAAAGATTAATGGCCGAATCTAAGAGGATGTTTCAGTCAGCAAAAAAAAACACTTTTTTAAAAGGTTCATCATTGGTGGGATGTGGCTGTTGCTGATTTGGGCCAGCATTTGTTGCCCTGTCCCTAGTTATAGAGTCATAGATTTGTGCAGCACGGAAACAGACCCTTCAGTACAATTCATTCACACCGACCAGATATCCTAAATTAATCTAGTCCTATTTTACCAGTACCTGGCCCATATTCCTCTAAACTCTTCTTATTCATATACCCATCCAGATGCCTTTTAAATGTTATAGCTTTCAGCCTCCACCACTTCCTCTAGCTGCTCATTCCATACACGCACCACCCTCTGCCTGAAAAGGTTGCCCCTTAGTCCCTTTTAAATCTTTCCCTGCTCACCCTAAAGCTATGCCCTCTAGTTCTGGACTCCCCCATCCCAGGGAAAAGACTTTGTCTATTTATCCTATCCATGCCCCTCATGATATTGTAAACCTCTATAAAGTCACCCCTTAGCCTCCGACGCTCCAGAGAAAATAGTCCCAGCCTGTTCAGCCTCTCCCTATAGCTCAAATCATCCAAACCTGGCAACATCCTTGTAAATCTTGTCTGAACCCTTTCAAGTTTCACAACATCCTTCTAATAGGAAGGAGACCAGAATTGCATGCAATATTCCAGACGTGGCCTAACCAATGTCCTGTACAGCCACAGCATGACCTCCCAACTCCTGTACTCAACACTCTGTCCTAGAAAAGAAAGCACACCAAACGCCTCCTTCACTACCCTATCTACTTTCAAGCAGCTATGAACATGCACTCCAAGGTCTTTTTGTTAGGCAACGCCCACAAGGACCTTACCATTAAGTGTATAAGTCCTGTCCTGATTTGCCTATTCCAGAATGCAGCACCTCACATTTATCTAAATTAAACTCCATCTGCCACTCCTCAGCCCAGTTGCTGTTGAGAAGGTGGTAGTGAGCTGCCTTCTTGAACCACTGCAGTCCAATCAAAGCAGGTAGTCCGACAACGCTGCCAGAGAGTGAGTTCTAGCATTCTGACCCAGTCACACTGAAGGAATGGTGATACTTTTCCAAGTCAGGATGGTGAGTTGCTTGCCGGAGTATCTGATCTACTTCACACTACCAGCACAGAAGGACACACAGATTTCACTGGGCTATCGGACATGTTTTCTATCCCTGATACCACTGAGGAACCCCCAAAGGATAGCCTTCAGCAGAACTGAAACAACAAAATACTATTGCAAAACTAAGTCATCCTGTCTTATCTGAGGTAATTGGTGTACTGGAGCAATCACTGACAACACAGAAGAACATACGGTGTGAGAAAAGAGATCCGACAGGTCTAACCTCTTGATAGAGATCAGATTCATGTTCAACGCAATGTGTCTTCCATGAAAGACATTCATGAAGTCAAAGGTTTTCCAGATGGAAAACGAGTCCTCAACAAAAGACCTTTATGAGTTAAAGGATTGTCCAGAGGAGAAATAAACATATAATCAAGGTCAACAAGCCTCCGACCAGCAATGCCTTGGTCTGTCAAGTCCAAATCTCTCCCCAGCCACACCGCATCCCAACCCCCCACTCCACCCCACCCATCCAATATGCTTGAAGTATTGTCAAATCATCAGTTCATTTGAATTTAGTATGAAGGTATAGTGAAAATGTAATATGGTTAGTTTTACAACTTTGAAAAAGCTTGTGGAGTGTATAAGTTGCATTGTATAAGGTCATGGATATAAAAGAGTTAATCTACATGTGAAAGAGATGATCCACCCATTCTCATATATAGCAGGCAGGGGGAAAGGATGAGAAAGATGATCATTCATGGTAACCTCAGTCATGTCTCGGAATGGAACCTATACTGTTGGCACTACCCCACATCACAAAGCAACTATCCAGCCAACTGAGCTAACCATGGCCTTCTCATCAGTGTCACAACAGATAGGATTTTTTTTTTATTTGAAAGCCTTCTTAAGAGAAACAAGTGACAATCTGGGTACCTTCTGGAAAAGCAATAAGGTTCAGGCTTGGAGGACTGTAAATTTTCTTTGTTCTTTGTTCTTTGTTGGTAAGCTTTTATCCAGTAGCATGAGATCATTGGGTAAATGGACACCAACAATGCATTCAACGTGGAGTGTTAAGGGTTTAGATGGAGAGGAATTTGTTAAGTGTGTACAAGAAAATTTTCTGATTCAGTATGTGGATGTACCTACTAGAGAAGGTGCACAACTTGACCTACTCTTGGGAAATAAGGCAGGGCAGGTGACTGAGGTGTCAGTGGGGGAAGAACTTTGGGGCCAGCGACCATAATTCTATTAGATTTAAAATAGTGATGGAAAAGGATAGACCAGATCTAAAAGTTGAAGTTCAAAATTGGAGAAAGGCCAATTTTGACAGTATTAGGCAAGAACTTTCGAAAGCTGATTGAGGGTAGATATTCGCAGGTAAAGGGATGGCTGGAAAATTGGAAGCCTTCAGGAATGAGATAACGAGAATCCAGAGAAAGTATATTCCTGTCAGGGTGAAAGGAAAGGCAGGTAGGTGTAGGGAATGCTGGATGACTAAAGAAATTGAGGGTTTGGTTAAGAAAAAAAAGGAAACATACGTAAGGTATAGACAGGATAGATCGAGTGAATCCCTAGAAGAGTATAAAGGCAGTAGGAGTATACTTAAGAGGGCAATCAGGAGGGCTAAAAGGGGACATGTGATAGCTTTGGCAAATAGAATTAAGGAGAATCCAAAGGGCTTTTACAAATATATTAAGGGCAAAAGGTTAACTAGGGAGAGAATAGGGCCCCTCAAAGATCAGCAAGGCAGCCTTTGTGTGGAGCCACAGAAAATGGGGGAGATACTAAATGAGTATTTTGCATCAGTATTTACTGTGGAAAAGGATATGGAAGATATAGACTGTAGGGAAATAGATGGTGACATCTTGAAAAATGTCCATATTACAGAGGAGGAAGTGCTAGATATCTTGAAATGCATAAAGGTGGATAACTCCCCAGGACCTGATCAGGTGTACCCTAGAACTCTGTGGGAAGCTAAGGAAATGATACAAAAGAGACCTAAGAGGCAACTTTTTCACACAGAGGGTGGTACATGTACGGAATGAGCTGCCAGAGGAAACTGGTACAATTGCAACATTTAAGAGTCATTTGGATGGGTATATGAATAGGCAGGGTTTGAAGGGATATGGATTGGGTGATGGCAGGTGGTATTAATTGGGTTGGGATATCTGGTTGACATGGACGGGTTGGACCGAAGGGTCTGTTTCCATGCTGTACATCTTTGTGTCTCTATGATTCTAAATACCCATCTGGAGTTTTTTTTACCTTGGGTGAATATCCTTGATTCCAAAGGTATTGGCATGGTCAGCACAAGTGGTCACTGTGGATCACAGGGTTTCAGCTCCCCCAACCCCCCCCCCCACCCCCGATTCGTTCAATTAATTTTCATGGCTTGATCAATGGGATTCTGGGTTGACATCATTCTGATAGCTGGTGTTGCACCAACAGCCAGAGGCTGTTCCATTTTCTGAGTAGCTTTTTGTCGCACCTTGCCTTGAAACAATTCAACTGTGTAGCAGGATTGAGAGTAAATCATGAGAAAAGCCAGAACTTGGGGAAAAGAAATCAGATGAAAAGCATTTCCATTGTTACAAAATGCCATCTTCAGTGGCGAAGTGTGGGGGAGTGAGATGACAGAGAGAGTCGTGTGTCACAACAGGTCAAGATAAAAGCATCTAAATCTGCAGTGCCAAGGAAGCCAGCACCAGGCAGCACTACTCAAGAGAGTGAGCAGCCCCAAGGGCCATTTCATTCCTGTTTATTACTTTGTGCTCTTGGAGTAAACATAATTAAGTTGTTGCTCATGGCTTCAACGTGTCTTTTGCACTTCAGTTAATTCCTTGAATTGAAGAGATTACTTTGTGTGCTTTCTGGCTGGTTGCTTGTCTCTTACCTGAGATTGATATAAGAATTTACTTTTCTTTGCCCCCACTTTTACTCACCGGGTTTGTCAATACCTGCTTCCGAGCTCAGTTGGAGCGACTGTATTTTTTTTTAACCCTCAGAGTGACGTGCTCAAAAAGAAACGGATTTACCCGAGTAATCTTCCGGGAGACATTGTTCAACACCAGTAACACTCCCACAAAACTCTTGCCTCCTTGACTTGGGTCTCTGCAATGGCCAATGCATCGTCCCATCTATGCTATAACAATTCAAGCAGCCTTTGAGGCTCCTTGTAGGCCTGGAATACAAACTGCAATGATTTCATTCCAACACTGCACAAAGCTGCGTTCATCTCTGCATGGGAGCTCTGAAAGTGATTGCAGATTTGAATTTCTGTGCCTTCACATCACTGCAGGATACAACAGGTGGTATTTTCAATATTCCCTGTATGATTCTGTGCAGTCAATGGCTAAATACATAGCAGGTGAAGTATAATGTGGACAAAAGAGAGTTATCCACTTTGGGAACAAAAAAAAAAGGAAGGCAGGTTATTATCAGAACGATAGTAAATTTGGAAAGGGGGCAGTACAATGAGACCTGGGTGCCCTTGTAGATTAGATTACTTACAGTGTGGAAACAGGCCCTTCGGCCCAACAAGTCCACACCAACCCGCTGAAGCACAACCCACCCAGACCCATTCCTCTATATTTACCCCTTCACCTAACACTACGGGCAATTTAGCATGGCCAATTTACCTAATCTGCACATTTTTGGACTGTGGGAGGAAACTGGAGTACCTGGTGGAAACCCACGCAGACACGGGGAGAATGTGCAAACTCCACATAGTCAGTCACCTGAGGCAGGAATTGAAGGTAGGTCTCTGGCACTGCGAGGCAGCAGTGCTAACCACTGTGCCACCATGCTGCCCACACAAGTGCTGAAGACAAGTGCCCTGTAGTGTGCAGGTTGGGTGGATTAGACATGGGAAATATGGGGTTACAGGGATAAGGTGGGATGGTCCACTTCACAGGGTTACTGCACAGTAAGGATTCTGTGACTTGTACAGCAAGTGCTGAAGGCAAAAGCATGCAGGTGCAGTAGGCAGTGAAGAAGGTAAATGGTATTTTGGCCTTCATAACAAGAAGACTCAACAGCAGGACAGGTCTTCATAACAAGAAGACTCAACAGCAGGACAGGACAGTGTTGAAACAGGCCCTTCAGCCCAACAAGTCCACACCAACCCTCTGAAGAGTAACCCACCCAGACCCATTCCCCTACTCTGTATTTACCCCGACTACTGCAACTGACCTACACACCCCTGAACACTATTGGCAGTTTAGCATGGCCAATTCACCTGACCTGCAATATCTTTGGGTCATGGCAGGAAACCAGAACAGGGAGAAAGTGAGGACTGCAGATGCTGGAGATCAGAGCTGATAAATGTGTTGCTGGAAAAACACAGCAGGTCAGGCAGCATCCAAGGAACAGGAGAATCGAAGAAGGGCTTATGCCCGAAACGTTGATCCTCCTGCTCCGCTTTTCCAGCAACACATTTTTCAGGAAACCAGAACACCCGGGGGAATCCACATGGACATGGGGAGAATGTGCAAATTCCACACAGACAGTCACCCAAGACTGGAATTGAACTCGGGTCCCTGGCACTGGGAGGCAGCAGTACTAACCACTGAGCTACCATGCTGCTCTGGAACCCTTGCTGCAGTTGTGAGATGTGTGTGTGTGTGTGTGTGTGTGTGTGTGTGTGTGTGTGTGTGTGTGTGTGTGTGTGTGTGTGTGTGTGTGTGTGTGTGTGTGTGTGTGTCTTGGTAATTATGCCCTGAGCCCTAAGGGACTCCTCTATGAGAATATTCAGCAGGACATGAAGACATCAGCTCTAACAAAGGACACATCTGGGCTTTAGTGAGGCCACATCTGGATTATTGTGTGCAGCTTTGGTCTGACAATAGAGAAAATGCAATAAATGTTAAGCAGACTGAATCCTGGGATGGCAGACTTAGGATGAAGCAAGGTTGGATCATTTCAGACTATATTATTTCGAAGGAATTTAGAAAAAAGGAGGGAATGTCATAGAAACTTACGGAATTCCAACATGATTAGACAGGGATATTGCAAGAGGAATGTTCTCATAGCTGGGAGTCCAGAACTGGAGATCACAGTCTAAGGTTACAGTGGAGGGCAATTAGGGCTGAGATGAGCAGAGATTTCTTCCCCCCCTGACAGTGGTGAGCTATTGGAATTCTCTGCAACAGAAAAGCAATTGAAGCCTAAACATTGAATGCTTTCAAGGAAGAGTTCAATATTGTTCTTTGAGCTAAAGGGATCAATGGGTGTGGGGAGAAGGCAGGAACAGGGGACTGAGTTGGATGATCATCAATGTCTCAGTGGTTAGCACTGCTGCCTCATAGCACCAAGAACTCAGGTTTGATTCCATCCTCTGTGTGGAGGATGGACATTCTCCCCGTGTCTGCATGGGTTTCTGCTAGGTGATCCAGCTCCCCACTCCCACAGTCCAGCAATATGTAGGTTAGGTGAGTTGGCCATACTAGGTTGCCCTGTAGTGTGCAGGTTGGGTGGATTAGCCATGGGAAATATGGCGTTACGGAATTAAGGTGGGATGGTCCATTTCGCAAGGTTACTGCACAGCAGGGATTCTGTGATGAGCCAATCATCATTCTGAATGGTGAAGCAAACTCCAAGGGCTGATGGCCTACAGCTGCTCCTATTGCCCCTGTTGACACAACAGCATCAGGCATGTGAAGGATGTGTCCTTTGTTCGAGCTGATGTCTTCATGTCCTGCTGAATATTCTCATAGAGGAGTCCCTTAGGGCTCAGGACATTTTTACCAAGACATACACACAGACAGAAAGACAGACAGACATACACACACACACACACACACACACATCCATGAACAGAACAGTCTTCAGTCTTCCACTCATCAGTGAAGAGATGGCGTGCACTGCTGTATGGTGTATCACACAAATCTATGCTGGGTTCTGACAAAATGTCACTGACTTGGAACACCGACTATACATTTCTCTCTGCAAATAGTGCCAGAGCTGCTGAGTGCTTACAACATTTCCTGTTTCCAGGAAAGACTTGCGTTGTTTTTCTTTGTCTTCCCAAGACATTCACTGAATAATTGTTCCGATGTAATGGCCAGGTCATTGTTGTTGCTGGTTCAAGTGGGTCCGCAGAAATAACGTGACCGCTTAAATCCTGAATTAGGGGAAAAATGTAATCCTTGTGTTGGAGCTGGGAGTGTAACCAGGTCACAGACAAAGTAGATTAATATTCCAGCTGACTATATCATCCATTTCACTTTCATGTTCTCAACAATATATTTTTATCAAAAGAAATTGATCCATGGTGAAACGACAGCATGTTTGTAATAAGTCCGTCACATTGTATCATTACTTTCCTTCCCAATCAATAAACGCACACAGCAATCAATCTTTGATTTCACATTTGGAGTCTACCCGAAGTCTCAGAAAAACAACTGACCTCAGTGTGGACTCACTCTCCTGGCCTCTGTGCGGACTCACTCTCCCGGCCTCAGTGTGGAGTCACACTACTGGTCTCAGTGCAGACTCACTCTCCCGGCCTCAGCGTAGACTCACTCTCCCGGCTTCAGTGTGGACTCACTCTCCCGGCCTCAGTGTAGACTCACTCTCCCGGCCTCACTGTAGACTCACTTTCCCGGCCTCAGTGTTGACTCACACTCCCGGCCTCAGTGTGGACTCACACTCCCGGCCTCAGTGAAGACTCACTCTCCCAGCCTCAGTGTAGACTCACACTCCTGGCCTCCATGTGGACTCACTCTCCCGGCCTCAGTGTAGACTCACTGTCCCGATCTCAGTGTAGACTCACTCTCCCGGTCTCAGTGTAGACTCACTCTCCCGGCCTCAGGGTAAACTCACTCTCCCGGCCTCAGTGTAGACTCACTCTCCCGGCCTCACTGTAGACTCACTTTCCCGGCCTCAGTGTTGACTCACACTCCCGGCCTCAGTGAAGACTCACTCTCCCAGCCTCAGTGTAGACTCACACTCCTGGCCTCCATGTGGACTCACTCTCCCGGCCTCAGTGTAGACTCACTCTCCCGGTCTCAGTGTAGACTCACTCTCCCGGCCTCAGTGTAAACTCACTCTCCTGGCCTCAGTGTAGACTCACTCTCCCGGCCTCAGTGTAGACTCACTCTCCCGGCCTCAGTGTAAACTCACTCTCCCGGCCTCAGTGTAGACTCGCCATCCCAGCCTCAGTGTGGACTCACACTTCCGGCCTCCATGTGGACTCTGTCTCCTGGCCTCAGTATAGACTCACACTCCCGGCCTCAGTGTGGACTCCGTCTCCCGGCCTCAGTGTGGACTCCGTCTCCCGGCCTCCATGTGGAGTCACTGTCCTAGCCTCAGTGTCGACTCACTCTCCCGACCTCAGTGTAGAGTCACACTCCCGGCCTCACTGTAGACTCACTCTCCCGGCCTCAGTGTGGACTCCATCTCCCGGCCTCAGTGTGGACTCACACTCCCAGCCTCCATGTGGACTCCGTCTCCTGCCTCAGTATAGACTCACTCTCCCGGCCTCAGTGTAGACTCACTCTCCCGGCCTCAGTGTAGACTCACTCTCCCGGCCTCAGTGCAGAATCTGTCACCCGGCCTCAGTGTGGATTCACTCTCCTGGCCTCAGTGTAGACTCACACAACCGACCCCAGTGTAGACTCACTGTCCCGGCCTCAGGTAGACTCTATCCCCCAGCCTCAGTATAGACTCACACTCCGAGCCTCAGTGTGGACTCCATCTCCCGGCCTCCGTGTGGACTCACTCTCCCGACCTCAGTGTGGACGCACTCTCCCGGCCTCTGTGTAGAGTCACACTCCCGATCTCAGTGTAATCTCACACACCCGGCCACAGTGTAGAGTCACACTCCCGGCCTCACTGTAGACTCACTCTACCAGCCTCAGTGTAGACTCGCCCTCCCAGCCTCAGTGTAATCTCACACACCCGGCCTCAGTGTAGAGTCACACTCCCGGCCTCACTGTAGACTCACTCTCCCGGCCTCAGTGTAGACTCACTTTCCCGGCCTCAGTGTTGACTCACACTCCCGGCCTCAGTGTGGACTCACACTCCCGGCCTCAGTGAAGACTCACTCTCCCAGCCTCAGTGTAGACTAACACTCCTGGCCTCCATGTGGACTCACTCTCCCGGCCTCAGTGTAGACTCACTGTCCCGATCTCAGTGTAGACTCACTCTCCCGGTCTCAGTGTAGACTCACTCTCCCGGCCTCAGGGTAAACTCACTCTCCTGGCCTCAGTGTAGACTCACTCTCCCGGCCTCACTGTAGACTCACTTTCCCGGCCTCAGTGTTGACTCACACTCCCGGCCTCAGTGAAGACTCACTCTCCCAGCCTCAGTGTAGACTCACACTCCTGGCCTCCATGTGGACTCACTCTCCCGGCCTCAGTGTAGACTCACTCTCCCGGTCTCAGTGTAGACTCACTCTCCCGGCCTCACTGTAGACTCACTCTCCCAGCCTCAGTGTGGACTCACTGTCCTGGCCTCAGTGTAGACTCTGTCCTCCAGCCTCAGTATAGACTCACACTCCCGGCCTCAGTGTGGACTCACTCTCCCGGCCTCAGTGTGGACTCCGTCTCCCGGCCTCCGTGTGGAGTCACTGTCCTAGCCTCAGTGTCGACTCACTCTCCCGGCCTCAGTGTGGACTCACTCTCCCGACCTCAGTGTAGAGTCACACTCCCGGCCTCACTGTAGACTCACTCTCCCGGCCTCAGTGTGGACTCCATCTCCCGGCCTCAGTGTGGACTCACACTCCCAGCCTCCATGTGGACTCCGTCTCCTGCCTCAGTATAGACTCACTCTCCCGGCCTCAGTGTAGACTCACTCTCCCGGCCTCAGTGCAGAATCTGTCACCCGGCCTCAGTGTGGATTCACTCTCCTGGCCTCAGTGTAGACTCACACAACCGACTCCAGTGTAGACTCACTGTCCCGGCCTCAGGTAGACTCTATCCCCCAGCCTCAGTATAGACTCACTCTCCCGGCCTCAGTGTGGACTCCGTCTCCCGGCCTCAGTGTGGACTCACTCTCCTGACCTCAGTGTAGACTCTGTCTCCCAGCCTCAGTGTAGACTAACTCTCCTGGCCTCGGTGTAGACTCACACTCCCGGCCTCAGTGTGGACTCACTCTCCCGACCTCAGTGTGGACGCACTCTCCCGGCCTCTGTGTAGAGTCACACTCCCGATCTCAGTGTAATCTCACACACCCGGCCACAGTGTAGAGTCACACTCCCGGCCTCACTGTAGACTCACTCTACCAGCCTCAGTGTAGACTCGCCCTCCCAGCCTCAGTGTAATCTCACACACCCGGCCTCAGTGTAGAGTCACACTCCCGGCCTCACTGTAGACTCACTCTCCCGGCCTCAGTGAGGACTCACTCTCGGGCCTCAGTGTGGACTCACTCTCCCGGTCTCAGTGTAGTCTCACACACCCGGCCTCAGTGTAGACTCACTCTCCTGACCTCAGTGTAGACTCTGTCTCCTGGCCTCAGTGTAGACTCACTCTCCAGGCCTCAGTGTGGACTCACTCTCCCGGCCTCAGTGCAGACTCTGTCACCCGGCCTCAGTGTGGACTCACTCTCCCAGCCTCAGTGTAGACTCTGTCCCCCAGCCTCAGTATAGACTCACTCTCCCGGCCTCAGTGTGGACTCCGTCTCCCGGCCTCAGTGTGGACTCACTCTCCTGACCTCAGTGTAGACTCTGTCTCCCAGCCTCAGTGTAGACTAACTCTCCTGACCTCAGTGTAGACTCTGTCTCCCAGCCTCAGTGTAGACTAACTCTCCTGGCCTCGGTGTAGACTCACACTCCCGGCCTCAGTGTAGTCTCACTCTCCCGGCCACAGAGTAAACTCACTGTTCCGGCCTCAGTGTAGACTGTGTCACCCAGCCTCAGTTTAGACTGTGTCACCCGGCCTCAGTGTGGACTCACACTCCCGGTCTCAGTGTAGACTCACTGTCCCGACCTCAGTGTAGACTCTGTCTCCCGGCCTCAGTGTGGACTCACTCTTCCAGCCTCAGTGTTGACTCACACTCCTGGGCTCAGTGTAGACTCACTCTCCCGGCCTCAGTGTAGACTCACTGTCCCGGCCTCAGTGTAGACTCTGTCTCCCGGCCTCAGTGTGGACTTCATCTCCCGGCATCAGTTTGGACTCACACTCCCAGCCTCCATGTGGACTCCGTCTCCTGCCTCAGTATAGACTCACTCTCCCGGCCTCAGTGTAGACTCACTCTCCCGGTCTCAGTGTGGACTCACTCTCCCGGCCTCAGTGTTGACTCACTGTCCCGACCTTAGTGTAGACTCACTGTCCCGGCCTCAGTGTAGACTCTGTCCCCCAGCCTCAGTATAGACTCACTCTCCAGGCCTCAGTGTGGACTCTGTCTCCCGGCTTGAGTGTGGATTCACTCTCCTGACCTCAGTGTAGACTCTGTCTCCCAGCCTCAGTGTAGACTCACACTCCCGGCCTCAGTGTAGTCTCACTCTCCCGGCCTCAGAGTAGACTCACTGTCCCGGCCTCAGTGTAGACTGTGTCACCCAGCCTCCGTGTGGACTCACTCTCCCGGCCTCAGTGTGGACTCACACTCCCAGCCTCCGTGTGGACTCTGTGTCCTGCCTCAGTGTACACTCACTCTCCCGGCCTCAGTGTCGACTCACTCTCCCGGCCTCAGTGTTGACTCACTCTCCCGGCCTCAGTGCAGACTCTGACACCCGGCCTCAGTGTGGACTCACTGTCCTGGCCTCAGTGTAGACTCTGTCCTCCAGCCTCAGTATAGACTCACACTCCCGGCCTCAGTGTGGACTCCGTCTCCCGGCCTCCGTGTGGACTCACTGTCCGAGCCTCAGTGTCGACTCACTCTCCCGGCCTCAGTGTGGACTCACTCTCCCGACCTCAATGTGGACTCACTCTCCCGGCCTCAGTGTAGAGTCACACTTCCGGCCTCTGTGTAGATTCACACTCCCAATCTCAGTGTAATCTCACACACCCGGCCTCAGTGTAGAGTCACACTCCCGGCCTCACTGTAGACTCACTCTACCGGCCTCAGTGTAGACTCACCCTCCCAGCCTCAGTGTAGACTCACACTCCCAGCCTCAGTGTGGACTCACTCTCCCGACCTCAGTGCAGACTCTGTCACCCGGCCTCAGTGTGGACTCACTCTCCCCGCCTCAGTGTAGACTCACACAACCGACCTCATTGTAGACTCACTGTCCCGGCCTCAGTGTAGGCTATGTCCCCCAGCCTCAGTATACACTCACTCTCCCGGCCTCAGTGTGGACTCACACTCCCGGCCTCAGTGTGGACTCCGTCTCCCGGCCTCCGTGTGGACTCACTGTCCTAGCCTCAGTGTAGAGTCACACTCCCGGCCTCTGTGTAGAGTCACACTCCCGATCTCAGTGTAATCTCACACACCCGGCCTCAGTGTAGAGTCACACTCCCGGCCTCACTGTAGACTCACTCTCCCGGCCTCAGTGTGGACTCCATCTCCCGGCCTCAGTGTGGACTCACACTCCCAGCCTCCATGTGGACTCCGTCTCCTGCCTCAGTATAGACTCACTCTCCCAGCCTCAGTGTAGACTCACTCTCCCGGCCTCAGTGTGGACTCACTCTCCCAGCCTCAGTGTAGACTCACACAACCGACCTCAGTGTAGACGCACTATCCCGGCCTCAGTGTAGACTCTGTCCCCCAAACCTCAGTATAGACTCACTCTCCCGGCCTCAGTGTGTACTCCGTCTCCCGGCCTCAGTGTGGACAATAGACAATAGGTGCAGGAGTAGGCCATTCTGACCTTCGAGCCTGCACCGCCATTCAATATGATCATGGCTGATCATTCCTAATCAGTATCCTGTTCCAGCCTTATCTCCATACCCCTTGACTCCACTATCTTTAAGAGCTCTATCCAATTCTTTCTTAAAAGAATCCAGAGACTGGGCCTCCACTGCCCTCTGGGGCAGAGCATTCCACACAGCCACCACTCTCTGGGTGAAGTAGTTTCTCCTCATCTCTGTCCTAAATTGTCTACCCCGTATTTTTAAGTTGTGTCCTCTGGTTCGGCACTCCCCCATCAACGGAAATATGTTCCCTCCTGCCAGAGTGTCCAGTCCTTTCATAAGCCTATACGTTTCAATCAGATCCCCTCTCAGTCTTCTAAACTCAAGGGTATACAAGCCCAGTCGCTTCAGTCTTTCCGTGTAAGGCAATCCTGCCATTCCAGGAATTGACCTTGTGAACCTACGCTGCACTCCCTCAATAGCCAGAATGTCTTTCCTCAAATTTGGAGACCAGAACTGTACACAGTACTCCAGGTGTGGTCTCACCAGGGCCCTGTACAGCTGCAGAAGCACCTCTTTGCTTCTATACTCAATCCCTCTTGTTATGAAGGCCAGTATGCTATTAGCCTTCTTCACGACCTGCTGTACCTGCATGCTTGCCTTCATTGACTGGTGGACAAGAACACCCAGATCTCTCTGAACAGCCCCTTTACCTAATTTGATACCATTGAGGTAGTAATCTGCCTTCCTGTTCTTGCCACCAAAGTGGATAACCAGACATTTATCCACATTAAACTGCATCTGCCATGCATCTGCCCACTCACCTAACTTGTCCAGGTCACCCTGTAATCCCCTAACATCCTCATCACATTTCACCCTACCACCTAGCTTTGTGTCATCAGCAAATTTGCTAATGTTATTGCTGATACCATCTTCTATATCATTTACATATATTGTAAAAAGCTGCGGTCCCAGCACGGATCCCTGCGGTACCCCACTGGTCACTGCCTGCCATTTCGAAATGGAGCCGTTAATCACTACCCTTTGTTTCCTATTAGCCAACCAATTCTCTATCCAATCTAGTACTTTGCCCCCAATCCCGTGCGCCCTAATTTTACTCACTAACCTCTTGTGTGGGACTTTATCAAAAGCTTTCTGAAAGTCCAGGTACAGTACATCCACTGGATCTCCCTCGTCCATCTTCCGAGTTACATCCTCAAAAAATTCAATAAGATTAGTCAAGCATGATTTCCCCTTCATAAATCCATGCTGACTCTGTCCTATCCTGTTACTATTATCCAGATGTGCCGTAATTTCATCCTTTATAATAGACTCCAGCATCTTTCCCACCACTGAGGTCAGACTAACTGGTCTATAATTTCCTGCTTTCTCCCGCCCACCCTTCTTAAAAAGTGGCACAACATTAGCCGCCCTCCAATCCTCAGGAACCAACCCCGATTCTATTGAACTCTGGAAAATAATCACCAGCGCATCCACGATTTCCCGAGCCACCTCCTTCAGTACCCTGGGATGCAGGCCATCAGGTCCCGGAGACTTATCAACCTTCAGACCTAACAGTCTCTCCAACACCAAATCCTGGCAAATAGAAATTCCCTTAAGTTCAGGTCCTTCAGCCACTGTTACCTCAGGGAGATTGCTTGTGTCTTCCCCAGTGAACACAGATCTGAAGTACCCATTTAATTCCTCTGCCATTTCTTCGTTCCCAGTAATATATTCCCCTGCTTCTGTCTTCAAGGGCCCAATTTTTGCCCTAACCATTTTTTTGCCTTGGACATACCTAAAAAAGCTTTTACTATCCTCCTTTATATTCTTGGCCAGTTTACCTTCGTACCTCATTTTTTCTCTGCGTATTTCCTTCTTACTAATCCTCTGTTGTTCTTTAAAAGCTTCCCAGTCCTCCGTTTTCCCGCTTATCTTCGCTAAGTTATACTTTTTCTCTTTTAACCTTATATGTTTCTTTACTTCCCTCGTCAGCCACGGCCGCCCATGTCTCCTCCTGGGATCTTTCTTCCTTTTCGGAATGAACTGATCCTGCATCTTCTGCATTATACACAGAAATATCTGCCATTGTTCCTCCACGGTCTTCCCTGTTAAGGTATTAAACCATTGAACTTTGGCCAGTTGCTCCCTCATAGCTCCATATTTCCCTTTATTCAACTGAAATATTGTCACTTCAGATTGTACCCACTCCCTCTCAAATTGCAGATTGAAGCTTATTGTATTATGGTCACTACTTCCCAATGGCTCCTTCACTTCGAGGTCACTGACCAATTCTGGTTCGTTACACAATACCAGATCCAGAATCCAAACTCTCCTGTGGACTCACTCTCCTGACCTCAGTGTAGACTCTGTCTCCCAGCCTCAGTTTAGACTAACTCTCCTGGCCTCAGTGTAGACTCACACTCCCGGCCTCAGTGTAGTCTCACTCTCCCGGCCTCAGAGTTGACTCACTGTCCCGGCCTCAGTGTAGACTGTGTCACCCAGCCTCAGTGTAGACTGTGTCACCCGGCCTCAGTGTGGACTCACACTCCCGGTCTCAGTGTAGACTCACTGTCCCGGCCTCAGTGTAGACTGTGTCTCCCGGCCTCAGTGTGGACTCACTCTTCCAGCCTCAGTGTAGACTCACACAACCGACCTCAGTGTAGACTCACTGTCCCGGCCTCAGTGTAGACTCTGTCCCCCAGCCTCAGTATAGACTCACTCTCCTGGCCTCAGTGTGGACTCCGTCTCCCGGCCTCAGTGTAGACTAACTCTCCCAGCCTCAGTGTGGACTCACACTCCTGGCCTCAGTATAGACTCACTGTCCCGGCCTCAGTGTGGACTGTCACCCAGCCTCAGTGTAGACTCTGTCTCCCGGCCTCAGTATAGACTCACTCTCCCGGCCTCAGTGTGGACTCGCTCTCCTGGCCTCAGTGTAGACTGTGTCACCCGGCCTCAGTGTGGACTCACACTCCTAGTCTCAGTGTAGACTCGCTGTCCCGGCCTCAGAGTAGACTCACTGTCCCGGCCTCAGTGTAGACTGTGTCACCCGGCCTCAGTGTGGGCTCACACTCCCGGTCTCAGTGTAGACTCACTGTCCCGGCCTCAGTGTAGACTCTGTCTCCCGGCCTCAGTATAGACTAACTCTCCCAGCCTCAGTGTAGACTCACACTCCTGGCCTCAGTGTAGACTCACTGTCCTAGCCTCAGTGTGGACTCACTCTCCTGGCCTCAGTGTAGACTTGCTGTCCAGACCTCAGTGTAGACTGTGTCACCCGGCCTCAAGTGAACTCACTCTCCTGGCCTCAGTATAGACTGTGTCACCCGGCCTCAGTGTAGACTCACTGTCCCGGCCTCAGTGTAGACTCTGTCTCCCAGCCTCAGTGTAGACTCACATTCCCGACCACAGTGTAGACTCACTCTCCCGGCCTCAGTGTAGACTCACTGTCCCGGCCTCAGTGTGGACTCCATCTCCCAGCCTAAATGTGGACTCACACACCCGGCCTCAGTGTAGACTCTGTCTCCCGGCCTCAGTGCAGACTCTGCCTCCTGTCCTCAGTGTAGACTCTGCCTCCTGGCCTCAGTGTAGACTCTGTCTCCCGGCCTCAGTGCAGACTCTGCCTCCTGTCCTCAGTGTAGACTCTGCCTCCTGGCCTCAGTGTAGACTCTGTCTCCCGGCCTCAGTTTAGATTCTGCCTCCCGGCCTCAGTGTGGACTCACTCTCCCGGCCTCAGTGCGGACTCACACTCCCGGCCTCAGTGTGGACTCTGTCACAGGGCCTCAGTGTAGACTCTGTCTCCTGGCCTCAGTATGGACTCCATCTCCCGGCCTCAGTGTGGACTCACACTCCCAGCCTCCATGTGGACTCCGTCTCCTGCCTCAGTATAGACTCACTCTCCCAGCCTCAGTGTAGACTCACTCTCCCGGCCTCAGTGTGGACTCACTCTCCCGGCCTCAGTGCAGACTCTGTCACCCGGCCTCAGTGTGGACTCACTCTCCCAGCCTCATTGTAGACTCACACAACCGACCTCAGTGTAGACTCACTGTCCCGGCCTCAGTGTAGACTCTGTCCCTCAGCCTCAGTATAGACTCACTCTCCCGGCCTCAGTGTGGACTCCGTCTCCCGGCCTCAGTGTGGACTCACTCTCCTGACCTCAGTGTAGACTCTGTCTCCCAACCTCAGTGTAGACTAACTCTCCTGGCCTCAGTGTAGACTCACACTCCCGGCCTCAGTGTAGTCTCACTCTCCCGGCCTCAGAGTAGACTCACTGTCCCGGCCTCAGTGTAGACTGTGTCACCCAGCCTCAGTGTAGACTGTGTCACCCGGCCTCAGTGTGGACTCACACTCCCGGTCTCAGTGTAGACTCACTGTCCCGGCCTCAGTGTAGACTCTGTCTCCCGGCCTCAGTGTGGACTCACTCTCCCAGCCTCAGTGTAGACTCACACAACCGACCTCAGTGTAGACTCACTGTCACGGCCTCAGTGTAGACTCTGTCCCTCAGCCTCAGTGTAGACTCACACTCCCGGCCTCAGTGTAGTCTCACTCTCCCGGCCTCAGAGTAGACTCACTGTCCCGGCCTCAGTGTAGACTCTGTCCCTCAGCCTCAGTATAGACTCACTCTCCCGGCCTCAGTGTGGACTCCGTCTCCCGGCCTCAGTGTGGACTCACTCTCCTGACCTCAGTGTAGACTCTGTCTCCCAGCCTCAGTGTAGACTAACTCTCCTGGCCTCAGTGTAGACTCACACTCCCGGCCTCAGTGTAGTCTCACTCTCCCGGCCTCAGAGTAGACTCACTGTCCCGGCCTCAGTGTAGACTGTGTCACCCAGCCTCAGTGTAGACTGTGTCACCCAGCCTCAGTGTGGACTCACACTACCGGTCTCAGTGTAGACTCACTGTCCCGGCCTCAGTGTAGACTCTGTCTCCCGGCCTCAGTGTGGACTCACTCTTCCAGCCTCAGTGTAGACTCACACAACCGACCTCAGTGTAGACTCACTGTCACGGCCTCAGTGTAATCTCTGTCCCTCAGCCTCAGTGTAGACTCACACTCCCGGCCTCAGTGTAGTCTCACTCTCCCGGCCTCAGAGTAGACTCACTGTCCCGGCCTCAGTGTAGACTCTGTCACCCAGCCTCAGTGTAGACTGTGTCACCCGGCCTCAGTGTTGACTCACACAACCGACCTCAGTGTAGACTCACTGTCACGGCCTCAGTGTAGACTCTGTCCCTCAGCCTCAGTGTAGACTGTGTCACCCGGCCTCAGTGTGGACTCACACTCCCAGTCTCAGTGTAGATTCACTGTCCCGGCCTCAGAGTAGACTCACTGTCCCGGCCTCAGTGTAGACTGTGTCACCCGGCCTCAGTGTGGACTCACACTCCCAGTCTCAGTGTAGACTCACTCTCCCGGCCTCAGAGTAGACTCACTGCCCCGGCCTCAGTGTAGACTGTGTCACCCAGCCTCAGTGTAGACTGTGTCACCCAGCCTCAGTGTGGACTCACACTCCCGGTCTCAGTGTAGACTCACTGTCCCGGCCTCAGTGTAGACTCTGTCTCCCGGCCTCAGTATAGACTAACTCTCCCAGCCTCAGTGTAGACTCACACTCCTGGCCTCAGTGTAGACTCACTGTCCCAGCCTCAGTGTGGACTCACTGTCCCGACCTCAGTGTAGACTCAGTCTCCCGGCCTCAGTGTAGATTTGCTGTCCCGACCTCCGTGTAGACTGTGTCACCCGGCCTCAGTGTCGACTCACTGTCCCGGCCTCAGTGTAGACTCTGTCTCCCGGCCTCAGTGTAGACTCACATTCCCGACCACAGTGTAGACTCACTCTCCCAGCCTCAGTGTAGACTCACTGTCCCGGCCTCAGTGTGGACTCCATCTCCCAGCCTCAATGTGGACTCACACACCCGGCCTCAGTGTAGACTCTGTCTCCCGGCCTCAGTGTAGACTCTGCCGCCTGGCCTCAGTGTAGACTCTGTCTCCCGGCCTCAGTTTAGATTCTGCCTCCCGGCCTCAGTATGGACTCCGTCTCCCGGCCTCAGTGTGGCCTCCATCTCCTGGCCTCAGTGTAGACTCTGTCCCTCGGCGTCAGTGTAGACTCTGTCTCCCGGCCTCAGTGTAGACTCTGTCTCCCGGCCTCAGTGTGGTCTCCGTCTCCCGGCCTCAGAGTAGAATCTGCCTCCCGGCCTAAATGTAGACTCTGTCTCCCGGCCTCAGAGTAGACTCCATCTCCCGGCCTCAGTTTAGATTCTGCCTCCCGGCCTCAGTGTGGCCTCCATCTCCCAGCCTCAGTGTAGACTCTGTCTTCCAGCCTCAGTGTAGACTCTGTCTCCCAGCCTCAGTGTAGACTCTGCCTCCCAGCCTCAGTGTAGACTCTGCCTCCCGGCACTCTCGGTCTTGCGATGAAGTCCGGCAAGGTCTGGGTTGGAAGGGCTGTTTTTCTGAACTCTCCTTTGTGTATTTTTCTTATTTGTTGCGGGTGATTTCAGTTCTTTATTTTTTCTAATATTTTTCCCTATGAATTTATACTTAATAACCTGTACTTGGATGCCTTGGTACCTAAGATTGTGCTGTAAGTGGCGACTTATAAACTGTTCACTATACTCATGTAACTATGAGTCTAATTCAAATTCAATTCCAGCTCAAATACTGTACTCTAACCAATCACTGGGACATGTGGAAAGATGACCTAGGATTGGATAACCACCTTTCCCCTGTCCCACTACTTTTGTTGGGATGACGAGGTGAAGGAGGCTGTGTTTGTTCTCACCTCCAATGAAGCGACTGTAAAGTATACACTCGTGGTGACCATGAGAGGGCCAGAGAAGGGGAGGGTTCACCTCCCCTCTGATGGTTTCCTCTCCACAGTAGACACCATCAGTTCCACTCAATGTGAGTAACTCTAGCTTTGGGCAAAAGTTTGAAATCAGTGTTTTGGAACTGGCTAGCCATTATACAGGTCAGAGCATTTGAACTGCCTTTCATTGCGATAGAAAAGAGAACCAGGCAGTGCAGATAATGGGTCACTAAGAATAAACCTGTAAAACTGATGAATGAGACATATTTGTCCAACTCCTCTTGTACACTTCAAAATGGAGGACAAGTTGGATGCCCAATTCCAAACATTGTTTTGCGTGAATTTTCTCTCCAGTCAATTTCACAGTGCACCTTCTTTAGCCAAAATGAAGGCATGTGTCTCCATGTTTTGGTAAAACTGCCTGTTGTTTCAAAAAGGTTTGGTACAAGCTCCACCAACAACGCCATCAGACAGATTTCTTTTTCCTTCATAGCTCCATCTTCCTGTCACTCACAATGAGCTCAATAATTACATCATAATTAGTTGCATTTTAACACAAGTCGAACCACGAGATTTTTTTTTTCAAAAAGGGCCTTGTGGGATGACATAAATGCCCAAATATTCAAAATACTTTAAAGCTTACAATGTTGGGTTAGGTCCTTATTATGATCGAGCCCTTGTGTGAAGTGTGAGCCCAGTATGGCCAAGCGCTTATGGATTGTGGTGTTGAACTGTTAACAGTGTTCCTTTGTTTTTCTACTTTTTATTAAGAAGGACTGCAAAGTTTATCTTTTTAACTTATTTTTATTTTTCTGCTTTCTTCCAAGATTCTGTACCTAGGTACCCTGGAACCAAAGGTGGCACCGTAAGTGGCGACTTGCTGACTTTTCACTGTGAATACATGTGACAGTAAATCTAATTCAATTCAATTCAAAATGGGATTAGGATATTTAGGTACTTGTTCTTGTCCTACGTGGAAGCGATGGGCCTTTTTCTGTGCTCTAGATCTCTATGACTCTATAACAGCAGACAGAGAGATATCGATATAGTCGATTGCATGTGGGGACTTGAGTATCAATTACTGTAAGGTGGTATACTGTACCGTACAGGATGATACCACATGGTCACCATAATGTGGTGATGCTTAAAGACACATTCCACGGGAATGTTCCATCTGATGAGACCAGAAGACAGTTTCACAGTGACCCAAATTGTGATTCTTTTGAGGCAGGTGTTGTATGGATGTAATAGCGTTGGGACTGGTCTGAATGGTTCAGATGGTCCAATATGGCAAGATGAATAAGTGGAGGCTCAGACTGTTGGGATAGAAATGCAAGCTGTGGGATGGACAGGTAATCAGCATGGAACTTGGTCCCACCTCCACCATCCAAATGACAAAAGCCGAGGTGAAGCCATCCCAGCACCCTGTACATGGAAGCAGCAGAATTCTGAGACAGTGTCTCAGATACTAGGGGCAGGATGGAAGAGATGTCTGTTGTCCAGCCAAGTGAGAGAGATGCAGAAAGCGTGCAGGTGAAGACCATTTTGTTAAAAAGCAAAATGGGACGTAGAGATAATCCTGGCAAACCACGTAAAGGGAAGGCTGAAGAAAGTAACCCAACTGTGAGAGATGAGTTTCAGTGGATGCAGGGTGAGGGAGAAAATAGCGATCACAGACACAGGTTTTCTGACAATTGGAGCAACCAGGCGATAGCACCAGTGGTGTGGAAGTAAGGCATTACTCAAGAATTGAGTCTCTGACAGAATATTGTGGGAGGAATTGAAGGCAGACAGAATCTAGTGAACAGCTCAAAAATGTTTAAAATGCTCCTTTTTTTACGGATCTGTAACCCACTTCAAGCTGTTCGATTTTTCACTGTGAATCTGAGAGGTTGAGGACAAAATTCAGTGATTTTGAAGAGATCAGGGATGCTATTGGGCCTCTTGAACAGGGAATCTGCCCAAACCTTTGGGCTGTTACACATTAGATTGAATGCTAATTCTGTGGAATTCCATGCAAAACTTGGAGAGGTATTGGGACCAGTTGTTTTCAAGGAATGTGAGAGGAATTTGACAACAGGCTAAGATTAGTACTGACTACATTGCAATCTGCAGGATGTGCAATAAGTGCTTGCTAGTGGGACAGGGCACAAACTCATGAGTGGCAGAATCAATCCATTCAACGGAAAGAGCAAAGGCCAGTAACGGCAGAGTGAGCCAGAAATTGAGCAGTTTTCTGGGATTTATGAATTAAGGTGGGCAGTATATCCCAAAGTTAGTTATACTGGCTGATCCATTGAAGAAACTGATCCAAAAAGAATCAACGGCTCAGATTAGACGAAGAACTGAACGCTTCATCCAAATCTTTAAAAACAGCTCATTAAGTGCTCAAGCCCTGGGATGCTATGATCCAAATACACTAAAGAAAGGCATGGCAGATGCTACCTCAGGAGGGTTAGGAGCAGTGCTGATCCAAATCTGTGCTGAAGGCCAGGAATTACTGCCGTGGGGAGCAGATCTCTGACAGATGTGGAGAGGAGATACTCTCAGATGGAGGAGGAAGGTATGTGCAAGCAGAAGCGTTGTTGGGCATCGAGTTTGGATTTAGTGAGAGATCACAAGCTTTTAGATATGACTTAACTGCCACATCCAAGCTGTGTGTCAGAATGGCGCGATGGGTGGTGAGACTCCAGCGGGACAAAGTGGTCCGTATCATTGCTCAGCTGAAGGAGGACCAAGCACACAGGTCAGCACTAAAATGCAGATGAGTTGTCCATGCAGCTTGTGGCAGTCTACACTCCATCCAGATCAATGGCAACCAGAGAATGTAAAGCAGAACTAAAAAAAGATCCAGTATTAGATGGCATCAGATAGGGAATCCAAGCTGGTAAGTGGAAGAGATAATGTACAAATTGAACTGGTCAGACAGCATCTGAGGAGCAAGAGAATCGATGTTTCAGGCATAAGCCCTTCATCAGGAATGAGGAGTCTATGCCCGAAACATCGATTCTCCCGCTCCTTGGATTCTGCTTGACCTGCTGTGCTTTTCCAGCACCACACTCTCAACTCTGATTTCCAGCATCTGTAGTCCACACTTTCTCCCTGTACAACCTGAACAGTATTCAATCAGGAAGTGTGTTCTCAGAAGCAATAGATGTGTAGTGTCAACAAAGCTCAAGACTAGACCCAGCTCATGAGGATCAAGGGGAGGGGTTGATACTAATCAAACTATATGAACCAAAGTGTGGTGGTTAAGGATAATAGAAAATACAGTGTAGTTTGTCAAAACATCATGCTATCAGCTTGTCAGCACTCCACAAGAAGTGATAATCACCGCACTGTCCCTGGCTTGAACATGAAGGGGTGCTGCAGTTGAGTTCTTAGACCCAGTCCCACCTAAAGAGTCCATACTACTGCCCATTGACTATGACAGCTGCATCTATGAGCATATTGTGAGCAAGTCTACAGCAGCAGACAACGATACTTGCACAGATACAGATGTGTGCAAGGCCAGTAGTCCAATAGTCACTCTATTCAGAGGTCGGTGAGGATTCATCGGCAGATTACATGCAAACCACAAGCTGCCATTACACTGAAACCTCTAAATGGTCATTGGCAACTGGGGAAGCATAAGATCAAAGCCAATCCATAGACAAATGGATGAGGACAAAGATTGACAGGAGGCATTGCTGACATAAGTGGCCATAAGGTCTCACCTGAGATATACAGAGCATTAGATAGCCCATGGCACATGGATGAGGTACTGAAAGGGACACTATATAGGATGCTGTTCAATCTGGGTGGAAGGTCACGTAACAAATGTAGCAGCAAGAAGAAGCTGTATCAATGCTTTGTTAAAAGTCAAACACTGCATGAGCTGATTTGGAAGTTCAAGGCCGTGATGCTGGGGACAAAGGTTACAAGATTGCTTTTGCAGACCACAGACGGGACCTAGGCAATCTGATGTGATACCAAGTGGCAAGATAGTTCCAGCAATTTACCCTAGACTGTACATGATCACCACCAAGAAGGGTAACAGTGCGTGCAGTCAACAGGAGTACAGAATGACAGAAATTCACCATGCCTTTAAAATGATTATGGGAGCAAAAGTGCAGATACCAAAAAACACAAAAGTTCAAATTATGGTAGGATGACAACTGGGAATTGCATTGGCTACAGAGGTCACCTGATCTTCTGAACCTAGACACTAGGAGCAGAGTACCTGAGACAGCAGGCCAAGTACAGAGGTAGAGGAGACCATTGAAGCAACACAAAGATTTTACGGGATTTAGTGACAGGATATGAGACTGGATTTCAGATGGGAGCCAGGATTTAACACAATATAAATTTAAGCTTTAAAATGGGACTCTTTGATAGGGCGGGGTGGGGTGGGGGTTGGGTGTAGCTTGGCTCAGTGGTTAGCATTGCTGCCTTACCGTGCCAGAGATCCGAGGCTCAATTCCAGCTTTGAGTGACTGTCTGTGTACAGTTTGCATGTTCTCCCCGTGTCCGTGTGGAGTTTGCATGTTCTCCCTGTGTCCGTGTGGAGTTTGCATGTTCTCCCTGTGTCTGCATGGAGTTTGTATGGTCTCCCTGTGTCTGTGTGGAGTTTGCATGTTCTTCCCATGACTGTGTGGAGTTTGCATGTTCAAACCATGTCTGCGTAGAGTTTGCATGTTCTCCCCATGTCCGTGTGGAATTTGCATGTTCTCCCTGTGTCAGTGTGGAGTTTGCATGTTCTCCCCATGTCTGCATGGAGTTTGCATGTTCTCCCTGTGTCTGTGTGGAGTTTGCATGTTCTTCCCATGACTGTGTGGAGTTTGCATGTGCTCCCTGTGTCTGTGTGGAGTTTGAATGTACTCCCTGTGCCTGTGTGGAGTCTGCATGTTCTTCCCATGACTGTGTGGAGTGTGCATGTTCTCCCCATGTCTCTGTGGAGTTTGCATGTTCTTCCCATGACTGTGTGGAGTTTGCATTTTCTCCCCATGTCTACGTGGAGTTTGCATGTTCTCCCCATGTCTGTGTGGAATTTGCATGTTCTATCTATGTCTGTGTGGAGTTTGCATGTGCTCCCCATGTCCGTGTGGAGTTTGCATGTTCTTCCTGTGTCCGTGTGGAGTTTGCATGTTCTCCCCATGTCTGTATGGAGATTGCATGTTCTCCCTGTGTCTGTGTGGAGTTTGCATGTTCTCCCCATGTCAGTGTGGAGTTTGCATGTTTTCCCTGTGTCAATATAGAATTTGCATGTTCTCCCCATGTCTGTGTGGAGTTTGCATGTTCTCCGCGTGTCAGTGTACAGTTTGCATGTCGTCCCTGTGTCTGTGTGGGGTTTGCATGTTCTTCCCATGACTGTGTGGAGTGTGCATGTTCTCCCCATGTCTCTGTGGAGTTTGCATGTTCTATCTATGTCTGTGTGGAGTTTGAATGTACTCCCTGTGCCTGTGTGGAGTCTGCATGTTCTTCCCATGACTGTGTGGAGTGTGCATGTTCTCCCCATGTCTCTGTGGAGTTTGCATGTTCTTCCCATGACTGTGTGGAGTTTGCATTTTCTCCCCATGTCTACGTGGAGTTTGCATGTTCTCCCCATGTCTGTGTGGAATTTGCATGTTCTATCTATGTCTGTGTGGAGTTTGCATGTGCTCCCCATGTCCGTGTGGAGTTTGCATGTTCTTCCTGTGTCCGTGTGGAGTTTGCATGTTCTCCCCATGTCTGTGTGGAGATTGCATGTTCTCCCTGTGTCTGTGTGGAGTTTGCATGTTCTCCCCATGTCAGTGTGGAGTTTGCATGTTTTCCCTGTGTCAATATAGAATTTGCATGTTCTCCCCATGTCTGTGTGGAGTTTGCATGTTCTCCGCGTGTCAGTGTACAGTTTGCATGTCGTCCCTGTGTCTGTGTGGGGTTTGCATGTTCTCCCTCTGTCTGTGCGGAGTTTGCATGTTCTCCCAGTGTCAATGTGCAGTTTGCATGTTCTACCCATATCTATGTGGAGTTTGCATGTTCTCCCTGTGTCCCGTGTGGAGTTTCCATGTTCTCCCCAGGTCGGAGTGGAGTTTGAATGTTCTCCGTGTGTCAGTGTGGGGTTTGCATTTTCTCCCCTTGTCTCTGTGGAGTCTGCATGTTCCGCCCATTTCAATGTGGAGTTTGCATGTTCTCCCTGTGTCACTGTGGCAATTGCATGTTCTCTCCAAGTCTGTGTGGAGTTTACATGTTCTCAGTGTGTCTGAGTGGAGCTTGCATGTTCTCCCTGTGTCTGTGCGGAGTTTGCATGTTCACCCTGTGACAATGTGGAGTTTGCATGTTCTCCCCATGTCTGTGTGGAGTTTGCATGTTCTCCCTGTGTCTGAGTGGAGTTTGCATGTACTCCCTGTGTCTGTGTGGCATCTGCATGTTTTTCCCATGACTGTGTGGATTTTGCATGTTCGCCCCATGTCCGTGTGGAGTTTGCTTGTTCTCCCTGTGTTCGTGTGGAGTTTGCATGTTTTCCCCATGTCTGTGTGGATTTTGCATGTTCTCCCCATGTCTGTGTGTAGTTTGCCTCATCTCCCTGTGTTAATGTGGAGTTTGCATGTTCTCCCTGTGTCTGAGTGGAGTTTGCATGTTCTCCCTGTGTCCGTGTGGAGTTTGCATGTTCTCCCCATGTCCGTGTAGAGTTTGCATATTCTCCCTGTGTCAGTGTGGAGATTGCATGTTCTCCCTGTGTCTGTGTGGAGTTTGCATGTACTCCCTGTGTCTGTGTGGAGTCTGCATGTTTTTCCCATGACTGTGTGGATTTTGCAAGTTCGCCCCATGTCCGTGTGGAGTTTGCTTGTTCTCCCTGTGTTCGTGTGGAGTTTGCATGTTTTCCCCATGTCCATGTGGATTTTGCATGTTCTCCCCATGTCTGTGTGTAGTTTGCCTCATCTCCCTGTGTTAATGTGGAGTTTGCATGTTCTCCCTGTGTCTGAGTGGAGTTTGCATGTTCTCCCTGTGTCTGTGTGGAGTTTGCATGTTCTCCCCATGTCCGTGTAGAGTTTGCATATTCTCCCTGTGTCAGTGTGGAGATTGCATGTTCTCCCTGTGTCTGTGTGGAGTTTGCATGTGCTCCCTGTGTCTGTGTGGAGTCTGCATGTTTTTCCCATGACTGTGTGGATTTTGCATGGTCGCCCCATGTCCGTGTGGAGTTTGCATGTTCTCCCTGTGTTCGTGTGGAGTTTGCATGTTTTCCCCATGTCCGTGTGGAGTTTGCATATTCTCCCTGTGTCCGTGTGGAGTTTGCATGTTCTCCCTGTGTTCGTGTGGAGTTTGCATGTTCTCCCCATGTCTGTGTGGAGTTTGCATGTTCTCCCTGTGTTAATGTGGAGTTTAAATGTTCTCCCCATGTCTGTGTGGAGTTTGCATGTTCTCCCCATGTCTGTGTGTAGTTTGCCTCATCTCCCTGTGTCAGTGTGGAGTTTGCATATTCTCCCTGTGTTTGTGTAGAATTTGCATGTTCACCCTGTGTCTGTGTGGAGTTTGCATGTTCTCCCTGTGTCAGTGTGGAGTTTGCATGTTCTCCCCATGTCTGTGTGGAGTTTGCATGTGCTCCCTGTGTCTGTGTGGAGTTTGAATGTACTCCCTGTGCCTGTGTGGAGTCTGCATGTTCTTCCCATGACTGTGCGGAGTTTGCATGTTCTCCCTGTGTCTGTGTGGAGTTTGCATGTTCTCCCCATGTCTGTGTGGAATTTGCATGTTCTATCTATGTCTGTGTGGAGTTTGCATGTGCTCCCCATGTCCGTGTGGAGTTTGCATGTTCTTCCTGTGTCCGTGTGGAGTTTGCATGTTCTCCCCATGTCTGTGTGGAGTTTGCATATTCTCCCTGTGTCTGTGTGGAGTTTGCATGTTTTCCCTGTGTCAATATGGAATTTGCATGTTCTCCCCATGTCTGTGTGGAGTTTGCATGTTCTCCCCGTGTCAGTGTGCAGTTTGCATGTTCTCCCTGTGTCTGTGTGGGGTTTGCATGTTCTCCCTCTGTCTGTGCGGAGTTTGCATGTTCTCCCAGTGTCAATGTGCAGTTTTCATGTTCTACCCATATCTATGTGGAGTTTGCATGTTCTCCCTGTGTCCCGTGTGGAGTTTCCATGTTCTCCCCAGGTCTGAGTGGAGTTTGAATGTTCTCCGTGTGTCAGTGTGGAGATTGCATGTTCTCCCTGTGTCTGTGTGGAGTTTGCATGTACTCCCTGTGTCTGTGTGGAGTCTGCATGTTTTTCCCATGACTGTGTGGAGTTTGCATATTCTCCCTGTGTCCGTGTGGAGTTTGCATGTTCTCCCTGTGTTCGTGTGGAGTTTGCATGTTCTCCCCATGTCTGTGTGGAGTTTGCATGTTCTCCCTGTGTTAATGTGGAGTTTAAATGTTCTCCCCATGTCTGTGTGGAGTTTGCATGTTCTCCCCATGTCTGTGTGTAGTTTGCCTCATCTCCCTGTGTCAGTGTGGAGTTTGCATATTCTCCCTGTGTTTGTGTAGAATTTGCATGTTCTCCCCATTTCTGTGTGGAGTTTGCATGTGCTACCTGTGTCTGTGTGGAGTTTGAATGTACTCCCTGTGCCTGTGTGGAGTCTGCATGTTCTTCCCATGACTGTGCGGAGTTTGCATGTTCTCCTTGTGTCTGTGTGGAGTTTGCATGTTCTCCCCATGTCTGTGTGGAATTTGCATGTTCTCCCCATGTCAGTGTAGAGTTTGCATGTTCCCCCTGTGTCAGTGTGGACTTTGCATGTTCTCCCCATATCTGTGTGGAGTTTGCATGTTTTCCCCATGTCAGTGTGGAGTTTGCAAGTTCTCCCCGTGTTGGTGTGGAAGTTGCAAGTTGTCCCTGTGTCTGTGGAGTTTGCATTTTCCCCCTGTGTCTATGTGGAGTTTGCATGTTCTCCTGAGTCAGTGTGGAATTTGCATGTTCTCCCCATGTCTGTGTGTATTTTGCATATTCTCCCTATGTTTTCATGGAGTTTGCATGTTTTCGCCATGCCGGTGTGTAGTTTGCATGTTCTCCCCATGTCAGTGTGGAGGTTGCATGTTCCCCCTGTGTCAGTGTGGACTTTGCATGTTCTCCCCATATCTGTGTGGAGTTTGCATGTTTTCCCCATGTCAGTGTGGAGTTTGCAAGTTCTCCCCGTGTTGGTGTGGAAGTTGCAAGTTGTCCCTGTGTCTGTGGAGTTTGCATTTTCCCCCTGTGTCTATGTGGAGTTTGCATGTTCTCCTGTGTCTGTGTGGAGTTTGCATGTTCTCCCTGTGTCTGTGTGGAGTTTGCATGTTCTCCCTATGTGTGTGCGGTTTGCATAGTCTCCCCATATCTGTGTGGAGTTTGCTTGTTCTCCCCGTGTGTGTTTGGAGTGTGCCTATTCTCCCTGTGTCAGTGTGGAGTTTGCACGTTCCCCCCGTGTCTGCGTGGAGTTTGCATGTTCTCCCTGTGTCAGTGTGGGGTTTGCATGTTCTCCCCGAGTCACTCTGGAGTTTGCATGTTCTCCCCATGTCTGTGCAGAGTTTGCCTGTTCTCCCCATGTCTTTGTGGAGTTTGCCTGTTCTCTCTGTGTCAGTATGGAATTTGCATGTTGTCCCCATGTTAGTGTGGAGTTGCATGTTCTCCCTGTGTCTGTGTGGAGTTTGCATGTTCGTCCCATATCTATGTGGATTTTGCATGTTCTCCCTGCGTCTGTGTGGAGTTTGCATGTTCTCCCTGTGTCGGTGCACAGTTTGCATATTCTCCCCATGTCTGTGTGGCGTTTGCATGTTCTCCCTGTGTCTGTGTAGTGTTTGCATGTTCTATCCGTATGTGTTTGGAGTTTGCATGTTCTCCCTGTTTCTGCGTGGAGATTGCATGTTCTACCTGTGTCACTGTGGGGTTTGCATGTTCTCCCTGTGTCTGCATGGAATTTGCATGTTCTCCCTGTGTCAGTGTGGGGTTTGCATGTTCTCCCTGTGTCTGTATGGAGTTTGCCTGTTCTCCCCTTGTGTATTTGGATTTTGCCTGTTACTACTTTGTCACTGTGGCGTTTGCATGTTCTCCCTGTGACTGTGTGCAGTTTGCATGTTCCCCCATGTCTGTGTGCAGTTTGCATGTTCTCCCCATATCTGTGTGGAGTTTGCAGGTTCTCCACGTGTGTGTTTGCAGTTTGCATGTTCTCCCTGGGTTACTGTGGAATTTGCATGTTCTCCCTGTGTCTGCGTGGAGTTTGTATGTTCTCCCTGTGTCAATGTGGGGTTTGCATTTTCTCCCCATGTCAGGCTGGAGTTTGCATGTTCTCCCTGTGTCAGTGTGGAGTTTGCATGTTCTCCCTGTGTCAGTGTGGAGTTTGCATGTTCTCCCTGTGTCTTTGTGGAGTTTGCCTGTTCCCCCTGTGTCAGTGTGGACTTTGCATGTTCTCCCCATTTCTGTGGGGAGTTTGCATGTTTTCCCTGTGTCAGTGCGCAGTTTACATGTTCCCCCTGTGTCTGTGTGGGGTTGCATGTTCTCCCTGTGTCTGTGTGGAGTTTGCATGTTCTCCCTCTGTCTGTGCAGAGTTTGCATGTTCTCCCCATATCTGTGTGGAGTTTGCATGTTCTCCCTGTGTCACTGTGGAGTTTGCATGTTCTCCCTGTGTCAGTGTGGGGTTGCATGTTCTCCCCGTGTCTGAGTGGAGTTTGCATGTTCTCCCTGTGTCTGTGCAGAGTTTGCATGTTCTCCCCATATCTGTGTGGAGTTTGCGTGTTTTCTCCGTGTCAGTGTGGAGTTTCCATGTTCTCCCCATATCTGTGTGGAGGTTGCATGTTTTCCCCATGTCAGTGTGGAGTTTGCATGTTCTCCCCTTGTCAGAGTAGATTTTGCGTGTTCCCTCTGTGTCAGTGTGGAGTTTGCATGTTCTCCACATATCGGTGTGGAGTTTGCATGTTTTCCCCATGTCAGTGTAGAGTTTGCATGTTCCCCCTGTGTCAATGTGGACTTTGCATGTTCTCTTCATATCTGTAGGGATTTTGCATGTTTTCCCTGTGTCAGTGCGCAGTTTGCTTTTTCCCCCTGTGTCTGTGCGGAGTTTGCTTGTTCTCCCCATACCAGTGTGGAGTTTGCATGTTCTCCCCGTGTCAATGTAGAGTTTGCATGTTCTCCCTGTGTAAGTGTGGAGTTGCATGTTCTCCCTGTGTCATTGTGGAGTTTGCATGTTCTCCCCAGGTCTGTGTGGAGTTTGCATGGTCTTCCTGTGTCAGTGTGGAGTTTGCATGTTCTCCCTGTGTAAGTGTGGAGTTGCATGTTCTCCCTGTGTCTGTGTGGAGTTTGCATGTTCGTCCCATATCTATGTGGATTTTGCATGTTCTCCTGTGTCTCTGCGGAGTTTGCATGTTCTCCCCATATCAGTGTAGAGTTTGCATGTTCTCCCCATGCCTGTGTGGAATTTGCATGTTCTCCCTGTGTCTGTGTGGAGTTTGCATGTTCTCCCCATGTCTGTGTGGAGTTTGCATGTTCTCCCTGTGTCTGTGTGGAGTTTGCATGTTCTACCTGTGTGTGTTTGGAGTTTGCATGTTCTCCCTGTGTCAGTGTGGAGAGTGCATGTTCTCCCTGTGTCTGCGTGGAGTTTGCATGTTCTCCCCATGTCTGTGTGGGGTTTGCAAGTTCGCCCTGTGTCTGTGTGGATTTTGCATGTTCTCCCTGGGTCTGTGCGGAGTTTGCCTGTTCTCCCCATGTCTGTGCGGAGTTTCCATGTTCTCCCCATGTCTGTGTGGAGTGTGCGTGTTCTCCCCATGTCTCTGTGGATTTTGCATGTTCTCCCTGTGTCTGTGTGGAGTTTGCACGTTCTCCCCATGGCTGTGCGGAGTTTGCATGTTCTCACTGTGTCTGTGTGGAGTTTGCATGTTCTACCTATGTGTGTTTGGAGTTTGCATGTTTTCCCTGAGTCTGTGTGGAGTTTGCATGTTCTCCCTGTGACTGTGTGCAGTTTGCATGTTCACTCTGTCTGTGTGTGTAGTTTGCATATTCTCCCCATATCTGTGTGGAGTTTGCTTGTTCTCCCCGTGTGTGTTGGAGTTTGCCTCTTCTCCCTGTGTTACTGTGGAGTTTGCATGTTCTCCCTGTGTCTGCGTGGAGTTTGCATGTTCCCCATGTGTCTGTGTAGAGTTTGCATTTTTTCACCATATCAGTGTGGAGTTTGCATGTTCTCCCCATGTCAGTGTGGAGTTTGCAAGTTCTCCCCGTGTTGGTGTGGAAGTTGCAAGTTGTCCCTGAGTCTGTGGAGTATGCATTTTCCCCCTGTGTCTATGTGGAGTTTGCATGTTCTCCTGTGTCTGTGTGGAGTTTGCATGTTCTCCCCATGTCTGTGTGGAATTTGCATGTTCTCCCTGTGTCTGTGTGCAGTTTGCATGTTCCCCCTGTGTCTGTGTGCAGTTTGCATGTTATCCCCATGTCAGTGTGGAGTTTGCATGTTCTCCCTGTGTCTGTGTGGAGTTTGCATGTTCTACCTGTGTGTGTTTGGAGTTTGCATGTTCTCCCTGTATCAGTGTGGAGAGTGCATATTCTCCCTGTGTCTGCGTGGAGTTTGCATGATCTCCCCATGTCTGTGTGGGGTTTGCAAGTTCGCCCTGTGTCTGTGTGGAGTTTGCATTTTCTGCCTGGGTCTGTGTGGAGTTTGCCTGTTCTCCCCATGTCTGTGCAGAGTTTGCATGTTCTCCCTGTGTCTGTGTGGAGTTTGCATTTTCTCCCCATGTCTGTGCGGAGTTTGCATGTTCTCCCTGTGTCTGTGTGGTGTTTGCATGTTCTACCCGTGTCTGTTTGGAGTTTGCATGTCCTCCCTGTGTCTGTGTGGAGTTTGCATGTTCACCCTGTGACTGTGTGCAGTTTGCATGTTCCCCCTGTGTGTGTGCAGTTTGCATATTCTCCCCATATCTGTGTGGAGTTTGCTTGTTCTCCCCGTGTGTGTTTGGAGTTTGCCTCTTCTCCCTGTGTCAGTGTGGAGTTGTCATGTTCCCCCTGTGTCTGCGTGGAGTTTGCATATTCTCCCTGTGTCTGTGCAGAGTTTGCATGTTCTCCCCATATCTGTCTGGAGTTTGCGTGTTTTCTCCGTGTCAGTGTGGAGTTTCCATGTTCTCCCCATATCTGTGTGGAGGTTGCATGTTTTCCCCATGTCAGTGTGGAGTTTGCATGTTCTCCCCTTGTCAGAGTAGATTTTGCATGTTCCCCCTGTGTCAGTGTGGAGTTTGCATGTTCTCCACATATCGGTGTGGAGTTTGCATGTTTTCCCCATGTCAGTGTAGAGTTTGCATGTTCCCCCTGTGTCAATGTGGACTTTGCATGTTCTCTTCATATCTGTAGGGATTTTGCATGTTTTCCCTGTGTCAGTGCGCAGTTTGCTTTTTCCCCCTGTGTCTATGCGGAGTTTGCATGTTCTCCCCATACCAGTGTGGAGTTTGCATGTTCTCCCCGTGTCAATGTAGAGTTTGCATGTTCCCCCTGTGTCAGTGTGGACTTAGCATGTTCTCCCCATATCTGTGGGTAGTTTGCATGCTTTCCCCATGTCAGTGTGGAGTTTACATGTTCTCCCCATGTTAGTGTGGAAGTTGCAAGTTCTCCCTGTGTCCGTGTAGAGTTTGCATTTTCCCCCTGTGTCTGTGTGGAGTTTGCATGTTCTCGTGCGTCTGTGTAGCGTTTGCATGTTCTGCTGTGTCTGTGCGGAGTTTGCTTGTTCTCCCCATGTCAGTGTAGAGTTTGCATGTTCCCCCTGTGTCAGTGTGGACTTTGCATGTTCTCCCCATATCTGTGTGGAGTTTGCATGTTTTCCCCATGTCAGTGTGGAGTTTGCAAGTTCTCCCCGTGTTGGTGTGGAAGTTGCAAGTTGTCCCTGTGTCTGTGGAGTTTGCATTTTCCCCCTGTGTCTATGTGGAGTTTGCATGTTCTCCTGTGTCTGTGTGGAGTATGCATGTTCTCCCCATGTCTGTGTGGAGTTTGCATGTTCTCCCTGTGTCTGTGTGGAGTTTGCATGTTCTCCCTATGTGTGTGCGGTTTGCATAGTCTCCCCATATCTGTGTGGAGTTTGCTTGTTCTCCCCGTGTGTGTTTGGAGTGTGCCTATTCTCCCTGTGTCAGTGTGGAGTTTGCACGTTCCCCCCGTGTCTGCGTGGAGTTTGCATGTTCTCCCTGTGTCAGTGTGGGGTTTGCATGTTCTCCCCGAGTCACTCTGGAGTTTGCCTGTTCTCCCCATGTCTTTGTGGAGTTTGCCTGTTCTCTCTGTGTCAGTATGGAATTTGCATGTTGTCCCCATGTTAGTGTGGAGTTGCATGTTCTCCCTGTGTCTGTGTGGAGTTTGCATGTTCGTCCCATATCTATGTGGATTTTGCATGTTCTCCCTGCGTCTGTGTGGAGTTTGCATGTTCTCCCTGTGTCGGTGCACAGTTTGCATATTCTCCCCATGTCTGTGTGGCGTTTGCATGTTCTCCCTGTGTCTGTGTAGTGTTTGCATGTTCTATCCGTATGTGTTTGGAGTTTGCATGTTCTCCCTGTTTCTGCGTGGAGATTGCATGTTCTACCTGTGTCACTGTGGAGTTTGCATGTTCTCCCTGTGTCTGCATGGAATTTGCATGTTCTCCCTGTGTCAGTGTGGGGTTTGCATGTTCTCCCTGTGTCTGTATGGAGTTTGCCTGTTCTCCCCGTGTGTATTTGGATTTTGCCTGTTACTACTTTGTCACTGTGGCGTTTGCATGTTCTCCCTGTGACTGTGTGCAGTTTGCATGTTCCCCCATGTCTGTGTGCAGTTTGCATGTTCTCCCCATATCTGTGTGGAGTTTGCAGGTTCTCCATGTGTGTGTTTGCAGTTTGCATGTTCTCCCTGGGTTACTGTGGAATTTGCATGTTCTCCCTGTGTCTGCGTGGAGTTTGTATGTTCTCCCTGTGTCAGTGTGGGGTTTGCATTTTCTCCCCGTGTCAGGCTGGAGTTTGCATGTTCTCCCTGTGTCAGTGTGGAGTTTGCATGTTCTCCCTGTGTCAGTGTGGAGTTTGCATGTTCTCCCTGTGTCTTTGTGGAGTTTGCCTGTTCCCCCTGTGTCAGTGTGGACTTTGCATGTTCTCCCCATTTCTGTGGGGAGTTTGCATGTTTTCCCTGTGTCAGTGCGCAGTTTACATGTTCCCCCTGTGTCTGTGTGGGGTTGCATGTTCTCCCTGTGTCTGTGTGGAGTTTGCATGTTCTCCCTCTGTCTGTGCAGAGTTTGCATGTTCTCCCCATATCTGTGTGGAGTTTGCATGTTCTCCCTGTGTCAGTGTGGAGTTTGCATGTTCTCCCTGTGTCAGTGTGGGGTTGCATGTTCTCCCCGTGTCTGAGTGGAGTTTGCATGTTCTCCCTGTGTCTGTGCAGAGTTTGCATGTTCTCCCCATATCTGTGTGGAGTATGCGTGTTCTCTCCATGTCATTGTGGAGTTTGCATGTTCTCCCCATGTCTGTGTGGAGTTTGCATGTTCTCCCTGTGTAAGTGTGGAGTTGCATGTTCTCCCTGTGTCTGTGTGGAGTTTGCATGTTCGTCCCATATCTATGTGGATTTTGCATGTTCTCCTGTGTCTCTGCGGAGTTTGCATGTTCTCCCCATATCAGTGTAGAGTTTGCATGTTCTCCCCATGCCTGTGTGGAATTTGCATGTTCTCCCTGTGTCTGTGTGGAGTTTGCATGTTCTCCCCATGTCTGTGTGGAGTTTGCATGTTCTCCCTGTCTCTGTGTGGAGTTTGCATGTTCTACCTGTGTGTGTTTGGAGTTTGCATGTTCTCCCTGTGTCAGTGTGGAGAGTGCATGTTCTCCCTGTGTCTGCGTGGAGTTTGCATGTTCTCCCCATGTCTGTGTGGGGTTTGCAAGTTCGCCCTGTGTCTGTGTGGATTTTGCATGTTCTCCCTGGGTCTGTGCGGAGTTTGCCTGTTCTCCCCATGTCTGTGCGGAGTTTCCATGTTCTCCCCATGTCTGTGTGGAGTGTGCGTGTTCTCCCCATGTCTCTGTGGATTTTGCATGTTCTCCCTGTGTCTGTGTGGAGTTTGCATGTTCTCCCCATGTCTGTGCGGAGTTTGCATGTTCTCACTGTGTCTGTGTGGAGTTTGCATGTTCTACCTATGTGTGTTTGGAGTTTGCATGTTTTCCCTGTGTCTGTGTGGAGTTTGCATGTTCTCCCTGTGACTGTGTGCAGTTTGCATGTTCACTCTGTCTGTGTGTGTAGTTTGCATATTCTCCCCATATCTGTGTGGAGTTTGCTTGTTCTCCCCGTGTGTGTTGGAGTTTGCCTCTTCTCCCTGTGTTACTGTGGAGTTTGCATGTTCTCCCTGTGTCTGCGTGGAGTTTGCATGTTCCCCATGTGTCTGTGTAGAGTTTGCATGTTCTCACCATATCAGTGTGGAGTTTGCATGTTCTCCCCATGTCAGTGTAGAGTTTGCATGTTCCCCCTGTGTCAGTGTGGACTTTGCATGTCCTCCCCATATCTGTGTGGAGTTTGCATGTTTTCCCCATGTCAGTGTGGAGTTTGCAAGTTCTCCCCGTGTTGGTGTGGAAGTTGCAAGTTGTCCCTGTGTCTGTGGAGTATGCATTTTCCCCCTGTGTCTATGTGGAGTTTGCATGTTCTCCTGTGTCTGTGTGGAGTTTGCATGTTCTCCCCATGTCTGTGCAGAGTTTGCCTGTTCTCTCCATACCTGTGTGGAATTTGCATGTTCTCCCTTTGTCTGTGTGCAGTTTGCATGTTCCCCCTGTGTCTGTGTGCAGTTTGCATCTTATCCCCATGTCAGTGTGGAGTTTGCATGTTCTCCCTGTGTCTGTGTGCAGTTTGCATGTTCTACCTGTGTGTGTTTGGAGTTTGCATGTTCTCCCTGTATCAGTGTGGAGAGTGCATATTCTCCCTGTGTCTGCGTGGAGTTTGCATGTACTCCCCATGTCTGTGTGGGGTTTGCATGTTTTCCCTGTGTCTGTGTGGAGTTTGCATGTTCTCCCCATGTCTGTGTGGGGTTTGCAAGTTCGCCCTGTGTCTGTGTGGATTTTGCATTTTCTGCCTGGGTCTGTGTGGAGTTTGCCTGTTCTCCCCGTGTCTGTTTGGAGTTTGCATGTCCTCCCTGTGTCTGTGTGGAGTTTGCATGTTCACCCTGTGACTGTGTGCAGTTTGCATGTTCCTCCTGTGTGTGTGCAGTTTGCATATTCTCCCCATATCTGTGTGGAGTTTGCTTGTTCTCCCCGTGTGTGTTTGGAGTTTGCCTCTTCTCCCTGTGTCAGTGTGGAGTTGTCATGTTCCCCCCGTGTCTGCGTGGAGTTTGCATGTTCTCGATGTGTCTGTGCAGAGTTTGCATGTTCTCCCCATATCTGTGTGGAGTTTGCGTGTTTTCTCCGTGTCAGTGTGGAGTTTCCATGTTCTCCCCATATCTGTGTGGAGGTTGCATGTTTTCCCCATGTCAGTGTGGAGTTTGCATGTTCTCCCCTTGTCAGAGTAGATTTTGCGTGTTCCCTCTGTGTCAGTGTGGAGTTTGCATGTTCTCCACATATCGGTGTGGAGTTTGCATGTTTTCCCCATGTCAGTGTAGAGTTTGCATGTTCCCCCTGTGTCAATGTGGACTTTGCATGTTCTCTTCATATCTGTAGGGATTTTGCATGTTTTCCCTGTGTCAGTGCGCAGTTTGCTTTTTCCCCCTGTCTCTGTGCGGAGTTTGCTTGTTCTCCCCATACCAGTGTGGAGTTTGCATGTTCTCCCTGTGTCAGTGTGGAGAGTGCATGTTTTCCCTGTGTCTGTGTGGAATTTGCATGTTCTCCCCATGTCTGTGTGGGGTTTGCAAGTTCGCCCTGTGTCTGTGTGGATTTTGCATTTTCTGCCTGGGTCTGTGTGGAGTTTGCCTGTTCTCCCCGTGTCTGTTTGGAGTTTGCATGTCCTCCCTGTGTCTGTGTGGAGTTTGCATGTTCACCCTGTGACTGTGTGCAGTTTGCATGTTCCCCCTGTGTGTGTGCAGTTTGCATATTCTCCCCATATCTGTGTGGAGTTTGCTTGTTCTCCCCGTGTGTGTTTGGAGTTTGCCTCTTCTCCCTGTGTCAGTGTGGAGTTGTCATGTTCCCCCTGTGTCTGCGTGGAGTTTGCATATTCTCCCTGTGTCTGTGCAGAGTTTGCATGTTCTCCCCATATCTGTCTGGAGTTTGCGTGTTCTCTCCATGTCAGTGTGGAGTTTGCATGTTCTCCCCATATCTGTGTGGAGTTTGCATGTTTTCCCCATGTCAGTGTGGAGTTTGCATGTTCTCCCCTTGTCAGAGTAGATTTTGCATGTTCCCCCTGTGTCAGTGTGGAGTTTGCATGTTCTCCACATATCGGTGTGGAGTTTGCATGTTTTCCCCATGTCAGTGTAGAGTTTGCATGTTCCCCCTGTGTCAATGTGGACTTTGCATGTTCTCTTCATATCTGTAGGGATTTTGCATGTTTTCCCTGTGTCAGTGCGCAGTTTGCTTTTTCCCCCTGTGTCTATGCGGAGTTTGCATGTTCTCCCCATACCAGTGTGGAGTTTGCATGTTCTCCCCGTGTCAATGTAGAGTTTGCATGTTCCCCCTGTGTCAGTGTGGACTTAGCATGTTCTCCCCATATCTGTGGGTAGTTTGCATGCTTTCCCCATGTCAGTGTGGAGTTTACATGTTCTCCCCATGTTAGTGTGGAAGTTGCAAGTTCTCCCTGTGTCCGTGTAGAGTTTGCATTTTCCCCCTGTGTCTGTGTGGAGTTTGCATGTTCTCGTGCGTCTGTGTAGCGTTTGCATGTTCTGCTGTGTCTGTGCGGAGTTTGCTTGTTCTCCCCATGTCAGTGTAGAGTTTGCATGTTCCCCCTGTGTCAGTGTGGACTTTGCATGTTCTCCCCATATCTGTGTGGAGTTTGCATGTTTTCCCCATGTCAGTGTGGAGTTTGCAAGTTCTCCCCGTGTTGGTGTGGAAGTTGCAAGTTGTCCCTGTGTCTGTGGAGTTTGCATTTTCCCCCTGTGTCTATGTGGAGTTTGCATGTTCTCCTGTGTCTGTGTGGAGTATGCATGTTCTCCCCATGTCTGTGTGGAGTTTGCATGTTCTCCCTGTGTCTGTGTGGAGTTTGCATGTTCTCCCTATGTGTGTGCGGTTTGCATAGTCTCCCCATATCTGTGTGGAGTTTGCTTGTTCTCCCCGTGTGTGTTTGGAGTGTGCCTATTCTCCCTGTGTCAGTGTGGAGTTTGCACGTTCCCCCCGTGTCTGCGTGGAGTTTGCATGTTCTCCCTGTGTCAGTGTGGGGTTTGCATGTTCTCCCCGAGTCACTCTGGAGTTTGCCTGTTCTCCCCATGTCTTTGTGGAGTTTGCCTGTTCTCTCTGTGTCAGTATGGAATTTGCATGTTGTCCCCATGTTAGTGTGGAGTTGCATGTTCTCCCTGTGTCTGTGTGGAGTTTGCATGTTCGTCCCATATCTATGTGGATTTTGCATGTTCTCCCTGCGTCTGTGTGGAGTTTGCATGTTCTCCCTGTGTCGGTGCACAGTTTGCATATTCTCCCCATGTCTGTGTGGCGTTTGCATGTTCTCCCTGTGTCTGTGTAGTGTTTGCATGTTCTATCCGTATGTGTTTGGAGTTTGCATGTTCTCCCTGTTTCTGCGTGGAGATTGCATGTTCTACCTGTGTCACTGTGGAGTTTGCATGTTCTCCCTGTGTCTGCATGGAATTTGCATGTTCTCCCTGTGTCAGTGTGGGGTTTGCATGTTCTCCCTGTGTCTGTATGGAGTTTGCCTGTTCTCCCCGTGTGTATTTGGATTTTGCCTGTTACTACTTTGTCACTGTGGCGTTTGCATGTTCTCCCTGTGACTGTGTGCAGTTTGCATGTTCCCCCATGTCTGTGTGCAGTTTGCATGTTCTCCCCATATCTGTGTGGAATTTGCAGGTTCTCCATGTGTGTGTTTGCAGTTTGCATGTTCTCCCTGGGTTACTGTGGAATTTGCATGTTCTCCCTGTGTCTGCGTGGAGTTTGTATGTTCTCCCTGTGTCAGTGTGGGGTTTGCATTTTCTCCCCGTGTCAGGCTGGAGTTTGCATGTTCTCCCTGTGTCAGTGTGGAGTTTGCATGTTCTCCCTGTGTCAGTGTGGAGTTTGCATGTTCTCCCTGTGTCTTTGTGGAGTTTGCCTGTTCCCCCTGTGTCAGTGTGGACTTTGCATGTTCTCCCCATTTCTGTGGGGAGTTTGCATGTTTTCCCTGTGTCAGTGCGCAGTTTACATGTTCCCCCTGTGTCTGTGTGGGGTTGCATGTTCTCCCTGTGTCTGTGTGGAGTTTGCATGTTCTCCCTCTGTCTGTGCAGAGTTTGCATGTTCTCCCCATATCTGTGTGGAGTTTGCATGTTCTCCCTGTGTCAGTGTGGAGTTTGCATGTTCTCCCTGTGTCAGTGTGGGGTTGTATGTTCTCCCCGTGTCTGAGTGGAGTTTGCATGTTCTCCCTGTGTCTGTGCAGAGTTTGCATGTTCTCCCCATATCTGTGTGGAGTATGCGTGTTCTCTCCATGTCATTGTGGAGTTTGCATGTTCTCCCCATGTCTGTGTGGAGTTTGCATGGTCTTCCTGTGTCAGTGTGGAGTTTGCATGTTCTCCCTGTGTAAGTGTGGAGTTGCATGTTCTCCCTGTGTCTGTGTGGAGTTTGCATGTTCGTCCCATATCTATGTGGATTTTGCATGTTCTCCTGTGTCTCTGCGGAGTTTGCATGTTCTCCCCATATCAGTGTAGAGTTTGCATGTTCTCCCCATGCCTGTGTGGAATTTGCATGTTCTCCCTGTGTCTGTGTGGAGTTTGCATGTTCTCCCCATGTCTGTGTGGAGTTTGCATGTTCTCCCTGTCTCTGTGTGGAGTTTGCATGTTCTACCTGTGTGTGTTTGGAGTTTGCATGTTCTCCCTGTGTCAGTGTGGAGAGTGCATGTTCTCCCTGTGTCTGCGTGGAGTTTGCATGTTCTCCCCATGTCTGTGTGGGGTTTGCAAGTTCGCCCTGTGTCTGTGTGGATTTTGCATGTTCTCCCTGGGTCTGTGCGGAGTTTGCCTGTTCTCCCCATGTCTGTGCGGAGTTTCCATGTTCTCCCCATGTCTGTGTGGAGTGTGCGTGTTCTCCCCATGTCTCTGTGGATTTTGCATGTTCTCCCTGTGTCTGTGTGGAGTTTGCATGTTCTCCCCATGTCTGTGCGGAGTTTGCATGTTCTCACTGTGTCTGTGTGGAGTTTGCATGTTCTACCTATGTGTGTTTGGAGTTTGCATGTTTTCCCTGTGTCTGTGTGGAGTTTGCATGTTCTCCCTGTGACTGTGTGCAGTTTGCATGTTCACTCTGTCTGTGTGTGTAGTTTGCATATTCTCCCCATATCTGTGTGGAGTTTGCTTGTTCTCCCCGTGTGTGTTGGAGTTTGCCTCTTCTCCCTGTGTTACTGTGGAGTTTGCATGTTCTCCCTGTGTCTGCGTGGAGTTTGCATGTTCCCCATGTGTCTGTGTAGAGTTTGCATGTTCTCACCATATCAGTGTGGAGTTTGCATGTTCTCCCCATGTCAGTGTAGAGTTTGCATGTTCCCCCTGTGTCAGTGTGGACTTTGCATGTCCTCCCCATATCTGTGTGGAGTTTGCATGTTTTCCCCATGTCAGTGTGGAGTTTGCAAGTTCTCCCCGTGTTGGTGTGGAAGTTGCAAGTTGTCCCTGTGTCTGTGGAGTATGCATTTTCCCCCTGTGTCTATGTGGAGTTTGCATGTTCTCCTGTGTCTGTGTGGAGTTTGCATGTTCTCCCCATGTCTGTGCAGAGTTTGCCTGTTCTCTCCATACCTGTGTGGAATTTGCATGTTCTCCCTTTGTCTGTGTGCAGTTTGCATGTTCCCCCTGTGTCTGTGTGCAGTTTGCATCTTATCCCCATGTCAGTGTGGAGTTTGCATGTTCTCCCTGTGTCTGTGTGCAGTTTGCATGTTCTACCTGTGTGTGTTTGGAGTTTGCATGTTCTCCCTGTATCAGTGTGGAGAGTGCATATTCTCCCTGTGTCTGCGTGGAGTTTGCATGTACTCCCCATGTCTGTGTGGGGTTTGCATGTTTTCCCTGTGTCTGTGTGGAGTTTGCATGTTCTCCCCATGTCTGTGTGGGGTTTGCAAGTTCGCCCTGTGTCTGTGTGGATTTTGCATTTTCTGCCTGGGTCTGTGTGGAGTTTGCCTGTTCTCCCCGTGTCTGTTTGGAGTTTGCATGTCCTCCCTGTGTCTGTGTGGAGTTTGCATGTTCACCCTGTGACTGTGTGCAGTTTGCATGTTCCTCCTGTGTGTGTGCAGTTTGCATATTCTCCCCATATCTGTGTGGAGTTTGCTTGTTCTCCCCGTGTGTGTTTGGAGTTTGCCTCTTCTCCCTGTGTCAGTGTGGAGTTGTCATGTTCCCCCCGTGTCTGCGTGGAGTTTGCATGTTCTCGATGTGTCTGTGCAGAGTTTGCATGTTCTCCCCATATCTGTGTGGAGTTTGCGTGTTTTCTCCGTGTCAGTGTGGAGTTTCCATGTTCTCCCCATATCTGTGTGGAGGTTGCATGTTTTCCCCATGTCAGTGTGGAGTTTGCATGTTCTCCCCTTGTCAGAGTAGATTTTGCGTGTTCCCTCTGTGTCAGTGTGGAGTTTGCATGTTCTCCACATATCGGTGTGGAGTTTGCATGTTTTCCCCATGTCAGTGTAGAGTTTGCATGTTCCCCCTGTGTCAATGTGGACTTTGCATGTTCTCTTCATATCTGTAGGGATTTTGCATGTTTTCCCTGTGTCAGTGCGCAGTTTGCTTTTTCCCCCTGTCTCTGTGCGGAGTTTGCTTGTTCTCCCCATACCAGTGTGGAGTTTGCATGTTCTCCCTGTGTCAGTGTGGAGAGTGCATATTCTCCCTGTGTCTGTGTGGAGTGTGCGTGTTCTCCCCATGTCTCTGTGGATTTTGCATGTTCTCCCTGTGTCTGTGTGGAGTTTGCATGTTCTCCCCATGTCTGTGCGGAGTTTGCATGTTCTCACTGTGTCTGTGTGGAGTTTGCATGTTCTACCTATGTGTGTTTGGAGTTTGCATGTTTTCCCTGTGTCTGTGTGGAGTTTGCATGTTCTCCCTGTGACTGTGTGCAGTTTGCATGTTCACTCTGTCTGTGTGTGTAGTTTGCATATTCTCCCCATATCTGTGTGGAGTTTGCTTGTTCTCCCCGTGTGTGTTGGAGTTTGCCTCTTCTCCCTGTGTTACTGTGGAGTTTGCATGTTCTCCCTGTGTCTGCGTGGAGTTTGCATGTTCCCCATGTGTCTGTGTAGAGTTTGCATGTTCTCACCATATCAGTGTGGAGTTTGCATGTTCTCCCCATGTCAGTGTAGAGTTTGCATGTTCCCCCTGTGTCAGTGTGGACTTTGCATGTCCTCCCCATATCTGTGTGGAGTTTGCATGTTTTCCCCATGTCAGTGTGGAGTTTGCAAGTTCTCCCCGTGTTGGTGTGGAAGTTGCAAGTTGTCCCTGTGTCTGTGGAGTATGCATTTTCCCCCTGTGTCTATGTGGAGTTTGCATGTTCTCCTGTGTCTGTGTGGAGTTTGCATGTTCTCCCCATGTCTGTGCAGAGTTTGCCTGTTCTCTCCATACCTGTGTGGAATTTGCATGTTCTCCCTTTGTCTGTGTGCAGTTTGCATGTTCCCCCTGTGTCTGTGTGCAGTTTGCATCTTATCCCCATGTCAGTGTGGAGTTTGCATGTTCTCCCTGTGTCTGTGTGCAGTTTGCATGTTCTACCTGTGTGTGTTTGGAGTTTGCATGTTCTCCCTGTATCAGTGTGGAGAGTGCATATTCTCCCTGTGTCTGCGTGGAGTTTGCATGTACTCCCCATGTCTGTGTGGGGTTTGCATGTTTTCCCTGTGTCTGTGTGGAGTTTGCATGTTCTCCCCATGTCTGTGTGGGGTTTGCAAGTTCGCCCTGTGTCTGTGTGGATTTTGCATTTTCTGCCTGGGTCTGTGTGGAGTTTGCCTGTTCTCCCCGTGTCTGTTTGGAGTTTGCATGTCCTCCCTGTGTCTGTGTGGAGTTTGCATGTTCACCCTGTGACTGTGTGCAGTTTGCATGTTCCTCCTGTGTGTGTGCAGTTTGCATATTCTCCCCATATCTGTGTGGAGTTTGCTTGTTCTCCCCGTGTGTGTTTGGAGTTTGCCTCTTCTCCCTGTGTCAGTGTGGAGTTGTCATGTTCCCCCCGTGTCTGCGTGGAGTTTGCATGTTCTCGATGTGTCTGTGCAGAGTTTGCATGTTCTCCCCATATCTGTGTGGAGTTTGCGTGTTTTCTCCGTGTCAGTGTGGAGTTTCCATGTTCTCCCCATATCTGTGTGGAGGTTGCATGTTTTCCCCATGTCAGTGTGGAGTTTGCATGTTCTCCCCTTGTCAGAGTAGATTTTGCGTGTTCCCTCTGTGTCAGTGTGGAGTTTGCATGTTCTCCACATATCGGTGTGGAGTTTGCATGTTTTCCCCATGTCAGTGTAGAGTTTGCATGTTCCCCCTGTGTCAATGTGGACTTTGCATGTTCTCTTCATATCTGTAGGGATTTTGCATGTTTTCCCTGTGTCAGTGCGCAGTTTGCTTTTTCCCCCTGTCTCTGTGCGGAGTTTGCTTGTTCTCCCCATACCAGTGTGGAGTTTGCATGTTCTCCCTGTGTCAGTGTGGAGAGTGCATATTCTCCCTGTGTCTGCGTGGAGTTTGCATGTTCTCCCCATGTCTGTGTGGGGTTTGCAAGTTCGCCCTGTGTCTGTGTGGATTTTGCATTTTCTGCCTGGGTCTGTGTGGAGTTTGCCTGTTCTCCCCGTGTCTGTTTGGAGTTTGCATGTCCTCCCTGTGACTGCGTGGAGTTTGCATGTTCTCGTGCGTCTGTGTGGCGTTTGCATGTTCTGATGTGTCTGTGCGGAGTTTGCTTGTTCTCCCCATGTCAGTGTAGAGTTTGCATGTTCCCCCTGTGTCAGTGTGGACTTTGCATATTCTCCCCATATCTGTGTGGAGTTTGCATGTTTTCCCCATGTCAGTGTGGAGTTTGCAAGTTCTCCCTGTGTTGGTGTGGAAGTTGCAAGTTGTCCCTGTGTCTGTGGAGTTTGCATTTTCCCCCTGTGTCTATGTGGAGTTTGCATGTTCTCCTGTGTCTGTGTGGAGTTTGCATGTTCTCCCCATGTCTGTGTGTATTTTGCATATTCTAACTATGTTTCCATGGAGTTTGCATGTTTTCGCCATGTCAGTGTGTAGTTTGCATGTTCTCCCCATGTCAGTATGGAGTTTGCATGTTCTCCCTGTGTCAGTGTGCAGTTTGCATGTTCCCCCTGTGTCTGTGTGCAGTTTGCATGTTCTCCCCATGTCTGTGTGGAGTTTGCATGTTCTCCCTGTGTCTGTGTGGAGTTTGCATGTTCTACCTGTGTGTGTTTGGAGTTTGCATGTTCTCCCTGTGTCTGCGTGGAGTTTGCATGTTCTCCCTGTGTCAGTGTGTGGTTTGCATGTTCTCCCCGACTCAGTCTGGAGTTTGCATGTTCTCCCCATGTCTGTGTGGAGTTTGCATGTTCTCCCTGTGTCTGTGTGGAGTTTGGATGTTCTACCTGTGTGTGTTTGGAGTTTGCATGTTCTCCCCATGTCAGTATGGAGTTTGCATGTTCTCCCTGTGTCAGTGTGCAGTTTGCATGTTCCCCCTGTGTCTGTGTGCAGTTTGCATGTTCTCCCCATATCTGTATGGAGTTTGCATGTTCTCCCTGTGTCTGTGTGGAGTTTGCATGTTCTCCCCATGTCTGTGTGGGGTGTGCGTGTTCTCCCCATGTCTCTGTGGATTTTGCATGTTCTCCCTGTGTCTGTGTGGAGTTTGCATGTTCTCCCCATGTCTGTGCGGAGTTTGCATGTTCTCACTGTGTCTGTGTGGAGTTTGCATGTTCTACCTATGTGTGTTTGGAGTTTGCATGTTTTCCCTGTGTCTGTGTGGAGTTTGCATGTTCTCCCTGTGACTGTGTGCAGTTTGCATGTTCACTCTGTCTGTGTGTGTAGTTTGCATATTCTCCCCATATCTGTGTGGCGTTTGCATGTTCTGCTGTGTCTGTGCGGAGTTTGCTTGTTCTCCCCATGTCAGTGTAGAGTTTGCATGTTCCCCCTGTGTCAGTGTGGACTTTGCATATTCTCCCCATATCTGTGTGGAGTTTGCATGTTTTCCCCATGTCAGTGTGGAGTTTGCAAGTTCTCCCTGTGTTGGTGTGGAAGTTGCAAGTTGTCCCTGTGTCTGTGGAGTTTGCATTTTCCCCCTGTGTCTATGTGGAGTTTGCATGTTCTCCTGTGTCTGTGTGGAGTTTGCATGTTCTCCCCATGTCTGTGTGTATTTTGCATATTCTAACTATGTTTCCATGGAGTTTGCATGTTTTCGCCATGTCGGTGTGTAGTTTGCATGTTCTCCCCATGTCAGTATGGAGTTTGCATGTTCTCCCTGTGTCAGTGTGCAGTTTGCATGTTCCCCCTGTGTCTGTGTGCAGTTTGCATGTTCTCCCCATGTCTGTGTGGAGTTTGCATGTTCTCCCTGTGTCTGTGTGGAGTTTGCATGTTCTACCTGTGTGTGTTTGGAGTTTGCATGTTCTCCCTGTGTCTGCGTGGAGTTTGCATGTTCTCCCTGTGTCAGTGTGTGGTTTGCATGTTCTCCCCGACTCAGTCTGGAGTTTGCATGTTCTCCCTGTGTCTGTGTGGAGTTTGCATGTTCTCCCCATGTCTGTGTGGAGTTTGCATGTTCTCCCTGTGTCTGTGTGGAGTTTGGATGTTCTACCTGTGTGTGTTTGGAGTTTGCATGTTCTCCCCATGTCAGTATGGAGTTTGCATGTTCTCCCTGTGTCAGTGTGCAGTTTGCATGTTCCCCCTGTGTCTGTGTGCAGTTTGCATGTTCTCCCCATATCTGTATGGAGTTTGCATGTTCTCCCTGTGTCTGTGTGGAGTTTGCATGTTCTCCCCATGTCTGTGTGGGGTGTGCGTGTTCTCCCCATGTCTCTGTGGATTTTGCATGTTCTCCCTGTGTCTGTGTGGAGTTTGCATGTTCTCCCCATGTCTGTGCGGAGTTTGCATGTTCTCACTGTGTCTGTGTGGAGTTTGCATGTTCTACCTATGTGTGTTTGGAGTTTGCATGTTTTCCCTGTGTCTGTGTGGAGTTTGCATGTTCTCCCTGTGACTGTGTGCAGTTTGCATGTTCACTCTGTCTGTGTGTGTAGTTTGCATATTCTCCCCATATCTGTGTGGAGTTTGCTTGTTCTCCCCGTGTGTGTTGGAGTTTGCCTCTTCTCCCTGTGTTACTGTGGAGTTTGCATGTTCTCCCTGTGTCTGCGTGGAGTTTGCATGTTCCCCATGTGTCTGTGTAGAGTTTGCATGTTCTCACCATATCAGTGTGGAGTTTGCATGTTCTCCCCATGTCAGTGTAGAGTTTGCATGTTCCCCCTGTGTCAGTGTGGACTTTGCATGTCCTCCCCATATCTGTGTGGAGTTTGCATGTTTTCCCCATGTCAGTGTGGAGTTTGCAAGTTCTCCCCGTGTTGGTGTGGAAGTTGCAAGTTGTCCCTGTGTCTGTGGAGTATGCATTTTCCCCCTGTGTCTATGTGGAGTTTGCATGTTCTCCTGTGTCTGTGTGGAGTTTGCATGTTCTCCCCATGTCTGTGCAGAGTTTGCCTGTTCTCTCCATACCTGTGTGGAATTTGCATGTTCTCCCTTTGTCTGTGTGCAGTTTGCATGTTCCCCCTGTGTCTGTGTGCAGTTTGCATCTTATCCCCATGTCAGTGTGGAGTTTGCATGTTCTCCCTGTGTCTGTGTGCAGTTTGCATGTTCTACCTGTGTGTGTTTGGAGTTTGCATGTTCTCCCTGTATCAGTGTGGAGAGTGCATATTCTCCCTGTGTCTGCGTGGAGTTTGCATGTACTCCCCATGTCTGTGTGGGGTTTGCATGTTTTCCCTGTGTCTGTGTGGAGTTTGCATGTTCTCCCCATGTCTGTGTGGGGTTTGCAAGTTCGCCCTGTGTCTGTGTGGATTTTGCATTTTCTGCCTGGGTCTGTGTGGAGTTTGCCTGTTCTCCCCGTGTCTGTTTGGAGTTTGCATGTCCTCCCTGTGTCTGTGTGGAGTTTGCATGTTCACCCTGTGACTGTGTGCAGTTTGCATGTTCCTCCTGTGTGTGTGCAGTTTGCATATTCTCCCCATATCTGTGTGGAGTTTGCTTGTTCTCCCTGTGTGTGTTTGGAGTTTGCCTCTTCTCCCTGTGTCAGTGTGGAGTTGTCATGTTCCCCCCGTGTCTGCGTGGAGTTTGCATGTTCTCCCTGTGTCTGTGCAGAGTTTGCATGTTCTCCCCATATCTGTGTGGAGTTTGCGTGTTTTCTCCGTGTCAGTGTGGAGTTTCCATGTTCTCCCCATATCTGTGTGGAGGTTGCATGTTTTCCCCATGTCAGTGTGGAGTTTGCATGTTCTCCCCTTGTCAGAGTAGATTTTGCGTGTTCCCTCTGTGTCAGTGTGGAGTTTGCATGTTCTCCACATATCGGTGTGGAGTTTGCATGTTTTCCCCATGTCAGTGTAGAGTTTGCATGTTCCCCCTGTGTCAATGTGGACTTTGCATGTTCTCTTCATATCTGTAGGGATTTTGCATGTTTTCCCTGTGTCAGTGCGCAGTTTGCTTTTTCCCCCTGTGTCTGTGCGGAGTTTGCTTGTTCTCCCCATACCAGTGTGGAGTTTGCATGTTCTCCCCGTGTCAATGTAGAGTTTGCATTTTCCCCCTGTGTCATTGTGGACTTTGCATGTTCTCCCCATATCTGTGGGTAGTTTGCATGCTTTCCCCATGTCAGTGTGGAGTTTACATGTTCTCCCCATGTTAGTGTGGAAGTTGCAAGTTCTCCCTGTGTCAGTGTAGAGTTTGCATTTTCCCCCTGTGACTGTGTGGAGTTTGCATGTTCTCGTGCGTCTGTGTGGCGTTTGCATGTTCTGCTGTGTCTGTGCGGAGTTTGCTTGTTCTCCCCATGTCAGTGTAGAGTTTGAATGTTCCCCCTGTGTCAGTGTGGACTTTGCATGTTCTCCCCATATCTGTGTGGAGTTTGCATGTTTTCCCCATGTCAGTGTGGAGTTTGCAAGTTCTCCCTGTGTTGGTGTGGAAGTTGCATGTTGTCCCTGTGTCTGTGGAGTTTGCATTTTCCCCCTGTGTCTATGTGGAGTTTGCATGTTCTCCTGTGTCTGTGTGGAGTTTGCATGTTCTCCCCATGTCTGTGTGTATTTTGCATATTCTAACTATGTTTCCATGGAGTTTGCATGTTTTCGCCATGTCAGTGTGTAGTTTGCATGTTCTCCCCATGTCAGTATGGAGTTTGCATGTTCTCCCTGTGTCAGTGTGCAGTTTGCATGTTCCCCCTGTGTCTGTGTGCAGTTTGCATGTTCTCCCCATGTCTGTGTGGAGTTTGCATGTTCTCCCTGTGTCTGTGTGGAGTTTGCATGTTCTACCTGTGTGTGTTTGGAGTTTGCATGTTCTCCCTGTGTCTGCGTGGAGTTTGCATGTTCTCCCTGTGTCAGTGTGTGGTTTGCATGTTCTCCCCGACTCAGTCTGGAGTTTGCATGTTCTCCCTGTGTCTGTGTGGAGTTTGCATGTTCTCCCCATGTCTGTGTGGAGTTTGCATGTTCTCCCTGTGTCTGTGTGGAGTTTGGATGTTCTACCTGTGTGTGTTTGGAGTTTGCATGTTCTCCCCATGTCAGTATAGAGTTTGCATGTTCTCCCTGTGTCAGTGTGCAGTTTGCATGTTCCCCCTGTGTCTGTGTGCAGTTTGCATGTTCTCCCCATATCTGTATGGAGTTTGCATGTTCTCCCTGTGTCTGTGTGGAGTTTGCATGTTCTCCCCATGTCTGTGTGGGGTTTGCATGTTCTCCCTGTGTCTGTGTGGAGTTTGCATGTTCTACCTGTGTGTGTTTGGAGTTTGCATGTTCTCCCTGTGTCTGCGTGGAGTTTGCATGTTCTCCCTGTGTCAGTGTGTGGTCTGCATGTTCTCCCCGACTCAGTCTGGAGTTTGCATGTTCTCCCCATGTCTGTGCAGAGTTTGCCTGTTCTCCCCATGCCTGTGTGGAATTTGCATGTTCTCCCTGTGTCTGTGTGCAGTTTGCATGTTATCCCCATGTCAGTGTGGAGTTTACATGTTCTCCCTGTGTCTGTGTGGAGTTTGCATGTTCTACCTGTGTGTGTTTGGAGTTTGCATGTTCTCCCTGTATCAGTGTGGAGAGTGCATATTCTCCCTGTGTCTGCGTGGAGTTTGCATGTACTCCCCATGTCTGTGTGGGGTTTGCATGTTCTCCCTGTGTCTGTGTGGAGTTTGCACGTTCTCCCTGTGTCAGTGTGGAGTTTGCATGTTCTCCCTGTGTCAGTGTGGAGAGTGCATATTCTCCCTGTGTCTGCGTGGAGTTTGCATGTTCTCCCCATGTCTGTGTGGGGTTTGCATGTTCTCCCTGTGTCTGTGTGGAGTTTGAATATTCTACCTGTGTGTGTTTGGAGTTTGCATGTTCTCCCTGTGTCAGTGTGTAGAGTGCATATTCTCCCTGGGTCTGTGTGGAGTTTGCCTGTTCTCCCCATGTCTGTGCGGAGTTTGCATGTTCTCCCTGTGTCTGTGTGGTGTTTGCATGTTCTACCCGTGTCTGTTTGGAGTTTGCATGTCCTCCCTGTCTCTGTGTGGAGTTTGCATGTTCACCCTGTGACTGTGTGCAGTTTGCAGGTTCCCCCTGTGTGTGTGCAGTTTGCATATTCTCCCCATATCTGTGTGGAGTTTGCTTGTTCTCCCCGTGTGTGTTTGGAGTTTGCCTCTTCTCCCTGTGTCAGTGTGGAGTTGTCATGTTCCCCCCGTGTCTGCGTGGAGTTTGCATGTTCTCCCTGTGTCTGTGCAGAGTTTGCATGTTCTCCCCATATCTGTGTGGAGTTTGCGTGTTCTCTCCGTGTCACTGTGGAGTTTGCGTGTTCCCCCTGTGTCAATGTGGACTTTGCATGTTCTCTTCATATCTGTAGGGATTTTGCATGTTTTCCCTGTGTCAGTGCGCAGTTTGCTTTTTCCCCCTGTGTCTGTGCGGTGTTAGCTTGTTCTCCCCATACCAGTGTGGAGTTTGCATGTTCTCCCCATGTCAATGTAGAGTTTGCATTTTCCCCCTGTGTCAGTGTGGACTTTGCATGTTCTCCCCATATCTGTGGGTAGTTTGCATGTTCTCCCCATATCTGTGTGGAGTTTGCGTGTTCTCTCCGTGTCACTGTGGAGTTTGCGTGTTCCCCCTGTGTCAATGTGGACTTTGCATGTTCTCTTCATATCTGTAGGGATTTTGCATGTTTTCCCTGTGTCAGTGCGCAGTTTGCTTTTTCCCCCTGTGTCTGTGCGGTGTTAGCTTGTTCTCCCCATACCAGTGTGGAGTTTGCATGTTCTCCCCATGTCAATGTAGAGTTTGCATTTTCCCCCTGTGTCAGTGTGGACTTTGCATGTTCTCCCCATATCTGTGGGTAGTTTGCATGCTTTCCCCATGTCAGTGTGGAGTTTACATGTTCTCCCCATGTTAGTGTGGAAGTTGCAAGTTCTCCCTGTGTCAGTGTAGAGTTTGCATTTTCCCCCTGCGACTATGTGGAGTTTGCATGTTCTCGTGCGTCTGTGTGGCGTTTGCATGTTCTCCTGTGTCTGTGTGGAGTTTGCATGTTCTCCCCATGTCTGTGCAGAGTTTGCCTGTTCTCTCCATACCTGTGTGGAATTTGCATGTTCTCCCTTTGTCTGTGTGCAGTTTGCATGTTCCCCCTGTGTCTGTGTGCAGTTTGCATCTTATCCCCATATCAGTGTGGTGTTTGCATGTTCTCCCTGTGTCTGTGTGCAGTTTGCATGTTCTACCTGTGTGTGTTTGGAGTTTGCATGTTCTCCCTGTATCAGTGTGGAGAGTGCATATTCTCCCTGCGTCTGCGTGGAGTTTGCATGTACTCCCCATGTCTGTGTGGGGTTTGCATGTTTTCCCTGTGTCTGTGTGGAGTTTGCATGTTCTCCCCATGTCTGTGTGGGGTTTGCAAGTTCGCCCTGTGTCTGTGTGGATTTTGCATTTTCTGCCTGGGTCTGTGTGGAGTTTGCCTGTTCTCCCCGTTTCTGTTTGGAGTTTGCATGTCCTCCCTGTGTCTGTGTGGAGTTTGCATGTTCACCCTGTGACTGTGTGCAGTTTGCATGTTCCTCCTGTGTGTGTGCAGTTTGCATATTCTCCCCATATCTGTGTGGAGTTTGCTTGTTCTCCCCGTGTGTGTTTGGAGTTCGCCTCTTCTCCCTGTGTCAGTGTGGAGTTGTCATGTTCCCACCGTGTCTGCGTGGAGTTTGCATGTTCTCCCTGTGTCTGTGCAGAGTTTGCATGTTCCCCCTGTGTCTGTGTGCAGTTTGCATCTTATCCCCATATCAGTGTGGTGTTTGCATGTTCTCCCTGTGTCTGTGTGCAGTTTGCATGTTCTACCTGTGTGTGTTTGGAGTTTGCATGTTCTCCCTGTATCATTGTGGAGAGTGCATATTCTCCCTGTGTCTGCGTGGAGTTTGCATGTACTCCCCATGTCTGTGTGGGGTTTGCATGTTTTCCCTGTGTCTGTGTGGAGTTTGCATGTTCTCCCCATGTCTGTGTGGGGTTTGCAAGTTCGCCCTGTGTCTGTGTGGATTTTGCATTTTCTGCCTGGGTCTGTGTGGAGTTTGCCTGTTCTCCCCGTGTCTGTTTGGAGTTTGCATGTCCTCCCTGTGTCTGTGTGGAGTTTGCATGTTCACCCTGTGACTGTGTGCAGTTTGCATGTTCCTCCTGTGTGTGTGCAGTTTGCATATTCTCCCCATATCTGTGTGGAGTTTGCTTGTTCTCCCCGTGTGTGTTTGGAGTTTGCCTCTTCTCCCTGTGTCAGTGTGGAGTTGTCATGTTCCCACCGTGTCTGCGTGGAGTTTGCATTTTCTCCCTGTGTCTGTGCAGAGTTTGCATGTTCTCCCCATATCTGTGTGGAGTTTGCGTGTTTTCTCCGTGTCAGTGTGGAGTTTCCATGTTCTCCCCATATCTGTGTGGAGGTTGCATGTTTTCCCCATGTCAGTGTGGAGTTTGCATGTTCTCCCCTTGTCAGTGTAGATTTTGCGTGTTCCCCCTGTGTCAGTGTGGAGTTTGCATGTTCTCCACATATCGGTGTGGAGTTTGCATGTTTTCCCCATGTCAGTGTAGAGTTTGCATGTTCCCCCTGTGTCAATGTGGACTTTGCATGTTCTCTTCATATCTGTAGGGATTTTGCATGTTTTCCCTGTGTCAGTGCGCAGTTTGCTTTTTCCCCCTGTGTCTGTGCGGAGTTTGCTTGTTCTCCCCATACCAGTGTGGAGTTTGCATGTTCTCCCCGTGTCAATGTAGAGTTTGCATTTTCCCCCTGTGTCAGTGTGGACTTTGCATGTTCTCCCCATATCTGTGGGTAGTTTGCATGCTTTCCCCATGTCAGTGTGGAGTTTACATGTTCTCCCCATGTTAGTGTGGAAGTTGCAAGTTCTCCCTGTGTCAGTGTAGAGTTTGCATTTTCCCCCTGTGTCTGTGCTGAGTTTGCATGTTCTCCCCGTGTCAGTGTAGAGTTTACATGTTCCCCCTGTGTCAGTGTGGACTTTGCATGTTCTCCCCATATCTGTGGGTAGTTTGCATGCTTTCCCCATGTCAGTGTGGAGTTTACATGTTCTCCCCATGTTAGTGTGGAAGTTGCAAGTTCTCCCTGTGTCAGTGTAGAGTTTGCATTTTCCCCCTGCGACTGTGTGGAGTTTGCATGTTCTCGTGCGTCTGTGTGGCGTTTGCATGTTCTGCTGTGTCTGTGCGGAGTTTGCTTGTTCTCCCCATGTCAGTGTAGAGTTTGCATGTTCCCCCTGTGTCAGTGTGGACTTTGCATGTTCTCCCCATATCTGTGTGGAGTTTGCATGTTTTCCCCATGTCAGTGTGGAGTTTGCAAGTTCTCCCTGTGTTGGTGTGGAAGTTGCAAGTTGTCCCTGTGTCTGTGGAGTTTGCATTTTCCCCCTGTGTCTATGTGGAGTTTGCATGTTCTCCTGTGTCTGTGTGGAGTTTGCATGTTCTCCCCATGTCTGTGTGTATTTTGCATAATCTAACTATGTTTCCATGGAGTTTGCATGTTTTCGCCATGTCAGTGTGTAGTTTGCATGTTCTCCCCATGTCAGTATGGAGTTTGCATGTTCTCCCTGTGTCAGTGTGCAGTTTGCATGTTCCCCCTGTGTCTGTGTGCAGTTTGCATGTTCTCCCCATGTCTGTGTGGAGTTTGCATGTTCTCCCTGTGTCTGTGTGGAGTTTGCATGTTCTACCTGTGTGTGTTTGGAGTTTGCATGTTCTCCCTGTGTCTGCGTGGAGTTTGCATGTTCTCCCTGTGTCAGTGTGTGGTTTGCATGTTCTCCCCGACTCAGTCTGGAGTTTGCATGTTCTCCCTGTGTCTGTGTGGAGTTTGCATGTTCTCCCCATGTCTGTGTGGAGTTTGCATGTTCTCCCTGTGTCTGTGTGGAGTTTGGATGTTCTACCTGTGTGTGTTTGGAGTTTGCATGTTCTCCCCATGTCAGTATGGAGTTTGCATGTTCTCCCTGTGTCAGTGTGCAGTTTGCATGTTCCCCCTGTGTCTGTGTGCAGTTTGCATGTTCTCCCCATATCTGTATGGAGTTTGCATGTTCTCCCTGTGTCTGTGTGGAGTTTGCATGTTCTCCCCATGTCTGTGTGGGGTTTGCATGTTCTCCCTGTGTCTGTGTGGAGTTTGCATGTTCTACCAGTGTGTGTTTGGAGTTTGCATGTTCTCCCTGTATCTGCGTGGAGTTTGCATGTTCTCCCTGTGTCAGTGTGTGGTTTGCATGTTCTCCCCGACTCAGTCTGGAGTTTGCATGTTCTCCCCATGTCTGTGCAGAGTTTGCCTGTTCTCCCCATGCCTGTGTGGAATTTGCATGTTCTCCCTGTGTCTGTGTGCAGTTTGCATGTTATCCCCATGTCAGTGTGGAGTTTGCATGTTCTCCCTGTGTCTGAGTGGAGTTTGCATGTTCTACCTGTGTGTGTTTGGAGTTTGCATGTTCTCCCTGTATCAGTGTTGAGAGTGCATATTCTCCCTGTGTCTGCGTGGAGTTTGCATGTACTCCCCATGTCTGTGTGGGGTTTGCATGTTTTCCCTGTGTCTGTGTGGAGTTTGCACGTTCTCCCTGTGTCAGTGTGGAGTTTGCATGTTCTCCCTGTGTCAGTGTGGGGTTTGCATGTTCTCCCTGTGTCTGTGCGGAGTTTGCATATTCTACCTGTGTGTGTTTGGAGTTTGCATGTTCTCCCTGTGTCAGTGTGGAGAGTACATATTCTCCCTGTGTCTGCGTGGAGTTTGCATGTTCTCCCCATGTCTGTGTGGGGTTTGCATGTTCTCCCTGTGTCTGTGTGGAGTTTGCATATTCTACCTGTGTGTGTTTGGAGTTTGTATGTTCTCCCTGTGTCAGTGTGTAGAGTGCATATTCTCCCTGGGTCTGTGTGGAGTTTGCCTGTTCTCCCCATGTCTGTGCGGAGTTTGCATGTTCTCCCTGTGTCTGTGTGGTGTTTGCATGTTCTACCCGTGTCTGTTTGGAGTTTGCATGTCCTCCCTGTGTCTTTGTGGAGTTTGCATGTTCACCCTGTGACTGTGTGCAGTTTGCATGTTCCCCCTGTGTGTGTGCAGTTTGCATATTCTCCCCATATCTGTGTGGAGTTTGCTTGTTCTCCCCGTGTGTGTTTGGAGTTTGCCTCTTCTCCCTGTGTCAGTGTGGAGTTGTCATGTTCCCCCCGTGTCTGCGTGGAGTTTGCATGTTCTCCCTGTGTCTGTGCAGAGTTTGCATGTTCTCCCCATATCTGTGTGGAGTTTGCAAGTTCTCTCCGTGTCAGTGTGGAGTTGGCATGTTCTCCCCATATCTGTGTGGAGTTTGCATGATTTACCCATGTCAGTGTGGAGTTTGCATGTTCTTCCCTTGTCAGAGTAGATTTTGCGTGTTCCCCCTGTGTCAGTGTGGAGTTTGCATGTTCTCCACATATCGGTGTGGAGTTTGCATGTTTTCCCCATGTCAGTGTAGAGTTTGCATGTTCCCCCTGTGTCAATGTGGACTTTGCATGTTCTCCCTGTGTCAGTGTGGAGAGTGCATATTCTCCCTGTGTCTGCGTGGAGTTTGCATGTTCTCCCCATGTCTGTGTGGGGTTTGCATGTTCTCCCTGTGTCTGTGTGGAGTTTGAATATTCTACCTGTGTGTGTTTGGAGTTTGCATGTTCTCCCTGTGTCAGTGTGTAGAGTGCATATTCTCCCTGGGTCTGTGTGGAGTTTGCCTGTTCTCCCCATGTCTGTGCGGAGTTTGCATGTTCTCCCTGTGTCTGTGTGGTGTTTGCATGTTCTACCCGTGTCTGTTTGGAGTTTGCATGTCCTCCCTGTGTCTGTGTGGAGTTTGCATGTTCACCCTGTGACTGTGTGCAGTTTGCAGGTTCCCCCTGTGTGTGTGCAGTTTGCATATTCTCCCCATATCTGTGTGGAGTTTGCTTGTTCTCCCCGTGTGTGTTTGGAGTTTGCCTCTTCTCCCTGTGTCAGTGTGGAGTTGTCATGTTCCCCCCGTGTCTGCGTGGAGTTTGCATGTTCTCCCTGTGTCTGTGCAGAGTTTGCATGTTCTCCCCATATCTGTGTGGAGTTTGCGTGTTCTCTCCGTGTCACTGTGGAGTTTGCGTGTTCCCCCTGTGTCAATGTGGACTTTGCATGTTCTCTTCATATCTGTAGGGATTTTGCATGTTTTCCCTGTGTCAGTGCGCAGTTTGCTTTTTCCCCCTGTGTCTGTGCGGTGTTAGCTTGTTCTCCCCATACCAGTGTGGAGTTTGCATGTTCTCCCCGTGTCAATGTAGAGTTTGCATTTTCCCCCTGTGTCAGTGTGGACTTTGCATGTTCTCCCCATATCTGTGGGTAGTTTGCATGCTTTCCCCATGTCAGTGTGGAGTTTACATGTTCTCCCCATGTTAGTGTGGAAGTTGCAAGTTCTCCCTGTGTCAGTGTAGAGTTTGCATGTTCTCCCCATGTCAGTATGGAGTTTGCATGTTCTCCCTGTGTCAGTGTGCAGTTTGCATGTTCCCCCTGTGTCTGTGTGCAGTTTGCATGTTCTCCCCATGTCTGTGTGGAGTTTGCATCTTCTCCCTGTGTCTGTGTGGAGTTTGCATGTTCTACCTGTGTGTGTTTGGAGTTTGCATTTTCTCCCTGTGTCTGCGTGGAGTTTGCATGTTCTCCCTGTGTCAGTGTGTGGTTTGCATGTTCTCCCCGACTCAGTCTGGAGTTTGCATGTTCTCCCTGTGTCTGTGTGGAGTTTGCATGTTCTCCCCATGTCTGTGTGGAGTTTGCATGTTCTCCCTGTGTCTGTGTGGAGTTTGGATGTTCTACCTGTGTGTGTTTGGAGTTTGCATGTTCTCCCCATGTCAGTATGGAGTTTGCATGTTCTCCCTGTGTCAGTGTGCAGTTTGCATGTTCCCCCTGTGTCTGTGTGCAGTTTGCATGTTCTCCCCATATCTGTATGGAGTTTGCATGTTCTCCCTGTGTCTGTGTGGAGTTTGCATGTTCTCCCCATGTCTGTGTGGGGTTTGCATGTTCTCCCTGTGTCTGTGTGGAGTTTGCATGTTCTACCTGTGTGTGTTTGGAGTTTGCATGTTCTCCCTGTATCTGCGTGGAGTTTGCATGTTCTCCCTGTGTCAGTGTGTGGTTTGCATGTTCTCCCCGACTCAGTCTGGAGTTTGCATGTTCTCCCCATGTCTGTGCAGAGTTTGCCTGTTCTCCCCATGCCTGTGTGGAATTTGCATGTTCTCCCTGTGTCTGTGTGCAGTTTGCATGTTATCCCCATGTCAGTGTGGAGTTTGCATGTTCTCCCTGTGTCTGAGTGGAGTTTGCATGTTCTACCTGTGTGTGTTTGGAGTTTGCATGTTCTCCCTGTATCAGTGTGGAGAGTGCATATTCTCCCTGTGTCTGCGTGGAGTTTGCATGTACTCCCCATGTCTGTGTGGGGTTTGCATGTTTTCCCTGTGTCTGTGTGGAGTTTGCACGTTCTCCCTGTGTCAGTGTGGAGTTTGCATGTTCTCCCTGTGTCAGTGTGGGGTTTGCATGTTCTCCCTGTGTCTGTGCGGAGTTTGCATATTCTACCTGTGTGTGTTTGGAGTTTGCATGTTCTCCCTGTGTCAGTGTGGAGAGTACATATTCTCCCTGTGTCTGCGTGGAGTTTGCATGTTCTCCCCATGTCTGTGTGGGGTTTGCATGTTCTCCCTGTGTCTGTGTGGAGTTTGCATGTTCTACCCGTGTCTGTTTGGAGTTTGCATGTCCTCCCTGTGTCAGTGTGTAGAGTGCATATTCTCCCTGGGTCTGTGTGGAGTTTGCCTGTTCTCCCCATGTCTGTGCAGAGTTTGCCTGTTCTCCCCATGCCTGTGTGGAATTTGCATGTTCTCCCTGTGTCTGTGTGCAGTTTGCATGTTATCCCCATGTCAGTGTGGAGTTTGCATGTTCTCCCTGTGTCTGAGTGGAGTTTGCATGTTCTACCTGTGTGTGTTTGGAGTTTGTATGTTCTCCCTGTGTCAGTGTGTAGAGTGCATATTCTCCCTGGGTCTGTGTGGAGTTTGCCTGTTCTCCCCATGTCTGTGCGGAGTTTGCATGTTCTCCCTGTGTCTGTGTGGTGTTTGCATGTTCTACCCGTGTCTGTTTGGAGTTTGCATGTCCTCCCTGTGTCTTTGTGGAGTTTGCATGTTCACCCTGTGACTGTGTGCAGTTTGCATGTTCCCCCTGTGTGTGTGCAGTTTGCATATTCTCCCCATATCTGTGTGGAGTTTGCTTGTTCTCCCCGTGTGTGTTTGGAGTTTGCCTCTTCTCCCTGTGTCAGTGTGGAGTTGTCATGTTCCCCCCCCATGTCTGCGTGGAGTTTGCATGTTCTCCCTGTGTCTGTGCAGAGTTTGCATGTTCTCCCCATATCTGTGTGGAGTTTGCATGTTCTCTCCGTGTCAGTGTGGAGTTGGCATGTTCTCCCCATATCTGTGTGGAGTTTGCATGATTTACCCATGTCAGTGTGGAGTTTGCATGTTCTTCCCTTGTCAGAGTAGATTTTGCGTGTTCCCCCTGTGTCAGTGTGGAGTTTGCATGTTCTCCACATATCGGTGTGGAGTTTGCATGTTTTCCCCATGTCAGTGTAGAGTTTGCATGTTCCCCCTGTGTCAATGTGGACTTTGCATGTTCTCTTCATATCTGTAGGGATTTTGCATGTTTTCCCTGTGTCAGTGCGCAGTTTGCTTTTTCCCCCTATGTCTGTGCGGAGTTTGCTTGTTCTCCCCATACCAGTGTGGAGTTTGCATGTTCTCCCCGTGTCAATGTAGAGTTTGCATTTTCCCCCTGTGTCAGTGTGGACTTTGCATGTTCTCCCCATATCTGTGGGTAGTTTGCATGCTTTCCCCATGTCAGTGTGGAGTTTACATGTTCTCCCCATGTTAGTGTGGAAGTTGCAAGTTCTCCCTGTGTCAGTGTGTAGTTTGCATGTTCTCCCCATGTCAGTATGGAGTTTGCATGTTCTCCCTGTGTCAGTGTGCAGTTTGCATGTTCCCCCTGTGTCTGTGTGCAGTTTGCATGTTCTCCCCATGTCTGTGTGGAGTTTGCATCTTCTCCCTGTGTCTGTGTGGAGTTTGCATGTTCTACCTGTGTGTGTTTGGAGTTTGCATTTTCTCCCTGTGTCTGCGTGGAGTTTGCATGTTCTCCCTGTGTCAGTGTGTGGTTTGCATGTTCTCCCCGACTCAGTCTGGAGTTTGCATGTTCTCCCTGTGTCTGTGTGGAGTTTGCATGTTCTCCCCATGTCTGTGTGGAGTTTGCATGTTCTCCCTGTGTCTGTGTGGAGTTTGGATGTTCTACCTGTGTGTGTTTGGAGTTTGCATGTTCTCCCCATGTCAGTATGGAGTTTGCATGTTCTCCCTGTGTCAGTGTGCAGTTTGCATGTTCCCCCTGTGTCTGTGTGCAGTTTGCATGTTCTCCCCATATCTGTATGGAGTTTGCATGTTCTCCCTGTGTCTGTGTGGAGTTTGCATGTTCTCCCCATGTCTGTGTGGGGTTTGCATGTTCTCCCTGTGTCTGTGTGGAGTTTGCATGTTCTACCTGTGTGTGTTTGGAGTTTGCATGTTCTCCCTGTATCTGCGTGGAGTTTGCATGTTCTCCCTGTGTCAGTGTGTGGTTTGCATGTTCTCCCCGACTCAGTCTGGAGTTTGCATGTTCTCCCCATGTCTGTGCAGAGTTTGCCTGTTCTCCCCATGCCTGTGTGGAATTTGCATGTTCTCCCTGTGTCTGTGTGCAGTTTGCATGTTATCCCCATGTCAGTGTGGAGTTTGCATGTTCTCCCTGTGTCTGAGTGGAGTTTGCATGTTCTACCTGTGTGTGTTTGGAGTTTGCATGTTCTCCCTGTATCAGTGTGGAGAGTGCATATTCTCCCTGTGTCTGCGTGGAGTTTGCATGTACTCCCCATGTCTGTGTGGGGTTTGCATGTTTTCCCTGTGTCTGTGTGGAGTTTGCACGTTCTCCCTGTGTCAGTGTGGAGTTTGCATGTTCTCCCTGTGTCAGTGTGGGGTTTGCATGTTCTCCCTGTGTCTGTGCGGAGTTTGCATATTCTACCTGTGTGTGTTTGGAGTTTGCATGTTCTCCCTGTGTCAGTGTGGAGAGTACATATTCTCCCTGTGTCTGCGTGGAGTTTGCATGTTCTCCCCATGTCTGTGTGGGGTTTGCATGTTCTCCCTGTGTCTGTGTGGAGTTTGCATGTTCTACCCGTGTCTGTTTGGAGTTTGCATGTCCTCCCTGTGTCAGTGTGTAGAGTGCATATTCTCCCTGGGTCTGTGTGGAGTTTGCCTGTTCTCCCCATGTCTGTGCAGAGTTTGCCTGTTCTCCCCATGCCTGTGTGGAATTTGCATGTTCTCCCTGTGTCTGTGTGCAGTTTGCATGTTATCCCCATGTCAGTGTGGAGTTTGCATGTTCTCCCTGTGTCTGAGTGGAGTTTGCATGTTCTACCTGTGTGTGTTTGGAGTTTGTATGTTCTCCCTGTGTCAGTGTGTAGAGTGCATATTCTCCCTGGGTCTGTGTGGAGTTTGCCTGTTCTCCCCATGTCTGTGCGGAGTTTGCATGTTCTCCCTGTGTCTGTGTGGTGTTTGCATGTTCTACCCGTGTCTGTTTGGAGTTTGCATGTCCTCCCTGTGTCTTTGTGGAGTTTGCATGTTCACCCTGTGACTGTGTGCAGTTTGCATGTTCCCCCTGTGTGTGTGCAGTTTGCATATTCTCCCCATATCTGTGTGGAGTTTGCTTGTTCTCCCCGTGTGTGTTTGGAGTTTGCCTCTTCTCCCTGTGTCAGTGTGGAGTTGTCATGTTCCCCGCGTGTCTGCGTGGAGTTTGCATGTTCTCCCTGTGTCTGTGCAGAGTTTGCATGTTCTCCCCATATCTGTGTGGAGTTTGCATGTTCTCTCCGTGTCAGTGTGGAGTTGGCATGTTCTCCCCATATCTGTGTGGAGTTTGCATGATTTACCCATGTCAGTGTGGAGTTTGCATGTTCTTCCCTTGTCAGAGTAGATTTTGCGTGTTCCCCCTGTGTCAGTGTGGAGTTTGCATGTTCTCCACATATCGGTGTGGAGTTTGCATGTTTTCCCCATGTCAGTGTAGAGTTTGCATGTTCCCCCTGTGTCAATGTGGACTTTGCATGTTCTCTTCATATCTGTAGGGATTTTGCATGTTTTCCCTGTGTCAGTGCGCAGTTTGCTTTTTCCCCCTATGTCTGTGCGGAGTTTGCTTGTTCTCCCCATACCAGTGTGGAGTTTGCATGTTCTCCCCGTGTCAATGTAGAGTTTGCATTTTCCCCCTGTGTCAGTGTGGACTTTGCATGTTCTCCCCATATCTGTGGGTAGTTTGCATGCTTTCCCCATGTCAGTGTGGAGTTTACATGTTCTCCCCATGTTAGTGTGGAAGTTGCAAGTTCTCCCTGTGTCAGTGTGTAGTTTGCATGTTCTCCCCATGTCAGTATGGAGTTTGCATGTTCTCCCTGTGTCAGTGTGCAGTTTGCATGTTCCCCCTGTGTCTGTGTGCAGTTTGCATGTTCTCCCCATGTCTGTGTGGAGTTTGCATCTTCTCCCTGTGTCTGTGTGGAGTTTGCATGTTCTACCTGTGTGTGTTTGGAGTTTGCATTTTCTCCCTGTGTCTGCGTGGAGTTTGCATGTTCTCCCTGTGTCAGTGTGTGGTTTGCATGTTCTCCCCAACTCAGTCTGGAGTTTGCATGTTCTCCCCATGTCTGTGCAGAGTTTGCCTGTTCTCCCCATGCCTGTGTGGAATTTGCATGTTCTCCCTGTGTCTGTGTGCAGTTTGCATGTTCCCCCTGTGTCTGTGTGCAGTTTGCATGTTATCCCCATGTCAGTGTGGAGATTGCATGTTCTCCCTGTGTCTGTGTGGAGTTTGCATGTTCTACCTGTGTGTGTTTGGAGTTTGCATGTTCTCCCTGTATCAGTGTGGAGAGTGCATATTCTCCCTGTGTCTGCGTGGAGTTTGCATGTACTCCCCATGTCTGTGTGGAGTTTGCCTGTTCTCTCTGTGTCAGTATGGAATTTGCATGTTCGTCCCATATCTATGTGGATTTTGCATGTTCTCCCTGTGTCTGTGCAGAGTTTGCATGTTCTCCCCATATCTGTGTGGAGTTTGCGTGTTCTCTCCATGTCATTGTGGAGTTTGCATGTTCTCCCCATGTCTGTGTGGAGTTTGCATGGTCTTCCTGTGTCAGTGTGGAGTTTGCATGTTCTCCCTGTGTCAGTGTGGAGAGTGCATATTCTCCCTGTGTCTGCATGGAGTTTGCATGTTCTCCCCATGTCTGTGTGGGGTTTGCATGTTCTCCCTGTGTCTGTGTGGAGTTTGCATGTTCTACCTGTGTGTGTTTGGAGTTTGCATGTTCTCCCTGTGTCTGCGTGGAGTTTGCATGTTCTCCCTGTGTCAGTGTGTGGTCTGCATGTTCTCCCCGACTCAGTCTGGAGTTTGCATGTTCTCCCCATGTCTGTGCAGAGTTTGCCTGTTCTCCCCATGCCTGTGTGGAATTTGCATGTTCTCCCTGTGTCTGTGTGCAGTTTGCATGTTATCCCCATGTCAGTGTGGAGTTTACATGTTCTCCCTGTGTCTGTGTGCAGTTTGCATGTTCTACCTGTGTGTGTTTGGAGTTTGCATGTTCTCCCTGTATCATTGTGGAGAGTGCATATTCTCCCTGTGTCTGCGTGGAGTTTGCATGTACTCCCCATGTCTGTGTGGGGTTTGCATGTTTTCCCTGTGTCTGTGTGGAGTTTGCATGTTCTCCCCATGTCTGTGTGGGGTTTGCAAGTTCGCCCTGTGTCTGTGTGGATTTTGCATTTTCTGCCTGGGTCTGTGTGGAGTTTGCCTGTTCTCCCCGTGTCTGTTTGGAGTTTGCATGTCCTCCCTGTGTCTGTGTGGAGTTTGCATGTTCACCCTGTGACTGTGTGCAGTTTGCATGTTCCCCCTGTGTGTGTGCAGTTTGCATATTCTCCCCATATCTGTGTGGAGTTTGCTTGTTCTCCCCGTGTGTGTTTGGAGTTTGCCTCTTCTCCCTGTGTCAGTGTGGAGTTGTCATGTTCCCCCCGTGTCTGCGTGGAGTTTGCATGTTCTCCCTGTGTCTGTGCAGAGTTTGCATGTTCTCCCCATATCTGTGTGGAGTTTGCAAGTTCTCTCCTTGTCAGTGTGGAGTTGGCATGTTCTCCCCATATCTGTGTGGAGTTTGCATGATTTACCCATGTCAGTGTGGAGTTTGCATGTTCTTCCCTTGTCAGAGTAGATTTTGCGTGTTCCCCCTGTGTCAGTGTGGAGTTTGCATGTTCTCCACATATCGGTGTGGAGTTTGCATGTTTTCCCCATGTCAGTGTAGAGTTTGCATGTTCCCCCTGTGTCAATGTGGACTTTGCATGTTCTCCCTGTGTCAGTGTGGAGAGTGCATATTCTCCCTGTGTCTGCGTGGAGTTTGCATGTTCTCCCCATGTCTGTGTGGGGTTTGCATGTTCTCCCTGTGTCTGTGTGGAGTTTGAATATTCTACCTGTGTGTGTTTGGAGTTTGCATGTTCTCCCTGTGTCAGTGTGTAGAGTGCATATTCTCCCTGGGTCTGTGTGGAGTTTGCCTGTTCTCCCCATGTCTGTGCGGAGTTTGCATGTTCTCCCTGTGTCTGTGTGGTGTTTGCATGTTCTACCCGTGTCTGTTTGGAGTTTGCATGTCCTCCCTGTGTCTGTGTGGAGTTTGCATGTTCACCCTGTGACTGTGTGCAGTTTGCAGGTTCCCCCTGTGTGTGTGCAGTTTGCATATTCTCCCCATATCTGTGTGGAGTTTGCTTGTTCTCCCCGTGTGTGTTTGGAGTTTGCCTCTTCTCCCTGTGTCAGTGTGGAGTTGTCATGTTCCCCCCGTGTCTGCGTGGAGTTTGCATGTTCTCCCTGTGTCTGTGCAGAGTTTGCATGTTCTCCCCATATCTGTGTGGAGTTTGCGTGTTCTCTCCGTGTCACTGTGGAGTTTGCGTGTTCCCCCTGTGTCAATGTGGACTTTGCATGTTCTCTTCATATCTGTAGGGATTTTGCATGTTTTCCCTGTGTCAGTGCGCAGTTTGCTTTTTCCCCCTGTGTCTGTGCGGTGTTAGCTTGTTCTCCCCATACCAGTGTGGAGTTTGCATGTTCTCCCCGTGTCAATGTAGAGTTTGCATTTTCCCCCTGTGTCAGTGTGGACTTTGCATGTTCTCCCCATATCTGTGGGTAGTTTGCATGCTTTCCCCATGTCAGTGTGGAGTTTACATGTTCTCCCCATGTTAGTGTGGAAGTTGCAAGTTCTCCCTGTGTCAGTGTAGAGTTTGCATGTTCTCCCCATGTCAGTATGGAGTTTGCATGTTCTCCCTGTGTCAGTGTGCAGTTTGCATGTTCCCCCTGTGTCTGTGTGCAGTTTGCATGTTCTCCCCATGTCTGTGTGGAGTTTGCATCTTCTCCCTGTGTCTGTGTGGAGTTTGCATGTTCTACCTGTGTGTGTTTGGAGTTTGCATTTTCTCCCTGTGTCTGCGTGGAGTTTGCATGTTCTCCCTGTGTCAGTGTGTGGTTTGCATGTTCTCCCCGACTCAGTCTGGAGTTTGCATGTTCTCCCTGTGTCTGTGTGGAGTTTGCATGTTCTCCCCATGTCTGTGTGGAGTTTGCATGTTCTCCCTGTGTCTGTGTGGAGTTTGGATGTTCTACCTGTGTGTGTTTGGAGTTTGCATGTTCTCCCCATGTCAGTATGGAGTTTGCATGTTCTCCCTGTGTCAGTGTGCAGTTTGCATGTTCCCCCTGTGTCTGTGTGCAGTTTGCATGTTCTCCCCATATCTGTATGGAGTTTGCATGTTCTCCCTGTGTCTGTGTGGAGTTTGCATGTTCTCCCCATGTCTGTGTGGGGTTTGCATGTTCTCCCTGTGTCTGTGTGGAGTTTGCATGTTCTACCTGTGTGTGTTTGGAGTTTGCATGTTCTCCCTGTATCTGCGTGGAGTTTGCATGTTCTCCCTGTGTCAGTGTGTGGTTTGCATGTTCTCCCCGACTCAGTCTGGAGTTTGCATGTTCTCCCCATGTCTGTGCAGAGTTTGCCTGTTCTCCCCATGCCTGTGTGGAATTTGCATGTTCTCCCTGTGTCTGTGTGCAGTTTGCATGTTATCCCCATGTCAGTGTGGAGTTTGCATGTTCTCCCTGTGTCTGAGTGGAGTTTGCATGTTCTACCTGTGTGTGTTTGGAGTTTGCATGTTCTCCCTGTATCAGTGTGGAGAGTGCATATTCTCCCTGTGTCTGCGTGGAGTTTGCATGTACTCCCCATGTCTGTGTGGGGTTTGCATGTTTTCCCTGTGTCTGTGTGGAGTTTGCACGTTCTCCCTGTGTCAGTGTGGAGTTTGCATGTTCTCCCTGTGTCAGTGTGGGGTTTGCATGTTCTCCCTGTGTCTGTGCGGAGTTTGCATATTCTACCTGTGTGTGTTTGGAGTTTGCATGTTCTCCCTGTGTCAGTGTGGAGAGTACATATTCTCCCTGTGTCTGCGTGGAGTTTGCATGTTCTCCCCATGTCTGTGTGGGGTTTGCATGTTCTCCCTGTGTCTGTGTGGAGTTTGCATGTTCTACCCGTGTCTGTTTGGAGTTTGCATGTCCTCCCTGTGTCAGTGTGTAGAGTGCATATTCTCCCTGGGTCTGTGTGGAGTTTGCCTGTTCTCCCCATGTCTGTGCAGAGTTTGCCTGTTCTCCCCATGCCTGTGTGGAATTTGCATGTTCTCCCTGTGTCTGTGTGCAGTTTGCATGTTATCCCCATGTCAGTGTGGAGTTTGCATGTTCTCCCTGTGTCTGTGTGGAGTTTGAATATTCTACCTGTGTGTGTTTGGAGTTTGCATGTTCTCCCTGTGTCAGTGTGTAGAGTGCATATTCTCCCTGGGTCTGTGTGGAGTTTGCCTGTTCTCCCCATGTCTGTGCGGAGTTTGCATGTTCTCCCTGTGTCTGTGTGGTGTTTGCATGTTCTACCCGTGTCTGTTTGGAGTTTGCATGTCCTCCCTGTGTCTGTGTGGAGTTTGCATGTTCACCCTGTGACTGTGTGCAGTTTGCAGGTTCCCCCTGTGTGTGTGCAGTTTGCATATTCTCCCCATATCTGTGTGGAGTTTGCTTGTTCTCCCCGTGTGTGTTTGGAGTTTGCCTCTTCTCCCTGTGTCAGTGTGGAGTTGTCATGTTCCCCCCGTGTCTGCGTGGAGTTTGCATGTTCTCCCTGTGTCTGTGCAGAGTTTGCATGTTCTCCCCATATCTGTGTGGAGTTTGCGTGTTCTCTCCGTGTCACTGTGGAGTTTGCGTGTTCCCCCTGTGTCAATGTGGACTTTGCATGTTCTCTTCATATCTGTAGGGATTTTGCATGTTTTCCCTGTGTCAGTGCGCAGTTTGCTTTTTCCCCCTGTGTCTGTGCGGTGTTAGCTTGTTCTCCCCATACCAGTGTGGAGTTTGCATGTTCTCCCCGTGTCAATGTAGAGTTTGCATTTTCCCCCTGTGTCAGTGTGGACTTTGCATGTTCTCCCCATATCTGTGGGTAGTTTGCATGCTTTCCCCATGTCAGTGTGGAGTTTACATGTTCTCCCCATGTTAGTGTGGAAGTTGCAAGTTCTCCCTGTGTCAGTGTAGAGTTTGCATGTTCTCCCCATGTCAGTATGGAGTTTGCATGTTCTCCCTGTGTCAGTGTGCAGTTTGCATGTTCCCCCTGTGTCTGTGTGCAGTTTGCATGTTCTCCCCATGTCTGTGTGGAGTTTGCATCTTCTCCCTGTGTCTGTGTGGAGTTTGCATGTTCTACCTGTGTGTGTTTGGAGTTTGCATTTTCTCCCTGTGTCTGCGTGGAGTTTGCATGTTCTCCCTGTGTCAGTGTGTGGTTTGCATGTTCTCCCCGACTCAGTCTGGAGTTTGCATGTTCTCCCTGTGTCTGTGTGGAGTTTGCATGTTCTCCCCATGTCTGTGTGGAGTTTGCATGTTCTCCCTGTGTCTGTGTGGAGTTTGGATGTTCTACCTGTGTGTGTTTGGAGTTTGCATGTTCTCCCCATGTCAGTATGGAGTTTGCATGTTCTCCCTGTGTCAGTGTGCAGTTTGCATGTTCCCCCTGTGTCTGTGTGCAGTTTGCATGTTCTCCCCATATCTGTATGGAGTTTGCATGTTCTCCCTGTGTCTGTGTGGAGTTTGCATGTTCTCCCCATGTCTGTGTGGGGTTTGCATGTTCTCCCTGTGTCTGTGTGGAGTTTGCATGTTCTACCTGTGTGTGTTTGGAGTTTGCATGTTCTCCCTGTATCTGCGTGGAGTTTGCATGTTCTCCCTGTGTCAGTGTGTGGTTTGCATGTTCTCCCCGACTCAGTCTGGAGTTTGCATGTTCTCCCCATGTCTGTGCAGAGTTTGCCTGTTCTCCCCATGCCTGTGTGGAATTTGCATGTTCTCCCTGTGTCTGTGTGCAGTTTGCATGTTATCCCCATGTCAGTGTGGAGTTTGCATGTTCTCCCTGTGTCTGAGTGGAGTTTGCATGTTCTACCTGTGTGTGTTTGGAGTTTGCATGTTCTCCCTGTATCAGTGTGGAGAGTGCATATTCTCCCTGTGTCTGCGTGGAGTTTGCATGTACTCCCCATGTCTGTGTGGGGTTTGCATGTTTTCCCTGTGTCTGTGTGGAGTTTGCACGTTCTCCCTGTGTCAGTGTGGAGTTTGCATGTTCTCCCTGTGTCAGTGTGGGGTTTGCATGTTCTCCCTGTGTCTGTGCGGAGTTTGCATATTCTACCTGTGTGTGTTTGGAGTTTGCATGTTCTCCCTGTGTCAGTGTGGAGAGTACATATTCTCCCTGTGTCTGCGTGGAGTTTGCATGTTCTCCCCATGTCTGTGTGGGGTTTGCATGTTCTCCCTGTGTCTGTGTGGAGTTTGCATGTTCTACCCGTGTCTGTTTGGAGTTTGCATGTCCTCCCTGTGTCAGTGTGTAGAGTGCATATTCTCCCTGGGTCTGTGTGGAGTTTGCCTGTTCTCCCCATGTCTGTGCAGAGTTTGCCTGTTCTCCCCATGCCTGTGTGGAATTTGCATGTTCTCCCTGTGTCTGTGTGCAGTTTGCATGTTATCCCCATGTCAGTGTGGAGTTTGCATGTTCTCCCTGTGTCTGAGTGGAGTTTGCATGTTCTACCTGTGTGTGTTTGGAGTTTGTATGTTCTCCCTGTGTCAGTGTGTAGAGTGCATATTCTCCCTGGGTCTGTGTGGAGTTTGCCTGTTCTCCCCATGTCTGTGCGGAGTTTGCATGTTCTCCCTGTGTCTGTGTGGTGTTTGCATGTTCTACCCGTGTCTGTTTGGAGTTTGCATGTCCTCCCTGTGTCTTTGTGGAGTTTGCATGTTCACCCTGTGACTGTGTGCAGTTTGCATGTTCCCCCTGTGTGTGTGCAGTTTGCATATTCTCCCCATATCTGTGTGGAGTTTGCTTGTTCTCCCCGTGTGTGTTTGGAGTTTGCCTCTTCTCCCTGTGTCAGTGTGGAGTTGTCATGTTCCCCGCGTGTCTGCGTGGAGTTTGCATGTTCTCCCTGTGTCTGTGCAGAGTTTGCATGTTCTCCCCATATCTGTGTGGAGTTTGCATGTTCTCTCCGTGTCAGTGTGGAGTTGGCATGTTCTCCCCATATCTGTGTGGAGTTTGCATGATTTACCCATGTCAGTGTGGAGTTTGCATGTTCTTCCCTTGTCAGAGTAGATTTTGCGTGTTCCCCCTGTGTCAGTGTGGAGTTTGCATGTTCTCCACATATCGGTGTGGAGTTTGCATGTTTTCCCCATGTCAGTGTAGAGTTTGCATGTTCCCCCTGTGTCAATGTGGACTTTGCATGTTCTCTTCATATCTGTAGGGATTTTGCATGTTTTCCCTGTGTCAGTGCGCAGTTTGCTTTTTCCCCCTATGTCTGTGCGGAGTTTGCTTGTTCTCCCCATACCAGTGTGGAGTTTGCATGTTCTCCCCGTGTCAATGTAGAGTTTGCATTTTCCCCCTGTGTCAGTGTGGACTTTGCATGTTCTCCCCATATCTGTGGGTAGTTTGCATGCTTTCCCCATGTCAGTGTGGAGTTTACATGTTCTCCCCATGTTAGTGTGGAAGTTGCAAGTTCTCCCTGTGTCAGTGTGTAGTTTGCATGTTCTCCCCATGTCAGTATGGAGTTTGCATGTTCTCCCTGTGTCAGTGTGCAGTTTGCATGTTCCCCCTGTGTCTGTGTGCAGTTTGCATGTTCTCCCCATGTCTGTGTGGAGTTTGCATCTTCTCCCTGTGTCTGTGTGGAGTTTGCATGTTCTACCTGTGTGTGTTTGGAGTTTGCATTTTCTCCCTGTGTCTGCGTGGAGTTTGCATGTTCTCCCTGTGTCAGTGTGTGGTTTGCATGTTCTCCCCAACTCAGTCTGGAGTTTGCATGTTCTCCCCATGTCTGTGCAGAGTTTGCCTGTTCTCCCCATGCCTGTGTGGAATTTGCATGTTCTCCCTGTGTCTGTGTGCAGTTTGCATGTTCCCCCTGTGTCTGTGTGCAGTTTGCATGTTATCCCCATGTCAGTGTGGAGATTGCATGTTCTCCCTGTGTCTGTGTGGAGTTTGCATGTTCTACCTGTGTGTGTTTGGAGTTTGCATGTTCTCCCTGTATCAGTGTGGAGAGTGCATATTCTCCCTGTGTCTGCGTGGAGTTTGCATGTACTCCCCATGTCTGTGTGGAGTTTGCCTGTTCTCTCTGTGTCAGTATGGAATTTGCATGTTCGTCCCATATCTATGTGGATTTTGCATGTTCTCCCTGTGTCTGTGCAGAGTTTGCATGTTCTCCCCATATCTGTGTGGAGTTTGCGTGTTCTCTCCATGTCATTGTGGAGTTTGCATGTTCTCCCCATGTCTGTGTGGAGTTTGCATGGTCTTCCTGTGTCAGTGTGGAGTTTGCATGTTCTCCCTGTGTCAGTGTGGAGAGTGCATATTCTCCCTGTGTCTGCATGGAGTTTGCATGTTCTCCCCATGTCTGTGTGGGGTTTGCATGTTCTCCCTGTGTCTGTGTGGAGTTTGCATGTTCTACCTGTGTGTGTTTGGAGTTTGCATGTTCTCCCTGTGTCTGCGTGGAGTTTGCATGTTCTCCCTGTGTCAGTGTGTGGTCTGCATGTTCTCCCCGACTCAGTCTGGAGTTTGCATGTTCTCCCCATGTCTGTGCAGAGTTTGCCTGTTCTCCCCATGCCTGTGTGGAATTTGCATGTTCTCCCTGTGTCTGTGTGCAGTTTGCATGTTATCCCCATGTCAGTGTGGAGTTTACATGTTCTCCCTGTGTCTGTGTGCAGTTTGCATGTTCTACCTGTGTGTGTTTGGAGTTTGCATGTTCTCCCTGTATCATTGTGGAGAGTGCATATTCTCCCTGTGTCTGCGTGGAGTTTGCATGTACTCCCCATGTCTGTGTGGGGTTTGCATGTTTTCCCTGTGTCTGTGTGGAGTTTGCATGTTCTCCCCATGTCTGTGTGGGGTTTGCAAGTTCGCCCTGTGTCTGTGTGGATTTTGCATTTTCTGCCTGGGTCTGTGTGGAGTTTGCCTGTTCTCCCCGTGTCTGTTTGGAGTTTGCATGTCCTCCCTGTGTCTGTGTGGAGTTTGCATGTTCACCCTGTGACTGTGTGCAGTTTGCATGTTCCTCCTGTGTGTGTGCAGTTTGCATATTCTCCCCATATCTGTGTGGAGTTTGCTTGTTCTCCCCGTGTGTGTTTGGAGTTTGCCTCTTCTCCCTGTGTCAGTGTGGAGTTGTCATGTTCCCACCGTGTCTGCGTGGAGTTTGCATTTTCTCCCTGTGTCTGTGCAGAGTTTGCATGTTCTCCCCATATCTGTGTGGAGTTTGCGTGTTTTCTCCGTGTCAGTGTGGAGTTTCCATGTTCTCCCCATATCTGTGTGGAGGTTGCATGTTTTCCCCATGTCAGTGTGGAGTTTGCATGTTCTCCCCTTGTCAGTGTAGATTTTGCGTGTTCCCCCTGTGTCAGTGTGGAGTTTGCATGTTCTCCACATATCGGTGTGGAGTTTGCATGTTTTCCCCATGTCAGTGTAGAGTTTGCATGTTCCCCCTATGTCAATGTGGACTTTGCATGTTCTCTTCATATCTGTAGGGATTTTGCATGTTTTCCCTGTGTCAGTGCGCAGTTTGCTTTTTCCCCCTGTGTCTGTGCGGAGTTTGCTTGTTCTCCCCATACCAGTGTGGAGTTTGCATGTTCTCCCCGTGTCAATGTAGAGTTTGCATTTTCCCCCTGTGTCAGTGTGGACTTTGCATGTTCTCCCCATATCTGTGGGTAGTTTGCATGCTTTCCCCATGTCAGTGTGGAGTTTACATGTTCTCCCCATGTTAGTGTGGAAGTTGCAAGTTCTCCCTGTGTCAGTGTAGAGTTTGCATTTTCCCCCTGTGTCTGTGCTGAGTTTGCATGTTCTCCCCGTGTCAGTGTAGAGTTTACATGTTCCCCCTGTGTCAGTGTGGACTTTGCATGTTCTCCCCATATCTGTGGGTAGTTTGCATGCTTTCCCCATGTCAGTGTGGAGTTTACATGTTCTCCCCATGTTAGTGTGGAAGTTGCAAGTTCTCCCTGTGTCAGTGTAGAGTTTGCATTTTCCCCCTGCGACTGTGTGGAGTTTGCATGTTCTCGTGCGTCTGTGTGGCGTTTGCATGTTCTGCTGTGTCTGTGCGGAGTTTGCTTGTTCTCCCCATGTCAGTGTAGAGTTTGCATGTTCCCCCTGTGTCAGTGTGGACTTTGCATGTTCTCCCCATATCTGTGTGGAGTTTGCATGTTTTCCCCATGTCAGTGTGGAGTTTGCAAGTTCTCCCTGTGTTGGTGTGGAAGTTGCAAGTTGTCCCTGTGTCTGTGGAGTTTGCATTTTCCCCCTGTGTCTATGTGGAGTTTGCATGTTCTCCTGTGTCTGTGTGGAGTTTGCATGTTCTCCCCATGTCTGTGTGTATTTTGCATAATCTAACTATGTTTCCATGGAGTTTGCATGTTTTCGCCATGTCAGTGTGTAGTTTGCATGTTCTCCCCATGTCAGTATGGAGTTTGCATGTTCTCCCTGTGTCAGTGTGCAGTTTGCATGTTCCCCCTGTGTCTGTGTGCAGTTTGCATGTTCTCCCCATGTCTGTGTGGAGTTTGCATGTTCTCCCTGTGTCTGTGTGGAGTTTGCATGTTCTACCTGTGTGTGTTTGGAGTTTGCATGTTCTCCCTGTGTCTGCGTGGAGTTTGCATGTTCTCCCTGTGTCAGTGTGTGGTTTGCATGTTCTCCCCGACTCAGTCTGGAGTTTGCATGTTCTCCCTGTGTCTGTGTGGAGTTTGCATGTTCTCCCCATGTCTGTGTGGAGTTTGCATGTTCTCCCTGTGTCTGTGTGGAGTTTGGATGTTCTACCTGTGTGTGTTTGGAGTTTGCATGTTCTCCCCATGTCAGTATGGAGTTTGCATGTTCTCCCTGTGTCAGTGTGCAGTTTGCATGTTCCCCCTGTGTCTGTGTGCAGTTTGCATGTTCTCCCCATATCTGTATGGAGTTTGCATGTTCTCCCTGTGTCTGTGTGGAGTTTGCATGTTCTCCCCATGTCTGTGTGGGGTTTGCATGTTCTCCCTGTGTCTGTGTGGAGTTTGCATGTTCTACCAGTGTGTGTTTGGAGTTTGCATGTTCTCCCTGTATCTGCGTGGAGTTTGCATGTTCTCCCTGTGTCAGTGTGTGGTTTGCATGTTCTCCCCGACTCAGTCTGGAGTTTACATGTTCTCCCCATGTCTGTGCAGAGTTTGCCTGTTCTCCCCATGCCTGTGTGGAATTTGCATGTTCTCCCTGTGTCTGTGTGCAGTTTGCATGTTATCCCCATGTCAGTGTGGAGTTTGCATGTTCTCCCTGTGTCTGAGTGGAGTTTGCATGTTCTACCTGTGTGTGTTTGGAGTTTGCATGTTCTCCCTGTATCAGTGTGGAGAGTGCATATTCTCCCTGTGTCTGCGTGGAGTTTGCATGTACTCCCCATGTCTGTGTGGGGTTTGCATGTTTTCCCTGTGTCTGTGTGGAGTTTGCACGTTCTCCCTGTGTCAGTGTGGAGTTTGCATGTTCTCCCTGTGTCAGTGTGGGGTTTGCATGTTCTCCCTGTGTCTGTGCGGAGTTTGCATATTCTACCTGTGTGTGTTTGGAGTTTGCATGTTCTCCCTGTGTCAGTGTGGAGAGTACATATTCTCCCTGTGTCTGCGTGGAGTTTGCATGTTCTCCCCATGTCTGTGTGGGGTTTGCATGTTCTCCCTGTGTCTGTGTGGAGTTTGCATATTCTACCTGTGTGTGTTTGGAGTTTGTATGTTCTCCCTGTGTCAGTGTGTAGAGTGCATATTCTCCCTGGGTCTGTGTGGAGTTTGCCTGTTCTCCCCATGTCTGTGCGGAGTTTGCATGTTCTCCCTGTGTCTGTGTGGTGTTTGCATGTTCTACCCGTGTCTGTTTGGAGTTTGCATGTCCTCCCTGTGTCTTTGTGGAGTTTGCATGTTCACCCTGTGACTGTGTGCAGTTTGCATGTTCCCCCTGTGTGTGTGCAGTTTGCATATTCTCCCCATATCTGTGTGGAGTTTGCTTGTTCTCCCCGTGTGTGTTTGGAGTTTGCCTCTTCTCCCTGTGTCAGTGTGGAGTTGTCATGTTCCCCCCGTGTCTGCGTGGAGTTTGCATGTTCTCCCTGTGTCTGTGCAGAGTTTGCATGTTCTCCCCATATCTGTGTGGAGTTTGCAAGTTCTCTCCGTGTCAGTGTGGAGTTGGCATGTTCTCCCCATATCTGTGTGGAGTTTGCATGATTTACCCATGTCAGTGTGGAGTTTGCATGTTCTTCCCTTGTCAGAGTAGATTTTGCGTGTTCCCCCTGTGTCAGTGTGGAGTTTGCATGTTCTCCACATATCGGTGTGGAGTTTGCATGTTTTCCCCATGTCAGTGTAGAGTTTGCATGTTCCCCCTGTGTCAATGTGGACTTTGCATGTTCTCCCTGTGTCAGTGTGGAGAGTGCATATTCTCCCTGTGTCTGCGTGGAGTTTGCATGTTCTCCCCATGTCTGTGTGGGGTTTGCATGTTCTCCCTGTGTCTGTGTGGAGTTTGAATATTCTACCTGTGTGTGTTTGGAGTTTGCATGTTCTCCCTGTGTCAGTGTGTAGAGTGCATATTCTCCCTGGGTCTGTGTGGAGTTTGCCTGTTCTCCCCATGTCTGTGCGGAGTTTGCATGTTCTCCCTGTGTCTGTGTGGTGTTTGCATGTTCTACCCGTGTCTGTTTGGAGTTTGCATGTCCTCCCTGTGTCTGTGTGGAGTTTGCATGTTCACCCTGTGACTGTGTGCAGTTTGCAGGTTCCCCCTGTGTGTGTGCAGTTTGCATATTCTCCCCATATCTGTGTGGAGTTTGCTTGTTCTCCCCGTGTGTGTTTGGAGTTTGCCTCTTCTCCCTGTGTCAGTGTGGAGTTGTCATGTTCCCCCCGTGTCTGCGTGGAGTTTGCATGTTCTCCCTGTGTCTGTGCAGAGTTTGCATGTTCTCCCCATATCTGTGTGGAGTTTGCGTGTTCTCTCCGTGTCACTGTGGAGTTTGCGTGTTCCCCCTGTGTCAATGTGGACTTTGCATGTTCTCTTCATATCTGTAGGGATTTTGCATGTTTTCCCTGTGTCAGTGCGCAGTTTGCTTTTTCCCCCTGTGTCTGTGCGGTGTTAGCTTGTTCTCCCCATACCAGTGTGGAGTTTGCATGTTCTCCCCGTGTCAATGTAGAGTTTGCATTTTCCCCCTGTGTCAGTGTGGACTTTGCATGTTCTCCCCATATCTGTGGGTAGTTTGCATGCTTTCCCCATGTCAGTGTGGAGTTTACATGTTCTCCCCATGTTAGTGTGGAAGTTGCAAGTTCTCCCTGTGTCAGTGTAGAGTTTGCATGTTCTCCCCATGTCAGTATGGAGTTTGCATGTTCTCCCTGTGTCAGTGTGCAGTTTGCATGTTCCCCCTGTGTCTGTGTGCAGTTTGCATGTTCTCCCCATGTCTGTGTGGAGTTTGCATCTTCTCCCTGTGTCTGTGTGGAGTTTGCATGTTCTACCTGTGTGTGTTTGGAGTTTGCATTTTCTCCCTGTGTCTGCGTGGAGTTTGCATGTTCTCCCTGTGTCAGTGTGTGGTTTGCATGTTCTCCCCGACTCAGTCTGGAGTTTGCATGTTCTCCCTGTGTCTGTGTGGAGTTTGCATGTTCTCCCCATGTCTGTGTGGAGTTTGCATGTTCTCCCTGTGTCTGTGTGGAGTTTGGATGTTCTACCTGTGTGTGTTTGGAGTTTGCATGTTCTCCCCATGTCAGTATGGAGTTTGCATGTTCTCCCTGTGTCAGTGTGCAGTTTGCATGTTCCCCCTGTGTCTGTGTGCAGTTTGCATGTTCTCCCCATATCTGTATGGAGTTTGCATGTTCTCCCTGTGTCTGTGTGGAGTTTGCATGTTCTCCCCATGTCTGTGTGGGGTTTGCATGTTCTCCCTGTGTCTGTGTGGAGTTTGCATGTTCTACCTGTGTGTGTTTGGAGTTTGCATGTTCTCCCTGTATCTGCGTGGAGTTTGCATGTTCTCCCTGTGTCAGTGTGTGGTTTGCATGTTCTCCCCGACTCAGTCTGGAGTTTGCATGTTCTCCCCATGTCTGTGCAGAGTTTGCCTGTTCTCCCCATGCCTGTGTGGAATTTGCATGTTCTCCCTGTGTCTGTGTGCAGTTTGCATGTTATCCCCATGTCAGTGTGGAGTTTGCATGTTCTCCCTGTGTCTGAGTGGAGTTTGCATGTTCTACCTGTGTGTGTTTGGAGTTTGCATGTTCTCCCTGTATCAGTGTGGAGAGTGCATATTCTCCCTGTGTCTGCGTGGAGTTTGCATGTACTCCCCATGTCTGTGTGGGGTTTGCATGTTTTCCCTGTGTCTGTGTGGAGTTTGCACGTTCTCCCTGTGTCAGTGTGGAGTTTGCATGTTCTCCCTGTGTCAGTGTGGGGTTTGCATGTTCTCCCTGTGTCTGTGCGGAGTTTGCATATTCTACCTGTGTGTGTTTGGAGTTTGCATGTTCTCCCTGTGTCAGTGTGGAGAGTACATATTCTCCCTGTGTCTGCGTGGAGTTTGCATGTTCTCCCCATGTCTGTGTGGGGTTTGCATGTTCTCCCTGTGTCTGTGTGGAGTTTGCATGTTCTACCCGTGTCTGTTTGGAGTTTGCATGTCCTCCCTGTGTCAGTGTGTAGAGTGCATATTCTCCCTGGGTCTGTGTGGAGTTTGCCTGTTCTCCCCATGTCTGTGCAGAGTTTGCCTGTTCTCCCCATGCCTGTGTGGAATTTGCATGTTCTCCCTGTGTCTGTGTGCAGTTTGCATGTTATCCCCATGTCAGTGTGGAGTTTGCATGTTCTCCCTGTGTCTGAGTGGAGTTTGCATGTTCTACCTGTGTGTGTTTGGAGTTTGTATGTTCTCCCTGTGTCAGTGTGTAGAGTGCATATTCTCCCTGGGTCTGTGTGGAGTTTGCCTGTTCTCCCCATGTCTGTGCGGAGTTTGCATGTTCTCCCTGTGTCTGTGTGGTGTTTGCATGTTCTACCCGTGTCTGTTTGGAGTTTGCATGTCCTCCCTGTGTCTTTGTGGAGTTTGCATGTTCACCCTGTGACTGTGTGCAGTTTGCATGTTCCCCCTGTGTGTGTGCAGTTTGCATATTCTCCCCATATCTGTGTGGAGTTTGCTTGTTCTCCCCGTGTGTGTTTGGAGTTTGCCTCTTCTCCCTGTGTCAGTGTGGAGTTGTCATGTTCCCCGCGTGTCTGCGTGGAGTTTGCATGTTCTCCCTGTGTCTGTGCAGAGTTTGCATGTTCTCCCCATATCTGTGTGGAGTTTGCATGTTCTCTCCGTGTCAGTGTGGAGTTGGCATGTTCTCCCCATATCTGTGTGGAGTTTGCATGATTTACCCATGTCAGTGTGGAGTTTGCATGTTCTTCCCTTGTCAGAGTAGATTTTGCGTGTTCCCCCTGTGTCAGTGTGGAGTTTGCATGTTCTCCACATATCGGTGTGGAGTTTGCATGTTTTCCCCATGTCAGTGTAGAGTTTGCATGTTCCCCCTGTGTCAATGTGGACTTTGCATGTTCTCTTCATATCTGTAGGGATTTTGCATGTTCTCCCTGTGTCTGTGTGCAGTTTGCATGTTCTACCTGTGTGTATTTGGAGTTTGCATGTTCTCCCTGTATCAGTGTGGAGAGTGCATATTCTCCCTGTGTCTGCGTGGAGTTTGCATGTACTCCCCATGTCTGTGTGGGGTTTGCATGTTTTCCCTGTGTCTGTGTGGAGTTTGCATGTTCTCCCCATGTCTGTGTGGGGTTTGCAAGTTCGCCCTGTGTCTGTGTGGATTTTGCATTTTCTGCCTGGGTCTGTGTGGAGATTGCCTGTCCTCCCCATGTCTGTGCGGAGTTTGCATGTTTTCCCTGTGCCTGTGTGGAGTTTGCATTTTCTCCCCATGTCTGTGCGGAGTTTGCATGTTCTCCCTTTGTCTGTGTGGTGTCTGCATGTTCTACCCGTGTCTGTTTGAGTTTGCATGTCCTCCCTGTGTCTGTGTGGAGTTTGCATGTTCACCCTGTGACTGTGTGCAGTTTGCATGTTCCCCCTGTGTGTGTGCAGTTTGCATATTCTCCCCATATCTGTGTGGAGTTTGCTTGTTCTCCCCGTGTGTGTTTGGAGTTTGCCTCTTCTCCCTGTGTCAGTGTGGAGTTGTCTGTTCCCCCCGTGTCTGCGTGGAGTTTGCATGTTCTCCCTGTGTCTGTGCAGAGTTTGCATGTTCTCCCCATATCTGTGTGGAGTTTGCGTGTTCTCTCCGTGTCAGTGTGGAGTTTGCATGTTCTCCCCATATCTGTGTGGAGTTTGCATGTTTTCCCCATGTCAGTGTGGAGTTTGCATGTTCTCCCCTTGTCAGAGTAGATTTTGCATGTTCCCCCTGTGTCAGTGTGGAGTTTGCATGTTCTCCACATATCGGTGTGGAGTTTGCATGTTTTCCCCATGTCAGTGTAGAGTTTGCACGTTCTCCCTGTGTCAATGTGGACTTTGCATGTTCTCCCTGTGTCAGTGTGGAGAGTGCATATTCTCCCTGTGTCTGCGTGGAGTTTGCATGTTCTCCCCATGTCTGTGTGGGGTTTGCATGTTCTCCCTGTGTCTGTGTGGAGTTTGAATATTCTACCTGTGTGTGTTTGGAGTTTGCATGTTCTCCCTGTGTCAGTGTGTAGAGTGCATATTCTCCCTGGGTCTGTGTGGAGTTTGCCTGTTCTCCCCATGTCTGTGCGGAGTTTGCATGTTCTCCCTGTGTCTGTGTGGTGTTTGCATGTTCTACCCGTGTCTGTTTGGAGTTTGCATGTCCTCCCTGTGTCTGTGTGGAGTTTGCATGTTCACCCTGTGACTGTGTGCAGTTTGCAGGTTCCCCCTGTGTGTGTGCAGTTTGCATATTCTCCCCATATCTGTGTGGAGTTTGCTTGTTCTCCCCGTGTGTGTTTGGAGTTTGCCTCTTCTCCCTGTGTCAGTGTGGAGTTGTCATGTTCCCCCCGTGTCTGCGTGGAGTTTGCATGTTCTCCCTGTGTCTGTGCAGAGTTTGCATGTTCTCCCCATATCTGTGTGGAGTTTGCGTGTTCTCTCCGTGTCACTGTGGAGTTTGCGTGTTCCCCCTGTGTCAATGTGGACTTTGCATGTTCTCTTCATATCTGTAGGGATTTTGCATGTTTTCCCTGTGTCAGTGCGCAGTTTGCTTTTTCCCCCTGTGTCTGTGCGGTGTTAGCTTGTTCTCCCCATATCAGTGTGGAGTTTGCATGTTCTCCCCGTGTCAATGTAGAGTTTGCATTTTCCCCCTGTGTCAGTGTGGACTTTGCATGTTCTCCCCATATCTGTGGGTAGTTTGCATGCTTTCCCCATGTCAGTGTGGAGTTTACATGTTCTCCCCATGTTAGTGTGGAAGTTGCAAGTTCTCCCTGTGTCAGTGTGTAGTTTGCATGTTCTCCCCATGTCAGTATGGAGTTTGCATGTTCTCCCTGTGTCAGTGTGCAGTTTGCATGTTCCCCCTGTGTCTGTGTGCAGTTTGCATGTTCTCCCCATGTCTGTGTGGAGTTTGCATCTTCTCCCTGTGTCTGTGTCGAGTTTGCATGTTCTACCTGTGTGTGTTTGGAGTTTGCATTTTCTCCCTGTGTCTGCGTGGAGTTTGCATGTTCTCCCTGTGTCAGTGTGTGGTTTGCATGTTCTCCCCAACTCAGTCTGGAGTTTGCATGTTCTCCCCATGTCTGTGCAGAGTTTGCCTGTTCTCCCCATGCCTGTGTGGAATTTGCATGTTCTCCCTGTGTCTGTGTGCAGTTTGCATGTTCCCCCTGTGTCTGTGTGCAGTTTGCATGTTATCCCCATGTCAGTGTGGAGATTGCATGTTCTCCCTGTGTCTGTGTGGAGTTTGCATGTTCTACCTGTGTGTGTTTGGAGTTTGCATGTTCTCCCTGTATCAGTGTGGAGAGTGCATATTCTCCCTGTGTCTGCGTGGAGTTTGCATGTACTCCCCATGTCTGTGTGGAGTTTGCCTGTTCTCTCTGTGTCAGTATGGAATTTGCATGTTCGTCCCATATCTATGTGGATTTTGCATGTTCTCCCTGTGTCTGTGCAGAGTTTGCATGTTCTCCCCATATCTGTGTGGAGTTTGCGTGTTCTCTCCATGTCATTGTGGAGTTTGCATGTTCTCCCCATGTCTGTGTGGAGTTTGCATGGTCTTCCTGTGTCAGTGTGGAGTTTGCATGTTCTCCCTGTGTCAGTGTGGAGAGTGCATATTCTCCCTGTGTCTGCATGGAGTTTGCATGTTCTCCCCATGTCTGTGTGGGGTTTGCATGTTCTCCCTGTGACTGTGTGGAGTTTGCATGTTCTACCTGTGTGTGTTTGGAGTTTGCATGTTCTCCCTGTGTCAGTGTGGAGAGTGCATGTTCTCCCTGGGTCTGTGCGGAGTTTGCCTGTTCTCCCCATGTCTGTGCGGAGTTTCCATGTTCTCCCCATGTCTGTGTGGAGTGTGCGTGTTCTCCCCATGTCTCTGTGGAGTTTGCATGTTCTCCCCATGTCTGTGTGGAGTTTGCATGTTCTCCCCATGTCTGTGCGGAGTTTGCATGTTCTCACTGTGTCTGTATGCAGTTTGCATGTTCTACCCATGTGTGTTTGGAGTTTGCATGTTCTCCCTGTGTCTGTGTGGAGTTTGCATGTTCTCCCTGTGACTCTGTGCAGTTTGCATGTTCACTCTGTCTGTGTGTGTAGTTTGCATATTCTCCCCATATCTGTGTGGAGTTTGCTTGTTCTCCCCGTGTGTGTTGGAGTTTGCCTCTTCTCCCTGTGTCACTGTGGAGTTTGCATGTTCTCCCTGTGTCTGCGTGGAGTTTGCATGTTCCCCATGTGTCAGTGTAGAGTTTGCATGTTCTCACCATATCAGTGTGGAGTTTGCATGTTCTCCCCATGTCAGTGTAGAGTTTGCATGTTCCCCCTGTGTCAGTGTGGTCTTTGCATGTTCTCCCCATATCTGTGTTGAGTTTGCATGTTTTCCCCATGTCAGTGTGGAGTTTGCAAGTTCTCCCCGTGTTGGTGTGGAAGTTGCAAGTTGTCCCTGTGTCTGTGGAGTATGCATTTTCCCCCTGTGTCTATGTGGAGTTTGCATGTTCTCCTGTGTCTGTGTGGAGTTTGCATGTTCTCCCCATGTCTGTGCAGAGTTTGCCTGTTCTCTCCATGCCTGTGTGGAATTTGCATGTTCTCCCTTTGTCTGTATGGAGTTTGCATGTTCTCCCTGTGTCTGTGTGGAGTTTGCATGTTATCCCCATGTCAGTGTGGAGTTTGCATGTTCTCCCTGTGTCTGTGTGCAGTTTGCATGTTCTACCTGTGTGTATTTGGAGTTTGCATGTTCTCCCTGTATCAGTGTGGAGAGTGCATATTCTCCCTGTGTCTGCGTGGAGTTTGCATGTACTCCCCATGTCTGTGTGGGGTTTGCATGTTTTCCCTGTGTCTGTGTGGAGTTTGCATGTTCTCCCCATGTCTGTGTGGGGTTTGCAAGTTCGCCCTGTGTCTGTGTGGATTTTGCATTTTCTGCCTGGGTCTGTGTGGAGATTGCCTGTCCTCCCCATGTCTGTGCGGAGTTTGCATGTTTTCCCTGTGCCTGTGTGGAGTTTGCATGTTCTCCCTGTGTCTGTGTGCAGTTTGCATGTTCTACCTGTGTGTATTTGGAGTTTGCATGTTCTCCCTGTATCAGTGTGGAGAGTGCATATTCTCCCTGTGTCTGCGTGGAGTTTGCATGTTCTCCCCATGTCTGTGTGGGGTTTGCATGTTCTCCCTGTGTCTGTGTGGAGTTTGAATATTCTACCTGTGTGTGTTTGGAGTTTGCATGTTCTCCCTGTGTCAGTGTGTAGAGTGCATATTCTCCCTGGGTCTGTGTGGAGTTTGCCTGTTCTCCCCATGTCTGTGCGGAGTTTGCATGTTCTCCCTGTGTCTGTGTGGTGTTTGCATGTTCTACCCGTGTCTGTTTGGAGTTTGCATGTCCTCCCTGTGTCTGTGTGGAGTTTGCATGTTCACCCTGTGACTGTGTGCAGTTTGCAGGTTCCCCCTGTGTGTGTGCAGTTTGCATATTCTCCCCATATCTGTGTGGAGTTTGCTTGTTCTCCCCGTGTGTGTTTGGAGTTTGCCTCTTCTCCCTGTGTCAGTGTGGAGTTGTCATGTTCCCCCCGTGTCTGCGTGGAGTTTGCATGTTCTCCCTGTGTCTGTGCAGAGTTTGCATGTTCTCCCCATATCTGTGTGGAGTTTGCGTGTTCTCTCCGTGTCACTGTGGAGTTTGCGTGTTCCCCCTGTGTCAATGTGGACTTTGCATGTTCTCTTCATATCTGTAGGGATTTTGCATGTTTTCCCTGTGTCAGTGCGCAGTTTGCTTTTTCCCCCTGTGTCTGTGCGGTGTTAGCTTGTTCTCCCCATATCAGTGTGGAGTTTGCATGTTCTCCCCGTGTCAATGTAGAGTTTGCATTTTCCCCCTGTGTCAGTGTGGACTTTGCATGTTCTCCCCATATCTGTGGGTAGTTTGCATGCTTTCCCCATGTCAGTGTGGAGTTTACATGTTCTCCCCATGTTAGTGTGGAAGTTGCAAGTTCTCCCTGTGTCAGTGTGTAGTTTGCATGTTCTCCCCATGTCAGTATGGAGTTTGCATGTTCTCCCTGTGTCAGTGTGCAGTTTGCATGTTCCCCCTGTGTCTGTGTGCAGTTTGCATGTTCTCCCCATGTCTGTGTGGAGTTTGCATCTTCTCCCTGTGTCTGTGTGGAGTTTGCATGTTCTACCTGTGTGTGTTTGGAGTTTGCATTTTCTCCCTGTGTCTGCGTGGAGTTTGCATGTTCTCCCTGTGTCAGTGTGTGGTTTGCATGTTCTCCCCAACTCAGTCTGGAGTTTGCATGTTCTCCCCATGTCTGTGCAGAGTTTGCCTGTTCTCCCCATGCCTGTGTGGAATTAGCATGTTCTCCCTGTGTCTGTGTGCAGTTTGCATGTTCCCCCTGTGTCTGTGTGCAGTTTGCATGTTATCCCCATGTCAGTGTGGAGTTTGCATGTTCTCCCTGTGTCTGTGTGGAGTTTGCATGTTCTACCTGTGTGTGTTTGGAGTTTGCATGTTCTCCCTGTATCAGTGTGGAGAGTGCATATTCTCCCTGTGTCTGCGTGGAGTTTGCATGTACTCCCCATGTCTGTGTGGAGTTTGCCTGTTCTCTCTGTGTCAGTATGGAATTTGCATGTTCGTCCCATATCTATGTGGATTTTGCATGTTCTCCCTGTGTCTGTGCAGAGTTTGCATGTTCTCCCCATATCTGTGTGGAGTTTGCGTGTTCTCTCCATGTCATTGTGGAGTTTGCATGTTCTCCCCATGTCTGTGTGGAGTTTGCATGGTCTTCCTGTGTCAGTGTGGAGTTTGCATGTTCTCCCTGTGTCAGTGTGGAGAGTGCATATTCTCCCTGTGTCTGCATGGAGTTTGCATGTTCTCCCCATGTCTGTGTGGGGTTTGCATGTTCTCCCTGTGACTGTGTGGAGTTTGCATGTTCTACCTGTGTGTGTTTGGAGTTTGCATGTTCTCCCTGTGTCAGTGTGGAGAGTGCATGTTCTCCCTGGGTCTGTGCGGAGTTTGCCTGTTCTCCCCATGTCTGTGCGGAGTTTCCATGTTCTCCCCATGTCTGTGTGGAGTGTGCGTGTTCTCCCCATGTCTCTGTGGAGTTTGCATGTTCTCCCCATGTCTGTGTGGAGTTTGCATGTTCTCCCCATGTCTGTGCGGAGTTTGCATGTTCTCACTGTGTCTGTATGCAGTTTGCATGTTCTACCCATGTGTGTTTGGAGTTTGCATGTTCTCCCTGTGTCTGTGTGGAGTTTGCATGTTCTCCCTGTGACTCTGTGCAGTTTGCATGTTCACTCTGTCTGTGTGTGTAGTTTGCATATTCTCCCCATATCTGTGTGGAGTTTGCTTGTTCTCCCCGTGTGTGTTGGAGTTTGCCTCTTCTCCCTGTGTCACTGTGGAGTTTGCATGTTCTCCCTGTGTCTGCGTGGAGTTTGCATGTTCCCCATGTGTCAGTGTAGAGTTTGCATGTTCTCACCATATCAGTGTGGAGTTTGCATGTTCTCCCCATGTCAGTGTAGAGTTTGCATGTTCCCCCTGTGTCAGTGTGGTCTTTGCATGTTCTCCCCATATCTGTGTTGAGTTTGCATGTTTTCCCCATGTCAGTGTGGAGTTTGCAAGTTCTCCCCGTGTTGGTGTGGAAGTTGCAAGTTGTCCCTGTGTCTGTGGAGTATGCATTTTCCCCCTGTGTCTATGTGGAGTTTGCATGTTCTCCTGTGTCTGTGTGGAGTTTGCATGTTCTCCCCATGTCTGTGCAGAGTTTGCCTGTTCTCTCCATGCCTGTGTGGAATTTGCATGTTCTCCCTTTGTCTGTATGGAGTTTGCATGTTCTCCCTGTGTCTGTGTGGAGTTTGCATGTTATCCCCATGTCAGTGTGGAGTTTGCATGTTCTCCCTGTGTCTGTGTGCAGTTTGCATGTTCTACCTGTGTGTATTTGGAGTTTGCATGTTCTCCCTGTATCAGTGTGGAGAGTGCATATTCTCCCTGTGTCTGCGTGGAGTTTGCATGTACTCCCCATGTCTGTGTGGGGTTTGCATGTTTTCCCTGTGTCTGTGTGGAGTTTGCATGTTCTCCCCATGTCTGTGTGGGGTTTGCAAGTTCGCCCTGTGTCTGTGTGGATTTTGCATTTTCTGCCTGGGTCTGTGTGGAGATTGCCTGTCCTCCCCATGTCTGTGCGGAGTTTGCATGTTTTCCCTGTGCCTGTGTGGAGTTTGCATTTTCTCCCCATGTCTGTGCGGAGTTTGCATGTTCTCCCTTTGTCTGTGTGGTGTCTGCATGTTCTACCCGTGTCTGTTTGAGTTTGCATGTCCTCCCTGTGTCTGTGTGGAGTTTGCATGTTCACCCTGTGACTGTGTGCAGTTTGCATGTTCCCCCTGTGTGTGTGCAGTTTGCATATTCTCCCCATATCTGTGTGGAGTTTGCTTGTTCTCCCCGTGTGTGTTTGGAGTTTGCCTCTTCTCCCTGTGTCAGTGTGGAGTTGTCATGTTCCCCCCGTGTCTGCGTGGAGTTTGCATGTTCTCCCTGTGTCTGTGCAGAGTTTGCATGTTCTCCCCATATCTGTGTGGAGTTTGCGTGTTCTCTCCGTGTCAGTGTGGAGTTTGCATGTTCTCCCCATATCTGTGTGGAGTTTGCATGTTTTCCCCATGTCAGTGTGGAGTTTGCATGTTCTCCCCTTGTCAGAGTAGATTTTGCATGTTCCCCCTGTGTCAGTGTGGAGTTTGCATGTTCTCCACATATCGGTGTGGAGTTTGCATGTTTTCCCCATGTCAGTGTAGAGTTTGCATGTTCCCCCTGTGTCAATGTGGACTTTGCATGTTCTCTTCATATCTGTAGGGATTTTGCATGTTTTCCCTGTGTCAGTGCGCAGTTTGCTTTTTCCCCCTGTGTCTGTGCGGAGTTTGCTTCTTCTCCCCATACCAGTGTGGAGTTTGCATGTTCTCCCCATGTCAATGTAGAGTTTGCATTTTCCCCCTGTGTCAGTGTGGACTTTGCATGTTCTCCCCATATCTGTGGGTAGTTTGCATGCTTTCCCCATGTCAGTGTGGAGTTTACATGTTCTCCCCATGTTAGTGTGGAAGTTGCAAGTTCTCCCTGTGTCAGTGTAGAGTTTGCATTTTCCCCCTGTGTCTGTGTGGAGTTTGCATGTTCTCGTGCGTCTGTGTGGCGTTTGCATGTTCTGCTGTGTCTGTGCGGAGTTTGCTTGTTCTCCCCATGTCAGTGTAGAGTTTGCATGTTCTCCCCATGTCTGTGTGGAGTTTGCATGTTCTCCCCATGTCTGTGCGGAGTTTGCATGTTCTCACTGTGTCTGTATGCAGTTTGCATGTTCTACCCATGTGTGTTTGGAGTTTGCATGTTCTCCCTGTGTCTGTGTGGAGTTTGCATGTTCTCCCTGTGACTCTGTGCAGTTTGCATGTTCACTCTGTCTGTGTGTGTAGTTTGCATATTCTCCCCATATCTGTGTGGAGTTTGCTTGTTCTCCCCGTGTGTGTTGGAGTTTGCCTCTTCTCCCTGTGTCACTGTGGAGTTTGCATGTTCTCCCTGTGTCTGCGTGGAGTTTGCATGTTCCCCATGTGTCAGTGTAGAGTTTGCATGTTCTCACCATATCAGTGTGGAGTTTGCATGTTCTCCCCATGTCAGTGTAGAGTTTGCATGTTCCCCCTGTGTCAGTGTGGTCTTTGCATGTTCTCCCCATATCTGTGTTGAGTTTGCATGTTTTCCCCATGTCAGTGTGGAGTTTGCAAATTCTCCCCGTGTTGGTGTGGAAGTTGCAAGTTGTCCCTGTGTCTGTGGAGTATGCATTTTCCCCCTGTGTCTATGTGGAGTTTGCATGTTCTCCTGTGTCTGTGTGGAGTTTGCATGTTCTCCCCATGTCTGTGCAGAGTTTGCCTGTTCTCTCCATGCCTGTGTGGAATTTGCATGTTCTCCCTTTGTCTGTATGGAGTTTGCATGTTCTCCCTGTGTCTGTGTGGAGTTTGCATGTTATCCCCATGTCAGTGTGGAGTTTGCATGTTCTCCCTGTGTCTGTGTGCAGTTTGCATGTTCTACCTGTGTGTATTTGGAGTTTGCATGTTCTCCCTGTATCAGTGTGGAGAGTGCATATTCTCCCTGTGTCTGCGTGGAGTTTGCATGTACTCCCCATGTCTGTGTGGGGTTTGCATGTTTTCCCTGTGTCTGTGTGGAGTTTGCATGTTCTCCCCATGTCTGTGTGGGGTTTGCAAGTTCGCCCTGTGTCTGTGTGGATTTTGCATTTTCTGCCTGGGTCTGTGTGGAGATTGCCTGTCCTCCCCATGTCTGTGCGGAGTTTGCATGTTTTCCCTGTGCCTGTGTGGAGTTTGCATTTTCTCCCCATGTCTGTGCGGAGTTTGCATGTTCTCCCTTTGTCTGTGTGGTGTCTGCATGTTCTACCCGTGTCTGTTTGAGTTTGCATGTCCTCCCTGTGTCTGTGTGGAGTTCGCATGTTCACCCTGTGACTGTGTGCAGTTTGCATGTTCCCCCTGTGTGTGTGCAGTTTGCATATTCTCCCCATATCTGTGTGGAGTTTGCTTGTTCTCCCCGTGTGTGTTTGGAGTTTGCCTCTTCTCCCTGTGTCAGTGTGGAGTTGTCATGTTCCCCCCGTGTCTGCGTGGAGTTTGCATGTTCTCCCTGTGTCTGTGCAGAGTTTGCATGTTCTCCCCATATCTGTGTGGAGTTTGCGTGTTCTCTCCGTGTCAGTGTGGAGTTTGCATGTTCTCCCCATATCTGTGTGGAGTTTGCATGTTTTCCCCATGTCAGTGTGGAGTTTGCATGTTCTCCCCTTGTCAGAGTAGATTTTGCATGTTCCCCCTGTGTCAGTGTGGAGTTTGCATGTTCTCCACATATCGGTGTGGAGTTTGCATGTTTTCCCCATGTCAGTGTAGAGTTTGCATGTTCCCCCTGTGTCAATGTGGACTTTGCATGTTCTCTTCATATCTGTAGGGATTTTGCATGTTTTCCCTGTGTCAGTGCGCAGTTTGCTTTTTCCCCCTGTGTCTGTGCGGAGTTTGCTTCTTCTCCCCATACCAATGTGGAGTTTGCATGTTCTCCCCATGTCAATGTAGAGTTTGCATTTTCCCCCTGTGTCAGTGTGGACTTTGCATGTTCTCCCCATATCTGTGGGTAGTTTGCATGCTTTCCCCATGTCAGTGTGGAGTTTACATGTTCTCCCCATGTTAGTGTGGAAGTTGCAAGTTCTCCCTGTGTCCGTGTAGAGTTTGCATTTTCCCCCTGTGTCTGTGTGGAGTTTGCATGTTCTCGTGCGTCTGTGTGGCGTTTGCATGTTCTGCTGTGTCTGTGCGGAGTTTGCTTGTTCTCCCCATGTCAGTGTAGAGTTTGCATGTTCCCCCTGTGTCAGTGTGGACTTTGCATGTTCTCCCCATATCTGTGTGGAGTTTGCATGTTTTCCCCATGTCAGTGTGGAGTTTGCAAGTTCTCCCTGTGTTGGTGTGGAAGTTGCAAGTTGTCCCTGTGTCTGTGGAGTTTGCATTATCCCCCTGTGTCTATGTGGAGTTTGCATGTTCTCCTGTGTCTGTGTGGAGTTTGCATGTTCTCCCCATGTCTGTGTGTATTTTGCATATTCTAACTATGTTTCCATGGAGTTTGCATGTTTTCGCCATGTCAGTGTGTAGTTTGCATGTTCTCCCTGTGTCAGTGTGCAGTTTGCATGTTCTCCCCATATCTGTATGGAGTTTGCATGTTCTCCCTGTGTCTGTGTGGAGTTTGCATGTTCTCCCCATGTCTGTGTGGAGTTTGCATGTTCTCCCTGTGTCTGTGTGGAGTTTGGATGTTCTACCTGTGTGTGTTTGGAGTTTGCATGTTCTCCCCATGTCAGTATGGAGTTTGCATGTTCTCCCTGTGTCAGTGTGCAGTTTGCATGTTCCCCCTGTGTCTGTGTGCAGTTTGAATGTTCTCCCCATATCTGTATGGAGTTTGCATGTTCTCCCTGTGTCTGTGTGGAGTTTGCATGTTCTCCCCATGTCTGTGTGGAGTTTGCATGTTCTCCCTGTGTCTGTGTGGAGTTTGCATGTTCTACCTGTGTGTGTTTGGAGTTTGCATGTTCTCCCTGTGTCTGCGTGGAGTTTGCATGTTCTCCCTGTGTCAGTGTGTGGTTTGCATGTTCTCCCCGACTCAGTCTGGAGTTTGCATGTTCTCCCCATGTCTGTGCAGAGTTTGCCTGTTCTCCCCATGCCTGTGTGGAATTTGCATGTTCTCCCTGTGTCTGTGTGCAGTTTGCATGTTCCCCCTGTGTCTGTGTGCAGTTTGCATGTTATCCCCATGTCAGTGTAGAGTTTGCATGTTCTCCCTGTGTCTGTGTGGAGTTTGCATGTTCTCCACATATCGGTGTGGAGTTTGCATGTTTTCCCCATCTCAGTGTAGAGTTTGCATGTTCCCCCGTGTCAATGTGGACTTTGCATGTTCTCTCCATATCGGTAGGGATTTTGCATGTTTTCCCTGTGTCAGTGCGCAGTTTGCTTTTTCCCCCTGTGCCTGTGCGGAGTTTGCATGTTCTCCCCATACCAGTGTGGAGTTTCCATGTTCTCCCCGTGTCAATGTAGAGTTTGCGTGTTCCCCCTGTGTCAGTGTGGACTTTGCATGTTCTCCCCATATCTGTGGGTAGTTTGCATGCTTTCCCCATGTCAGTGTGGAGTTTACATGTTCTCCCCATGTTAGTGTGGAAGTTGCAAGTTCTCCCTGTGTCAGTGTAGAGTTTGCATTTTCCCCCTGTGTCTGTGTGGAGTTTGCATGTTCTCGTGCGTCTGTGTGGCGTTTGCATGTTCTGCTGTGTCTGTGCAGAGTTTGCTTGTTCTCCCCATGTCAGTGTAGAGTTTGCAAGTTCCCCCTGTGTCAGTGTGGACTTTGCATGTTCTCCCCATATCTGTGTGGAGTTTGCATGTTTTCCCCATGTCAGTGTGGAGTTTGCAAGTTCTCCCTGTGTTGGTGTGGAAGTTGCAAGTTGTCCCTGTGTCTGTGGAGTTTGCATTATCCCCCTGTGTCTATGTGGAGTTTGCATGTTCTCCTGTGTCTGTGTGGAGTTTGCATGTTCTCCCCATGTCTGTGTGTATTTTGCATATTCTAACTATGTTTCCATGTAGTTTGCATGTTTTCGCCATGTCAGTGTGTAGTTTGCATGTTCTCCCCATGTCAGTATGGAGTTTGCATGTTCTCCCTGTGTCAGTGGGCAGTTTGCCTGTTCCCCCTGTGTCTGTGTGCAGTTTGCATGTTCTCCCCATATCTGTATGGAGTTTGCATGTTCTCCCTGTGTCTGTGTGGAGTTTGCATGTTCTCCCTGTGTCAGTGTGCAGTTTGCCTGTTCTCCCCATGTCTGTATGGAGTTTGCATATTCTCCCCATGTCAATGTAGAGATTGCATGTTCTCCCGTCGTCTGTGTGCAGTTTGCTTGTTCTCGTTGTGTCAGTGGCAAGGCTGCTTGTTCTCCCAATGCCTGTGTGGAATTTGCATGTTCTCCCTGTGTCTGTGTGCAGTTTGCATGTTCCCCCTGTGTCTGTGTGCAGTTTGCATGTTCTCCCCATATCTGTATGGAGTTTGCATGTTCTCCCTGTGTCTGTGTGGAGTTTGCATGTTCGCCCCATGTCTATGTGGAGTTTGCATGTTCCCCCTGTGTCTGTGTGCAGTTTGCATGTTCTCCCCATATCTGTATGGAGTTTGCATGTTCTCCCTGTGTCTGTGTGGAGTTTGCATGTTCTCCCCATGTCTGTGTGGAGTTTGCATGTTCTCCCTGTGTCTGTGTGGAGTTTGGATGTTCTACCTGTGTGTGTTTGGAGTTTGCATGTTCTCCCCATGTCAGTATGGAGTTTGCATGTTCTCCCTGTGTCAGTGTGCAGTTTGCATGTTCCCCCTGTGTCTGTGTGCAGTTTGAATGTTCTCCCCATATCTGTATGGAGTTTGCATGTTCTCCCTGTGTCTGTGTGGAGTTTGCATGTTCTCCCCATGTCTGTGTGGAGTTTGCATGTTCTCCCTGTGTCTGTGTGGAGTTTGCATGTTCTACCTGTGTGTGTTTGGAGTTTGCATGTTCTCCCTGTGTCTGCGTGGAGTTTGCATGTTCTCCCTGTGTCAGTGTGTGGTTTGCATGTTCTCCCCGACTCAGTCTGGAGTTTGCATGTTCTCCCCATGTCTGTGCAGAGTTTGCCTGTTCTCCCCATGCCTGTGTGGAATTTGCATGTTCTCCCTGTGTCTGTGTGCAGTTTGCATGTTCCCCCTGTGTCTGTGTGCAGTTTGCATGTTATCCCCATGTCAGTGTAGAGTTTGCATGTTCTCCCTGTGTCTGTGTGGAGTTTGCATGTTCTCCACATATCGGTGTGGAGTTTGCATGTTTTCCCCATCTCAGTGTAGAGTTTGCATGTTCCCCCGTGTCAATGTGGACTTTGCATGTTCTCTCCATATCGGTAGGGATTTTGCATGTTTTCCCTGTGTCAGTGCGCAGTTTGCTTTTTCCCCCTGTGCCTGTGCGGAGTTTGCATGTTCTCCCCATACCAGTGTGGAGTTTCCATGTTCTCCCCGTGTCAATGTAGAGTTTGCGTGTTCCCCCTGTGTCAGTGTGGACTTTGCATGTTCTCCCCATATCTGTGGGTAGTTTGCATGCTTTCCCCATGTCAGTGTGGAGTTTACATGTTCTCCCCATGTTAGTGTGGAAGTTGCAAGTTCTCCCTGTGTCAGTGTAGAGTTTGCATTTTCCCCCTGTGTCTGTGTGGAGTTTGCATGTTCTCGTGCGTCTGTGTGGCGTTTGCATGTTCTGCTGTGTCTGTGCAGAGTTTGCTTGTTCTCCCCATGTCAGTGTAGAGTTTGCAAGTTCCCCCTGTGTCAGTGTGGACTTTGCATGTTCTCCCCATATCTGTGTGGAGTTTGCATGTTTTCCCCATGTCAGTGTGGAGTTTGCAAGTTCTCCCTGTGTTGGTGTGGAAGTTGCAAGTTGTCCCTGTGTCTGTGGAGTTTGCATTATCCCCCTGTGTCTATGTGGAGTTTGCATGTTCTCCTGTGTCTGTGTGGAGTTTGCATGTTCTCCCCATGTCTGTGTGTATTTTGCATATTCTAACTATGTTTCCATGTAGTTTGCATGTTTTCGCCATGTCAGTGTGTAGTTTGCATGTTCTCCCCATGTCAGTATGGAGTTTGCATGTTCTCCCTGTGTCAGTGGGCAGTTTGCCTGTTCCCCCTGTGTCTGTGTGCAGTTTGCATGTTCTCCCCATATCTGTATGGAGTTTGCATGTTCTCCCTGTGTCTGTGTGGAGTTTGCATGTTCTCCCTGTGTCAGTGTGCAGTTTGCCTGTTCTCCCCATGTCTGTATGGAGTTTGCATATTCTCCCCATGTCAATGTAGAGATTGCATGTTCTCCCGTCGTCTGTGTGCAGTTTGCTTGTTCTCGTTGTGTCAGTGGCAAGGCTGCTTGTTCTCCCAATGCCTGTGTGGAATTTGCATGTTCTCCCTGTGTCTGTGTGCAGTTTGCATGTTCCCCCTGTGTCTGTGTGCAGTTTGCATGTTCTCCCCATATCTGTATGGAGTTTGCATGTTCTCCCTGTGTCTGTGTGGAGTTTGCATGTTCGCCCCATGTCTATGTGGAGTTTGCATGTTCCCCCTGTGTCTGTGTGCAGTTTGCATGTTCTACCTGTGTGTGTTAGGAGTTTGCATGTTCTCCATGTGTCTGTGTGGAGTTTGCATGTTCTACCTGTGTGTGTTTGGAGTTTGCATGTTCTCCCTGTGTCAGTGTGGAGAGTGCATATTCTCCCTGTGTCTGCGTGGAGTTTGCATGTTCTCCCCATGTCTGTGTGGGGTTTGCAAGTTCGCCCTGTGTCTGTGTGGATTTTGCATTTTCTCCCAGGGTCTGTGTGGAGTTTGCCTGTTCTCCCCATGTCTGTGCGGAGTTTGCATGCTCCCCCCGTGTCTGTGCGGAGTTTGCTTGTTCTCCCTGTGTCAGTGTGGGGTTTGCATGTTCTCCCCGAGTCAGTCTGGAGTTTGCATGTTCTCCCCATGTTTGTGCAGAGTTTGCCTGTTCTCCCCATGCCTGTGTGGAATTTGCATGTTCTCCCCATGTCTGTGTGTAGTTTGCATGTTCTCCCTGTGTCTGTGTGGAGTTTGCATGTTCTCCCCATGTCTGTGTGGAGTTTGCATGTTACCCCCGTGTCTGCGTGGAGTTTGCATGTTCTCCCTGTGTCAGTGTGTGGTTTGCATGTTCTCCCCGACTCAGTCTGGAGTTTGCATGTTCTCCCCATGTCTGTGCAGAGTTTGCCTGTTCTCCCCATGCCTGTGTGGAATTTGCATGTTCTCCCTGTGTCTGTGTGCAGTTTGCATGTTCCACCTGTGTCTGTGTGCAGTTTGCATGTTCTCCTCATATCTGTATGGAGTTTGCATGTTCTCCCTGTGTCTGTGTGGAGTTTGCATGTTCTCCCTGTGTTTGTGTGGAGTTTGCATGTTCTACCTGTGTGTGTTTGGAGTTTGCATTTTCTCCCTAGGTCAGTGTGGAGAGTGCATATTCTCCCTGTGTCTGTGTGGAGTTTGCATGTTCTCCCCATGTCTGTGCGGAGTTTGCATGTTCTCCCTGTGTCTGTGTGGTGTTTACATGTTCTCCCCATGTCTGTGCGGAGTTTGCATGTTCTCCCTGTGTCGGTGTGGAGTTTGCATGTTCTCCCCATGTCTGTGTGGAGTTTGCATGTTTTCCCTGTGTTTGTGTGGAGTTTGCATATTCTACCTGTGTGTGTTTGGAGTTTGCATGTTCTCCCTGTGTCAGTGTGGAGAGTGCATATTCTCCCTGTGTCTACGTGGAGTTTACATGTTCTCCCCATGTCTGTGTGGGGTTTGCAAGTTCGCCCTGTGTCTGTGTGGATTTTGCATTTTCTCCCTGGGTCTGTGTGGAGTTTGCCTGTTCTCCCCATGTCTGTGCGGAGGTTGCATGTCCTCCCTGTGTCTGTGTGGTGTTTGCATGTTCTACCCGTGTGTGTTTGGAGTTTGCATGTTCTCCCTGTGCCGGTGTGGAGTTTGCATGTTCTCCCTGTGACTGTGTGCAATTTGCATGTTCCCCCTGTATGTGTGCAGTTTGCATATTCTCCCCATATCTGTGTGGAGTTTGCTTGTTCTCCCCGTGTGTGTTTGGAGTTTGCCTCTTCTCCCTGTGTCAGTGTGGAGTTTGCAAGTTCCCCCCGTGTCGGCGTGTAGTTTGCATGTTCTCCCTGTGTCAGTGCGGGGTTTGCATGTTCTCCCCGAGTCAGTCTGGAGTTTGCATGTTCTCCCCATGTCCGTGCAGAGTTTGCCTGTTCTCCCCATGTCTGTGTAGAGTTTGCCTGTTCTCCTTGTGTCAGTGTGGAATTTGCATGTTGTCCCCCTGTTAGTGTGGAGTTGCATGTTCTCCCTGTGTCTGTGTGGAGTTTGCATGTTCTCCCCATGTCTGTGTGGAGTTTCCATGTTCTCACTGTGTCAGTGTGGATTTTGCATTTTCTCCCTGGGTCTGTGTGGAGTATGCCTGTTCTCCCCATGTCTGTGCGGAGTTTGCATGATCTCCCTCTGTCTATGTGGAGTTTGCATGTTCTCCCTGTGTCTGTGTCGTGTTTGCATGTTCTACCCGTGTGTGTTTGGAGTTTGCATGTTCTCCCTGTGTCTGTGTGGAGTTTGCATGTTCTCCCTGTGACTGTGTGCAGTTTGCATGTTCCCCCTGTGTGTGTGCAGTTTGCATATTCTCCCCATATCTGTGTGGAGTTTACTTGTTCTCCCCGTGTGTGTTTGGATTTTGCCTCTTCTCCCTGTGTCAGTGTTGAGTTTGCATGTTCCCCCCCCCCGTGTCTGCGTGGAGTTTGCATGTTTTCCCCATGTCAGTGTAGAGTTTGCGTGTTCCCCCTGTGTCAGTGTGGAGTTTGCATGTTCTCCACATATCGGTGTGGAGTTTGCATGTTTTCCCCATATCAGTGTAGAGTTTGCATGTTTTCCCCATGTCAGTGTAGAGTTTGCATGTTCCCCCGTGTCAATGTGGACTTTGCATGTTCTCTTCATATCTGTGGGGAGTTTGCATGTTTTCCCTGTGTCAGTGCGAAATTTGCATGTTCCCCCTGTGTCTGTGCGGAGTTTGCATGTTCTCCCCATATCAGTGTGGAGTTTGCATGTTCCCCCTGTGTCAGTGTGGACTTTGCATGTTCTCCCCATATCTGTGGGTAGTTTGCATGCTTTCCCCATGTCAGTGTGGAGTTTACATGTTCTCCCCATGTTAGTGTGGAAGTTGCAAGTTCTCCCTGTGTCAGTGTAGAGTTTGCATTTTCCCCCTGTGTCTGTGTGGAGTTTGCATGTTCACGTGCGTCTGTGTGGCGTTTGCATGTTCTGCTGTGTCTGTGCTGAGTTTGCTTGTTCTCCCCATATCAGTGTAGAGTTTGCATGTTCCCCCTGTGTCAGTGTGGACTTTGCATGTTCTCCCCATATCTGTGTGAAGTTTGCATGTTTTCCCCATGTCAGTGTGGAGTTTGCAAGTTCTCCCCGTGCTGGTGTGGAAGTTGCAAGTTGTCCCTGTGTCTGTGGAGTTTGCATGTTCTCCTGTGTCAGTGTGGAGTTTGCATGTTCTCCCCATGTCTGTGTGTATTTTGCATATTCTCCCTATGTTTTCATGGAGTTTGCATGTTTTGGCCATGCCGGTGTGTAGTTTGCATGTTCTCCCCATGTCAGTATGGAGTTTGCATGTTCTCCCTGTGTCAGTGTGCAGTTTGCATGTTCTCCCCGTATCAGTGTGGAGTTTACCTGTTCTCCCCATGTCTGTATGGAGTTTGCATGTTCTCCCTGTGTCTGTGTGGAGTTTGCATGTTCTCCCCATGTCTGTGTGGAGTTTGCATGTTCTCCCTGTGTCTGTGCAGAGTTTGCATGTTCTCCCCATATCTGTGTGGAGTTTACATGTTCTCTCCATGTCAGTGTGGAGTTTGCATGTTCTCCCTGTGTCTGTGTGGTGTTTGCATGTTCTACCCGTGTGTGTTTGGAGTTTGCATGTTCTCCCTGTGTCTGTGTGGAGTTTCCATGTTCTCCCTGTGACTGTGTGCAGTTTGCATGTTCCCCCTGTGTGTGTGCAGTTTGCATGTTCTCCCAATATCTGTATGGAGTTTGCATGTTCTCCCTGTGTCTGTGTGGAGTTTGCATGTTCTCCCTGTGTCTGTGTGGAGTTTGCATGTTCTACCTGTGTGTGTTTGGAGTTTGCATGTTCTCCCTGTGTCAGTGTGGAGAGTGCATATTCTTCCTGTGTCTGCGTGGAGTTTGCATGTTCTCCCCATGTCTGTGTGGGGTTTGCAAGTTCGCCCTGTGTCTGCGTGGATTTTGCATTTTCTCCCTGGGTCTGTGTGGAGTTTGCCTGTTCTCCCCATGTCTGTGCGGAGTTTGCATGTTCTCCCTGTGTCTGTGTGGAGTTTGCATGTTCTCCCCATGTCTGTGTGGAGTTTGCATGTTCTCCCTGTGTTTGTGTGGTGTTTGCATGTTCTACCCGTGTGTGTTTGGAGTTTGCATGTTCTCCCTGTGTCTGTGTGGAGTTTGCATGTTCTCCCTGTGACTGTGCGCAATTTGCATGTTCCCCCTGTGTGTGTGCAGTTTGCATATTCTCCCCATATCTGTGTGGAGTTTGCTTGTTCTCCCCGTGTGTGTTTGGAGTTTGCCTCTTTTCCCTGTGTCAGTGTGGAGTTTGCATGTTCCCCCCATGTCTGCGTGGAGTTTGCATGTTCTCCCTGTGTCAGTGTGGGGTTTGCATGTTCTCCCCATATCTGTGGGTAGTTTGCATGCTTTCCCCATGTCAGTGTGGAGTTTACATGTTCTCCGCATGTTAGTGTGGAGTTTGCATGTTCTCCCCGTGTCAGTGTAGAATTTGCATGTTCCCCCTGTGTCAGTGTGGACTTTGTATGTTCTCCCCATATCTGTGGGTAGTTTGCATGCTTTCCCCATGTCAGTGTGGAGTTTACATGTTCTCCCCATGTTAGTGTGGAAGTTGCAAGTTCTCCCTGTGTCAGTGTAGAGTTTGCATTTTCCCCCTGTGTCTGTGTGGAGTTTGCATGTTCTCCCCATATCAGTGTGGAGATTGCATGTTCTCCCCGTGTCAGTGTAGAGTTTGCATGTTCCCCCTGTGTCAGTGTGGACTTTGTATGTTCTCCCCATATCTGTGGGTAGTTTGCATGCTTTCCCCATGTCAGTGTGGAGTTTACATGTTCTCCCCATGTTAGTGTGGAGTTTGCATGTTCTCCCCGTGTCAGTGTAGAGTTTGCATGTTCCTCCTGTGTCAGTGTGGACTTTGCATGTTCTCCCCATATCTGTGGGTAGTTTGCATGCTTTCTCCATGTCAGTGTGGAGTTTACATGTTCTCCCCATGTTAGTGTGGAAGTTGCAAGTTCTCCCTGTGTCAGTGTAGAGTTTGCATTTTCCCCCTGTGTCTGTGTGGAGTTTGCATGTTCTCGTGCGTCTGTGTGGCGTTTGCATGTTCTGCTGTGTCTGTGTGGAGTTTGCTTGTTCTCCCCATGTCAGTGTAGAGTTTGCATGTTCCCCCTGTGTCAGTGTGGACTTTGCATGTTCTCCCCATATCTGTGTGGAGTTTGCATGTTTTCCCCATGTCAGTGTGGAGTTTGCAAGTTCTCCCCGTGTTGGTGTGGAAGTTGCAAGTTGTCCCTGTGTCTGTGGAGTTTGCATTTTCCCCCTGTGTCTATGTGGAGTTTGCATGTACTCCTGTGTCTGTGTGGAGTTTGCATGTTCTCCCCATGTCTGTGTGTAGTTTGCATATTCTCCCTATGTTTCCATGGAGTTTGCATGTTTTCGCCATGTCAGTGTGTAGTTTGCATGTTCTCCCCATGTCAGTGTGGAGGTTGCATGTTCTCCCTGTGTCAGTGTGCAGCTTGCCTGTTCTCCCCATGTCTGTATGGAGTTTGCATGTTCCCCCCATGTCAATGTAGAGATTGCATGTTCTCCTGGCGTCTGAGTGCAGTTTGCTTGTTCTCGTTGTGTCAGTGGCGAGGCTGCTTGTTCTCCCAATGCCTGTGTGGAATTTGCATGTTCTCCCTGTGTCTGTGTGCAGTTTGCATGTTCTCCCCATATCTGTATGGAGTTTGCATGTTCTCCCTGTGTCTGTGTGGAGTTTGAATGTTCTACCTGTGTGTGTTAGGAGTTTGCATGTTCTCCATGTGTCTGTGTGGAGTTTGCATGTTCTACCTGTGTGTGTTAGGAGTTTGCATGTTCTCCCTGTGTCAGTGTGGAGAGTGCATATTCTCCCTGTGTCTGCGTGGAGTTTGCATGTTCTCCCCATGTCTGTGTGGGGTTTGCAAGTTCACCCTGTGTCTGTGTGGATTTTGCATTTTCACCCTGGGTCTGTGTGGAGTTTGCTTGTTCTCCCCATGTCTGTGTGGAGTTTGCATGTTCCCCCCGTGTCTGTGCGGAGTTTGCTTGTTCTCCCTGTGTCAGTGTGGGGTTTGCATGTTCTCCCCATGTCTGTGCAGAGTTTGCCTGTTCTCCCCATGCCTGTGTGGAATTTGCATGTTCTCCCCATGTCTGTGTGGAGTTTGCATGTTCTCCCCATGTCTGTGCGGAGTTTGCATGTTCCCCCCGTGTCTGCGTGGAGTTTGCATGTTCTCCCTGTGTCAGTGTGTGGTTTGCATGTTCTCCCCGACTCAGTCTGGAGTTTGCATGTTCTCCCCATGTCTGTGCAGAGTTTGCCTGTTCTCCCCATGCCTGTGTGGAATTTGCATGTTCTCCCTGTGTCTGTGTGCGGTTTGCATGTTCCACCTGTGTCTGTGTGCAGTTTGCATGTTCTCCTCATATCTGTTTGGAGTTTGCATGTTCTCCCTGTGTCTGTGTGGAGTTTGCATGTTCTACCTGTGTGTGTTTGGAGTTTACATGTTCTCCCTGTGTCAGTGTGGAGATTGCATATTCTCCCTGTGTCTGCGTGGAGTTTGCATGTTCTCCCCATGTCTCTGTGGGGTTTGCAAGTTCGCCCTGTGTCTGTGTGGATTTTGCATTTTCTCTCTGGGTCTGTGTGGAGTTTGCCTGTTCTCCCCATGTCTGTGCGGAGTTTGCATGATCTCCCTCTGTCTGTGTGGTGTTTGCATGTTCTACACGTGTGTGTTTGGAGTTTGCATGTTCTCCCTGTGTCTGTGTGGAGTTTGCATGTTCTCCCTGTGACTGTGTGCAGTTTGCATGTTCCCCCTGTGTGTGTGCAGTTTGCATATTCTCCCCATATCTGTGTGGAGTTTGCTTGTTCTCGCCGTGTGTGTTTGGAGTTTGCCTCTTCTCCCTGTGTCAGTGTTGAGTTTGCATGTTCCCCCCCCCCCCACCGTGTCTGGGTGGAGTTTGCATGTTCTCCCTGTGTCTGTGCAGAGTTTGGATGTTCTCCCCATATCTGTGTGGAGTTCGCGTGTTCTCTCCATGTCAGTGTGGAGTTTGCATGTTCTCCACATATCTGTGTGGAGTTTGCACGTTTTCCCCATGTCAGTGTAGAGTTTACGTGTTCCCCCTGTGTCAGTGTGGAGTTTGCATGTTCTCCACATATCGGTGTGGAGTTTGCATGTTTTCCCCATGTCAGTGTAGAGTTTGCATGTTCCCCCCGTGTCAATGTGGACTTTGCATGTTCTCTTCATATCTGTGGGGAGTTTGCATGTTTTCCCTGTGTCAGTGCGAAATTTGCATTTTCCCCCTGTGTCTGTGCGGAGTTTGCATGTTCTCCCCATATCAGTGTGGAGTTTGCATGTTCTCCCCGTGTCAGTGTAGAGTTTACATGTTCCCCCTGTGTCAGTGTGGACTTTGCATGTTCTCCCATATCTGTGGGTAGTTTGCATGCTTTCCCCATGTCAGTGTGGAGTTTACATGTTCTCCCCATGTTAGTGTGGAAGTTGCAAGTTCTCCCTGTGTCAGTGTAGAGTTTGCATTTTCCCCCTGTGTCTGTGTGGAGTTTGCATGTTCTCGTGCGTCTGTGTGGCGTTTGCATGTTCTGCTGTGTCTGTGCTGAGTTTGCTTGTTCTCCCCATATCAGTGTAGAGTTTGCATGTTCCCCCTGTGTCAGTGTGGACTTTGCATGTTCTCCCCATATCTGTGTGAAGTTTGCATGTTTTCCCCATGTCAGTGTGGAGTTTGCAAGTTCTCCCCATGCTGGTGTGGAAGTTGCAAGTTGTCCCTGTGTCTGTGGAGTTTGCATGTTCTCCTGTGTCAGTGTGGAGTTTGCATGTTCTCCCCATGTCTGTGTGTATTTTGCATATTCTCCCTATGTTTTCATGGAGTTTGCATGTTTTGGCCATGCCGGTGTGTAGTTTGCATGCTCTCCCCATGTCAGTATGGAGTTTGCATGTTCTCCCTGTGTCAGTGTGCAGTTTGCATGTTCTCCCCGTATCAGTGTGGAGTTTGCCTGTTCTCCCCATGTCTGTATGGAGTTTGCATGTTCTCCCTGTGTCTGTGTGGAGTTTGCATGTTCTCCCCATGTCTGTGTGGAGTTTGCATGTTCTCCCTGTGTCTTTGTGGTGTTTGCCTGTTCTCTCTGTGTCACAGTGGAGCTTGCATGTTCTCCCCATGTCTGTGTGGAGTTTGCATGTTCTCCCTGTGTCTGTGCAGAGTTTGCATGTTCTCCCCATATCTGTGTGGAGTTTACATGTTCTCTCCATGTCAGTGTGGAGTTTGCATGTTCTCCCTGTGTCTGTGTGGTGTTTGCATGTTCTACCCGTGTGTGTTTGGAGTTTGCATGTTCTCCCTGTGTCTGTGTGGAGTTTCGATGTTCTCCCTGTGACTGTGTGCAGTTTGCATGTTCCCCCTGTGTGTGTGCAGTTTGCATGTTCTCCCAATATCTGTATGGAGTTTGCATGTTCTCCCTGTGTCTGTGTGGAGTTTGCATGTTCTCCCTGTGTCTGTGTGGAGTTTGCATGTTCTACCTGTGTGTGTTTGGAGTTTGCATGTTCTCCCTGTGTCAGTGTGGAGAGTGCATATTCTTCCTGTGTCTGCGTGGAGTTTGCATGTTCTCCCCATGTCTGTGTGGGGTTTGCAAGTTCGCCCTGTGTCTGCGTGGATTTTGCATTTTCTCCCTGGGTCTGTGTGGAGTTTGCCTGTTCTCCCCATGTCTGTGCGGAGTTTGCATGTTCTCCCTGTGTCTGTGTGGAGTTTGCATGTTCTCCCCATGTCTGTGTGGAGTTTGCATGTTCTCCCTGTGTTTGTGTGGTGTTTGCATGTTCTACCCGTGTGTGTTTGGAGTTTGCATGTTCTCCCTGTGTCTGTGTGGAGTTTGCATGTTCTCCCTGTGACTGTGCGCAATTTGCATGTTCCCCCTGTGTGTGTGCAGTTTGCATATTCTCCCCATATCTGTGTGGAGTTTGCTTGTTCTCCCCGTGTGTGTTTGGAGTTTGCCTCTTTTCCCTGTGTCAGTGTGGAGTTTGCATGTTCCCCCCATGTCTGCGTGGAGTTTGCATGTTCTCCCTGTGTCAGTGTGGGGTTTGCATGTTCTCCCCGAGTCAGTCTGGAGTTTGCATGTTCTCCCCATGTCTGTGCAGAGTTTTCCTGTTCTCCCCATGTTAGTGTGGTGTTGCATGTTCTCCCTGTGTCTGTGTGGAGTTTGCATGTTTGTCCCATATCTATGTGGATTTTGCATGTTCTCCCTGCGTCTGTGTGGAGTTTGCATGTTCTCCCTGTGTGGGTGCACAGTTTGCATGTTCTCCCCATGTCTTTGTGGCGTTTGCATGTTCTCGCTGTGTCTGTGCAGAGTTTGGATGTTCTCCCCATATCTGTGTGGAGTTCGCGTGTTCTCTCCATGTCAGTGTGGAGTTTGCATGTTCTCCACATATCGGTGTGGAGTTTGCATGTTTTCCCCATGTCAGTGTAGAGTTTGCATGTTCCCCCTGTGTCAATGTGGACTTTGCATGTTCTCTTCATATCTGTGGGGAGTTTGCATGTTTTCCCTGTGTCAGTGCGAAATTTGCATTTTCCCCCTGTGTCTGTGCGGAGTTTGCATGTTCTCCCCATATCAGTGTGGAGTTTGCATGTTCTCCCCGTGTCAGTGTAGAGTTTACATGTTCCCCCTGTGTCAGTGTGGACTTTGCATGTTCTCCCCATATCTGTGGGTAGTTTGCATGCTTTCCCCATGTCAGTGTGGAGTTTACATGTTCTCCCCATGTTAGTGTGGAAGTTGCAAGTTCTCCCTGTGTCAGTGTAGAGTTTGCATTTTCCCCCTGTGTCTGTGTGGAGTTTGCATGTTCTCGTGCGTCTGTGTGGCGTTTGCATGTTCTGCTGTGTCTGTGCTGAGTTTGCTTGTTCTCCCCATATCAGTGTAGAGTTTGCATGTTCCCCCTGTGTCAGTGTGGACTTTGCATGTTCTCCCCATATCTGTGTGAAGTTTGCATGTTTTCCCCATGTCAGTGTGGAGTTTGCAAGTTCTCCCCATGCTGGTGTGGAAGTTGCAAGTTGTCCCTGTGTCTGTGGAGTTTGCATGTTCTCCTGTGTCAGTGTGGAGTTTGCATGTTCTCCCCATGTCTGTGTGTATTTTGCATATTCTCCCTATGTTTTCATGGAGTTTGCATGTTTTGGCCATGCCGGTGTGTAGTTTGCATGTTCTCCCCATGTCAATATGGAGTTTGCATGTTCTCCCTGTGTCAGTGTGCAGTTTGCATGTTCTCCCCGTATCAGTGTGGAGTTTGCCTGTTCTCCCCATGTCTGTATGGAGTTTGCATGTTCTCCCTGTGTCTGTGTGGAGTTTGCATGTTCTCCCCATGTCTGTGTGGAGTTTGCATGTTCTCCCTGTGTCTTTGTGGTGTTTGCCTGTTCTCTCTGTGTCACAGTGGAGCTTGCATGTTCTCCCCGTGTCTGTGTGGAGTTTGCATGTTCTCCCTGTGTCTGTGCAGAGTTTGCATGTTCTCCCCATATCTGTGTGGAGTTTACATGTTCTCTCCATGTCAGTGTGGAGTTTGCATGTTCTCCCTGTGTCTGTGTGGTGTTTGCATGTTCTACCCGTGTGTGTTTGGAGTTTGCATATTCTCCCTGTGTCTGTGTGGAGTTTCCATGTTCTCCCTGTGACTGTGTGCAGTTTGCATGTTCCCCCTGTGTGTGTGCAGTTTGCATGTTCTCCCAATATCTGTATGGAGTTTGCATGTTCTCCCTGTGTCTGTGTGGAGTTTGCATGTTCTCCCTGTGTCTGTGTGGAGTTTGCATGTTCTACCTGTGTGTGTTTGGAGTTTGCATGTTCTCCCTGTGTCAGTGTGGAGAGTGCATATTCTTCCTGTGTCTGCGTGGAGTTTGCATGTTCTCCCCATGTCTGTGTGGGGTTTGCAAGTTCGCCCTGTGTCTGCGTGGATTTTGCATTTTCTCCCTGGGTCTGTGTGGAGTTTGCCTGTTCTCCCCATGTCTGTGCGGAGTTTGCATGTTCTCCCTGTGTCTGTGTGGAGTTTCCATGTTCTCCCTGTGACTGTGTGCAGTTTGCATGTTCCCCCTGTGTGTGTGCAGTTTGCATGTTCTCCCAATATCTGTATGGAGTTTGCATGTTTTCCCTGTGTCTGTGTGGAGTTTGCATGTTCTCCCTGTGTCTGTGTGGAGTTTGCATGTTCTACCTGTGTGTGTTTGGAGTTTGCATGTTCTCCCTGTGTCAGTGTGGAGAGTGCATATTCTTCCTGTGTCTGCGTGGAGTTTGCATGTTCTCCCCATGTCTGTGTGGGGTTTGCAAGTTCGCCCTGTGTCTGCGTGGATTTTGCATTTTCTCCCTGGGTCTGTGTGGAGTTTGCCTGTTCTCCCCATGTCTGTGCGGAGTTTGCATGTTCTCCCTGTGTCTGTGTGGAGTTTGCATGTTCTCCCCATGTCTGTGTGGAGTTTGCATGTTCTCCCTGTGTTTGTGTGGTGTTTGCATGTTCTACCCGTGTGTGTTTGGAGTTTGCATGTTCTCCCTGTGTCTGTGTGGAGTTTGCATGTTCTCCCTGTGACTGTGCGCAATTTGCATGTTCCCCCTGTGTGTGTGCAGTTTGCATATTCTCCCCATATCTGTGTGGAGTTTGCTTGTTCTCCCCGTGTGTGTTTGGAGTTTGCCTCTTTTCCCTGTGTCAGTGTGGAGTTTGCATGTTCCCCCCATGTCTGCGTGGAGTTTGCATGTTCTCCCTGTGTCAGTGTGGGGTTTGCATGTTCTCCCCGAGTCAGTCTGGAGTTTGCATGTTCTCCCCATGTCTGTGCAGAGTTTTCCTGTTCTCCCCATGTTAGTGTGGTGTTGCATGTTCTCCCTGTGTCTGTGTGGAGTTTGCATGTTTGTCCCATATCTATGTGGATTTTGCATGTTCTCCCTGCGTCTGTGTGGAGTTTGCATGTTCTCCCTGTGTGGGTGCACAGTTTGCATGTTCTCCCCATGTCTTTGTGGCGTTTGCATGTTCTCGCTGTGTCTGTGCAGAGTTTGGATGTTCTCCCCATATCTGTGTGGAGTTCGCGTGTTCTCTCCATGTCAGTGTGGAGTTTGCATGTTCTCCCCATATCTGTGTGGAGTTTGCACGTTTTCCCCATGTCAGTGTAGAGTTTACGTGTTCCCCCTGTGTCAGTGTGGAGTTTGCATGTTCTCCACATATCGGTGTGGAGTTTGCATGTTTTCCCCATCTCAGTGTAGAGTTTGCATGTTCCCCCTGTGTCAATGTGGACTTTGCATGTTCTCTTCATATCTGTGGGGAGTTTGCATGTTTTCCCTGTGTCAGTGCGAAATTTGCATTTTCCCCCTGTGTCTGTGCGGAGTTTGCATGTTCTCCCCATATCAGTGTGGAGTTTGCATGTTCTCCCCGTGTCAGTGTAGAGTTTACATGTTCCCCCTGTGTCAGTGTGGACTTTGCATGTTCTCCCCATATCTGTGGGTAGTTTGCATGCTTTCCCCATGTCAGTGTGGAGTTTACATGTTCTCCCCATGTTAGTGTGGAAGTTGCAAGTTCTCCCTGTGTCAGTGTAGAGTTTGCATTTTTCCCCCTGTGTCTGTGTGGAGTTTGCATGTTCTCGTGCGTCTGTGTGGCGTTTGCATGTTCTGCTGTGTCTGTGCTGAGTTTGCTTGTTCTCCCCATATCAGTGTAGAGTTTGCCTGTTCCCCCTGTGTCAGTGTGGACTTTGCATGTTCTCCCCATATCTGTGTGAAGTTTGCATGTTTTCCCCATGTCAGTGTGGAGTTTGCATGTTCTCCCTGTGTCTGTGTGGAGTTTGCATGTTCTACCTGTGTGTGTTTGGAGTTTGCATGTTCTCCCTGTGTCAGTGTGGAGAGTGCATATTCTCCCTGTGTCTGCGTGGAGTTTGCATGTTCTCCCCATGTCTGTGTGGGGTTTGCATGTTTTCCCTGTGTCTGTGTGGAGTTTGCATGTTCTCCCCATGTCTGTGTGGAGTTTGCCTGTTCTCTCTGTGTCACTGTGGAGTTTGCATGTTCTCCCCGTGTCTGTGTGGAGTTTGCATGTTCTCCCTGTGTCTGTGCAGAGTTTGCATGTTCTCCCCATATCTGTGTGGAGTTTGCATGTTTTCTCCATGTCAGTGTGGAGTTTGCATATTCCCCCCCCTGTCTGTTTGCAGTTTGCATATTTTTCCCCATATCTGTGTGGAGTTTGCATGTTCTCCCCTTGTGTGTTTGGAGTTTGAATGTTCTCCCTGTGTCACTGTGGAGTTTGCATGTTCTCCCTGTGTCTGCATGGAATTTGCATGTTCTCCCTGTGTCATTGTGGAGTTTGCATGTTCTGCCAGTGTCTGTATGGAGTTTGCCTGTTCTCCCCGTGGGTATTTGGAGTTTGCCTGTTCCTACTTTGTCACTGTGGCGTTTGCATGTTCTCCCTGTGTCTGCGTGGAGCTTGCATGTTCTCCCTGTGGCTGTGTGCAGTTTGCATGTTCTCCCCGTGTGTGTTTGGAGTTTGCATGTTCTCCCTGGGTTACTGTGGAGTTTGCATGTTCTCCCGGTGTCTGTGTGCAGTTTGCATGTTCGCCCTGTGTCAGTGTGGAGTTTGCATGTTCTCCCTGTGTCAGTGTGGAGATTGCATGGTCTCCCTGTGTCTTTGTGGAGTTTGCATGTTCTCCCCGTGTCTGTGTGGAGTTTGCATGTTCTCCCTGTGTCTGTGCAGAGTTTGCATGTTCTCCCCATATCTGTGTGGTGTTAGCGTGTTCTCTCTGTGTCAGTGTGGAGTTTGCATGTTCTCCCCATATCTGTGTGGAGTTTGCATGTTTTCCCCATGTCAGTGTGGAGTTTGCATGTTCTCCCCTTGTCAGTGTAGATTTTGCATGTTCGCCCTGTGTCAGTGTGGAGTTTGCATGTTCTCCACATATTGGTGTAGAATTTGCATGTTTTCCCCATGTCAGTGTAGAGTTTGCATGTTCCCCCTGTGTCAATGTGGACTTTGCATTCTCTCTTCATATCTGTGGGGAGTTTGCATGTTTTCCCTGTGTCAGTGCGACGTTTGCATGTTCCCCCTGTGTCTGTGCGGAGTTTGCATGTTTTCCCCATGTCTGTGTGTATTTTGCATATTCTCCCTATGTTTCCATGGAGTTTGCATGTTTTCGCCATGTCAGTGTGTAGTTTGCATGTTCTCCCCATGTCAGTATGGAGTTTGCATGTTCTCCCTGTGTCAGTGTGCAGTTTGCATGTTCTCCCCGTATCAGTGTGGAGTTTGCCTGTTCTCCCCATGTCTGTATGGAGTTTGCAAGTTCTCCCCATGTTGGTGTGGAAATTGCAAGTTGTCCCTGTGTCTGTGGAGTTTGCATTTTCCCCCTGTGTCTATGTGGAGTTTGCATGTTCTCCTGTGTCTGTGTGAAGTTTGCCTGTTCTCCCCATGTCTGTATGGAGTTTGCAAGTTCTCCCCATGTTGGTGTGGAAATTGCAAGTTGTCCCTGTGTCTGTGGAGTTTGCATTTTCCCCCTGTGTCTATGTGGAGTTTGCATGTTCTCCTGTGTCTGTGTGAAGTTTGCATGTTCTCCCCATGTCTGTGTGTATTTTGCATATTCTCCCTATGTTTCCATGGAGTTTGCATGTTTTCGCCATGTCAGTGTGTAGTTTGCATGTTCTCCCCATGTCAGCATGTTCTCCCTGTGTCAGTGTGCAGTTTGCATGTTCTCCCCGTATCAGTGTGGAGTTTGCCTGTTCTCCCCATGTCTGTATGGAGTTTGCATGTTCTACCCATGTCAATGTAGAGATTGCATGTTTTCCCTGCGTCTGTGTGCAGTTTGCATGTTCTCCTTGTGTCAGTGGCGACTCTGCTTGTTCACCCCATGCCTGTGCGGAATTTGCATGTTCTCCCTGTATCTGTGTGCAGTTTGCATGTTCCCCCTGTGTCTGTGTGGAGTTTGCATGTTCTCCCCATGTCTGTGTGGAGTTTGCATGTTCTCCCTGTGTCAGTGTGGAGAGTGCATATTCTCCCTGTGTCTGCGTGGAGTTTGCATGTTCTCCCCATGTCTGTGTGGGGTTTGCAAGTTCGCCCTGTGTCTGTGTGGATTTTGCATTTTCTCCCTGGGTCTGTGTGGAGTTTGCCTGTTCTCCCCATTTCTGTGCGGAGTTTGCATGTTCTCCCTGTGTCTGTGTGGAATTCGCATGTTCTCCCCATGTCTGTGCGGAGTTTGCATGTTCTCCCTGTGACTGTGTGCAGTTTGCATGTTCCCACTGTGTGTGTGCAGTTTGCATATTCTCCCCATACCTGTGTTGAGTTTGCTTGTTCTCCCCGTGTGTGTTTGGAGTTTGCCTCTTCTCCCTGTGTCAGTGTTGAGTTTGCATGTTCCCCCCCATGTCTGCGTGGAGTTTGCATGTTCTCCCCATATCTGTGTGGAGTTTGCATGTTTTCCCCATGTCAGTGTAGAGTTTGCATGTTCCCCCTGTGTCAATGTGGACTTTGCATGTTCTCTTCATATCTGTGGGGAGTTTGCATGTTTTCCCTGTGTCAGTGCGCAGTTTGCATGTTCCCCCTGTGTCTGTGCGGAGTTTGCATGTTCTCCCCATATCAGTGTGGAGTTTGCATGTTCTCCCCGTGTCAGTGTAGAGTTTACATGTTCCCCCTGTGTCAGTGTGGACTTTGCATGTTCTCCCCATATCTGTGGGTAGTTTGCATGCTTTCCCCATGTCAGTGTGGAGTTTACATGTTCTCCCCATGTTAGTGTGGAGTTTGCATGTTCTCCCCGTGTCAGTGTAGAGTTTGCATGTTCCCCCTGTGTCAGTGTGGAGTTTACATGTTCTCCCCATATCTGTGGGTAGTTTGCATGCTTTCCCCATGTCAGTGTGGAGTTTACATGTTCTCCCCATGTTAGTGTGGAGTTTGCATGTTCTCCCCGTGTCAGTGTAGAGTTTGCATGTTCCTCCTGTGTCAGTGTGGACTTTGCATGTTCTCCCCATATCTGTGGGTAGTTTGCATGCTTTCCCCATGTCAGTGTGGAGTTTACATGTTCTCCCCATGTTAGTGTGGAAGTTGCAAGTTCTCCCTGTGTCAGTGTAGAGTTTGCATTTTTCCCCCTGTGTCTGTGTGGAGTTTGCATGTTCTCGTGCGTCTGTGTGGCGTTTGCATGTTCTGCTGTGTCTGTGCTGAGTTTGCTTGTTCTCCCCATATCAGTGTAGAGTTTGCATGTTCCCCCTGTGTCAGTGTGGACTTTGCATGTTCTCCCCATATCTGTGTGAAGTTTGCATGTTTTCCCCATGTCAGTGTGGAGTTTGCATGTTCTCCCTGTGTCTGTGTGGAGTTTGCATGTTCTACCTGTGTGTGTTTGGAGTTTGCATGTTCTCCCTGTGTCAGTGTGGAGAGTGCATATTCTCCCTGTGTCTGCGTGGAGTTTGCATGTTCTCCCCATGTCTGTGTGGGGTTTGCATGTTTTCCCTGTGTCTGTGTGGAGTTTGCATGTTCTCCCCATGTCTGTGTGGAGTTTGCCTGTTCTCTCTGTGTCACTGTGGAGTTTGCATGTTCTCCCCGTGTCTGTGTGGAGTTTGCATGTTCTCCCTGTGTCTGTGCAGAGTTTGCATGTTCTCCCCATATCTGTGTGGAGTTTGCATGTTTTCTCCATGTCAGTGTGGAGTTTGCATATTCCCCCCCCTGTCTGTTTGCAGTTTGCATATTTTTCCCCATATCTGTGTGGAGTTTGCATGTTCTCCCCTTGTGTGTTTGGAGTTTGAATGTTCTCCCTGTGTCACTGTGGAGTTTGCATGTTCTCCCTGTGTCTGCATGGAATTTGCATGTTCTCCCTGTGTCATTGTGGAGTTTGCATGTTCTGCCAGTGTCTGTATGGAGTTTGCCTGTTCTCCCCGTGGGTATTTGGAGTTTGCCTGTTCCTACTTTGTCACTGTGGCGTTTGCATGTTCTCCCTGTGTCTGCGTGGAGCTTGCATGTTCTCCCTGTGGCTGTGTGCAGTTTGCATGTTCTCCCCGTGTGTGTTTGGAGTTTGCATGTTCTCCCTGGGTTACTGTGGAGTTTGCATGTTCTCCCGGTGTCTGTGTGCAGTTTGCATGTTCGCCCTGTGTCAGTGTGGAGATTGCATGGTCTCCCTGTGTCTTTGCGGAGTTTGCATGTTCTCCCCGTGTCTGCGTGGAGTTTGCATGTTCTCCCTGTGTCTGTGCAGAGTTTGCATGTTCTCCCCATATCTGTGTGGTGTTAGCGTGTTCTCTCTGTGTCAGTGTGGAGTTTGCATGTTCTCCCCATATCTGTGTGGAGTTTGCATGTTTTCTCCATGTCAGTGTGGAGTTTGCATGTTCTCCCCTTGTCAGTGTAGATTTTGCATGTTCGCCCTGTGTCAGTGTGGAGTTTGCATGTTCTCCACATATTGGTGTAGAATTTGCATGTTTTCCCCATGTCAGTGTAGAGTTTGCATGTTCCCCCTGTGTCAATGTGGACTTTGCATTCTCTCTTCATATCTGTGGGGAGTTTGCATGTTTTCCCTGTGTCAGTGCGACGTTTGCATGTTCCCCCTGTGTCTGTGCGGAGTTTGCATGTTTTCCCCATGTCTGTGTGTATTTTGCATATTCTCCCTATGTTTCCATGGAGTTTGCATGTTTTCGCCATGTCAGTGTGTAGTTTGCATGTTCTCCCCATGTCAGTATGGAGTTTGCATGTTCTCCCTGTGTCAGTGTGCAGTTTGCATGTTCTCCCCGTATCAGTGTGGAGTTTGCCTGTTCTCCCCATGTCTGTATGGAGTTTGCAAGTTCTCCCCATGTTGGTGTGGAAATTGCAAGTTGTCCCTGTGTCTGTGGAGTTTGCATTTTCCCCCTGTGTCTATGTGGAGTTTGCATGTTCTCCTGTGTCTGTGTGAAGTTTGCATGTTCTCCCCATGTCTATGTGTATTTTGCATATTCTCCCTATGTTTCCATGGAGTTTGCATGTTTTCGCCATGTCAGTGTGTAGTTTGCATGTTCTCCCCATGTCAGCATGTTCTCCCTGTGTCAGTGTGCAGTTTGCATGTTCTCCCCGTATCAGTGTGGAGTTTGCCTGTTCTCCCCATGTCTGTATGGAGTTTGCATGTTCTACCCATGTCAATGTAGAGATTGCATGTTTTCCCTGTATCTGTGTGCAGTTTGCATGTTCCCCCTGTGTCTGTGTGGAGTTTGCATGTTCTCCCCATGTCTGTGTGGAGTTTGCATGTTCTCCCTGTGTCTGTGTGGAGTTTGCATGTTCTACCTGTGTGTGTTTGGAGTTTGCATGTTCTCCCTGTGTCAGTGTGGAGAGTGCATATTCTCCCTGTGTCTGCGTGGAGTTTGCATGTTCTCCCCATGTCTGTGTGGGGTTTGCAAGTTCGCCCTGTGTCTGTGTGGATTTTGCATTTTCTCCCTGGGTCTGTGTGGAGTTTGCCTGTTCTCCCCATTTCTGTGCGGAGTTTGCATGTTCTCCCTGGGTCTGTGTGGAGTTCGCATGTTCTCCCCATGTCTGTGCGGAGTTTGCATGTTCTCCCTGTGTCTGTGTGGGGTTTGCATGTTCTACCCGTGTGTGTTTGGAGTTTGCATGTTCTCCCTGTGACTGTGTGCAGTTTGCATGTTCCCACTGTGTGTGTGCAGTTTGCATATTCTCCCCATACCTGTGTGGAGTTTGCTTGTTCTCCCCGTGTGTGTTTGGAGTTTGCCTCTTCTCCCTGTGTCAGTGTTGAGTTTGCATGTTCCCCCCCATGTCTGCGTGGAGTTTGCATGTTCTCCCCATATCTGTGTGGAGTTTGCATGTTTTCCCCATGTCAGTGTAGAGTTTGCATGTTCCCCCTGTGTCAATGTGGACTTTGCATGTTCTCTTCATATCTGTGGGGAGTTTGCATGTTTTCCCTGTGTCAGTGCGCAGTTTGCATGTTCCCCCTGTGTCTGTGCGGAGTTTGCATGTTCTCCCCATATCAGTGTGGAGTTTGCATGTTCTCCCCGTGTCAGTGTAGAGTTTACATGTTCCCCCTGTGTCAGTGTGGACTTTGCATGTTCTCCCCATATCTGTGGGTAGTTTGCATGCTTTCCCCATGTCAGTGTGGAGTTTACATGTTCTCCCCATGTTAGTGTGGAGTTTGCATGTTCTCCCCGTGTCAGTGTAGAGTTTGCATGTTCCCCCTGTGTCAGTGTGGACTTTGTATGTTCTCCCCATATCTGTGGGTAGTTTGCATGCTTTCCCCATGTCAGTGTGGAGTTTACATGTTCTCCCCATGTTAGTGTGGAGTTTGCATGTTCTCCCCGTGTCAGTGTAGAGTTTGCATGTTCCTCCTGTGTCAGTGTGGACTTTGCATGTTCTCCCCATATCTGTGGGTAGTTTGCATGCTTTCCCCATGTCAGTGTGGAGTTTACATGTTCTCCCCATGTTAGTGTGGAAGTTGCAAGTTCTCCCTGTGTCAGTGTAGAGTTTGCATTTTTCCCCCTGTGTCTGTGTGGAGTTTGCATGTTCTCGTGCGTCTGTGTGGCGTTTGCATGTTCTGCTGTGTCTGTGCTGATTTTGCTTGTTCTCCCCATATCAGTGTAGAGTTTGCATGTTCCCCCTGTGTCAGTGTGGACTTTGCATGTTCTCCCCATATCTGTGTGAAGTTTGCATGTTTTCCCCATGTCAGTGTGGAGTTTGCATGTTCTCCCTGTGTCTGTGTGGAGTTTGCATGTTCTACCTGTGTGTGTTTGGAGTTTGCATGTTCTCCCTGTGTCAGTGTGGAGAGTGCATATTCTCCCTGTGTCTGCGTGGAGTTTGCATGTTCTCCCCATGTCTGTGTGGGGTTTGCATGTTTTCCCTGTGTCTGTGTGGAGTTTGCATGTTCTCCCCATGTCTGTGTGGAGTTTGCCTGTTCTCTCTGTGTCACTGTGGAGTTTGCATGTTCTCCCCGTGTCTGTGTGGAGTTTGCATGTTCTCCCTGTGTCTGTGCAGAGTTTGCATGTTCTCCCCATATCTGTGTGGAGTTTGCATGTTTTCTCCATGTCAGTGTGGAGTTTGCATATTCCCCCCCCTGTCTGTTTGCAGTTTGCATATTTTTCCCCATATCTGTGCGGAGTTTGCATGTTCTCCCCTTGTGTGTTTGGAGTTTGAATGTTCTCCCTGTGTCACTGTGGAGTTTGCATGTTCTCCCTGTGTCTGCATGGAATTTGCATGTTCTCCCTGTGTCATTGTGGAGTTTGCATGTTCTGCCAGTGTCTGTATGGAGTTTGCCTGTTCTCCCCGTGGGTATTTGGAGTTTGCCTGTTCCTACTTTGTCACTGTGGCGTTTGCATGTTCTCCCTGTGTCTGCGTGGAGCTTGCATGTTCTCCCTGTGGCTGTGTGCAGTTTGCATGTTCTCCCCGTGTGTGTTTGGAGTTTGCATGTTCTCCCTGGGTTACTGTGGAGTTTGCATGTTCTCCCGGTATCTGTGTGCAGTTTGCATGTTCGCCCTGTGTCAGTGTGGAGTTTGCATGTTCTCCCTGTGTCAGTGTGGAGATTGCATGGTCTCCCTGTGTCTTTGTGGAGTTTGCATGTTCTCCCCGTGTCTGCGTGGAGTTTGCATGTTCTCCCTGTGTCTGTGCAGAGTTTGCATGTTCTCCCCATATCTGTGTGGTGTTAGCGTGTTCTCTCTGTGTCAGTGTGGAGTTTGCATGTTCTCCCCATATCTGTGTGGAGTTTGCATGTTTTCCCCATGTCAGTGTGGAGTTTGCATGTTCTCCCCTTGTCAGTGTAGATTTTGCATGTTCGCCCTGTGTCAGTGTGGAGTTTGCATGTTCTCCACATATTGGTGTAGAATTTGCATGTTTTCCCCATGTCAGTGTAGAGTTTGCATGTTCCCCCTGTGTCAATGTGGACTTTGCATTCTCTCTTCATATCTGTGGGGAGTTTGCATGTTTTCCCTGTGTCAGTGTGGAGTTTGCCTGTTCTCCCCATGTCTGTATGGAGTTTGCATGTTCTACCCATGTCAATGTAGAGATTGCATGTTTTCCCTGCGTCTGTGTGCAGTTTGCATGTTCTCCTTGTGTCAGTGGCGACTCTGCTTGTTCACCCCATGCCTGTGCGGAATTTGCATGTTCTCCCTGTATCTGTGTGCAGTTTGCATGTTCCCCCTGTGTCTGTGTGGAGTTTGCATGTTCTCCCCATGTCTGTGTGGAGTTTGCATGTTCTACCTGTGTGTGTTTGGAGTTTGCATGTTCTCCCTGTGTCAGTGTGGAGAGTGCATATTCTCCCTGTGTCTGCGTGGAGTTTGCATGTTCTCCCCATGTCTGTGTGGGGTTTGCAAGTTCGCCCTGTGTCTGTGTGGATTTTGCATTTTCTCCCTGTGTCGGTGCACAGTTTGCATGTTCTCCCCATGTCTTTGTGGCGTTTGCATGTTCTCGCTGTGTCTGTGTGGAGTTTGCATGTTCTCCCAGTGTCAGTGTAGAGTTTGCATTTTCCCCCTTTGTCTGTGTGGAGTTTGCATGTTCTACCTGTGTGTGTTTGGAGTTTGCATGTTCTCCCTGTGTCAGTGTGGAGTTTGCATGTTCTCCCCATGTCAGTGTGGAGTTTGCATGTTCTCCCTGTGTCTGTGTGGAGTTTGCATGTTCTCCCTGTGTCTGTACACAGTTTGCATTTTCTCCCCATATTTGTGTGGAGTTTGCATGTTCTCCCCTTGTCAGTGTAGAGTTTGCATGTTCCCCCTGTGTCAGTGTGGAGTTTGCATGTTCTCCCCATATCAGTGTGGAGTTTGCATGTTTTCCCCATGTCAATGTAGAGTTTGCATGCTCCCCCTGTGTCAGTGTGGACTTTGCATGTTCTCCCCATATCTTTGGGGAGTTTGCATGTTTTCCCTGTGTCAGTGTGGAGTTTGCATGTTTTCCCTGTGTCAGTGCGCAGTTTGCATGTTCCCCCTGTGTCTGTGTGCAGTTTGCATGTTCTCCCCATATCAGTGTGTAGTTTGCATGTTCTCCCCGTGTCAGTGTAGAGTTTGCATGTTCCCCCTGTGTCAGTGTGGACTTTGCATGTTCTCCCCATATCTGTGGGGAGTTTGCATGTTTTCTCCATTTCAGTGTGGAGTTTACATAATCTCCCCATGTTAGTGTGGAAGTTGCAAGTTCTCCCTGTGTCAGTGTAGAGTTTGCATTTTCCCCCTGTGTCTGTGTGGAGTTTGCATGTTCTCGTGCGTCTGTGTGGCGTTTACATGTTCTCCTGTGTCTGTGCGGAGTTTGCTTGTTCTCCCCATATCAGTGTGGAGTTTGCATGTTCTCCCCATGTCAGTGTAGAGTTTGCATGTTCCCTGTGTGTCAGTGTGAACTTTGCATGTTCTCCCCATATCTGTGTGGAGTTTGCGTGTTTTCCCCAGGTCAGTGTGCTTTTTGCAAGTTCTCCCTGTGTTAGTGTGGAAGTTGCAAGTTCTCCCTGTGTCTGTGGAGTTTGCATTTTCCCCCTGTGTCTGTGTGGAGTTTGCATGTTCTGCTGTGTCTGTGTGGAGTTTGCATGTTCTCCCCATGTCTGTGTGCATTTTGCATATTCTCCCTGTGTCTCCATGGAGTTTGCATGTTTTCGCCATGTCAGTGTGGAGTTTGCATGTTTGCCCCCTATCAGTGTGGAGTTTACCTGTTCTCCCCATGTCTGTATGGTGTTTGCATGTTCTCCCCATGGCAATGTAGAGTTTGCATGTTCTCCTTGCGTCTGTGTGCAGTTTGCATGTTCTCCCTGTGCCAGTGTCGAGTTTGCCTTTTCTCCCCATGTCAATGTAGAGTTTGCATGTTCTCCCCATGTCAATGTAGAGTTTGCATGTTCTCCCTGTGGCTGAGTGCAGTTTGCATGTTCGCCCTGTGTCAGTGTGGAGTTTGCATGTTCTCCCTGTGTCAGTGTGGAGTTTGCATGTTCTCCCCATGTCTGTGTGGAGTTTGCCTCTTCTCCCTGTGTCAATGTGGAGTTTGCATGTTCTCCTTGCGTCTGTGTGGTGTTTGCATGTTCTCCCCATATCTGTGCAGAGTTTGCATGTTCTCCCTGTGTCTATGTGGAGTTTGCCTGTCCTCCCCGTGTGTGTTTGGAGTTTGCCTGTTCTCCCTGTGTCACTATGGAGTTTGCATGTTCCCCCTGTGTCAGTGTGGAGTTTGCATGTTCTCCCTGTGTTGGTGCACAATTTGCATCTTCTCCCTGTGTCTGTGTGGTGTTTGCATGTTCTCCCATATCTGTGCAGAGTTTGCATGTTCTCCCTGTGTCTATATGGAGTTTGCCTGTCCTCCCCGTGTGTGTTTGGAGTTTGCCTGTTCTCCCCGTGTCACTGTGGAGTTTGCATGTTCTCCCTGTGTTAGTGTGCAGTTTGCATGTTCCCCCTATATCTGTCTAGATTTTGTGTGTTCTCCCTGTGACTGTGTGGTGTTTGCATGTTCTCCCTGGTGTCGGTGTGCATTTTGCATCTTCTCCCCATGTCAGTGTGGAGTTTGCATGTTCTCCCTGTGTCTGTGTGCAGTTTGCATTTTCCCCCTGTGTCTGTGTGGAGTTTGCATGTTCCCCCTATATCTGTCTGGATTTTGTGTGTTCTCCCTGTGACTGTGTGGTGTTTGCATGTTCTCCCTGGTGTCGGTGTGCATTTTGCATCTTCTCCCCATGTCAGTGTGGAGTTTGCATGTTCTCCCTGTGTCTGTGTGGAGGTTGTACGTTTTCCCCATGTCAGTGTGGAGTTTGCATTTTCCCCCTGTGTCAGTGTGGAGTTTGCATGTTCCCCCTGTGTCTGTGTGCAGTTTGCATGTTCTCCCCGTGTCAGTGTGGAGTTTGCATGTTCCCCCTGTGTCAGTGTGGAGTTTGCATGTTCTCCGTATATCTGTGTGGATTTTGCATGTTTTCCCTGTGTCAATGCGGAGTTTGCGTGTTCACCCCATGTTTGTGTGGAGGTGGCCTGTTCTCCCTGTGTTACTGTGGAATTTGCATGTTCTCCCTGTGTCAGTGTGCAGTTTGCATGTTCTCCATGTGTCTGTGTGGAGTTTGCATGTTCCCCCTCTGTCAGTGTGGAGTTTGCATGTTCTCCCTATATCTGTGTGGATTTTGCCTGTTCTCCCTGTGTCAGTGTGGAATTTGCATGTTCTCCTTGTTTCTGTGTGGAGTTTGCATGTTCTCCTCATTTCTGTGTGGAATTTACATGTTCTCCTGTTTCTGTGTGGGTTTCCACTGGGTGCTCTGGTTTCCTCCCAGAAATGTGCAGCTTAGAGTGAATTGGCTGTGTTAAATGGCCCCACAGTGTTCAGGGGTGTGCAGATGAGGTGGATTAGCCATGGTAAATGCAGGGGGCTAGTGTGGGGGGCAGTGGCACTGTGTGGGATATTTTTCGGTGGGATGATGTGGACTCGATGGATCAAAAGGGCTGCTCCCACACTCTAGGCATTTTATGACTGACACAACACCAACTAACTAGTTGTGAAGAGTTAGATGCGAGCTTCTGTTCCTAACAAACAGGTTGTGCTGTAAGCTAAATGCTGCCTTTAAATGCAAATGTGTTGAAAGAAAGAACATGAACCTGAACAAATGTCTCAAACTATATTGTACTGAATCGACCATAATCGATGAAATTAAATGAAGTCAGAAAATAGTTATTTTGTTCTCAAAAATGTGCTGCTGTTAGTAAAAGATGCAGGAAAAACACGGGCTTGTTTTTGATCTGATGAGGGGGTGGAGGTTGCATTGATTGCTGATATGAGGGGTGCTTGAGTGTTAGATAGCCCATGGCACATGGGTGAGGTACTGAAAGGGACACTATATAGGATGCTGTTCAATCTGGGTGGAAGGTCACGTAACAAACGTAGCAGAGGGAAGAAGAAGCTGTATCAGAGCTTTGTTAAAGTCAAATCTTTGACTGTGAGTTGTTCTTTCAGTATGGGTTGTGAAAAGAGACTTTGGAACTCTTGGTCAGGCGATGGGTCAGACAGCTGAATGTGAAGATGATATCAAGAGATAGCACTGTCTTGTTCTGATTCGCATCAGCTGTTTCTCCAACGATCATTCTGTCTGCATTTGCAAGCACGGAGTTGAGCCAGAGAGATAAAGGAATTGTGGCTCAGCGATATCGTTTTTGGAGCTGGCTGAAAGATGGTTCATTCCCCACCAACGTGACACCCATACAAGAGGCGGCAATGAGCTAGTGCAGGCACAGCTACTGCTCAGCATTCCTACTCCTCAGGCGTGCAGGTGGAAAATGACTGTATGAGGACGGTGTAAATGTTGAAATGGAAAAAGAGCTCAAAACATTATACACCCAACAAATCAGAATTTTATAGGAGCAGTCAAATGTAAATTGATTGCAATGGCAGTTCCTTGTCAAGGTCATCTCGGGATGTGCAATAATTGCCAGCAATGTCCACATCCCATGAGTGAATGAAAGTAAAGTGCAGCTATATGTTTCCATAGTGTGTAGCAAAGCTTGAAGGCCAAAGGCTGTATATTCACAGAATTGCATCAAGTTCATTCCATTCTCTTCAATGTTTGATGCAGACTGGGAGCACAGTATTTTCCAAAGAGGGATCTGGAACAGAACTGTAGTTAGCAACTCGCAGTTTTACCAGACGTTGGGGGTCGGTTTAGTTCAGTTCGCTGGCTTGTGAATCAGTGTGGTGCCAATCAGCGTGGATTCAATTCCCACCAACAGCTGAGATTACCACGAAGGACTCTACTCCCTAACCTGAGGCATGGTGATTCACTCCACCAACTCCACTCCATTCCACCCATTGTACTCTTTTGCTACCTTGCCCCACCCTCCCCTCTGACCTATCACCTCCATCCTCACCCTCATACACCTATTGTACTCTTTGCTATCTTCTCCCCAGACCCCCCCCCCCTCCCATTTATCTCTCCACCCTGGAGGCTCCCTGCCTCCATTCCTGATGAAGGGCTTTTGCCCAAAACATCGATTTTCCTGCTCCTCGGATGCTGCCTGACCTACTGTGCTTTTCCAGCACCACTTTAATCTAGACTGAGGCATGGTGATCCTCAGAATAAATCACCACCCACCGTGTCTCTCTCTCTCTCTCTAATAAGAGAGCAGCCCTACTGTCTGATGCCAGATGTTGCTGTGCTGTATCCTCGCCTGTTCTAGAACCTTCCTCACCCCTCCTCCCACCTTTACCATCAGTAAGTGCAGAGCCCAGATGTTGTTGTGTCTATCAATTCCCAACCTGTGAATCAGCATCAAAAAAAATGTGGTGAATGAGAAATGATCTGAAGCCCTGTCCAATACAGCTGCACTACATTTACATGCAATGATGAACAAATCATACACCTTCCCACGCACAGCAAGGAGAGAAGGTCAAAGAGCCTGTTTTCTATTTCGTTTATGTCAGGCACACCAAGAGAATGAGGATTGAATATTTTGCCTTTTGTTCAGTTTTAACCTGTCCTGTTTTTAAATGCATTTAATTTACTGTGTCAGGAAGTGTTCAGATTCTGCATTTTTTTCTTCCTACACCTTCCCTTCACCACCCACTCCTTCTTACAATATGAGAAGTCTTGGATTAAGGATTCGACATGCGAGGAATCACAGGCATAGATCTGTGCCCACGAGCACTGTCAAATCGATAAATAAAACATCTCAGATTTTGAACAATTGATTTTGGATAGAACAGAATTGAAGAACTTATCTGAAATGATCTAAACTTAAAGACAGCAGGAAAGCAGACGATGCAGTTAATAGGTAGAACCCTAACATAAACTGTTAGTTAACTTTCTCAAACATTATACTGAGACGATCAATGTAAAATTTAAAAATATAACTTTTCATCTTCACAGTATGCAATAAAGAATTGGAGGCTTTATTTCAGAGCTTTGTTTAACCTTGGGAAATAACTATTTTTATTTTACAAAGACAAGATCAATATTTCAATGAGTAAATCTAAGGGCAACTGGGGATGGGTAATTAAGATTGACCCAGCCAGCGATACCCACATCCAATAGGTGAATAAAGAGAATGGATTTGCTGTTGCAGTATTGGACTGTGAAAACCAGAGTGGTCCCACTTCAGTTTGTTTTGTTTTGAAATAGCTAATCTTAAATGCAGTGCCAGTGTGGACACCTCATCACCCCTTGGATGAGGGACAGTTAAAAAGAGTCAACAAAATTAGCATTCACGTTCGCCCTATTGGACCCCATTGGACCTTATTGGATACCATGCAGGCTGTACTGAGCATGCTTTATCCAGTCTAATGGTCTATGAGCGTTCATGCCAACACTCCCACATGGGCCCCACTGAGCTCTTGAACTTTGGAACATAGAATCAGGAGCAGGCCCTTCAACCCTTTGAGTCTGTGCTTGAAAAGGCTCTGCTCTGTTGCTGGAGACCATTTATCTGCCTTGGTTTCATACCTCTTACTAACCTTGCCTATCACCAATCTATCAATCTCAGTTTTGAAATGTTAACTTCGCCAAACAGCTTTGCTTTTTAATGCAAATGAGTTCTGTAGCTTTCGATTTTCCTGCGTCTAATTTTGTGAGATGGTGCCAAAGGAAAACCCAGTAAAACTTGAGAATGTATGCACTGGTCCCCAACCCATTTTGGATACTTCCAAAGTGGAGGATTCTTGCCGAACAGTGGTAGTGTCCCTACCCCATAGATTCGGATGGTCCAGATTCAAGTCCCACGCCGCTCCAGTGCAGGGCTGTAACATATCTGGACATGTTGCTCAAAAGCAAAATTCCGCAGATGCAGACAATCTGAAATAAAAACAGAGCGTGCTGGAGGAAACTGAGCAGCATCACTGGAGGGAGAAATAAAGTTGGCATTTTGAGTGCAATGTCGGGGAGAAGAATTGGACCAAGAAGCATCTCAGATACCTTCATACCATTCCCTCACTTTGTGTCTCCTCACACGGGTGATGATGAAAAATGAACGTATATTCACAAAAGTGAGAAGGTGTTTACAACAGAGTGCCATCTCTGTGCCTCAGAAAATCCTCCTTGTTCTTGCCCTTCCACCACATCTTACTGGAATTATAGTGTACACAGCTGGAGTAGCGGGGTTGGGGGAACCTTGTCTTTTAGTGAAGCCCATTGCTCTTGGAGGTCAGTCAGCAGCCTAAGCATGTGATTCTCAGAGACATGTACACCCTCCTCAGCTTCACCCTCCCTCGGAGGTAGGAGGGAGAGGGGAGGTGGTCATGCACAATGGAGGGGGATGGCCCAGCTTCCCCTGCTGTGTTCTGAGTGGAGACCTGTGGGGAGCCTGTGTATTCAGCAGACACTGCGTGTGCTGGACCTGGCTCTCCATGGCAACCGTCAACCTTTTTATGGAGGCAACCAGACATTCCCACACCAGAGGCTGCAGAGGATAAACCTGTAGGTAGAGGATCCAGTCACTCCAACCAACCTGCCCCCATCTCCTGTCACTGTTTCTGCGCATGTTTGAAGACTCGAATTGCCAACACCACGGGGTCCTCTCCTACCTCAGGCTGAGCAGATACTTTGTCTCTGCCACTCCTCCGAGTGCCAGTAGCATGGGGTATTTCTTCCTTGACCAGCTGCAGAGATGTGGCAGAGGCAATGGTCCAATAGTATTATCGCTGGATTGTTAATTCAGAGGCTAAAGGTGTGGCATTGGAAAGGCACAACCGGTCAGGCAGCATCGGAGGAACAGGAGCCTCAATGCTTCCAGCATATTCTCTTCATGAGGAATCTCTTAATCCGGAGATCAAGGTAATGTTCTGGACAGTATCAAATCCCGTCATGGCAGATGCTGGAATTTGAATTCAATAAAAATCTGGAACTAAGAATCTACTGATGACCATCACCAATTGTGAGGAAAAAAAACCCATCTGGTTCACTAATGTCCTTCAAGGCAGGAAACTGCTATCCTTACCTGGATTGGCCTCCATATGATTCCAGATACACAGCAACATGGGGCAATTAAGGACAGACAATAAATGCTGGCCTAGCCAGTGATGCCCTCATTCCATGAATGAATAGTCATAAAGACAAACAGCACAGAAACAGACCATTTGGTTCCACACTGACCAGATATCCTGAATTAATCCGGTCCCATTTGCCAACACTTGGCCCATATCCCTCTAAACCTTTCCAAATCATACACCCATTCAGATGCCTTTCAAATGTTGTCATTCTACCAGCCTCCACCATTTCCTCTGGCAACTCATTCCATATAAACACCACTCTCTGAGTGAAAAGCTGCCCCTGTGGTCCCTTTGAAGCCTTTCCCCTCTTACCTTAAATCTCTGCCATCTAGTTTTGGACTCCCCCACCCTGGGGAAATAACCTTGTCTATTTACCCTAACTATGCCCCTCATGATTTTATAAACCTCTGTAAGATTAGATTCCCTACAGTGTGGAAACAGGCCCTTCGGCCCAACAAGTCCACACCGACCCTCCAATGAGCAATCCACCCAGACCATTCCCTTACATTTACCCCTTCACCTAACACTATGGGCAGTTTAGCCTGGCCAATTCACCTGACCTGCACATGTTTGGACCGTGGGAGGAAACCAGAGCACCCAGAGGAAACCCACACAGACACAGGGAGAATGGGCAAACTCCACATAGACAGTTGCCTGAGGCAGGAATTGAACCCGGGTCTCTGGCGCTGTGAGGCAGCAGTGCCAACCACTGTGCCACCGTGCTACCCCAATCTCTGGCATTCCATGGAAAATAACTCCAGCCTATGCAGCCTCACCCTACAGCTCAAGCCTTCCGATCCTGGCAACATCCTTGGAAATCTTTTCTGAACCCTTTCAAGTTTCACAACATCTTTGCTTTAGGAGGGGAACCAGAATTGCATGCAGTATTCCAATAGTGGCCTAATGATTAAAACATGACATCCCAACTCCTATACTCAATACACTGACCAATAAAGGCAAGCAAGCCAAACGCCTATAAAGAAAAAGAAGTCTCTTTCTTTAGCAGGTGCCCCCACACTCCAGTTTGGATAAAGTACCTTCAGAGATATCAGTCTCTGAGCTAGTGGAGGCTGATGGAGGAGCCTTGTTAATGTTCCCTCTGAAGGATCCATGCTCTCTTCCTCACAAGTGGCCTAGGGGTATCTTTCAGGGCCACACTCTTGACGGTAGAGACTGTGAGCATTCCACTGGTGCCTGCAGGAGACAAAAGGGGGAAGTGCAAGATGAAAAGTATGTAGAAGTTCAGGCACATTCACAGTACATTCTCAAAGCGAGAACAACACAGCAATGGAAAATACGGCTTACCGGATTACCAGGAGCTGGATGTTTCAGCATCACCATCTTGCCAGTTGCGATCTTCATGGGGCAGGGCTAGGATTCTTCCCTCATCATGGGTAAGGAGTCACATGTTGGCGTCCCACCACCGGCAGCAGCTCTCACCACTGTTGGCTCCACTTGACTGACTCTACTGTAGGCCCTTTGTCCCTGGAATGAAACAGACAAAGGCACTGAGTGAGATGAAAGTGGCAAGCACAGCTCTTCCTGTTGATGTAGGAGGATGAAAGGTGGCCAAGTGAGAGTGTAGGCAGCACTTAAAGCTTGCAGGATTAGTGGTAGTGTTGAGGGGTGGGGTGGGTCAGAGCCAAGATGCTGTATGAAATACTGAGAGTGGTAGAGTATAAGGTTTGGCGAGAGGTATGCGCCGTTGCCATAAGTAGAGTGAGTGAGATATAACAGAGAAAAGCACTTGCACTGCTGGAGTGGAGAAGCTTAATAGCCTCCTGGGCATTCCTTCAGACTGTGCTGACTTGGGTGCCAACTTTGAACCAGGCATGTGGGGTCTGGAGTCATGGTCCAGGAGAATGGTGCTCCACTGCTCCATTACTGACCTGTCCCTCAGAACCTCCAGGACCATCTCCCCCACTCCCCTGCAAAGCAAGGCCAACTTTCCCTCTTGTGCCGTGCCCAAGGCAAATTGCACAAACTGTGCTGGGCTGTTCTGGACTGCCATTGCCTGACCTAGCACCTTTTATACACAGAGCGAGCCCCAGGAATCTTGGGAGTTTCCAGTATTGCCAAATAAATGGTAATTGGGAGAACACAGTCAAAAGGTGCGGTGCTGGAAAAGAGCAGCCAGTCAGGCAGCATCTGAGGAGCAGCAGAATCAATATTTCGGGCATAAGCTCTTCATCAGGAATGTTGGGGGGTGGGGGGGGAGGAGCAAAGGGGGCATGGAGATAAATGGAAGGGGGGATAGGGGGTAAGGTAGCTGGGAATGCAATAGATAAATGATGGGGGGAGGTGGCTTCATCTACTAATCACATTCCCAGCTACCCCCCCCAGCCCCACCCCCTCCCATTTATCTCTCAGTCCCCTTGCCCCCCCCCTCCAACATTCCTGATGAAGAGCTTATGCTCAAAAAATTGACTCTCCTGCTCCTCAGATGCTACATGACCTGCTGTGCTTTTCCAGCACCACACTTCCTGACTCTGATCTCCAGCATCTGCAGTCCTCACTTTCTCCTAATTGGGAGAATATGCCCCACAGGGGCATAGTGCATGAATAAGGGAGTGAGTTTGGGAAGATAGCATGAGAAACTAACCTCGTGGAGAAAAACACTCGTCAGATTGACAACTGAGCCAATTTCTGCCAAAACTCTGCCCCGTGAAGAGAAATATGCAAGTTCTAAATTGCCCTTACTCTTTGGTATTATCTGTGAATGGGCTTGTTGGAATTTTAAGATTAACAGGCTCACTAGTAATGAGGTGTCACACAGACAAGATAATGGAGTCACACCTCTGCAATAGCTCCTTGAAAGTGGAGTCGCAGGTAGATAGGATAGTGAAGAAGGCATTTGGTATGCTTTCCTTTATTGGTCAGAGTATTGAGTACAGGAGTTGAGAGGTTACGTTGCGGCTGTACAGGACATTGGTTAGGCCACTGTTGGAATATTGCATGCAATTCTGGTCTCCTTCCTATCGGAAAGATGTTGTGAAACTTGAAAGGGTTCAGAAAAGATTTACAAGGATGTTGCCAGGGTTGGAGGATCTGAGCTACAGGGAGAGGCTGAGCAGGCTAGGGCTGTTTTCCCTGGAGCATCGGAGGCTGAGGGGTGACCTTATGGATGTTTACAAAATTATGAGGGGCATGGATAGGGTAAATAGGCAAAGTCTTTTCCCTGGGGTCAGGGAGTCCAGAACTAGAGGGCATAGGTTTAAGGTGAGAGGGGAAAGATATAAAAGAGACCCAAGGGGCAACTTTTTCACACAGAGGGTGGCACGTGTATGGAGTGAGCTGCCAGAGGAAGTGGTGGAGGCTGGTACAATTGCAACATTTAAGAAGCATTTGGATGGGTATATGAATAGGAAGGGTTTGGAGGGATATGGGCCGGGTGCTGGCAAGTGGGACTAGGTTGGATTGGGATATCTGGTCAGCATGGACAGGTTGGACTGAAGGGTCTGTTTTCATGCTGTACATCTCCATGACTCTATGACTTTATATGTCAAGACTGTCGGAAATATGGTGAGAAAAATTGTATGTTCCTTTACAAATGCTTAACCAGAGATATCCACCACCATTTAATCCCTTTGCTGCCCTCTAGGGTGACCTGGCAATCCACTTAGTGCTGAAAACAACTACATCAAAAGAATTTGAGTACCACAGCCTCACCAGTGTTTCCATAGCCCCAAGCAATTTTTTGAAAAAGTACTTGCCTCAAAAAAAACAAGTTTTGTGATTCAGTTTTGTTATTAGTTAAAAGTCACACAACCCAAGGACTATTACCTGGTGCTGTGTGATTTTTAACTTTATACACTCCAGTTCAACACTGGCTTCTCCGAATCAGTTTTGTTCTGGCCTTTTATGAGTAGACGCAAAGTGAAAAGATAGCATTTACAAGCCAGAGGCTTGGAAAACAATAGTATCAAAACTAGGAAATGGAATAGACTGTCTGGCCCTTTCAGCTTTATCTGCCACTCAATAGAATCCCTACAGTGTGGAAGAGGCCATTCAGCCGATCAAGTCTACATCAACCCTCCAAACAGCATTCTCCCCCTACCCTATCCCTGTATTTTATCATGGTTCACCCACACATCAAAGAACAAAGCACAAAGAAAATTTACAGCCCAGGAACAGGCCCTTCGGCCCTCCAAGCCTGAGCTGATCCAAATCCACTGTCTATACCTGTCACCCAATTCCTAAGCATCTGTATCCCTCTGCTCCCCACCTACTCATGCATCTGTCCAGATGCATCTTAAATGAATCTACCATGCCTGCCTCTTCTACCACTGTTGGCAACGTGTTCCAGGCAGCTACCAATCTCTGTGTAAAGTACTTGTCGCATGTTTCCCCCTTAAGCTTTTCACCTCTCACCTTGAAAGCTACCCCTCTCGTTTTTGAATCCTTCACCCTGGGAAAAAAGCTTATCTCTATCAATCCTGTCTATACCCTCCATGATCTCGTAGACCTCAGTCAGGACCTCAGCAATCTCCTTCTTTCTAATGAAAACAATCCTTACCTACTCAACCTCTCTTCATAGCTAGCACCTTCCATACCAGGCAACATCCTCGTAAACCTTCTCTGCACCCTCTCCAAAACGTCCCCATCCTTTTGGTAATGTGGTGACCAGAACCGTACACGGTATTGTAAATGCAGCTAAACCAATGTCTTGTACAATTTTAGCATGACCTGCCAGCTCTTAAACTCAATACCCCATCCGATGAAGGCAATCATACCATATGCCTTCTAGACAACTCTATCCACCTGTGCAGCAACTTTCAGGGTACAATGGACCTGAACTACCAGGTCTCTCTGCTCATCAACTTTTCCCATCAGGCTCTTCCATTTACTGTATAATTTGCTCTCAAATTAGACTTCCCAAAATACATCACCTCACATTTGCCTGGATTGAAAACCATCTGCCACGTCTTTGCCCAACTGTCCAGTCTATCTATGTTTTCCTGTATTCTCTGACTTTCCCTTATGCTTTCTGCTACTCCTCCAATCTTCATGTCATCTGCAAACTTGCTGATCATACCACCAGTGCCCTCTTCCAGATCATTTATGTATATCACAAACAACAGTGACCCCAACACTGACCCCTGTGGAACATCACTGGTCACCTTTCTCCATTTTGAGAAACTCCCTTCAACTACTACTCTCTGTCTCCTGTTGCTCAACCAGTTCTTTATCCACCTAGCTAGAACACCCTGCACACCATGTGACTTCACCCTCTCCATTAGTTTACCATGGGGAACATTATCAAATGCCTTACTAAAGTCCATGTATATGACATCTACAGCCCTACTCTCATCTATCAACTTAGTCACTTCCTCAAAGAACTTTGTTAAGTTGGTAAGGCACAATCTCCCCCGCACAAAACCATGTTTTCTATCACTGATAGGCCCATTCTTTTCCAAATATAAGTAGATTTTATCCCTCAGCACCTTTTCCAGCAACTTTCCCGCCACTGATGTCAGGCTCACTGGTCTGTAGTTACCCGGAATATCCCTACTACCCTTCTCGTACAGGGGTATGACATTAGTAACCCTCCAGTCCTCCAGCACCTCACCTGTGTTTTCCTGTATTCTCTGACTTTCCCTTTCCCACAAAGATATCTGTCAGGGCCCCAGCTATTTCCTCTCTCACCTCCCTCAGCAACCTGGGATAGATCCCATCCGGTCCTGGGGAATTGTCCACCTTAATAATCTCTAGCCTACCCAATACATCTTCCTCACTTATGTCAACGTGATCCAGACTAATCAAACTTCTATCTCTAATCTCAACATTCATCATGTTCCTCTCCTCAGTGAACACTGATGCAAAGTAATCATTCAGACTCTCATCCATTCTCTCAGGTTTGACACAGCCTTTCTTATCCTTTTCCTTTATAATCCTTTCTCTAGTTACCCACTTGCTTTTTATATAGGAATGAAAGACTTTGGGATTCTCCTTAATTCTGCTCACTAAAGCTATTTCATGACCCCTTTTAGCCTGCTTGTTTCCTCATTTAAGACTGGTCCTACTCTCCCGATATTCCTCCAGGGCCCATTCTGTTCTTAGCTGCCTGGACCTTATGTACGCCTCCCTTTTCCTCTTGGCTAGTCATATGATTTCTCCTGTCATCCACGGTTCATTAATCTTGCCCTTCTTACCTTTGCCTTCAATAGGATATGCCTATCCTGCACTATCTTTGAAAGTCTCCCACATATCAAATTTGGACTTCCCTTCAAATAGTTGTGTCCAATCCACATTTCCCAGCTCCTGCCTAATTTTGATATAATTGGCCTTGGCCCAGTTTAATGCTCTTCCCTTAGAACCACTTTCATCTTTGTCTACGAGTATTCTAAAACTTACAGAATTGTGGTCACTGTTCCTAAAGAAATCCCAGGACCCGATGGGACAGTTTACCATGGTTAATTGTTACAAAGTCGAAAGCATGTATGTTCAGTTTAAATTCAAAAGCGTTTCTTTGGATTACTCAAGTTGACCTAGAAGAACCTTATGCTAACATAGGGAGAACATACAAACTCCACAAAGAGAGTCAACCAAGGCTTGAATTAAAACCAGGTCCTTGCACTGTGAGGTAGCAGTGCTAACCATTCAGCCACTGTGTCTCCTTCTGTGGGATCATGGCTATCTCAAAACCATACTCCCACTTTCTCCCCATACCTCTTGATGCATTTAAAATCTAGAAATCTCTTCCTTGAGCATAAGAACCGAAAAACTTAGAGCAGGAGCAAGCAATTCAGCCTCTTGATCCTGCTCCACCATTTAATACAGTTTCATCTCAGCCTCCGACTCCACTTTCTTAGTAACAGTCTAGAATCGCAAAGAGAGCCTGGTGTCCATTTCAGATCCATTGAATCTTGTCAGAATTGCTATGATATAGACTGGAGGTCGGCAAACGTGGTGCCACTGTTTAAGAAGGGCGGTAAGGACAAGCCAGGGAACTATAGACTGATGAGCCTGACGTCGGTGGTGGGCAAGTTGTTGGCGGGAATCCTGAGGGACAGGATGTACATGTGTTTGGAAAGGCAAGGACTGATTAGGGATAGTCAACATGGCTTTGTGCGTGGGAAATCATGTCTCACGAACTTGATTGAGTTTTTAGAAGAAATAACGAAGGGGATTGATGAGGGAAGAGTAGTAGATGTGATCTATATGGACTTCAGTAAAGCGTTCAACAAGGTTCCCCATGGGAGACTGGTTAACAAGGTTAGATCTCATGGAATACAGGGAGAACTAGCCATTTGGATGCAGAACTGGCTCAAAGATAGAAGACAGAGGGTGGTGGTGGAGGGTTGTTTTTCAGACTGGAGGCCTGTTATCAGTGGAGTGCCACAAGGATCGGTGCTGGGTCCTCTACCTTTTGTCATTTACATAAATTATTTAAATGCGAGCATAAGAGCTACAGTTAGTAAGTTTACAGATGACATCAAAATTGAAGATGTAGTGGACAGATTACAACAGGATTTTGACCAGATGGGCCAATGGTCTGAGAAGTGGCAGATGGAATTTAATTCAGATAAATGCGAGGTGCTAAATTTTGGGAAAGCAAATCTTAGCAGGACTTATACACTTAAGGTCCTAGGGAGTGTTGCTGAACAAAAAGACCTGGGAGTGCAGGTTCATAGATCCTTGAAAGTGGAGTCACAGGTTGATAGGATAGTGCAGTAGGCGTTTGGTATGCTTTCTTTAATTGGTCAGAGTATTGAGTACAGGAGTTGGGATGTCATGTTGTAGCTGTACAGGACATTGGTTAGGCCACTGTTTGAATATTGCGTGCAATTCTGGTCTCCTTCCTATTGGAAAGATGTTGTAAAACTTGAAAGGGTTCAGAAAAGATTTACAAGGATGTTGCCAGGGTTGGAGGCTTTGAGCTACAGAGAGAGGCTGAACAGGCTGGGGCTGTTTTCCCTCGAGCGTTGGAGGCTGAGGGGTGACCTTATAGAGATTTATAAAATTGTGAGGGGCATGGATAGGGTAAATAGGCAAAGTCTTTTTCTTGGGGTCAGGAAGTGCAGAACTTAAGGGCATAGGTTTAAGGTGAGAGGGGAAAGATATAAAAGATACCTAAGGGGCAACTTTTTCACACAGAGGGTGGTACGTGTATGGAATGAACTGCCAGAGGAAGTGGTGGGGGCTGGTACAATTGCAACATTTAATGGCATTTGGATGGGTATATGAATAGGAAGGGTTTGGAGGGATTGTGGGCTAGGTGCTGGCAGGTGGGACTAGATTGGGTTGGGATATCTGGTCGACGTGAATGTGTTGGACCGAAGGGTCTGTTTCCATGCTGTCCATCTCTATGACTCTATGACTTTATATTCCTTGGATTTCTGTATCTTTTGAGACATCCTGTGCAGGTGCCGGGTCAAAGCAATAGTTGCAGAGTATGATGGGAGTACACTCCACTGAGTGGACTGAAATAATGCTGTTCCTTCCATGGACACATTATAATGAAAAGGAGTAGACATTCACCATAGGTGGCAATGAATTATTGGTGAAAAGCCAATGAGGAAGACGAATTTCCAATGCAATTCAGGCAGCAGCCTTAGAAAGGGACAGCCACGGGACCTTATTAGTCATGAATGCTGTTGACCCTTGACATGGAAACAATGAAACTTGCTCAAAGATACAGCTGGTTAGAACTTGTTTTCAAACCTAATTTACCACATCCATCTCAAACCATAGCCCCCTGTTTGTCACTTTCTTAAACTAACATCATGAGGAACATTTCAGATTATATGCCTTTCCCAGAACAGATCGACATAACATACCATCAATCTTAACATTGTTTTTCTGTGACTCACAATTGAATCGTTACAATCTGCACCCTCCATAAGCCAACAAAGTTGAGTCAACATCAACCAATTCCACTTACAGATGTATAACAAACCTTCAGCTGGAATTCATTCCCATATAGGCATAATTTCATTTGATTAATTATTGTCACATGTACGAAGTAGGAGAAAGTGAGATGCTGGAGATCGGAGTCGAGAGTGTGATGCTGGAAAAGCACAGCCGGTCAGGCAGCATCCGAGGAGCAGGAGAATCGATGTTTCGGGTATAAGCCCTTTTAGGGGTAAAGGATAGACCATAGACAAGCATAAGGTTTGCGTGGTAGACTGAGCTTCTTTCACAGCTCTCAGTAATTTCTTGCGGTCCTGGGCAGAGAGGTTGCCCAACCAAGCTGTGATGTATCCAGGAGAGTGCTTTGTAGCAAAATGTCGGGGTCAGATTACTGTAGATGCTGCGATCTGTACTGAAAACAACAAATGCTGGAGATCACAGTGGGTCAGGTATCATCCACAGAGAGAGAACAAACTAACGTTTCGAGTCCAGATGACTTCACCAAAGCTGAAGCAGCAAAACGTTTTCTGTTTTTACTTGTCTTTGTTTTTTTTTAAATTTCTCTTCTCATTAAATCTTCATTTGCTGAGACATCAGAACTCGGAAGAGAAGGCGGCTCAATGCAAATGAATGCTTCAGGACTGAAGTAAGCCTGTCTGTCACTCATTATTTTGAGAGTGGATTTTTGTTTATACTGTGCTGTCGCTGGTGTTGTTCAGTCTGAGCATTGTAGCTCCTTCAATATGTGATTTGAAAGCCTGTATTGTGATTTGATGCTTTGTATTCAAACATACTGAACCTAAACAAATAATTCAACATGTGCTGTCATTTATGTTTTAACAAAAGGAATAGGAAGTAACACTGCAGTGAATAACAACTCTAATTGATGGATTCACATGCAGTTTTAAACCGTGGAAGCAACTATTAGACCCAAGGGGTGTATTTCATAGGCAAACCTTTTTGAAAATATTGTTCCACTCTTCCTGCTACTGTCAATCTCTTTCCTCAAAATTGGATATCAATAGTTTCTGTTTCTGCTTGCTGACCGCACTTTTTGTAAATTGTGGTCCATTTCCTCCAGTCCCTTCATCGTTTCTTTGTGGAATTAGTAAGCCTTTCATTTATATTGAGGTATTTTTAAAAATGCTGCACCCCTTTAGAGTGTATGCATTGGAAACTCAGACACAATCTGATTTGCAAATTTGAGCTTCCACTGATTTTGGGGAAGGGGAGTGTTTGTGGATTTCAAAGTGACCCACATATTGCACTGTGCGGTTCAACTGTCTCAAAGTGCTTCGCACAATGAATCAAAGTCCCTCCGTAAGAAAGTCTTGTCTCAGGTTCCTGTTAAACACCTCTGTCATGTCTATATACAAAATGAATCCTGAATGTTGTCATACTGGGCATAGATGACCAACATCTCGCAGTTTTGTGACTGAGGTACACTGCTGACAGCAATTCTCTTTTCTATACCGATTCTAAGGCCTGCCTAATTTTTAGGGGTAAAGGATAGGCAGGAAGTGGACCTTATCAAACATAACCAAAAAGTTTAGATTAGTTTCCCTACAATGTGGAAACAGGCCCTTCAGTCCACACTGACCCTCTGAAGAGTAACCCACCCAGACCCATTTCCTTCTAACTAATGCACCTAACACAATGGGCAATTTAGCATGGCCAATTCACCTGACTTGCACATCTTTGGACTGTGGGAGGAAGCCAGAGCACCCAGCAGAAACCCCACACAGACACAGGGAGAATGTGCAAACTCCACACAGACAGTTGCCTGGAGCTGGAATTGAACCAGGAACCCTGACGCTATAAGGCAGCAGGGCTAACCACTGAGCCACCATGCTACCCTAATTGCAATGGTTTTTTTTAAAGTATTCATGGGGTATTAGCATCCCTGGCTGGGCCATCATTTATTGCCCAGCACCAGTTTCCTACACCCAACCTGCAATGGGGTGAGGGTTAGGGTCTACAGAAGGTCTGTTGAAGGTGATGTTGTGTGTCAAAGACTGTGTCAGTTAGTTTGAAAAACATTGTTGTTAACTTTTGTCTGCCTATTTAAATACTCTGGTGTCCATAAAATTAATGCCTTCCTTTCATGTTATGGCTTTAAGTTTAATGGAGAATTAATCATTATTGAGGATAGTGAGTAATTAGTTTAATTCTGCCTGTGTCTGAGTCTAACTACTACATATATCAAGGCAATACAGAAGGTACAGTTACTGTGCGACAATATTGCCTACCAACTGAGTCAGTGAGAAGGAAAAGGTAGCCCCTGAAAACCATTTGTCTTAATTTCGTGTTGAACTAACATGTTAACTGCAGCTTATTTATATCCTTCTGATCTTTCACTTGCCTACTTAACTTTGTATCACTAAATTTGGATATGTTATTATTTAAATAGATCATAGATAACCAAGTAGGAGAAAGTGAGGACTGCAGATGCTGGAGATCAGAGCTTAAAAAGGTGTTGCTGGAAAAGCGCAGCAGGTCAGGCAGCATCAAAGGAGCAGGAGAATCGACATTTCGGGCATAAGCCCTTCTTCAGTCCTTCCTGAAGAAGGGCTTATGCCCAAAACGTCGATTCTCCTGCTCCTTTGATGCTGCCTGACCTGCTGCGCTTTTCCAGCAACACCTTTTTTGAGCATAGATAACCAAGTCCCTAGTTCTGATCCTTATGGTACCCATTGTGGAGCCTGCCAACTTAAAACTTTCGATTTGAATGAATGATTTTTATTGTCATGTGTCTTTTACAGTGACAGGAATGGCAGAATACAGTAAAAGGCTTTTCCACTGTTGCCATTTTGAATGTTTCTAAGAATGAAAAGAGATCGAGCTTAAAGAGAATCCATCAGTCCTGAGCCAGCTCATCACCAACGACGCTGTGACACTATTTCTCCTTTGCTGCCTCGCTGCCAGACCTAACCAATGCCCAAATCGCCAATCCTTGGCCGCTATCTTTCGCCACTGGGCCTACCTCGCTGACGTCACCTCCACCAATGTAGCAGCGACTGATTCTAATGTCTGGGTCTTGTGCTTATCCCAGAAGAGTAAGTCCGCACTGAGATTCCTCACTGCTCTCTGAGCTCATGAGAGGAACAAGAAGTAAATAAATAGGAAAGAAATAGTAAGAAAGGATAGTGGGATGGTTGGAGCAGATGAGTCCCAGCTTAGGAGCCATACTCTGCTACCATCTTGATAATGTCCTAAGTGTTTTGGCTGTTCAGTTTCTGTCCACACTCACATTATTCAGTGTTGAGTCCCACAAAAACATAGGAGCAGGAGGAGGATGTTCAGCCCATCGAATCTGCTTTGCTCTCTGGACTGTGAGCTCCCTCAAGGCCAATTTCGATATCCATTGATGCCATTAGTATCTGGAGTTCTGTTAACCTCTCTCTTGACCCTATTCAGTGACTGCACTTCCATTGCTCTCTGGAATAGACCATTCTCAGTCCTCTGAATGAAGAAATTTCTCCCCATCACTAGCCTAAATGGCTTGGTCCATTTCCTGAGATGATATCTCCTGGTTCTAGGGGGACCCAGGGAAAACATTCTGCTTCTACTGTGTCTACCTCTTTAAGAATTTTGTGAGTTTCATTAAGATTAGCTTTTATTCTTCTGATCTCTCCAGAATACAGGCCCAATCTCTTCAATCCCTCTTAATAGGATTATCCTAGCAACCAAGCTGGTGAATCTCCATCACATTCTCTCTGGTAAGAAGACCAAAAATGTATGCAATAGTCAGGAGCAGTCTCAATAATATTTTGATAAAATTGAAGAAGGTACCTTTAATCCAGGACTCTAATGATGAAGGCCAGCAAACCATATGCCTTCCTAATTGCTTGCTGCACTTATAAATTAAGGGAACCAAAACTTCCCAATATTTTACCATTTAAAAATATTCTGCATCTCTGTTCCTCCTATCAAAGAGACTACCACCTGATGAAGGTGCAGTGCTCCAAAAGCTAGTGCTTCCAATTAACCGTGTTGGACTATAACCTGGTTATGATTAGATGCCCTACAGTGTGGAAACAGGCCCCTCAGCCCAACACCAACCCTCTGAAGAGTAACCCACCCAGATGCATTTCCCTCTGACTAATGCACCTAACACTATGGGCAATTTAGCATGGCCAATTCACCTAACCTGCACATCTTTGAAATGTGGGAGGAAACTGGAGCACTCAAAGGAACCCCACACAGGGAGAACATGCAAGCGCCACACAGACAGATGCCCAAGGCTGGAATTGAACTTAGGCCCCTGGCACTATGAGGCTGCATGGCTAACCGCTGAGCCACCATGCTGCTCCTTGGGGTGCTGTGTGATTTTTAACAAAGTGTGTAACATCACACTTATGCACGTTATATTCCGTGTGTGTGTGTGTGTGTGTGTGTGTGTTTGTATTTGTGTGTGTGTGTGAGAGAGAGAGAGAGAGTGTTTGTGTGTGTGAGTGTGTGTCCATGTATGTGGCTGCAAGTGTGATCACCCTCATGACACCCAGCTTGCATACAGAGGATGCGAGATAATGATCTGAGGCAGGAATCCAGAACCAAGCTAAAACCAGGGTTGCTAAGTGATCCTGGTTTCAATACAAAGTCCATTTGAATGCATTTATTTCAGACTTGATGTTAATTTCCTGAGTTCAGAATGCATAAATAATTATTTTGTCTCCAGTTCAACTGCTACTTTCTTGCCCAGAGAACACAGTTCAGTTTCAACCTAGTTAAATCAAAAATGCATTTGGCTTTATGGCTGCCAATAATCCTTGTTAATAATAGCTGCAATAAACTGACTCAGATTTATCCTTTGATGTTACAGCATAATAATGTAATGGGCAGACTGCATTCTTCTCAAGCATTTATTCTTCCCATGTCTAAATTTGTTGGACATTTTAAAGGAATACAGCCTTGGATTATCCTCACAACAAAGAGGAAACTAAAAATCACAGGTCCTGCTTCAGAGAATGACACTTTTTGCTTTAGCGATGTTGGGAATTGGATCAGGTTAAGATTTTCACATGTGTGTTTTATGGAGGCAGCTAAGGTCTTAACTCATCAGCTAGCTCTTCTCTCAGTAACCGGGGAGTATAAAACCCAGAGGGTGTGGAAGAGATCTGGCAGGAGTAGATCTGAACTTTGTCCATTTCTTGAGATAGCCAGAGTAGTCCTTTGGACAGGTAAGATACCCCATTAGATGTGATCCTGGGGGAAATATCAGATGAGGATTGGTGGACATTAGGTCTCTTTTGGATGGAAGACATTTTATCCTTCTGGGAGATAGGGTAAGAAGGAAGGTCTCTTCAGAATAGTTAAAAGTAGGCATTAATGTGTGTAAAAGTACAGAAACTCATTAATCCATCATCGCCAAGTCACCATACTTGTCAAAACCAACAGTGGAGAGGACATGTAATAAGCAACTGTCAAAGGATTTCTCAAACTGTCAAGGCATTTAAATGTTTTGAACTTTAAATCTTTGAAACAAAAAATAGTCTGGAGTATTTAAAAAAAAATAAGTTGCTTGCAATTGCACTCTGTTGCTCTAAGCTTGAGGAATACCATTAGTCTATTCCTGACACACAACTGATTTCACAGTCATCTATTATCACAGTAGGGTATTTGTCATCTCACATGTTGATTTACAGATATGAGTGGCTATAGACTCTTTGAAAAGGAACTACAAATGAATTCCAATGCTTGTTGTCCCAAGGGCTTGTTTATTTGAATGAGCTTAGTTTTGTTACAAGGCATTATGTAGCTAAACTAATGTAAATAGTTTTTTATGAATGAGCCTGTTACTCTCAATATAGTTAAGTCTGCAATGTACACTTAAATATTTCTTTCAACAAATTTTATTTTATTCCAAACAAACAAAACTTGCTGGAGGATCTCAGCAGCCCTTGCAGTGTCTGTGCAGAGATAAACAGAGTTAATTTTCAGAATCAATCGGCTGGGGTTGTTTTCCCTGCAGTGTTGGAGGCTGAGGAGTGACCCTATAGAGGTTTATAAAATCATGAAGGACATGGATAAGGTGAATATCCATGGTATTTTTCCCAGGGTAAGGAGTCCAAAATTAGAGGGCATAGGTTTAAGGTCAGAGGGGGAAGATTTAGAAGAAATCTAAGGGGCAATCTTTTCACGCAGAAGTTGGTACGTACGTGGAATGAGTTGCCAGAGGAAATGGTGGAGGCTGGTACAATTACAACATTTATGGGCGGCACAGTGGCACAGTGGTTCTCACAGCGCCAGACACCCGGGTTCAATTCCCACCTCAGGCAAATGTCTGTGTGGAGTTTGCACATTCTCCCCATGTCTGCGTGGGTTTCCTCCGGGTGCTCCAGTTTCCTCCCACAGTCCAAAAATGTGCAGGTTGGGTGAACTGGCCATGTTAAGTTGCCCGCAATGTTAGGTGAAGGGGTAAATGTAGGGGAATGGGTCTGGGTGGGTTGTTCTTCAGATGATCAGTGTGGACTTGTTGGGCTGAAAGGCCAGTTTCCCCACTGTAAGTAATCTAAGGAAAGGGATAAATGAATAGGAAGGGTTTAGAGGAATATGGGTCAAGTACTAGCCAATGGGACTAGATTAATTTAGGATATTTGGTTGACATGGATATGTTGGACAAAATGGTCTGTTTCTGTGCTGGACATTTCTCTGTCTCTAGGACTCTAATCCAGTGACCCTTCTTCAGAATACTGGATTCAAAACATTAACTGTTCTTTTTCGCCACACGTGCTGTTAAGAGCTGTTGAATTTCTCCCGTAATTTCTGTTTTTTGTTTGTATCAGATCTCTGGCATTCACAGTTCCTTCTTTTATTTTCTCTCTGGGTGGGTCTCAGAGTCTGCCTGTCGTAGATACGAGGTATGTTGGTATTGCAGGTGTAAAGGAAAAGGATGGTGTGGTTTGGCTTGGGCAGTATGAGAACCGTGATGGGGGGGGAAGAGGTTCCATTTCTGCACACCCAACTCGCAAACAAGAGACCAAGCCTGGATATTGTTCTCCCCTTGCTGCGGAAAAACTCCGATTTCTTTCTGTTTTATAAACTTGTGGTAACTTTGGTGATATTACAGATTTATTACCCACTTCTTCAAATAGGGAAAGCTGTTTCAAGGCTATTTCTCTGCAAAGAGAAAAGACATGATTCATTATTATCTTAGAATGTAAACACAATCTGCTATTCCCTTATAAATATTCAGTTTGCGACTCACTGTGCTATATCCCAAGATTCTGACAACCTAAAATATGCCTAGTGTCTGCTCATCATTATAATCCACCTTGCTACTCATTACTATTCACTGTAATTTATAGAGCAAGACAAACTCAACATCAGTTGCCCCCCCCCCCCCCCTTCACCCGGTTAAAGTTATTAAAGCTACACTGCACTGATTAAATTAGCAATAAGATGGCTAGCACCTGGATTGTAGGTGTGTTTGGTATACAATGACTTCTGTCAAGAGTGAGGGTGCTGAGTTAAGTGAAATTAGGACATAATTAACAGTTTATTGATATAGTATAATTTTTAAAAAGTTTCAGTTATTTGGTGGTTTGTGAGTGTCACTGACAAGGCCGGTGTTTGCTACCTCTCCCTAATTACCCTTAAACTGAATGGTCCCCAAGGCAATTTCAGAGACATGAAATTCACAGTTTGGTCAGACCAGATAAAGGTGGCAGATTTCCATCCCGAAAGGGTAAATGGGCTTTTACAACAGCCATTGGGAGCTTCACTCTGCTTCAAGTCAATTGGAGTTAGAAGGTAGCTTCATAAACTAAAATGTTGTGCTGACTGGGACCTAGGAGTAGCTATGACATTTCAGGACGACAGCAACACAGAATCTGCACAGTGCAGAAAAAGGCCATTTGGCCCATCAAGTCAACACCAACCCTCCAAACAGCATCCCACCCAGACCCACCGTATCCCTGTAATCCCATATTTACCAAGGCTCATCCACTTAACCTGCACATTGCTGGAACCATGAGGCAATTTAGTATGGCCAGTCCACCTAACCTGTGCATCTTCATATTGTGGAACGAAACGAGAGCACCTGGAGGAAACGCATATAGACACAGGAGAGAACGTGCAAACTCCACACTTACAGTCACACAAGGCTAGAATCGAACACGGGTTCCTGCCGCTTGGTCATCTGACTATAATGTTTATCCTTTGAACTTTGTGTCTTATTTACTAACTTACACTATGAATTACTGTCAGGTAATGTAACTTTTTTTTCTTTATCTCTCTATTTTGTATCTAAGATTTGTAGCTAGATTCTTTGTATCTAAGATGGTACCATGAGGGATGACATTGTAAACTTTTCACTCTATTCCTGCACTTCTGTACTTGAGTACACATGACAATAACTCTAATTCTAATAAACTAATTCTAACCAGCAGTGCTAACTACTGATCCACTGTGTTGCCCTAACTTAGTGGTCTTGCTAGCAGACCAGTAATCCAGGCACAATGCTCTGAATTGAAATTGTATAAAGGCAAGTGGGGTAACTTAATTCATTAAATTTTGATTTGTCGAGCTCACCTGAAGAATGATGATCCTGAAATAAATGGGTTATTATTAAAACTCCACCCTGTTCATCAATATCCCTCAGGCAAGGGAAATCTCCCTTTGATAACATCCTCTGGCATACACGTGGCTGCGATTTCAGCTATTCCTGGGATATTGGGACCAGTTTTGGAGGAGTTGGAACATGCACATTCTGAACAAACTGCACCTTGTGGGCAGTTTACTGATGCTAACGGTCAGGCGTTAAACTGACTTGGTAGAGCGATGGGCACCAAGGTTTTATATCAGAAAGAGAAACCAGGTTCATTAAGGATGGAGAGAAAACTTGAACCAGAATAATAAATAGGAAGGCATTAGGCTGGGGAGCTGTGGAAGGCTGAATGTGAATGTATTTTAATGCACAAAACGTATTAAGCAAGATCGGTTAGCTGCAAATTCAGACAACCTTTAGGGAATATAATGTTGTGGCGAATAAGGCTGGCTCAAATAGGGCACTCAATATAGTAGAATACAAAATGTTCAGGAAAGCTAAGGAAAGAAAGAAAGGAAGAGGTATGGAACTATGGTTTGAGAAGGATAGTGCTAAGATTTGATTTGCTCTTGTAGCTATTGTATTTATGTGGCCTGACTAGTCCAGTTTCTGGTCAATGGAAACACCCAGGATGTTGATAGTGCGGGATTCACTGATGCTTAAAAATGTGTTGCTGGAAAAGCACAGCAGTCAGGCAGCATCAAAGGATATGCAGTCCTCACTTTCTCCTAGGGATTCACTGATAGTCATGCCAGTGAATTTCGAGTGATGATGGTTATATTCTTTCTTGTTGAAGTTGATCATTGCCTAGCACTTGAATGGTGCAAATTGTATTTGCCACTTAGAGTCATACAGATGTACAGCATGGAAACAGACCCTTTGGTCCAACCCGTCCATGCCGACCAGATATCCCAACCCAATCTAGTCCCACCTGCCAGCACCCGGCCCATATCCTTCCAAACTCTTCCTATTCATATACCCATCCAAATGCCTCTTTAAATGTTGAAATTGTACCAGCCTCCACCACTTCCTCTGGCAGCTCATTCCATACATGTATCACCCTTCGTGTGAAAAATTTGCTCTTTCAGTCTCTTTTATATCTTTCCCCTCTCACCCTAAACCTAGCCCTCTAGTTTTGGACTCCCCTACCTGAGGGAAAAGACTTTGTCTATTTATCCTATCCATGCCCTTCATGATTTTATAAACCTCTATAAGGTCACCCCTCAGTCTCCGACGCTCCAGGGAAAACAGCCCCAGCCTATTCAACCTCTCCCTGTAGCTCAGATCCTCCAACCCTGGCAACATCCTTGTAAGTCTTTTCTGAACCCTTTCAAATTTCAAAACATCCTTCCAATAAGAAGGAGATCAGAATTGCACGCAATATTCCAACAGTGGCCTAACCAATGTCCTGTACAATCGCAACATGACCTCCCAACTCCTGTACTCAATACTCTGACCAATAAAAGAAAACATACCAAACGCCTTCTTCACTATCCTGGCTACCTGTGACTTCACTTTCAAGGAGCTATGAACCTGCACTCCAAGGTCTCTTTGTTCAGCAATATTCCCTAGGATCTTATTATTAAGTGTATGTGAGCCCATACCTTGATATTTTTACAAACCTTGCTGCTTTGGAATGCTTCAGTGTCTGAGGAGTTGTGAGTGTTGCTGAAGATTGTACAATCATCAGCATCACGTCTGACCTTATGATGGAGGGAAGGTCATTGATGAAGCGGCTGAAGATGGTTGGGCCTAGGGCATGACCCCTGAGGAACTCCTGCACGGATGTCCTGGAGTTGGTGATAATGGCATAGATCACCCAGGAAATACTCTCTTATTGGACTTAACCATCTTTGATGCATGTGTGTCAAGAATGTTACTCACCATTTGTCAGCTCAAGACTGAATGTCATCTAAGTAGAATAGGGATCTGATGTGAGGAGTTGTGAATGGTACTGGACACAGAGCAATAATCTATGTACATGTCCACTTCCCACCTGATGTTGGAGGGAAGTTCATGGATGAAACAATTAAAGATGGTTATGTCTCATTCAGGACCAGAGGAACTCTTCCTGTGTTATCTCTGGAGCTATTTTTTTTTGCTCTTACGATCTACGTGTCACTGGTAAGTCAGCATTAAAAGACTATCTCTAATTACCCTTGAAACAAGTGGCTTGCAGGGCCATATCAGAGGGCAGTTAAGAGTCAACCACATAGCTGTGGAGCCAGAGTCATTAGTAGACCAGAATAGTAGGCAGATTTCTTTACCTAAAGAACTTTGTAGTGAGCCAGGTGGATTTTTACAACAATTGACAATGTTATTGTGGTTGAAATTAAGCCAATTTTTAATTATAATATTGAATTCAAATTTCACCATCTGCTGAAATAGAATTTGAGCCTCTGTCCACAGGGGTCTGGGTAACTAGTTCAGTGACATTACCAGTGGCTGAGTGATGGCTTCTGACAAGCAGACAAGATAAAACTCTCCCTGATTCCCACTGACTTCAATTTCATGAGGACCCCTTGATGCTGCACTCAGTCAAATACTTTACTGATGCCAAGGCCAGTCTCACTTCACTTTGTTAATAATAACTGTAACTGAACTGGATTCTTTCAGTTCAGATTTAATAATCACATCCTACCCTTTCAGTACTCGAGGCTGGATGCCAGAAGTGATGAAATGTCAGTGTTTGAATTCATTCTGCCACTAAATTCACACTCTGGGAAACATGAGCCACAGCTTTTAAGAGGCTGAATCTCCATCAAAGCAGGACTGGCTCCATTGTACAGAAAATGTCAAATTGAGATAAAGGAGGATTTAATTCCTGGTATCACACTTATCCCTGCACGGACAGATTGTACCAATCCCTAAAAATAACTTTGCTTTTTGCTTTAAAAGCAATAGGAGGGTTATTCAGCTTTTAGACTACAGTCCCTTTTTGTAAGTGCTCCACAAAACTAGTAATTTACAGCTTTCAGAAGCAACGTTGAAAGAACTGGAGATGTATACCAGCCCAAAGAGCATTTCTCAAGTTTAACTTTGGACTTCGGATTGAGTTCTTTAGTTCCTCACAGCTGCAGTTCATTAATGAGACCATATTGTCCTCCCAATGTTCTTCCCGATCCATTGGGACTCCAGCCTTTCTGATCTGTGAGTGGCATCATTCCATTCCTTCAATAAAAAAGGTTCTCTTTTTGTCATTTATTTATGAGATCTGGGAATCGCTGACAAAGACCAGCTCTTATTGCCACCCCCGATAGCCCTGGAGAAATGGTGATGGGCCACCACCTTGGAACTATTGCAAGCCATGAGATCCCACAGAGCTGTTGTCGAGGGGGACCCAGCGACAACAAAGAAAAGACTTTAGATTTTCAACTGAGGACAGTGTGTGATATGATGGGTCATGTTGCGGGGTGCCTGAGCACCTTGTCAGTCATGGAAGTCAAGGGTTTGGAAGGTATGGTAGAAAGAAGCATTGGTGAGTTGCTTCTGTTTTTCATGTAGATGGTACAGTCTGCAGTCCAGTTGTGATGGAGGAGTATAAATGTTTACAGTCACGAATGGGTTGGAATTCAAGTGAGCTGCTTGCCCTGCAATATTTAAACATCTTTTTGAGTGTGATTGGAAACGATCGTCCAGGCCAATGCAGTGTATTCCATCAAACTTCTGCCTTGTGCCTTGTAGATGGTTGACAGGCTTTGGTCAGTCTGGAGGTGAGTTACTCACTTAACAATTTGTCACCTCTGACCTTCTTTTGTAGCCATCTAAGTTACGTAGCTGACCCAAATAAGTCAGTAGTGACCCTACAGAAAGTTGACCATGGGCAAGCTCAGCATTGCTAATGTTATTCAATATTTTGATTTGATTTGAATTGGTTTGATTTGATTTATTAATGTCACATGTACCTAAGAACTGTGAAAAGTTTTGTTTTGCTCTAAGTGCAGGCAGATCATACCATACAAAGTGCTGAAAGACAATAGAACAGAGTGAGGATGCAAAGTTGCAGCTGCAGAGAGGGTACACAAAGAGCGAGGTCAACATTAAATTTATCCAAATTTAATATGAAGTGGAAATTGTTAGATTTTTTTCTGGTTGATTACCATTATTTTGCACTTTTGTGGCACATAATGCTACTTGCAACTTAGTCAGAACAAGCCTGAATATTGAATTAGTGGTGCTGGAAGAGCACAGCAGTTCAGGCAGCATCCAACGAGCAGCGAAATCAACGTTTCGGGCAAAAGCCCTTCATCAGGAATAAAGGCAGTGAGCCTGAAGCGTGGAGAGATAAGCCAGAGGAGGGTGGGGGTGGGGAGAGAGTAGCATAGAGTACAATGGGTGAGTGGGGGAGGGGATGAAGGTGATAGGTCAAGGAGGCGAGTTTGTTTCACAACATGGTTGAAGAGCTTCAGAGCAGAGGAAATGACCTGGGAGTTGCAGTGGGAGAGGGACTCCCTGAGATTCTTGTAGAGAGAGGAGGAAAACTTCTTCAAGGCAGGCATCCTTGCAAGAGGATTCGCAGTAGGGTTAAAATCAACAAGGTAAAAACAATGACTGCAGATGCTGATCACCCTCCTCTGGCTTATCTCTCCATGCTTCAGGCTCACTGCCTTTATTCCTGATGAAGGGCTTTTGCCCGAAACGTTGATTTCGCTGCTCGTTGGATGCTGCCTGAACTGCTGTGCTCTTCCAGCAACACTAATCCAGTATTTGATTTTCAGCATCTGCAGTCATTGTTTTTACCAAGCCTGAATATTGTCCAGATTTCGCTGTATGTGGCCAGTGCTACATTATCTAAGGAGCTGTGTATGGGACAGAGCATTGTGCAATCAAAGAACAGTCTGACCTTATGATGGAGGGAAGGTTATTGATGAAACAGTTAAAGATGGTTGGGTCTAGGACGCTATCTGGAGGAACTCCTGCAGTGAAACTCTGGGACTGGTGTGATGCTCATTGAATTAGTATCTTTCTACAGAGTAGAATGGTGTGAGTGGGTTTGCAGGTGGTAGAAATATCATTTGGTGGCCTTGTTGCTATCCCTACCACAGTGGCTCAGTGGTTAGCACTGCTGCCTCACAGGGACGTGGGTTCAATTCTTGCATCAGGCAACTGTCTGTGCGGAGTTTACACAATCTCCCTGGGTCTGTGTGGGTTTCCTCTGGGTTCTCCGGTTTCCTCTCGCAGTCCAAAGATGTGCAAGTTAGGTAAATTGGCCATGCTAAATTGCCTATACTGATCAGGGATATGTAGGTTAGGTGCATTAGTCAGGGGTAAATATAGGGTAAGGGAAGGGGTCTTCGAATGGTTGGTGTAGACTTGTTAGGCCAAAGGGCTTGCCTCTATACTGTAGGGAACCTAATCAAATCTATAACCATCTTGATCTATCTTCAGTCTCACAGGTAGTAAGCACTTTAATCGAGGTCCTTAAGTGGGAAAGTGCAGCCTCCATGTTATCTCTCTGAACCCACACACCCCCATCACCCAGATACCCAATCTCCTCCAACTCTTACCATGATACTATCCACAATTATCTTGATCCTGTTGATTAGGAACTGAGGACTGCTTGTAATCCCAGTCATGGCCACCGGTCCCAGTGGTATTGCTGGATCTAAGGTAAAGGTAAGGTGAAGTTACCATTGTCTTACCAGATAGTAGGACTGCTCTCTCATTAGAGATAGAGAAAGAGAGAGAGAGAGAGAGAGGACTGCTGGTGATTCCTGATGAAGGGTTTTTGCCCGAAACGTCAATTTTCCTGCTTCTCGGATGCTGCTTGACCTGCTGTGCTTTTCCAGCACCACTCTAATCTAGACTCTAATTTTCAGCATGTGCAGTCCTCACTTTTGCCTGGTGGTGATTTAACCTGAGGGTCAGCATGCCTCAGGTGAAGGCTAAAGTTGAGAAGCCAAGTCCTCTATGGTAGCCCAGAGCTTCCCATGGATGGCTAGATGGATCTGAGGCAGAACTTCATCCCAAGCAAGGAGCAAGGTGCCCTGTCTCCAGCCAATTGGCTCGCCTGGGAATTTTAAAAGTTTTGGGAGGATTGTGGGAAACTCTTCAAACTGTGTGGTTGGTAACCTGTTAAATTCTGCCCATTATGCTCCAAAATTGGATGTACTCACTGCTGACCATTCATAGCTATTGGATACCTTCTGGGAGGGTTTTTTTTAAATGGATGATTCCTTAGTCTTTATTGCAGGCATTTTATAATTGTGCCATGCATGCACACATCTTGGCTAATGCAAGGCAATATGATTAAACCAACATGTTTTTGTAAGTGTGCTTGAAACAAGGGAAGGGAAGTAATTAATACATTTTGCCACCCATTCAATGCACTTACAAGCTGCACAGGACCGGGGCAAACATTAGAAATGTGGAAAGTGACAAATTAGTGTAATTAAATGGAAGGGAAGTGAGAGACAGCTGAGAAACAAGTTCGGGGTTGGTGGTAATGGGAGTAAGGTATGTGACAGAGTGAAATGGTTGTGAGAGAGGCAAGCAAGGGAGATAATTGGGAGAAATGTTACACAGCAACTGCAAAGGAAGGTTATTTCTCAACACCATGACAATCAAGTGGTTTTGTCAGTGAAATCCTCTGCAGGAATTGAACAGTGTTGCTCAGTACATTTTAAAGGAATGAATGAGCTTATTCTGTTCAAAGGGTCTCACAGCATTGTCTTATTAGAAGAAGCATTGTGATTCTGTCAAACAGAACAGGCTTGACATTTCCATTGCCTTTGCGCTTTGACAATGCTGAACATGCCACTAACATCCCAACCTGTGCACCGACACCGACTGTCACATTCTGGACATTAAGGCACATAGGAGGGGGACGTTTAAAAGTGAATATGAATTAATGTCAACCATTGCTCAAGCAGTCAAATCTCTGTCACGATCTGTTGCTTCCCTATTCTGTCCAACTAATTCTCAGTTGCAGGAATAATTTATATCTCCCATTCTCAATATTCCTGCGTTTAGAAAACATAATGTTTGCCACTGCCAGACTGAAATGTAACAGAGTTTGTTTTACTAGAACTTCATTCATTGACCATAGAGTAACAGAAAATGATGAAGAAGGTAGTGCATTGGATGTTGTATGCATGAGCTTTCAAATGGATTTCATAAATCACATGATAGACCGGTTAGCAAACCTGATGTCTTTCGGGTCAAAGAGCAGTGCCTAAGTGGATAAGAACTTGGTCAAGAATGCAGCGGCGAAGAGTAATGATGGATAGTTATTTTCCAGACCAGAGGGATGTGTGTAGTAGTGAACTGCAGCTCTTTGGTGCTCTGTCTCTCCATTTATCGCACATTGGATTTCATCTTACCAGCCTTTGCAGGTGATTGCAGCACTGGAATGTCACACCTAAAGGTATCAAAGAAGCTTCAAAGTGGTGGGGGAGGGGGCTGTGCACTAGAAACTGAACTATAATTCCCCCATGGGCATCTCAATCTGGGAGCATGATGTGAAGAGATGACAGCAGTCTGGGTGCGAGACACATGCGATTTTCAATGATACACAGAGACCGGGGTGAAAAGAAAGCTTCAGTGCTGGTCTGAGTGGCCTGATGTCCCAGTGAGAGTGGATGAAAACATCAAATTACTAAGATATATCAATAGAATGAATTAATTGGACAAATCTGTGACAACTTACAAACGTTTCGAAATGAAGGCAAATGTGAAGATATCCACTCTATCTTCTAAAAAAGGGACTGGGATAGATCACCTTCAATATGGTGAAAATCTGACCAGTGGATGTCTAAAGATGTTTGGAGATGGATGAACACAGATCTAAAAATATCTTCAACCGTTACAGAAGTAATCATAAAGGTTAATGGAACATTGGACTTTATATTTCGAGGTAATGAGACAATGTATTTGAGCAATTTGAATTATCAATAAACAAGAGAATGCTGAGTACTATAGAGGAACAGAGGGGTTCTGGAGTGTATGTCCACAGATCCCCGCAGGCAGCAGGGCATTTGGATAAAATGGTTCAGCACGTACAGAATACTTGACTTTGTTGTGTATAGCATTAAATACTAGAACAAGGAGGTTATGCTGAACCTATATGAGACACTAGTTAGACATAGGTTCTTGCACACTGTTCTGCTCACACAACACAATGTTATAGTCCAACAGGTTTAATGGGAAGCACTAAGGTGCTTCATCAGGTGAAGGAGCAGCGCTCTGAAAGCTAGTGCTTCCCATTAAACCTGTTGGACTATAACCTGGTGTTGGGTGATTTTTAACATTGTACACCCCAGTCTAACACCAGCACCTCCAAATCATGTTCTAGTCACCACATTACAGGAAAGAAGCAATTACACAAGAGGTGTATCAAGCAAATTTGCGACACAGTAACCGTTAATGGAGAAATTTCGCTGAAAAAAGATTAGGTAGACGGGTTGGTTTTCTTTGGAACAGAGGAGGCTGAAGGGAGATTTTACTGAGGTGTTAAAATTTACTCAAGTTCGGAAGGAAGCAAATTGTCCATTCATCCCAAGGTGCTGCAGAGAGGGGTATTGAAAATTTCCTCTGGCTTTCAGTGTACAACCATCTGTGGCACTAGACAGTACCTTGATAGTTAGGCTGCAGTCACAATCTTGACTCTTGATAAAAACAAAAAAAAAAATTGAAAAAAAAAATTCAACATACCCCATGTAAGGGACTTCGAAACAAATCGTCATTTTTTTCCAAAATCAACCCTGCTAAGACACTGCCGTGAACTTAGGATTTTAAGGAACGAGGAATATATTTTGCATTGCGGCTTTTCTTGTAGCTCCTAAAAGAATGATTTAACATGGTAACAAATAAACATGAGTCACTGAGGTGGAAATAGTTTTCCCTTGCCTACAGGGACTGTCAGTCTCACAGAGTAATGAGTAAACCAGGTGACAACTGTATCAATTTTGAGGCTGCGTTGGTAATGATAAGGATTGTTCAATAAAAATGTATTCTTTGAACCAAATTCATAATATGCTCTGTCCTGGCACACTCTAACCAGTCCATTCCACTGTTAGGATGAATCTAATTTATGAAGGAATTATAATTGCCAATGCCTTCGTACCCAAAGCCATTTCTATTCTTTGACAGAAGGAGCATACCAGACTCAAACACAACATGGAAAACAACAGGCTGTCTAATTAACAGCTTGTCAGTCCCTGTTCAATTCCAAAATGGTTGTTGAGTCATGGGTGCCAACACAGAAATGGCTCAAAGCAGTGTTAGAAAGACAAAGGTTATCACTCAATCACAAAGCTGTACCCAAGATAGTGAGAATTAAGGCTTAAGTCTGAAGAGTTTCTCTCCAAAGAAGAATGGAAAACGAAAAGCTTTTGCAAATTCCAAAATCTTTTTGTTCCTTGCATAACCAAACAAAGCTGGTCACATTGTTGGCATCCACAGTATAAATTCCAAACTACCATGGACTGGTAATTATCCAATACTTTATGTATAAAGTGTTTGAAGCCCTTCATTAGACGTCAGACAGTAATTTTCTCCATGACATCAAGTGCTAATCTGAAAGAAATTAAATATAGTTTAAAAAAATAAAGGGTGTCGATATTCTGCTGAAGTCTTTCATGGTGAGACTTCATCTCAAATTCAATGTGCAGGTTTTGTCTTATTTAAGCAAGGATTTTTATTGTTATTTATTTATGGATGTGGCCATCGTTGGTTGGGCCAGCATTTATTTCCTAGATCAAATTCCCCTTCATCAAGCGTAGTAAGTTACCTACTTGAAGCATTGTAATCCTTAGGATGTAATGTTATGGACCAGACTCTTCAAATATATCAAGGAGATTGCCTAGATTCTAACTTCTATCTTAGTTACACGCAAGTGTGAGATGTTGTGTTCCTGATGTAACTCAGTTGGCCACTCTACTCAGCTTTAAACAAAACACACTTTATTCTTAGACCCAGTTAAAATGCAAACAAAAGAAAGAACTGGTATAATTTTAACTCTATTGGAAAACATAACAGAATAATAGGTTATATAACTATTAAAGAGCAAGTGTTCCAATATAGTAACACCCTACAAACACACCCTTGGCAAAGGCAAATTCAGTAAAATAGGTATATAATATTTCTTCAGTCCAGGGGGAAAAAACACCAACAGAAAATTCTGACAGAGAGAGATAGAGAGAGAAGGAGAGAACTTGAGCATTTTGCTCTGGCCAAGAGAAATGTCTAAGAGCTTCCACAGACAACTTCAAAACCCTAACAACTGCTGAGGGCTAAACTGAAACCTTGGTTCTGTAAGAGCCTGACTCCAACCATTCATGCTGTTTCTAGGTCCTCACAAACTGTTTACTTTATTGGCTTGGAAGAGACAACCTCTGGCTCAAAGCTTCTCTTCAAAGAAAAGGATAGAATGCAGGTCGGAAGGCCACAGTAGGAATGGACAGCTCCCATTCTATAATTACCTGCCCTCTCGATTGGTCATGACAAGGTTACTTTAGAAAGGATCTTTAGCCTTGTTTCTCCCAGACATAAATGAACTCATTATACTTTTCAAAGAAGAGCCTAGTTAAATGACTTGAGTTAAGAAGGAAGGATTTCAAGAATGACTAAATGCAAGAAGAGCTAGTAACGCAACATACATTCACACTTATTAGAAATAAGTGGTATCCAATAAGATAAATATTAAAAAATACAGTATTGACAAATATGGAGATCAGTCTCAATTGTTTTTGAAGTGTGGATAGTTGGACATTGTGGTCTTGAACGTAATGGAGATGTCCAGGAGTTGGCGGTTAGCAGTCAAATTCAAAACTCTTAGTTTTGCAGTTGGGTTCTCGGCTTCAAGATGTCTCTGCAGGAGTTTCATAGGATAGTGTCCCAGGCCCAACCATCTTCAGCTGCTTCATCAACGACCTTCCCTCCATCATAAGGTCAGAAGTGGGGATGTTCGCCGATGATTATACCATGTTCAGCACCATTCACCACTCCTCAGACACTGAAGCAGTCTATGTTCAAATGCAGCAAAATCTGGACAATATCCACACTTATGTTGACAAGTAACATTTGTGTTGCACAAGTGGCAGCTAATGAACTCTCCAACGAGAGAGTTGATACTCAATGGCATTACCATCACTGAATTCCTCACTATCAACATCCTGGGGGTTGCAATTGTCTAGAAACTTAATTGCATTAGCTATATAAACACAATGGCTACAAGAGCAGGTCAGAGGCTAGGAATACTGCAGCAAGTAACACAACTCCTAACTTTCCAAGGCAGATGATGGAATTTGAATCCAATGAAAACCTGGAATTAAAAATCCAATGATGACCATGAAACCATTCCTGATTATCAGACAGAACCCATCTGGTTCACTAATGCCCTTTAGGGAAGGGAACTGTCAGCCTTTCTTGGCCTAGTCTATATGTTGACTTGTAACTGCCCTCTGGGCAATTAGGGATGAGTAATAAATGCTGGCCAAGCCAGTGACACCATCAGCTTGTGAATAAATAAAAAAAATTACTTAACACAGAACTATTCCAGCCCACTCATGAGGGTCTCTGACATTCCACCATCTGCTGTTCATCCAAACCTCTAATGTCCATGGCTGAACTCACATTGCTATCTCTGCTGGGCTCACTGAAATACCTTGGCTCCCAGACAAGAACATATCGATTTCTAAAACTCTCAATTTCCTCCTTTGTCTTGCCTCCCCTATTTCTGTAACTTACTTGAGCTCAGCAACCCTCTGATTTGAACGTGATCATCCACTTCTGTCCTTTTGAATATCCCCAACTTTAATAGCTCCACCATTGGTGGGCACGTTATCCAGGCGCCAAGCTCTGGAATTGCAAACTTTCCACACCCCCACCCCACCCCGCAACCACTGATCTCTGACATCTCGTCAACTTGATCGAGTTTAGAAGGCTGAGGATGCATTTCATTGAAACTTACAGAATACTGCAACGCCAAGATAGAGTAGATGTGGAGAAGATGTTTCACTAGCCAGAGAGTCAAGGATCCAAGTGCACAGTCTACGAGTGAAGAGACTACCATTTAGAATGAAGATGAGGAGGAAGTTCTTCAACTAGAGGGTGGTGCCTCATTGTTGCAGAAGGCAGTGGAGATCAAGTCATTGTGTGTAATCAAGACAAAGACAGGTAGGTTTACAGAAGTCGCAGTGATGATGTTACCCAGTATTATCATAACAAGTCTGCATGATAACCCAACAGCTCTGTTAACTAACCACCTACCTCATCCACAACCCGAGCTACATGTATTTGTGAAAACTTTAAAGGTTCTTGATTAGTTAGGGGGAATCAAGGGTTAGGGGAGATAGCAAGAGAATGGGATTGAGAAACATATCAGCCATGATCAAATGGCACAGCAGACTCCATGGGCTGAATGGCCTAATTCTGATTCTACTTCCTATAGTCTTATGGTCTAACTGTCTACCTGGCTTTGGAGTTATAGAGTCATATCGCACAGAAGAGGCCCTTTGGCTCATCATGTACGCTGACCTAGCTACACCAATCCAGCACTTGGCCAATAAATTTGAATGCTATGAAATTTCAAGTGCTCATCAACATACGACCCACAGATTTTGAGGATTCCCACCTCCAATGCTCTCCCTGGCAATGCATTCTAGATTCGGACTTCTCCAAACTCCTTCACCTTAAAATTATGTCCCTTCGTTATTGCAACTTCAAATAAGGCACAATAGTTTCTTCCTTTAAGACATTCTTTGAAAAGGACCAAGGTCCAACCTTTTGGGCATCTGGCCTCACATCTCCTTTAGCACTTTGGTGCCATGATTTATCAAATGATGCCTCAATAACATGGCAATAATAGGGAGATGATGGAATAGTGGTACTAGCACTAGACGTTTAAATTAGGGACCTTAGAAATGATCTGAGGAACTCAGTTTTGAATCCTGCCACAGTGGAAATTCGATTCAACAAAAAAATCTGGAACGCAGTATGTAGATGCTTTTCTAACGCAGTATGTAGATTGTCCAACCAGAGGGGAGGCCATATTGGATTTGGTACTCGGTAACGAACCGGGACAAGTGGTGGGCTTGTTAGTGGGTGAACATTTTGGTGATGGCGACCACAATTCTGTGACTTTCACCTTGGTTATGGAGAGAGATAGGTGCGCACAACAAGGAAGTTTTTACAATTGGGGGAAGGGAAATTACGATGCTGTAAGACAGGATTTGAGGAGCATACATTGGGAGCATAGGCTGTCAGGGAAGGATGTGGTGGAAATGTGGGACTTTTTCAAGGAGCAGATACGACGTGTCCTTGATATGTATGTACCGATCAGGCAGGAAAGAAATGGTCGTGTGAGGGAGCCTTGGTTGACGAGGGAGGTTGAATGTCTAGTAAAGAGGAAGAAGGAGGCTTACATAAGGTTGAGGAAACAAGGTTCAGACAGAGCAGTGGAGGGATACAGGATAGCCAGAAGGGACCTGAAGAAAGGGATTAGGAGAGCTAAGAGAGGGCATGAAAAATCCTTGGCGGATAGGATCAAGGATAACCCCAAGGCATTCTATGCGTATGTGAGAAACCTGAGAATGACGAGAACGAGGGTAGGTCCGATCAAGGACAGTGGTGGGAGACTGTGTATTGAGTCGGAAGAGATAGGAGAGGTCTTGAACAAGTACTTCTCTTCAGTATTTACGAACGAGAGGGACCGTATTGTTGAAGAGGAGAGTGTGAAACGGACTGATAAGCTAGAAGAGATACCTGTTAGGAAGGAAGATGTGTTGGACATTTTGAACAACTTGAGGATAGACAAGTCCCCCGGGCCTGACGGGATATATCCTAGGATTATGTGGGAAGCAAGAGAGGAAATTGCAGTACCGTTGGCAATGATCTTCTCGTCTTCACTGGCAATTGGGGTGGTACCAGGGGACTGGAGAGTAGCGAATGTTGTGCCCCTGTTCAAAAAAGGGAATAGGGATAACCCCGGGAATTACAGGCCAGTTAGTCTTACTTCTGTGGTAGGCAAAGTAATGGAAAGGGTACTGAGGGATAGGATTTACGAGTATCTGGAAAGACACTGCTTGATTAGGGACAGCCAGCACGGATTTGTGAAGGGTAGGTCTTGCCTTACAAGTCTTATTGAATTCTTCGAGGAGGTGACCAAGCATGTGGATGAGGGTAGAGCAGTGGATGTAGTGTACATGGATTTTAGTAAGGCATTTGATAAGGTTCCCCATGGTAGGCTTATGCGGAAAGTCAGGAGGCATGGGATAGAGGGAAATTTGGCCAATTGGATAGAAAACTGGCTAACCGGTCGAAGTCAGAGAGTGGTGGTAGATGGTAAATATTCAGCATGGAGTCCAGTTACAAGTGGAGTTCCGCAGGGATCAGTTCTGGGTCCTCTGCTGTTTGTAATTTTTATTAATGACTTAGAGGAGGGAGTCGAAGGGTGGGTCAGTAAATTTGCAGATGATACAAAGATAGGTGGAGTTGTGGACAGTGAGGAGGGCTGTTGTCGGCTGCAGAGGGACTTAGATATGATGCAGAGCTGGGCTGAGGAGTGGCAGATGGAGTTCTACCCTGCCAAGTGTGAGGTTGTCCATTTTGGAAGAACAAATAAGAATGCGGAATACAGGGTTAATGGTAGGGTTCTTGGTCAGGTGGAGGAACAGAGGGATCTTGGGGTCTATGTACATAGATCTTTGAAGGTTGCCACTCAGGTGGATAGAGTTTGTAAGAAGGCCTATGGAGTATTATCGTTCATTAGCAGAGGGATTGAATTCAAGAGTCGTGAGGTGATGTTGCAGCTGTACAGGACTTTGGTTAGGCCACATTTGGAGTACTGTGTGCAGTTCTGGTCGCCTCACTTTAGGAAAGATGTGGAAGCTTTGGAGAGGGTGCAGAGAAGATTTACCAGGATGTTGCCTGGAATGGAGAGTAGGTCGTACGAGGATAGGTTGAGAGTTCTCGGCCTTTTCTCGTTGGAACGGCGAAGGATGAGGGGTGACTTGATAGAGGTTTATAAGATGATCAGAGGAATAGATAGAGTAGACAGTCAGAAACTTTTTCCCCGGGTACAACAGAGTGTTACAAGGGGACATAAATTTAAGGTGAAGGGTGGAAGGTATAGGGGAGATGTCAGGGGTGGGTTCTTTACCCAGAGAGTGGTGGGGGCATGGAATGCGCTGCCCGAGGGAGTGGTAGAGTCAGATTCATTGGCGACCTTTAAGTGGCATTTGGATAGGTACATGGATGGGTGCTTAATCTAGGATAGAAGTGCGGCACAACATCGTGGGCCGAAGGGCCTGTTCTGTGCTGTATTGTTCTATGTTCTATGTTCTATGTTCTATGAACAGTCCAATGATATCAATTGTCGGAAAAACCCAACTGGTTCACCAACATCCTTCAGACAAGAAAATCTGCCATCCTCACTTGACCTATAATACATGCGACTCCAGACCTACAGCAATGTGGTTGACTCCTAACTGCCCTCTGGGCCTTTAGGAATGGGCAATAAATATTGCCAGCGATGTCCTCATCCCATGAATGAATGTTTAAAAAATAATGATGCAACTGGAGAGCGATGGCTTGGTCAAGCGTGCTGTCGAAATGTAAATAATTGTTGTTGCAGTATGTCGAGATATATCTCTTTGGTTGCCTAATCTTCCAAATCGATTTAAAAACCCAAGGCTGAGGGGAGGGAGGTGATTCAAAGTCTTTGCTTGTTTCTTTCTTGTGCATTCAACTCACAGATGCTGCTCCTTCTAGAATGACTGACGTGACTCAAAGGTGCCCTTTTATGTTAATTTCCCCATACTAACCCGATATTGCATTTATGATTTGATGATCTCGGTTGCTATAGTGAACGAGATTAAAGAGAGGCGAGTGATCACATTGTACCAACAGAATGTCTACTGGATCATTGAGAGCTGGTAACATTCGAGGATTGTCAGTGAGTGTTTCTGTTGCCATCATTAACTGAGAGTGAAGCTCCAGACAGAATTATTGGCTCAGCCTCACTGTCCTGCATGTTAATGCATTATTTATTCTTTATAATATATCAGAGCTGCTTGATAACATTCTCCATCTGGATAGGAAAGGTTGCTATGTCAGTTTTGTATCATTTGCAAGTGATTTAAATACACCTGGCCCAATGCAACTAACCAGATTTTTTGAAGGGTGAAAACAGACTGGGATTTTCAACATCTTTGCTTTCTGATGAGCCACAGGAAATAAAGCAATTCATGGCGTTTAATTAGCTGCAAGAAAGTTTAATCTTAGTGAACATCAGATTCCATCACACTTGAAAAAGGCAAGGAAAGAAAATTTTAAATTGTGTATTCCCTAGAACTGCCAAAGCCTTTCAAAGTTAATGAATGACTTTGTAGCTATTTGTTATGCTCAGCATAAGAATTAGTCTTTAGTCCCATGTATCAACCTTCTATCCTCCCCTTTCCGTGTATCGAGTGGTTTTACATATTTATGCCAGGCCCTTACTGTTTAAGCGCAGCAGGTCAGGCAGCATCCAAGGAGCAGGAGAATCAACGTTTCGGGCATGAGCCCTTCTTTAGGAATGAGGAAAGTGTGTCCAGCAGGCTAAGATAAAAGGTAGGGAGGAGGGACTTAGGGGAGGGGCGTTGGGAATGCGATAGGTGGAAGGAGGTTAGGCTGAGGGTGATAGGCCGGAGTGGGGGTGGGGGCGGAGAGGTCAGGAAGAAGATTGCAGGTTAGGTCGTCAGGTCCACACCCCCCACCAACCCAACCTCCACTCCCGACACCTTCCGCAAGAAATGCAAAACTTGCACCCACACCTCCCCCCCTCACTTCCCTCCAAGGCCCCAAGGGATCCTTCCATATCCGCCACAAATTCACCTGCACCTCCACACACATCATTTACTGCATCCGCTGCACCCAATGTGGCCTCCTCTATTTTGGGGAGACAGGCCGCCTACTTGCAGAACGTTTCAGAGAACACCTCTGGGACACCAGGACCAACCAACCCAACCACCCCGTGGCTCAACATTTCAACTCCCCCTCCCACTCCACCAAGGACATGCAGGTCCTTGGACTCCTCCATCACCAGACCATAGCAACACGACGGCTGGAGGAAGAGTGCCTCATCTTCCGCCTAGGAACCCTCCAACCACAAGGGATGAACTCAGAATTCTCCAGTTCCCTCATTTCCCCTCCCCCTGCCTTGTCTCAGTCCCAACCCTCGAACTCAGCACCACCTTCCTAACCTGCAATCTTCTTCCTGACCTCTCCGCCCTATCACCCTCACCTTATCACCCTCACCTTAACCTCCTTCCACCTATCGCATTTCCAACGCCCCTCCCCCAAGTCCCTCTTCCCTACCTTTTATCTTAGCCTGCTTGGCACATTTTTTTCATTCCTGAAGAAGGGCTCATGCTCGAAACATCGATTCTCCTGTTGCTTGGATGCTGCCTGACCTGCTGCGCTTTTCCAGCAACACATTCTCTGATCTCCAGCATCTGCAGTCCTCACTTTCGCCTTCCTGTTTAAACCTGGAGTTTACATTTCTTTAAGAGTCCCTACATTGTGAAAGCAGACCATCAAGTCTACAGTGACCCTTTGAAGTGTAGCCCACCCAGACATAACCCCCTAACAACTACCCTATCCCCTGCATATCCCATGGCTAACCAACCTAGCCTGCATATCCATGGACACTATGGGTAATTGAGCATGGCCAATTCACCTGACCGGCACATCTTTGGATTGTGGGAGGAAACCGGAGCACCTGGAGGAAACCCACCCTGACAGGGGGAGAATGTGCAAACTCTACACAAGGTAAAAACAATGACTGCAGACGCTGGAAACCAGATTCTGGATTAGTGGTGCTGGAAGAGCACAGCAGTTCAGGCAGCATCCAAGTAGCTTCGAAATCGATGTTTCGGGCAAAAGCCCTTCATCAGGAATTAAAGGCAGTGAGCCTGAAGCGTGGAGAGATAAGCTAGAGGAGGGTGGGGGTGGGGAGAAAACTCTACACAAGTCACCCAAGGGTGGAATCGAACTCAGGTCCCTGGCGTTGTCAGGCAACAGTGCTAACCGTACCACCCCAAATTTGATCGTAGAGAAATATTCCCACACATCCCAGCATTACTGCCTGGATGCACCCAAAACAATTGTTCCCTCATCGCGGAATACACTGCCTATCGCATGTACATTTCCCACCGTTCATCAGTTCCTACATCACTTCTTTCACTGTAATTGTTTGACGTCATCCTGAGGTTGTGAAAGGTGCCATATAAATGCACGTCCTTTGTTCTTTCTGTCATTCCATGCTCAGCTCAATTTATGACTTCAATAATCAGCTGCAGTTGCAATATTATGTGGTTCCCTGTACATTATGGTTGCTTCAAATAAAACATTATTTTTACTTAGGAATGCATTGGCAAATTTTACCGTTGTGAGATGTCAAACTAGCTTCATTCAGAAGAAGTCACTCAACACCAGATTATAGTCCAACAGGTTTATTTGAAATCACTAGCTTTCACCTGACAAAGGAGCAGGACTCCAAAAGCTTGCGATTTCAAATAAACCTGTTGGACTATAGCCTGGCATTGTGTGACTTCTGATCCCAGTCCAACACCAGCACCTCCTCCTCCTTCAGAAGAGGTATGATGGGTTGGATTCCTCCTCTTGGTGCTGTCTGTGCAGGTAAATGACAGTCTAGCACTGGTGTTAAAATAACAAAGCAGTTAAGCAAATAGATTTGTCTTTGCGAAACAAGCAGAAAATTATAACAACTTATCAACTGCAAAAACGTGGGATTGGGAGCACACGATGCCACTAACTGTGTGTTTCAGAGAAAGTTATTGCTTTCTGAAACATTATTTAACAACAGCAGCCGCCAAACATATTTTCTTTGCTGCATCACTAGCTGGTACTGATTGAAGTATTTTGTCAATAACCACAGGATATTAAGCTTCCAACTTTTGAATCATTTCAGAAAGCTTCAAAGCTATCCTTGGTATCTATCATAAGCTGCTCCAGTATTAAAAAAATACAATAAAGCTAAAACTTGAGGAAAAATGGTTTTCTTTTGTGAATGCAGGAAATAATGAAACAACTTTAGATAATAACATAAGATATAGAAGCGGAATTAGTCCATTCAACCCATCAAATCTGCTGCGCCATTCAATCATGACTGATCCCATTCTCCTGCCTTCTCTCTGTAACTCTTGATCTCATTACTAATCAAGAATCTATCTCTGTCCTTAATACACTCAATGACTTGGTCTCCACAGCCCTCTGCGACAATGATTCTACTGATTTATCTCAGTTCTAAAGGGTTGTCCCTTTAACCTGAGGCTACATTTGGGTCCTTGTCTCTCCTACTAGTGGAAACATTTTGTCCACACCAAGTTTCAATGACAGGCCCTTCATTCTCCTAAACTCTACCAAGTACAGACTCAGAGTCCTCAATCAGTCCTCATATGACAAGCTCTTCATCCCCAGGACCCTTTGCATTAACTTCCTCTGGACCCCCTCTGATCCTTCCTTAAATAACAGGGCAGAGAACTGAATATATTTCAAATATTCAGTTTGACCAGAGTCTCATTCAGCCTTAGTAGTACATCCCTGCTCTTGTATTCTAGCCCCTTTGAAATAAATGTTAATAATGCATTTGCCATCCTATTTTCCTGTATGTTAACCATAAGAAAATCCTGAACTTAGTCTCCAAAGTCTCTTTGTGCTTCAGATTTCCAAAGTATTTCCTCATTTAGAAATAGTCGATGTCTCTATTCTTTCTACCAAAGAGCATAACCTCACACTTTCCTACACTGAATTCCATCTGTCACTTCTTTGCCCACTGCCATAGCCTGTCCAAGTCCTTCTGCAGCCTGCCCAATTGCTCAGCACTATCTATCCTTCCACCTATCTTTATGTCATCCACAACCTTAGCAACAATGTCCTTAGTTCCTTTTTCCAGATCCATAATGCATAACGTGAATAGTTTTGGCCCCAACACAAACCCCCGTGGAGCTCCACTAGTCATCAGATTCCATCCTGAGAAAGATCCCTTTATTCTCATTTGCTGTCTTCTGCTAGTCAGCCAATTCTCTATTCACACCAGTACGTTGCCCCTAACACGATGGGCTCTTACATTATTTAGCAGCCTCCAGTGTGACATCTTATCAAATGCCTTCTGGAAATCCAAAGAGATCACGTCCACTGGCTCTCCTTTGTCTAAGTTGCTTGTTACATCGTCAAAGATGTCTAACAGATTTGTCAGGCATGACCCTCCCTTGACAAAGCCATGTTTACTCAACCCTATTCTACTATGAGCACAGCAGTTCAGGCAGCATCCAAGGAGATTCGAAATTGACGTTTCGGGCAAAAGCCCTTCCTGATGAAGGGCTTTTGCCTGAAACATCAATTTTGAAGCTCCTTGGATGCTGCCTGAACTGCTGTGCTCTTCCAGCACCGCTAATCCAGAATCTGGTTTCCAGCATCTGCAGTCATTGTTTTTACCTCTCCTATTCTACTATGCACTTTCAAATGCTCTGCATTCTTCTCTTCAGTAATGGACTCTAAAATTGTACCAATAACCGAGGTCAGGCTAACCAGCCTATAATTTCCTGTCTTCTGCCTCCCTCCATTCTTAGAGACAAAAAGACTGTAGATGTTGGAATTCTAAGCAGACAGGCAGGAGGCTGTAAGAACACAGCAAACCAGGCAGCATCAAGAGGTGGAGAAATTGACGCAGATCCCTTTACCACCACCCCCAGACCTGAAGAAGGATTAGACCAGAAACGTCGACTTCTCCACCTCCTGATGCTGCTTGGCTTGCTGTGCTTTTCCAGCCTCCTGACTATCTACTCCCTCCAATCTTAAACAGGGCTGTTACTGTAGTCCTTTTCTCCCAGTCCTCTGAACCTGGTGGAGGCTGATACAATTGCAACATTTAAGAGGTATTTGGATGGGGATATGAATAGGAAGGATTTGGAGGGATATGGGCTGAGTGCTGGCAGTGGGACTAGATTGTCTTGGGATATCTGGTCGGCATGGACGGTTTGGACCGAAGGGTCTGTTTCCATGCTGTACATCTCTATGACTCTATGACTCCCATCATTCCTGAAAGATTACATCAATGCCTTTACAAACTCAGCTATCTCCTTCAGAATGTGTTGCTGGAAAAGCGCAGCAGGTCAGGCAACATCCAAGGAGCAGGAGAATCAACGTTTCGGGCATGAGCCCTTCTTCAGGAGTGCCCGAAACGTCGATTCTCCTGCTCCTCACTTTCTCCTATCTCCTGCAGAACCCCGTTCTGCTATTTGCTCACATTCTATATCAGTGAAGGTGTTTTTTTAAACTAAAAGCTAATAGCCCTGCACACTAAACATCTCACAGATGGGAAACAAAAGTGATTTTTAATGAAATGGAATGTATATGTGTTCACAAAAGATTTACTTGACTAAAACATGGAACAGCTGAATAGTTTCACGAGGAAATCTTGGACAGACTAAAATTGTTCCATGTTGTGTTTAAAGGGGTAAAAGATTATTTGAATAAACATAGAAGAAGTTTTAACAGGGTGGATGTGGAAAGGATGTTCTTCCCCTTGTGAGAGAATCTAGAACTAGGGTTCACTATTGAAAAGTAAGGGGTCCTCTATTCATAGAGTCATAAAGCCATACAGCATGGAAATAGACCCTTTGGTTCAAAAGGTCCATGCTGACCATAATCCCAAACTAAAATAGACCCATCTGCTTGTGCTTGGTCCATATCCCTCCAAACATTTCTGATTCATATACTTATCCAACTGTCTTTTTAATGTTGTAACTATACCTGCATCCAACACTTCCTCTGGAAGTTCATTCCACACATGAACCATACTCTGTGTAGAAAATTGCCGCTTGTGTTCTTTTTAAATCTTTCTCCCCTCACCTTAAAATATGCCCCTTAGACTTGAAATCCCCCACCCTAGGGAAAAGACATCTGCCCCTTATGTATGCCCCTCATGACTTTATAAACCTCTATAAGGTCACCGCTCAATGTTGTACATTCCAATGATTTAAGGCAGAAATAAATAGACTTCATTTTCAGGGTTCTGAATCTTTGGGAACTCTCTTCCTCAAAAGGTGTTGGAAGGTGTCTTTTGTCACAAAGCTAGTCCCTTTTTTTTCTAAAAGCTGTTTCTTGGCTCAAGGAAGCTCTGTCCTTGATTTTTTTCAGAGGGGTAATAAACCAGGCCGGGCTCCGATCAGTCTGGTTTGGTCCAGAGATTAAAGGGTATTAAGAGGCCTTTTTGTTTATCTGTAAACAGATGAGACTTCAGGCCAAAGTGGTCATGTTTTAGAAGTGACCTGTATAATGCAAAGGGTGTGGTCAGCTCTCTAGCTGAGAAATTTAATTCAGTCCAGAACTGGTTAGGAGTTCAACAGTGAGCTGTGTGGAAACTCTCTCTTCTGCCCTTCAATCTGTAAGCATCTGACCTATTTTTGTACTGTGTTTTAAAGCAGGTTTGCTTATTGGGACTATTGTGTATATTCAGAACAGCATACTTAAGTCTAGCTTGGATAGACTGTGTTCTGAGGGGCTTCTTTATTCTGTTCTTCGTGTTTCATTGTGTAATTTTGTGAATAAATGTTTTTGTCTGTTTTAAACCTTGGTAGTCAACCTCACTAACTTACTCTGGGTAATTTTTACTGTACACTTAATGAAACAAATTGCAAAGTTATGGTCTGGGCTGACTGTTTAAGAATGCTTTGAGTAGTCGGACCTCGTCCGTAACACTTTGAAAATGTTTAAGACTGAAGTGGCTAGATTCTTGAGCAGCGAGGCTGTAAACAGTTATTGGGGACAGGGTGGAATGCAGAGTAATCGATCAGCCATGATCTTGTTAAACAATGGAGCAGGCCTGAGCAACCGAGAGACCTACTCATGCTCCTAATTCACATGGTCATGTGTAAAAGCGACATCCAGCCTCCTTTGAAAATGGATGAACAGGAAAATATCATCTATATGTATTAAGATAAAAAAGGCTAATTACATGAGACTCCTCAATCTGTCTCAAAGGAGCATTTAATAATCAGGCCAACAAGAGTAGCAAGGATTTGGAGCTACAAACAATGGTGAGGTTAACAGTGATCCCAGTTATTGCAATGTAAATTGGAAAGTTAAAAATCATTTCCTGAACAAGGGCTTATGCCCGAATCGTCGATTCTCCTGCTCCTCGGATGCTGCCTGGCCTGCTGTGTTTTTTCAGCACCACATTTTTCAAATCTGGTCTCCAGCATCTACAGTCCTCACTTTCTCCGAGTTAAAAAACCACACAACATCAGGTTATATCCAACATTGAATAGCATGGAGATGTTAGACTAGATTTCTTACAGTGTGGAAACAGGCCCTTTGGCCCAACCAGTTCACACAAAGGAGTAACCCACCTCTCTCTAACTAATGCACCTAACAAACTGGGCAATTTAACATGGCCAATTTACCTGACCTACACATCTTGGGATTGTGGGAGGAAACCAGAACAAGCCTATGCAGATGCAAGGAAAATGCGCTAACTCCACGCAGACAGTCACCCAAAGCTGGGATTGAACCTGGGACCCTAGTGCTGTGTGACAGCAGTGCTAATGACTGTGCCATCATGCCCTACTTTCTTGATAGGTACACACTGAACCTACCTGACTCAGTGGTAGTTTATCTGTTCCAATGTAAGTTCCCCTTTAGTATAATGCAGAGTTATCGCCAATTACCTTCTGTGACACATAAGATTAAGTTAACAAGTATGGAGACTTCAGAGAAAAGTTAAAGTTCATGGATTAAAAGGGTCAGTAGTAACATGTTCACAACATTGACTGAGGGATAGGAAACAGGGTAATGGTTGGTGGGTATTTTTCAGGCCCATGGACAGTTTGTAGTGGAACTCCCATGGGTTTGGTATGGGAGCCTTACTTTTCCTGAGATTTATATAAATCACCCTGATGTGAAGGAAACAACTTCAATGTTTGTGGATAAATTTATAATGTAGAAATCCCAAAAAAAACATTGATAATCTAATGTAGTGGCTAATAGGCAGCAGGTGAAGTTTAATGTATAAACTTCATGGCGTGGTCCATTCTGATGCAAATGTCATGAAGAGACAATAGAAAATAAAGGGTGTGTAGGAGAGCAGAGATGTGGGTAAATGTACATAAGTCATCAGGACAGGCAAAGAGAGATGTTAATGAAGTCTATGTATTCTAGACTTCGAGAAAACACTAGTTAGACATCAGCTAGAGGATTGTCTATGGTTCTGAGTAGCACAATCCAGGAAGGTAAACTGAGAGAATGCAACCATCACAGCCAATTCTAGCTCACCTTACCAAATGGTATTTTTAGATTGATTCACCACTGTTGGATATTCTGGAATTAACTGGTATATCGTGTGCCTGTGTGACTTTTAAAAGCCCATTGCGACATGCACTGTCAGTCTGGAACTGCCCTGCATACTTCCTGACATTTGCCTCAGACATGGCACTCAGCTTTGTGGGCAAGGTCCTGGACACCCTGCTAGACTGGGTGATGTAGACTCTGTTGTGGTTCTGTTCGCCGAGCTGGGAATTTGTGTTGCAGACGTTTCGTCCCCTGTCTAGGTGACATCCTCAGTGCTTGGGAGCCTCCTGTGAAGCGCTTCTGTGATCTTTCCTCCGGCATTTATAGTGGTTTGAATCTGTCGCTTCCGGTTGTCAGTTCCAGCTGTCCGCTGCAGTGGCCGGTATATTGGGTCCAGGTCAATGTGCTTGTTGATTGAATCTGTGGATGAGTGCCATGCCTAAAACTGTCCTAAAACTAACAGCCAGACTACTGCGACCACAAGGACTCATAACAGCACACAAACCAACAGCCACTCTCAGACAACAACTGACCAGAACGAAGGACCCGATACCCAGCATGAGCAAAACCAATGTAGTGTACAAAATCCCATGCAAGGACTGCACAAAACACTACATAGGACAAACAGGAAGACAGCTAACGATTCGCATCCATGAACACCAACTAGCCACGAAACGACACAACCAGCTATCCTTAGTAGCCACACATTCAGATGACAAGCAACATGAGTTTGACTGGGACAACACTACTATTATTGGACAAGCCAAACAGAGAACAGCCAGGGAATTCCTAGAGGCATGACAGGGGACGAAACGTCTGCAACACAAATTCCTAGCTCGGCAAACAGAACCACAACAACGAGCACCTGAGCTACAAATCTTCTCCCAAACTTTGATGTAGACTCTCTCTCTTCCCCAGGACCAGCAGTGGAGGTCACGACACCAGACCTTATTCTTCCTAACTACCCTACCTGAACCCCTCATAATTCTATACCTCTTACTTGAACTTCCCCTCAGCCTCCTTTGTTCCAAAAAAAACCACCCCAACTTTCTGCATTAGTAAAATTTGCAGATGCGCAGAGCCAGCAACATCCCAGTAGAGACCCTCTGACTAACATGTCTCCCCACTGCACCCTCCCACCTTCCCAATCTCAGCCCCCAGCCTCATCCTCTTCCTAAACTGGCACCCTGGATTAATGAAATTCTGAGGAAAGGTAATCAATCTGAAATATAAATTCTCTTTCTCTCTGTCTCTTAATTCAAAATGTGTTTCACTTTGGTAAAGAGCTTTGGAAGGTTTGTTATATCCAGTGTGATAAATGAACTGTGAGCAAACACATTAAAGACATCAATTCCAAATTGACAAAGTATAAACATCATTTTGCAAGTAGAAGTGAATCAAACATTTGGTTTGGAACTGGACTGAGGATGATGGTGATAAATATGCCGAACCAACACCTGTAGACCATAACATTTACAGATTGTGATTAATTTCTCAATTTTTCCAAAATTGTGAAGTCAAGAAACAAACCTGCTCAGGCGACTGTTAAAAGGTTGAAATCGTAGCATAACAAATTTAAACAAATATGGAAGATCTGAGTTGGACTTCCTCATCCAGACTTTTTTTTTAAACAGTTGTTCGTCAATTATTATTCCTAAGTAAGGGATGTCATATCCTAGAAATCTCACAGTGTTAATGTTGGAGACTGTCCTATGGATTTCACTGTGGCTGCAGCACTTTCTCTCCTAGAAGAGTAAACTGATAAATGAGACATATTGTTCCAATTTGTTTTGTATTACACAGAACAGTGCTCCAGTTTGACCTGTACTTTCACTTCGAAGTGTTACTGGTTCTTCACTCTCTGGCAGTTCATGTTCCCTCAATACTGACCCACTGTCAGTGCAACACTCCCTCTGAATTTAATTTGGACTGTTAGCCTGGATTATGTGCCCAGTTGTCTGAAGTTTCAGGTAGGAGATTGTTTTACTGTAAAGTAGCCATAGTCCCATTGTCTCAGTAAAGAGTGACAGTTTAACCTGATGGTCACCACGCCTCAGGTGAGGGGAGAGGTTGAGCAGGAGAGTCCTTCATGGTAACCTCAGCTGGGGCAGGGATTAAACCCACACTGTTGACATCACTTGGCATTGCAAACCTGCCATTCAGCCAACTGAGTTAACTGGCATCCTGGTTTAGAGATAATTAGGGTCATATGGATGCTCTTCGTGGGAAGCTGAATTGCTGCAGCATCATGTACTTTTCATATTGCTGTTGTAGTCTGGAGTCGTGGATAGTCATGGTAGAGGCTCCACTTTCCTCTCCATGAAATGATTGGCAAAGAATCTCTCTTGCTTTTGTTACCTGCCATTGGTACATTTTGGAAGGATTTGTAGATTGATACTAAAACTGCCTGGCCACAGAATGAGCATACCTCCTTAGCTGGGATGGCAGCCAAACCCACAACCATAGGCTCAGAACCAATGCTGTTACCCACAAAGCATTACAACACAAATATAGATGTCCAACTGGCATTGTGGGATGGGACTGGTCAGAGCCTGCACTGTACACTGACTGACCTTCCCCACCAGCAGGATTGACGATGATGCCCCCAGAAAACTAAGGGTTACACAATCGATCTGGATATCAGAGTAAGAAAAAATAGAATTAAATTTTGAAGGTGATTCAATTGCTCTTCATAGAATCCCTACAACATAGAGACAGGCCATTCAGCCCATTGAGTACAGACCCACCCTCAAAAGTGCAGCCCACCCAGACTTACCCCATCCCTGTAACCCTGGATATCCCATGGCTAACCCATCTAGCCTGCACACCCCTGGATACTATGGGCAATATAGTATGACCAATCCGTCTGACCTGCATATCTTTGGACTGTGGGAGGAAACGCACATAGACAAGGGGAGAATGTGCATATTCCACACAGGCAGTCGTCTAAGGCTGGAATTAAACCCAGGGCCCTAGCACTGTAAGACAGCAGGGTTAACCACTGAGCCACTGTGCCATCCACTCTTCAGAGTATCTCTACATTCTCAGCTGGAGCTGACCTTCAGCAGAAACGAGGAAAAGTGAAAGCTTAATAAATCTAAGTCTAGTGGGAGTAGTTTGAGACCTAATCCTCGAACCAATGTCTCACCTTTGCTCAGGCTTGAGTCAGCTAAAGAAGATGAAATGGTTCAGTAGTTCAATGAAGGCTTCAGGTAATCTGTGAGGAATGCAGTGTGGGTTGGCATGCTGTCTTTTCAGCTCTGCAAAATCTGGATGTGAACCCTATGAAGAAAGATGGATTAAAAATCATCCTTCTCTGTGCTTTGCAATATCCTTAACTGAAATGAGATCAGAAAGTGTCAGCATAATCTGTTGATAAAGAGCATTAAAATCATCAACCTCACTCAGAAAGGCCACAGGGATGCACTTGGAGATAGTGTCCAGCTGCTGAAATTAAATTCCTTGGCCATGTTTATTATCTCTGTTTATTATATCTCGCAGATAAGATCCTGAATAGTCCTAACAGGGTAGAGCTGGAAGGAATGTTTCCCCTTTAGAGAGAATCAGGAACTAGTGGCCTCTGTTTAAATATCAGGGGCTCACCCACACACAACAGAGATGAGACACAAGCTTTTGTCTCAGAAGGCCACGAGTATTTGCAATTCTTCTCCTGAAAATGTGATGAACGTAGAATCCTTGAGGATATGGCCCACTGTATTGTGTGCCACTAATCACTGTGCTCAATGAGATCAGTTTCTTGAAGACTGGAACTCAAATCTAGGCATCCTGGCCTCTGTGGGGCAGTAGCAGTTGCATAGTATTCAATTTGCTTGGTATGTCTCCCACTCTATCAATACCATCAAACCCTTGATCAATGAAGAGTGAAGAAGGGTATGCCAGGGGCAGCACCAGGTAATAAGGTGTCAACCTGGTGAAGATATAAGACAGGACTACAGGATTACCTACATGCAAAACAATGGAAATGGTATGCTATAAATGGGTCAAAAAGGTCTCACAACCAACATTTCCAATCTAAGCTCTATAGCCCTGTCACAACTAACAGCAAAGGAGGCTTCACTGGCCCTCAAAGATGCCTAGAGCCTCAATGTAAAGGAGAGAGGGCTGAAGCATTTGCGCCCACCTTCAGCCAGAAGTATCAAGCGGGTGATCTACCTTGGCCTCTGCCTGATTCAATTTACTCCATGTGATGTGAAGGAGCTGGATTTAGCAGAGGCGTTGAGTCCTGATTAAGTTCTGGCAGTAATACTGTGCTCTAGAGAAAGCAGAGTGGGAGAGTACTTGGTGTGCTTTTCCAGCACCACTCTGATCTAAACTCTGGTTTCCAGCATCTGCAGTCCTCACTTTTGCCTAGTTGATTTTAACCTTACTGCAAATCCTCTTGCAAGGATGCCCGCCTTGAAGGAGTTCTCCTCCTCTCTCCACAAGAATCTCAGTGAGTCTCTCTCTCTCATTGCAACCCCCAGGTCATCTCCTCTGCCCTGAAGCTCTTCAACCATGTACTCTTTGCTACCTTCCCCCACCCTCCTCTCTGACCTATCACCTCCATCCCCACCCCCATTCACCTATTGTACTCTTTGCTACCTTCCCCCACCCTCCTCTCTGACCTATCACCTCCATCCCCACCCCCATTCACCTATTGTACTCTTTGCTACCTTCTCCCCATCACCCCCCCCCCTCCTCATTTATCTCTCCACTCTGCAGGCACCCTGCCTCTATTCCTGATGAAGCGTTTTTGCCCGAAACATCGGTTTTCCTGCTTCTCAGATGCTGCCTGACCTGCTGTGCTTTTCCAGCACTACTCTGATCTAAACTCTGGAGAGTACTTGAAGACCAGCTCATGGTACAAACCTAATTGGGAATGAATGGACTCCAACTCATGTTATACGGACAGAAACCCCACAAAACTATTGGTGAATTTGTTGTCCAGCTGCAGCAGCAGAGGCCATGAGTGTGGTTTCTTTAAAGAGGAACTCGCAGAGGGGCCTATCAGGTTGGTAATCACCTCTGCTCTGACCATAGCCATCCAGAAAGATCGCTGGGCAATAAAAAAAGGCTATACCATTGACACCTTGATAGAAGATGGATTCCAGCCTGAAGCCATAGGTCAGGCCCACTTCAGTTCCAGTGCAGTTAATACTGTTACTGTCATCATGAAAATACATGAAAACAGCAAGATCGGCAGAAATGCAGAAGTTGTCCAGCTTCTCTTACTTCTGCAAATTATGTGGCAAAAAAGGACATTGTGCAGGCTCTGAAACAAGGCCCAGGTGACCAACAAAAGTGGGACAACACAAAAAAAAGATCTAAAGCTCTCAGATTCCATCTTCCTGAGCTTTGACTCTTGCAGCATGACACACTGAGGCAATGGTGAGCCCAGACACATAAGTGTCTGTGATTGCAATTTGAATATGTCGATACTTGGTGCTGTCATTAAAAAGTCACTGAGTTCTTCAATACGGTGTGTCCCACAACTCCCCCGTATGTCACAGGAGCTCACATAGGTTCCACAGAGTGATAATGGCAGATCATCAATATGTCATGCCACATCGCATCATCCTACAAATACAAGTCAGTAGTGTGATGGAATATTCCTCTCTTGCTTGAATGAGTGCTGCTCTGTCAAGAAGATTGATACCATTTAGGACAAAGCAGCCCACTTGATTAACAGCTCATCGACTACTTTCAACACTTACGGCCTTGTCCACTGACACACAGTAGCAGCAACATGTACCATCTACAAGATGCATTACAGGAACTCATTCGGGCTCCCTTACTAGGACCACATAGATAGACAGGGTTGGCAGATGCTTGCAAATACCTGCAAGTTCCCCTCCCAAACCACACACCATCTTGACTTGAAATGTATCCTTCACTGTTGCTGGGTCAAAATTCTGAAACTTCCTCCCAGATAGTATTGTAGCTAAACCTAGACCAAAATGTTGGACTGAGCCCCTAAGTGGGGTCACTCACTCTGAGGCAGCAAGGGCCATGTTGGAGCTCTGACATTGTTATAACAGCCGCACTCCCTATTTAAGGGGGAGGCAGGGAGACTGGGTGCCTCCTAGCAGAGCGCTTTAGGGAACATCTCCGGGACACCCGCACCAATCAACCAAACTGCCCCGTGGCCCAACATTTCAAATCCCCCTCCCACTCTGCCGAGCACATGGAGGTCCTGGGCCTCCTTCACCGCTGCTCCCTCACCACCAGACGCCTGGAGGAAGAACGCCTCATCTTCCGCCTCGGAACACTTCAACCCCAAGGCATCAATGTGGACTTCAACAGTTTCCTCATTTCCCCTTCCCCCACCTCACCCTAGTTCTAAACTTCCAGCTCAGCACTATCCCCATGACTTGTCCGGACTTGTCCTACCTGCCTATCTCCTTTTCCACCTATCCACTCCACCCTCTCCTCCTTGACCTATCACCTTCATCCCCTCCCCCACTCACCCATTGTACTCTATGCTACTTTCTCCCCACCCCCACCCTCCTCTAGCTTATCTCTCCACGCTTCAGGCTCACTGCCTTTATTCCTGATGAAGAGCTTTTGCCGGAAACGTCGATTTCAAAGCTACCTGGATGCTGCCTGAACTGCTGTGCTCTTCCAGCACCACTAATCCAGAATCTGGTTTCCAGCATCTGTAGTTATTGTTTTTACCTTGTTAATAGTAATGGTAGTCAAATAGTAATTCACAATGTCAAAAAGTGTGGCACTGGAAAAGGTCAGACAGCATCCCAGGAGTAGGAGAGTCGATGTTTCAGGCATAAGCCCTTCATCAGGAATGCTGCTTGACTAGCTTGTGCTTTTCCAGCGCCACACATTTCAATTCTGATCTCCAGCATCTGCAGTCGTCACTTTCTCATCGCAATCCACAACAGCAGGCAAATGATCTGGGTCAGGGGTTTGAATCCCACCATCACAGATGATCCACTTAAAACCCAAAACTGGAAATACACAAGATAGTCCAATGTCAACCAAGAAACTATTGTCGATTGTCATGAAAACCCATCTGGTTCACTGATGTCCTTTCGGGAAGGAAATCTGCCATCCTTTCCTCACCTGGTCGATTTGTGAGTCCACACCAACAGCACCGTGGTTGTCTCTTAATTGCCCCTATGAAATGGTCTCGCAGGCAACAACGAGTGAACCTGCCAGCAATACCTACATCCTATACAAAAATATTTTTTTAAGAAAAAGCACCCACTCTCACAGGTCTCACTGAAGGGTGCCAATTTCAATCCTTAGCGAGAACCCGTTCAGGAAATGTTGACCCTCACTCCATGGACTGCAGTGACTTGTCACCTCCTTCTCAAGGGCGTTGTGGGATGGATGTTTAATGTCACAGTGCAGTTGATGCTGCTGAGAAAGGGGATGTAAAAGCACCCCAGGGGATAAAGCCACTGCAATTGTGTTGTAGAGAAAATGTCATTAACCTGTCTTTAATGGGAACATAAGTCATCGTGTGAAATGTCTATGTTGATGTTTTAATCGCTTCTTCCTAATTTTCTGCATTTCTCCAATCTGCCATCCTGAATTGAAATGACATTGAATCCCTTATGTCATTTCCTTTGTAGTTTAAATTTACTTTCAATCCACTTAATTTTCTGTTAATGATTCCTCTCAATGTTGAAAACCAGTTAACATAAACCACCAGTTAAATAATTAAAGCTAAATATCTTCTGTTTCAAGTAATGAATGTCTCATTAAAGGGTGAATGTTTGCAGGATTCAGAGCCACGGTTTGCAGGATTCAGAGCCACGATCTGCACGCTTTGTCATGTCACTTGATTAATCACTCACCACAAATTGATCTACCAATGACCAAGATTTAAGACCACAATTCTTTTGTGTTCATCATTGTACCATCAATACTGTGGGAGGGATTCCAGCCACACAAAATAACCTTTCTGTCTTCTTGTGGTTGGTTGTGGGGGAATGAATGATTTAATAAATTAGTACAAATGCATCGTGTCTTCCCACAGAAACCTCATAGGCAGCTATAAGTTGAATAAGTCACCTGACCTCCTGAAAAATAAATGAAAATGTTCCAAAGCAGCTTTTATTCATTGTAACAAAAACAGAAATTGCTGGAAAAGCTCAGCAGGTCTGACAGCATCTTCAGAAATGTTCTCAGTGTGAAACGTTCGCTCTGATTTCTCTCCACAGACCTGCTGAGCTTTTCCAGCAATTTCTGATTTTGTTTCTAATTTTCAGCATCCGCAGTTGCATTGGTTTTTATTCTGTATTGTAAACTTGATAGCATCCACAGGCTGTCCAGGTAAAGTATGATTCCAGCTGTAACAACCACAGAGATTGCTGGAGAAATTCAGCAGGTCTGGCAGCAATTCCAGAAAAAAAAGTTAACATTTTGGTATAACTCTTCTTTTGAACTTCAGAAACATAGCAGACTCAAAATGTGACTTCTGTTTCTCTCTCTTCACAGATGTTGCTCGCCTTTCTCCAGCATTTACATGTTTGTTTCAGATTTCCAGCATTCACAATATTTTGCCTTTGTCTAATATTCTGTCCACCACTGATTCCCACACATTTACAGCAAGGTGCTTGAATACCAGTGAGGGGCATAACCTGAAGGCTCCATAGCTCAGTGGTTAGAGCACTAGCCTTGTAAACCCAGGTAAAAACAATGACTGCAGATGCTGAAAACCAAATACTGGATTAGTGGTGCTAGAAGAGCACAGCAGTTCAGGCAGCACCCAGGGTTGTGAGTTCAATCCTCACTGGGCTCTCACCCAGTTTAATGAAAAATAAAAGTTTCAAAGATGAGGGGGATGTTTTTTTAAAACTCTGAAAGAAAACGACAACTCTCAGAGAAATGTATGACAGAAAAGTGGAGTTTATTTAGGAAGCACTTGCTGATTGTCCCACTAAGGCAAGGTAAAAGACGGTAGGGTGAAGGAACCTTGCATGACAAGGGATGTGGAACATCTCATCAAGAGGAAGAAGGAAGCTTACTTAAGGTTGAGGAGGCAAGGATCAGACAGGACTCTAGAGGATGACAAGGTAGACAGGAAGGAATTGAAGAATGGACTTAGGCGAGCTACAAGGGCGCATGATAAAGCCTTGATGGGTAGGACTAAGGAATACCCTAAGGTGTTCTACACTATGTGAGGAACAAGGGGATGGCCAGCATAGGGGTAGGACCGACCATGGATAGTGGAGGGAACTTGTGCCTGGAGTTGGAGGACATAGAGGAGGTCTTTAATGAATACTTTGCTTCAGTATTCACTGCTTAGAGGGACTTTGACACTTCTGAGGACAGCATGATATACTTGTGCAGAGGGTCAGGCAGCATCCGAGGAGCAGGAAAATCAACATTTCGGGCAAAAGCCCTTCATCAGGAATTGAAGTAGGGTACCTGCAGGGTGGAGAGATAAATGATGTGGGGGGGTGAGGAAGGTAGCAAAGAGTACAATGAGTGAATGGGGGTGGGGATGGAGGTGATAGGTCAGAGAGGAGGGTGGAGTGGATCGGTGGAAAGGAAGATAGGCAGGTAGGACAGGTCATGAGGGCGGTGCTGAGCTGGAAGTTTGGAGCTAGGGTGAGGTGTGGGAAGGGGAAATGAGGAAACTGGTGAAGTCCACATTGATCCCCTGGGGTTCAAGTGTTCCGAGGCGGAAGATGAGGCGTTCTTCCTCCAGGCGTTGGGTGGTGAGGGAGTGGCGGTGGAGGAGGCCCAGGACCTCCATGTCCTCAGCAGAGTGGGAGGGGGAGTTGAAATGTTGGGCCACAGGGCGGTGTGGTTGATTGGTGCAGATGTCCCGGAGATGTTCCCTAAAGCACTCTGCTAGGAGGCGTCCAGTCTTCCCAATGTAGAGGAGACTATCTAGACTCTGGTTTCCAGCTTCTGCAGTCCTTGTTTTTCCCTACTTGATATGCTTGTACAGTTTGGTGTTAGGAAGGAGGATGAGCTGAAAGTTTTGAAAAACATAAGGATAGGTAAAACCCGTGGGCTAGACAGATTATGCCCTAGGTTACTACAGGAAGTGAGGGAAGAGATTGCGGCATGTTTGGTGATAATCTTTGTGTCCTCCCTGTCCATTGGAGCAGTGCCAAATGATTGGAGGGTAGCAAATACTATTCACTTGTTCAAGAAAGAGAATAGGGATGATCCTGGGAAATACGGACCAGTCAGTGTTACGTCAGTGGTGGGCCAAAGTATTGGAAAAGATTCTAAGAGACAGGATTTATGATTACTTGAAAAACCATAATTTGATTAAAGATAGTCAGCACAGTGGCACAGTGGTTAGCACTGCTGCCTCACAGCGCCAGAGACCCGGGTTCAATTCCAGACTCAGGCGACTGACTGTGTGGAGTTTGCACGTTCTCCCCGTGTCTGCGTGGGTTTCCTCCGGGTGCTCCGGTTTCCTCCCACAGTCCAAAGATGTGCAGGTCAGGTGAATTGGCCATGCTAAATTACCCGTAGTGTTAGGTAAGGGGTAGATGTAGGGGTATGGGTGGGTTGCGCTTCGGCGGGTCAGTGTGGACTTGTTGGGCCGAAGGGCCTGTTTCCACACTGTAAGTAATCTAATCTAATGAGTTTGTGAGGGGGAGGTCATGCCTCACAAACCTTATTCAATTATTTGAGGATGTGACAAAACATGTTGATGAAGATAGAGCAGTGGATATGGTGTACATGGATTTTAGCAAGGTGTTTGATAAGGTTCCCCATGGTAGATTCTTGAAGAAAGAAAGGAGGCATGGGATACAGGGAAATCTGGCTCTCTGGATACAGAACTGGATGGCCCACAGAAGACAGAGGTTGGGGGCAGATGAAAAGTACTCAGCCTGGAGCTCACCGAACATCAGTGATGTTTCACAGGGATCGGTTCTGGGACCTCTGCGCTTTGTGATTTTTATAAATGACTTGAATGACGAAGGGTCACTGGACCTGAAACGTTAACTCAGATTTCTCTTCACAGATGCTGCCAAACCTGCTGAGCTGTTCCAGTAACTTCTGTTTTGTTTCTGTTTTACAGCATCCACATTTCTTTCGGTGTGTATTCACCACAAATGATAATGATTTGACCATTCATGCGAAGCCCCTAACTTACCTGTCGAATGGAAGCAGGTAGATAGGAGAAAATTATGACCAGGTTTCTGTACTATACCAAATGGGGCGGAATAAAACTATGATTTATTAAAAGGTAACTTTACTAGTTGAAACTCTAACCCCTTTAAAAATCAATATATATGTATATGGACAGTCCCAGACAAACAAAAATGTATTGGGTGGAGAATGAAAAACTGGGGAAACACAAGGATTTACATCAGGAATGTTATCAGTTACATTTTTACACCATAAGACCAAAAGATCATAAGATATGGGAGCATAGTTGGCCATTTGAGTCTGCTCTGCCACTTGATTGCAGTTGATGTGTTTCTCAACTCCATTCTCCCGCCTTCTCCCCAGAACCTATGAGCCCTTTACTAATCAAGTTTCTCTGTTTTAATACACTCGATGACTTGGCCACGATAGCCTTCTGTGGCAATGAACTTTACAGATTCACCACCCTCTGGTTGAAGAAGTTCCTCCTCATCTCAGTTCTAAAGGGTCATCTCTACAATCTGAAACTGTTCCCTCGGATCCTAGTCTCTCCCATTAGTGGAAACATCTTCTCTACATCCACTCTATCAAGGCCTCTCAGTATCCTGTAAGCTTTGATCAGATCCAACCCTCATCCTAAAAACTCCATCGAGCACAGGTGCAGAATCCTCAACCACTCTTCATACAACAATCCTTTCAACCCCAGGTTCAATCCTGTAAGACTCCTCAGGACCCCCTCCAATCCCAACACGTCCTTCCTTAGACACAGGGCTCAAAACTGCTCACAATAGTCCAAATGTTGCTCTATTCCTGATGAAGGGCTTTTGCCCAAAACATCGATTTTCCTGCTCCTCGGATGCTGCCTACTGTGCTTTTCCAGCACCACACTGATCTAAACTTTTGCCTATATTCCAAATGTTATTTGTACTCCAAATGTATTCCTAATGAGAGATCCTTCTCAGACTGCTTCACCGTCACACTGACTGTAAGAAGCATATAAGAAACAGGAAGATTAGATTACTTACAGTGTGGAAACAGGCCCTTCAGCCCAACAAGTCCACACCGACCCACCGAAGCCTAACCCACCCAGACCCATTCCCCTACATCTAACACTACAGGCAATTTAGCATGGCCAATTCACCTAACCTGCACATTTTTGGACTGTGGGAGGAAACCAGAGCACCCGGAGGAAACCCACACAGACACGGGGAGAATGTGCAAACTCCACACAGAGAGTCGCCTGAGACAGGAATTGAACCCGGGTCTCTGGCACCGTGGGGCAGCAGTGCTAACCACTGTGCCACTGCCCCACCCACAAAGGTGCAACGAAGGTGCAAGGGAGAGATCCTTTGGAATCTGCAGGGTAGAGGAGTAGGAAACAAAGCCATTGCTGATGAACCTCTGGCCATGAAAAGGTATTTAAGAGTGGAACTTTGTGAGTGTAACCTCACTGAGCAATGAAGAGTTTTGAAGGGGTTTGGTGTGGTCAGGTGTGTCAGAGGCTGCAAGAAGTTTATGAATGATGAGGAAAGAGAGTTGATTTTGTCATTTTGACATAGATCACAGGATCTTGTCTCAAGTGCAATCCTACTTACTGGGTTGAGCATGGATCAAGTTTTGTGAAACGCCAATGTATCAAGAACTTGTTGGGGGGGTCGGGGGGTGGGGGGTGGGGGGGGGGAGGGTAGATGGAGGAGTGGAATTGATAGGTTTGAGCAAGTGCTATATCTGAGGCATGGAAACCTTAAACATTAGCAGTTAAGGTAGGGAGCTGGAAAGGATATTCAGTGACCAGTGCACCTACCATTCGGGATATCAGTAGCACATAACAGGGGTCAGGTTAGCTCGATTGGTTGGATGAATGGTTTGTGATGCAGGGTAACACCAATAGCTTTGATTCCCACACTGGCTGAGGTCACCATAAGGAATTTTTTTCCCAAACCTCTCCCCCGATCCGCGGTGCGGTGACGTTCAGGTCAAACCACCACCAGCCATCTCTGTAATGGGAGAGAGCCCGATGGTGACTTTACCTTTTAGCACGCTCACTCCTTGATTGGAAAGCGATGAGTGAAATGTAGCAGGCCTGCACTGAATATGTAAGATTGCTGATTAGTACTTCACATTGGCATCTATCTTCCTCCACACTTGTAGAACGTAAGGAACAGAAGCAAAGAAAGACCACTTGGAGCTTTGAGCAACAAGGCTGATCCTTAAGCTCAACTCCAATTTCCCATCTTATCCATTTGTCCAGTGATTCCCTTCCTGCCCAGATATCCATGAACTTCACTCTCAGAAATAATCGGCAACTGAGCATCCCCCGTCCTCTGGGATGTATGCAACTCTCAGAGGTAATCCTTGCTCATAGCCATAGCACAGGGTTTGATGAAGTGGTGGGAATATGGCAGGAAGTCAACCTACGTTGGCCAACCCATTCCTTACAGAGCCATTAACTGGGTCATGGGCAATCTCCTCAGTCAGATTGGGTGTTGGAGATGGCAAAGCAAAATCGCCAAATAGAAACATAGATGTGGACAGCAGGTCATTTATGGAGTAACAGTTATATTGTGATTCTTATCCTGGATTTCAATTTATTGAGAATGACTTAACAATAATAGGAAATTTTCTAAGCTGTCTACAGTAATGAACCGTCTCCACTATGTTGCAAATTAATTAACTCCAATCAGGCTTTCATTCTGTATGCAAATCAGCCGAACTAAATTAAACATTTTCCACATTAATGAAAAGAAGGATTACCGAATCTATGCAGCATGCTTTAATACACTTGTTTAAATGGGGTGACTGAGGGTCTAGGCCAGAAATCCAGAGCTGGTCAGAGATACGGGGTAAACGAAGTTCTGATTTTCTGTGTTATGAGAAGTTTGTCTTGGATTCACTTATTGACTAACAGCGCCATCTAGCAGTATTTCAAAGGAATGGTTCACTTTGTTAACAAGACCAATTGTAAATACAAGACCAGTTCAATCTTCGTAAAACATTGTAAGGGTTTGTCAGAAAATGTTCAATTTTGTTCTGAATAACATGTCTCCACACACAAAGGTACATTTGATATCCCTTCCTATTGCAGTCCTATCATTCAATGATCCAGAGCTACCAGAACAGTTCAACAAACTATGACATTTTTTAAAAACGTGCCTCTATTTCCAGTGACAGATTACATTCAAGATGGGCAGTACAAACTCAGGCCCCGCCCTGCACCTTGTAAAGTCAAAGAATGCAGTCTGTGAGGGTGGCACTACCTGTGGGACAGTCATTCTACCAGCCTCCATGCCATAGCCTTATCTGTGCCCAAGATTCATTGAGGTAGGACATACATTGTCCACCAGACTGCAAGAGACCACCATCAGTTATGAACTGTCTCTGGTCTGGAGAGAATAGATCTATGGGGAATAACATTTACCTTGTTACATTTAACAGGAAGTGGTAGGATGGAGCAGGGGTAGTGGTAATGTCACTAGACTGGCACGTCAGGACCTCAGGAAATGTCTTTGGGACAGTGGGCATTCACTCACTATGGACCCTTTGACAGTGTGGTACTCCCTCAGTACTGACCCTCTGACAGTGCGGCACTCCCTCAATACTGACCATCTGTCACTGCGGCACTCCCTCAGTACTGACCCTCTGACAGTGCGGCACTCCCTCAGTACTGACCCTCGGTCACTGCGGCAATCCCTCAGTACTGATCCTCTAACAGTGCAGTACTCCTTTAGTACTGAACTTCCAATAGTGCAGCACTCCCTCAGTACAGATCCTCCAATAGTGCAGCACTCCCTCAGTACTGACCCTCCAATACTGCAGTACTCAGTACTGATCCTATGACAGTGCAGCACTCTCTCAGTACTGACTCCCTGACAGCGCGGTACTCCTTTATTACCGACCCTCTGTCAGTGCAGCCCTCCCTCAGTACTGATCCTCTGACAGTGCGGCACACCTTTAGTACTGACCCTCTGACAGTGTGGCACAACCTCAGTACTGATTCTCTGTCAGTGCGGTATTCCTTTATTACTGATCCTCTGACAGTGCAGCACTCCCTCAGTACTGACCCTCTGTCAGTACAGTACTGCTTTATTACTAACCCTCTGTCAGTGGGGCACTCCCTCAGTACTGACCCTCTGTCACTGTGGCACTCCCTCAGTACTGTACCTCTGACAGTGCTGTACTCCTTTAGTACTGACCTTCTGTCAGTGCAGCACTCCCTCAGTACTGACCCTCTGTCAGTACAGTACTCCTCTTTTACGGACCCTCTGTCAGTGCGACACTCCCTCAGTACTGATCCTCTGACAGTGCAGCACTCCCTCAGTACTAATCCTCTGACAGTCCGGTACTCCTTTGAAATATTGACCCTCGGTACTGACCCTCTGTCAGTGCTGTATTCCTTTATTACTGACCGTCTGTCAGTGCAGTACTCCTTTAATACTGACCCTCTGTCAGTGTGGCACTCCCTCAGTACTGAACTTCTAACAGTGCGGTACTCCTTTAGTACTGATCCTCTGTCAGTGCAGCACTCCCTCAGTACTGATCCTCTGACAGTGCGGCACTCGCTCAGCACTGACCCTCTGTCACTGCGGCACTCTCTCAGTACTGATCCTCTGACAGTGCGGTACTCCCTTAGTACTGACCCTCAGACAGTGCGGCACTCCCTCTGTACTGACCCTCTGTCAGTGCGGCACTCCCTCAGTACTGACCCTCAGTCACTGCGGCACTCTCTCAGTACTGAACTTCTGACAGTGCGGTACTCCTTTAGTACTGATCCTCTGTCAGTGCGGCATTCCCTCAGTACTGACCCTCTGTCACTGTGGCACTCCCTCAGTACTGATCCTCTGACAGTGCGGCACTCCCTCAGTACTGACCCTCAGTCACTGCGGCACTCTCTCAGTACTGATCCTCTGACAATGCGGTACTCCCTTAGTACTGACCCTCAGACAGTGCGACACTCCCTCAGAAATGACACTCTGTCAGTGCGGCACTCCCTTAGTACTGAACTTCTGACAGTGCGGTACTCCTTTAGTGCTGATCCTCTGTCAGTGCGGCATTCCCTCAGTACTGACCCTCTGTCACTGTGGCACTCCCTCAGTACTGATCCTCTGACAGTGTGGCAATCCCTCAGTACTGACCCTCAGAAAGTGCAGGACTCTCTCAGTACTGCTCCTCTGACAGTGCGGTACTCCTTTATTACTGATCCTCTGTCTGTGCGGCACTCCCTCAGTACTGATCCTCTGACAGTGCGGTACTCCTCTAGTACTGACCCTCTGACAGTGCAACACTCCCTTAGTACTGACCCTCTGTCAGCGCAGTACTCCTGTATTACTGACCCTCTGTCAGTGTGGCACTCCCTCAGTACTGATCCTCTGACAGTGCGGTACTCCCTCAGTACTGACCCTCTGACAGTGCGGCACTCCTTCAGTACTGTACCTCTGACAATGCGGTACTCCTTTAGTACTGACCCTCTGTCAGTGCGGCAATCCCTCAGTACTGACCCTCAGATACTGCAGTACTCAGTACTGATCCTCTGACAGTGCAGCCTTTTCTCAATACTGACCCCCTGACAGTGCGGTACTCCTTTAGTACTGACCCTCTGACAGTGCAGCACTCCCTCAGTACTGACCCTCTATCAATACAGTACTCCTTTATTACTGACCCTCTGTCAGTGCGGCACTCCCTCAGTACAGATCCTCTGACAGTGCGGCACTCCCTCAATACTGATCCTCCGACAGTGTTTACTCCTCTCGTACTGACCCTCCGACAGTGCAGCACTCCCTCAGTACTGACCCTCTGTCAGTGCGGCACTCCCTCAGTACTGTACCTCTGACAGTGCTGTACTCCTTTAGTTCTGACCCTCTGACAGTGCGGCACTCCCAAGGTACTGACCCTCTGACAGTGCGGCACACCTTTAGTACTGACCCTCCGACAGTGCAGCATTCCCTCAGTACTGACCCTCTGACAGTGCGGCACTCCCTCAATACTGATCCTCTGACAGTGCGGTACTCCTTTAGTACTGACCCTCTGTCACTGCAGCACTCCCTCAGTACTGACCCTCTGTCACTGTGGCACTCCCTCGTACTGTACGTCTGACAGTGCTGTACTCCTTTAGTACTGACCTTCTGTCAGTGCCGCACTCCCACAGTACTGACCCTCCGACAGTGCAGCATTCCCTCAGTACTGACCCTCTGACAGTGCGGCACTCCCTCAATACTGATCCTCTGACAGTGTGGTACTCCTTTAGTACTGACCTTCTGTCAGTGCCGCACTCCCACAGTACTGATCCTCTGACAGCATGGCACTCCCTCAGCATTGACCTTGTGTCACTGTGACACTCCCTCAGTACTGATCCTCTGACAATACGGTACTCCTTTAGTACTGACCCTCAGAGAGTGCGGCACTCCCTCAGTACTGACCCTATGTCAGTGCAGGATTCCCTCAGTACTGACCCTCTGACAATGCAGCACTCTCTCAGTACTGATCCCCTGACAGTGCGGTACTCCTTTATCACTGACAGTCTGTCAGTGCGACACTCCCTCAGTACTGATCCTCTGACAGTGCGGTACTCCTTTACTACTGACCCTCTGACAGTACGGCACTCCCTAAGTACTGATCCTCTGTCACAGCGGCACACCTTCAGTACTGACCCTCTGACAGTGCGGCACTCCCTCAGTACTCAAACTCTCTCAGTGCGGTACTCTTTTAGTACTGACCCTCCAATAGTGCAGCACTCCCTCAGTACTGATCATCTGACAGTCAGCACACCCTCAGTACTGACCCTCAGAAAGAGCAGGACTCCCTCAGTACTGATCCTCTGACAGTGCAGCACTCCTCCAGTACTGACCCTCTGTCAGTGCTGTACTCCTTTATTACTGACCCTCTGTCGCTGCGGCACTCCCTCAGTACTGACCCTCTTACAGTCCGGTACTCCCTCGGTACTGATCCTCTGACAGTCCGGTACTCCTTTGAAATACTGACCCTCTGACAGTGCAGCACTCCCTCAGTACTGATCCTCTGACAGTGCGGCACTCCCTCAGTACTGATCCTCTGACAGTGCGGCACAACTTTAGTACTGACCCTCTGACAGTGCGGCACCCCTTCAGTACTGATCCTCTGACAGTGCAGTACTCCTTTATTACTGATCCTCTGTCAGTGCTGTACTCCTTTATTACTGACCCTCTGTCGCTGCGGCACTCCCTCAGTACTGACCCTCTTACAGTCCAGTACTCCCTCGGTACTGATCCTCTGACAGTCCGGTACTCCTTTGAAATACTGACCCTCTGACAGTGCAGCACTCCCTCAGTACTGATCCTCTGACAGTGCGGCACTCCCTCAGTACTGATCCTCTGACAGTGCGGCACAACTTTAGTACTGACCCTCTGACAGTGCGGCACCCCTTCAGTACTGATCCTCTGACAGTGCGGTACTCCTTTATTACTGATCCTCTGTCAGTGCGGCACTCCCTCAGTACTTATCCGCTGACAGTGTAGCACTTCTAAGTCCTGACCCTCCACTTGTGCAGCACTCCCTCTGTACGGACCCTCAGAAAGTGCAGGACTCCCTCAGTAGTGAACTTCCAATACTGCAGCACTCAGAACTGAGCCTCTGACAGTGCAGCACTCTCTCAGTACTGATCCCCTGACAGTGCAGGAATCCCTTAGTATGGACCTTCTGACAGTGTGCCACTCCCTTAGTACTGACCCTCTGTCAGTGCAGCACTCCCTCAGTACTGACCCTCAGAGAGTGCAGTACTCCTGTATTACTGACCCTCTGGCAGTGTAGTACTCCTTCATTACTGACCCTCTGTCAGTGCGGCACTCCCTCAGTACTGATCCTCTGACAGTACGGCACGCCCTCAGTATTGTACCTCTGACAGGCGGTGCTCCTTTAGTACTGACAATCTGTCAGTGCGGCAATCGCTCAGTACTGACCCTCTGTCAGTGCGGCAATCCCTCAGTACTGACCCTCCGATACTGCAGTACTCAGTACTGATCCTCTGACAGTGCGGTACTCCTGTATTACTGACTCCTTGACAGTGCGGTTCTCCTTTATTACTGACCCTCTGTCAGTGCGGCACTCCCTCAGTACTGACCCTCTGACAGTGCGGGACTCCTTTATTACTGATCCTCTGACAGTGCAGCACTCGCTCATTATTGACCCTCTGTCAGTGCAGTGCTCCTTTAATACTGACCTTCTGACAGTGCGGCACTCCCTCAGTACTGATCCTCTGACAGTCCAGTACTCCTTTAGTATTGACCCTCTGTCAGTGCAGGACTCCCTCAGTACTGACTCTCCAATACTGCAGTACTCAGTACTGACCCTCTGACAGTGCAGCACTCTCTCAGTACTGATCCTCTGGCAATGCGGCACTCCTTCAGTACTGATCCTCTGTCAGTGCGGCACTCCCTCAGTACTGACCTTCTGACAGTGCGGTACTCCTTTAGTACTGACCCTCTGTCAGTGCGGCATACCCTCAGTACTGACCCTCTGTCAGTGCGGTATTCCTTTATTACAGATCCTCTGACAGTACAGCACTCCCTCAGTACTGACCCTCTGAGAGTACAGTACTCCTTTATTACTGAACCTCTGTCAGTGCAGCACTCCCTCAGTACTGACCCCCTGTCAGTGCAGGACTCCCTTAGTATGGACCTTCTGACAGTGTGCCACTCCCTTAGTACTGATCCTCTGTCAGTGCGGCACTCCCTCAGAACTGACCCTCAGAGAGTGCAGCACTCCCTCAGTACTGTCCCTCAGTCAGTACAGTACTCCCTCAGTAGTGACCCTCTGAAAGTGCAGTACTCCCTCAATGCTCACCCTCGACACTGCAGGACTCCCTCAGTACTGTCCCTCAGAAAGTGCAGGACTCTCTCAGTACTGATCCTCTGACAATGCGGTACTCCTGTATTACTGACCCTCTGACAGTGCGATACTCCTTTAGTACTGACCCTGTGTCATTGCAGCACTCCCTCAGTACAGATCCTCTGACAATGCGGTACTCCTTTAGTACTGACCCTCTGTCAGTGCGGCAATCCCTCAGTACTGACCCTCCGTCAGTGCAGGACTCCCTCAGTACTGACCCTCAGATACTGCAGTACTCAGTACTGATCCTCTGACAGTGCGGTACTCCTGTACTACTGACCCCCTGACCGTGCGGTACTCCTTTACTACTGACCCTCTGTCAGTGCGGCACTCCCTCAGTACTGATCCTCAGAGAGTGCAGCACTCCCTCAGTACTGTCCCTCTGTCAATACATTACTCCCTCAGTACTGACCCTCAGAAAGTGCAGGACTCTCTCAGTACTGACCCTCTGACAGTGCGGCACACCTTTAATACTGACCCTCTGGCAGTGCGGCACTCCCTCAGTACTGACACTCTGACAGTGCAGCACTCCCTTAGTACTGATCATCTGACAGTGCGGTACTCCTTTATTACTGATCCTCTGACAGTGCAGCACTCCCTCAGTACTGACCCTCTGTCAGTACAGTACTGCTTTATTACTAACCCTCTGTCAGTGGGGCACTCCTTCAGTACTGATCCTCAGACAGTGCTTACTCCTTTAGTACTGACCCTCTGTCAGTGCGGCACTTCCTCAGTACTGATCCTCTGACAGTGCTTACTCCTTTAGTACTGACCCTCCGACAGTGCGTCACTCCCTCAGTACTGACCCTCTGTCAGTGTGGCACTCCCTCAAGACTGATCCTCTGACAGTGCGGTACTCCCTCAGTACTGACCCTCTGTCACTACGGCACTCCTTCAGTACTGATCCTCTGTCAGTGCAGGACTCCCTCAGTACTGACCCTCCAATACTGCAGCACTCAGTACTGACCCTCTGACATTGCAGCACTCTCTCAGTACTAACTCCCTGACAGTGCGGTACTCCTTTACTTTTGACCCTCTGACAGTACGGCACTCCCTCAGTACTGATCCTCTGACAGTGCGGTACACCTTTAGTACTGACCCTCTGACAGTGCGATATTCCTTTATTACTGATCCTCTGACAGTGCAGCACTCCCTCAGTACTGACCCTCTGTCAGTACAGTACTGCTTTATTACTAACCCTCTGTCAGTGGGGCACTCCTTCAGTACTGATCCTCAGACAGTGCTTACTCCTTTAGTACTGACCCTCTGTCAGTGCGGCACTTCCTCAGTACTGATCCTCTGACAGTGCTTACTCCTTTAGTACTGACCCTCCGACAGTGCGTCACTCCCTCAGTACTGACCCTCTGTCAGTGTGGCACTCCCTCAAGACTGATCCTCTGACAGTGCGGTACTCCCTCAGTACTGACCCTCTGTCACTACGGCACTCCCTCAGTACTGATCCTCTGTCAGTGCAGGACTCCCTCAGTACTGACCCTCCAATACTGCAGCACTCAGTACTGACCCTCTGACATTGCAGCACTCTCTCAGTACTAACTCCCTGGCAGTGCGGTACTCCTTTACTTTTGACCCTCTGACAGTACGGCACTCCCTCAGTACTGATCCTCTGACAGTGCGGTACACCTTTAGTACTGACCCTCTGACAGTGCGATATTCCTTTATTACTGATCCTCTGACAGTGCAGCACTCCCTCAGTACTGATCCTCTGACAGTGCAGCACTCCCTCAGTACTGACCCTCTGTCAGTGCAGTACTCCTTTATTACTGACCCTCTGTCAGTGCAGCACTTCCTCAGTACTGATCCTCTGTCAGTGTGGCACTCCCTCAGTACTGATCCTCTGACAGTCTGGTACTCCTTTAGTACTGACCCTCAGACAGTGCGGCACTCCCTCAGTACTGACCCTCTGTCAGTGCTGGACTTCCTCAGTACTGATCCTCCAATACTGCAGCACTCAGTACTGATCCTCTGACAGTGCAGCACTCTCTCAGTTCTGACTCCCTGACAGTGCAGGACTCCCTTAGATATGGACCTTCTTACAGTGTGCCACTCCCTTAGTACACACCCTCTGTCAGTGCTGCATTCCCTCAGTACTGACCCTTAGAGAGTGCAACATTCCCTTAGTACTGACCCTCTGTCAGTGCATTATTCCCTCAGTAGTGATCCTCTGACATTGCAGTACACCATCAGTACTTACTTTCTGACAGTGCAGTATTCCCTCAGTGCTGATTGTCCGACAGTGCGATACTCCCTCAGTACTGATTCTATGACAGTGTAGCATTCCCTCAGTATTGAACCTCTGATAGTGCCATACATCCTCTGTATGGACCTTCTGACAGTGTGGTACTCCCTTAGTACTGACCCTCTAACAGTGCGGCACTCCCATAGTACTGACCTCTGACAGTGCAGCACTCCCGCAGTACTGACCTCTGACAGTGTAGGACTCCCGCAGTACTGACCTCTGACTGTGCAGCACTCCCTCAGTACAGACCCTCCAACTGTGCAGCATTCCCTCAGTCCTGACCCTCTGTCAGTGCAGGACTCCCTTTGTATTGAACCTCTAACAATGCCGTAATCCCTCAGTATGGACCTTCTGACAGTGTGTCACTCCCTCAGTACTGACCCTCTTACAGTCCGGTACTCCCTCGGTACTGATCCTCTGACAGTCCGGTACTCCTTTGAAATACTGACCCTCTGACAGTGCAGCACTCCCTCAGTACTGATCCTCTGACAGTGCGGCACTCCCTCAGTACTGATCCTCTGACAGTGCGGCACAACTTTAGTACTGACCCTCTGACAGTGCGGCACCCCTTCAGTACTGATCCTCTGACAGTGCAGTACTCCTTTATTACTGATCCTCTGTCAGTGCTGTACTCCTTTATTACTGACCCTCTGTCGCTGCGGCACTCCCTCAGTACTGACCCTCTTACAGTCCAGTACTCCCTCGGTACTGATCCTCTGACAGTCCGGTACTCCTTTGAAATACTGACCCTCTGACAGTGCAGCACTCCCTCAGTACTGATCCTCTGACAGTGCGGCACTCCCTCAGTACTGATCCTCTGACAGTGCGGCACAACTTTAGTACTGACCCTCTGACAGTGCGGCACCCCTTCAGTACTGATCCTCTGACAGTGCGGTACTCCTTTATTACTGATCCTCTGTCAGTGCGGCACTCCCTCAGTACTTATCCGCTGACAGTGTAGCACTTCTAAGTCCTGACCCTCCACTTGTGCAGCACTCCCTCTGTACGGACCCTCAGAAAGTGCAGGACTCCCTCAGTAGTGAACTTCCAATACTGCAGCACTCAGAACTGAGCCTCTGACAGTGCAGCACTCTCTCAGTACTGATCCCCTGACAGTGCAGGAATCCCTTAGTATGGACCTTCTGACAGTGTGCCACTCCCTTAGTACTGACCCTCTGTCAGTGCAGCACTCCCTCAGTACTGACCCTCAGAGAGTGCAGTACTCCTGTATTACTGACCCTCTGGCAGTGTAGTACTCCTTCATTACTGACCCTCTGTCAGTGCGGCACTCCCTCAGTACTGATCCTCTGACAGTACGGCACGCCCTCAGTATTGTACCTCTGACAGGCGGTGCTCCTTTAGTACTGACAATCTGTCAGTGCGGCAATCGCTCAGTACTGACCCTCTGTCAGTGCGGCAATCCCTCAGTACTGACCCTCCGATACTGCAGTACTCAGTACTGATCCTCTGACAGTGCGGTACTCCTGTATTACTGACTCCTTGACAGTGCGGTTCTCCTTTATTACTGACCCTCTGTCAGTGCGGCACTCCCTCAGTACTGACCCTCTGACAGTGCGGGACTCCTTTATTACTGATCCTCTGACAGTGCAGCACTCGCTCATTATTGACCCTCTGTCAGTGCAGTGCTCCTTTAATACTGACCTTCTGACAGTGCGGCACTCCCTCAGTACTGATCCTCTGACAGTCCAGTACTCCTTTAGTATTGACCCTCTGTCAGTGCAGGACTCCCTCAGTACTGACTCTCCAATACTGCAGTACTCAGTACTGACCCTCTGACAGTGCAGCACTCTCTCAGTACTGATCCTCTGGCAATGCGGCACTCCTTCAGTACTGATCCTCTGTCAGTGCGGCACTCCCTCAGTACTGACCTTCTGACAGTGCGGTACTCCTTTAGTACTGACCCTCTGTCAGTGCGGCATACCCTCAGTACTGACCCTCTGTCAGTGCGGTATTCCTTTATTACAGATCCTCTGACAGTACAGCACTCCCTCAGTACTGACCCTCTGAGAGTACAGTACTCCTTTATTACTGAACCTCTGTCAGTGCAGCACTCCCTCAGTACTGACCCCCTGTCAGTGCAGGACTCCCTTAGTATGGACCTTCTGACAGTGTGCCACTCCCTTAGTACTGATCCTCTGTCAGTGCGGCACTCCCTCAGAACTGACCCTCAGAGAGTGCAGCACTCCCTCAGTACTGTCCCTCAGTCAGTACAGTACTCCCTCAGTAGTGACCCTCTGAAAGTGCAGTACTCCCTCAATGCTCACCCTCGACACTGCAGGACTCCCTCAGTACTGTCCCTCAGAAAGTGCAGGACTCTCTCAGTACTGATCCTCTGACAATGCGGTACTCCTGTATTACTGACCCTCTGACAGTGCGATACTCCTTTAGTACTGACCCTGTGTCATTGCAGCACTCCCTCAGTACAGATCCTCTGACAATGCGGTACTCCTTTAGTACTGACCCTCTGTCAGTGCGGCAATCCCTCAGTACTGACCCTCCGTCAGTGCAGGACTCCCTCAGTACTGACCCTCAGATACTGCAGTACTCAGTACTGATCCTCTGACAGTGCGGTACTCCTGTACTACTGACCCCCTGACCGTGCGGTACTCCTTTACTACTGACCCTCTGTCAGTGCGGCACTCCCTCAGTACTGATCCTCAGAGAGTGCAGCACTCCCTCAGTACTGTCCCTCTGTCAATACATTACTCCCTCAGTACTGACCCTCAGAAAGTGCAGGACTCTCTCAGTACTGACCCTCTGACAGTGCGGCACACCTTTAATACTGACCCTCTGGCAGTGCGGCACTCCCTCAGTACTGACACTCTGACAGTGCAGCACTCCCTTAGTACTGATCATCTGACAGTGCGGTACTCCTTTATTACTGATCCTCTGACAGTGCAGCACTCCCTCAGTACTGACCCTCTGTCAGTACAGTACTGCTTTATTACTAACCCTCTGTCAGTGGGGCACTCCTTCAGTACTGATCCTCAGACAGTGCTTACTCCTTTAGTACTGACCCTCTGTCAGTGCGGCACTTCCTCAGTACTGATCCTCTGACAGTGCTTACTCCTTTAGTACTGACCCTCCGACAGTGCGTCACTCCCTCAGTACTGACCCTCTGTCAGTGTGGCACTCCCTCAAGACTGATCCTCTGACAGTGCGGTACTCCCTCAGTACTGACCCTCTGTCACTACGGCACTCCTTCAGTACTGATCCTCTGTCAGTGCAGGACTCCCTCAGTACTGACCCTCCAATACTGCAGCACTCAGTACTGACCCTCTGACATTGCAGCACTCTCTCAGTACTAACTCCCTGACAGTGCGGTACTCCTTTACTTTTGACCCTCTGACAGTACGGCACTCCCTCAGTACTGATCCTCTGACAGTGCGGTACACCTTTAGTACTGACCCTCTGACAGTGCGATATTCCTTTATTACTGATCCTCTGACAGTGCAGCACTCCCTCAGTACTGACCCTCTGTCAGTACAGTACTGCTTTATTACTAACCCTCTGTCAGTGGGGCACTCCTTCAGTACTGATCCTCAGACAGTGCTTACTCCTTTAGTACTGACCCTCTGTCAGTGCGGCACTTCCTCAGTACTGATCCTCTGACAGTGCTTACTCCTTTAGTACTGACCCTCCGACAGTGCGTCACTCCCTCAGTACTGACCCTCTGTCAGTGTGGCACTCCCTCAAGACTGATCCTCTGACAGTGCGGTACTCCCTCAGTACTGACCCTCTGTCACTACGGCACTCCCTCAGTACTGATCCTCTGTCAGTGCAGGACTCCCTCAGTACTGACCCTCCAATACTGCAGCACTCAGTACTGACCCTCTGACATTGCAGCACTCTCTCAGTACTAACTCCCTGGCAGTGCGGTACTCCTTTACTTTTGACCCTCTGACAGTACGGCACTCCCTCAGTACTGATCCTCTGACAGTGCGGTACACCTTTAGTACTGACCCTCTGACAGTGCGATATTCCTTTATTACTGATCCTCTGACAGTGCAGCACTCCCTCAGTACTGATCCTCTGACAGTGCAGCACTCCCTCAGTACTGACCCTCTGTCAGTGCAGTACTCCTTTATTACTGACCCTCTGTCAGTGCAGCACTTCCTCAGTACTGATCCTCTGTCAGTGTGGCACTCCCTCAGTACTGATCCTCTGACAGTCTGGTACTCCTTTAGTACTGACCCTCAGACAGTGCGGCACTCCCTCAGTACTGACCCTCTGTCAGTGCTGGACTTCCTCAGTACTGATCCTCCAATACTGCAGCACTCAGTACTGATCCTCTGACAGTGCAGCACTCTCTCAGTTCTGACTCCCTGACAGTGCAGGACTCCCTTAGATATGGACCTTCTTACAGTGTGCCACTCCCTTAGTACACACCCTCTGTCAGTGCTGCATTCCCTCAGTACTGACCCTTAGAGAGTGCAACATTCCCTTAGTACTGACCCTCTGTCAGTGCATTATTCCCTCAGTAGTGATCCTCTGACATTGCAGTACACCATCAGTACTTACTTTCTGACAGTGCAGTATTCCCTCAGTGCTGATTGTCCGACAGTGCGATACTCCCTCAGTACTGATTCTATGACAGTGTAGCATTCCCTCAGTATTGAACCTCTGATAGTGCCATACATCCTCTGTATGGACCTTCTGACAGTGTGGTACTCCCTTAGTACTGACCCTCTAACAGTGCGGCACTCCCATAGTACTGACCTCTGACAGTGCAGCACTCCCGCAGTACTGACCTCTGACAGTGTAGGACTCCCGCAGTACTGACCTCTGACTGTGCAGCACTCCCTCAGTACAGACCCTCCAACTGTGCAGCATTCCCTCAGTCCTGACCCTCTGTCAGTGCAGGACTCCCTTTGTATTGAACCTCTAACAATGCCGTAATCCCTCAGTATGGACCTTCTGACAGTGTGTCACTCCCTTAGTACTGACCCTTTGTCAGTGCAAAGCTCCTTCAGTACTGCCCCTTTGACAATGTGGTACTTCCTCAGTACTGACTCTCCATCAGTGCAGTGCTCCCTCAATACTGTCCTTCTGACAGTGGGGTACTCCCTCAACACTGACTCTGAAAGTGCAGAACTCCCTCAGTACCGACGCTCTGTCAGTGCAGGACTCAATCAATAGTGACCCTCTGTCAGTGCATTATTCCCTCAGTACTAACCCTCTGACAGTGTAATGCTCCCTCAATACTAAACCTCTAACAGTGTGGCACTCCCTCAATACTGACCCTTTGATAGTGTTGTACTGCCTCAGTAGTGACCCTCAATCAATGCAGTGCTCCCTCAGTACAGACCTTCTGATAGTGCAGCACTCCCTCATTACTGACCCTCTGACAATGCAACACTCCCTCAGTACTGAACCTCTGACAGTGCGATATTCCCTCAGTACTGATCCTCTGACAGTGCGGCACTCCCTCAGTACTGATCCACCGACATTGCGGTACTCCCTCAGTACTGATCCTCTGACAGTGTGATACTCCTTCAGTACTGACCCTCTGACAGTGCGGCACTCCCTCAGTACTGACCCTCTACAGTGCGGCACTCCCTCAGTACTGATCCTCTGACAGTACGGCACTCCTTCAGTACTGATCCTCTGACATTGCGGTACTCCTTTAGTACTGACCCTCTGACAGTGCGGCACTCCCTCAGTACTGACCCTCTGACAGTGCGGTACTCCTTTAGTACTGACCCTCTGTCACTGCTGCACTCCATCAGTACTGATCCTCTGACAGTGCAGCACTCCCTCAGTACTGACCCTCTGACAGTGCGGTACTCCTTTAGTACTGACCCTCTGTCAGTGTGGCACTCCCTCAGTACTGATCCTCTGACAGTGCGGCACTCCCTCAGTACTGACCTTCTGTCACTGCAGCACTCCATCAGTACTGATCCTCTGACAGTGCAGCACTCCCTCAGTACTGACCTTCTGTCACTGCGGCACTCCCTCAGTACTGATCTTCTGACAGTGTGGTACTCCTTTAGTATTGACCCTCTGTCAGTGCAGGACTCCCTCAGTACTGACTCGCCAATACTGCAGCACTCAGTACTGATCCTCTGACAATGCAGCACTCTCTCAGTACTGACCCCCTGACAGTGCGGTACTCCTTTATTACTGACAGTCTATCAGTGCGGCACTCCCTCAGTACTGATCCTCTGACAGTGTGGTACTCCTTTATTACTGACCCTCTGTCAGTGCAGCACTCCCTCAGTACTAATCCTCTGACAGTCCGGTACTCCTTTAGTACTGACCCTCAGACAGTGCGGCACTCCCTCAGTACTGACCCTCTGTCAGTGATGGACTCCCCCAGTACTGTCCCTCCAATACTGCAGCACTCAGTACTGACCCCCTGACAGTGCCACACTCTCTTAGTACTGACCCTCTGTCAGTGCTTCATTCCTCAGTACTGACCATCAGAGAGTGCAACATTCCCTGAGTACTGACCCTCTGTCAGTGCAGTATTCCCTCAGTAGTGACCCTCTGACATTGCAGTACACCATCAGTACTGACCTTCTGACAGTGCAGTACTCCCTCAGTGCTGACCCTCCGACAGTGCAGGACTCCCTCAGTACTGATTCTATGACAGTGCAGCATTCCCTCAGTATTGAACCTCTGATAGTGCCGTACACCCTCAGTATGGACCTTCTGACAGTGCGATACTCCCTCAGTACTGATCCACCGACATTGCGGTACTCCCTCAGTACTGATCCTCTGACAGTGCGGCATTCCTTCAGTAATGATCCTCTGACAGTGCAGTAGTCCCTCAGTACTGACTCTCTGACAGAGCGGTTCTGCTTCAGTACAGACCCTCCATCATTTCAGCACTCCCTCAATTTCCCTCTGATAGTGCAGAGCTCCCTCAGTACTAACCCTCTGACAGTGTAGTGCTCCCTCAATACTAAACCTCTAACAGTGTGGCACTCCCTCAATACTGACCCTTTGACAGTGTTGTACTTCCTCAGTAGTGACCCTGCATCTGTGCAGTGCTCCCTCATTACTGACCCTCTGACAATGCAATACTCCCTTAGTATTGAACGTCCGACAGTGTGATACTGCCTCAGTACTGATCCTCCGACCGTGCGGCACTCTCTCAGTACTGATCCTCTGACAGTGCAGTACTCCCTCAGCACTGATCCTGCGACAGTGCGGTACTCCCTCAGTACTGACCCTCTGACAGTACAGTTCTCCCTTAGTACTAATCCTCTGACAGTGCACCACTCACTCAATACTGATCCTCCGACAGTGCGGTACTCCCTCAGTACTGACCCTCTGACAGTGCAATACTCCCTCAGTATTGAACCTTCAACAGTGTAGGAGTCCTTCAGTACTGATCCTCAGACAGTGTGGCACTCCCTCAGTACTGACCCTCGAACAGCGCGGTTCTCCCTCAGTTCTGACCATCTGACAGTCCCCTGTAGTACTGACCCACTGACAGTGCATCATTCCCTCATTACTGATCCTCTGACAGTGTGGTACTCCCTCAGTGCTGGCCCTCTTACAGTGCTACACTCCCTCAGTACTGAGCCTCTGACAGTGCGGTACACCTTTAGTACTGACCCTCTGACAGTGCGGCACACCCTCAGTACTGACTCTCTGTCTGTGCGGTATTCCTTTGTTACTGACCCTCTGTCAGTGCAGTACTCCCTCAGTACTGACCCTCTGACAGTGCGATACTCCCTCAGCACTGATCCTCCGACAGTGCGGCATTCCTTCAGTACTGGTCCTCTGACAGTGCAGTAGTCCCTCAGTAATGACCCTCTGTCAGTGCAGTAGTCCCTCAGTACTGACTCTCTGACAGAGCGGTTCTGCTTCAGCACAGACCCTCATTTCAGCACTCCCTCAATTTCCCTCTGATAGTGCAGAGCTCCCTCAGTACTAACCCTCTGACAGTGTAGTGCTCCCTCAATACTAAACCTCTAACAGTGTGGCACTCCCTCAATACTGACCCTTAGACAGTGTTGTACTTCCTCAGTAGTGACCCTCCATTAGCGCAGTGCTCCCTCAGTACAGACCCTCTGTCAGTGTAGTACTCCCTCAGTACTGATCCTCTGTCAGTGCAGTACTCCCTCAGTACTGACCCTCTGTCAGTGCAGTACTCCCTCAGTACTGACCCTCTGATAGTGCAGTACTCCCTCAGCACTGATCCTCCTACAGTGTGATACTCCCTCAGTACTGATCCTCTGACAGTGCAGTATTCCCTCAGTACTGATCTTCTGACAGTGCGGCACTCCTTCAGTACTGATCCACCGACAGTGCGGTACTTCCTCAGTACTGACCCTCTGACAGTGCGGTACTCCGTCAGTATTGATCCTCTGACAGTGTGGTACTCCCTCAGTGCTGGCCCTCTTACAGTGCTATATTCCCTCATTGCATTTCTCTGACAATACGGCGCTACCTTAGTACTGACCCTCTGACAGTCCAACATTCCCTCAGTATTAATCCACCAACAGTGCGGTACTCCCTCAGTATTGACCCTCTGACAGTACTGCACTCCCTTGGTATTGACCCTGTGATTGTGTAGCACTCCCTTAGCACTAACCCTCCAACATGGTAGATGATGAAATTTAAATCCAATCAAATGTGCAATAAAGGGCTGGCTGAAGGACGACAGTGTATTGTTGTCAACACTGTCAATTGTTGTAAAAATCCATCTTTTTCACTAATGTGGTTTTGGGATGGAAAATCTGCTGTGTTAATCTGCTCTGGCCAATATGTAACTCCAGACCTGCAGCAATGGGGTTGTTTCATAATCACCCTCAGAGCAATTAGGGATGGTCAATCGATTCTGACTTAGCCAGTGATGACCATCTCCCGTGAACTGATTAAAAACAACAATCTTTTCTGTTTTATTATCCGAATTGCCATCCTTTCTTTTGTGTGGATCACACTGGGCACCTCAATGTATCCTGAAAGAGTTAATAGAAAAGGTAGCAAGGAAAATATAGTAAAATAGGTATCTAGGCAACGGAGGGCAAATAACTGGAAGGGTCTCTTCAGAAATATGAGCACTTGAGCTGGTCTGTACGGTGGGGTGACAGTACTGTAAGTGTCATGTCTGCAAAGTTTCTTTCCCCAGGATGTGGAGTAAGGAGATAGATCTTTAAAATGACGTAAATGAGCCACTTCTGAAAATAGTGATTGCCAAAGCTAAAAATCTCAAATAAACAAAGTAAGTGGAAGATGTGGGTAAGAGATGAAATGATGCTGCTGACTTCCTGTCACGAAGGTGTCCCATATTCTAAGCTCTGCTGTGTGCATAACAACTAGAGGGAATTGATATGCAAAAGCTTTGCAGCTCAGACAAGTATGGAGGAGCAAGCTTTCACAATCTGAAAACAACTTGGATATTTCAAGAACCCAACAGCTACACAGTGGCCACCAACTCTGGCTTTCAGTTCAGGAGACAGAGGTTTAGTCAGTGACAGCACCCAGGAGGAAGTTTCCCACAGATCAAAGGTGGCGAGAGAAATTTAGTTGTCAGCATTCAATGCAGCTTTTAACTATTTCGGTTCAGTCTCTCTGAGGTTCCATCCTGGCTTCCTTGACCACCTCCAGCAGCTGTGGATTAGCAAACAAAACTATGATAAATCTGGACCATCCATCATCCATCACAAATGTCCCGAAGCAGTCTGTAATGTTACTATAAGTGCAAGAGATGAATTGACATGGCTTTAGTGTTTGTCTCAGGAATAAGAACTGGAACAGTGAAGGTGATACTGGCATTTTTTGGTAACAGGTATCCCAGAGGTTCTGCAATGCATTTATGGTATGCATTGAGTTAAAAATCACACAACACCAGGTTATAGTCCAACAAGTTTATTTGGAAGCACTCGCTTTTGGAGCGCTGCTCCTTCATCAGGTGGCTGTGTTGAAGGAGCAGCGCTCCAAAAGCGAGTGCTTCCAATTAAACCTGTTGGACTATAACCCGTGTTGTGTAATTTTTAACTTTGTAAACCCCAGTCCAACACCAGCACCACCAAATCAAGGAATGAATTGTACATCTAGTCTTTCCAAAATATTGATGTAAAAGATTGCATTGTATAAAGTGAAGGCTGCTAAGAAATGGGAGTAAATATTTAACCTTGTGTGGTATTGCTCATACGTAAATTTTGTAACTGAAAAATGTCCTGTTTTGTACTTTCTGCCTTAAATTTTCCGTCCTTTTTCAATTTTGGTATGCAAAAAGCTTTACCTTCAGACAAAGACAAGTGAGGTTTACATCCCCTGGGCACAAGATGGACAGTTAAATGTGGGTGATGCCAATTTGTGGGACCGACACTGAGTAGTAAAGTGTACATGTGTGAACAGGAGAGAAACAAAATTCACAACTTGAGTTATTCAAGTCATTTCTAAGATCAATCAACATCTACTTCACCATCCATTGACTCTATCTATGCTTCCTGTTGCCTTGGGAAAGCAGCCAATATAATCAATTAGATTACAGTGTGGAAACAGGCCCTTCGGCCCAACAAGTCCACACCGACCCGCCGAAGTGCAACCCACCCATACCCCTAACCTAACACTACGTGCAATTTAGCATGGCCAATTCACCTGACCTGCACATCTTTGGACTGTGGGAGGAAACCAGAGCAAACCCACGCAGACACAGGGAGAATGTGCAAACTCCACAGTCAGTCACCTGAGGCGGGAATTGAACCCGTGTCTCTGGTGCTGTGAGGCAGCAGTGCTAACCACTGTGCCACCGTGCCACCCACAATAGCATCCCATCCTGGTTATACTTTTTTCTAGACTCTTCCATCCGGCGGCAAATATGAACGTTTGTATACACATATGAACAGATTCAAGAACAGCTTCTTCCTCTCTATCATCAAATTTCTGAACAGACCTGTCAAACTTTCAATATAACGTTGATGTCGCTCTCTGGGCACCTTCTCTGCGGCTGTAACATTGTATTCCTCTCTCTGTTCTATTACCCTGAGGCACTTTGTACGGTATGGCCTGCCACACAAAACCAAACTTTTCACTGTACCAAGAGACATGTGACAATAATAAATCAAATCAGGTCAACCCAGCCTGACATTATTATTGCAAGTAAAAGGGAAAATGCTTAGGCAATCTCAAAGACCTGCAAATAATTCATTGTCAGTGGGTTCTGTGCATTTCTTAAATAAAAACTGCTCCGTTGCAGAGAAGTATCGACTGGTCAAAGAGTGATATCAACAGTCACTCTTTCACTTTTTCAACTTGAGCGGGGTTCAGAGAGAGTTGGGAATGAGCCACAAAAGAAGATGTCGCATCTAAAACTAGGCATCAAAATTTATAGCAGCAGAAAAGCCACTCGTATGACAATTGGAAACTACAAAGCTCTCCAAAAGTACAAAACAACCTTAAAACCAACCATGTAACAGAGACACTACCAATTCAGGTAACAGACCCACTTTCACTCATAGCAGTTCTGTTGTGAGATGTTTAATCCTCTCCGTATTTACTTTGAGAATTAATCTCTGATGGTAATTTAATAGCTGCTGATGGGTTTTACAAAAAATGCCACTGTGGTACTTTACTCCACCATAAAGGATTGAACAAGCAGCAAAGTCCATGATGTGAACTCCACTCAGGAGTGCAAAATGTTGAAGATTACAATTTAACATGGTTTAACTGGGCCTAACATTGTACTAGGCAGACAGTTGCACTGACTGTTTGCTTAAGGTCACCTGATAAATTTGTTCTTTAGAATTGGAACTCTGTTTCAGTTCACACACTCACTGATCAATGAGAGGGTTGGAGGGGATGATGGGAGACCTTTGGTTAGATGATGAGAAAGTTACCCCAAGACCTGGAACATCTCATTCCTTTTCAGTATGATTTGCAGCCCTGAATATTAATTAAATTTTTGACACTCTCCCTCAGCTGTGGAAAATCCAGGGCAACACATATAAGGCAGTAACTTTAATTGAGAAACCATCCCACTTAGGTAGTCATGTAAGGATGGGGAAAAGGTGAGCCTTATGTCCTACCATGTCCAACCTCTAGCTTAATGTTACATTTGCTCATTTAGCAGTGATGATAATCGGGATAATTGAATGAAGCTGTGATCTAATTGTATCAGGGTATAACTTCAATCATCTAGTCGTGTTTGGGAGGGATACCCAAAATCAAATTGAACTGAGGAAGAGGCAAGGGTTAAATGTTAATTAAGGGATAACTTGGTGTGAACTTGACTGGGTAAACAGATAGGGGTTGGAGTTTTGTAATGTGTGAACTGGAATATCACATGCCTGGACTCTGTTTAACCTTTCACATCCAGTGTTTCAGGCAGGTGACAGGAAGATGATAGCCTAGTCATGTTATCACTAGACTGCTCATCCATTAAAACCTAGTAATGTTCTGAGGACTTGAGTTCAAATCCCACCTTAACAGATGGTAGAGCTGCAATTGAATAAAAACCTGGAGTGAACAGTCTAATGATAACCATTGGTGATTCTCAAGAAGGGCAAAATCCCTCTGGTTCACTTATGACCTTTCGGGAAGGAATCTACCATCCTTAACTGATCTGGCCTATGACTGACTCAAGACCCACAGCAACATGATCATTTTTTTACTAGTGATACACTCAGTTAAAATAAAGAAGGTAGCCAGATATTTGTAAGTCAAAGACCGGAAGCTAAGCATTATTTTGATTTGGAGAAACGTTCTGACAGATGGCTGAATCAAAATCTAAGGTCTTAGAGAATGGATACAAACCTATTTTGTGAACAAGGCCCTTATAGCTTGTGACCCGTGTTATTACTTTACTGAAGAGTAATGAAGGCAGGGTATGGTTCCTGCCTCTTTCACTGCACTACAAAAACAGGAGAAAGAGCAAAGGTTTTTGCAGAATTGGAGATTGATGAGATGGACATGGATGAACATTTGGCATTTTATTAACTTTCAGGCATAAAATTCACCCAAAAGGCGATTTCCTAATTCAGAGATGCAGAAGGGATTTTATTCTTTTTGTGGGATGTGGGTGTCGCTGGCTGGGCCAGCATTTATTGCCCATCCCTAGTTGCCCTTGAGAAGGCGGTGGTGAGCTGTCTTCTTGAACTGCTGCAGTCCACCTGCTGTGGGTTGATCCACATCACTATTAGGGAGGGAACTCCAGAATTTTGACCCAGAAGCAGTGAAGGAACAGCGATATGTTTTCAAGTCAGGAAGGTGAGTGGCTTGGAGGAGAACTTGAAGATGGTGCCGTTCCCATATATCTGCTGCTCTTGTCCTTCTAGGTGGAAGTGGTCGTGGGTTTGGAAGGTCGTGTCTGAGGATCTTTAGTGAATTTCTGCAGTGCATCTTGTAGATAGTACACACTACTGTTACTGAGCACTGATGGTGGGGGGAGTGCTTGTGAATGTGTGCCAATCAAGCAGGCTGCTTTGTCCTGGATGACCTCAAGCTTCTTGACTGTTGTTGGAGCTGTACCCATCCAGGCAAGTGGGGAGCATTCCATCACACTCTTGGCTTGTGCTTTGTAGACGATGGACAGGCTTTGGGGAGTCAGGAGGTGAGTTACTCACTGCAGTATTCCCAGCCTCCCACCTGCTCTTGTAGCCACTGTGTTTATGTGACGAGTAAGTTGAGTTTCTTGTCAATGATAACCCAGGATGCAGATAGTGGAAGATTAAGTGATGGTATTGAATGTCACATGTGGTGGTCAGATTGTCTCTTATTGGTGATTGACATAGCCTGACGTGAATGGTGATTGCCAATTGTCAGTCCAAACCTGGATATTACCCAGATCCTGTTGCATTTGAACTGGACTGCTTCAGTATCTGAGGAGTTATGAATGGTGCTGAGCATTGTGCCATCATCAGTCAACATCTGCACTTCTGACCTTATGATGAAGCAGCTGAAGATAGTTGGGCATAGGACACCACCCTGAGGAACTCCTGATTTGGAGGTGCCGGTGTTGGACTGGGGTGTACAAAGATAAAAATCACACAACACCAGGTTATAATCCAACAGGTTTATTTGGAAGCACTAGCTTTCGGAGCGCTGCTCCTTCATCAGGTGGGTGTGGACGAACTCCTGCAGAGATGTCCTGGAGTTGAGATGAATGACATCCAACAACCACAACCATCTTCCTATGTGTCAGGTATGACTCCAACTGCAAGAGAGTTTTCCCTCAATACCCATTGATTCCAGCTTTGCGAAGACTCCTTGATGCAACACTCAGCCGAATGCAGCCTTAATGCCAAGGGCCATCACTCTCACCTCACCTCAGGAATTCAGCTCTTTCATCCAGGTTTGAACTAAGGCTGTAATGAGGTCAGGAGCTGAGTGACCCCAGCAGAACTCAAACTGGGTATCACTGAGCAGGTTATTGCTGAGCTGGTGTTGCTAGATAGCAATGCCGATGACTGATGATCGAGAGTAGACTGATGGGGGCAATAATTGGTCAACTTAGATTTGTATTGCTTTTTCTAGCAGCTATGTCCTTTAGGACACGACCAGCTCGATCAGTAGTATTGCTATAAAGCCACTCTTGGTGGTGGACATTGACATCCCCCACCCAGAGTACATGTTGTGTCCTTACCATCCTCAGTTCTTCCTCTGAGAAGTACCGAGTCATCAGCCGAGGAAGGGCGGTACATGGTAATCAGCAAGAGGTTTCATTGCCCATGAGACTTCATGGGCAAAGAGTTGGGGACTTCCAAGGCAACTCCCTCCTGACTGTATGCCACGCTGCTGGACCTGTACGAGCATTGGGACAGGACATTTGGTATCCAGGAATGGTGATGGCGGTGTCTAGGACATTGTCTATGAGGTATGATTTCATGAGTATGTCTACATCAGGCTACTGCTTGACTAGTCTGTAAGACAGCTCTCCCATTTTGGCACTAGCCCCCAGGACTGTTTCTGCCATTGTCTTTTCAGTGCCTCAGTTGGTGTCAGGTGATGGTCCAGTTACATTTCATTGAGACTTCGTAGGGATTGGTACAAGTGAATGGCTTTCTAGGCCATTTCAGAGTCAGCCACATTCCTGTAGCTCTGGACCGTCCTGGCAGATTTCCTTTCCTAAAGAGCATTAGTGAACCAGAATGAGTTTTTCTGGCAATTGACTCATGGTCACCAGTCAATACTTAATTCCAACTTCCTTTTTTAAAAAATTGAATTCAAATTTCACCATGGTAGGATTCAAACCCAGGTCCCCAGAGCATTCATTAAGCTTCTAGATTAATAGTCAAGCAATAATGCCACCAGGCCATCACCTTCCTTGAAGGCACTGTTGTGGAAGAATGCAAAATGGAATCTAGTAAATTGCAAGCAAGCTCACAGAAATTCTATCTGGGAGCTCCCCAGTGTGTACTGGCATTTATTACATTGAGTTTAGACAGACTGCTAGATTTGATGAGAGTCAAATTTGCAGATCAGCACACACTGGTTGAACAAATGTCAGAAGCGCTAACATTTTTTTTGGAAAGCATTCGTTTCCAGCAATGTTCTCAGCACAAATGGGCAATTGGTCGTATGGCAGTAGATGGACTGTTGATAGTCTTAATGAACTGATACCATCCTTAAACAGGTCACAAAGCACCAGCCTAAGAGAAGAAGTTTAAGCAAGAGAAAATTAGGGGAAATGTTGGCGATTTTGAGAAGCAACGATATTTCAGCGCTTGCAGTAAAAAAATGAATGTCAGAAGGGCCCAGAATGTAATCATTTAATGTCTGAGGTGTGATTGACAATATCACTATGTCATGAACTGTCAGGAATGGTATAATAGAGTACTCAAAATTAAACAAGAAATAGATGATTCAGAAGAATAAGATGGAGATATGGATCAAAGAGAGCATTTTATTGGTCATAAGACGGTTAAGCCTTGTGATGTATGCACTGGTAGAGCATCTTTCAAATGTGCGGTGTTAGGTAGGGCTACACAGAGTCCCTATGGCCCATTGAGTTTGCACCAACCCTCAAAAGAGCATTCTACCCACCCCCACCCATCCTGTAACCTCATACATGCCCATGTGCACTAGCCTGCACATCTCTGGACAATTTAGCATGGCCAATCCAACTAACCTGCACATCTTTGGACTGTGGGAGGAAACTGGAGCACAGCCACGCAGACATAGGGAGAATGTGCAAACTCCACACAGACAGTTGCCTGAGGGTGGGATCAAACCTGGGTCCCTGGCGCTGTGAGGCAGCAGTGCTAACTGCTGAGCCACCCAGTGAGTGAAATGGATGAGCAAAGGAACAAACATTACATGCACTAACCTTACGCTGAGAACAAAGTTTGGATGTTAGCCTGGCTTGCAGTCTATGTATTTGCCATTTTCATTGCAACAGGAAGAACATCTTCATGTGGTGCATCAACTCATCACAATAGGTGACAGTCATACATTGGTTCATTTCCCAGGGCAATGCCTTGCCCAATCAGAGTCAAACTGCACAGTTTCAAATTTTAACAGAGCCTGGCGGTTGACTGTCAATCGTCAGTACTTAATGCATTCTCTAACAGTCAGTATCTCCAACAGTCAGAATTCACTTGCCATCCCATCAGCGCAAGTTTGTTCTCCATTTCAAACAACCTTGAAGGGTACCCAATCAATCTGGGTCCCATGTTGTGCAATTATTGGCCCAGGGAAGATTATTAATAAAGTTGGACAAATAATAGTTGCATAGCATGGGACCCAGACTGTTTGGGTACACCCTTCAAGGTTGTTTGGAATGGATTACAAATTTGCAGATTTGAAGTTGTGGAAATCAATACAGAGTTCTCGGGGCTGCAAAGTGACTGAGTGGAAAATGAGATGTTGCTTCTCCAGCTTGTGGTGTGCTCCATTGGAAAACTGTAGCAGGCCGGGAATGAGAATATTATCAGTGGCATTCCATAAAGCAGTCATCCGGATTACGTTTGGTCACACCGATGTAAAGGAGATGATATTATGATCAGCGAATGCATGAGACCCGACTGAAAGATGTACAAGTCAAACAATGCTTTACCTCAAAGGTGTGTTTGGGGGCCTTCGATGGTGAGGAGAGAGGAGATGAAATGGGTAAATGCTGCATCATCTGCCGTTGTTTGCAAGAGTGAGAAGTACAAGTTTGCTTGCAGAAGCCTTGTCTACTCACCTTCCCCTGTCATACCAGATGTGAAAATGTAACTGCTCTCTCTCCACAGATGCTGCCAAAGCTGTTAAGTTCTCCAACCCTTCGTTATATCAATTCAGATTTCCAGCATCTGCAATACTTTGCTGCTTTTTAAGGACTACAGTTTCCATCCCTATGATAACCTTGAACCAGTTGGGTCCCCATCATAAACTGGCTATCCCATGGTCACCAATACTGATCTGAATTTTGTTTGGGTTTTATTTAAATAAATGAATTTAATGTCCCTAGCTACCAAGGAAACATTTCAACTTACTTGGTCCCCGCTATTTGAAGCTGGGACAGGTTGCTACAAAGTGAGGCCGGAATCTCATCACCAAGTAACTCTCTATTTACACATGTACAGTACTTGACATTGATCCAGCTCCCTCAGAGCCAGCTCTCAGGGTGAACAGGAAGTCTGACACATCTGTTTATATCTGTCAGCCAGGGCTCCCTGATTGAACCAAATTAACAGCCCCAATCAGGGAACTCTGTGAGATCCACCTGGCTGACCTTGTTACAATCACTCCACAAAATTAACCAGAACTGCCACTGAGATGTCTACTGGCAGTTACCCTTGGGTCAATTCATTTGAAGGAATTTCAATGAGCTCTCGGAGTGGTTTTTGTGGACCACAGAATTATACACTATTGAGCGTTAGCAATAGAATTAATCAAGGTGCACTACAGTGTACAATATAAACTCCTATTTATGTATACAATGCAATAGCCAATTAACTCTAAGAATCACGTATCACAATGTGATTCAAAATATTTGTAAAGTTACACATGGTTGACTTGATTCGGTTAAAGGCTTAGTCATAAAGGTATCACTCACTAAAGTGCAGGTTTTGAGTCACTGTGGAGTCAGCCATGAAAGAGATCTCTCTTTACACATGCTCCAGGACGTACAGATTTAGCATCTATTGGTACTTCTTGAATTGAATTCACCCAAAGCAGTCACTCCTGTGTACAGCAGGAAGCTATCAACAACATGATCGGTTATATTCCCGGTCAAACAACAAGCGCTTTCACTTTCTTTGATCTCAGGTTTGTGGATGTCACCATTTGCTGCCGTTTTCTCATTACCCAAAGGGTAGTTTAGAGTCATAAGGCCATAAAATATAGGAGAAGAATTAGGCCTTTTGGTCCACCGAGTCTGCTCTGCCATTCAATCATGGCTGATATGTTACTCAGGAGAAAGTGAGCACTGTAGATACTGGAGATCAGAGTCGAAAGTGAGGCACTGGAAAAGCACAGCTGGTCAGGCAGCATCCGAGGATGTGCCACACTTTCCACTCTGATATGTTTCTCAACCTCATTCTCCTGCTTTCACCCTGTAAGTGATTCCCTTAAGTCAGCCTTTATTACCGAGAGGCCTAGATAGAGTGGACGTGGCGAAGATGACTCCACTAGCAGGAGAGAGTAGGACCCGAGGGCATGGCCTCAGAGTGAAGGCACGACCCTTTAGAACTGAGATGAGGAGGAATTTCTTTAGCTAGAGGGTGGGGAATCTGTGGAACTCATTGCCACAGGCAGCTGTAGAGGCCAAGTCATTGAGCGTATTTAAGACAGAGACAGATAGGTTCTTGATTAGGAAGGGGGTCAAGGGTTAGCGAGAGAAGGCTGGAGCATGGGGTTTAGAAACATATCATCCACAATTGAATGGTGGAGCAGACTTGATAGGCTAAATGGCTTAGTTCTGTTCCTATCTCTTAGGTCTTATTGTTGTGTGTTTGGAGTCCCATGTCGGTGAGACCAGGTAAGAAGAGCAGATTTCCCTTCCCTAAAGGGCATTTTTATGAACAATTGACAGTGGTTATACGGTAGTTTTTAGACTAGCAACCCATTGTAGATTTTTATTGAATCCGAATTTTAACCCTCCGCCGTGGTGGGATTTGAACCCATGACCTGACAGCAACCACCTGGGGTTCTGAATGATTAATCCAGTGCCATTGCAACAACACCACTGCCTTCCCAAATCGCATTTAGTTTTAAAATGAGTAACTGCAGAATCTAATATTTAGAAGGAACAGGGTGTACAAAGACCTTTAGTGCAATGTTGGCGTGACCTATTGTGAGATAATTCCAGCCAGCAATGGTTTCTGTCTGTGCCATCAGAATGAGCAACAGTTTCTCGCCCCGCTGGCTTCAAATGGAACATTTGGCCACATTAAAGACCCTGAATGAAAAGCAGATTATCGAGAATACTGAAACACGAGTACTAAATATCCTTAAGCCTCTTTCCACTTCCCATCAAATCTGATTAATTAGTTTACAAAAACCCAACTGCAGCCAAAATGACGCAAAATAAAAATCCCATTTAATCAGCGAGTTGCAATCATGAGGAAAACAACCTTTTTCCCCTGTTCTTTCAGGTTAATGGGATTTGTGTTGCCAAGTGAATTGATGAAACAGCCCAGCTCTATCTTCTGTTGGACCAATATTATGCTAAATTGCCTGATGACAATGTCCATTTAGTGAAACGGTGTAGTTTTTCTGAAAAATTGAATTATCCAAAGAGCAGGGTTAATTTTAAACCCAATTAGGTAAAATAATTATTAAGCAGCTGTTAGTGAGGATAATAGACCTTTTAAAAGGTAGCATTCTCCCTTTTACACTAATTAGATGTACTGGCTCTTAACAGGAAGCAGGCAAAAGACATCGTCACCTCTGCCTGAGGTTTGACCTGGCTCAGACCCAGGAAATGCCTTTAGTCCAGTTAGAATTTAATACCATTACATGACCATCTACCCTGCCCAGTTTGGCACTACACAGCACTATATCTGAGTGTTACCCCTCTCCTTACACTTTCCCACCACCTATCCCACACCTTTCCCAAACTGGGCTCCTTAGGAACTGAATTGTCATGACAGCTAAATGAAATTTACACAGAGGCTAAAACTGACCTTCCAGAATTCAATTTTTCTCACATTTGGCCAAACCTTGCCAATTCTGAACACAGTTAGCCAAGGAATTGTTGACGGTTATCTCCCATCTGGGAGTGAAGCCTTATGGTCAGATCAGAAATCAAAGCACTTGTGGCTGACGAAAGAACTTCAGAAGCTTAGCACAGATGTTACCTGGAGGCTACGTTCGTGAGTACACATTTAAGTATCTAAGGCTTAGTGATACTGGAGTTGAGTTGCAGAAAGACAAGCAGCTAGCTATATTTAACCCACCACTGTCCCCGTACATGACATTGGACCAGCTAGCTCAGAGCCAGATCCTAAAGTGCACAGAATCCCTGACACTCCTGTTTATATCGGTCAGCCAGAGCTCCCTGATTGGACCAGATTACAGCCCCAATCAGGGAACTCATATTCTATCCACCTGGCTAAACTCATTCCAATCACTCCATTACTTAATAAGAATTTATTCACCTCTGGCCTTGAAAATATTTATAGACTCAGCTTCCACTGCCTTTTCAGGAAAAGAGCTCCAAACACTCACAACCTTCTGAAAGTAAAAAACGCTCATCTCTGCTTTAAATGGGTGACACCTGATTTTTAAACAGTGACCCCCCCACCACCACCACCTCACTAGATCTAGATTCTCCCATGAGAGGAAGCATCCTCTCCCCCACCGCCCAACCCCCCCACCCCGCCCCCCCCCCAGCAACTTGCCAAGACCTCTAAGGATTTTGCAAATTTGAATCAAGTTGCCTCTTACTCTTCTTAAATTTCATCAGATACAAGACTGACTGATCCAAATTTTCTTCATGAGATAACTCAGCCGCATCCTAGGTGGTAGTCTAGTAATCTTTTGCTGAGCTGCTTCTGATATATTTATATCATTCCTTAAAGGAGGGGGCTGATACTGCAGACAGTACTCCAGATGTGGTCTCTCTAATGCCTTGTATAACTGAAACATAGCTTCCCCACCTTTGTATTCAATTCCCCTCATAATAACCTATAGCATTCTATTAGATTTCCTACTTACTTGCTGTACCTATTCGCCAGACTTTAATGATTCATGCACTAGAGCACCCAGATCCCTCTTCATCTCGGAGTTCTGTAATCCCCCACCACTTTCGTAATATTTGTCATTTTCATTCTTCCAAAATTTCACAGTTTCCCGCATTATATTCCATGTGCCAAGTCTTTGCCTTATTATGTCCATTTCAAAACTTACTTTCCTACCTATCTTTGTGCCATCAGATTATTGTGGTATCATGCATTTCTTGCTAAACTACAATTTTCAGGCTGGCTTTTACTAGCTGTCTCCTATCAATGTTTCTCAAGGATTCTTTCTTATCAAAAAAAGCTTTTGTGCTCAGAGCTGCCTCTCTACAGAAATCTGATTAAATTATCTCACCAGAAACCCTTCATAACTGCCATTGAACATTTCATTATGCTACCCAGTACTTTGTATGGAGACCATAAGTCTGGCTGTGAACACCTGCTATATGTAATATTTGTCATTTTCATTCTTCCAAAATTTCACAGTTTCCCGCATTATATTCCATGTGCCAAGTCTTTGCCTTATTATGTCCATTTCAAAACTTACTTTCCTACCTATCTTTGTGCCATCAGCAAATTATCATCAAACAAAAGAGAAAATGGTAATTTTCGCAATATCTGAAAAGTACACAACAAATGCCCACTCCACACACCCAGACACACACTTAGACACACACATAGACACACACACACACACACACACACACAGAGACACACACGGCCACACACACACATGCACACACAGACACACACGCACACACGGACACACACACGCACACACACGCACACACAGACACACACACACACACGATTTGTCGAAATGTAACATTGACTTAGATTATTAAGAGAGAACCGAGAAACAAGTTACTTGCTTAAATGGCCCTTGAAGTTGAAAAATGTTGCAGGCCAGATTGATTTGCTTTTGCTGCCTTGAAGACAAATGAAGATTGACAGTTTCTGGCTATTTAGCTGAAGTTATGGCCAAGATGCTATAATGAAAAAAAGTAATCTTGCAGATAAAATGACTAAGGCTTTTTTTTTAACTGGCCATCATTTTGAGGCAGTGTTCTGTCTGGAAGTGATCTCTCTGTGGTTCTGGTCCCACCCTGACCTGCTCGTAACCTTCTGGATTAATGAGGGGTTGACCCAAATTTTGGTCATTTCAATGCTGTATTGATGCACTCCTATTGCCTACACAGTACATTGGAGCTGATGTGATAGATACAGAATGAGGAATTTCCTATCAGCATCATGGTCGTGATTAGCGCACTGGGCTGGCTTTTCAGAGGAATGGTAATCGGTTGCAAATTGCCCTCTCTTTTATGTAAATAAAAGCTCTGAATATCTGACAGGAAGTTCTGACCAAGGCTCCTTCACAAATTCAGGTCCATATTTTAAATCCGACAGTTCCTCATAGTGCAAGATTATCAGAGGAAGGCCAGTCATGCCCCTTTATACAGCAATCAGTTATGATATTCTGTGATTTAAATCTCCAGCATCAGAACAGCCCCTGAACTGGAGGGAGAGGAGTCGTGATTCCCATGTTTTATAGAACAAGTCGGTCTTTATTCAGAGTTCTTTACTATACAGCATGAGAGAGGTTCCTCTTTTGACACTTTGGCTCTCCCAGCCACATATAGCATTTTTATTCATTTGACGTTACAACAATTGCATGCACTCTCGGTGTCATTATTAGCCACACCTCCTATTCTATATATCCAATCGTGTAAACACACGATCAATGATGGACAACTCTATGGACAGCCCTGTGTTTCATGATATTTATCAGCTATCTCCACCATTTGTCTTTGGGATCTTATAATGCATCTGACAATTCTACTCCTTCCCAGACATTTACCAGCTGTATCATGTTAATTGACAATAAACTGGATACTTACTTATCACTGAGAACTCTTACAAATTTGGTGTTACAATTTATATTCCCTACTAACCTTATGAGAAACGATATAAAAAGATACTAATTTCTATCAATTGTCATAAAATTTGTAATCGCAGTTCCAATACAAAATTAGATAGTCACAGCTTATAGTTCTTCAATAAAGCTAACAAACTGGGAGGTGATTCTCTCTCACTCAACCTTGAGAGATCAAACAAACACAGTCTCTCTGCCTTGCAGCTGCACTTTACGAGCCCTGCTGTAAATTGGTTTTAAACCTGAAGATTAGTTCTTGATAAACCTTATTGTCTCTACTCTAAACATGCTTCATACTCATTTTTTTTACTTCAATAAGATGGCATTTATTCAAAGTTGAAAAGTGCGGCACTAGAAAAGCAGAGCAGGCCAGGCAGCATCCGAGGAGCGGGAGAACTGATCACTTTGGGGCTTTTACCTGAAACATCGACTCTCCTGCTCCTCGGATGCTGTCTGACCAGCTGTGCTTTTCCAGTGCCGTACTTTTTGACTCTGATCTCCATCATCTGCAATCCTCACTTTCTCCTCGCATTTATTTGAATTCCATTGCTGAGCATGAAATCCAATCACTCGCACAGCTTTTACCAAGTTATCAAAAGAAACTTATTTGGATTGTCAAGGTATAACAGGACATGACCTCACTGCCACCATTATCTTATAATTTGTCTCTGGCATCCTTCCCTTGATCTTTGGATGCAAGGATCTGCACTTAAGCTGCAATTTTTGTTTTCCATGTTTAACAACCTCTTTATCTCTTTGAGTGGTCGTCTAGTTACACCACTTGTTGCTCCATCTTACCTGTTAATGGAGGAGCCTTTTTTCAACTAAGGTTGGCTGTTCATAGGAACTCAATTAAATCCCTGCATGTTAGTTTGTGGGTTGCATTTTTAATTTCACAATACTCATGTTTAATATTAATGACAATTACCCAACAAATCTAGATTATTGTGGTATCATGCATTTCTTGCTAAACTACAATTTTCAGGCTGGCTTTTACTAGCTGTCTCCTATCAATGTTTCTCAAGGATTCTTTCTTATCAAAAAAAGCTTTTGTGCTCAGAGCTGCCTCTCTACAGAAATCTGATTAAATTATCTCACCAGAAACCCTTCATAACTGCCATTGAACATTTCATTATGCTACCCAGTACTTTGTATGGAGACCATAAGTCTGGCTGTGAACACCTGCTATATGTAACTGCTCATCCCCTTTTCGGCCATCTTCTGTCAGCTAAAAATCCCCAGGTGGCCATTTTGTCAATTTTAGTCATAGGCCGCTTCAACACCTTGTGAAAGGGAAGTATGTAAAGTAAGTTGATGAACAGTCACAGGAATTGAAACTTTGCTTTCTCTCTCCAGGTGCTGCCAGATCTGCTGAGTTTCACCAGCAATTTCTGTTTTGTTTCAGCATCCACAGGTCTTTAATTTATTTTATGGAAGTAAGTGTGAGGTTAGGATGTCCGGAGGACTGAGTGTAAGGTGGATAAGAGGGTATCGGGCTGGATAATAGGGTGCCAGGTGGGTGAGGTGATGCAAAGTGTCAAAGGGACGAGGTCCATAATGGAGGACAGGCCAGGGTGGGGGGAGGCTATTCGAATTTGACAGTGATTGACAGGGGTGGTGTTTGGCATGTTTCAGACCCAGTGGCTGTTGGAGGGCACTGGGGGAGAAACCTGTGGTGAAAGAGCAATGGTGTGGTGAGGGGAGGTCTCAAGTTCTAGCAGAAGAAGGGTAGTGTTGGGTCATCCATCATCTTGGGGATATAAGGTGTCTGGGGAGGTGTAATTGGGGAGGCCTGTGGCAAATTGGAAGGGGGCGTGGGGGGGGAGTGGGGGGGGGGGTGTGTGTCGGGTGTGTACTTAACAGTTGAGGCAGGAGTTAGACTTGATTTTTAATAGTCAGAGTTTTCCTGAGTCACTCTTTATTTAACTGCAGCAGAACTCTCTCAACTGAATAATATGATAAATGGATACTTTCAGAGGGGTCCAGGCATAGAGCAATTGCTCAGTAGAATCTTCAATTTCCCAGGAAATTCCCACAGAGAATTCCACAGGTTCCCAACCCTCAACTCCCATCTCTGTTGCAAAAATTATTGCCCTGACCATCAGAAAATCCAGGCCTTTAGTGACATCTCGCTTTCATGGACTGAGAGCTCTGTTAGCCATTGTTTTTTAATCTCTTCCATTGAAATGGTAAGAAGTATTGAAGTATGCGAATATCCACTTGGTGTGTGAAGTAATGTCCCAGGAATGGTACCCCGTCATAAAATCAAGAAGAAGTCACCTGACTTTCCAGTTTTGTGTGGATACAGTGTCTATTATTCCATGGTGGTTTCTTGTTAATGGTACGGTTTCCACTTCTCAATTAGTTTCATGAGCGTTGTACATCATACAAAAAAACTTCAAATTTCTGCTTCTGAAAATCATTCCATTGCTTTAACTGTTATTGTTGTAAGATGCCCAGATCTGCCTAATTTTTAGAATGTGAGAAACATTGGCCAAAACATTCTCCTTGTGAAGATCTTCTTCCTACATGCTTGTGATCGATGGAGTTAAGATGCTGTCAAACTGCTATTAGGTAGGAACCCCCAGGATTTTAACTCAGAAGCTTTAAAGGAACAGCTGTATGTATTCAGTAGGATGGTGCATTTTTCAAAGCAGACTTTTGTTTGTATTGGTATTTCCGATGGTGGCGTGTTGGCTCAGTGGTCAGCACTGCTACCTCACAGCATCAGGGACCTGGTTTCAATCCCACCCATGGGCAACTGTCTGTGTGGAGTTTACACATTCTCCTTGCGTCCATGTCGGTTTCCTCTCGCAGTTCGAAGATGTCCAGGTTAGGTGGATTGGCCGTACTAAATTGCTCCATAATGTCCAGGGATGTGCAGGCCAGCTGGGTTAGCCATGGGGATAGGATAGGGGATGGACGCTCTTCAGAGGATTAGCAAGGACTCGATGAGCTGAATGGCTTGCTTCCATGCTGCAGGGATTCTACGGCTGCTCTCTCCTGAAGTGGTCGATAAACCTTGCTGACTTACTCTTTCACATCAATCACAATGAGATGTTAATGGATCAGGTGGGTGTTTTGGCTGATAAATGCAGCCTGCTTTATTTTGGATTATGTAAAACACTTTGAGCGTTGCTGTGGCAAGTGGAGAATAGCATTAGGTTCTAATTCATGCCTGGGAGGTGGTGGCGAGAGTCCATATAGTCAGGGAGCGAAACCAAAAAAAGAGAAAATGCTGGAAAATCTCAGCAAGTCTGGCAGCATCTGTAAGGAGAGAAAAGAGCTGACGTTTCGAGTCTAACTGACCCTTTGTCCAAACTAAAAAAAAGGATGAATCGGGAGGTATTTATAGTCAGGGAGTGAGTCAGTCAGCACAGAAATCTTTATTCCTTACCTGCTCTTGCATCGAATCCTTTATGTGGCTAACCCAGTTAGGATTTTGGGCAGAGTGTTGATGTCTGGGTTTCCAACTATAGTAATGCCATTGAATGTAAAGAGAGATATTGTTGAAGGTGGAGTCAGAAAGGACAATATATTGCAGCCGGATGGAAGAGGGTCAAGTGGTTCCTTTCTTTCCAACTTTCTTGACCAATTGCAATAATAGTTTACATTCTTCTTAGCACAAGACTATCCTTTTCTCTAATTTGAATATATTCTTGTTTCTTTACAGGCACAGTAAGGAGCAAATTTCAAGGTTTTCTTGAGTTAAAAAAGAAATCAAGATAATTACCGGAAAAAAGATACAAGTCACAGAACTGTAACAGCACAGAAGGAGGCCATTCTGCCCATTGTGCCTTATCTGGCTCCTTTACCTGGTGCCAACTTCCTGCCTTTTCCCCATTCTCTCTGCATGCCATTTCCATCTAATCGATCATCCAATATCCCTCTTGAATGGTCCAGTGGAACCTTCCTTCACCATATTCCTAGGCAGCATATTCCAGACCCAAACTACTCATTGTGTGTAAAAGTTTTAACTCATACCACCCTTGCTTCATTTGTACATCACTTTAAATCTCTCCTCTTTTTTTCTTTTATGGGTAGAAACAGCTTCTCCCCATCTAATCTGTTGAGCCTGCGTATGATTTTGAAACATCACACAGTCTTTGAGCAGTCACACACTCATGCAAACTTAGAAGGGGATAGCATTCAGTACAAAAGGAAGATTTAAGAATATGTAGTTTAGAGTATTTTTTGTATTTTTGAGGCATCTGGCTTTAATCTGAGATGTGATTGGTTAGTTTGTTTCTTATACCATCAACAGTAGAAGTGCAGGTTCATAGCTCCTTGAAAGTGGAGTCGCAGGTAGATAGGATAGTGAAGAAGGAGTTTGGTATGCTTTCCTTTATTGGTCAGAGTATTGAGTACAGGAGTTGGGAGGTCATGTTGTGGCTGTACAGGACATTGGTTAGGCCACTGTTGGAATATTGCATGCAATTCTGATCTCCTTCCTATCGGAAAGATGTTGTGAAACTTGAAAGCGCTCAGAAAAGATTTACAAGGATGTTGCCAGGGTTGGAGGATTTGAGCTATAGGGAGAAGCTGAACAGGCTGGGGCTGTTTTCCCTGAAGCGTTGGAGGCTGAGGGGTGACCTTAAAGAGGTTTACAAAATTATGAGGGGCATAGATAGGATAAATAGACAAAGTCTTTTCCCTGGGGTGGCGGAGTCCGGAACAAGAGGACATAGGTTTAGGGTGAGAGGGGAAAGATATAAAAGAGACCTACGGGGCATCTTTTTCACACCGAGGGTGGTACGTGCATGGAATGAGCTGCCAGAGGAAGTGGTGGAGGCTGGTACAATTTCAACATTTAAGAGGCATTTGGATGGGTATATGAATAGGAAGGGTTTGGAAGGATATGGGCCGGGTGCTGGCAGGTGGGACTAGATTGGGTTGGGATATCTGGTCGGCATGGACAGGTTGGACTGAAGGGTCTGTTTCCATGCTGTTCATCTCTATGACTCTATGACTCTAAGTATTGCAGTTTTTTAAAGTATTTAGTTTCCTGATTTTTTTTTCCTGTCAGTGCTGTAATTGAAGTGCTGAGGAAGGGTGACTGGACCCCAACATGTAAACTGACTTCTATCCACAGATGCTGCCAGACCTACTGTTTTTGTTAGTGCTGCAACTGGGTGTTTTTTGTCTTCAGACACAACGAGGGAGAGAGAGAGAAAGAGAGTCTTTTGCAGTCTAAGGTCAGTTCTGCAGTCCTTTATCCATTGCTTCAGCCAAATAATAATCTTCCTGATATTCCAGCTTATTTGTATATTCCATTTGTCATCATGTCTAGATAGGTGCTATTTCATCCCCAACATGTGAAGATCCTCATAGTGGTGTAAAGTGAAATACGAGATGAGGCTTTTTCATGTCTGTGTGGGGACCTGGCTGGTTCATTGCTCTTTGGTCGAATGTTGATAACTCAGGCTCTCTCAATTTCATGAAACATGACAATCTGTGATTGTGACCACCAGGTGTCTTTGGTCCCTTCTCGGTCCATTTCAGTCAATGGAAGTCGTAGACAACGGAATTCAAAGATCAATGGTTGTTTTTTTGAATAAGCATTAGTCTCATGTGATGAAAATATTATTTATCACTTATCAACCCAAGCTAGGATTTTGTCCAGCCCTTATCACTTGTGGGAATGAACTGCTTGATCATCTGAGGAATTACAACTGGGATTAAATCTGTAATAACTGCCCTCTGAGAACAATAAATATATTCCACATTTTTCAGTGCCAACTATCACTCTAATCACTCGTGACTCTCTCCCTTATCCCCATTAAATTTAATGTTAATTTTACATTTAGCTGGCTACTTTCTTGATGCCAAGTGCTGTCACACTTTCCTCCCATTTGTAACAGATCAAGCCTGTTGCAGAACCCAGAAGCAAATGGTCCTGATATAAACTGAACATCGGTGTACCAGTATTAGTGAATAGCTGTGGTAACAATGTGGATGACTTCTAACAAGGATTCAGGATTAAGATATCAATGATTCTTCTCCTCTCAAGATGCTCACCACCATCCAAGGCAAAGTAACTATTTATATGCCACCAATTCATTGTGCACTCCCTGTACCACTGGCACACAATGGCAGCAGCGTGTAACATCTATATGTTGCCTTGTAGCATGTTAGAGCATAGGATCGTACAACACGGAAACAGACCCTTCAGTCCATCTCATCCATTCCAACCAAGTTTCCCAAACTAAACTAGTCCCATTTGCCTGCATTTGGCCCAGATCCCTTGAAACCTTTGCAATCCATGTACCTGTCCAAATGTCTTTTAAGTGTTGTAACTGTGCCTATATTTACCACTTCCTTTGGCAGTTCATTTCATATATTCATCATATTCTGTGTGAAAAAGTTGCCTCTCGGGTCCATTTAAATTTTTCTCCTCTTGCCTTAAACCCACGCACTCCAGTTTTGGAATCCTCCACCCTAATGAAAATACCTTGGCTACTCACATTATCTACGCCCCTCATTGATTTATAAACCACGACAAGGTCACTCTTCAACCCCCTATGCTCCAGGGAAAGAAGTCCCACCTATCTAGCCTCTCCTTACAACTCAAAGCCTCCAGTCCCAGCAACATTCTGGTAAATCTTTTTGTATAATCCCTACAGTTTGGAGGCAGGCTATTTGGCCCATTGAGTCCACATCAACCCTCCAACAGGCAGCCCACCCAGACCCACCCCCAAATCCTATTCTCATAATGCTGCATTTCCAATGGCTAATCCGTCCAGCCTGCACATCCCTCGATATTATTAGCAAATTTAGCATGGCCAATCCACCTAGCCTACACATCTTTGGACTGTGGGAGGAAACCGAAGCACCCGGAGGAGACACGGGGCAAATATACAAACTCTACACAATCAGTCGCCTGAGGGTAGGATCAAACCCGGGTCCCTGGCGCTGAGAGGCAGCAGTGCTAACCACTAATCACTGAGTCACCATGTACACCCTCTCAAATTTAATAATATCCTTCCTATCGCAGGATGATCACAACTGTACACAGTACTCCAAAAGTGACTTCACCAATGTCTTGTATAACCGCAACATGACATCCCAACTCCTATACTCAGTGGTCTGAGCAAAACACCTTCTTTACCACCTTGTCTAACTGCGACGCCATTTTCATTGAACTATTATCTGAACCTCTAGATTTCTCTGTTTGACAATACTTTCCAGGGCCCTACCATTAACTTGCTTGTCTTACCAAACTGCAACACCTTGCATTTATCTAAATTAAACTCCATCTGTTATTCCTCGGCCCATTGGCCCAAGCTAATCAAAATCCCTTTGTAATCTTAGATACCCTTCTTCAGTGTCCACTGTACCACCAATTTTGGTGTCATACATAAACTTCCTATAATCTCATCCAAACCAATTAAATAAATGACCAATAACTTACCCATCACTGATGTCAGCCTCACTGGTCAGTAATTCCCAGACTTCTTCTTAAATAAAGGTACAATATTAGCCGCCCTCCAGCCCGCTGGCACCTCACCCATATCTGTCGATGGTACAAATATCTCTAAAAGCGGACCCACAATTTCTTCCTGAGCTTCCCACAATAACCTGGGATACAATTAGTCAGAAGCAAGGGATTGATCAACCTTTATGTTTTTAAGGTCTCCAGTGCCTCCTCTTCTTTGACAGCCCCTTCCCAACTCAGACATTCTTCCATCTAAAATAACAAGCACTTGCAAGTTTCCCTCCAAGCCCTCATCGTCCTGACATAGAACAATTTCACCGTTCTTTCACTGTCACTGCATCAAGATCCTCTAATTCCTTTTCTAACAATACTGTGGATGCCGTGCTCCCGTGGTGTGTAATAACATCTCTAAACAGGATGATGAGAAAAAAAATTATTCTTATCTGTTAACATGCATCATGGTAGCCCAGGGAGGTATGCATTTTCTTCAGGTCTATCGCATGATACTACTGGAAACACATTCACTTTTTAATTAACTGAATGGAAAGGTAATAACTCACAAAGCCTGACTGGACATGATTATTTATGTTTGAACACCAAAACAGTGTCACTACTTGTGTGGCTAGTCCCAGCCCGGGACAGACAGTCCTGCTGACCCAGCTCTGTGTCTGCTTTTTAAAATAAAATTGTATCCAGAAGTGCTCTTTCACACAACTGAATGGCTTTCCCATCATCAAATCACCATGATGTTTATTCCACGCCCTCCACCCAATACAGACCACTACCAGTAAATCCATATGTGTAACCAATTGGATTTTCAAATGGTTCTGTTTTACTTTTTATTGTCATCACCCTGCTCAGAGACGTTGTTATACACCTCTGGAGCCAGTAGGACTCAAACTCAAGCCTACTGGCTCAGAGGCAGGGACACTACCATTACATAAGAACGTAAGAACTAGGAGCAGGAGTAGGCCGTCCGGCCCCTCGAGCCTGCCCTTCCATTCAATAAGATCATGGCTGCTTTTTTCATGTACTCAGATCCACTTAGCCGTCCTCTCACCATAGCCCTTAATTCCTTTATTGTTCAAAAAACAATCTACCTTAGCTGTAAAAATGTTTTCTGAAATAGTGTCAACTCCATCACTGGGCAAGGAATTCCACAGATTCACAATCCTCTGGGTGAAGAAGTTCCTTCTCAATTCAGTCATAAATCTGCTCCTTCTAATGTTGAGGCTATGCCCTCTTGTCCTAGCTTCATCTGCCAGTGGAAATAGCCTCTCTACTTCTATTCTCTTCATAATTGTATATGTTTCTATACGATCCCTCCTCAATCTTCTGAATTACACCACAAGGGCCCTCCTGGGTCTGCTTTATTTCATACATATTCTAATCAAGCTGTTTAGAGATGTTGTTAAACTCCTTTGGAACAAATGGGACTTGAACCTGAGTCGCTTGGTTCAGAGGTAGTGATATTACCACTGCACCACATGAAGTCTTGCTTTTCTCTCACTTTTCTTTACAACTGGAAATGTTATCACACACGAATGAATGACTCCTCCCACTACCAAATCACTTTGACTGTTTTTTGTAAACTACTAACGATCGCCAGTAATCACCCGTGTAGCCAATCAAATATTTACAAACAAATGGGATTATAGGCAATGTGAACCTTCAAAAGTGAGGGGGAGGTCGGGAGAGCGTGGAAGGAGCTAAATCAGAATGGAGTTGGAGAGGGAAATAACCCCCTATGATGCCCATCTCTCTCTAAGAACATTGGTGGACAACATATGCTCCCTCTTCAAGGGCATGAACATACCCGCGGTAGAGGGGCAGACAATGGGTCTGCTTTATAAAGGGCTCAGGTGATGAGTTTAGCTGGGTAGACCATTGTCTGTTGTCAAGGGAATGAGCTTCACAAGGAGATTAATTAGTGATTCCCCATGGGTCCTGTAGAGATTACCACAAAAGGGAAACCGAACAATAGTCAATCAGAAATGTAAAAATAATGACATAAAATGCAGTACAGAAGATTAGACCTAGTTCCTGTTTGAAAGTGGATAGGAGCAATAGCCAGGAAGTTTACTCTGAATGTCAGTTTTCCAGCCATGGTTATCTCAATGGAGATTGACTTCAATTAATATTGGAATATGTCAGTCTTTGTCCTTCAGGTGAGTTGGAATTATCTGAAGACCTGATTGTCTGCTAGTTGAAGGTACTTGCATCTAAGTTGTTCCATCTTTTTTTCATGATGTAAACCCAATGCAGGGTGGAGCTCTGCATGGTAATTCTTCTTCATGTTCTGACAGGCCTGTATAATGCTGCCCAATTCCATGCCATCTCTTGTACATGGATTGATTCACAGTTTTACTGCAGTGATGTACGTACAGTCTGGCTAAAACCTGTTCAAGAGCCAACCCTGCAGCCAGTTTCTTTGGCTGCACTTGACGTAACTGAGGTTATGTTGCAGTTTTCAGAGTGAGGAGAGCAAACTTGAAAAGGTAACTTCCCCACAATTTGTTGATGGCAATAATCCCACTGACGGATGTTATTGTCCAGGCAGAATGAATGTGGACACAATAAGCATACAATGCGACTTGTATTACTAGTTTACAGCAGCTGAGAGGGCAGATGTGGTGCCAGTTTATCATCTTAGCTGAAAGACTGCACACTCATTAGAACAACACCTCCTTGGACTCTGAAGAAAAGTCACCAAACTCGAAACGTTTCTCTCTCACTCTCTCTCTCTTCACAGATGCTGCCAGTTCTGCGGAGATTCTCCAGTTGCAGATTTCTAGCATCTGCAGCATTTTGCTTCCAAAGCTTGCTCAGTAATGCAGCTTCCTCAGTAATGTAGAGGTGTGCCGACGCAGGTAATGTGCTCAAGTGTGAGACTTGCACTCAGAACCTTCTGACTTAGAACTGAGAGCTCTAATGCCCAATCACAGCTAAAACCTCAAAACAGTTGTCAGAAAGGGAGAGTAAAGGATTTGTAATTAATGCAGCTCTGTTGGTTTTACTAAAGACGTATACACATAATATGTATATATAGATACATATATATTAAAAAAATCTATTGGGAAAGGCTGAATAGTCTGGGTCTGTTTTCCCTGGAGCATTGGAGGCTGAGGGGTGACTTATAGATGCTTATAAAATCATGAGGGGCATAGATAGGATAAATAGACAAGGGGAGTGGGGGAGTCCAGAACTAGAGAGCATAGGTTTAAGGTGAGAGGGGAAAGGTTTAAAAGGAACCTGAGGGACAACCTTTTCATTCAGAGGGTGGTGCATTTGTGGAATGAACTGCCAGAGGAAGGCTGGTACAATTACAATATTTAAAAGGCATCTGGATGGGTATATGAATAGGAAGGGTTTAGAGGAATATGTGCCAAGTGCTGCCAAATGGGACTAGGTCAATTTAGGATATCTGGCCGGCATGGATGAGTTGGATCGAAGGGTCTGTTCCATGATGTACATATTTATGATTCTATGTATGCAATTGATGTTATGAAACTGATAATAAGACTTAGATGCAATGAAGATATTCAAATATATAAAATATGTATATAACTGATGACTTTAAACTGCTAAATTTTGCATGTAACAAAGATATATAACTTATATGCAACCAATAATGTGGAATCAACCTGAACACATTTATTCATCACAAAGAAAGTAAACCACCGTCGACACCTCACTGAGAAATGAATAGATTCACAAGAGACTGTAAATGCTTGCTGCTGTAATTTTATTTACTTTTTTCCCTCACATAAATAAACTTTGAAGAAATAAGCCCTTAAAGATTTGATTATAATACAATTTCAAGGCAACCGCAGTTTTGCAAATGGTTGCTTGGGCAACAGCTGTTGCTGATTTCTGGTTGGAAGCGAGTTAACGACAAGTTTCCACCCAAGCCAAATTGAAAGATGTCAAGGTTCCAATTATCAACTTCAACAAATGAAATCTTTGAAAAACAAACTGCAGAAATACTCATTTTGATGGAAGCGGTTGTAAAGAATCTGGAATGTCACACACATAACCAAAAGCAGTACTTTCTCTAACCTTCATGACTTCCATCTTCTCTGGATGATGGGATGATTTTTGAGACAACCGGTATTCATACACTTGTTATCTAACCAGGATCTTTCTGCTAACTTATCATCGTTGTAATTATTTATGTATACACCTTGACAGTGAGAACCAGCAGCTTACCCATGTCGATCGATCTACGCTGGCCATGTAAGGAGACCATCACAGCTAAGCCTGAACCTATTCAGAGTCATATATATTGAGATCCACTGTTGCAAGAAGAAACATAATTAGATTCCACAACCACCTGATGAAGGAGCAGCGCTCCCAAAGCTAGTGCTTCCAATTAAACCTGTTGGACTATAATCTGGTGTTGTGTGATTTTTAACTTTGTACATCCCAGTCCAACACCGGCACCTCCAAATCGTAATCAGAATGACAGCTTTGGGTGTTGGTTAGCTCAATTAGCTGAACAGCTGATCTGCAACACAGAGAAACAGAAACAGTGTAGGGTCAATTATTGATTTGGCTGAGGTTATCATGAAGCTTGCTCCTTTTCAACTGAACCACGGTGACTCTCAAGTTGAATCACTACCAGTCAGCTCTCTTGGATGAGATAGTAGGACTATGGTGACTTCCTTTTCTACAAGTAAGGCTGTCACCACTGAAAAGATGAGCAAAGAAGAAATGAAAACTGACTGAATGGAAAGGTTCTTTTCTGGGTCACTGATTGAAGAAACTTGACTTCACCCAACACAATTCCCAAGTTTTTGACTGAGCATTTGAAGGTTAAGTTCTCTGATTGTATTAATTTGTTTTCAGGGAAATCAAACACAAAATTTGTTCTCATAAATATTTGCATTTTCTGTTTAACAGAAAAATGCACCTATCGATGGAAGCAGCTCAAGAACATGAGTGAGCCTTTGTGCTTGCAATTCTTGTGTAGACTTTATTGGAAGAGGAGACTTTGATGCGTCCTGCTGGATACAATAAATCTCTGGTGCAGATCTGTAGATGCACATAGTTGCCTGATGAATGGGAGGCTGTTACTCCCTTCTTTGGAGAGGAGAGAATTCTCTAGCTACCTTCTCCTTCCCCTTACTCCAGAGTTATGCACAATCTAGGACCAGATGACTTCTGGCAGACTGAGGAGTTGGCCACTGCCAAATGCCTGAAAGTGATTGAACATCCAGCTGGAGGAATGCAAAGCTGTGTCCATTTAACAGCTGGTGAAACTGGTGAACACATGGAATCATCCACGATTGAAACATAAACAGGGCTGTTTGACAGTGGAATCGACTATGTCCTTTCACCTCAGATACGCCCATGGTACAAATAGCTAAACATCTCTTCTATTGGAAAAAAGTGAGGATTGCAGATGCTGGAGATCAGAGTGGAAAAGTGTGGCGCTGGAAAAGCACTGCAGGTCAGGCAGCAGCTGAGGGAGCAGGAAAACCAATGTTTCGGGCAAAGGTCCTTCATCAAGAATCTGCGGCGTGGTGGGGGGGGGGGGTTGCTGAGACATTAATGGGAGGGGGGGTGTCGGTGCAGGGAAAGTAGCTGGGAAGGCAATAGGTAGATGCAGGTGGGGGGGGTAATAGTGATAGATCAGAGGGGAGATGCAGCAGATAGGTGGAAAGGAAGATGGACAGGTAGGACAGTTCAAGAAGGCAGTGCTGAGTTGGAGGGTTGGATCCGGGATGAGGGGGGAGGAGGAGAGATGAGGAAACTGGTGAAATCAATGTTGATGCCGTGTGTTTGAAGGGTCCCAAAATGGAAGATGAGGTGTTCTTCCTCCAGGCACCGGGAGGCTTGGATTTGGCGGCTGAGGCGGATTGGAACTGGGAGTTAAAGTGTTCGGCCACTGGGTGATGGGGCTGTTTGGTGCCTGTGTGCCAGAGATGTTCTCTGAAATGTTGGCATCCTGTCTCCCCAATGTAAGGACACCACATATAGAGAAATCGACACAGTTGGTGAGGTGTTTGGATGTGCAGAAAAGCCTCTGCCGGATGTGAAAATATCTTTTGGGACTTTGGATGAAGGTGAGGGGGAGGTGTGGGTGCAGGTTTTACACCTCTTGTGGTGGTAAGGGAGGATGCCAGAACTGAAGGGTGGGCTGGTTTGACGGGTGGGGTGGTGGTGGGTACAGTTCCATCTGCTCCTTCCTTGCTTTGACCCATTGACTGTGTGATACTCCCTGCTTTCACCCACTGCGCCACATTACAATGAAATCATAGCTGACCTGTTGGGATGACATAGTGGCTCAGTGGTTAGGACTGCTACCTCACACCGCCAAGGACCTGGGTTCAATTCTAGCTTCAGTCTATTGTCTGCGTGGAGTTTGCACAATCTCCCTATGTCTGCATGGGTTTCCTCTGGATGGAGAAAGTGAGAATTTCCTGATGAAGGATTTATGCCCGAAACGTCGATTCTCCTGCTCCTCGGATGCTGCCTGACCTGTTGTGCTTTTCCAGCAACACACTCTTTCCTCTGGATGCTCAAGTTTCCTTCCATGGTCCAACGATGTGTAGGCTACGGTGGATTGACCATGCTAAATTGCCCATTGTGTCCAGGGATATGCAGGCTAGGTGGGTCAGCCATGCAGGGTTACAGGGATATTTCTGGGTGGGATGCCCTTCATAGGAGTGGTGTGGACACGATGAGCTGAATGTCCTGCTTCCAATCTGTAGGCCACTGTCATCTTGTCAGGACAACCAGGATGAGTAAGGGCCATAATCTGTCATGAAAGTGAATCAATGGTTATTACTGATGGGCACTGCAGACTCTGACAGTTTTCTATTTGCTTTTGTGCACACAAGAAGCATTCTGTTTACAAAATTAGAATAATGCAGTCCTCTCTCTCTGAAAATTAGATTTGATTTCCAGCCCAGGCAATTCACTTATGTGCATAAGGGTCCAAATTAAGTAAGTTTGGATACTTTGTTCTATTTCATAAAAGTACAGAAATCAGTGTATACATCATTCTACGAGTCCTGTATTTCTATATAGATCCCAAAGAGATTGTATTGGTAACAGAATAATTTACACTAATGCAGCAGCAAATGTTTCTCTGCACCTAGCTAGATTATCAAAATGTGTTTGTATTGTTGTAACTGTGCTGAGTGTGTGCCTGTGTTCGACTCCCAGAATTGAAAGTAAGTAACCCACCAAGCCATTCACTACACTCCCTCATCTCTTATGAAAGAAAACAATGGGTAAAATTCAAAAAACTTTTTAATAAAAATGCACGCCCTCCTGATCATATTGATGCATGCTAGTCTTAGTTTGTATTCTCAACATTGCCTTAGTGGTCTCAGGATGGTCACTGCAATATTTGCATTACTAACAAACTAATCTCTTGCTCCATGCTTGCTGAATAATGTTTTGAGCCACACTTGATCAGAAGCAATAGCTAAAAAGAAACCTGAGCTATTGTATTTAATCATTTTCAGGGACTTTAATTATAGTGAGGAGTGCACTTCAATCTTAAAGTAATTGCAGCTTGCCCCCGGTCTTTTTTAGTGCACAAGCCTCCAATCAAGCTAAGGTAATGAAAGTCCTGAAACAGGGAAATTTTTTTCTTCATTACTGATGGGTATTCATCAAGGAGATAATCTCATTAATGCTCTCTCTCAGCTATATCTTTAATAATTCCCATCTTATTATAACTCTTCACGAAGGAAATGCCATCATTATCATGTTTTAATTGGGTTGTTTTGAAGCGCGTGCAGTGTTCATGTACGGAACCAAATTTTTCTGCAGAGTTTTCCTGGTGTCCATTCTTATTACTGTGCACATGGAACTCTGCATAATACAACATCCCTTAACAAAGCCAGTAAGAAATACCATGACAGATTTTAATTAGCCGATTATTAAATAAGAGAATATATCTATTCAGGTTTCTTGCAAGAGATCTTGGATAAAGGAGTATTATAATTAAATCTGTAATATTCAAGTCAAGAGCCTTAATAGCATTAGTTAACAAAGTTCTATATAAATAAATATTCTGACAAGAACAAATGTTTTCTATTCTTCTTCCATGACTTTAATTAATTTCATGTTCCAGAGGGAGGAGAGATGATTCTAAGTGTCATCACTATGTCAATAGATAACAAAGTTAATCTGGATGCAAAAAAGAAATGAAGCAAATGTAATATATTAGGTTCTGCCATTGTCCTTTCACTTTAAGTAATGAGAAATAAATTGGGTTATTACTTTGACCTTTCACGTTAGAATGGGTACAATGGCAAGAGAACTGGCGGACACAAGGAGAATATTTTTACAAAATATTAAGTGATTCTCTCCCAGCCCTGAGGTGAGAAGAAGCCCCCAGTGTCACCCCTCTCACCAACCTCCCTTCCAAAAAAATGCCCTTTTCACATCCTGCTCACCATCAGTGATGGCACAAGGCTCCACCCAATGTTTCGAACCCAGAGGTGCCCTTTTTTCCCTCCAGCTCTCTCCATTTCAGTTTTACAGGAGGTGGAATGTTGGAGCCAGCCAGGAATACAGTGAAATAATCAAATCTAAAGGTTAAATATAAAGATATGAATGAGAGCAGCACGGTGACTCGGTGGTTAGCACTGCTGCCTCACAGCACCAGGGATCCAGCTGCAATTTCCCCCCATGGGCAACTGTCCATATGCAGTTTTGCACGTTCTCACCGGCCCTGCATGGGATTCTGTCATGTACTCAGGTTTCTTCCCACAGTCCAAAGAGGGTTTGGAGGGATATGGGCCGGGTGCTGGCAGGTGGGACTAGATTGGGTTGGGATATCTGGTCGGCGCGGACGGGTTAGACCGAAGGGTCTGTTTCCATGCTGTACATCTCTATGACTCTATGTACAGGTTAGGTAGATTGGCCATGGAAAATTGCTCACACTATCCAGGGATGTGCAAATTAGGTGCATTAGCCACGGGAAATGCAGGGTTATAGGGTAGGGGGGTGGGTCTGGTTGAGATGCTCTTCAGAGGGTCGATGTGGACTTCTTGGGCTGAATAGCCTGTTTCTAAACTGTAGGGATTCTAAGAGAATTTCACTGGCAGATGAGTCAAGACAGTAGTAAATGTTATGAAGTGTGTACTGTACCTTTAAGAGAGAGTGAATGCTGTCTTGCATCGAGAGCTGACAAGCACCTGCCCATATGACTAACTAGCTGTCCCAGAATGTACAGAGGAACCACAATTATCCAGCATTCAATTATCCGAATATCGGATTATTCGGCAAGATCGCAAGGTCCCGATGCTTGACAAAACTATGTTATCCGGCATTCAATTACCTGGAATTCAATTAACCAAGCGAAATACTTTCCGCCCGCGTCCTGCAGATAATCGCGGTTCCTCTGTACTGGAAAATTCTAAATTTGCAACATTTGGCTGTGAAAGAGATATCTGAGTTGGTTGATGTTTTGATAATAATTCAAATTTAACCAATCAGTTTAAATTATGCCCCAGGATACTAAAACCCAATTGAGTTTGAATTTATTGTTTTGCCAACCTCAAACCAATGAAATGATCCAATGTTGGGGGTATAAAAAATGGCAGGCAGTTTAAAAGTGAGACAGAGTAACTACCATCATCAGAGTTACTGACATTGAAACACTTTCTATCAAAGGCACCTTTTCATATAAAAAAAAGTCACAGTGAAAGAAAGACGATGACGCAAGGAGTTCTTCAGCCGGAAGAAGAGAGACACAGATGACGACAACCACTGTATGATTTTGAAATTAAGCTGATGTAATTTTAATAAGTGTTTTTATTGGAACAATATATTGTTATGGAGCTGGAGGTAGAAAATAAGCAGTTAAGAGGAAGGGGGGGGGGCTTAGAGTTGTGAATAGTTATTGTTTGATGTTCACGTTTAGAGTTAAGGAATAAATTGATATTATTTTCTTTAAATAGTGGAACTTGAGAGTTCTCTGTCACTCATACTTTAACAGATTATGAGGCAAGGTGAACTTTTCTGGGTGTTTGGTTTAGTTAAGAGAAGGGTTCACCGACGTGTCATAATGCAAATTTTGATGAAATTATAGAGGAGGAAGAACATTTCTGATGTACAAATCTGTAGTCAGGAACTCATCTCCGGGTGAGATATGGAACTAAGGGTGTGAACAGAGTCATTTATTCTCAGGATTTTGCCAAAGAGACAGATGTAGTCATTAGGGAATGGAGAAGGCAGCAAATAATGACTTTAGTTCCACCAATATATAACTGAATGACATTTGCGTCATAAAATCCATGAAATATAGGAGCAAAGTTAGGCCATTTAGCCCATTTCCAGAAGGTATTTGGTACGTTTCCACATCAAAGGTTATTATTGAAAATAAATACATATTAGTTTGAATAGAGGATTGGCTGTTCAGCAGAGTGTATTCATAAATGGGTCATTGCCTGATTGGCAGGTCTTGATGATGAAAGTCCTGCAGTTTTGATTTGAAGATTTGATGGGATTTTCTCGTGCCAGAACCCAAAGAAAAGAAAGAATCTATTGAAATCACCGTAATGGAATTGCTGCATACTGCCAATAGGAAGAAAATCTGCAACAGCAGTAGGTCAGCAGAAATCATCGTCATTACTGAAGAAAATTCAGACAACAGAAACCAAAATCTGCTCGAAGATCAGACAAGGAGAGAAAGTGTGAAGATCACAGTTCACTCAAACTTCCTCATTAATCCTTAACTGAAATTGTACAGGCACCTGGTGAAAAGTGCAAATCAGGATTAAAATTTGATGTTAGATGACAAAACAACACAAGTTAAAGAGGATTAAGTCATATCCTTATCTCTGAAAGAAGAATTATCCATACATAAGACAGAGCTAAGTCAGCAGCAATCCTCAAGCAATGAGTAAAGATGTGAATGTGTTTTTTTTTCACCAGGAAGACAATGCCAGTTGGTGAGTAAAGATTTTCAACCTAATCTACCAGTTAAAGTAAAGACCTTACATGTTGTAGACAATATCAACTAATTGACGCTAAAGATTTGTTTGGTCAGATTGAGGATGGGTTGTACATGATTCCGTGGACGGCAACGTTGAGTTGAACAACCAATGATTACAGACTCAGGACACGGTGGAGACCTGTGGTCCAGAAATCCATGAAACTACACAAAAAAAAAAGAAAATCAAGGAACTACAAATGCTAGAAATTAGAAGCAAAAATAGAAAATGATGGAGAAACTCAGCAGGTCTGGCAACATCTATGGACAGAAAGCTAAATTTCAGGTCCAGTAATCCTTTCTCAGAAAGAAAATGAAAATGCTAGTTTCAACAGATCAGCAACAAAGGGAATTCACGAGAATGAAAAGTCTCTGAGGTGATGTTATGGGCAAACCTAATTCAACAAGGAGGATACCTCTGTGAACGAAATTCAGGAAAATAAGGATCCTCCAAATAAGAGAATAGACTGACTTCCTGGTTTAGCAGTTATGACATCCTCAGCAAAGAACATCCAAAAGATAAAAGTCTAGAGATTCATTCAGAACAGAACAGATTACTGCAAGGAAGTGTGCCGACAACTTAACAACCAGGAATACTACAGGCAACTACCAGCCGATCCAACCAAAGTGCACACCCGTGAACTAAACGGTGGCACAGTGGTTAGCATTGCTGCCTCACAGCGCCAGAGACCTGGGTTCAATTCCCGCCTCAGGCGACTGACTGTGTGGAGTTTGCACATTCTCCCGTATCTGCGTGGGTTTTCTCCAGGTGCTCCGGTTTCCTCCCATAGTCCAAAGATGTGCAGGTTAGGTGAATTGGCCATGCTAAATTGCCCGTAGTGTTAGGTGAAGGGGTAAATGTAGGGGTATGGGTGGGTTTCGCTTCGGCAGGGCGGTATGGACTTGTTGGGCCGAAGGGCCTGTTTCCACACTGTAAGTAATCTAATCTAATCTAATCTAAACATATTGATCAGGACTTTGGATCCAGTCCTTCAGAGTTCCCTAAGCGCCCTCATCCCACATACCGCTCGCATAGACGGCTTCTACTGCCTTCCGAAGATACACAAAGCCAACACACCAAGATGTCCCATCATATCAGGCAATGGGACCCTGTGTGAGAACCTCTCTGGTCATGTTGAAAGCACCTTGAAACCCATTGTACGTGGGACCCCCAGCTTCTGTCGCGACACTACAAATTTCTTACAGAAACTCAGCACCCATGGACCAGGCGAACTGGGAACATTCCTCGTCACAATGATGTTTCTTCACTCTACACCAGCATCCTCCACAATGATGGCATCGTGGCAACAGCCTCAGTACTCAACACCTACAACTGTCAATCTCATATCAGCATCCTCCAACTCATCTGCTTTATCCTTGGCCACAATGATTTTACCTTTGACAACTAGTTCTTCATCTAGACACACGGAACAACCATGGGGACCAAACTTGCACCCCAATATGCACAGGTTCAAACAAGACTTTTTCTCTCTGCAGGACCTCCAATCAACACTATATACCAGGTACATTGACAACGTTTTTTTCCTCTGGACCAATGGTCAAGAGTCACTGAAACCACTACATAGTGATATCAGCAAGTTTCATCCCACCATCAAACTCATCATGGACTACTCTCTAATATTTGTCTCATTCTTGGACACATGCATCTCCAGCCAGGATGGGCACCTCAGCACCTCACTCTACCGCAAACCCACAGATAACCTCCCGAAATATATTAAAACAGCCATCCCCTATGGACAAGCCCTATGCATACACAGGATCTGTTCAGATGAGGAGGAACATGACGGGCACCTGGAAGTACTCAAGGATGCCCTCATAAGAACAGGGTATGATGTCCAACTCATCAACCACCATTTCCAACGTGCCACAGCAAGAAACCAGAATGACCTCCTCAGGAGACAGCCATGTGCTGCAACCGACTGGGTACCCTTCATTGTCCAGTACTTCCCAAGAGCCGAAAAACTACGCCATGTTCTTCGCAGTCTGCAACAAATTATCAATGAGGATAAGCACCTCGCTAAGACCTTCCCCACACCTCCACCTCCACTGCTCACCTTTAAACAACCACCAAACCTCAAACAGATCATTGTTCGCAGCAAACTGCCCAACTTTCAGGACAACACCATACAACCTTGTCACAGTAGACATTGCAAGACGTATCAGTATCGACACGAATACCACCATTGCACGTGGGGACACCTCCCACCATGTACGTATTCATGCGACTCAGCCAGCGTTGTCTGTCTCATATGCTGCAGGCAAGGATGCCCAGAGGCATGGTGCCTTGGTGAAACCAAGCAGACACTACGACAATGGATGAACGGTCACTACACAACAATCACCAGACAGCAGTGTTCCCTCCCAGTCAGGGAACACTTCAGTGGTCCAGGACATTCGACCTCAGACCTTTGGGTGACCATCCTCCAAGGTGGACTTCAAGACAAGCAACAGCGCAAAGTGTCCGAGCAGAGGCAGACAACCAAGTTCAGTACCCATGGGGGTTGGTCTCAACCAAGACCTTGGGTTCATGTCACACTCCAGGTAAACTCACTGCACTACACACACATGCACAAACACATACACAGTCACTCTCATGCACACGCACACACACTCACTCTCTCTCTCACACACACACACACGCACTCACTCTCTTTCTCTCACACACACGCACACACACACACGTATGCACACAAACACACACACACATAAGCACTCTCATACACTCCAACAGACCTATACACTCACACAGACCCTCTCTCATACACAAGATCTCTCTCATACACTCACATATACACCCCCACACTCTCACATGGACCCTCTCAGAGACTTATACCCCTTTACATTCACACTCACATACATACACACACTCTCTCACAGACACTCATTACCCCCCACACGCATACACACACACCCACATAGTTTTGTGGGGTGAATTTGTATTTGTAGAGTTACATTTTACCTTGCTCAGAAACTGCATGAATCCATGTAAGATTCTGTAAATCTGTTTTTTAGATTAGAATCAGTCTGACCATTAGGGCACAGACAGTCTACACAGGGCAGCCCATACCTTCAATGCATTATCTGGGCCCACATGGCACCATCGTTAAAGTTCACTTGAGAATGTAACTTGAAGAAAGTTCTGGAATTTATACATGAAAGAACTGAAACCAACATGCCCGTTCTAAAAGATAAGAGACTTAAACAATCCAGGTCTTCTTCAATATATAATTTTAGTTACATCACATTATAAACCTTTGCTATAAATTCTGTGTCCTACGATCTTATACTCCACCTGATGAAGGAGCAGTGCTCCGAAAGCTAGTATTTCCGAATAAACATTGGACTATAACCTGTTGGTCCACAACCACCTGATGAAGGGCTTATGCCCAAAACGTCAACTCTCCTGCTCCTTGGATGCTGCCTGACCTGCTGTGCTTTCCCAGCAACACACTCTTGACTATAACCTGGTGTTGTGTTATTTTTAACTTTGTATACCCCAGTCCAACACTGGCACTTCCAAATCATAAAATCCAGAAAGACTTCTCAGAATCAAGAACAGAAATAACGCCAACAGATCTCAAACCAAACATCTTTCAATTTCCAAGTCTAAGGAGAAGGGACTCTGGAAGAATAATGAAAGCTCTACGACACCATGCTTTGTGAATTCATAGACTTGGAGAATGATGAGGTTGTAGTCAATGTAATGATATACACTTCCTTTATACTCTTCTAAGGCTTCACTCAATCTTCCGGCTCGGAACACTTCAACCCCAATGCATCAATGTAGACTTCAACAGTATCCTCATTTCCCCTTCCCCCACCTCACCCTAGTTCCAAACTTCCAGCTCAGCACTGTCCCCATGACTTGTCCTACCTGCCTATCTTCTTTTCCACCTATCCACTCCACCCTCCCCTCCCTGACCTATCACCTTCATCTCCTCCCCCACTCACCCATTGTACTCTATGCTACTTTCTCCCCACCCCCACCCTCCTCTAGCTTATCTCTCCACGCTTCAGGCTCTCTGCCTTTATTCCTGATGAAGGGCTTTTGCCCGAAACGTCGATTTTGCTGCTCTTCGGATGCTGCCTGAACTGCTGTGCTCTTCCAGCACCACTAATCCAAAATCTGGTTTCCAGCATCTGCAGTCATTGTTTTTACCTATACCTGACATATGCTTCCTTCTTTTTCTGAACCAAATCCTCAATTTCTTTAGTCATCCAGCATTTCCTATACCTACAAGTCTTCCCTTTCACCCTGAATGGAATATACTTTCTCTGGATTCTTGTTATCTCATTTCTGAAGGCTTCCCATTTTCCAGCCATCCCTTTACCTGCAAACATCTGCCTCCAATCAGCTTTTGAAAGTTCTTGCCTAATACTGTCAAAATTGGCCTTTCTCCAATTTTGAACTTCAACTTTTAGATCTGGTCTATCCTTTCCATCATGATTTTAAAACGAATAGAATTATAGTCGCTGGCCCCAAAGTGCTCTCCCACTGACACTTCAGTCACCTGCCCTGCCTTATTTCCCAAGAGTAGGTCAAGTTTTGCACCTTCTCTAGTAGGTACATCCACATACTGAATCAGAAAGTTGTCTCGTACGCACTTAAGAAATTCCTCTCCATTTAAACCTTTAACATTATGGCAGTCCCAGTCGATGCTTGGAAAGTTAAAATCCCCTACCATAACCACCCTATTATTCTTACCAGATAGCTGAGATCGCCTTACAAATTTGATTCTCAATTTCCCGCTGACTATTAGGGGTCTATAATACAATCCCAATAAGGTGATCATCCCTTTCTTATTTCTCAGTTCCACCCAAATAACTTCCCTGGATGTATTTCAGGGGAATATCCTCCCTCAGCACAGCTGTAATGCTATCCCTTATCAAAAATGCCACTCCCCCTCCTCTCTTGCCTCCCTTTCTATCCTTCTTGTAGCATTTGTACCCTGGAACATTAAGCTGCCAGTCCTGCTCATCCCTGAGCCATGTTTCTGTAATTGCTATGATATCCCAGTCCCATGTTGCTAACCATGCCCTGAGTTCATCTGCCTTCCCTGTTAGGCCCCTTGCATTGAAATAAATGCGGTTTAATTTATTTACCTCAGATTACAACAGGATCTGGACCAGATGGGCCAATGGCCTGAGAAGTGGTAGATGGAGTTTAATTCAGATAAATGCGAAGTGCTGCATTTTGGGAAAGCAAATCTTAGCAGGACTTATACACTTAATGGTAAGGTCCTAGGGAGTGTTGCTGAACAAAGAGACCTTGGAGTGCAGGTTCATAGCTCCTTCAAAGTGGAGTCGCAGGTAGAAAGGATTTTGGGATGCGTTTCGCATATGGTAAGGCGTTTGGTATGCTTTCCTTTATTGGTCAGAGTATTGAGTACAGGAGTTAGGAGGTCATGTTACGGCTGTACAGGACATTGGTTAGGCCACTGTTGGAATATTGCGGGCAATTCTGGTCTCCTTCCTATCGAAAAGATGTTGTGAAATTTGAAAGGGTTGAGAAAAGATTTACAAGGATGTTGCCAGGATTGGAGGATCTGAGCTACAGGGAGAGGCTGAACAGGCTGGAACTGTTTTCCCTGGAGCGTCGGAGGCTGAGGGGTGACCTTATAGCCGTTTACAAAATTATGAGGGGCATAGCTAGGATAAACAGACAAAGTCTTTTCTCTGGGGTCGGGGAGTCCAGAACTAGAGGGCATAGGTTTAGGGTGAGAGGGGAAAGATATAAAAGAGACCTAAGGGGCAACTTTTTCACGCAAAGGGTGGTACGTGTATGGAATGAGCTGCCAGAGGACGTGGTGGAGGCTGGTACAATTGCAACATTTAAGAAGCATTTGGATGGGTATATGAATAGGAAGGGTTTGGAGGGATATGGGCCAGGTGCTGGCAGGTGGGACTAGATTGGGTTGGGATATCTGGTCGGCATGGACGGGTTGGACCAAAGGGTCTGTTTCCATGCTGTACATCTCTATGACTCTGTGACTCTATAGTCCTACCTTGTCCCTGCCTGCCCTGACTGTTTGACTCACTTCTGTTCTCAATTGTCCCAGTCTCAGATTGATCTCTTTCCTCACTATCTTCCTGGGTCCCATCCCCTCACCTTACTAGTTTAAATCCTCCCAAGCAGTTCGAGCAAATTTCTCTGCCAGTATATTAGTCCCCATCCAATTCAGGTGCAATCCATCCTTCTTGTACAGGTCACTTCTACCCCAAAAGAGATTCCAATGATCTAAAGACGTGAATCCTTCTCCCATACACCAGCTCCTCAGTCATGCATTCATCTGCTCTATCCTCCTATTCCTGCACTCACTAGCTTGTAGCACTGGGAGTAATCCAGTACTCTTGAGGACCTCCTTTTTAAATTTCTGCCTAACTCTCTGTAATCTCCCTTCAGAATCTCAACCTTTTCGCTTCCTATATCGTTGATTCCAATGTGGACAATGACAAGGGAAATTGATGGTGACATCTTGCAAAATGTCCAGATTACAGAGGAGGAAGTGTTGGATGTCTTGAAATGCATAAAGGTGGATAAATTCCCAGGACCTGATCAGGTGTACCTGAGAACTCTGTGGGAAGCTAGAGAAATGATTGCTGGGCCTCTTGCTGAGATATTTGTATTATCAATAGTCACAGATGAGGTGCCGGAAGACTGGAGGTTGGCAAACGTGGTGCCACTGTTTAAGAAGGGCAGTAAAGACAAGCCAGGGAACTGTAGACCGGTGAGCCTGACTTCGGTGGTGGGCAAGTTGTTGGAGGGAATCCTGAGGGACAGGATGAATATGAATTTGGAAAGGCAAGGACTGATTAGGGATAGTCAACATGGTTTTGTGCATGGGAAATCATGTCTCACAAACTTGATTGAGTTTTTTTAGGAAGTAACAAAGAAGATTGATGAGGGCAGAGCAGTAGATGTGATCTATATGGACTTAAGTAAGGCGTTCGACAAAGTTCCCCATGGGAGACTGATTAGCAAGGTAAGATCTCATGGAATACAGGGAGAACTAGCCATTTGGATACAGAGCTGGCTCAAAGGTAGAAGACAGAGGGTGGTGGTGGAGGGTTGTTTTTCAGACTGGAGGCCTGTTACCTCAGATTACAACAGGATCTTGACCAGATGGGCCAATGGCCTGAGAAGTGGCAGATGGAGTTTAATTCAGATAAATGCAAGATGCTGCATTTTGGGAAAGCAAATCTTAGCAGGACTTATACACTAAATGGTAAGGTCCTAGGGAGTGTTGCTGAACAAAGAGACCTTGGAGTGCAGGTTCATAGCTCCTTCAAAGTGGAGTCGCAGGTAGATAGGTTAGTCAAGAAGGCGTTTGGTATGCTTTCCTTTATTGGTCAGGCGTATTGAGTACAGGAGTTGGGAGGTTATGTTGCACCTGTACAGGACATTGGTTAGGCCACTGTTGGAATATTGCATGCAATTCTGGTCTCCTTCCTATCGGAAAGTTGTTGTGAAACTTGAAAGGGTTCAGAAAAGATTTACAAGGATGTTGCCAGGGTTGGAGGATTTGAGCTATATGGAGAGGTGTGACTTTATAGAGGTTTACAAAATTATGAGGGGCATAGATAGGGTAAATAGACAAAGTCTTTTCCCTGGCGTGGGGGAGTCCAGAACTAGAGGGCATAGGTTTAGAGTGAGAGGAAAAAGATATAAAAGAGACCTAAGGGGCAAATTTTTCACACAGAGGATGGTACGTATATGGAATGAGCTGCCAGAGGATGTGGTGGAGGCTGGTACAATTGCAACATTTAAGAGGCATTTGGATGGGTATATGAATAGGAAGGGTTTGAAGGGATATGGGCCGGGTGCTGTCAGGTGGGACTAGGTTGGGTTGGGATATCTGATCAGCATGGATAGGTTGGACCGAAGGGTCTGTTTCCATGCTGTACACCTCTATGACTCTATGACATGAATGTCTAAATTTTAAAATACACTGTGGTGGAGATATTGTATATGGTAATGACACTTAAAGGGTTAATGGTGGAGATGGCATTACGCTCCACCCAATCTGATGATACCATTATTTAATAATCCATTATTTTAAATAAAGGCTGCTTAGGATCTCAGAGAGAATGGTCATAGTCTTTGTAACCAGCTTTACTGATATAAATCAGCCTGATTGTTAGCATGCAAGAAACTGCATCTTGTTTTTGTCAAGAGCATTAGTTATTTTGTTAAATCCATGTGGTTTTGCTCGACTATTGTAAAATAAGTAACCTCTAAGATCCAGTCAAGGATAAAGAATGACACAGCAAACTACCCCTTGCACAAGCTGGTAATGCTCGGCATCATGTAAAGACGACATCACTTTATTTTCTATATTTTTGACTGTGGACTGAAATAGAAAAAAGATTTTCAAACTCAAGGATTGCGGAAAGGATTGCTGCCTTCCAAAAACGAGTTCCTGAAACTCATTGTGTGTGGCATTTGCACTGCTGCTTTGTTTAAGCAATGTGGGGAACTGTTTGGGCAAGGCCTGGCACCAGTGAATGGATGCAGTGTGTGGCCACAAATGGCTGATTGGTTTGTGCACTTCTGACCCATTGTGGGTGCCAAAAGGTCATCAACCTCACGACAACTCTTTTATTGGTTGCTTTGGGATAAACAGTCCTTGCTGAGTAGATGAACTTGGTCAGTGTCTTCTGGTGACTTGGTTCCTACAGATGGGTAAATCATTTGCATACCCTATGGCAACCCCATGAGTGCGGTGGAGTAGTCTGGGTCTGTACATGATGGGGTTTAGAATGATGAGGGGGGATCTGATTGAAATTTGTAGGATACTAAAAGGCCTGGATAGATTGGGTGTGGAGACGATGATTCACCTGGGAGGAGAGACTACAACCTAGGGTACAGCCTCAGATTGATGGGACATATCTTTAGAGCTGAGATGAGGAGGGTTTTCTTTAGCCAGAAGGTGATTAATCTGTGGAACTCATTGCAACAGAAGGTTGTGGAGGCCAAATCATTCAATTTAAGCCAGAGATAGATAGGCTGTTAATTAGTAAGGGCATCAAGGGTACAGGGAGAAGGCAGGAGAATGGGGTTGAGAAACATATCAGCCAGGATCGAATGCTGGAGCTGACTCAATGGGCCAAATGGTTTATGGTGAAATCTTATGGTGTTATGGGGTGACAAAGCTTCAGACATGGTGCATTTCCTAACTGAGTTGTAACAATCGCAACAATATCCTCCAATATGTCTCTGAACATGGAAGAAAGTACAAGCAAGCTTTTCAATGACAGAGAATGTGAATGCATTGATTGTCAGGACAAGATTCTCACTCCATAGTGCACTGGTAATAATGACCCTTATTTTCAGCTGTTGGGACACTGAATATGGCATTAATAACATTCTAGAAAATGTTATCTCTCAGTAGCCAAGTGGCTTGCTCCTAACTCTGAACACCAAAATCAATGAAGTCTTTTTTTTTAAGTGTATTCTTTGATTGCGAGGCCAACAGTTTAGCCCACAGTATTTTCCCTTAAACTCAGTGTCTTGTTCCATTTCAGTAGATAGTCAAGACTCATTCTGACCGCTGTGGGGTCTCCAGTTACGAATGAACCAGACAGATATTTACAATACTGAAAAATGTGTTGCTGGAAAAGCGCAGCAGGTCAGGCAGCATCTTCAGGGCTTATGCCCGAAACGTCGATTCTCCTGCTCCTTGGATGCTGCCTCACCTGCTGCGCTTTTCCAGCAACACATTTTTTCAGCTCTGATCTCCAGCATCTGCAGTCCTCACTTTCTCCTAGATGTTTACAATAACCAACGTTCAACGTTACCAAGGCTAGCATTTAATTCTGGAGAGTTTTTGGTTTATATTCAGAAGTGTTCCTCCACACAAACGCATGTTTGTATCCCCAACACCAGTCACCCACGATAGGTCTCATTTACATCGGCTGATCACCATCAGTAGATGGCAGCACGGTGGCACAGTGGTTAGCACCGCTGCCTCACAGCGCCAGAGACTCGGGTTCAATTCCTGCCTCAGGCAACTGCTTGTGTGGAGTTTGCACGTTGTCTGTGTGGGTTTTCTCCGGGTTCTCCGGTTTCCTCCCACAGTCTGTTAAAAAAAATGTGCAGGTCAGGTGAATTGGCCATGCTAAATTGCCCGTAGTGTTAGGTGTAGGGGAAATGGGTCTATATGGGTTGCTCTTCAGAGGGTCGGTGTGGACTTGTTGGGCCGAAGGGCCTGTTTCTACACTAACTAATCTAATCAGTAAATCACCCATGTTTTCTATCGATTAATTTACATACAAAGCCTGTTCAGGACTTTGCATACCACCAAAGGTGAGGGAGAGGTGGGGCAAGAGATGCGGGCAGATGAAACAAAATAGATTTGGAATGGGTTCCAAGAGATTTTAGGGTCTTTTCGAATCAATCTGCTCAGAGATGTTATTACGCAGAATGAAGCAGGCAAGGCTTCAATTCAGGCCTTCCAGCTCAGAGGAATGACACTACAACTGCAGCACAAATGCCCTTTCCACAGTTTTTAATTAATTAAAATTCCATCAGCTCTCATGGTGGGATTTGAACCTTTGCCCCTAGAGCATTAGCCCAGAAGTCTCTGGATTGCTATTATAATGACATGACGACATGCCACTGCCTTAAATCACAATGTGTACAATGATGCCTACATTCCTTTGCACTCCACGTTATAAATATGCAAGAAATACAACAATATTTAATACAAAGGTTGACTCTCATTTAAGTTTAATTGAAATCTTTAGATTTATGAAGATAAATGTTACAGTGACAATTTATCCTTCATGCAGGCAAATAATCGCACAATCCACATCAGTCCTTGTCATTACTGAACACAGCACTTATAGTGCGTAGTGCCTGAGTAATTCGCACTGGAGTATTGCATTCAATTTTACTCTTAAAAATACTCTGCTGAAACCAAAGATTTATTTTGTGCGTAGCTGGCCTCTTTTGCCTCGTTACCTTCGTATTCATCTATTGACCTCGTCTGTCCCTCTTCCTGACAAACATCGGAATGAAAAGCATACAATCCCCCCAAATAAATATTAAAAATGGGCAAGAGGAAAATATAAGCTGAACAGAAGTGAAATTGAAATTGTGGAGTGCCATTTCAAAAGAAGATTGGCCACCTACATAATCATATTTATATGCTAATTTAATTTATTTCACAGAAGCTGTTCAGAATCCAATGTGGAGCCTGTGGCAGATGACTATAAAGCTTTATGGAGATATAATATGGCACCCCAGATATATAGAGTGTGTCCAAGATGATGGAACTAATTAAAGGTATTGTCTGAGAAGGACTTACATTAACTCTTCCCCGCCTCAAGGCACAAAGCTTGTTTGCTAATTTTAGTAAGGTATGTGTTGTCACAGCCAAATGTAAAACCTAACTCAGGGATGTTATCAAGAGTAACGGCAGGTTGTGAATGTCAATTACTGTATACACCTTATACTGTATATACCGCACAACCACTTGATGAAGGAGCAGCGCTCCAAATGCTAGTGTGCTTCCAATTAAACCTGTTGGACTATAACCTGGTGTTGTGTGATTTTTAACTTTGTACACCCCAGTCCAACACCAGCATCTCCAAATCAAGTATACACCTTGCTTTCTTCATTGGAAAGATGCAAACCCAAGTTCAAAGGTCACTTCCTCAGAAATGCGATGCATTTTACCACAGAGTGTCTATGACCAAGTCTCAGCCCTTTGAGATTAGCTCTTAAACAGCAAACACCCTGAATGATCAGTAACAGGAGGGCAGGCACATCCACAAGAGTGAAGGAACCATGCATTTTTATTCCAGTTGTCAGCCTTAGCCCAGAAATTTATTTTTTGTTGAATCCCAACTTGATGCTTCTTCAAAAGAAAAAGTTTGGAATACTATTGACCACAGACAAGGCTCTCATTCAGAACAACAGTCGATGTTCAATCATTAAGAATGTTTGTCCTTCTCTTGAAGATTGCCACTTTGCTTTTTTTCATTTCAACATTGCCAGTTGAATCTTGTTGTAAAACACAACAATAAATACTTGTTTCAAAGAGTTAGGAGCAACTGCTTTCAGCAATTGAGAACTATTGGCTAAATTGTACCATATTTTGGTAAAGTGTCATTTTCATTAAGTTGGAAGGATTCTCTCTGTGAGGTTGAAAGTCTTTTCAAGTATTTTTCCTTTGTTCATTGATGGGACGTGAGCATCACTGGCTAGGCAGCATTTATTATCCATCCCTAATTACCCAGAGGACAGTCAAGAGTCAATCACATTGCTGTAGGTCTGGAGTCACTTCTCAGTCAGACCAAGTAAGGATGGCAGTTTCCTCCTCTGAAGGGCGTTAGTGAAGCAGATGGGTATTTCCTGACAATCGTCAATGGATTCATGGCCATCATTAGATTCATAATTTCAGGTCTTTACTGAATTCAAATTCCACCAACTGCAATGGTGGGATTCAAATGCAGGTCCCTAGAACATTATCTGGATCTCTGGATTAACAGTCCAGCAATAATACCACTTGGCCATTGCCTCCCCACGTGCAAACACCCCAAACGTGTGTCATTAACTACCAAATAGACCCTGATGACTACACAGCGGCTGCCTAGTCTAATCTCAGAGGATACTCTTGACTGACTGTGTTGGGATCCCACATCCCTCCCCACTCCCCACCCCTCTCCCACCCCACACCAACTGAAGGGGGTCTTCCTGGACTTGACTGAGGACTACAGCTCTTCAACTTTGAGAAGTAGTTTTTTGGTTGAAGCACATGCGGTGTGTTTGCTACATTCTTGGCTGGTAGATGGTACAGGTATGAGAATGAGGTAGCACAGTGCCACACAACAACACATCCACTCCCTAGACCGATCACTGCTGGCAAACTTGTCAAGCTGTTCGGCATTGAGTCTGTATTGAAAGGCGAGGCAAAAGCTGGAAATACTTTGAGGGTTCGCTGAGAGGGCACAGTGCAAAAAGACAAGGCTGCACTCTGTAAGTGACAGAACCCTCCGAAACATTAACATACAGATAGATCTGGGAATGCAGGTCCACGGTTCCTTAAAATTGGCAAGCCAGTGTCCAAGGTATGGCATGCTCGCCTTCATCTGCCAGGGCATAGGGTACAAGAGTTGGCAAACCATGTTGCAGCTGTATAAAACACTTATTAGGCCACATTTGGAGTATTGTGTGCAGTTTTGGTCACCACACTACCAGCAGGATGTAGAAGCTTTGGAGGGAGTGCAGAGAAGGTTCACCAGGATGTTAACTGGTCTCGCTTGAATTCTTATGTGATTCTCCCAAACATCTCACCATAGCCCACAGTGTTCAGGGTCTGGGAAGATCTCATCTCATACCATTTGGTCTCTCTGATCCTTGTTCTGTACTGTGTGTGGGACTGTTTGCTGTTGGTGTGTTCTTGGGCTTGATCATGACATTCACTGACCTCCTCCACCTCCTCTGTATGAGCAACCATTGGAGGAGTCTAACCCTTGCTCATTTAGTCAATAGTAGAAGATCAAATCTCACCCCCTGAGACTTCAGCAGGAAATCCCAGCTGAGACTTTGCTGCAATACAGAACGAGTCTTCTATTGTTGAAGGTACAGGCTTTAGAGCTGAATGCAAAAGATCCTGCAGCAGATCCTGGGGGAACCCTTATCTGTCAACAAACACTTCTAGAGGAGTGCCTTGCAAGGGTTGTTGGGGTGTGGAATGCAATGCCTGGAAATGTGGAGGAAGCAGGTTCAAATGAGGCATTCACAAGGAACATTGATGCTTTTGTATGTGGTAATGGCATGCAGGGACATGGGGAAAAGGCAGAAGATTGATATTAGATGATAGAGCCAGTGCAGTGTCGCAAAACTGTTCATTTTCTCAAGGATACTATGTCCTTGGTTTCTTTCAGAGGGGTCGTAAATCAGCTCCCATCTGAAGTGGCTAGGTTGGTAGAGAGATGAGAAAGGATTTTCAGAGGCCTTTTGTTTATATTTAAACAGATAAGACTTCAGGCCAAAGTGGTCATGTTTTAGAAGTGACCTGTATAATGAAAGGGGAGTGGTCACTTCTGAACAATAAAGTTAATTTTGAGGGAGTTGTGTGGAAGCAGCCTGCTAGACTCTCTCTCCTTCTGATCTTCTAACTTCAACCTATAGGCCTTTATTTCATTTTTACTGTGGTTAAGAGGGTTTGTTTATTGGGACTGTTGTGCACATTCAGAACAGCATAACAAAATCAAGTTTGGATAGACTATGTTCTGTGGGTACACTTTATTCAGTTCTTTGTGTTTCATTCTGTAACTTTGTGAATAAACCTTTGTTTGTTTTAAAACCTGGTAGTCAACCTAGCTAACTTACTCAGAGTCATTTTTTACTATACACTTACCAAAACAAATTGCAAAGTTATGGTCTGAGACTGCCAGCTTAAGAATGCTTTGTGTGGTCTGGCCCAGTACATAACAGATCAGGGGCTCATCCAGGATTTTAAACAGCGGGTTGTAGGTGCTAGTGTCTTTATTTTGGGTTTGGTTGGGTAGACAAAGCTTGGGATAGTAATGGCTCTTTCAGATGCCAAAAGCTTTCTGGAAGTGAATGCAGTGACTTTGGAAGTTTTGCAAAAGGTGAATAAGACCAAGCTGCAGGAATTAGCAGAGAAGCTGGGATTGGACCTGCCTGCTTCTGTGAGGAAGGGGGAGCTAATTACAGCTGTAGCTCTGCATTTCAATTCACTGGGAACGCAATCAGGATCTAAGGAGATGGCAAGAATTCGATTGCAAATTAAGCAATTTGAGTTAGAGGTGAGAGCATCGAGTACAGGAGTTGGGAGGTCATGTTGAGGCTATACAGGACATTGTTTAGGCCACTGTTGGAATATTGCGGGCAATTCTGGTCTCCTTCCTTTCGGAAAGATGTTGTGAAACTTGAAAGGGTTCAGAAAAGATTTACAAGAATGTTGCCAGGGTTGGAGGATCTGAGCTACAGGGAGAGGCTGAACAGGCTGGGGCTGTTTTCCCTGGAGCGTCGGAGGCTAAGGAACCTTATAGAAGTTTATAAACTTATGAGGAGCATGGATAGGGTAAATAGGCAAAGTCTTTTCTCTGGTGTCGGGAGTCCAGAACTAGAGGGCATAGGTTTAGGGTGAGAGGGGAAAGATATAAAAGAGACCTAAAGGGCAACCTTTTCACGCAGAGGGTGGTACGTGTATGGAATGAGCTGCCAGAGGAACTGGTGGAGGCTGGTACAATTGTAACATTTAAGAAGCATTTAGATGGGTGTATGAATAGGAAGGGTTTGGAGGGATATGGGCCGGGTGCTGGCAGGTGGGACTAGATTGGGTTGGGATATCTAGTCGGCATGGACGGGTTGGACCGAAGGGTCTGTTTCCATGCTGTACATTTCTGTGACTCTATGACTGGAAGGAAAGGGCAGCAGAGATGAAATAGTTTGAGTTACAATTAAAAGCAGGAAAGAAAAAGAGAGAGCAGCACAAGAGAGAGAAAAAGAGAGAGCATTTGAACAGCAAAAACTGACACTTAACAAGTAGTCACCTTAAAAGGCTGGAGATAAAGACTTAGGTCGGCTTAGTGAGGATGAACAAGCCGCCAGTAGTAGAAAGGTAAAAACAATGACTGCAGATGCTGAAAACCAAATACTGGATTAGTGGTGCTGGAAGAGCACAGCAGTTCAGGCAGCATCCAACGAGCAGCGAAATCGCTGCTCGTTGGATGCTGCCTGAACTGCTGTGCTCTTCCAGCACCACTAATCCAGTACGCCAGTAGTCAGAACCCCAGTGAGAAAAAGTTTAAGTACGTTCAAGCATTGCCTAAATTTGATGAGAAGGATATGGAAGCCTTTTTCATCTCATTTGAAAAAGTGGCTAAACAAATGCCAAAAACCATGTGCATTTTGCTGATCCAAACAAAACTTGTAAGTAGGGCTAGTGAGGTATTTGCATCACAATCAGAGGAGGTATCTGGGGAGTATAAGGAGGTGACAAAAGCCATTTGAAGTGCATATGAGCTTGCACCAGACGCCTCTAGACAACATTTCAGGAATTTAAGGAGGGGCCCTCGTCAAACCTATATTGAGTTTGAAAGGATCAAACTGCGTAATTTTGATAGATAAATAAGAGCTTTAAAAATTCAGCAAACCTATGATGGCCTTAGAGAGGTAACTATTTTGGAGGAATTCAAAAATTCACTTCCTGAAGCAGCACAAACTCATGTGAAAGAGCAGAGAGCTAAAACAGCATGGATAGCAGCTGAAGTGGCTGATGATTATGAGCTGCTCCGTAAAACTCGGTTTGGCTTCCAGAATCAATTTCAGTCCATGAGGGATAGAAACTGGGGCAAAGAGAAATCCTCACATGGAAAAGGAAAGGTAGATCTCAGTGAAGATCATAAGGAGAACTTACCATAGGGTAAAAAATAAACCCTTGAGGGGGACAAAGAAGGTAAAAATATTCCGGTGTTTTCATTGTAATAATGTGGGCCACACGAAATCACGGTGTTGGTGGGCTAGGAGAAAACCAGATGTAGGAAAACCAGACAAGACTTGGAGTTTTGTTGGACTGGTGACAAAAAGCACAAGCAAAAGTTAGACAACTGCGTCAGAGTGTACACAATGATCAGAGGTTGAAAAAGGATGATGTACCAGATCTGCTTAAAAAATTTACATGCAAGGGTAAAGTTTATTCACATAGGCCAGGAGCAGTAGGTAAGGAGGTTACAATATTAAGGAACACAGGATCCTCTCAGTCTGTGTTGCTGAAGGATGAGGAGATATGTACTCCTGAAGGACTATTACCAGAAAAGGTACGAATAACAGGAATTCATGGTGAGATAACAAGTGCTCAGTTATGCAAAGTAAGGCTAGAGAGTCCAGAGAAGAGAGGAGAATTTGTGGTAGGAGTACTGGATAAACTCTCACTCCAGGAATACAGTTTGTCCTTGCAAATGATATAGCTGATTCACTGGTAGGCGTGCTGCCTACTCTAGTTGAGAAGCCAGTGGAGAGTCAAGCAACTGAAGAAATGCAAGACGTTTATCCAGGGATCTGGCCAGATTGTGTGGTCACAAGATGACAGATGTACAAGCTGAAGCAGGAGAAATCAAAAGGCGCAGATAAGGATGCTGAAACAGCTTTATCAGATACTTGTTTTGATCAGATAAGTGGAACAGAGAAGGAGCAAATGCATGGTAAACATGGAAGCATCCTTAGCTCTGCTAAGCTGATTGAGTTACAGCAGAAGGATGAGAACTTAAAGCAGTCGTATCAAAAGGCATATACAGAAAAGGAGAGTGAATGCATCCCTGTGTGATATTCCTTAAAATTTATGTCTTCATGAGGAAATGGAGACCATCACACATTCAAGCAGATGAGAAATGGGCAGATGTTCATCAGATTATTTGCCAGTAGGGTAGAGACAGTAGGTACTGTGAGTGGTGCATGAGCTACCACTTTTGGGGTAAGAAAAACACAGGCTAAAATGCAAAGACATTTTTACTGGCCTGGACTACACAAGATGTAATTGAAATCTGCTAGACATGTCATACATGTTCGCTAATCAGAAAACCACAAGCTGTAATAAAATCTGCACCTTTAATACCTACTCCAACCTTTGAGGAACCTTTCACAAGAGTCTTGATTGACTGCGTAGGTCCCCTACCTGAACAAAAAAGTGGGAATAAGTATTTATGTCTTCAACTAGATTTCCAGTGGCAATCCCATTACATTAAAAGGCTACATCACAACTAAAAGGTTTGTAGAAGAATTGATCAAATTTCTTTACTAGATACAAACTACCAATAGAGATCCAATCAGATCAAGGATCAAACTTCACATCCAAGCTATTCATGGAGGTTATGGATTACTTGGGAGTAAAGCTATTCAAATCTACTGCATGCTACTTCAAATCCCCAGGACCAGATGGGATCTATCCCAGTTTGCTGAGGGAGGCGAGAGAGGAAATAGCTAGGGCCCTGACAGATACCTTTGTGGCATCCTTAAACACAGGTGAGATGCCAGAGGACTGGACGGTTGCTCATGTTGTACCCCTGTACGAGAAGGGTAGTAGGGATATTCCGGATAATTACAGACCAGTGAGCCTGACGTCTGTAGTGGGAAAGTTGCTGGAGAAGGTACTGAGGGATAGGATCTATTTATATTTAGAAAAGAATGGCCTTATCAGTGATAGGCAACAAGGTTTTGTGCAGGGGAGATCATGCCTTACCAACTTAATAGAGTTCTTTGAGGAAGTGACCGAGTTGATAGATGAAGGAAGGGCTGTTGATGTCATATACATGGACTATAGTAAGGCATTTGATAAGGTTCCCCATGGTAGACTAATGGAGAAAGTGAAGTCGTATGATGTGCAGAGTGTTCCAGCTGGGTGGATAAAGAACTGGTTGAGCAACATGAGACAGAGAGTAGTAGTTGAAGGGAGTTTCTCAAAATGGAGAAAGGCGACCAGTGGTATTCCACAGGGATCAGTGCTGGGTCCATTGTTGTTTGTGATATACATAAATGATCTGGAAGAGGGCACTGTTGGTATGACCAGCAAGTTTGTAGGTGACATGAAGATTGGTGGAGTAGCAGAAAGCATAAGGGACTGTTAGAGAATACAGGAAACTAAAGATAGACTGGAGAGTTGGGCGGAAAAGTGGTAGATGGTTTTCAATCCAGACAAATGCGAGGTGATGCATTTAGGTAAGACTAATTCTAGAGTGAATTATACCAATGAATGGAAAAGTTGATGAGCAGAGAGATCTGGGAGTGCAGGTCCATTGTACCTGAAGGTTGCTGCACAGGTGGATAGCGTGGTCAAGAAGGCATATAGTATGTTTGCCTTCATCGGACGGGGTATTGAGTATAAGAGCTGGCAAGTCATGTTAAAATTGTACAAGACATTGGTTCGGTCGCATTTAGAATACTATGTACAGTTCTGGTCACCACATTACCAAAAGGATGTGGGCGCTTTGGAGAGGGTGCAGAGAAGGTTTACGAGGATGTTGCCTGGTATGGAAGGTGCTAACTATGAAGAGAGGTTGAGTAGGTTAGGATTGTTTTCATTAGAAAAAAGGAGATTGAGGGGGGACCTGATTGAGGTCTACAAAATCATGAAGGATATAGACAGGGTGGATAGAGATAAGCTTTTTCTCAGGGTGAAGGATTCAGTAAAGAGAGGTCACATTTTCAAGGTGAGAGGTGGAAAGTTTAAGGGGGATACACGCGGCAAGTACTTCACACAGAGGGAGGTGGGCATTGGAATGTGTTGCCAGCAGAGGTGGTGGAGACATGCACGGTAGATTCATTTAAGTTGCGTCTGGATAAATGCATGCATAGGTGGGGAGTAAAGGGATACAGATGCTTAGGAATTGACCGACAGGGTTAAACAGTACGTTTGGATCGGTTCAGGCTTGGACGGCTGAAGGGCCTGTTCCTGGACTGTAAATTTTCTTTGTTCTTTGCTCTCTTTGCCATCCAGAATCACAGGGAGTGCTGGAGAGAAGTTAAGGGCTTATAGTTAGGATTATCCAGATGATTGGGATAAGGGAGCTCTGTTTGTACTTTTTGCAATCAGAGATGCACCAAATAAATAGATCAAATTCAGTCCATTTGAATTAATTTTGGGGCATGAAGTGGGATGACTGTTAAAATTGATTGAGAAATTAATAAGTCAGAATTCAGAGACCACCGATTTGGTATATGTGTCAAATTTTAGAGAATGATTAAATAGAGCTGGAGAGTTGACTAGACAGCATATAAAAGTATCGCAGCATACAATGAAACAGAAATCAAAAATTCACAAGTTTTGCAATTGGGGATAAGGTATTGGTGCTACTTCCAGTAACAGGGGAGCCTTTAAAAGCCAGTTTAGTGGACCATATCAAATCGAGAGGAAATTGAGAGAGCTGAACGACTTGATAGGGATTCCAGAAAGGAAGAAATCTCACAGAGTGTGTCATGTGAATATGCTGAAAAGGTATTTCGACAAGGAAAAAAAGTGAGAGGATTTGGTGTTAATGATTATAGGACAGAGGGAAAAACCAAGATCAGAGGATTCTGAATTGGACAATGAGGAAGTTGAAAAAAATTGGGATAAATTATTGAATTATTGAATTACCCTCCACAAGAAAATCGAAATGACCTATTGCTATCACATGGGGAGATATGCGGAAATAAACGGAAGTACTAACCTAATTGTGTATGATGTAGATATAGGACATGTTGTTCTGATTAAGCAACATCCTTATAGGCATAACCCTCTAACGTTGGCACAGGTTCAGAAGGAGATAGAGCACATGCTCCAAGATGGCACAATTGAAGTGAGTTACAGTGAATGGAGCTCACCTATATTCATGGCGAGATGATACCCAACGGTCATGTCTGGACTATCACAAAGTCAATGCCGTTACAAAGACAGATGCATATCCAATTTCACATTGGGAGGACTGTGTGAAAAAGGTGGGACAAGCAACTTACATTTCTAAGTTAGACTTACTCAGAGGCTATTGGTAGGTACCTCTGTCAGAAAGAGCAAAAGCAATTTTGGCCTTTGCAACAGCAAATGGACTATATTAGTTCAAAATCATGCCACTTGGTATGAAAAATGCTCCAGCCACATTTCAGAGACTGACTAATAAGATCATTGCTGGATTACCCAACTGTGTTGTTTATATTGATGAGCTGGTGATTTTTAATCAATCATGGAAGGAGCATTTACAGCATTTATTGGACTTGTTTGATCGACTTTGGAAGGCAGGCTTGGTGGTAAACCTAGCTAAAAGTGATTTTGCCAAAGCCCAAGTCACCTTCCTGGGTCATGTTGTTGGATATGGACAAGTGAGATGCAAAAATAAAACTAATTGGGGAATTTCCCACACTGTCAACAAAAAGATCAGTACTACGGTTCCTGAGATTGAGTGGATTTTACAGAAAGTTTGTGCCGAACTTTAGCAATGTGGCTGCTCCACTCACTGAATTATTAAAAAAGGGCAAGAAGTTTCCATGAACAGCGAACTGTCTAAAGGCATTTGACAGTGTAAAAGCTGTGTTAACCACTGCCCCAGTATTCTCCACACTGGATTACATGAAGCTTTGCAAGGCGGCTATCGATGCCAGTGATGTGGGTGCCGGTGTGGTGTTCCTGCAGGGGGTTGACGAGGGATTAGAAAGATCCATCGGGTATTTTTCCAGGAAGTTGAACGTTCATCAACAGAAATATTCAATGGTGGAGAAAGAGACTTTGAGCTTGGTGTTGGCCTTACAACATTTCAGTGTTTGCATTACCAGCAATGCATCTGAGACAATCGTATACACTGATCATAACCCATTGACGTGTGGAAACATTTAAAGACAAAAATGCCAGACTGTTTAGATGGAGCTTGTTGTTGCAGCCATTGAGCATGTGGCAGGTCATAAAAACGTGATTGCTGATGCGTTATTGAGGCTTGAATGGGATACGGAGGTGTTCGGTGGTGGGTGTGCCAGACCCTGAGTTTGCATGTACTTGTGTATATTTGCTGGCATGTAGTTAGTCATGAGTTTAGACTACTAACCAGTTTTTTTGAAGGGTTTTTAAAATGAAGCCATCTTTGGAGATTGATGGTTTATTTTTTTTCAAAGGGGGAGGTGTCACAAAGCTGTTCCTTTTCTCAAGGATATTGTGTCCTTGGCTTTTTTCAGAAGGGTTGTAAATCAGCTCCAAGCTCCGAGGTGGCTAGGTTGGTACAGAGGTGAGAAAGGATTTTGAAAGGCCTTTTGTCTATATGCAAACAGGTGAGGCTTCATGTCATGTTTTAGAAGTGACCGATATAATGAAAGTGGAGTGGTCAGTTCTGAAAGCTAAAGTTAAGTTTGAGTCAGTTCAGCTGTGGAGCTGTGTGGAAACAGCCTGCTAGTATCTCTCTCCTGTTGCCCTTCAAACTTCGACCTGTAAGTCTGTTTCATTTTTACTGTTTTTAAGGGGGTTTGTTTATTGGGATTGTTGTGCATATTTGTAACCTCATAATAAAGCCTGAAGAAGGGTTTATGCCCGAAACGTCGATTCTCCTGCTCCTCGGATGCTGCCTGGCCTGCTGTGTTTTTCCAGCACCATATTTTCCAACTCTGGTACTCCAGCATCTGCAGTCCTCACTTTCTCCTAACAGCATAATAAAGTCTAGTTTGGATAGACTGAGTTCGGTGGGTGTTCTTTATTCTGTTCTTTGTGTTTCCTTCTGCAATTTTGTGAATAAACTTTTGTCTGTTTTAAAACCTGCTAGTCAACCTAGCTAACTCACTCCAGGTAATTTTCACTGTACACTTACCGAAACAAATTGCAAAGTTATGGTCTGGGGCTGCTTTCTTAAGAATGTTTTGAGTGGTCTGGCCTACTCCATAACAGCAGGCACTATGGACTGAATACCCGCCCCTGCTGTACCATAATGTACATATTTGCAACTTCCATTCACCATCCTGACTTGGAAATTCCTTCATTGTATCGGCATTGGGAGTCTACCTGCAACAAAGAAACTGCAGCAGTTCAAGGAGGCAGGTCAGCAGCACCTTCTCAAGGGCAAGTAGGGCCGGGCAATAAATGCTGGCCAGCGACTGCCAAAAGTGCATTAAAAAACCATGGTCATCTATCTGAGTACTATTTGTGGACTGATGTCTATACTTGGCCACAGCATTAACAAGGCAGCAAAAGCTGATGACCTCAAATTTAAAATGTATGATCTGGAAGAAAGCTGGCATTGAATACCAATGGATATATTTCTTCTCTTTCTCTCAAGTTGAAAGAGTAATAACATCAGAATTATATCTAAGGCAGTTACTGCAGTGTTATAATAGGAAATTGTTGCATTTGAAATGAGAATGACCTCCCGGTCCAAAGCTACGAATAACATACAAATCAATCTGTTTCTGACATGACTAGACCTTATATCCTTACTCCCTGTCTCTTGCCCTTTCCCTCTGCAGAGCTGTCATGCTCAGATTTCAAACTCTACAGGTGTTGAACTTTTTAAAACCTTTGTCTTCCAGTATGTTTTGCAAAAAATACTCACCTGACATCTTCTAATATGTCCACCTTCTGAAATCTATTTGACTTTCGGTTTGTGCTCAGCCTTATTTCCTTTCAAGCCAGCTCTAAGACTCACCAGGCTGTCAAACAATTCAAAATTCAGTATAATGTTTAATATTGTAAGATCAATATTAATCTTTGTTAATCTTGGTTTTAATTATACTTAGTTGATACATTCGCTGCATCCATTTCATGTTTATTTTGAATATTGAATGCAATTTTCATCATTCAATGAAGTTTAAAAAAAGTTTGTTTTCCTATTTCTAAATTCTGATTATTAACCCCTTTGTATGGCTTATCCATACAGAATTATATTTTAGAAAACCTTCAAAAACCGAATTATGTATTCTAAAATATCAAAAGCTCTTGAATCATCATATCCCAAAATGAAAAGGATAACTGACATGTTTTACTTGGAAATTCATCAAATTATAGCACGTACTAGGCAGTCTACAAGTCTGAAAAAATCCCCTTCAATCCTTTTTTGGTTCATTTCCATTTATTTGTTGCTTCACCACACAGGTTTATTCACAGTACGGGAGACTGCAGTTCACTTCTTATTCCGGCCCACAAGTTAAAATTGTTGGCCACATGGTATTTTTGCCGTCAGGATTGTAAGTCATCTCCATTAAAGTTTCATAGGCACCAGCTCATCCCTCTCACCATTTAAAGGGATATTCACCTACCTTCATCTAAGCTGTGTAAACAGGCTACCATTCAATGCAAAAACAAGGAGTTTAAAATTGACAGTGAACGTTATTGGACTCTTGCCAATCAGTTAAAACTGATTACTACTCATTATCCCTGTAAGCTACAGTGTATTTACTGTTCCCTGAGAAACTAAGGGCAGTCCTTTGAGTCTTCCCCACCAATCAGGTGGACCGTAAGACCAAACGACATAGGAGCAGAAATTAGGTCATCCACTCTGCTCTGCCATTCAATCATGACTGTTAAGTTTTTCACCCCAAACTCCCACTGTCTCCCCATAACCATTAATCTCCTTGACAATCAAGAATCTATCTATCTCCATCTTAAATATACTCAATGACCTGGCCTCCACAGCCTTTTGTTAGAGACAAAAAAACTGCAAAGGCTTGTCCACTGCCTTCTGTGGCAATGAATTCCAGAGATTCACCACACTCAGACTGAAGAAGTTGCTCCTTATTCCCATTGTAATAGGTCTTCCCTTTAGTCTAAGGCTGTGCCCTTGGGGCTTGGTCTGTCCTATCAATGGAAACATCTTCCCAACATCCACTGTGTCCATGCTATTCAGTATTCTGTAAGTTTCAATTAGATCCCCCTTCATCCTTCTAAACTCCATGAAGTATAGTCCCAAAGACCTCAAATGTTCCTCATATGACTGATCTTCTTCCTCAATGTTATTTTACTGCACTAGCCCCATGTCCCTTGAGGTCATTAATTTCTAGAAATCTATTGATCTCTTGAACATAGGTACAGTGAAAATTTTTGTTTTGTGCACGGGACAGGTAGATTATCTACTAATCATTAGAGTAATAGAACAGCACAAGAAATGCAATGTTACGGCTGCAGAGAAGCTGCACAACGAACGGGGTCAACATTAAGTTTAAAATTTGAAAGGCCAATTCAGAAGTCTAATAACAGCAGGGAAGAAGATGTCTTTGAATCTGTTGATATATGTGTTTAAACTTTTGTATCTTCTGTCCGATGGAAGAAGTTGGAAGAGAGTATTACTGGAGTGGGAGGGGTCTTTGATGATGTTGGTTGTCGTCCTGAGGCAGCAAGATGTATAAGTGGAGTCAACAGGTGGAAGGTTGGCTTTCATGATGGATTGGGCTGTGTTCATTACTCTCTCTGTAGTTTCTTATGGTCCTGGGTAGAAGGGAATATATACATAGAGCTGGAGAATGTGAGTGAAGTTCTTAATGAATATTTTGTATCAGTATTCACAATGGAGAAGGACATGGTGGATAATGAGTTGCGAGAGGGGTATGTTGATTAACTAGGACATGATGATTTAAAAAGGAGGAGGAGCTGGGTGATTTGAAAAGCATTAAGGTAGACAAGTCCCCAGGACCTGGTCGGGTCTATCCCAGAATGCTGAGGGAGGTGACGGAAGAAATTGCAGGGCCCTGGCCAAAATCTTTGTATACTCTTTACTCACAAGAGTGGTCTTGAGAATAACAAATGTTCTTTTGCTTAGCAAGGCAACTGGGATAATTTGGAAAGTTATAGGCCAATTAGACTTCAGTCAGTGATAGGAAAATTATTGGAGAAGATTCTTAGGGACAGGATTTACTCAAATTTGGAAAGATATGGACTTATTAGTGTTAGGCAGCAAGGCTTTGTACAGGGAGGTCAAGTCTCACAAATTTGATTGAGTTTTTTGAGGACATGACAAAAGTGAATGATGAGGGCAGGGAGGTAGATGTTGTCTATATGAACTTTAGCAAGGCCTTCTACATGGCCAAATGATACAGAAGGTGAAGTTACATGGAATTAGCAGTAAGCTGGTAAGTTGGATACAGAACTGGCTTGACCATGGAGAGAGAGAGTAGCATTGGAGCTGTGCTTTTCTGACTGGAGATCTATTAGAAGGATTAACATCCAGAGGGATCTAGGCATATAGGTCCACAATTCCCAGGAAGTGACAACATACGTAGACAAGGTGGTCAGGAATGTATATGGCAAGCTTGGCTTCACTGGTTGAGGCATAGAACATAAGAATTGGTGAGTCAGGTTGCAGCTGAATAGACCTTCAGTTAGGCCACACTTGGAATATTGTGTACAGTTCTGATCACTACACTACCTGGATATAGAGGCTCTGGAGAGGGTACAGAAAAGATTATCAAGATGTTACCTGGTTTGGAGGGTATTAACTATGTGGAGAGATTGGACAAACTTGTTTGTTTTCACTTGAAGTTCGGTAAGGGGTGACCTGATAGAAGTTTACAAAATTATGAAAGGCATGGATAGAATGGATTGTCAGAGTCTGTTCCCAGAATAGAAATATCAATTATTTGGGGACATTTAAGGTAAAAGGGGGAAAGTTAAAAGGAGGTGTGAGGTAGTTTTTTTTTCACAGTGAAGCTGGTCAGTGTTTGGAATGCATTGTCAGAGGAAAGTCATACAGAATAGAAACAGACCCTTTAGTTGAACTTGTCCTTGCCAACCAGGTTCCCTAAACTGATCTAGTCCCATTTGCCTGCGGTTGGCCCCTATCCCTCTAAACCCTTCTTATCCGTGTACTTGCTCAAATGTTGTAATTGTATCAGTCTCCACCATGTCCTTTGGCAGTTTGTTCCATGCATGCCTGTACTGATCTTGTAAACCTCTATAAGGTCAGCCCTCAGCCTCCAACGCTCCAGGGAAAAAAGTCCCTGCCTATCCTGCCTTGCCTTGTAACTCAACTCCTCCAATCCCGGTAACATCTTTGTCAATCTTTTCTGCACCCTTTCCTGTTTAGTGGCATCCTTCCCCATGGCAGGGTGACCAGAATTGTACGCAGACTCCAAAAGTGGTCTAATTAATGTCTTGTACAACGGCAAACGGCAATTCCAAGTGTGATGTTCAATGCTCTGACCCATGAAGCACATGAGCTGATACAATGGCAATGTTTAAGAGGCAACTTGACAGATACATGAATAGGGAAGCAAAATAGAGATATAAACTGTGTAAAAGCAAAAGGCTTTTGGTTTAGAAAAGCATCATGTGTCGGTGTAAGTGAGCCAAAGGGCTGGTTCCTGTTCTGTTCTTTGCTCTTCGTTGATCCTTTGGTGCAATTTTCCCAAGAGGTGCCAATCTTCTCGTTCCATTAAAAACATTTTGTAATGTCTGTGTTTCTGCATCAAGTACCATTTCCGATGCTAGGAAGGTCTGACCAGTGGACTGTAATAAGAAATATAAAAGAGGTTTTGTTTCATTGCAATCTGAATCTGTAGAGGTAGGAAGTTAATTGCAGTCACATGCAGTCACATGAGATGTAGCAATGTGTTTCAAAGAGCAAGTTTCTACTGAGGCACTACACAAATGAAGTGGCATTATTGTTTTGTAGTTTGACTTTGACACCAAGAGTAAAAATTATTGAATTTATGCTATGTCTAACATTGTCCATTTCCTGTTTAATGTTCAATACATTTGTTTTTGGTCTATCGGTTGATTCACAGGCTGACATTCTGAATATCTTACTACCTTAATTGAGGATATTGCAGTAGCTCCCCACTCTGATAAAGTACAATATCAAGGACTTTTAATTTGATTCTCGAGTCTTGCCATATTCACCTAAGTTCTCAGACAGCTGAAGCCATATAGCATGAATTGGAAAAGATCTATTTACATAATTGGCCAGAGGTGACAAGTTTCTCACCTAAAAGCCCAAACATTTCACAGCAACAGTCAATGATAGAGACCCACACTGTACTGGCTATTTTTACATTCCAATCTGTCAATAGCTCCTTTACGCTGATAAATCAATTCATTTCTGACAATTGCAAAATACTAGCCTTAAAACTACAGTGAATATAATGAGGACAGGTCTGCCTTGGTCAATTTCTGCTTTCCAGAATTAGCCACTGTAAGAGGGTTTATCACATTCAATCTGATTTCATTAAATGTCAGCATATTCATTATGTGAAAGGATTGAAAAAATCTTATTAATTTACAAAATGCAAAGGCCACTTGCTGGCTACTGATTTGCTGTAATTTTCATTGAGAACGTTGAATAATTCCTGGGTAAGAAAGTTAATCAGCAGAGGAATTACAGATTTTTTTCAAGATTCATAAGGTGAAGGATGTGCTGGTTTGGAAAGGACAATTTAAATGGTGGCATCTTCTAAACTAACGCAATCTTTTAGAAGGAAGGTACTGTAATAAAGGATAATCTGCCTAAACTAAGTTACTGCTTTATTTTAAATTGAAAGATGGGTACCAAATATGTAAACCTTGTACCATTCATTATCCATGGATAGCAAGATGAATGTTGCTCTTGGGATTGGAACAGGCTTGTGTTATCCCCCTGGTAGTCTATAGAGTGGGTCCGATGCTGAGAATCTGCCCAGTCAGGTATTCCAAGAGGAGCTGTACCTTGAGACAGAAACCATGGTCTATCTTGACAAATTGAAAAGGTTCTGACTGATGCAATGTGTAGGTTACAAGCAGAGTTTACTTAACCATGAAATTAGCAAAAGATGGAAGTGATAGTCACAAAGATACGTTGGTGATCATTTTCCAATGTTCTATAGATTCAGGATCAGTTCCTGCGGATTGGAGGGTGGCTAATGTTGTCCCACTTTTTAAGAAAGGAGGGAGAGGGAAAACAGAGAATGATAGACCAGTTAGTCTGAGCTCAGTGGTGGGAAAAATGCTGGAGTCAATTATAAAGGATGAAATTACAACACATCTGGATAGCAGTAACAGGATAGGTCAGAGTCAGCATGGATTTATGAAGGGGAAATCATGCTTGACTAATCTTCTGGAATTATTTGAGGATTTAACTCTGAAGATGGATAAGGGAGATCCAATGGATGTAGTATACCTGGACTTTCAGAAAGCCTTTGATAAAGTCCCACATAGGAGGTTAGTGAGCAAAATTAGGGCACATGGTATTAGTGGCAAAATACTGACATGAATTGAAAATTGGTCGGCTGACAGGAAACAAAGAGTAGTGATAAACAGCTCCCTTTCGGAATGGCAGGCAGTGACCAGTGGGTGTGCTGCAGGGATCAGTGCTGGGACCGCAGCTTTTTACAATGTACATTAATGAGATAGATGAAGGTATTAAAAGGAATATTGCAAATTTGCTGATGACACCAAGCTGGGTGGCAGGGTGAAATGTGAGGAGGATTATAGGAAATTACAGGGTGACCTGGACAGGCTAGGTGAGTGGACAGATGCATGGCAGATTCAGTTTAATGTGGATAAATGTGTGGTTATTCACTTTGGTGTCAAGAACAGGAAGGCAGATTACTACCTAAATGGAGTCAAAGGGGCAGTACAACAAGATCTAGGTGTTCTTGTACACCAGTCAATGAAAGCAAGCATGCAGGTACAGCAGGCAGTGAAGAAAGCTAATAGCATGCTGGCCTTCATAACAAGAGGAATTGAGTATAGAAGCAAAGAGGTTCTTCTGCATCTGTACAGGGCCCTGGTGAGACTGCACCTGGAATATTGTGCGCAGTTTTGGTCTAGGAGAAAGTGAAGACTGCAGAAATTGGAGATCAGAGCTTAAAAATGTGTTGCTGGAAAAGCACAGCAGGTCAGGCAGCATCAAAGGAGAAGGAGAATTGACGTTTCGGGCATAAGCCCTTCTTCAGGAATGAAGGGCTTATGCCTGAAATGTTGATTCTCCTTCTCCATAGTTTTGGTCTCCAAATTTGAGGAAAGACATTCTGGCTATTGAGGGAGTGCATTGTAGGTTCACGAGGTCAATTCTCAGAATGGCGGCACTATCTTACGCTGAAAGATTGGAGCGACTGGGCTTGCACATGCTTGAGTTTAGAAGGCTGAGAGGGGATCTGATTGAGACGTATAAGATTATTAAAGGATTGGACACTCTGGAGGCAGGAAGCCTGTTTCCGCTGATGGGTGAATCCTGAACCAGAGGATACAGATTAAAAATAAGGGGTAGGCCATTTAGAACAGAGTTGAGGAGAAACATCTTCACCCAGAGAGTGGTGAGTGTGTGGAATGCTCTGCCCCAGAAGGCTGTGGAGGCCAAGTATCTGGATACTTTCAAGAAAGAGTTGGATAGAGCTCTTAAGGATAGTGGAATCAAGGGTTATGGGAATAAGGCAGGAACAGGATACTGATTGAGGATGATCAGCCATGATCATAATGAATGGTGGTGCTGGCTTGAAGGTTAGAATGACCTACTCCTGCACCTATTGTCTATTGTCTATTGTCTAAATGCAAGTCTCTTGCCTATTCCCATAATACCCTTGGAATTATGTCACAGTTCCTTCAAGATCACTAAGCTGAAATGCTCAAACTCTCTACGAACAGCATTGTGGGAGCAACTTTGTGATATCGACTTCTATTCATCATTGGCAGTCCCTCGCAGATGAGGATGATGCTCTCCCACTCTCAGGGTGAGTCTGTAGGAGGCTGTGACAGACCGATGGGGCTACTGCAGGCTCTGTTACACTGGGAGCAGAAGGTGGTCATGGGAAGGGGTGGGTGGGGGTGTTGGTGTGGCAGCACGCTCCTTATGACGTTAGCACCGATTTCCGCTTTTTCCCGATGGCAGGTCTCGAGGTGCTCGACACCTTCCTGGATGCTCCTCCTCCACTTTGGATGGTCTTGGGCCAGTGATTCCCAGGTATCCGTGGGAATGCTGCACTTCCTCGTGAGGCCTTAGGGGCATCCCTGAAGCGCTTCCCCTGTCCACCTGGGGCTCGCCTGCCAATTTGGAGCTGGGAGTAGAGCAACTGCTTGGTGGTGGGGGGTGGGGGGGGGTCTCAAGTCAGTCATGGTGACAATGTGCCCAGCCCATCACAGCCAATCACGGGGCGGGATCAGTGCCTCGAGGCTGGGGATGTTGGCTTGATTGAGGATGCTCCTGTTGATTCATCTGTCCTCCCAATGGATTCATAGGACCTTGCACGGGTAGCATTGGTGGGACTGTTCCAGCACCTTGTGGGTCTGTTATGGGCAGATAGGGACCACAGCACATGGCTGGCCACCTCTTTCTCAAGGGCAATTATAGATAGACAATGCACAAGTCTCATGAATGAGAAACTAAATTACCTACTGAACATATGGCATACAAAAATCTCACACAGAGGAACGGAAACCCTTTCATTTGTGGACAGTCTGAGGTTTGATATCCCACCACATAATCCATTCAGACATCAAAACACAGAGAGAGAAAAACAATAGCACCCTCAGCTGAGAGAAAGTGGCAATAACTAAATCAGAAATAATTTACTCCCATTCACCGTCCAAAGAATGGGCAATAAAATGCTAATCATAAGACATTGTGACTGGCACATTCCAAGGTCCAGGGCTACGGGCGGAGGGACTGAGTAAAGTTTGGGGCAGCTGCTGCCGAAGGCAGAGTGGGGAAAGACCACCATCTGAGGGCTTTCTGCCTGAGTTGAGTGGGGGTCTGTCCAGTTATTCAACGCCAAGGAGCTTCCAGTGTCTGTGAATATAATCTTGTACAAGTGAGAAATGGCTTGGGTTTGTTCACTGGTTAGAGTTTGTTCCTTCATATGCCACTGCATGGAACCAACCTGCTTAAAGACGTTTTCATGAATAAATTATATTTTTGCGATTTAAAAAAGTCACCATCGACTGACCATAATTCTACTGTAACAATTCTACTGTCAGGGGGAGTTTGATTTTGTCCACCCCAGCCCAACACTGGCACCTCCACAACATTATATGTTAACATTGTCCCAAACAAAAGATATTCTACACCACTCTCCGGGTCTAAATCCCACCACAACAGATGGTGAAATTTCAATTTGAAATTAAGAATCAAATGATGATCATTAAACCATTCTCAATTGTCAGACAAACCCATCTGGCCCACTAATGTCCCTTTAGGAAGGATATCAGCCATCCTTGCCTGGTCTGGCCTACACGTGACTCCAGACCGAAGTAATCATGTGTTTATTTTATCATTAAAACATGGCACTGCTTGTTGTTGTACGTACAGCATTACATCAGCTCTCAGAATGTTTGGCCAACTTGACCAGTTCCATTACAGTGCTCCAGTTTTGTTTTATTCATTCACAGGATATGGGCATTGCTGGCTAGGCCAACATCCATTGCCTATCTCTAATTGCACAGAGGGCAATAGTCAACCGCATTGGTCTGGAGTCACGTGTAGGCCAGACCAGACAAGGATGGCTGATATCCTTCCTAAAGGGACATTAGTGGGCCAGATGGGTTTGTCTGACAATTGAGCATAGTTTAATGATCATCATTTGATTCTTAATTTCAGATTCAATTTTCACCATCTGTTGTGGTGGGATTTAGACCCGGAGAGTGGTGTCGAATATCTTTTGTTTGGGACAATGTTAACATATAATGTTGTGGAGGTGCCAGTGTTGGGCTGGGGTGGACAAAATCAAACTCCCCCTGACAAAAGAACAGCATTCTGAAAGCTTGTGATTTCAAATAAACCTGTTCGACTATAATCTGGTGTCGTGTGACTTCTGAACAGATAGAACATAAAACATAGAACAGTACAGCACAGCACTTTTGGCCCATGATGTTGTGCTGAGCATTTGTCTTAATTTAAGATCAACCTAACCTACACATCCTTCAATTTACTGCCATTCCATGTGCTTGTCCAGCAGCTGCTTACATGTCCCTAGTGTCTCTGTCTCTACTATCACCGCTGACAGTGCATTCCGCACACCCACCACTCTCTGTGTAAAGTACTTACCTCTGTCATCTCATCCATACCTTCCTTCAATTACTTTAAAATTATGATCCCTCGTGACAGCCATTTCTGCCCAGGGGGGAAAGTCTCTGGTATCTACTATCCCTGTGCCTCTCATTACCTTGTACACCTCTATCAAGTCACCTCTCTGCCTTCTTCTCTCCAGTGTGAAAAGCCCTGGCTCACTCAACCTCTCTTCATAAGACAAGCTCTCCAATCGAGGCAGCATCCTGGCAAGTATCCTCTGCACCCTCTCTAACACAACTATATCCTTCCTATAACAAGGCAAACAAAATTCGACAAAAAATTCCGAGTGTGGTCTAACCAGAGTTTTATAGAGCTGCAGCAAAATCTCATGGCTCTTAAACTCAATCCCCTGTTAATGAAAGCCAAAATACCAAATGCCTTTTTAACAACCCTATTAACCCTATCACATATAATGTGAAAAGTCAGTTGATTAATCAAACCAAATCCTTCCAACTTCTATTACAAGTTACAGCAGTATGGATTTGCCCATTTTCCCAACTATTGCCCCCTTTAAGAATCTAAGCTTCAAATTCTGTGGCATCTGTATATACACCTAGAGTTTATTACTCAAGTGGCTAATCACTGTGGAGCTTTAATTCACATTTAAATTAAATTTGAAAGGTTTGTATTTAGTGTCTTTCACAATCATTGAATATTCTAAAATAATTTACATTCAATAAAGAATTAAAAATGCAGTTACCATTGTAATGAAGAAAGTGCAGCAGCATATTGCAGGTAGCATAATGGTTCAGTGGTTAGCACTACTGCCTCACAGCACCACGGACCTGAGTTCCATTACTGCCTTGGGTGACTATCTGTGAAGTTTGCACATTCTCCTTGCTTCTGTGCAGGTTTCCTCCTAAAGACATGTAGGTTAGGTTGGTTGGCCTTGGGAAATATAGGGTAGAAAGGTAAGTCGGGATGGGATGCTCTTCAGAGAGTTGGTTTGGGCTTGTGTGGCTAAATGGCCTGTTTCTACAACATTCTATAATTATGTTTACAGCCAGCAAGCTCCCACAGATAAGGTGATAACAAGCAGTTTGTTGAGGTGTTGATTGATGGATACAAATTGGTCAGCCACACCAAATAACTTCCCATTTTGCACTCACCTGTGAGGGCAGACAGCAGGACCTTCATTGAGCACCCCATCACTCAGCTCTCCACTGAACATCAAACTATATTGTTATACTCAGGTTCCCACATGAGTCACAAACACACATCCTGTTGACTCATGGGCAAAGGGTGCTGCTGCACAGTTGCTCAGTGGTTAGCACTGCTGCCTCATAGCACCAGGGACCCGGGTTCAATTCCGGCCTCGGGCGACTGGCTGTGTGGAGTTTGCACATTCTCCCCGTGTCTGTGTGGGTTTCCTCCGGGTGCTCCAGTTTCCTCCCACAGTCCAAAGATGTGTAGGTCGGGTGAATTGCCTATGATAAATTGCCCATAGTATCAGGTGCATTAGTCAGGGGTAAATGTAGGGTCAGGGAATAGGTCTAGGTGGGTTACTCTTCGGAGGGTCAGTGTGGACTTGTTGGGCCGAAGGGCCTGTTTCCATACTGTAGGGAATCTAATCTTTCCCACATGGGTCACAGATATCATCATTCACTCTCTGTATGATAGAGAACAAATCTTAGGTAGAGTTCAAGACAGAACTCCAACATTTAGGGTCTGTTTCCATGCTGTTCATCTCTGTGACTCTATTTGCTGAATGAGAATTACACAGTTAAAAAATTGGCAGGTTTTAAACATATTTGTTGCAAATGTGTGCAATTAAAATATATTTATAGGCATACACAATTTACAAATATAGATTTGAAATGCTTCCATTTATATTGACCAGTACTCTCTGCTACTATTCCCTCACCAGTACCCACTGCTTGCTAAAGAATGATTGCAGTTGAGAGTGTATTGCTGGAAAAGCACAGCAAGTCAGGCAGCATCCGAGGAGCAGGAAAATCGATGTTTTGGGCCAGAATGAGGAAAGAATGACTGCAACCTAGTGAAACAGTGAGATTTTTCTGAATGGAACAAGTTTGAGTCTGTAGTGGCACCACCGAAATAGTGGGCTACCACATCATTGGACTATTGAGAGGATTGAAAATATGATATACAACAGCACATGACAAACCTCAAACAGCTGGAAGGTGTGTAAGGATTATCTCGAAAACAAGGAAGCGTCTGAAATATTGGCTCAGGACCAGATTATACCGACTGAATCATTCACTGAGCACACTCAGCCATTGCTCCAGGGTGACTGGCCCCTTGGATAATATTTTCCAGATGTATATTCTGATGCCACAAAATTCGAAAAATTTGGAGAATGGGAGAATCTGTAACTTGTAATAGAAGGAGTGGGTTTGATTAATCTGCTGACTTTAGCACTGCTGCTTCACAGTGCCAGGGATCCAGGTTCAATTCCGCCCTTTGGGTAGTTGCCTGTGTGGAATTTGCACATTCTCCGTGTGTTTGTATGGGACCCCTCCTATGTTCCTGTTTCCCGCCACAGTCCAAAAGATGTGCAACTTAGGTGGATTGGCCTTGCTTAATTGCCAGTAGTGTCTGGGGATGTCCAGCCTAAGTGGATTAAACATGGGAAATGCAGGGTTATAAGGTAGGGGGCTGGTGGGTCTGGGTGAGATGTTCTTCTGAGGATCGGTGTAAACTTGAGGGGCCAAATAGCCAGTTCTCACAGTTTAGGGATTCTATGATTGTTAAGATACTTTGGCAGAAAAAAAGAATAGGCTGTCTTTGTTCTTTGTACATTTACGAAACAAATCTTCACTATTTAATTTCATGAATTCTTAACGGTTCAAATACTTGTCCTGCGTGGTTTCTGTCATGGCGAGGGGTGGGGGTGGGGGGGTAGCCCAGCTTTCTACAGGAAGAGAAAATGTGACAGTTGAAATGAGGTGGCATATCACATAAAGGGGAGCCCTTTCTGAGGCTTAGTGTTCCCTATTCTGCCTCCTCCTTGATGAAGGAATATCGTAACCCTCAGTGAGCAAGAGCGCCAACTTGCTGCAGATGCGTGCAATTACTCCAAAGTCGACCCAGGCTTCCTTCCCTAGAAAGTTATCACTTTTTGATTATGATTAGATTAGATACAGTTTGGAAACAGGCCCTTCGGCCCAACAAGTCCACACCGACAGGTAGCCCACAGTGCAACTAATATAGTGGAATGAAATGCTGCTCTGTAAATGAAGTGTGTTAAATGCAGGTCACAGCAGCTTCACAGCGAGTGAGTCTACAAACAGAACATCAAAAGGAATTTATCCACCGAGCTCAATCTCCCTGGAGACGTGTGTTGCTGTGAAGTTCTGACACACCTCTCCATCTCATTAAACTACAACCCTGGCACTTTGGCATCTGCGAAGGCCCTCCAGGGCCCATTTGAGGATCCTTGTAAAGGAATTAACTACGTGTTTGACAATGTTAAAGTGTTAGTTCATGGAAAATCCTGGAAAGGGAAAGCATCTTATCCAGTATTCAAATAACAGCTAGAGAAGCACAGAAATTTGAGAGACCCCAAGGGTTAGCCAAACCCCTCTGACAGTGTGGGAGAAAAATAAACCACTCTGCCTGCCCACTACTTGTTCACAGAAACCATGTCTGTTCTGAGCTAAACAGAGCCTACCCATAATACCTCAACTTGACCACAAGCAGCTCAGGAACTAAACAGCAAAACAAGACATTACCTAAACAGCTTCCAGACTGAAGGAAAACACTCCTCCGATGATCTGACAACAGACTTCTGAACTCACAATAGCATCATCGCTCCTGCAGCCCTGAGGACATCCCCAGACTTCTCAGGCACTGAAGCTCCACAAAAGCGAAAGTGGGTACTGCAGATGCTGGAGATTAGAGTCAAGATTAGAGTGGTGCTGGAAAAGCACAGCAGGTCAGGCAGCATCTGAGGAGCAGGAAAATCGACATTTCAGGCCAAAGCCCTTTATCAGGAATAAGCCTCATTCCTGATAAAGGGATTTTGTCCAAAACATCGATTTTCCTGCTCCTCGGATGCTGCCTGACCTGCTGTGCTTTTCCAGCACTACTCTAATCTTGACTGAAGCCCCACAAAGCCAACCCAGACTGAGTGGCACCCAGATACCTGACAAAAATGAACACTATTCTGCAGACCCATGGAAACCAGGATACTGGACATTAGCACCTGCTCTCGCAGAAGAACAGAACCTCCTGTTACAATTATCACCTAATTGCTACTACCAGATAACCAATTGTTTTCCATTGAGTGTAATTTAATTCATATTGTCTTGTAATTAACACTACAGTACTGTAACACTATTGTAACACTATAAAAACTGTCTGTATCTGATTTCATGTGAAATAAGCCAGTGTTCGTCAATTTCACAAGATCTTTGTGTGGCCTTTATTTGTAATTGGACAATTCTCCAAGAGACAGAAACCAGGCAGGAGAAGTATTTGAACAGTTAAGAATTCATGAAAGAGTGAAGATTTGTTTTTGTAAACATACAAAGAACAAAGATAGCTTGTCTTTTTCTGTCACAGTCAGAAATTGAAGGCAACATGTTCAAAAGGGACACACAGATAGAGAATCCCCTTTTTTCGCCTTTCGGCCCATCAAGTCTGTACCAACCGTCTGAAGAGCATCTCATTCAGATCTACCCTATCCCACATTTACAATGACTAACCCACCTAGCCTGCACATCCCTAGACACTATGGGTAATTTAGCATGGCCAATCCAAGCCGGCCTGCACATCCCTGGATTGTGTGAGGAAACAGAGCACCCGGAGGAAACTCACACAGACACTGGGAGAATGCACAAACTCTGTGCACACAATTACCCAAGGCTCCTGTTGTGATGCCTATTCATAAAATCTTATTTAATCCCACTGCAGATCACTCTGTTTTGCCCTTGGCCTAGCCCAAAGCAGTCAATTTCAATAATCCTGTCCTTTCCCACCCCACCCCACCCCACCATCCAATGATACTGATCAATGTCTGGGTCCTAGCTACTCATGATATATATCAATGCTGGGTACAAGAACCAAATGCAAATATTTTGCTGACAACACAAAACTGGGTGGGATTGTGGGTGCTGAGGAAGGTACAAGGAAGTTTCAAAGTGATTTAAACAAGTTGAGTGAGTGAGCAAATCCATGGCAGATACACTGCAGGGTGGTTAAACGTGAGCTTATACACACAGGCATGAATAACAGAAAGGAAGGATATTACTGAAATGGTGATACAAAAACAGAAATTGATGGAAATGCTCAGCAGGTCTGGCAGCCTCCTTGCAGAGAAATCAAGAGTTAACATTTCGGGTCAGAACCCATTTTGGGATGGCACGGTGGCTCAGTGGTTAGCACTGCTGCCTCACAGCTCCAGGGACCCAGGTTCGAGTTCCCACCTCAGGTGACTGTCTGTGTGGAGTTTGCATGTTCTCCCTGTTTCCGTCTGGGTTTTCCTCCAGGTGCTCTGGTTTCCTCCCACAGTCCAAAGCTGTGCAGGTTAGGTGAATTAGCCATGCTAAATTGCTCACAGTGCTATGTGCATTAGTCAGGGGTAAATATAGGGAAGGGGGATGGGTCTGGGTGGGTTACTCTTCAGAGGGTCACTGTGAAGGGCCTTTGCCCGAAACGTCGATTTCGAAGCTACTTGGATGCTGCCTGAACTGCTGTGCTCTTCCAGCACCACTAGTCCAGAATCTGGTTTCCAGCATCTGCAGTCATTGTTTTTACAATGTTAGCTGAAGGGCCTATTTCCATACTGTAGGGAATGTAATCTTAACTGAGGAAGGTCACTAGACTCAAAACATTATCTGTGATTTCTCTTTGGGCGGCACGGTGGCACAGTGGTTAGCACTGCTGCCTTACAGCGCCAGAGATCCGGGTTCAATTCCCACCTCAGGCGACTAACTGTGTGGAGTTTGCACGTTCTCCCCGTGTCTGCGTGGGTTTCCTCCGGGTGCTCCAGTTTCCTCCCACAGTCCAAAGATGTGCAGGTCAGGTGAATTGGCCATGCTAACTTGCCCGTGGGGTAAAGGTAGGGGTATGGGTGGGTTGCGCTTTGGCGGGGCGGTGTAGACTTGTTGGGCCGAAGGGCCTGTTTCCACACTGTAAGTAATCTAATCTAATCTTTACAGATGCTGCCAAGCCTGCTGAGCTTTTCCAGCAATTTCTGTTTTTGTTTCTGATTTACAGCAGCTGTAGTCCTTTTAGTTTTTTATTGAAATGGTTATATATTGTGAAGTGTGGATGTACAAAGGGTTATTGGTGTCCCAAACTGCAACTAGAGAGGCAGCTGCAGTAAGCAGTTAGGAAGATAAATAGTACGTTGACCTTCATTGCAAGAGGATTTCAGTTCAGAAGTAGGGATGCCTTACTGCTGTCATATGGAGACTTGGCGATGATCTGATTGAAACATACGAAATTCTAATAGGGCTGGGCAGATTACATGCAGAGTGGGTGTTTTCCCTGGGTTTGGGAGTCCCAATCCTGAACATAATCTCAGGATACAGGGTAGAGCATTACGATTGAGCTGAGGAACCATTTGTTCACACAGTAGGTAGTAAAACTGCAGATATCGCAACCACAGAAGGCAGTGGAGGCCAACACACTGAATGTATTCAAGAAAGAGGTAGATCATTTTAAAGGCATCTAGGTATAAGGAGAGAAATCAGGAATATGACTTTGAGATAGGGCGTCAGTCATTATCATATTGAGTAGCACAGCAGGTACAAAGGACCGAATGACCTACTGCTGTTCCCAGTTTCTGTGTTTCAATGTCTCTATAAGGTGGTTCTCCTGAAGTATAGGGATAAGTTTTACGACTCATTATGGACTCAAAGACATTTATTAAGAGTCTTCCTTTACAATGTTTAGTTTATTGGCTAAATTGGCATTCACAGGCTCTCATTTTAATCGCTGTCCTTCCCATTTTGCAGTTAGTCTCATTCACCAAAGGCTGGTTTGTGCTGTCAGGTGCGTCGGAGGCTGAGGGGTGACCTTATAGCGGTTTACAAAATTATGAGGGGCATGGATAGGATAAATAGGCTAAGTCTTTTCCCTGGGGTCGGGGAGTCCGGAACTACGGGACATAGTTTAAGGTGAGAGGGGAAAGATATAAAAGAGACCTAAGGGGCAACTTTTTCACGCAGAGGGTGGTACGTGTACGGAATGAGCTGCCAGAGGAAGTGGTGGAGGCTGGTACAATTGCAATATTTAAGAGGCATTTGGATGGGTATATGAATAGGAAGGGTTTGGAGGGATATGGGCCGGGTGCTGGCAGGTGGGACTAGATAGGATTGGGGTATCTGGTCAGCATGGACGGGTTGGACCGAAGGGTCTGTTTGCATGCTGTACATATCTATGACTCTATGACCAGGTTATAGTCCAACAGGTTTAATTGGAAGCACTAGCCGCTCCTTCACCAGGTGGTTGTTTGGAGGGAAGACTTTCAAGTTTGTCCACTAGACAGCAGCTAACTCTCAGATTATCTGTACGCAGAGTGTCACCAATGTATAGTGCAATCTGTGATGGGGACCTTACAATTTTATGACCTTCCAAGTTGGTACATTGATTTAAACAACAAAGACACTATAAAAATGCAAGTTGTTGTTGTACTTACAATTACCTTGATATCCTTTAAACGACCGTGTCAACCTGCCGGAAGATAATAACATACTTATGATAATGACGCCTTCACAGATCACAGTGTGCATTGGTAGCATTCTGCACACAAGTAACCTTATAGTTAAAAATCACATAACACCAGGTTATAGCCCAACAGGTTTAATTGGAAGCACTTGCTTTTGGAGCACCGAAAGCTAGTGCTTCCACTTAAACCTGTTGGTCTATAACCTGGTGTTGTATGATTTTTAACTTTGTACACCCCAGTCCAACACCAGAGTCTCCAAACCTTACAGTTGGCTGCCATCTACTGGATAAACACCAGACAGCACAAATGAGCTGTTGGTGAGTGAGACTGACTCCAAGAAGAGAGTGATAGAATAAAGAATGGTAATTTATCGCTGTTTGTATTTTTACAAAAAAAATGAAAAGTGTTTAATTTGTGATAGCTATTAAAAGGATAATCTGCCAATTTAGTCAATAAGCTAAATATGATAAAGGAAAAGTCTTAATAATTGTTTTTGAGTCCATAGTGAGTTGTAAAATTTATTCCTATACTTCAACAGAACCACCTCACAGAAACATTAAAACACAAAACTGGGAACAGAAATAGGCCACTTGACCCTTTGTACCTGCTGCGCTATTCAATGTGATAATGACTGACACCCTATCTCAAAGTTATATTCCTGATTTCTCTCCTTATACCTGGATGCCATTAAAATCGAAAAATGCATTGACCTCTTTCTTGAATATGTTCAGTGCGCTGGCCTCCGCAACCTTCTGTGGTCGTGATATCTGCAGCTTCACTCCCCACTGAGAGAAGAAATGGTTCCTCATTGCAGTCCTAATAACAATTTGATCAAAAGTAAAACAGTCAAACTGGAAGAAGCGAAGTTGGCACAGTGGTAAGGAGATGGTGCCTATAGAATGGTGACCCCTATGATGGTGGGTCCAGTGCAGACTGCGGTACAAGGGGGTGCAGGAGAGTTGTCGGTGCAGGTGTTGCTGGTGAGTCGGCTCGTGGTGGAGACGGTGGAATGAAGATAGACTCTCTTTCAGCTCTTTTTATTCTTTAACTATTCAGAAATCAGAAAACATTTACAAGGATGTTGCCAGGATTAGAGGATTTGACCTACAAGGAGAGGCTGATTAGGCTGGGGCTCTTTTCCCTGGAGTGTCGGAGACTGAGGGGTGGACTTTATAGAAGTTTATAAAATCATGAGGGGCGTGGATAGGGTAAGTAGATAAGGTGGAGAAAGTGAGGACTGCAGATGCTGGAGATCAGAGTCGAGAGTGGGGTGCTGGAAAAGCACAGCAGGCCAGGCAGCATCTGAGGAAGGGCTCTTACCCAAAAAGTCAACTTTCCTGCTCCTCAGATCCTTCCTGGCCTGCTGTGCTTTTCCAGCACCCCCCTCTCAACTCCAAATAGACAAGATATTTTCCCTGGAATGGGGGCAGTCCAGAACTAGAGGGCATAGGTTTAGAGTGAGGAGGAAAGATTTAAAAGGGACCTAAGGGGCAACCTTTTCATGCAAAGGATAGTGTGTGTTTGGAATGAGGAAGTGGTGGAGGCTGGTACAATTACAGCATTTAAAAGGCATCTGGATGGGTATATGAGTCAGAAACTTTTAGAGGGATATGGGCCAATTTCTGGCAAATTGGACTTGATTAGGTTGGGATATCTGGTCAGCATGGACATGTTGGATCCAAGGGTCTGTTTCTGTGCTGTACACCTCTGACTATGACTCTATTCAAAGTGGCGCTGGATTGTGGCCACAGTTGAAGTTTTTCTCTGTTTTTTGCTGTATGATTCACTGTAAAATGCAATAAATCATTCAAAAAGGAAACATGCAGAAGAGATATAGAGATCAAAATGTATGAAAAGGATTTTTTAAAAATTCATTCATGGGTTGAGGGTGTTGCTGACTAGGCAAGTACTTATCGTCCATCCCTAATTGCCCACAGGGCAGGTAAGAGTCAACCACATTGCTGTGGATCTGGAGTCACATGTAGGCCAGAACAGATAAGAATGGCTGCTTCCTTCCCTAAAGAACACTAGTGAACCAGATGGATTTTTCCCAACAACCGACAATGGATTCATGGTTATCATTCGACTCTTAATACCAAAATTTTTAAATTGAATTCAAATGCAAATCTGGGTCCCCAGAACTTTACCTGGGTCTCTGGATTAATAGTCCTGTGACAATACCACTTAGCCACCACCTCCCCCTGAGCAACATTTTCAATGAGATTGCTATATAGAGCTGGGAGGCAAAGACCTCTCCTCCTCCATCTGGCTGTTTGATTACTATAAATGTGGATATTTGATCAGTATAAATGATTTTCAGGCTGTAGATCACAACATCCAAACATGTTAATGGCCCAGTCATTTGGGAGTGTCCATTTTTAATGAGGTCCAAAGCTCTCCTAGTAATGGTAGATTGGAGCTCATTATAACAGAACAGGCACAATTCAACATCTATCTGGCAAAGATTACTTGGGCTGCAGTTTGCTTTTAATCTAGGGCTGTATTTGAAGTTCACTTTTTCTCTATTCTTCTAACTATCTTAACTTCCCATATCAGATTTACACTGACACATTCTTGGCTCAGTTCACACCTTTCTCCCCTCTTCCAGCACTTTGACATCAGTTATTGTTCATCTCAGCACTGTCTCCAGTTTAGATTCTTGTTTCTTGGTAACCTCAATGCAATATTCAAGATATGGCCTGGCCAGAACACTGCTCACTGCCCCCTTTCATCTATACTCTATGCCATAAGCTTTAGAATAGAAGTTTATAAAATAATGGGGTGTATAGATAGAGTTAATGATAATTGCCTTTTCCCTAGGATGGGGGATTTCAAGACCAAGGGCATATTTTTAAGGTGAGAGGAGAAAGATCTAAAAAAGACATCAGAGGTTAATTTTTGAAACAGAGGGTGGTTGGCGTGTGGAATGAACTTCCTCAGGAAGTTCTGGATGGGGTACAATTACAATATTTAAAAGACATTTTGATAAGAGTCACAGAGTCATAGAGATGTACCGCATGGAAACCGACCCTTTGGTCGAACCAGTCCATGCCGACCAGATATAACAACCCAATCTAGTCCCACCTGCCAGCACCCAGCCCATATCCCTCCAAACCCTTCCTATTCATATCCAAATGCCTCTTAAACGTTGCAATTGTACCAGCCTCCACCACTTCCTCAGGCAGCTCATTCCATACACGTACCACCCTCTGTGTGAAAAAGTTGCCCCTTACGTCTCTTTTATATCTTTCCCCTCTCACTCTAAACCTATGCCTCTAGTTCTGGACTCCCCGACCCCAGGGAAAAGACTTTGCCTATTTACCCTATCCATGGCCCTTCATAATTTTGTAAACCTCTGTAAGGTCACCCCTCAGCCTCTGATGCTCCAGGGAAAACAGCCCCAGTCTGTTCAGTCTCTCCCTGTAGCTCAAATCCTCCAACCCTTGCAACATCCTTCTAAATCTTTTCTCAACCCTTTCAAGTTTCATAACATCTTTCTGATAGGAAGGAGACCAGAATTGCACGCAATATTCCAACAGTGGCCTAACCAATGTCCTATAGAGCTGCAACATGACCTCCCAACTCCTGTACTCAATACTCTGACCAATAAAGGAAAGCATACCAAATGCCTTCTTCACTATCCTATCTACCTGCGACTCCACTTTCAAGGAGCTATGAACCCGCACTCCAAGATCTCTTTGTTCAGCTAAGTATATGAATAGGAAACATTTGGAGGGATGTGGGGCAGGAGCAGGCAGGTGGGGCTAATTTAGATTGGGATTGTGGTCGGCGTGAACTGGTTGGACCGAAGGGTCTGTTTCCGTGCTGTATGACTCCATGCCACTGAGCTGTAATGGGGTTTAGTGAGCAGCAAGTTAGCATCAATTAGCAGAAAAAACTCAAAGTCTTTTTTAGGTTCTTCCTGCTATTTTGACACCATTCGTGGAGTGTGGATGCCATTTTTTCTTCTGATGTTGAGCACTTTACGTTTGCTCACAGTAAATGTTCTGACAATTTATGCATCTTGTCCAAGTTACTCTGCACATTGTGGGCTGCCCTTTCGGATTTGACTGCTCTTATAAATTTGGTATCCTTTGTAGACATTACCCCTTTGCATTGATTATTGAAATCTAAACCATGGAGGCTCCTTTTGTGCAGTGGTAATGTTTGTACCTCTGAGCCAGGAAACCCCATTCAAGTCCCAACTGCTCCTCAGGTGAGTTCTCTGAATAGGTTGGTCAGAAAATCTTCAGGGGCTTTTTGTGGAATGGCAGTAATATCCCTAGCTCTGGCCTAAAAGGGCCAGATTCAAGTCTTAGCTGCTCCACAATGTAATAGCATGCCTGAACAGATTGATTAAAAATATCTAAACCTAAGTCACTGGTTTAAATCAAGCCAGTAGTGCTCCTGTTACTGAGCCCTAAGACATGTCACTTCCCCTCACTCTGACTTAGAACATTACAGCGCAGTACAGGCCCTTCGGCCTTCGAAACGAACTTAACTCATCAGTTAAACATTCATTGTTTCCAATACTTCAGTCATGTTCTTGCTATTCCCAATGTTTAATTTGAATCTCTGATGCTTTGTTTAACTATTAGCCTCTCACTTGGAACTTTACTGAAAGTCTTTTGGAAGTCTAGGTACATCGTGACTTAGGGTTTTCTTGACCCCACTGGAGTCATGGCCAAGGAAGATGAGGGTTTTGTCAGGATTGAAATTACCCCCACTGTATTGGCCCAGAGAATTGCGGTTCTACGGGGGTATGTCGTGAATTTGAGGCTGTCTGTTTTACAAAGTTAAAATGAGGATCTTGTCTAGTGTACTGCCTCTCTGTTGTTGATATGTAATGTTGCACCAGCAGTAGCATCCAGAAGTCAGAGGACAGTCCAATTTGTTTGACAGGAATAATAATCCTAAGGATAAAACTAACAATAGCTATTAGAGTTAATTTATTGGTGTGGAATCTCACTCTGAGAAAGTTTAGTTCGCAAGCACATTTAGATTAACAATCACATGATCCAGGAATCTCGCAGAATGGCCATCTCTCACTTCAATATTCAGATATAACAACCCATTTAGATCTGCCATCAATAAAAGGCTCATGTGGTTTCTTCCTCTTGTCTTCACATATACACAGGCTGCCAGAGAGCATTATATTCAAAGGCTTTGCATTTTAACTGGTGTGATCTCAGCCAAATCTTTCTACATGAGTCCTAATAAACTGTGAAGTGTATTTCCGAAGTTAAAATTAAATGATAAATAAATAAATAATATTGACAATTCAGCACCCGCCAGAGGCAACCTATTGGGGCTTTAGAGAGCACAGCCAGGAAAGTGTATCTAACAGGAGGCAGCTTCACTCTTCGAAAGAAACCTTATCTCCTCATGGAACATAGGAACAGGAGTAGACCATTCAGCCCCATCTGTTCACCATTCAATGAGATCATGGCTGATTTGCGGCCTAACTCCATATACCTGCCTTTGGCCCATATCCCTTAACACCTTTGCTAGACAAAAAAAAAAGAAATCTCAGATTTAACATTAACAACTGACCCTGCATCCACTGCAGTTTGTGGAAGAGAACTCCAAATTCCTAGCATCCATACTATGTCAGAGTGCTTCTTAACATCTCTCCTGAACGGTCTGAGCCCAATTCTCAGACTATGCCCCAAATTCTAGAATCCTTAACAGTTGGAAATAGTTTCTCTTTATCTATCCAGTCTTTTCCAGTTAATATCCTGAATACTTCAATCAGATCACCCCTTAACTGCCCAAATTCAGGAGAATTTCAGTACTGGCATTTGCATAGCAACCAAGGTAGAAGGCAGGAGACAATTCTTTTCATAGTCTTTTCTCCCCTTATAATTGTAGATTCATTGAGCTTCCTTATATTACTGTTCTAAGTCAGAGTGAGGGGAAGTGACATGTCTTAGGGCTCAGTAATAGGAGCACTACTGGCTTGATTTAAACCAGTGACTTAGGTTTAGATATTTTTAATTATTTTTAAATAATGCAGTTTTAATTATTAATCCTTTCTTTGTTCACTTTGGTAAACATCAATGTCTTCTAATCAACCTGTTCAGGAATGTTTCTACATTTGTATTACCCACCTTCTATGCCCTTGAACCCAGACCTCCTGCCTTGAGTAGAGCCATGACTTTGACATGCATACCCAGTCACATCATGTCTTACTGCCCTGGTGACTTTCCTCCTTTCCGATTCTGATCTTTTGACATAGAAGATAATGTCTTAAATTAGGACATCCATCAGGGTGATTGATCCAACCCTGGCTATCGAGGGGCACAGACCTGTGGTCATTTCCTGATGTCCATCACAGTTGTCTCTGAGTACATGCTAGCTATGGAAGCAATAATATAGCTACATCTTGAAAAACAAGGAGAAAGCACTTTGCGCATAACTCTTGAGGTCATTGCTTAGTTGAGCTGCAGTAGGCAGGGTGCATGCTTGCTGGGCATATGTCCTAGGATGTTTGTGTGCGTGTGCCTGTTTAATTAGAATTGTCTTTTTTTTAGAAAAAAGCATAGCAATGGGAGTCCCTGCGAAAATGATCCTTGGCCAGAGTTCTCCCTTCTGTAATCCATGTTCCTACCATAACCTCAGAAGATTGTCCACTTCAGCTGGTTACATTTTAACATAAATATAAAAACTAGTCATATTTTTCTTTTTAAAAAAGACAAAAAAAGGTTTTACAGCATGACACAAAATATCAAAAATGCCTTCCTGGGAGTCATTCTGAGAGTCCACAACATTAATTCTAGGTGCCATGAAATCACATTGCATCAGGTTAAACATGGATATAACCCGAGATTTAAAAGCACATGCAGCCTAAAATTCATGAAGCCATAGATTCTTTATTCCACTGGAGTCAGGCTACTAGAAACATGAAGAAGAATTAATTTTAAACAAGTAAGATGCAATAATACCTACATTATAAGGTCAGAAGTTAGGATGCTTGCTGACGATTACACAATGCTCTGCACCAATTTGTGTTTTCTCAGATAGTGAAGCAGTTCAAGTGCAGCAAGACATAGATAACATCCAGGCTCAGCTATTGGGGCAAGTAACATCGCTACTTTATAAGTACCATAAAATGATCATCACCTACAGGGAATCTAATCTCAGAGAGAATCTAGCCTAATGTTCAATGACATCGCCATCACGGAATCTACCACAATAAACATCCTGGGAGTTATCTTTGACTAAATTAGAGCAATCACATTAAAATTTTCTGGTCCTAACTGCTCTTGTTTTTAACTGTGGGCAAGTGTCCTCCTGTTTCCTAATGCCTGAAAACCACCTGCAAGACACAAGCCAAGATGGTTATAGAATACTATCCACGAGCCTGAATGACAGAAACAGCTCTGACTAAACCCCACGTTGTACAGGACAAAGCATCCATTTGATTAATAATCACCACCATCAACATTTACTCCCTCTGCCAAAAGGTACACAACAGCAACTCACCCAGGTTCCTTTGACCACATTTCAAACCCGTTAAGCACTTCACCGCCTTGCCTTGAAACTACGTTGCTGTTCCTCACTGCCACCGGTCAAAATCCTGGAACTTGCTCCCTAACAGTTCTGTGGATGTTCTTACACCCTCAATGGTTCTAGAAGGCAGCACACCAACATCCTCCCAAGCGATGGGAAATACATGCCAGCCTAATCAGTACGGTCCACATCCCCTGAATAAATCTTTTAAAAGATGTAAGTTACTACTGATAAACCAGCTCTTTGACAATAAAAAAAGATGTAGAGCCTCAAAGCAAAATTCTAACAAGTATAGAAATCATACAATCCCTACAGCAAAGAAGCAGGCCTATCAGCCCATCAAGTCCACACTGACCCTCCAAAGAACCCGTGTCCCCTACTCTATCTCTGCAACTCCACCTAACTTAGACATCTCTAACTACTATGGAGCAACTTAGCATGTCCAATTCACCAAAGTTGCATGTCTTTGGACTATGGTAGGAAACCCATGGGAAAAATGCACAAACTCCACACAGAGAATTGCCCAAGGATAGAATCGAACCCAGGTCCCTGGTGCTGTGAGTCAGCAGTGCGAACCTCTGAGCCACCATGGGATTAGCTTTTTTTAAAAAAAGTGGCAGTGCAGAGGGAGTGCCACACTGTCAGAGGACCAGTGACAAGGATGTGTTGTAATGAGGGTCTACAAATCCAGTCTTTCTTCATTCTGTTTTCTGTTCCTGGTTTAACAATGAAAGCAGTCTTTTAACATATAGCTCTTCATTCAAACTGAGCATTAATAATTCAACTTAAGTGGTTGAAGTGATACAAGTTACTTGCCCTTTTTACACAGGTTCCATGTTGACAGCGCATGTACATTGACATTAGAGGGCAAGCTTAAGGAAAATCAAACAGCAAATTCTTGTGCACTGCTCTATCTGCTTTGCCACCCGATTGTGTGATACTCTCATGTTACTGCACTGATCCTCAGCCCAGGTCATACATTCAAGACTCAGGAACAGGGCTTGAGCAAATAATATCCCAAGTGGCAACACTGCTGCAGCAAATTTAATGTCACATGAAATGAACTCGCGGGCAGGGTATACCCATTTCATCATTTTCAAAATTTTAGAATTTAGATTAAAAATACACATGCAGACCTGCTGCATGAATAGCACATTCTATGCCTTGCTAAGAGTGCAGAAGCTAGCTTGCCCAGAACCAGCCGGCATTCTTTCGAGACCTATTAAAATAAATATGAAGTGTACATTCAATTAACCTTTATTACTGAATAAAAGTATTTACAATTTTACTACTTGTTATGACAATGACTAATAAATGTTTAAAAAAACTTGTCCCTTTTGCTTTGGAATATTAAAGCACAAATGTTGAACTCTGTCACGGCATTTCTATTCTGCTTTTGAGACAAAAGGACATGGAAGTGAAGTCCCCTAACATCAAAGACATTAATTTTATTTGAACAAAATTTTGCTTTCTGAAACACTATATGCTGCTGAGGGGATAACAGTCTGGATTTCAACATGTGAATGTACCTACTTGTAACAGAAGGCAGATCATGTACAACAGGTTGTTGCAGGGATGGAAAACTGCATATCATCTGCCTGATAGTGAGGTAACTGCAAAAACAGGAGGATTAGATTAGATTCCCTACAGTGTGGAAACAGGCCCTTCGGCCCAACAAGTCCACACCGACCCTCCGAACAGCCACCCACCCAGACCCATCTCCCTCTGACTAATGCACCTAACACTGTGGGCAATTTAGCATGGCCAATTCACCTATCCTGTACGTCTTTGGATTGTGGGAGGAAACCCATGCAGACACGGAGAGAATGTGCAAACTCCACACAGACAGTTGCTCGAGGCTGGAATTGAACCTGGGTCCCTTGTGCTGTGAGGCTGCAGTGCTAACCACTGAGCCAGAGGATGACAGAAAATAAAACAAGTAGAGCACTTTTCCCTTTTTCACCACTTTTCTGTCTTGAACTTTTATTTTCTTGCCATGTGGCATTCATACTCTCTGCAATTTTTCACTATTAACTAGCTCTCCACTTCTGCAAAAGCATGGTGGTGCTCTTTTTAACTTCTCATCCCTCTTTTGCACAAGGTACTCAGCATACACCCACTGACGCAAAGTGACTGGAGAGCCGAGAGACCGACAGGGCGCAGTGCCAGCGCAATCCACTACTGTCCAAGCCAACAGAAGCCACTTCAGGGGTGAGCATAGGATCATCAAGACCCTCTTTCCCAGCTCAGTAAGATAGGGTAGAAAGGTGAAGATGAATAGAGAGATCTCGGTGTCCAGGTGCATAAAACCCTGAAAGATGCCATCCACGTTGATAGGGTTGTTAAGAAAGCATATGGTGTGTTGGCATTTATTGGTAGGGGGATTGAGTTTTGGAGACACGAGGTCATGCTTCAGCCGTACAAGACGCTGGCAAGGCCGCACCTGGGGTATTGTGTACAGTTCTGGTCACCACATTATAGAATGTGGAAGCTTTGGAAAGGGTTTAGAGGAGATTTACTACGATGTTGTCTGGTTTGGAAGGAAGGTCATAGGAGGAAAGGCTGAGGGAACTGAGGCTGTTTTCGTTGGAGAGAATAAGGTGATTTAATTGAGACATATAACATAATCAGAGGGTCAAATAGGGTGGACAGTGAGAGCCTATTTCCTCGGATGGTGAAGGCTAACACAAGGGGACATAGCTTTAAATTGAGGGGTGATAGATTTCGCATAGATATTAGGGGCAGTTTCTTCACTCAGAGTAGTAGGGGTTTGGCACAGCCTGCCTGCAACAGTAGTAGACTCGCTGACATTAAGGACATTTAAATGGGCATTGGACGTACATATGGATAATAATGGAATGGTGCAGGTTAGATGGACATCAGATTATTTTCACAGGCCGGTGCAATATCGAGGGCCAAAGAACCTGTACTGTGCTATAATATTCTATACTTTTAGGTTGGGCAAGGGCACAAAACAAGCAACACCGCACCCAATTTTCTTTTTACTAAAGGCAAGATAGATTTCTAGATTAGAGTGTTGTTGGTAAAGCACAGCAGGTCAGGCAGCATCCAAGCAGCAGGGAAAAAAAAAAAAATCGATGTTTTGGGCAGGAGCCCTTCATCAGGAATGAGGCTAGGAGCCTCCGGGGTGGAGAGGTAAATGGGAGGGGGGGGTGGGACTAGGGAGAAGGTAGCGAAGAGTACAACAGGTGAATGGAGTTGGGAATAAAGGTGATAGGTCAGGGAGGAAGGTGGAACAGATAGGTGGGAAGGAAGATTGACAGGTGGGACAGGTCATGAGGATGGTGCTGAGCTGGAAGTTTGGAACTAGGATAAGGTGGGGGGAGGGGCAATGAGGAAACTGGTGAAGTTCACATTGATGCCCTGGGATTGTAGGGTTCCGAGGTGGAAAATGAGGCATTCTTCCCCCGGGCGTCGGGTGGTGAGGAGTGGTGATGGAGGATGTACAGGACTTGCATGTCCTTGGCAGAGTGGAAAGGGGAGTTGAAATGTTCAGCCACGGGGCAGTGGAATTGATTGGTGCAGGTGCCCCGGAGATGTTCTCTAAAGCGCTGTGAGAAGGCGTCCGATCTCCCAAATGTAAAAGGAGACCGCATCAGGAGCAACGGATACAATAAATGACATTTGTGGAAGTGCAGGTGAAACTTTGATGGATGTGGAAGGCTCCTCACCTCCATCCAAGGCCCACCACCTTCCCCTCACCAAGGCCCCAAAGGAGCCTTCCACATCCATCAAAGTTTCACCCCGGAACACTTCAACCCCAAACCCCAACCCCAAACTTCACCAGTTTCCACATTTCCCTTCCCCCAAACCTTCCAGCTCAGCACCATCCTCATGACCTATCCATCTTCCTTCCCACCTATCCGCTCCACTCTCCTCTCTGACCTATCACCTTTACCCCCACCTCCACCTATTGCACCCTTAGTTACCTTCACCCCAGCCCCAGCCCCAGCCCCACCCCCACCCCCACCTCCCATTTATCTCTCCACCCCAGAGGCTTCCAGTCTCATTTCTGACTAAGAGCTCCAGCCCAAAACATCAATTTTCCTGCTCCTTGGATGCTGCCTGACCCGCTGTGCTTTTCCAGCACCGCTTTAATCTTGATTCTAAATCTCCAGCATCTACAGTCTTCACTTTTGCCTAGATTTCTAAATTAGAACAGTCACCAACACGCTACGTCAGAAAGCAAGGATGCTTCAAAGGAAGAGGAGAAAATGTTGGACTGGTTTCTTCCCCTTCGCATTTACTGCCCGACGTGTTTAGAGTTTCCAGAATTTACAGTTTTTATTTTAGAAGCCATACTTCACTTTTACATTACTGCTGAAGCTCATCAGATGTGTTAAAAATGACAGACCAAGTGCTGAATGCCTTTGATGTCTTAAGAAACTTCAGACTATGTCATGAATTGCCTATTTTGAAATACGTATAGCCATGGTGAATGTGCAATGAAATCAGGCTGGTGGTCGGGTTCTGAGTCGACACTCTACCCGTGCCATTTTATTGACACCACTTCGTATCAAAGCCTGAGTCTCCAAAGTTAAACCATATACTTCACATGGACATTTGCTTTTCTCATGATAAAAGACAGTTATCAGCTACTTGGTCCTTTAAAACAGTCACTGAAACTTCCTTCTTTGGCTAAGTTTTTGTTTGTACATCCTCATATTGGCTTAGATGGCACGATGCCTTTCTTTTAGAAACTCCTATGAACATTTTAACGTGTTAAAGGGTGATATATAAATGCAAGTTGATATATCATTTGCCATTCTAGGCAGAATAAAAACTATAGATAGATTCAATGAACAATGAAATATCACCAAGCTTAGGAATCAGAGTAAAAGGGGATTTAAAGTGATGTCAAGTAGGAAGATAAAAACATAACGCAGAAATTAGGTTTTAATTTGGAAACATAAATACTGTAATTCTGTTCATTTCTTTTATCCCAGTAATTATTCTTAATTCATTTTCAAATAATGCAAATGACAGGCAGTGACATCAAACTGAGAATTACATATGTCACAGGTTAGTTCTATGTCAGATCATAACCAAATCTTTTATCTGCCATTGTTACCTATTGTCAAACAAAAGAGTTACAAAAATAAGGTCAGGTTTCCCACAAAAGGCACTTCCTCGGTGACGAACACAGCTGGTGTCAAACTCAGAATCCAAGCTTCATGTTCTCCTTTTGACACTGACATAATGCTGGGCAAATCAGCTCAGCATCCTTTTTGCTTTGTTGAAAAATTAACAAAAACAAATTTAAAACAAAAAGGTAACTATGAAGTTCATTACAACGGAAATCATACTTTAAAAAAAAATAAATTGGTAAGTACTATGTAAATTTAGGCAGGCTGTTTTGGATCACGTTGGAGAAGAAAACAAATATGCCTGACGCTCACACCAGTTATCAACTTCAAATCCACAAACCTTTGCTGCAGTGTGATTTCCTCAGTGCCTGTGAGTAATTTCCAATTTGAGTCATTACCTTAAAACGGGAAGCAAATAGTCACACAATTTAACAATTTCAACTTGTGTTGCTCATCAAATGTTCCACACAGACAAATAGAGGGAATGGGGGCAAAGAGGAAGAGACCGAGGAGTGGTGTTCAAAACTGAAGGGTTTTGATAGAGCCAATGGGTAGTAAAAGCTCAATTGGCAAGAGGGTTGATAAATGTGGTGCTGGAAAAGCACAACAGGTCAGGCAGCATCCAAGGAGCAGGAAAGTCAATGTTTTGGGCAGAAGCCCTTCATCAGGAATGGTGGGCTGATGAAAGGCTTAAGCCCCACATTTCTGATGAAGGGCTTATGCCTGAAACATCGACTCTCCCTTTCCTTCAATGCTTTTCCAGCACTGCACTTGTTGACTCTGGCTCTCCAGCATCTGCAGTCCTCACTTTTTCTACGAGGGCTGATAACCAGAGGACACAGAATTAAGGTGATGAAGAGATTTTTTTTTTGAAACTAGTTGCCAGGATTGGCATTCTTTTGTCTGAAATGAAGAAAACAAATTTGGTCGGTCATTTTCAAATTAAACTGTTTGAAAAATGACCAAGTTTCTACAACACACTAAATATTAGTAACAGAATAGAGTAGTCAAGCAAAACTGAGGAATGCCACCTAACTTCAAAGATACTTCTCTCTGTTGGGGAAAAATACCAAAACATGTTCAAGCAGTTAAAGATCTGTACAAGCTCGAGATGGGCTAAAATTTGACAGGATATCGCCACCCATGTCAGATCACCAGCAAGCAGCCAGTCATAGATACTTCTCTTCAAAGAGAGAAAAAAAAACAATATTTCACTGTCTTTCTTGGGTGTGGTGAGACAATTTAGATTGAATTATTTAATTTGCTCACTGCCCTTCACAGTATTATTTAGTTTAGAAGAGGCAAAGGGATATTGTGCTAAGAAAAAAATATTTGTACTACTTTTGCTATTACTAGAACATTCTGTTTCAAAATATTTGACAGTATCACAATGCAAAGCATAAATAATGCAAACTCCAATGTTCTCTCAGCATTTGCTGTCTTTGCAATATTTAACAAGGCTACAAGATCACAACATTTTGTTTCAAGCACGGCTGGGTCTTCTCCTGGCCAGGCCATGGCAGATTTCGTGAGCAACGTTTTAAATAGAAGTTTGGAGAAAAACTGCTCCACAACAGGTCCCACTTTACAACTTGATGGAAAAGGAACTCCCACAAGAACATCCATGTTCTGCCTGTGGATTGTGGATCACTTGAAATGAGCTTCGGATTAGTTCTTCACTGTAATCCACTGTCCCTCCTTTCAGGTACTCCATACTGTCAGAATCAACGACCAGCGAAACTCCATCCTGTTCAAAGACTCTTAATTTGTAGAGGAAACCATAAAATTAACATGCAGGTAGTAAAATTAATAATATTTAAGATGCTTCATATTAGACTTTTTTTTATTATTTAATTATGGGAAGACTGCAGTGTAGTGGTAATATCACTGGTCTCGTAACCCTTCGGAGCAAGCTAATGTTTTGTGGACATGGGTTCAAATCCCTCCAGAGCAGATGAAGTTTTATTTCAATTCATGGATCAGTAAGTAAAATGTAGTGCAATGGTGACCATGAAACTATTGTCAATTCTTGTAAAAGCCCACCTGTTAGACTAATGTTTTTATGGAAGAAGTCAGTCTTTCTAAACTGGTCAGGCCTCCAGGGGACTTCAGGCCTTCAACGACGTGGCCAATTCTTAAAAATCCCTCTGAAATGACCTAACAAGCCACTAAGGGATTCAATTCAAGCAGGAATGATACAACTCATGATCTATGCTGTTGCAGGTTTCACATATTTTAGGAGGTCATACATTTTTTGTTTGGAGAATAGTGCAAAATTCCAGAGTGTACCACTGGTATAAGTAATGTTGTGTTTAAATTAAGCAATAGCTAGATAGCAATGAAGTTGCATCTTGATGCAACAACACTAAACTGAATTTTTTTAATGCATTTAAGGCATCTAGTTTTGGAATGTCAACTTTACCAGCTATGAAGCACAAGAGGAGCACAAGCTGGTTTACTTCTCTAGTTGCCACAACAGGATGGTGCGCTATTCTGGAATAAATTTGTGTTGGACCAGGATTGTGATTGGAATCATTAGTAGGTTTCACAAAGTTGAGATTAAAAAACAAACAAACATTCTGTTAGAATCTAATGTTGGGAAGTAAGGATTGAAGTTAGCTCAATGAACCGATTTTAAACCTTGCTGGCAATCTCTCATTAAAAACTTAGGGATACTTAACATTCTTTAGAAAGTCAATGCAGAGTCAAATGCTGACGGAAAGTAAATTGAAAGGGAGATCCACAGGATTCACAGAAATGCAGTTTCCTTCTCAAAAGGATTCAAGTAGAATTTTGATAAATAACTTACTGGTTCTAAAATTACGCTGATATCTTTTCCCCTCTCACCCTAAACCTGTGCCCTCTAGTTCTGGACTCCCCAATCAAGTAGACCTTGTCTACTTAATCCTATCCATGCCCCTCATGATTATATAAATCTCTGTAAGGTCACTCCTCTGCCTCCGATGCTCCAGGGAAAACAGCCCCAGCCTGTTCAGCCTCTCCCTATAGTTCAAATCCTCCAACCCTGGCAACATCCTTGTAAATCTTTTCTAAACCCTTTCACAACATCCTTCTGATAAGAAAGAGACCAGAATTGCACGCAATATTCCAACAGTGGCCTAACCAATGTCCTGTACAGCTGCAACATGACCTCACAACTCCTATACTCAATACTCTGACCAATAAAAGAAAGCATACTAAATGCCTTCCTCACTATCCTATCTACCTGTGACTCTACTTTCAAGGAGCTATGAACCTGCACTCCAAGGTCCCTTTTGTTCAGTAATACTCCCTCAGACTTGATCTGCTAAAATTTGCTTTGCCATATTGCAGCACCTCACATTTACCTAAATTCAACTCCATCTGCCACGCCTCAGCCCATTGGCTCATCCGATCAAGATCCCGTTGTAATCGAAGGTAACCTTCTTCGCTGTCCACTACACCTCCAATTTTAGTGTCGTCATCTGCAAACTTACTAACTGTACCTCTTATGCCCGTATCCAAATCATTTATGTAAATGACAAAACGTGGTGGACCCAGCACCGATCCTTGTGGCACTTCACTGGTCACAGGCCTCTAGTCTGAAAAACAACCCTCCACCACTACCCTCTGTCTTCTACCTTTGAGCCAGTTCTGCATCCAAATGGCTAGTTCTCCCTGTATTCCATGAGATCTAACCTTGCTAACCAGTCTTCCGTGGGGAACCTTGTTGAACGCCTTACTGAAGTCCATATTAATCACGTCTACCACTCTGTCCTCATCAATCCTCTTTGAGGTTTTTTTTTTGAAGAACTAACAATCAAGTTTGTGAGACATGATTTCCCACGCACAAAGCCATGCTGACTATCACTAATCAGTCCTTGCTTTCTAAATACATGTACATCCTGTCCCTCAGGGATTCCCTCCAACAATCTGTCCACCACTGACCTGGTTTGTCCTTACCACCTTTTCTAAAAAGTGGCATCCCATTAGCCAACCTCCAGTCTTCCAGCACCTCACCGGTGACTATCGATGAAACAAATATCACAAGACACCCCGCAATCACTTCCTTAGCTTCCCACAGTTGAAATATCATAGGTACTCTTTATATGATAATTGAAAATGTCCCCTCAAATATCCAATGCATGACTGATACTCAACTTATTCAGAACCTGAAAGGAAAAAAGTCATTATCCATTCCACTATCAGGTGATAGAAGATCATACAAAAAAAAACTTGTGTACTTCATAGAACTTTTAGCATAATGTAGTCTCAAGGTCCTTCATAAGGACATCTAACAACCACATCAGGGTGATATTAGGACAGATGACCAAATGTTTGGTCAAAGTAGTAAGTTTCATGGAACATCTTAAAAAAGGTGTAAAGAGAAGAAAGACAAAAGTAAATTAGGGAGAGAATTCCAGAAATTAGTTCTTCATCTGCTGGTGATACAGTGTCAACATTGCCACATTAAAATGTGGAATGCACTAGGAGGACAGAGTTGAAGGAACATAGATGTCTGGAAAGGTTGTGGGGCTAGAGAAGATTAAAAAGTAGGGATGTAGAGAATGTTAAAATCAAAGCAGCCAGTGTCAGTCACGGAGCAGGGGGTGAGAGGAGGGATAGGTGAAATGGGTCTAGCTGCAAATTAGGAAATGGTGATTTGATGAACAAGAATATGGTTCTTGTTGATTTCAAACTCATGGTGGGGGGCTGAAATTATCAGTTCGATCATTTACAGACTCTGGTCAGAGGTAGTGCTGAGCTGGATGTTACCAGCATACACAGGGAAGCTGGATGAAATCACTCCAATGATAACTTCTAGGCTTAAGTAACACCAGTATTAATGGCGTAAAGTGGGAAGAAAAGCTGCTGTAGGCATTTCTCAAGCTTTTGAAGGAAATTAAGTTAAAGCAGTCCTAGCAAGCTGGATGACTATAGAGCAATGGTGTGGTCATCCCCTCAAATGGTAGGTGGATTGGTTAACAGCATTAAAGCCTACTGACAGATCAAAGGAAGGATGATGTTCACCTTATTAAGGAAACATACTGTCTACATTAATACTTCCCCTTTAAAAAGTAAACTGGAATTACCAGGCTAGCAGGGTGGCTTATGACAGCAATCACAGTCATGGAATGGCAGATCACAAATGAGCATCCCTTGTCTGTGCAGTGCATCCCATAGGAAAAAGATCATAACTAATTTTTAAAAATGAACAAACTGGAATTGTTGTGGGTCACTGGTTATTCTGGAATTACATTTACATGTGTGATGTTTCTATGGAACAAAAACTATAATAACACCAGTAAACACAACAAGCATTAAAAAAAAATATATGTATTATACACACACACATATACCCATACCTGTCATCTGGGTTTATTGTTGTATCCACAGTGAATTTGTACTGGAATCCTGAGCAGCCTCCTCCTTCGACTTGTACCCTTAGGGCCTCACCCTTTTCCAAAATCAGCTGTAGGCGCTGTAACACATTTTTAATGGAGACTTTAAGTCATAATAATTTGTAAGCTTCATAAAGTTACTACAAAATACAGAGATCACTTAGCAGGATAGATTAGATTAGATTACTTACAGTGTGGAAACAGGCCCTTCGGCCCAACAAGTCCACACCGCCCCGCCGAAGCGCAACCCACCCACACCCCTACATCTACCCCTTACCTAACACTACGGGCAATTTAGCATGGCCAATTCACCTGACCGGCACATCTTTGGACTGTGGGAGGAAACCGGAGCACCCGGAGGAAAACCACGCAATATTTCATGATATGAATTATATTATATTACATTACATTGTCAGAAATCGCTTGTGCTATGGTTTAGATCGTCACATGGACCCAAGGCTAGAATTCAGAGCAGACCAGTTGAAAAAATGTCAGGATGCTATTGAGTTTGAGAGGGCTGCAAACAAGTTACTAAGTACCGAGCACAGCAGAAAATTGCTCAAATTTCTGTACTAATTGGCAATGCCATACTATAAACAACATTACAATGATTCAGACTAACAATCCTCTCCTTACCAATTTGGAATTTTGATATCCCCTCAGTAATCAACCATGATAATGTGTGTGTTATTGGAATATTCCACTTTTTATTATCTTCCCAAGTCAAATTGTAATGAACACTGATTAATACTATTGAAACAAAAGCAAACAATGTTATGACCAGAATTGGAACTCTGGTTTTGACCATAATGCTCTAAATATGAAATCAAAACTATTTTTTGGTCTAAATTAGGTGTCTCAGCCAGATTTCACCATGTTACTAACTTTACCTTAACACAGCTATCACTGAGGAACACAATGTCCTGTGGTGCAGCAGTCTGTGATTCTTGACCAACTGAAAACCATCTTTCAGTTACTCGTGATTGCCGGGATGATAAGATATGAATTTTGTCAGCCAATAACACAGGACGGCTGGGTAAAGAAATGGCCAAACATGGCACCCTGTTAAAAATGTAAAAATAAAAGAAATAGTCAGTTGGCAGAAGTGTGCAAAATGAAACACCAAAAGTTTGGATATAATTCAATAAGAATAAAAAAGGAATGCCATAACTGCATCTACACTTTAAATATATTTAAACTGGTTGTCCAGTCAACGTGCTTTAATTTGCCAAAGAGGCCACAAAGTCAAATTCCACCATATTTCAGGTCAAATTCGTGCCAGAGCTCCTGCTCGGGATTTGGGGCACAACATGGTACAGGAAGTAGGAAAGAAACAAACTTTTATTAACTGAAATATGTCCAAATCTGAGATTCTTCAAATCTACTGGACTTTGAAAGTGGTAATATTCTATTCATGATCATCAAGCACTGAAAATTTTCATGAAAATTTAAGACCATTGACCATGTCTTATCAATTGTCTAAACACCAAAAAACTGACAGCCATAAGAAATGCATTATGTTGAATTAACCAGTCAGTAATCCTGCCAGCAAACTGAAAAATCTTTGCCAGTCTGTACAAAGTAATTTAGCTCCCTAACTATTAGACTCACAGTGATCAATCCTCTGACTAATGTCAGCACTTTTGTTAAAAGACTTGAATTAGGAGCTGCAAAAGATCAGTGGGTAAGAGGTTTACTCCATTTGAGAGTCAGACCTTGGTAGTCATTATCTTATCAAGTTGGTCAGAGGTGAACAAGGAAAGATTTGTATGTAGTGTCTTTGACACCACTTTGCACAGAGAATACAAATATTTCCAAAAAAAAAGTTTTCTATGCAGCAGTTAAGTTACACCTAGGTGCAAAAAAAAGTTCATCTGAATTGGTACGGAGGTGGAAGATAAACTTGGCTTTCATAATCGAATTGCTCTACTCTTTTTCAGTTAATGCTACAGACTACACCCACATGAAACAGGTCGGAACTCATCTGAAATATAAGGTGGCTTTGTCTAATTCTTACACAGCAAGAGAGAGACTGTTTGCCCAGCTGAATCATTAAAGGTTAAAAAAACCCCTTAAAAATTAAAAACTAAAAGAACTGTGTAGGGACAAAAATTACTTTTGCTCTCCCTTATCACAATGCAACAACTTAATTGCTTTGGCTTTCACTATCAATACTGTTCAGAACAGTGTGTTTTGGGTTTTCTCGTACACAGCTACATTTCAACTCCCAAAAAGTAAAGTGCAACTGTAAATTGGAGGCATATCCACAAATATATGACCTTCCAACCTACATCATTACAACAGATGATTTGTTTGTTATCTTGCTATTCTACTTGGGAGCTTGTTGTACGCAAACTGGTTGTTTCATTTCCTATATTACACCATTGAAAAGAATACTCCATCAGTTATCAAAAGCTTTGGAACATCATAAGTTAGTGAAAGGCACTAATAACAGTTTTGATTTTTATTTTATAATTTCTTTGTCCTTTTTTATCCATTTCAAGTCTTAGTTTTCACTTCCAGTGACCAATCTTGCACTATAAGCTTGCGTTTTGAAGTATTTTCTTTACACCATTAACTCTAAAGCTCTAACATTTGGTGTAATTAATCGTGTAGGCAGAAATTGATAATCCCAAAGTTTCCTAAATAGTGATGAATTTGTATATCATCCATCCAAAATGTCTACTCTGAAGTACACTTAATATTCAGAACCAACCCCCAAAGTAAGTCCTATCCCAAAACAAAAAACAAACTTTGATCGAATTTTTAAAATCATTTGTGAGAGGTGACTTCTGTTGTGCCTTTTTTAATGTCCATCCTAACTGCCCTTCAAAAGCTGGCACTGACATTTTTGTGAACCACTACAAGTCTATGTTGTGTTGTTGTATACCCACAGTGCTGTTACAATTGTCCATTTAGAAATTGGCATCCATTTGGGTTTACGCTCAAAATACAGATGCAAACACAGCAGCTTCCTCTCCACTACACCTTACTCACTATGCCCCAAAATAAGGCCACAGATAGCTTTCTCCTTTCATTTACCATTCAGACAGAATCTTTTCATATTTCAAATGTGAACTAAGATCTGCAAACCTATTGTCAATGGCTTTACCCTAATAAATTTCTTCAACTGTTACTACCTTAGTGCAAATGATTCTTTTCACCTCAAGTAGAATTCCCACAACCTAGTCTCTACTCCTGTCCTACATGGGCTGTCTTGCCCATGCTGGTCATATCCAAGAAGAAATGAACTAAACTAGCTGATTTCCTCTTTACTGGCATAACTTTTTCTTTAACAACTTGTAAAAGCCCAAATCTTTCCAAGACTTGAGGACTGGAAGTCAAATTTTATTGCTCACATTTATTTCTAAAGAGTAAAACTTGGAAATATGAAAGTGCACTTAACTGAAAAGTGTCAATGTTTTAAATATTTTGTAATGAAGGAAAAATGAGAGACAATATACCAGAAAAAGGATGTCCCTAGCCATTGACCAGTTGGTCTATTTTAAAAATCAATATTACCCAGTCTTAGAACTTTTGTTTTTTTTTTGCTATTTGAGTCCTGAAATCTAGACTCTCCTTTCTAAGCATTTTTAAAAAAAATGATTTTGTTGAATATGCACAACACCAGCAAGGCTGCACTAACTGTTCATCCCCAAGACACAAATGGCTGCTGGTGACATTTAAGACAGAATGGGTACCAATGGGATATTAGTACCAACTGGATTTTGAAGCAATCTGGCAGGTTTCAAGGATCATTTCTAATGCAACCTCACAAATTTAGTGAAATTGAATTTCACAACTTGTTGATAAGTTAGAATTTGAAGTAACTGAACTTTGCATCACAATTGCTCGACAATTACAAGACTTGTTTTAAATTTTCCACGAACTCCAAACATTGAAACTGTCTATTTTCATGGTCATCTGACAACATATAAATTACTTTAAGTTTAGTATCTATTGGTTATCACCTTTTAGTTTACATGCCCTTTCTCCTATTAGTTTTATCTTTAATAATGTTCCATTCTCTAGGCAATTGTCCTTTATCTTGGCTTCTTAGATTTAATAAAAAAGGAAATGCTGACTAGTGAAAGATGGCAGAAATCCTGGAGTTTCAAACATTAACCTTTAGCTCAATGAACATTCATTCAAATGTAAACTCATGGTTAGCAGGTTCACAATGCAATATCCTACAGGTTTTCAAACTGAAAAAAAAAGTTTTTAAGACCATAACAATTAGGAGCAGGAGTACGCATTTCAGTCACTTGAGCCTGATCTGCCATTTAATATGCTCATAGCTGATCTCATGGCAGCCTTAACTGCACTTTCCTGCCTGTTCCTAAGAAAACCTTACACACCTACTAAGGAAATGCAGGAAAGCGCTTGACCATCGTGGTGGGTGGGGGCATTTGTTCAAAATAATAAGGATATCTGTTCTTAGCATTAAATGGACAGGTGTAAGTAAGGCAATAACATTTGTTCACTTGTGGAAATGTGTGGCAGTACTTCCTTCTCACCCAGTGGGCTGGAGGCACACATATTTCACAGTTGGAGGTGAGATAACTAAATTTCTGGTTTATAATCAAAGACTCTTAATAAACTCATACTCCACAGGAGAAGAACTTGTAATTTTATATGCTGAGTGGAATATGCATGTAATAGAACAATCCTGATATATTTTCATGTATAGGCAGAAGTGGGTGCTGCAGATGCAAGAGATTAGAGATTAGAGTGGTGCTGGAAAAGCACAGCAGGTCAGGCAGCATCCGAGGAGCAGGAAAATCAATGTTTCAGGGAAAAGCCTTTCATCGGCAATGATGAAGGGCTTTTGCCAGAAATGTCAATTTTCCTGCTCCTCGGATGCTGCCTGACCTGCTGTGCTTTTCCAGCACCACTCTAATCTTGACATTTTCATGTATACCACACTGAGGAAATTTGAATTTATGAAGCTCAGCTTGTTTGCAGCAATAACGGGAGTAGCCAGAGAGGAGCTCTTGGGAGGTAGGATCTGGTGCCATTATTCTGCTAATGGTTTTAGAAACTTAACTCAAGCCTGGCATATTGGTATGTTATAATGTAACATTGATGCCATCAGTAAATAAAAAAGGTAATAATTTAAACTAAACTGTCTATAAGAGTTTTACATTCCAAACCGCCAGAGTACAGAGTATAATCTCTGGGAGGAACTAAGAGAGGCTTACAGGTGGAGTCCATTAGGGATTCCCTGAGCCATCTCGAATAGCTACTTTAACACCCCTTATAATCCTTTAACCTGTTAATGAAAAATTTGTCTGTTTATCTCCTCCTTAAATTTAGTGTCTCGCCATCCTCCTACAGTCCAAAGATGTGCAGGTTAGGTGAATCGGTCATGCTAAATTGCCCATAGTGTTAGGCGAAGGGGTAAACGTAGGGGAATGGGTCTGGGTGGGTTGCTCTTTGGAGGGTCGGTGTGGACTTGTTGGGCCGAAGGGCCTGTTTCCACACTAAGTAAACTAATCTAATCTAATCCACCTCACTCTAGTATAGTGAATTCTACAGATTCACAACTCTTGAGAGAGAGAAGTAATTCCTTCTCCACTGTTTTAAATCTGCCACCCCTCAGCCTAAGACTATGATCCCTCATTCTAGATTGCTCCACAAGGGGAATTCGCCACTCAATGGCTCCTTTGTCAATCACTGTTAGCATTTTATATACCTCAATTAGATCTGCTCTCATCCTTCTAAACTCTAGCAAGTATATTTCTAAACTGCTCAATTTCTCTGAAGACACGTCTGGAAAGAATCTAATAACCAGCCCTAAACTTTCTACAATGCAATTACATCATTCCTCTAGTCAGGGAACCTAAACGGTGTGGATTACTCCAGATGTGGTCTCACCATATCCTGTACAGTTACAGCAGCCCTGCTCTACCTTTATACTACATTTCTTTAGTAATTAATGCCCTCCATATTCCTGCAACACCTACATACTAGCTTTCAGTGATTTGTGCACAAAGACATACAGATCCCTCTGAACTGAAAGACTCTGAAATTTCTCTAAGTTGCCTTTTCATTCTTCCAATATCCCAAATATTGACCTATTCATCTAACCTATCCATATGTAATTTTCTTACTTTTTTCATTGCAACTTACTTCGACATGATTTTAGTGTCATTTTCAAATTTGGCTAGAGTACATACATCCTATCCCTACATCCAAGTCATTATTATACATTGTAAATAGTTAAAGCCCTGAGGACTCTCAGTAGCACCCAACTAGTTACTGCATGGAACCTGAAAAAGAGCCATTTATTCTGACTCTCTACTTTGTTGGATAGCCAACCCTCATCCAAGCTAATAAATTATTATGGCACGATGGTACTGTCCCTACCTCTGAGCAAGGAGGCCCAAGTTCAAGTTTCACCTGCTCCAGAGGTGAGGGATAACATCTGAGCAGGCTATTGTAGAAGTAAATAAATTGACTATACACCCCATGCGATTTTACTTTGTGTATTAACCTTTTGTGTGGCACCTTATCAAATGCCTTCTGGAAGTCTACATATATATCCACAAGGCCCCCTCCCTTATCTACTTTGTTACAACTTTGAAAAATTCTAGCAAATTACTCAAAACATAATTTACCCTTCATAAAACCATATGGAGTCTGATGGGACTGTGTTATCCTGTTACTACTTCCAGATATAAACTAATTGGTCTATATAGTTTCCTACTTTCCGCTTTCCTACCTTTTTTGAATAAAGTAGTATATTAACATTTTTCCAAAACCACCCTAGAAGCCAGAGAATTCTGAAATACTATCACTACTGCATCCACAATCTCTGCTATCACTTCTTTAATACTTTTGAATTAATACACATCTGCACTTTAAGCCGCGTAATCAGATAAAAAAAACTACATAAGATGAAATGCAATAAGAATTCAATTCTATACACTCCCAACCTCACAGTTGTACACAAGTGTACAGAAAACTACAATACAATTTTATTTTTTCCTTTACAACAACATTAAACCTATGGGCAGTGGTAGAGTACTCCATTGAGAAGGCATTCTCATACAGTTTGGGTCATGACAATGCATGGCAGCATAACCAATCAAATCTGCTTCAAACAACAAGCCTGAGAGCTGGAACCAATTTAAATGCAAATATTAACAATGCGCAAGGAAGAGTGTAAATAAACATTCAAGTTGAAAGACTATTCCTGGTCAGGTTAGGTGAATTGGCCAAGCTACAACTACCCATAGGGTTCAGTAGGTAGGTGCATTAATCAGGGGAATTGGGCTGGGTGGGTTACTCTTTGGAGGGTCAGTGTGGATTTGTTGGGCCGAAGGGCCTGTTTCTACACTGCAAGTAATCTAATCTAATCAAACTGTAATATTTCAACCACAGTTCACGAATCTGTGGAACAGGCTCTTCGGCCCAATAAGTCCACACTGACCCGCCGAAGCACAACCCACCCAGACCCATTCCCCTACATTTACCTAACACTACGGGCAATTTACATGGCCAATTCACCTAACCCGCACATCTTTGGATTGTGGGAGAAAACAGAGCACCCGGAGGAAACCCACGCAGACACGGGGAGAATGTGTAAACTCCACACAGTCAGTCGCCTGAGGTGGGAATTGAACCCGGGTCTCTGGCACTGTGAGGCAGCAATGCTAACCACTGTGCCACCGTGGAACCTTTTTAAGGTAAATTTGAACTAAGTTCTTGCAGCTTTAAAAATATCTCATCCCTTTTGACTATATAATGCTGAAAACAGATCTATTGCTAGTTTTTTAGCAACTGCAATATTGAGCAACTACACTAAAAGTTCAAGTTTGCATTCTTGCATTTGTACTGTTGAAGGTCAAGCGATAAAGCTGTGTTAAACGTAAACCAAGGTCAGTTAGGGGTTCCAATTCAGAATATCAAGATTTTAATGTGCGTCATTTTATCAATTCCAACAAATGTTGTGACTTCTTATATTTAAGTGAATAACTTGTAATGCTAAACCACTTAAAAAAAAATTAAAACACAAGTTCATAGTTCACGTTGGTTTAAAATGATACTTTTGAAATCAGTTGCAAAAATAATCTTAGGACACACCATGTATATGCATTATTGCTAACATTTGCCATAGTGGTTTTATTTTAACAAAAGCCATACCAACTATTGTCAAAGCTCCATCGAACAGGTATATTGGTGACAGAAATGGTTAGACAGATGACTAGTCAGTTTAATTAGAGTTGTAAGGTACTGGCAAACTATTATATGACTTGTCCAACCAAGATAAATGTAGAAACAAAAAAATACAAGTTCCTCATTTGATGGATTTGAATCCAAATAGAAATTTGAAATCCTGACTTAGTTCTTTTACCAGTGATGGCCCATTGAAAACGCTAACACCTAATAGTACTATGGGACAAAAGAGGTATATATAGGTGTGGAGGACTTTCACTAAAAAGTCATAGATCGAAAGCATTATACAGAATTTTGTTGGAGGTACTGAGGTTCTCTCCAGTGGCTTAGAAAAATGTTGTTTCTTCCAAGAAGCCCCTCTGAACCATGTCATCAGGTAGTGGTGAGGCCACCAGTGGAAACAAAACCTTTGAGATCAGAAGTCCCACCCAGTAAAACCTGCTTGGTGAAATATTAGCAACTTGACCTCAGCAGCTTCACGAAACAGGCTGCAGTGCTGACGGAAGACCAACCTCCCCCACAGATACAGGTCTCTGAAGTACCCAGGCCACAGCTAAAGTTGGAATAAAAAAGGTTGTCAGTTGGGAAGTCATGGGGAAAACAAACGAAAAAAGGGTAGTGGAGTCAAAAGCAAGGTTGGAGAGGATTAGCTCCCAGTAGCTGTAACAACCTGAAGGCAGAATACAACAGTGAGGTTCTGAGAGAGTTATAGGGACAAAAGGGCCAGACTTAACAACTGCTGAACAATTCATTCAAGCATTGCTAACAGTTCCCTGTTGCTTTTATTCACTAGTGTGGTTTGGGCACTGCCAGCCAGCGTTTATTGACCAGCCCTCATTGCCCATAAGAAGGTGGTAGTGAGCTGCCTTCTTGAAACCCTGCAGCTCATGTGTTGTAGGTTGGCCCACAATATCAACAGGGAGGAAACTACTGGATTTTGAAGCAATGACAGTGAAGCAATGGTGATATATTTCCAAGCCATGACAGCGTGGCTTGGAGGGAAACTTGCAGGTGGTGGTGTTCCCTAGCACCGCTGCCCTTTCTTTCTTGTTGGAAGTGGTCGTAGATTTAAGGCACAGTCTAATGACCTTGAGTATTTGAATGTCTCCCAACATTCTCTTGTTAATGGCATTGTTGATCCTGCTGTTCATTTTGACGCTGCGCTCTTTGATGAAAGTCCTCAGAGTGTCCGGAGAACACTCATCAAATCGATTAGAAGTTGAGTTTGACAGCATGAACACAGGCTCTTCAGCTTATGTCCAGCCTGTTCATCAAACAGCTATCTACTCCAGTCCCATGAGGACAACATTTTAGGTGTCCATTCTAGAAGGCAGGTAAAAGTCAAACAGATTGCTATGTATCTGGAGTCACATGTAGACCAGGTAAAGATGGCAGTTTCCTTAAAAGAAGCATTAGTGAATAAGATGGGGGAAAATTCTTTCCCCCCATCCAATAATCGACAATGGATTCATGGTCATCATTAGATCTTAATTGCAGATTTTTTTTAAAAATTGAATTCAAATTCCACTATCTATCATGTGGGTTTTGATCATTATCTGGGGATCTGAATTAACTGTTTAGATTCCCTACAGTGTGGAAACAGGCCCTTCAGCCCAACAAGTCCACACTGACCCTCCGAAGAGCATCCTCCCCCAAACCCATTCCCCTACATTTATCCCTGACTAATGCACCTAACACTACGGGCAATTTAGCCTGGCCAATTCACCTAACCTGCACATCTTTGGACTGTGGGAGGAAACCAAAGCACCTGGAGGAAACCCATGCAGACACAGGGAGAATGTGCAAAATCCACACAGACTATTGCCAGAGATGGGAACTGAACCCGGTTCCCTGGCACTGTGAGGGAGCAGTGCTACCCACTGAGCTCCCATTTAGGTCATTCCCTACCCTATACTTGGTCTGTAGCCTTGCATGCAATTTCACTTTAAGTGATCATCTAAATATTTCTGTATTGTGGTGATAGATCCCACCTCTAACTTTTATTTTTTTAGGCAAGGAGTTCCAGAGACTCACCAATTTTTGGATGAAAAAAAAAAATCCTTAAATCCCCTCTAACCTTTCTGCCCTTTAATTTTAAATCTATGCCAACTCGTTATTGATCTCTAGACAAAAGGGAAATGTTTCTTCCTATCTACCCTGTCTATTCCACTTGTCATTTTGTGGACTTTAAGTCAGATTCTCCTGTCAGCCTTCCCTGCTTTGGAGGAAAACATCCCTAAGCTGTTTAGTCTCTCTTCAGATTCAGCCAAGGTAACATCTTGCACACTCTAACGCAATTATAACCTTCCTATAGTATAGTAAGGTGATCAGTCCTTCACACACTCCTCCATCTGTGGCTTGACTTAACACCTTATACAGCTCCATCATAACCTTTCTGCTCTTGTATTCACTAATAAAGACAAGTATCCCATGTGCCTTCTTAACCTCTTCAATCTACCAAATCATGCTGCCCTCAACAATCTACAGATGTACACCAAGGTACCTCTCATCCTCTGTACAGGTCATTCTGCTATAAGATACGTTTCACTAATACACAAATGACGAACTGGGACACAGTTTCTAAAGTGTGAACTTTTAAAGCATGTCGTCATTAGAACACGATTCTAGCCCCATTAGTTTAAATGGTACTGTTTTTACACAATTTTCTTATAACACAGGATTGTACAAGAACACAACTACCATGTTATAGCAGAACTGACTGTACTTCATCGGGTAGTACAATCCCTTGCTTTATTAGGCCTCACAAAATGCATGAGCTGAAAATGTGTTGCTGGAAAAGCGTAGCAGGTCAGACAGCATCCAAGGAGCAAGAGAATCGACGTTTCAGGCATGAGCCCTCCTTCAGGAATCCTCACAAAATGCATTACTAGATACTTTTCAAAATCAAATTCTATTTGCTATTATTCTGAACTTCTGGCTAGCCCAGCCAAATCATCCTATATAGTCTAAGGCTTTCCTCGTTGCTACTTACCGCACTACCAATTTTCATGTTATTTGCAAACATACTAATTAAATCTGTCAGACCATGTCTAGTTAATTAATCCATACTGCAAACAGAAAGGGACCCTGCAACGAACCTTGTGGTATGCCATTCGTCATAAGCTTCCAGTCACAAAAACAACCTTGACCATCATCCTTGCCTCTAAGCCAATTTTGGATCTAAGCTGCCCTGGAGCTATGAGCTCTTCTTGACTAGTCTCCCATGCAAGACCTCATCACAAGCCATACTGAAGTTCATGTAGAATACACACTCGCACAACCCTCGTCCATACATCTAGTTACCTCCTTGGAAAACTCTTACCAGTTTATTTTTTTCAAAACTTGATTGGATAGAAATGTTCCAGCACAGTTTCTTCTTCTAGTCATTGAACAGTTTGTCACCAAGGGATGCAAGCAAATACAGCTTGCCAGCCTTATCCACTTCTTCAGGGCCAGCCTGCCTTGCCAATGATTTTATGGAGAATTTTATAGACGTCACAAGATTCTTCTTGGCCAATGACACACTCAGGCCACAGTCTCCACCAAACATCTTTCCTACAAGTCGACATGACTTTAGTATCACTGATTTCATGATATGATGATGCCCTTATGACGTTACCATTTCAATATTTCTTGCCTGGTGGTACATTCTTGCCATCCTTTGTATTCATGAGTTGGGGGAAGGTACGATGAAGGCAATTGGCGATGAATTTTCACATTGCTTACTGTGCCAATGATGTTGACAGGAAAAACAACTTCATGTTTTCAGACACTTCAACAAGGCTGATGAGATAATCTAGGCAGTTCGTTTACAGGAACAATACTTTGAAGGTAATATTTTCAGGCATAATATGCCCTCCAGGAGGAATGGCATACAGACAACTCTTGTTGGGGTAGCCTCTCAATGCCTGTGGTATCCTGGATTGGTATAGCACTAATAGATGACATTTAACATTGTTTTGTTTGGTGGGATTACTGTAGGCAGTCAGCTAACATGACTGCTCCTGGCATCATTATCTCCTTTTACAACATTCACTGGGGCACACAATTCCAAAAAAGTCTCTGTTTAATCAACGTTGAGAATTTATTTTGCTGACTAGCCATTTTCTCCAATGATTTTGTTCAAATTGAAAAGACATCCATCAACTGCTCCTATATCAGCACTAGCATGCCTTGTGAGAAAGCTAATGTGTGTACTTTTCTTGAAACAATTAAACCATTCAAGATTAGCAGTGAAACTGACTGGATTCATACACTGCTCATTCGGCAAGATCTTATGCAGGTTTTTTTTTCCCACTGACCACCAAACTAAGAGATATCTGAATTAGTTTCAACCTTCGATTCAGAAAGCCAAGAGTCTTTCCACATTCTCCATAATGCTGCTTTCAAACCAACGCACCCCACCAATACTTAATAGTTTGTGCACTGTTCTTGATTTTCTCAGCATTGCCACAAATTGTTCTCACTGTCATAAGGACTAGCCCAGGTCTCTGGCAGGTCATTCTCCTGCTTAAGGCACCTGATGACAGCTAGTCTTACTTTGAGGCATTTGGATTTTCATGACCATTTTGCATCCATCAGCTTAGTATCACCACAGGTTAGGCATTTATGGCTCACATTGAAAAGGGATTGCAGCACAAGTTTGGAATAAGGGATTTTAAATTAGCTCTCTGCCTCACTTGTTCTTGCACTGACTTAAAGTGGCTCCTTGCTCATGTACAGTGGACAAAGCAGCCACCAGAAGAATCATATTTATGCTCTGCACTATAAAGCTTCTTGCTGTAGAAGATTCTGTGTAATACTAATTGTTCTGTGCAGAAGAAACAACTCAAAAGTCTTCAAATTAAAGTGAACATCTACAAAACGTCACAAAACCTCTACGGTACAATGTTCCTTCAAAATGGCAAAACATCACCTTTCACAGGGCCAGACACGCAAAATCAAAGCTTTGTTCCTGACAGATGTACACAACCGCTTTAAAGTCCCTGTTAATTTAAAAAGAGAGAGACCGGAACTTTTCCAAAAGAGAAATAGGACCTAAACACAAAACTGTGTTAAAGTGAAACCAGGCAAGTTCAAACATGAAGTACCTGCAACACATCGGAACAAGCATTTCCAGGAAGTTCACAAGTTTTTCTGAGAGACAACTGAAAACAGGCTGCTGTCTCCATTTTCACCCTCTGAAGAGTTGGCACCAGGTTTCCACAGAAACAGCCACAGCAAGAAATCAAGAACCTTCAATAACTGTCATGCATAGCTGCCATTTAAGAATGAGGTCCAGCAGCACCTTTTCAAGAGCAACCAGAGATGGGCAATAAATGTTAGTCAAGTCAGTGATACCCGCACTTCATGAGTGAATTTATAAAAAAAGCACTGTGACTGCACCAATAAACTAATTTTACTGCTCAAAGACAACCAAAGAACTCTAAGCCATGTTTTATTTTAGGATAAAATAATAGAAGAACTGCAGCTGTTGAAACTCGGACTTGATATGTTAACTGTGATTTTCTTCAAAAAAAATGCTACCAGACCTACTGAATTTCTTCAATTAGTTTTTGTATTACTTTATCCTTCTTGTATTGGACAACATTGCCCTCTAATTTTGCATCTGTGCGAGAAGTAACTGCATGAAGGCTATATGCACTTGTATTTGTTGAAGAAATTTGCCCAATAGGTTAGAGATCACAAAACACAGCTGAAGTGAAATTGACAAATAGTTTATTGCAAGCTATATGTCTGGAAGAGAAATTGTCAGTTCTGTGTCAGCCTGGGTCAGTCTGCACAGACAGATCAAAGTTAAAAAAAACACACATCACCAGGTTATAGCCCAACAGGTTTAATTGGAAGCACACTAGCTTTTGGAGTGACGCTCTGATGAAGGAGCATCGCTCCGAAAGCTAGTGTGCTTCCAATTAAACCTGTTGGACTATAATCTGGTGATGTGTGATTTTTAACTTTGTACACCCCAGTCCAACACTGGCATCTCCAAATCAGACAGATCAAATTTCTCTTCCCAGAACGGAGGAAGACACCAGTTTTATAGTAATGCTGCACAATGACACTGATTAAGAAATGATTAAGAACAAGTCAACATGGATTTAGTAAAGGGAGGTCATGCCTGACAAACCTGTTGGAATTTTTTGAAGAGGTAACAAGTAGGTTAGACCAGGGAAACCCAGTGGATGTGGTCTATCTGGACTTTCAAAAGGCCTTTGATAAGGTGCCACACGGGAGGCTGCTGAGCAAGGTGAGGGCCCATGGTGTTCGAGGTGAGCTGCTGGGATGGATTGAGGATTGGCTATCTAACAGAAGGCAGAGAGTTGGGATAAAAGGTTCTTTTTCAGAATGGCAGCCGGTGACGAGCGGTGTCCCGCAGGGTTCGGTGCTGGGGCCACAGCTGTTCGCATTATATATTAATGATTTGGATGAGGGAACCGGGGGCATTCTAGCGAAGTTTGCCGATGATACGAAGTTAGGTGGACAGGCAGGTAGTACTGAGGAAGTGGGGAGGCTACAGAAGGATCTAGACAGGTTGGGAGAGTGGTCCAGGAAATGGCTGATGGAATTTAACGTGAGCAAGTGCGAGGTCTTGCACTTTGGCAAAAAGAATAAAAGCATGGACTACTTTCTAAATGGTGAGAAACTTAATAAAGCCAAAGCACAAAGGGATCTGGGAGTGCTAGTCGAGGATTCTCTAAAGGTAAACATGCAGGTTGAGTCTGTGATTAAGAAAGCGAATGCAATGTTGTCTCTTATCTCAAGAGGGTTGGAATATAAAAGCAGAGATGTACTACTAAGACTTTATAAAGCTCTGGTTAGGCCCCATTTGGAGTACTGTGTCCAGTTTTGGTCCCCACACCTCAGGAAGGACATACTGGCACTGGAACGTGTCCAGCGGAGATTCACACGGATGATCCCTGGAATGACAGGTCTAGCATATGAGGAACGGCTGAGGATACTGGGATTGTATTCGTTGGAGTTTAGAAGATTAAGGGGAGATCTAATAGAGACGTACAAAATAATACATGGCTTTGAAAAGGTGGATGCTAGAAAATTGTTTCTGTTAGGCGAGGAGACTAGGACCCGTGGACACAGCCTTAGAATTAGAGGGGGTCATTTCAGAACGGAAATGCGGAGACATTTCTTCAGCCAGAGAGTGGTGGGCCTGTGGAATTCATTGCCACGGAGTGCAGTGGAAGCCGGGACGCTAAATGTCTTCAAGGCCGAGATTGATAGGTTCTTGTTGTCTAGAGGAATTAAGGGCTACGGGGAGAACGCTGGCAAGTGGAGCTGAAATGCGCATCAGCCATGATTGAATGGCGGAGTGGACTCGATGGGCCGAATGGCCTTACTTCCACTCCTATGTCTTATGGTCTTATGGAAACTACAATGTTTCTGGAAATGGAGTAATTTAGTTGCAAGGATGCTAATTGGAAAATAGTTTATCAGATGAATGTCCTGTTCCTTCACACAATACAACATCCTGACAGTATCACTGTTCCATTCATCTTCACAGGTAGGTGTTAAAGGTATTTTCTGAAGTGGTGAGGTGCTTCCATTGTCCTATGGTGCCTTTCTGTCTGACTTGCTCTTGGTGTGGCTTTGGTATTGCTGGGTTATGAAACTGCCTTTAGGACTTTGAGATCTCTGTCATGTCCATGGGAGCTTAAAGTGTATTCCATTGTCTGCGTGCTGTCTGACCCAGCTTGTGAGCTGCTCAGGAATTCTGGGGGTCCTGGGACAATTTGGCTAATTTGCTTTTGTGGGCCTATCATGGGTGAGCAAATCTTTTCCCACAGTATTCGTAGCAATTAGTTTTGGATATAGGTTTGCTCGCTGAGCTGGAAGGTTCATTTTCAGATGTTTCGTCACAATAATAGGTAACATCAGTGAGCCTCTGGATGAAGCACTGGTGGCATGGCCTGTTTTCTATTTATATATTTAGGTTTCCTTGGGTTGGTGATGTCATTTCCTTTTTTTTCCTCAGAGGGGTGGTAAATGGGATCCAAGTCAACGAGTTCCAGGTGGAGTGCCATGCTTCTAGGAACTCTTGTGCATGTCTCTATTTGGCTTGTTGTCCCAGTCGAAGTGGTGTCCTTTCTCATCTGTATGTAAGGATACTAGTGAGAGTGGGTCATGTCTTTTTGTGGCTAGTTAATGTTCATGTATCCTAGTGGCTAGTTTTCTGCCCATTTGTCTAATGTAGTGTTTGTTACAGTTCTTGCAATGTATTTTGTAAATGACATTTGTTTTGCCTGTTGCCTGTGCAGGCTCTTTCAAGTTCATGAGCTGCTGCTTTAGCATACTAGTGGGTTTGTGGACTACCATGTTGCCAAGAGGTCCGAGTAGTCTGGCAGTCATTTCTGAGATGTCTTTGATGTAGTGGAGTGTGGCTAGGATTTCTGGACATCACAGGAATCAGGATTCACCCAAGTGGGAGCCTCTGCCAGAGAATTTGTTTCTGAAGACATCGGGTGCAGGCAGAGACTCCCCGGTGAACATAATCTCATGGAACAAGAGGCCCTTTGCTGACAGAGACAGCCCATTTGGTGGGCAGCAAGCAGCCTAACTCACCACAATCGGCAAGCACGTCATATAAAAATAAACAGCTGCAGATACTGGAGACCTGTAACCGTGAAAAAGAAATTGCTGGAGAAACTCAGTCGATCTTGGCAGCATTAAGACCATAAGACATAGGAACAGAAATTAGGCCATTCAGCCCATCAAGTCTGCTCCACCATTCAATCAGGGCTGATAAGTTTCTCAACCCCATTCTCCCACTTTCTTTCCATAACCCTTGATATTGAAGAACCTATCTCCATCTTAAATATACTCGATGACCTGGCCTCCACAGCCTTCTATTGGAGACAAACAACTGCAGATACTGGTGCTTGTCCACAGCCTTTTGTGACAATGAATTCCAGAGATTGACCACTCTCTGGCTGAAGAAGTTTCTCCTTATCTCCATTCAAATTTTAAAAAAAAGTCTTCCCTTTACTCCACGGCTGTGCCCTCAGGTCCTAGTCTCTGCTACCAATGGGAACATCTTCCCTACACCTTCTCTGTCCAGGTCATTCAGTAAATTTCAATTAGATCTTCCCCCCCCAACCCCAGTCCTTCTAAACGCCATCGAGTACAGACCCACCCCCAAGAATCCTCAAACATTAGTAAAAATAAAGTAAACATCATGTGACCCATCTCCTGTGATGATGGACCAATAACTTGCTCTTGTGGCTCACCTCCTCCGACAAAGCCAGACAGCAGCTGACAGTAGGGTTTTCCTCAGAGGCCCAGTCGCTGTCATCCTGCCCCTCGGTTACCAGGACACCCCCTTCCCCCAACAATTTCACCACGCACCGCCCACCGCTCGCACCCCCATTGGTCCCGGCTGCGGCACGCCCACCGCCGTCCGGCCGTTCCTATTGGTCGACAGCCACGTCGGTCGGAAACCCCCCCCACCTGGGCGACGCCCCTTCCACCTGGACCCGTGGCGATTGGTGCAGCATACGTCCAAAGCGAGAGGCGGGGGGTGGGATTGGATAATCCAGCACCGTAAACCGCCGTGATTGGCCCATTCCGATGTCAATCATATCTAAGAGCGGCGGGTTCGGGCAGGGCTTAAATGAAATGTCGAGAGGAGTTTTGATTTTTCTTGGACCACACGATGCCAACGCTGGGATATCGGAACTGATTTTGGCTCATCGACGTGTTTTGTGACCGTTATAAGGCGGGCGGGCGCCAACAGCCAACCGACATAAAATGGCGACTGGGCGGCAGCAAGGCGAAGGTTCCCGCCTCAGGGAGGTATCTCTGCCCCTGCTTTCCCCACCCCCGGGGGTGGGCAATGTCGGCGTCAATTACAACATCCCCTCCCCGTCTATTGAGACCATGCCCTCCACTCAAGGTGATCCCACTTTAATTTGGGTGAGTGTGGGGGTCATTGTTAACACCCCCCTCCCCTCACTGTCCCCAGGGTAGTGTCATTGTTAACACCCCCCTCCCCTCACTGTCCCCAGGGTAGTGTCATTGTTAACACCCCCCTCCCCTCACTGTCCCCAGGGTAGTGTCATTGTTAACACCCCCCTCCCCTCACTGTCCCCAGGGTAGTGTCATTGTTAACACCCCCCTCCCCTCACTGTCCCCAGGGTAGTGTCATTGTTAACACCCCCCTCCCCTCACTGTCCCCAGGGTAGTGTCATTGTTAACACCCCCCTCCCCTCACTGTCCCCAGGGTAGTGTCATTGTTAACACCCCCCTCCCCTCACTGTCCCCAGGGTAGTGTCATTGTTAACACCCCCCTCCCCTCACTGTCCCCAGGGTAGTGTCATTGTTAACACCCCCCTCCCCTAACTGTCCCCAGGGTAGAGTAATTGATAACACTCCCCTCCCCTCACTGTTCCCAGGGTAGTGTCATTGTTAACACCCCCCTCCCCTAACTGTCCCCAGGGTAGAGTAATTGATAACACTCCCCTCCCCTCACTGTTCCCAGGCTCGTGTCATTGTTAACACCCCCCTCCCCTAACTGTCCCCAGGGTAGTGTCATTGTTAACACCCCCCTCCCCTCACTGTCCCCAGGGTAGAGTAATTGATAACACTCCCCTCCCCTCACTGTTCCCAGGCTAGTGTCATTGTTAACACCCCCCTCCCCTAACTGTCCCCAGGGTAGTGTCATTGTTAACACCCCCCTCCCCTCACTGTCCCCAGGGTAGTGTCATTGTTAACACCCCCCTCCCCTCACTGTCCCCAGGGTAGAGTAATTGATAACACTCCCCTCCCCTCACTGTTCCCAGGGTAGTGACATTGTTAACACCCCCCTCCCCTCACTGTCCCCAGGGTAGTGTCATTGTTAACACCCCCCTCCCCTCACTGTCCCCAGGGTAGTGTCATTGTTAACACCCCCCTCCCCTCACTGTCCCCAGGGTAGTGTCATTGATAACACGATCCCCCCCTCACTGTCCACAGGGTAGTGTCATTGATAACACCCCCCTCCCCTAACTGTCCCCAGGGTAGAGTCATTGATAACACTCCCCTCCCCTCACTGTCCCCAGGGTAGTGTCATTGATAACAGCCCCCTCCCCTCACTGTCCCCAGGGTAGTGTCATTGTTAACACCCCCCTCCCCTCACTGTCCCCAGGGTAGTGTCATTGATAACAGCCCCCTCCCCTCACTGTCCCCAGGGTAGTGTCATTGTTAACACCCCCCTCCCCTCACTGTCCCCAGGGTAGTGTCATTGATAACACCCCCCTCCCCTCACTGTCCCCAGGATATTGGCATTGATAACATCCCCTCCCCTCACTGTCCCCAGGGTAGTGTCATTGACATCACCCCATCTCCTCACTGTCCCCTGGATCGTGTCATTGATAACACCCCACTCCCCTCATTGTCCCCAGGGTATTGTCATTGGTAACATCCCCTCGCCTCACTGACCCCAGGGTAGTGTCATTGATAACACAGCCTCCCCTCACTGTCGCCAGGATAGTGTCATTGATAATACTGTTGGAAATGGGGACAAGTGTTATTTTTGCAGATACAGCAAAAGCATACAGAAAAGGGGTACAGCAAGAGAACTATTAACTCTGCAAGTAATAAGGGAAGAGTATCTCTACTTTTCAGTGTCTAATTGTGGTTAATTAAATACTAACTTTGGTGTGTAATTATTATAGCAATAAGTTCTTTCTAAAAATTATGTTTTCAGCAAAAAGCTGAGATAACCGAAATGCTTGGGCTATACAAAATGATACAAGTTAATGAAATGTCCGAGGATGGAATGTACCAGCAGAATTGATACAAAATGTTAAACCAGATCTTGATGTACTGTCTACAAAATAATGTGTGTCAGCACTTAGAGAGAGGAAGGTTGCCAACTTGGGGAAGGGGGAAGTAATAAGGGTGGAGCGCAGCTGGGCAGTGGTATGGCACAGGAAGAGAGATTGGGTAATTAGGAGTCTGGAGAGGTGACCTCACGCAGCTCAAAAGTATAACTGTATAGTAGTTTGAATAAAAATCACTTCAATTCTTTCTGCAATTGGGGTCCTTTCTTGCAAGATCGTAAAATAAATTGTCTTGTTTCCAGCTTTGGTGGTCTCGTATAAT